>NC_064230.1:6661295-7993554 GCF_023101765.2 Spodoptera frugiperda
TATGACGTCATCGACGCACCGATATTTCATCCACTCACGCAGCACTAAGCAAAAACATGTCCTGTCCAGTACTGTGAATGCAATCACCACGTTCTGTATTACAAATTAATTATTGATGTTTAATCATTAATGTTGACACATCCGGCTCGACCGGAGTGATACCACGGCCGAGCAGTACACCGACGTGAAACAACCACAGCGTTGTGTGATCAATGATGATAACGCACTTGTAACGCCACTGATGTTTCAAGTGGGCGGCGGCGATTTCTTACCATCAGGTAAACCATCTGCCAGTTTACCGACTTATACCATAAAAAAAATTTGAACTACACTAGCTTCGGCTTCGCTTCACTTCCCATGGGGTTGAAAGTAACCTGTTATTCCAGACCGTAATCTGCCCCTGTTCCAAATACCATCCCTATTCCTTCAGCCGTTTTGAGTAACAATGATGCATACAAACATTCTACATTAGCATTTATCATATTAATAAGATATTATTCTTTAGTTTCCGCCATATTGTCCGTTATTCCATGTTTTGTTTCCTCGTATCCTGTGTGTAAGTAGGTATGTGGGCTACAGTAACAGTTACAAATGGCGCGGTATATACTTGCAATCAAATATTAAAATGGTGAACGGATGGGACTGCATGTAACTTGGTTCCATACCAAAAACGGTTTCCCTGTATTTACTACGAATTTACGAATGTTATCGACTTTATATGACGAAGAAAATAAATTATACTAGCGACTCGCCCCAGCTTCGCATGGGTGCAATGGTGATATATTATGCTTGTATTGTACATATAAACCTTCCTCTAGAATCACTCTATCTATTGAAATAACCGCATCAAACTCCGTTGCGTAGTTTTAAAGATTTAAGCGTACAAAAGGACATAGGGACAGAGAAAGCGACTTTGTTTTATACTATGTAGTGAAGTAGCAGCTAAGCTATAAATTGAAGCCTGCTATCTAAGCTACAACATGATGCTAGCCCGGCACGGTACCACATTGACCTAACTACTAAACGTTTCGTGTTTACTAGTTAGTAGTTAGAAATAAGCTTTCCCTGTGAGCTTTATATCACTCTACAAACTGTAATCGTGACATACGATCGAGTTCGTGGACCGTGGTACTAGTGCCGAAAATAAATGACATTTGTTATAATGTTGCCAACGTGGCGACGTTTTCCTGGTTGTGGGGAAAATCGGTACTAAAATTATATATGACAATTATGACGTGTATGCTCAACACGTGCCCAAATATTATCATGAAAGGTTATTAAAGTCACATAAATAATTAGACAATTATATATTGCCGAAATAATTAACTATTAACAAAAACTAGCAGTAGAAAAGTAGATACTGTTATTCTTTTACTATTACGAGTCTTATTATTTCTACACCTAACCATTATTTTGGAAGTTATCTCGATTAGACTGTATACTGACTACTGAGCAAGCAAAGTTTGCTTCTATTATTTGTCTAAAGTTTTAATAAATTATATATTTAAGTCAGATGCCTATTTCTAAATCCATTAAGCAAAGAATAATATAAAAGTAAAGCACAGATAAGGCATTGTTCATAGTTTTACTTATACTACATTTAAACTATTCTCAAACCGTTGTATTACTCGTCTGTAAACAAAGTTCCTACATGCCAAGCAAATAAACACGTTCACAAGAAATAGGAAGCAAAATAAATGTGGTAATTTATATTCACATCATGGCAACACCAGATTAAATGCGCCATTCCGCGCTGTTGTACGTCACTCGGCGGAGTTCGCGGTCGCTCGCCGTCCGTCCGCGCCGCACCGCGCTTTACGTCACCAAAATAAACTCGGGTTATTTGTATTTACAATAAAACTCGGTGAAAATAAACGAACCCGCGACGTTAATTGTCGATATCGAGCGCCGTGATTGTTTGTTGTGCGCTGTGGAGTGATGAAACTGGTTGTGTAGTGTTTCGGAACTGGAAAAAGTGTTTGATCTCGGTTTTACGACGTATTATTGTGGAGTTGCGAGTGTTAGTGTGGTGCTGTGTTTGTTGCTGGGCTCCCTGGCCCTGTGTCCACGCTGTCCACGGCCCACGCGGCCAGCTGTGGACCGCGGCAAGTAAATAAATAGTGTTATACAGTTGGAGTGTGCATCGGTGACCTACATACAATAGACGGTAATGCAGTGTGACGTCAGCGAGCTTCGGCGTTCGATTTTTGAATTTCCTTCGCTAACTATAACTAGGTATTTGGCGGGGAAATATTATTGTATTATTTTTTTAAATGTAGCAATGAGGTTTGTACTCTGTTTGTTCTAGTTTTTTTTTAGCGTTTGACTGGCTTATTTAACATTACGTATTTTTGTTTCTATTACATCTTATAAGAAAATGTTCTAGCGATGTCTTCCTATATTCATCTACAGTAGACTCCCTTTGCTAATAATTACGTAAATATATGAAACAATATGTTTGTCTCAGAGGCAGTTTGTTCCGAGTTCCGACTGGTTGTGTAACTTTCACTTAAGTAAATCAAGTTTTACGCGACAGACAGAATGAAACAACTTGCTTTTTGACTATATAGCATACATATATTTATAATAACTATCTTGAGACATACTAAATAAAATAAAAATCATAGTTTAGTAACTAATGTAAATAAATGGAGAAAAGCTTTACTTATTAGTTTCGCGTTACTAGCATGCTGATCATGATAATGAGTCCCTCTGTGACTCGAAACTACTTAGTAGAGATTTTCTCCATTAATGTATGTGAGTAAACTGTGATTTTTTGTTAATATAGTAATAGTCTTATGTGCCATGTCCTTGGTAGATAGGAACTAAACAGCTTCTGAAAGTAAGCTGCAGTTTGTGGCTACTTCGTATAATCTCATATAACTACACCAGAGAGGACTCTACATCTATATTTTATTACCATACAAACTAATGAAGAAAGAAGTAAGAATTTTCTTATATTGGTAATCGATGATGAGAGACATGACCAAATATTGTACTACTTCTTTTTTAAAAAGGGAATCACCCTTCAATTATCTACACCACCTCTATTTTTTTTAAGTCAATTAATATCCCTAAAACATTCTCCTAATTCTGGAAAACTGCATAAAAATTGTTTCAGTCAAATGTAAGACAAACAAATATAAAGTTGGCACATACAAACCGGTCAAACTGAGAACCTCCTTTTATTTGAAGTTGGGACAGAAGCGGGAGAGAGTTCCTATGTACTTCACTATTGGACGAAAATACTAGCATAACATGAACAAGACACAATGCAATGAGCCCAGACTCGCTCTATACACAATATTTTTAGCTTAGATGACAGAACATCTAATTTTAAGCCATTCTTTCAAACACTGCTGCTAGTGAGCTAATCACGAGGAATTAAGTCAGTGAGGTCACCTCTACACACACAGTACAGTCTGTAGTCACAGCGTCACTGCACTGAATTAAAAGATTAGCCTTATAACTACAATCCGGTGCTGTACGCAGTACGCAGTAATCTAATAGAGTCAGGCTTGTGTTGAGAGGTAGCTCTATGCTCTACATAATGCCCTTTTAATCTTCAGAGGCGTTTTTCTATGGTATAAGCTGGTAAACAATCAGACGGATGATCTGATGGTCATTAGAAGGTCATTGCTGGCCTTTTGGGGGTTAGTAATTTAACGGTATATATTAATTAGGCCTCCGGTAACCTCACACAATGCAAGCATTGTTTCATGTTGGTTTTCTCTGAGGTATTGGTATCACTCCGATTGAGCCAGCTCATTTGTGCCAAAGTCTGTGTCTTAACTACACATAAAAGGGGTTGGCAATGACATAATTTTAAATGTACTGCTTCAATTCTTTACACCAAAAACATAAAAAATACAATTATTATTTTACCCTAACATAGGAATCAAATCTGCGTGGCAGTATTTATGCATTGTAGATATCTGTGTATGTGAATACAGTCTACACAAGTCTGCAACACGATAATCTTAGTATCAAATATCAAATGATATTGATTTCTGTTCTGTTTAACTAACTATAAACGTAAATGTGTGATACTTGAACAATTTATTATATTTGTAGCATAGCAACACAGCACGTGTCTGAAAAGCACCCTCTAGCTAGCAAGCTAACAAGAATGGATCTGTTATCTAAAAATGTATTTCCTGTTTAAATCTAATCAGATTATAATCAGTACCCCTAGTGACTAGTACCTTGTCATAGTTATCTAACGACTGAGTACTGAGTAACTCTGTAAACGGGAACTAAAAGCCAAAGGTCACAGTTTGACCTAATTCACAGATTCTAAGTAACTAGTTACGAAACGCTGACATTTGGCATTTATCTACTTGATTATCGTTGAAAACAGAGGTTCCTGGAAGCCTCTTATGTAGAGGGGAGTTTGATTACTCCAGATTTTTAAGGTATAAGGTGTAAACGAGCTGACGAATCACTTGATGGTAAACAATCGCCGCCCATGGACAGCCGATACACCAGAAGCATTTTTTTAAGAGGCGAAAATCATCCAATAACTTCTCCCGCTTGGGTAAGGCGAAAAGGAGTGTCAGACTTACTGACTAAAAACCACCCCGTTCCTACTCCTGCTTTTCGAGACGCAGCCCCGGTAAACCCGCTATGTAGGTCGCGGATACATCAGAGGCGTTACAATTGCGTTACCGACCTTTTAGGAGTTAGGAATTTAAGGGTTATTGGGGATTGAGAAGGGGGATAATTGGGCCTCTGGTAACCTCACTCACAACACGAAACTCAACGCTGTGGTTGTTTCACGTCAGTGTACAGCTCGGCCGTGGTATCACTCCGGTCGAGCCGACACTCTCTCACACCAGTTGAAGACTGTCACCTGCAGTTGATTATTTTGGGAATGTCATGTATGTAATTGATTGGAACACAAATATCCAATAGCTAATATCAACACACGACTGTCTGTCTGTTTAATGTGCTGTGGGAATGTTTACAAACAATCCTCGCATACAGTGATACACTTGTAACTATTGTAAATCAACATTACTGGGTACATACCACATTATATAGCGCTTTGCGATTCCCCAAATGGTAAGCAGAGGAACACTTTTAATTACACCGAAATTCAGTGCTCCTGACAATCTTTGATGACAATTAAAGACGACATTATTTTTTTATGTGGAAGTAACTACAGGGAATTTACATTCACACATTGGATCCCAAATGGTCCAATTCCTCCAACGGGGCCTCTAATTGTGTAATGAGCGCCCTGCAGAGGTTTTACCAGTAGGCTACAATATGGGGTACTTCAAGAAGGAAGTAAATAGGCTTCTTAAGGGTCGGCAAAGCGCATGTAGTGCCACAAGTTTTGCAAGCATTCATAGGCCAAGCTAACCGCGTACCATCAGGTGGGCCGTGTGCTTTCTTGCCACCTACATGGTGTATAAAAAAACAGATCAAAGTGCGCTTGATTGGATGTATGTATTATATTATATTGTACATAGAAAGTAAAACAAACTTCGCAAGTTTTCACGCACTTTGTTATAAACCTACTAAACGCAATGAGTCAAGTATATAATTTTCAGTTAAAACTTGCCAAGTTATATTCTTTTTAACTGAGGTCTGTGTATGGAACTTGGTACTTATTTAGATCTCACTTCTTTTATAGGCGAAGCATTCCAATATTATCGAACTTGGCAGCCTTTCACATTTATGTTTTGGGTGGGATTTCATTTATTTTTGTAAGGTTTATTTTCTTTTTTTCTTATTTTACTTTACTTTTACTAAATACAAACCTTCGTAACGAATTTTAGGTCGGTACGACCATTGGAAGATATAGATATTTTTTTTTGTTTTAGTTCCTTAGGGGTACGAATTTACACCTTCATTATTTTTAAAACCGACTCACACTTGGCCATTTTCAGATTTTTTCAGACCTTGTCAACGACTTCCAAATTAATTATTACGTTTCAACCCATGCTAATGACTAGTTTCAAGAATACTGCTCATGAATATGAGTCTCTAGCATGGCTTGAAACTAGTCGAGTTCCTTGTCAAACAGTTACGTGAGTAAACCGATAACATAATAATTAATTTAGTATGTCTCACGAAAGTTATAATAAGACTTCCAAACTGCCAAGCGAGATTTAAGGCCGCTCGTCAACCGTTTCCTAGCATGGCAACATAACCTTACGCGACTCTCAATAAATCTTCCCCACAACAATACTTACATTTTAAAAAGTAACCGATCACAATACAGTACTGCTTACCTTACCGGTACATCGGTATTGTTCCGTATATGCAGCGCGTTGCATATCGCAGCGCACATCGCAGCACTACTGAGGTAGCGCCGCCGATACAATCTGATACTATCGGATACGGTATTAATATGCGCATATATCTTAGCTGTGTATAGTTACTGCCGAATATTTCGGCCTTAGTAACTAACTGGGCCTAGCAATTACTAGTTAGGTATTGAATTTGGGTACCTATGTCCTAAAACTTCCGGAGCTACGGACTACCTAGCGGTTCGAAGAAGTAGGAACGGCATGGTGTTTAGTCAGTAAGAGTTTGACACTCTCTCGCCTCACCCAAGTCGTTAGAAGTCATTGGATGATTGTTACTCCTTAAAAAACATGTCCCTAAACTGAGACCCGAAGTCGGGTAGCAGTAGTTAGCTACGGTAGTTTTCGGTAACCTATCAGCGATATAGGGGTCTACCAAATGTAGTGATTAGTTATTTCAATCGTGTCGATCTTTCTTCAGAATCTTCATCTTAAGAAAAGACCAATTAAAAGCGCCCTCGACCCTTAATTAACAAGTACCTACCTATGCATGAAGAGGTGGATGGAAGTAGATGACATTTGATGGCATTTCGCGTTGCATTGTCTCTGCCTACCCCATGCAAGTATGTATGTGTATACCATCCTATAAACACAGTATGCCCAGTACCAGTAGTTCCGATGCTGATGATGATACCATCTAAATAACTAACTCCTCACAGTTGCACGCCACTATCTCCCAGTGAGCAAGTACTGCGCAGTACTCGACTGACCTTTGCAAGGACACCGGCAATTAGGTCGCCTGTGTGTCCTCAGCGCGGGGGGGTACCCTCCCTCCCACCGCGCCCCCTACCCGCCCGCTCCACTAGCGGTATTAATACTGAAGTACTGGACGTCTCTACCTGGAGTGCGGATCAGGTTACTGGGAAATATGGAGTTTCTTGCTCGTTGCTCTCTATAGGAAGAATATATGGACGTTTAAGATCAGGCATCTAGCTTATGGGTGCTTTTCCACCAGAGATGTGCTATGCTACGTTGCTGTGGATGCGTTTGGCTTCCACCAATCATATTGGTACACGTAGCTTAGTACTGGTGGAAACAGACTCAGCTAAGCTATGTTTTTTATATGGAAAGATGAATCTGAATCTGCTACAATAACAACTTTCTTTTTTTAAACGTCGTTCAGAATAATTGTTTCTCCTGTGTCGTAGGTGCATTTAACAAACATACAAGTTCACATACACATGATACACAGACCCAAAACAACAATTTGTGGATCACACAAAGAGTTGCTCCGTGCGGGAATCGAACATGCTACACGTTGCACGGCAGCTGGTTGCCCAGCCATCGTGCCAACCGTGCAGTCAACAACGTATCTGCTACTCACCACTATCGCAGATTATAAAAGCCTTCCATTTAAGTATGTGATGTAGGAAAAGTTACCGGAGCCCCAATTCCCCCTACCCAATCTTTCCAATCCCCGATTCCCGAACAACAACCCTTAAATTCCTAACTCCAAAAAAGCCGGCAACGCACTTGTAACGCCTCTGGTGTTTCAAGTGGCCATGGGCGGCGGCGATTGCTTACCATCAGGTGATACGTCTGCTCGATTACCGGCGTGTTTCATAAAAAAGTACTTCAGTAATCCAGACGCGAAATGTATTACATAGTATAGATGTAGTTATGTCTAGTATGTTTGTAAACAAACTCCCATGCTTGTGGGAGATCCGCTCCCACTCTACAAACAATAATAGGATACTTAGATGACGACTTAATCTATATTTTAATGTCGGTCTTGTATAAAATTATGGGGTTATGAAAATAAAAATCTATTTAGTCCGTCAGTTAGGTACGGTAATGAAAAAGTATTAAGTACATGAAAAGTATTACTTTTATTTTGTCGTATAAGATAACAATACTTAGATAAAACGAATCAAAGTTTAGGTGTGGGAGCTATCTACGTCACTATTCAGTACAAAACTTACTCAAAAGTGACGTCACGCGACATTTCAAATGAATATAAACTATCTTCGAAAGTATTGTTTCCGTAAGAAAATAAAACATACGTAATCTCTATAGTTACTTATATAAAATCAATTGCTGTTCGTAAGTCTCGCTAAAACTCGAAATCTGTTGGATCGATTTGGAAAATTTTGACCTTAAATTCGTTGTGAAAGTCCAGGGAAGGTTTAAAGTAGAGAAAAAAATGTTGAATGCGGTACGAAGCTTGCTGGGCCAGCTAGTGTTTTAAAATAATCTGCAAGACGGACATTGAAATAAAAATTAGTCATCTACCCTATTGTCAAAAGTTGCTCTTGTAGCGAAATGTGTACACCTCTGCCCTACCCCTTTGTCCCGCATCAGCCCCTTACAGCCCATTCTACTAGCCCTAGACATGTAGATGTCCTAGCACAAAGCCCCGGTGTGCTTGCAGCGAGTTGGCGCGCGCCCCGCGACGTAATACGACGACCTTGACCCTGGAGACACCGCATTGTTACTCCAGTGCTTCAGTGCTAGTCTCGAACCTAACATGCGATACATGGAGTATAGGGGATGACTTCTTTGTATAGAGGATGAGGGGTGGTATTGTTAAATATTTTCTTTAGTAACATTATTTTTCTAAATTAATTATTATGTTATCGGTTTACTCACATACGTAACGGTTTGACGAGGAACTCGACTAGTTTCACTAGCAGTGACAGTCGACGCGTCGTGTGTCGCGGAATGCTGCTCATGAATATGAGCCTCTAGCATGGCTTGAAACTAGTCGAGTTCCTTGTCAAAACGTTACGTGAGTAAGCCGATAACATAATAATTAATTTAGTATGTCTCACGAAAGTTACAAAGGAATGAGAACTGTGAAAAACCAATAACGCTATATCTATACATACTCCTGAAGAACGAAGCAATGTCACTCCGTCTTGTATTGTCCGCGTGGCATACAACGCGCGGTGCAGTGTGCAGTAAACTCGCGCATTGTTCTCTCAATTGCATCCCATTTAGTTGTTTACGGAGCAAATTGCCGTGACCTGCAGTAACCTGCCGAGTGTGTTGCGGTCAGTCTTGTATGTACATGTAACGACTGATTGACTTTTGTCCTCCTCTACACATTTTTTTTTTAAGTGGGGAGAAATCATCCAATGACTTCTCACGCCAGGGCGAGAGTGAGTGTCAGACTCTTACTGACTAAACACCACCCCGTTACTACTCCTGCTTTTTAAACCAGAGCCCCGGTATACGTAGGTAGTCCGCAGCTCCGATCATCTATACCTACACGTGGTAAGGAATTGTGACTGGAAATGGTAGGCCTTTACTAACTAGTTACTTTCGTATTTCGTCAGATCTTATCAGTTAATCATGTGTCACAAGCGCAAAGCAAAACGTCTATCCAAAAGGACTACCCCGGAGCTGCGGACTACCTAGCGTGTTACCGGGGCTCCGGCTCGAAAAGCAGGAGTAGGAACGAGACGGTGATTTTTAATCAGTAGGAATCTGACACTCCCTCTCGTCTCGTCCAAGGCTGGAGAAGTCATTGGATGATTTTACTACCTTAAAAAAATAGGTTTATAACAAAGTGTGTGAAAACTTGCCAAGTTTGTTTTACTTTCTATGTTGGGATTTTCTCGTCGTTGACGGTAACTCCGGTTGCTGTTGCAGTTGTTGGTTGATAGTAATAACTCACACTCAAGTATATGAGTATATTTATTGACTACCAGTTAAGTTAAGTTTAGTTATCTGAGTCGCACTTTACCTACGTACTGTTAACGATCCGCACACATTAGCGCGTGATGACGATTAAAGTTACGACTGCTTCAAATGATTGATTCAGTGTGTTATATTAGGTGCGCAGTAAACGCATTTTGCTGTATGAGCATTATTGGCTCGTACTGTTTCTATGTACAAGTTTTCTTACTAAACGCAGATGACGTCAAGTATATAATTTTCTATTAAAACTTGCTAAGTTTTATCATTAAAAAGTACAGAAAAAATCAGAAGGTCTGTGTATGGAACTTGGTACTTATTTAGATCTCACTTCTTTTATAGGCGAAGCAGATTCCAATGATAATCGAACTTGGCAGCCTTTCACAATTAATGTTTTGGGTGGGATAAGACATACTTCAGGCTTCTGCATGACCCATTCTATAGCTAGTAGGTATTAGGTAACTAACTACTAATAAATGTCAAACGCGAGTCACTCACGTACTGCTGTGTGTCGCAGCTATTCCAATACGTTCCTGCCGCCGTGCGCAATAAAGCTCTCCTTGTGACGTCACCAGCTGGGGGCGCCCCCCTCCCCCCACTGTTGTCTAGATCGCACTGTGTCGACGCAACGCTGCAGAGTTTACGTCAAACGTGATTTTGTTTGGTTTAGCTTAAGCGTAATGTTTTAGGTCTTGGTTAACACAGTTTGTAGTGCATACTTCTAGTTGGTACATACATACATACATATCGTCACGCCTTTAATCCCCGAAGGGGTAGGCAGAGGTGCACATTATGACACGTAATGCCACTGTGTACACCCACTTTTCACAATGAATGTTGTAAGTCCCATGTAATAGGTGGTGAGCTATTGCCATATACTGAACACATTTCCAGACTCCGTGCTACCACTGAGAAATTTTCGAAAAACCGAAGAAAGTCCAGTAATATTTCGCCCGACCCGGGAATCGAACCCGAGACCACCCCAGGGGTACTCGGGTTCGAGCCGGAGTCGGGGTAATTCGTTGAATTTTAAGATAATTTGATACTTGCATCTTTACATATGTATACCCTTCAGAAATAAATATAAAGCTATCATAGTTCTTAGACACTTACAAAGTGTATGATGAGTGAATCACGCTCCTGTCCCCCCCCCTCACAGTCACCTGCCGCCAGTCTGCCGGCGCCGGTGACGTCACCAGCTTTACGACTGCAACGAAAGTAAGGGGAAAGTGGCAACCAGCTGTACTGATAACATCAGCGGTTGCATAGTCATGGGATAGTGAACCTTATGGTGTTGGTGATAGTTGTGGAAATGGTTTGTGTTAGTGGGTGAGAGGAGATCCTGGATTAGATTCTTGGAAAAATAGTTAGCAAGGAGTTTGGATTTCTTTCATTAATATAATAGCCATTGTATTGTTTGGCTATCAGAGAAATTGTAAACATATGTTTTTATTTTTCAAAGAGTAACGAATGGAGTTTCTTGCTTGTTCTTTTCCATTCGAAGCATCTAGATTCATTGCACCTAGCTTCACTGACAGACTATTATTTATTTCTTTAATTGTTGACATTTCAAAAGTACTTAACTGTTTATGGTTTAACTAGCTAACCCGGCGAACTCCGTTTCACCACCAATGAGATTCCCTGCTTTTCTGTTGATTATTTCCTGAATTCTCTTTGCTACAAACCTCACGGAGCCCAACGAATGCAAAACCGTGGAAATCGGTTCGTGCGTTCTGGAGTTATAGCGTTAGGAAGGAAAACCGACTTATTTTTATAACTATTATAGATTGGAATAAATGATTTGACTTTGGCTTTTTGAATAGTGCAGAACCATTAGGGCTCTGCCAATAACATCACCCCCTATTACAAGTGACTCACAATAACTAAAAGTAAGTTACATTTCAATATGTGCCACATGCACATCGACCCTTCTCAAGGAAATATGTTACGTGACGATATGTGGATTCCTATGTGCCTGAGTAAGCGATAACTACTGCTGGAGAACGTCTTGAACACTCAATCTAGCATAACTAACTAACTAACTAACTAGTTTATTTATCTAAATTCTGAGTAATAACATAAGTGTGGGCTCGCCTTGCTTCGGCACTGCTGTCACTGGGTCGACTGGACTGGAGTGATACCACGGTCTCACAGAAAACCGACGTGACATAACTAATGAACAAAGCTTGCGTTGTTTCGTTGTGTGTGTGTGTGTGTGTGTGTGTGTGTGTGTGTGTGTGTGTGTGTGTGTGTGTGTGTGTGTGTGTGTGTGTGTGTGTGTGTGTGTGTGTGTGTGTGTGTGTGTGTGTGTGTGTGTGTGTGTGTGTGTGTGTGTGTGTGTGTGTGTGTGTGTGTGTGTGTGTGTGTGTGCGCGTGTGCGTGCGTGTGCGTGTGTGTGTGTGTGTTCCCAATCCCTGATTCAACGCACTTGTAACACCTCTGATGTTTTGGGTTGCCATGGGCGGCGACAAAATTTAAGGGTTGTTGCGGTATCCGGGACTGGGAAGATTGAGAAGGGGTGTAATTGGGCCTCCGGTAACCTCACTCACACAACGCAAGCGTTGTTTCACTTCGGTTTTCTGCTCGGCCGTGGTCGGGTCGGCCTATTTGTGCTGAAGGATGGCTCTTCTACACTTAGTTGACACCTGCGGAAATTATGACAAACCCTCTTATGTCGTATGCATTTGCAAACAGTGATACACCCAGAATTATATCTTACTCATAGTAATATCGACGATGACCGTGAAACGTATTTACTTTATGAGTTTCCTATATTTATATGAGATCAAAGCAGTTTGAACTATTCCACCGAACTAATATAATATCGGTTCATGTGGGCTGTTGTTTGTTTGTTGAGACGAGTGTGTAGAGTCACATGTGGGGGGAAGGTCGATGCTATTGGTGTAATAAATACAGGAAGAGTCTCAATGTCGTGGAAGATATGATCAAAGTGGAGTTAGATGGTGAGAGACAAGGGTCATAACTATGTACAGCAGCACGTAACATAACTATGTATATTTAGATACTAGCTACTTCCGCGCGGTTTCACCCGCTCTGCTTTGCTCCTATTGGTCATAGCGTGATGTTTTATAGCCTATAGCCTTCCTCGATAAATGCACTATTCAACACAAAAAGAATTATTCAAATCGGACCAGTAGTTCTGGAGATTAGCGCGTTCAAACAAACAAACAAACTCTTCAGCTTTATAATATTAGTATAGATATTATAACAACGCGTGTTTTATTTTTTTCGAGGAGTTTGGTGAGGCACCTTCCAGCCACTTTTATTCTCAGTAGGAAGTCAGGTCGAGAAGCACATACGTGTTATATTATATATTTATAAACCCATTGTTTACTACTTCGCTATGCAGTATACTTTAGTTCTATGTAACTAGTTAATAGGGGTATCACCATTATAACCCAGACTAGATCACGGTTTTTATTTATAGGTAGATTGTGGATAAAATATTATCGGTGCTTTTTATCTTACGGAAACAAATACAGATATAATATCATGAAATACGTGTGCTACGTTTCTATCTACTCTATGTGTAGGAATGACGTCCCTTTTGCTCCCACTCCTAAACCTTAAATCGTTTTATCTAAAATATTGTTGTCTTATATGACAAAATAAAACAATACGTAGGCTAATATTTCTTCATTACCAAGCTGACAGACTAATTAGATTTTTAATTTTCATATCCTTATTTCAATTATCCTTTACCCGCCCTGAGAATGGAACCCAGTACGTAGCGACGGCACCAACAGCCGGGGTAGTGGTGGATCAATATATCAGTAGCTATTTATATCTCGGCGCGGACACTGGCTAGCTCCGCCATAACTGTTGCTACCTCTTAACTACTCTCATTTTGACGTTTAAACATGTGCTTTTACATTAGGATTTCCTCCTGTGTTGTCGCGGTGACGTTTACAAACATACCGCGTCACATACAGCATTGATTCCCAGACCCGGAACAACAATTGTGTGGATCAAATTGTTGTTTCACTCACACAACTGTAAAACAACGCTGCGGTTGTTTCACGTCGGTGTACTGCTCGGCCGTGGTATCACTCCGGAGGAGCCGGCCCAGCAGTGCCGTTAAGCAAAAAGATCAACGATAAGATTAGTTATGAATTTTGGCTGTAAGCCCCCTCAGTTGATATCCTTCCACCTCGTTCTGACACAGCTTCCTTGTTATTTTGGTGTATTTTAATTGTCAATTGATGACTACACGGTTGTCGGAGCGGTGGCGACGGCAACCGGCAACTATTTGTGTGATCCACAGATTGTTGTTTCGGGTCTGTGTGTCATGTGTATGTGAACTTGTATGTTTGTAAACGCACACACGATACAGAAGAAAATCCTAGTGTGGAGCAACGTTTTTCTTTTTTGAAAAATAAAAAGATCAACGGCATAACCTAATTAAACTACACCAATCACAGCGGCACACGGAACCGCGGACATGTTGGAATATAATCCAAGATGGCGCCTCGCGTCCGTTGCAGCGCGCGGTTGCAACACTTGCAACACTGCTGTCGCGGCAACGTGTTTATGTGTTTAATTTAGGTCGTTAGCTGATCTCGTGGGCTCTTGGTTCTTATAGGTGTTTCGAAATGTGATTCAGTTTATGAGATAGATGGGGTAGGAAAAGTATGATGCGTTTTGCACTTTGGTTGGAGTGAGTGATATCAATTTTTTTTTTTTGGGTTAATGTAACTATCTTCGTGTTTAAAAAGGTACTACCTATATCGGAGTCTTCGGACTGCCTAGTTACTGTTAGTTACTGTTAAGGCCCGGCCTACAGAACACAGCACTGAGCTCCAATCTTCAACGTTTCGCGTCCAATCAGCCACACATCAGACACCATCACTCCAATTATGGGCATCGCAACATTACACTGTACCGATGTCGTAATATAATCACATTAGACACACAGTTACACCATGAGCTGACACCTCCCATAGTCTTATGGTGTTACCGAGCCATGCGCGTGTCGCAACCGTGCGTCGGCTGTTATACTTGCAAGTTGCAACATTTGATAACTAATACAATACGTCAGGGTTTCCCAAACTATGGGTCGCAAGCGAAGTGGGCCTTGTCTGTAGAAAAATACACTAACTATTCGTTCTATATTTTATTTTTCACTAGCTACTTCCGCGCTTTCACCCGCTCTGCTTGGCTTCTATTGGTCATACCGTGATGTTTTATTCAAATCGGACCAGTAGTTCCGGAGATTAGCGCGTTCAAACAAACAAACTCTTCAGCTTTATAAGTATAGATTTTTCATATTGATAACTTCAATTCCTTGAAGACTCCTACAGAAAATCGACGTGAAATAACGCTTGCGTTGTGTTTCGTTGTGTGAGTGAGGTTACCGGAGGCCCAATTACGCCCCAAGTCCCAATCTTTCCCCTTAAATTCCTAACCCCCAAAAGGCCGGCAACGTACTTTTAACGCCTCTGGTGTTTCAAGTGTCCATGGGCGACGGCAATTGCTTACCATCAGGTGATCCGTCTGCTCGTTTACCGGCTTATACCATAAAAAAGGTAGGTCCTGAGTTTCAGAACTTGATTTAGCCAGGTCGTAGTCCAGATAACGGAATAGGAACGGAGTGATGTTTAGTCAGTAAGAGTCTGACACTCCCTCTCGCCTCGCCCAGGGCGGGAGAAGCCATTGGATGATTTTCCCGCCTCAAAAAAAAAGATAGATTGGGAACCACTACATTACATAAACTCGTATGTAATGTACAAGCAGTCAGCTGCAGACTGTAAAGAAAATAGTTTTTATTAGAACATAAACATTAGTTGTTGTAAACAATCATATTGAGGTCACGGTATCTGATGTACATGTTTATCTTCCGTTTCCCTTTGTAGATACGAGTAGCTTGCAGTAGAAGATGCAGTCTTCCTACGTTTATACATATATTATGTGCTATGTAGCTATGCTACGAAGATGTAATAGCTAAACTGTTAAACAATGTGACCGTTTCCACTGACACTAAGATATGTAGCTGTGCGAGGAAGATGCGCAGCTCGAGTATGCGATGTATCGATAGTAGCGAAGCCATTCATAGCATGCATCTTCCTATGTATAAATCATAGCTTAGCTGATTCCGTTTCCAGCATTGCTAAGATATGTGTACCAATAAATATGATTGGTGGAAGACAGCGACGTAGCATAGCACATCTAAGCACTATAATGCTGAAGTAGATCTCCAGTTGATGTTCCGTTTCAATCCAATTTCATGGGAAGTAGTCCCGCGTTGCATAGCACATCTCTGGTGGAAAAGCAGCGTAATGCTGAAGTAGATCCTCAGTGGATGTTTTGTATTAGTCCAATTTCATTGTAAGTTGTCCCGGTTTGTTGAGGACGGTGATACATAATGAGCAGCTGATGTATTAACTTAGGTTACTTTTACAAAAAAAAATTAGCAAGCCCGACGAACTCCGTTTCACCACCAATGATTTCATTTTACCTGAATTCTTTGCTATAAACCTCACGGAGCCCGAGACGTTTCCAACGAATGCAAAACCGTTGAAATCGGTTCGTGCGTTCTGGAGTTATAGCGTCAGGAAGGAAAACCCGACTTATTTTTATATTATAGTTAGATTAGATATTGTTTTAGAAAAAATCAAATACCCGAATTCTATTAGAAGTCATTATCCTACACGGACGAAATCACGGGCAACAGCTACTAATAAATAAATATAAGTTATAGGGACAGGATTGTCCTCGATGCTATTGTTAGACGTCTGTTTCCATGTGATCAATACTAAACACATATTATTATACATGTATCTATCTATGTATGTATGTATGTGTGTGTGTAGGTAGTACCCATTAATACTACATCGCAGTGGTTGTGCTAATGTCAATAACCTCTGCCCTCCCTACCTATTGTCTAGCTATCACAAGTCACTCATTCACTCTCATACCCGTCCTCACGAAATGTACCCATATTTGCTTAGGACTAGTTACTCCTACGTGGATCATCCGCTGCTCTACTCCTATTGATCGCAGCGTGATGTTTTATAGCCTGTAGCTTTCCTCGATAAATTGATTATTTAACACAAGAAATATTACTTAATTCTAATCAGATATCAGTAGTTCCTGAGATTAGCGCATTCAAACAAACTCTTTAGCTGTTGGTCACGTTGGGGCTGCCTTTTCAAAAGAAAATCAGCATCCACCTCCAATTTGTATTCCATTTATGACCGATACCGACCGACCATAGCCGATATGACTTGATCAGTCCAACACATAGGTGATCTGATTCCCTCTACTTTCCCCTGTACGACCAGCTTTATTATAACCGATCTTAATCCAAAATCTGAATCTGTGTTTCTTCAAAGCCCGAGTGAATAGGTTGCTTATGGGCAGACGTGCTCCATCGTAGGCCGCATCATCACTTACCATCAGGCGAGAGAGCGGCCAAACGTCGACCCAACAAATTGTAGCGACGTATCGACGAGCAAATCAATGGATGACGTCACAAATATCCTGCTTCGCACATATGAAGTTTACATTCGAATTAACACGGACAGAAAACCCCCACAACAGTTGGACAGAAAGCCATTCAGACACGATCACCGCCTGGTCGGAGGATCCTCCTTTTCTTAGGGAACTTTTCCCTAAAAAATAATAAAAAAAGCAATTTATATATTAAAAATTTAAACCCAAAGAATTTGTATGCAGAGATTGGCTATCTTTACATTCATCCAATGTAATTGGCCGATGCTCTAGTTTACCAATATACAGCCTTGGCCAAAAGTATTGAGCACCCATGAAATCTTTGAGTTTTATGCGAAATATCAAATAGAAACAAAACAAAATGTTTTTATATGTTTATTTTACTATTTATTAATTGAAAATGAATATTTTGTAAGTCCACCCTTTGCCTTAATTACGGCAGAATTTTTTTTTGGTATAGAGCTAACAAGATTTTTACAGTCTTTAGCAGTAATCGCGTTCTATTCTAGGCATAGGTGGCGTTTCAAATCTTCTCTGTTAATAATAGTGTGGAGCCTACCTCTGCGCTTTACTAAAACCCATAAATATTCTATGGGGTTTAGATCTGGCGACTAGGCAGGCCAGTCAAGAAGCTCTACGTTATTTTCCCGAAATCATGCCATAGTGCGGGCAGATTTGTGGCAAGGTGCGTTATCCTGCTGGAATTTACCAATATCCATGTTCCTGTTGCCGAAAAGTTTCGTGAATGAAGGCAGGAACGCAGTTTCTAGTAAATTTATGTACTTAGAAGAGTCCATGCGGCCCTCTCACACGAACAATTCGCCAACTCCAGAATCGGTCATGCAACCCCAGACCATTATGCTGCCGCCACCGTGTTCTACGGTTGGTACCACACACTCTGGCTTAAAATCTTCGCCCATCCGGCGACGTACAGAGGTCACAACAGGGGTACCAAAAATCTGCAATAAAGAGAAAAATATTGAGTTTCGGAAAACAAAAGAACTTCATCTATGCGTTTGGATTTTAAACCATTTTATATTATTTTATTAGGGCATTAAATATAGTTACTTACCTCTAAGTTAGATTCGTCTGACCACACAAAATTTGACCACTCTGCAATGGTGAAAGTTCGATGTTGTAAGGCCCATTTATACCGAGTTTTTTTGTTTTTGTCGGGAGCCATGGTTTCTTCCTAGCGTCCTGACCTTTCGGATCAGCTTCCTGAAGTCTTCTACAAGTAGTTCGAGCAGAAATTGATTCCTTATTTTGTTCTGACAACTCAGCAGCGAGCTCTGAAGATCATTTTTTCCTATTTTTTAACGACTCTCTCGGTAACTGATGATCCTGACGGTCTGTGGTGATGCGTTTGCGCCCGGTCTTTAGTATATTTTGATGTGATCGGATAGCATAGAATCGCTGAATAACAAATTGCAAGGATCGGCGCGAACATTTCACAGTTTTGGAAATCTCTACTTGTGATTTCCCTTGCTCATGGAGAAGCTGTACCTCCACTCGTTTTTCTGAAGAAAGTTCGTTTCGTTTTGGCATATTACAACGATAATACTTATAACTTTGAGATAAAATACCAAAAACGCACCTGGATCAAGGGATGTTGTCAAAACGAGAGGTGGTAGCGAACTGATAAATAAATACGAACATTGTAAAAATCACATTTTATTACACCTAGGTGTTTTATTCCTAGCTACGGCATAAATCATTGTTTTTAAATCTTTGTAGATAGCCGACAAACAAATACTTCAACAGTAGATTTAGTTTTCTGCCATACTTACCGTGATCGAGCGAAATTTGTAAGGTGCTCAATACTTTTGGCCAAGGCTGTACTTATATTTAGTTCCCCAACGACACATTTATTATAATGAGCCACAATATTTATTCCTTCCGCCGCCAATTAACTGCTTGTGTCATGTCGTCCTAATTGATGGCCGCGGCTCTTGGGTATGTGGTACACGGGGAAGAGTTGCTGCCGGAAGGAGTGAGGAATGTGGAATGTCTCTTTCAGTTTATTATTTTTATTTGTTGATCTGTTTGGCTGATGATAAAGTAGGCGTGATATAAAGTAGATCGTGTTTGTTGCTGTTGTTATATCGTCACGCCTTTTAGCCCTGAAGAGGTAGGCAGAGGTGCACATTACGGCATGTAATGCCGCTATACAATGTACACCCATTTTACAGTTTTTTTTTTATTAATGGTATAAGCCGGTAAACAAGCATACGGATCACCTGATGGTAAGCAATCGCCGCCGCCCATGGACACTCGAAACACCAGAAGGGTTACAAGTGCGTTGCCGGCCTTTGGGGGTTAGGAATTTAAGGGTTTTCTGTGAGGCCACTCCGGTAATTGGTATCACTCTGGTCGAGCCGGCTCATTCATGCCGAAGCATGGCTCTCCCACACATATTAATACGGTTTTAAAATTATCTGCCCTATCACCAATCTAATTATAACTTGAGGTCAACACAACCCACAATGAATATAGAAACTTTACTAGTTAACCAAAATCTTAGCATCCACCCACTCGGTTATCTTATTACACCATACTCAAATGAGAAGACAGCACCCATCTCTCCGATATTGATAACATAACTCATGACGGATTATTATCAAAATATGGCCGTATTGGCCGTGTAATTTATTATTAATTTTATGTTAATCCCAGCAAGTTGGCGCCGGATTATGGCGCGGCGCTCTGCTACAAAGAACAGCTTTCCTCGATGTTGCTCAAGCAAGCGTGGGTGTCGTGGCGACTGGCGACCCATGTGGTGTATTGAACAGCACATAAAACTAAATTAGTTGCAATATATGCGTTACTTCTGATACGATTTTCAAACCGTCAAGAAAATAGCGCACTACTTTTAAATGGCCGGCAACGCACCTGTGACTCCTCTGGTGTTGCGGGTGTCCACGGGCGGCGCTGATCGCTTACCATCAGGTGACCCGTCTGCTCGTTTGTCCCCAATTCCATAAAAAAAGAACTAGTTATTAAATAAATGCTCTAATAACTAGCTTAAAGGAGCTTAGCTTCTTCGTAGCATAGCTACATGGCACATCTCTGGTGGAAAAGCACCCTGAAACTGTATTTAGCCACTTAATGTTAAGCAGAAGCATTCACTATATCAGTGAACTAACTACAATCACCCAAGTAAAGCTGCCTTGTAAGAAAATTATGACAAACCAAACCCCTTCTTAACAATTACATAATATGAAGAATTTCCCCTCAACAGATTTCTGTCGCCAACCAAAGCCTTAAACTTATTTTATCCATCAGAGCACATGTCCTGGCTGACACTCCAGCCTATACTACCGAGCTGCCGAAGTAGTGTCGGATCACTCCGCCGGGAGTAGCCGAGAGTGCGGGAGTGGCTCGTGATCGCGAGCGCCTCCCTGGAGGGCTGTACTGTCGGCAACCTCGCTGGTATTCACACGGTGTTTTGTATGCAGACTAGTTGCGTGCTGCGGTTTCACTTTATATGCTTCGTTTAGCAAGTGTTAAGTTAAATTTTTTTTGCCGGAGTGATACCACGGCCTCAAAGGAAACTGACGTGAAGTAACGTGGTGTTTCGCTCCATGAATAAGTTAAGGGATTGAGGTGACAAGTTCACCACTGACAAGACCGAATCTAGATGATAACTATGTGGTATCTCCCAAAGGTCGCTAACGCACTTGTGACTCCTCTGGTGTTATTTTTTTACGTTTGATGGGTCGACGTTTGGCCGATATCTCGCCTGATGGTAAGTGATGATGCGGCCTACGATGGAGCACGTCTGCCCATAAGCAACCTATTCACTCGGGCTTTGAAGACACCCAGGTCAATACCCATCAGGAAACACAGACTCCGGCAAGGAGTTCCACTCCCTAGCAGTTCGCATAAAGAAGCTTGAAGCGAAGCGCTTTAATGCGCGTTAGGAATATTCAATAGCAACGCTGATAAAACAATAGTTTTCCTTTAAAATTATAAAAAAGTTACAACGTAGTTAGCTAGTATCTGCCTACAGATCTTGTAAAGTTGCAAACACTAGTCCACTCCACAATGTCCGCGCCTTGCCCACTGATTACCAAAGTAAATTGACTCGAAGCCGCGTTGATACCGTGATACCGATAACTACACAGCTTTCCCACGATGTTTATCTACGTCTCGATACTAGAATTCTAGATAAATTGCGTGCTATGATATGTAGGAGAGCCATGGTTCGAAAATGTTGTGTCGGCTTTTTTATGGTATAAGCCGGTAAACGAGCAGACGGATCACCTGATGGTAAGCAATCGCTGCAGCCCATGGACACCCGAAACACCAAAAGCGTTACAAGTGCGTTGCCGGCCTTTTGTGGGCTAGGAATACAAGGGTTGTTGGAGTATCAGGGATTGGAATGTGTGGTTACGAGTAATTGGGCCTCCGAATGTAACCTCATTCACATAACAAAACACAACGCTGTGGTTATTTCACGTCGGTTTTCTGCTCGGCCGTGGTATCACTCCGGTTGAGCCGGCCCAGCAGTGCCGAAGCATGACTCTCCCACACTTAAACTTCCCATTCTTACAGCGTCACATTATCAAAGCGTTGTGTGGAGAAATTACTGAGAGGAAATTAGGTCTTTAGCTAAATCGATGTAAGTACTAAGTAGGTAAGTAAGTACTTTACTTAAGTAAAACCTGGAGTGATGTAACCAAGTTAGCAAAAACCAGACAATGATACTAGCGCAAATATTTTTACTTACACAGAACTTATATTTGTTACTCTATTCCTTTTAACATAAGGTTCAAAATCCCCCAAAACGTAAACACTAGCTCAGACACCCTGCGAAAATTCGTTCCTAATCGATTCTGAAATAGTGTTAGCCTAAACACATAGTAATGTAATCCTTATTTCTATAGTAGTAAGGTTTATTTTGTACTGCGTGTTCAGCAATGACCGTGACCGTGGTATAGATTATGTAAAGAAAACACGAAACTATGTAAACCAGTATAAACTGACCTTCGAATGTAATGAAACATCGTACAACGCGGGACCCTGATGAACTGGTTGGAATATCACCAACAGCGGGAGACAGTCCACTGCTGGACTATGAGCTTCCTCTACATAAGAGGGCTCGCCATCATCTGCGCAGGCAGGCGGGTTGGTAGGCTTGCCGGTATGAATAATTTATCCCATTTCAAAATCTGTGGATCAAGATAAATTTTTGACATTAGTTGTATAAGCTGCTGTCAAAAATAGATCAATCAGGGATTTTGGGTCAAAATCTAGTAATTTTAATCACACACACAGCACACTCAACATCAGAGCCTTTTATCCCCGAAGGGGTAAGCAGAGGTGCACATTACAGTACGTAATGCCGCAATACAATGTACTGACTGCCTCGTTGGTCGAGTGGTCAAAAACAGATCGATCTAGAGATATTAGGTTCATCGGGTTTTTTACTGGGACAAAACTGCTTCAACCTCCCAAAACCACTGCAACTTCTGTAAGCCAGGATCTACAGTAGATACAACCATGAACACACCGGAACCCTCGGTTATTCATTTCAATTATCAGAGAGAAAGAGAGAGATAGCCTCCATCTCATCCAATGTTCGGAGAGGTATACTTCCCAGAAATGATAAACTATGTAACAAATTTAAAAAAAATCTCCCCGTGCATTAGTCCCTGACAACCAAGCTTTTCGAACCTGCAAGAATTCTTGAAATCAGTCCAGCAGTTTCTTAGTTGGCACAAACATGAAATATATTTTCCTCAAGTTTATAATATCAGTTTGTATGTATGTATAGTTGGGCTGCAACCTCTCTGCCGGTCCGGTTGCATCTCATTGTGCTACATGAACCACTTCAGCATAATGTCGCGTCCACTGTAGTGGCAGGTCGACTTAAATATTGTAAAATATGGAAGGAAAGGGAAGGGACAAAACAATACTCTTCCTACAATCCGGTAAAGCGTGTATTAAACACATTAAACAACTTTTTTGAGGGAAAAATATCATTCAAAGACATCTCCCGCCTTGGGCGGAGCGAGAGGGAATGTCAGACTCTTACTGTCTAAAAACCACCCCGTTCCTACTTCTGCTTTTCGAGACAGAGCCCTGGTAAACCCGCTAGGTAGTCCGCAGCTCCGGATCAGGCATCAGCCCTACTGGGCCCCATCTGTGGTGGTCTGGTCACACCTGACCTTCGATTTCACCACTAATTGTGTCGTATGTGGGGATGCAGATTTGGACGCTTTTAACCGGTCTAGGAGTCATTGTGGTAGGACTGTGTGAGGCAGTGGATCTCTTGTGGCTGAATTAACTAAAAACTCACGGCTTACTCACGTACTACATCAATGGAGAAAAGATCTACTAGCACAGAATAATAAAGTAGTTTCCAGTCACATAGGGACTCTTCATCATGAGCAGCAGCAGTCAGTAGGCTGCGCGACGTGGTGCGGGGAAAGACAAAGTAAACAGTTTATTGTTTTAAAAACTCATTAGTAACCTTATCACATAACTAATGAATTAACATTTGGATGTGTGCCAAACCACATGTAGAGTCATTGCTCTCCACACAAATCACATTTTCCTTGTACCTACAACCAGGCTATTTAGTATGCAGGTAAGCAAACAAGTTATACATAAAAATATTATGCTAAACGGTTTCCATGGGTTTACATTGTATGGTCATCGAAACTGCCTCGTTGGCCGAGTGGTCGCAAGTGCGACTGCCGGACAAGCGGTCTCGGGTTCGATTCCCGGGTCGGGCAAAGTATTGCTGGACTTTTTTCGGTTTTTCGAATATTTCTCAGTAATAGCACGGAGTCTGGAATTGTGCCCAGTATATGGTCTCTGCCTACCCCTTCAGGGATAAAAGACGTGATGATGTTTTGGTCATCGAGATTAAGAGTGTGTACCAAATATCAGACCGATCTGTCTTTAGTAAAAAGCATACTCCTTTTTAAAAGGCCGGCAACGCACCTGTGACTGCTCTGGTGTTGCGGGTGTCCATGGGCGGCGGTGATCGCTTAACATCAGGCGACCCGTCTGCTCTTGTTGCCACCTATTCCATAAAATCTACGACGCTCGCGCAACGAGTTCGGTGGGGGTTGATAAGATCAAGACCAAACCAAGACATTGTCCTCTCCTACCAGACTAGACATCAATGACGCATTGACGACCTCCACATCAGACGGCGGCGTGATGTCACTTCCCGTACTTAGTTCCCGATCACTTGTTATTTATGTACAACATACTATTGTTGTCTGAATTACTTATACATATATACGTATGTATGTACTAAGTGATGTTTCGAGTTGGCTACCTCTGATAAGTATAAGTACCCGATATAAGCTAGATATGACTTTACAACACTTTAGTTCGGCTGAAAGAAACGTAATATTAGTTTTTCGAACTTCGGAGATTTTTGCTGCACGAAGCGTCTATCGGAGGTTTGTTTTTATTCCGATTTCGATCATGGTGGCCAGTCTGTCTAACTAACTAGACCAGATATTATAGTGCACAAGTGTGCGCAAACATAGGTTTACTATTTGTTCCCTCACTCTCAGAACTATGGAACGGCAGACCGACCCGACCGGAGAAAAGTCAGGCGCAGGACCAACGGCTTACGTGCTTTCCAAAGCATGAAGGTGAAACACCGCCGAACTTTCTAACGCCGGGCTTATAATGGTCATTTGACTCAAAAATGCCATTGTCACCACCCAACTATTGCTCCAATCGTGCAGTTATAATTTGAAAGAATGAAGAAGTCTAGAAATGTGCTTAACATGTAGCTACAATGTTTCTCCCATCACAGAAAAGACTTGACTAGCGTTTAGCAAACCATGCATAGTTTTCCTTCCTTAGTAACTGCATACATTCACACGCAGTCAACAACTTGCACTTGCAAAGCTCGCAACTGCACGGAGTCCTCATCTCCTTGAGTACCGCATTGTGTATTGTGCACCTTCAGTGCAGACGTGCATGTAGACTTACTTCTATACCATCGCGGAGGGAGATAGGCAGATGTGTATGAGTTGTACACTAGAGATTTCGCTTAAATAAGTAGTCACCAAAAGAACGAATGTCTAAAGAACTCGGACTCCTTACTGCTTTTTTTAAGGGGGGAAAATAATTTCTCCCGCTTTGGGCGAGGCGAGAGGGAGTGTCAGACTCTTACTGACTAAAAACCACTCCGTTCGTGCTCCTGCTTTTCGAGCCGGAGCCCCGGTAACCCGCTAGGTAGTCCTTGCAGTTAGATTCAACAGCTTGAAGCTGCTATTGATAACTGCTCGAGCTGTCTACATATGTACTACGTACGTCGAAGTCTGTAAGTTCACTGTGTAGTCGCAGCTTGAAACAGTCGATCCTGACTGCTTTACGCAAACCGTGTATGGCGGCCTTAAATACCAAAACGAAAGAAAGTAACTTATGCCATATTCTCCACACTTGTCATACCAGTTGGAGGTCGTATGTTTTTTTATAAAAAACGTTGCCCCACACTAGGATTTTCTCTTGTGTTGTGAGACAAATATACAAGTTCACATATACATAACACCCAGACCCGAAACGACAATTGGCTCACACAAAGAGTTGCTCCGTGCAGGAATCGAACCCGCTAGATATTGCACGATGGCCAGTTACCCAGCCAACGCGCCAACCGTGCAGTCTAAATATTCTCCACACTTGTCATACCAGTTGGAGACTGCAGTATAAATTGTTCAGGGTTTTCACCAAAGAGCGCTGCTGCCCGATTGCTGTCTCACGCGTAGTCCCCTAGTCCTTGTCATACGACACCCACGGGCAGAGTACCGGTGGCGATAAAAGTGTGCTACTCTATAAAATGACAAACACACAAACACAAAACCTGATCACATCCACTCGCTTCCTAATTGTCGAACCAAGGAAATGACACACACACACTCTCACACAGCAAGCAGTACACACACACATACATACAGGATATAGATCACGGTGCACAGCTGATTCGGTCAAGGTCGCGACCCCCTCCACCCCCGCCCGCCCCCTCGCTCCCCCTCGCTCGTCCTGTGTCGCCCCGCGGGAGTTTCGGTGAGGCGTGGTCGCAGTGATAGCGGGGTGTAGCATGTTGTTAGTTTTTTAGGTTATAATTATTATTATATGATTTTTATGGTAGTAATCATGGACACTCGTAATGCTAGAGTAATTACAAGGTAATTGTCGGTCTTTTGGGGTTTTGGTTATTTGGAGATTGGGAATGGGGGCAGATTGGGCTTTCTCAATCATTACCTCTAAGTCAAAGTCAAAATTACTAATTTCAAATAAACCGAGAAGTCAAAGTCAAAGTCAAAATTATTTATTTCAATTAGACCAGGAAGGCACTTTTGAACGTCAAAGCAAATATAATAATATTAATAACGTCAGTCTGTCGGTCAGTCCTCTAGTGAAACTATTTGCTCGTTCCAAAGTGTAGATTCCTATGGAGAAGAACGAGCGAGAAACTCCATAGGTTACTCTTTTTCAATCAGATTCACAATACAATTCTTGGTTACATTATTTCGATTGCTTCAACTATGTGAGAACAATGTAAAACTAATATTCAGTCAAAGTGATAGAAAAAGAAAATAACCCTGAGGAAGGCACTTGAAAGTCAAAGCAAATATTATAGTATCAAAAAAAAATCTTTGTCGGTCAATATTCTGCAGCTATTTGCTCGTTCCTAAGCTTTCACATGACGAAACACAATGTAATCGTTGTTTCACGCTGGTGTATTGTGAGGCCGTGGTATCACTCTCGAGCCGGCTCATTTGTCCGGAGCATGAATGAAAGGATGTTAGTAGAAAACATCTGTTTCTTTTCTGTAAAATATTTTGAGAAATTAAACGAACAACTTGATTTATCCATTATCTTTAACGTCGTTTCGAACGACCGTGCAGCGGTTTTTACCGGAGTACGTCCGTGGGCTGACAATAATAATTGTTATTGAAACAAACGCGAACCAGTTAGTCTGTCAATTAGTGCTCGTCTCCGAAACGACTGGTAATGCAGAGTCTAACCGCCATACTCAGTCATTTAATGGTTATTTAACCCAGTCCTTAGCAACTGTTTTCGGTAAAAAATCGTTACTAAGGAATAGTTTAAGTCTTTGAGTGCCAATAGAAAACTGTTGAAGGCAAATCCCCCGCTAACGTCGCGTCGGTCACCGCGGCGTTCCATGTGTTAAGTAATCATTAAATCGGTTGGTGCGGTGGCTGGGCAACTGGCTGCCGTGCAACGTGTCGCGGGTTCGATTCTCGCACGGAACAACTCTTTGTGTGATCCACAGATTGTTGTTTCGGGTCTAGGTGTCATGTGTATGTGAAATTGTATGTTTGTTTGTAAACGCACCCACGACACAGGAGAAAATCCTAGTGTGCGGCGTTTTTTTAAAAACGAAAGAGAATGTCTCTGATTGTGGCAGTAAGACGAGATAATTGCGATCTCTTTTACAATCGGCGCCAAAGTAAACAATGGGCGAGTAAACGGGCGGGTTCACCTTGCAGCGGTCGTAGTGTTGGAGGATAAATAGAGCTGTCTGTGTGTGTGTGTGTGATACGTCATCTGTATTGTGATCTTATAGAGTCTGTGGCGCAGTATTAATGTGCTTTTATATGATATGCTGTGTACCATAGCTACGAAGCTGCGAACTACCTAGCGGGTTACCGGGGCTCCGCCGGCTCAAAAAATAGGAGTAAGAACGGGGTTTTTAATCCGTAAGAGTCTGATACTCACTCTCGCCTCACCCAAGGCGGGAGAAGTGAATGAATTTCCCCCTCAAAAAATAGCATAGCTACGAAGATGTAATAGCTAAGCTGTGAAACTATGTGACCGTTTCTCTACTTCATCTCAACTACGATGCCATATAGATGAAAACGGTGTGCTAAAATACCTTGACAATGTACCGCGCGCCTCCCGACTTTAGATATTATCATAATCATTATTACCTAGTATCAGAGTCCAGCCTCATCTCATCTGTCTAGCCCACTTCTATTCACTGCCTATCCAATGTTATCTCTCCTAAACAAACAGAAATTACCTACATTTTCTGTTCAAAAACATCAAACCTAAATACATATAAAATTTTAACACTCGCTGTAAGTGCGACCCCACCTCACAGGGGTGGTTAGTTCAGGCAGCGCAGCGCAGTGATTGTGTTAGCTATCCCCCCCCCTTACATAGAGCGACGCAGTTAATACACTAACCTACACTACACGTGTATGTATAGTTAGTCGTTACAATAAAATTAATTATATCTATCCGTGTAGTGTAGTCAGTCTGCGGTAATAACCACCACTACTCTTCACGCGGGTGTCATATACCCGACTAAGGGTGCTTTTCCAGATGTGCTATGCGATGTATCGAGAGTAGGGAAACCATGAATAGCACACATCCATAGCACGCTTCTTTCCATATGAAAACATAGCTTAGTTGAGTCTATTTCCACCAGTGCTAAGCTATGTGCCAACAATGAATATGATTGGTGGAAGCTAAACGCATCTACAGCAACGTAGCATAGCACATCTCTGGTGGAAAACTCCCTAAGGGACATTGACAAAGACTGCAGATGGCAATGATTATTGAATTTATTGATAAACCTGAACTCTTGGAAACTGCGATCTCCAACCCGCCTGCCTGCGGAGATTATGGCAAACCCTCTTATGTAGAGGAGGCTCATTATCCAGCAGTTACTAATAAAATAATTAGCAAACAATGACTCAGCTTCGCACCTCAGTCCACCCCCCCTGACTTCACACATTACCATTCCACCAAGAAGGTCACTCCTTGCTAAACGCCCATCCGTGTCCCACTGCGCGGTGATTAGCGTGTATAGAGCAAGGCATTATGAGTAGGTAGCTAACTGGCAGGAGTTGTTCTTATACATGATGTGGCACTCTATTAGTGCTACAGTGATAAACACTGTGTTATGCCGTGGAGGATTAGAGCTCTGCCTCTAACAAAGCGGGTCTGTTACTCTTACGGCGCATTCCAATAACCTACCTATCGGTAGATTTGCCTACCAGCGGTAGAATTTTGACATAAGCTCCATACAAAATGTGTCAAAATTCTACCTCTGGTAGGCAAATCTACCGATCGGTAGGTTATTGGAATGCGCCGTTAGAGGCTAAATGTAACAGACCCGCTTTATTAGGGACACTCTTACTGATGTTATAAATGAGTTGTATCTATGTTGTTTACTAAATAACGTCAAAACGGCCGAAGGGATCGGGATAAAAGGCGCAGGGGTAGATTATGGTCTGGAATACCGGAGCTGCGGACTACCTAGCGGGTTACCGAGGCTCCGGCTCGACAAGCAGGAGTAGGAACGGTGTAGTTTTTAGTCAGTAAGAGTCTGACACTTCCTCTCGCCTTCCGAAGGCGGGAGAAGACACTGGATGATTTTCCCATCTTAAAAAAGGGTCTGGAATAACAGTGTTGTCGAGCGGCAGACGTCAGCGTCGCCCGACCGCAAATCATAACGACGTATCCCGGCGAAGTAAAACGACAACACGTCCCCCGATGCTGCCTTGTGCCGCCCGCTGCACACTTTTACATTAACTTTCAAAAATCAAATAAAAACTACGAACCAAATTCATTTATTTCTTTTGAAGAGGAAATGAAGTCTCTTATTCAGTTCACTCATAAGTTACGCTTACGAAGCGGTTTAAATAGAATTAACATTTGCTCGAACACACTTATCTTTGAAACCACTCGGCGAGTTTAAAAAACTAGCTCATTCACCTGTAACCACACCCGCCGGGTCAGTGAGCAGCGAGCAGTGAGGTCGGCACAAAGCGACACTAGCGCCACTATCTGCCGAAATAAATTACTCTCTGTTTACTGTCTACACTGTCTCATCATCATTGCGCTATAGCACCTATGCAGATTTTTTATGTTTGTTGTATAAGCCAGTAGACGAGCAGACAGATTACCTGATGGTAAGCAATCGCCGCTGTCCATGGACACTTGAAACACCAGAGGCGTTACAAGTGCGTTACCGATCGAGTGATTGCTTTACGGTTAAAGTCATCGAAACGACATTGCGTTCAGCGCTCTGATTCACCGACGTGAATAAACCATCCAAACACATCACCGAAAGCGTTCTCGTTTCGATTACTTTAAACGTGAAGCAACCTTATACTAAGGTTACTGATCAGTCTGCTCATATGCACCATATACCATAAAACAATATCGTACTTGTATCACCAATGACCATGAGCCATGCAGCGCGCATCCCGCGCACGCGCACTGTTGGCAGCTCGCCAGCGGCCGCAGCGCCGGGTCTGTGAACGGGGCAGTATGCAGCCTCGCTGCACGTGGCACCTTGGGTGTTACTACCTGCTTGTGGGGGGAATGTCGAGGCTATGTTAGTCTTTTTTAAGGGTGATTTTCCCATCATCCAATGACTTTTTCCGCCCTGGTCGAGACGAGAGGGAGTGTCAGACTCTTACTGACAAAAAAAGTCGAGGCTATGTTAGACTTTTTTATGGGGGGAAAATCAATGTCAATGTCTTCTCCCTCAAGAGGGAGTGTCAGACTCTTACTGACTAAAAACCATTCCGTTCCTACTCCTACTTTTCGAGCTGAAGCCCCGGTAAACCCGCTAGGTAGTCCGCAGCTCCGGATTAGGTATCAGCCCTAAGTACTGGGCCCCATCTAGGCTGTTAGACTTAGAGGATTTGTTGTGAGAGCGGAAAGTCATCAAATGACTCCTCCCGCCCTGGTTGAGGCGAGAAGCGGTGTCAGACAACCTCTTAATTCCAGTCAATTTACGCCTATAAATTACAGCATTACCATCGCAAAAAAAAATTATTTTTGCTAGGTAACATTTACTCCTTAAATTGATACAATGAACTTCCTTGCTTATCCGTTTTATAAGGTGTTATTGCCAGCCAGCCAGTCAGAAGTCATGTGACACTTGACCGATTTCAGGGTAGCTGTCACGGTCGCTGACTGGTGACTCCGTATTATAAACGCTGTATGGCTACTCCGCGTCTCGAATGCGAAGTTTCGTTTAATCTTCGGCCGTAGGTTTTATTCATTTACTAATAGAATTACTTGAAATTACGTTTTATTTTTAATGTCATATGGAAACCTATTTATTTATCTTCATTTCATTCGTTCATTTCTGATCACGAAAGTTTGCAATAAAAATAAATGTAGTATGCAATCTGCGAAGTTTTTTCGTTCGTCTGTAGAATTAGAGTAGGCATCCCTGGTCCGAGCCAGGACCGTGCTTAAATAAAGCCTAACGTTTCTATTACACACATATCTACTATATAGACAATAAGTTAAATGACTAATGTTTATTTCAATGCCCGTATTGTAGATTATTTTAAAACATTACACACGTATTTTTTATTTTCTTACGGAAACAAATACTTTCGAAGATATATCGATTTGAAATATCGCGTGATGTCACTTCTAGGTACGTTTTATGCGTAGAAATGATGTATTTGCTCCCACTCCTAAACTTTGATTCGTTTTATCTAATCTAAGCATATGACAAAATAAAAAAATGCATGTGTAATGTTTTAAAATAATTCTACAACACGGACATTGAAATAAATTAGTTATCTACCCTATTATTGAAATTGAACCAGTAGTTCCGGAGATTTGCGCGTACACAAACAGCTCAGCTTTAATCATTACTACATAGTATAAAACAAAGTCGCTTTCTCTGTCCCTATATCCCTTTGTACGCTTAAATCTTTAAAACTACGCAACGGATTTTGATGCGCTTTGTTTAATAGATAGAGTGATTCAAGAGGAAGGTTTATATGTATAATACATGCATAATGTATCATCGCTAGTGTAAATTGAGGAGGTTACATCACAGTAGTGACAATAGGGATGATGACTGGTTCAAAAATAAATTATTACAACTTTTCAATACAATAAAATATTCAAAAATAATCACACTCTCATTCATAAATTTGATGAACTACTTAATTTTCCATTTTTTCTAGCTAAACCTCTACAATTAAGTCTGCTATTTGACGTAAAAAACTTATGATGTCATAATAGAGTATTTCATACAAAGTTCATAGAAAATATCGTTTCTGACGTTTCGAAAAAAGTATTGAATTTGACTAGTAGGAAACACACACACACAACTTCACGCCTTTTATCCCCGAAGGGGTAGGCAGAGGTGCACATTATGGCACGTAATGCCGCTATACAATGTACACCCACTTTTCACCATTTGTGTTAAAGTCCCATGTAATAGGGGGTGAGCCTATTGCCATATACTGGACACGATTCCAGACTCCGTGCTACTACCGAGAAATTTTCGAAAAACCGAATAGCAAACATGGCTATTATAATAGCGGTACTATCCCTCCCTCCTCCCGCGGTGACGGGCAGAATGGACTATTTTTACATGATTGCATTGTTTCTATTTTGTACTACGAGGTGCTTGACCGAGCACGGAACCGCGACGCTGTCGCTGTGGCGGATCAAAGGAACTCCAGTGATGTATGTTTATGGGGCAATTCTTTGGAAATATCATATTTATGGGGCCAGCGCGGTAACGATGTGGAATGTAATTTATTTATAAATAAATGTTAGGCAACTTGACTCATCATATCACTCATTAAATCTGATGAATGAAATCAGTTGCTCAGTTGTGTTCTTTGATATAAATAGTTTAATTTTAGCTTTACGGTGCTTTCCATGCGTGCTATGTATGTGTGCTATAGATGGCTATAATTATAATATTATAAAACATGGAAGGTAAGAAAGGGAAAAAACAATACTCTTGCTACACTCCGGTAAAACGTGAGTTAACACATTAAACGCGTTTTTAATGGTGGGAAAATCATCCAATGACTTCTCCCGCCTTGGGTGAGGCGAGAGGCAGTGTCAGACTTTTACTGACTAAACGCCACCCCGTTCCTTCTCCTGCTTTGAGCCGGAGCCCCGGTAACCTGTTACGTTGTTTGCAGCTCCGGTATGGATGGCTTCTGCAGGAGCTGCGCATCTTCATCGCACAGCTACATAGCTTAGTATCAGTGGAAACGGTCACACATTTTCAGGGCTTAGCTATTACAGCTACATAGCACATCTCTGGTGGAAAAACACTCTTAACCGTAGTATTTATTTGGACAGAGGTGTAGTCTTGTGTATTATTTTATTTCGCGGACTATTTTTATTCTTTTGCGGACTTTCCACCCTTGACCACCACAGATGGGGCCCAGTAGGGCTGATGCCTGATCCGGAGCTGCGGACTACCTAGCGGGTTTACCGGGGCTCTGGCTCGAAAAGCAGGAGTAGGAACGAGGTGGTTTTTAGTCAGTAAGAGTCTGACAATGAGAGAAGTCATTGGATGATGTTCCCCCCACAAAAAAGCGGTCCACAGACCCACTGTTAAGAACCACTGGAGTAAGGTGTAAACTTCTCAATGTAATGTGCATGGTGCTCCGTGCACGTAACCTCGCGGTTCCGATTTCTCCGTCCTTACAGAGACGAGTCGTGACATACCTACTTGCATTATGTATGTATGTGTATGTATGTATGTAAGACAATGACTGCGTCTTACTCTTTATAGTGTCAATGTGTCATCTGTTTACGAGTTACTAGTACATAGTACGTGTACATAAAACTACTACAGTTTGTGCAATTTCTTTCACTACATTTTCAATCTTATTGCTTCTGTAGTGAAATCTATTCCTAGGTCGGACGCAATAACAATTTCTGGATCACAGATTAAAGAATTATTTGGTTAAGCAAACATCAACGGCCGGAGTCCACTGTTGGGCTTTATGAGCCTCGTCTTCACGATAAGGTCTGCCATAATTTCCCTGAAGTTAAAATTTGACAAACGGATTGAAAATCATACGAGTAACTAGTTTAATTGTTTAAAAGGTTCAAGACACAAGTGTATCACGGATCACTGCAGCTGCCTGGTCTATGTTAAATGTGTAATCCCTTAGTCGGGTGTAACACACCCGTGGGAAGAGCGCTAAAATATATCCCACAAAAACATTTCATGTTAAATGTTGCCAAGACGAGACCATATAGCTCGCACTGTCAAAAAGTAATCAGATCCCGTGTAGAGCCAAGTTTCTAACCCTATACTTTTGAACTGGCGAGTCGGCCGCACGGACTTTTTGCTATTCGTCATATGGGCTTGAGCTTAAAAATCTATTCAATCTTCTAAACTCTTTCCGTGCGGCCAACTCGCCAGTTCAAAAGTATAGGGTTAGAAACTTGGCTCTACACGGGATCTGATTACTTTTTGACAGTGCGAGCTATATGGTCTCGTCTTGGCAACATTTAACATGAAATGTTTTTGTGGGATTTCATTTCTTTTTGTAGGTTGCTTATGATAGAAAGATAAAATGAGCGACAAATTCACCTACTAAACTACTAAATTTATAAGAAAATTGGAAACGTATTCCTAATACTTTTTATCAATGAAAATTAAAACACTAGTATCTAAACCTTTACCTACTAAACTACTAACAATTAAATATTAGGCAAATGGTTTTTTTCTCCGCGATAGCAAACTTTTAAATCACCGAAATATTCCGAAAACTTTTCATTCAACGAGACAACCGTCAACGACGTCTGCCCTCGCGCGTCTGCCCGCGTTCGGGTGCCGCGCTCGCTGACGGGCCGATTATTTTTAGCTACTGCGCGGGGACGAGGGGGCAGGCGGCGGGCGTTGGCGCATACTATACTTACGATGCTTATGTTCAAAAGTATAGGTTGATTAATAAACACTTACCGAAGTGAAGTGTAGTAATATTATTCATATCTAAGTACTTATGGGTAGGATAATGTTTTGATTTGATGAAAAGTTTGTGTTCTATGTACTTGTGTATAATTTTCAGATCTCAAGCAGGAAATAGGGAATTAAGTTTCCCTATTTCAGATTTTTAACCCTCCGCGGCCGCATTCAGACCTCTAGCGTCAAAAGTTGCGGAAGTCTCGAACAAACTTTCACCCCCTAGTTTAAGGGGTTGGGGGTAAAAGTTCCAAGTTTTAGGATTTTTTTGTTGTTTGGGTACTAATACTAGCTTACATACCAAATTTCAGTTTTCTAGGACTTCAGGAAGTACCTTAAGAATTTTGTTGATCATCAGTGAGTGAGTGAGTGAGTGACGAAATCGGGGTATTTTAGATATCAATAAAATCTAAAGTATAAGAGCTATGCAATTGAAACTTTAGAGGTTTATTAAGTCTACCACTGACATTATATCCTGAAAATTTTGTTTATCTGGTATAACCCAAACTCAAGTTATGAAGGTTCAAAAATACGACGAAGCGCTTCGAGAAAAGGTAGGTAGTGCCCTTGCGCTTCGCTTGGCTCGTCTTGGCGGGGCACTACCGTGCCCCCAGATTGTACTCTGTCGTCACCACCTTATTTTCTGCAAATTGTTTTAGCACATAGTTATCACAAATACATTAGCCAGTCTCTAAAGTAAAACAAAACTAAAAAGCCTTATGCCTTATAGACATTGGATCCTCTACAAATATGCCTCGAAGTATGAACAATATCGCATCAATCATGAATATATACAACTTGGTACAATCTGTCTGTGCGTGTGTTTGTCTTTATATCGGTATCGATGTAATATCGGCGGCGTAATGTTTGGGGGCAAGGTCGCTGTGTAATGACAAGTTCTGCCTATAAATAAATATTGAATTTGGTCGAAAAGTTTACCTACTTTTTTATGGTATAAGCCGGTAAACGAGCAGACGGATCACCTGATGGTAAGTAATCGCCGCCGCCCATGGACACTTGAAACACCAGAGGCATTACAAGTGCGTTGCCAGCCTTTTGTGGGTTAGGAATTTAAGGGTTGTTGGGGAATCGGGGATTGGAAAGATTGGGAAGGGCGGTAATTGGGCCTCCGATAACCTCACTCACACAACGAAACATAACGCTTCGGTTGTTTCACGTCGGTTTTCTGCTCGGCCGTGGTATCACTTCGGTGGAGCCGACCCATTAGTGCCGATGCATGACGAACCCACAATTAAATTATCGATATAATAATATGTATATCGGCGGCATAATATATGAGGGCAAGGTCGCTATGTAATGACAAGTTCTGCCTATAAATATAAATAAATATTGAATTTGGTCGTAAAGTTTACCTACTGTGATGGTAGTTAAGTTCTTTAGTAACTAACTAGTTTAAATAGAGTTGTTTAGAAAAAAAAATCGGGGTAGTAATTTCATTAGCACGTGCGTTTAAAGTTCCAAAATACCTACCTAGTTACTAGTCTTCCGATAACGCGGGCGCCTCACTGCTAACAGCTGATCATGCGAAAGCACGCGCGCGCGAAATTTTGTTGTTTTGTTATTGTGATAAAAATAAAACTAACGAGTATACAAAAAAGTTTCTTCGGGAAAGTTGTTTGTAATCATGAGTACAATCACGTGTTTAAATATCGTTCACTAATTACTAGTCACCCTATGTACCCCCTACCTTATCACACACAGTTTATAAGCTTTAAAACATCGTAATGATACCCATCATTAAGTTCACATCATTCCCTGTCATCGACCCGACCACTGATCGTTCATTACTGTACAACTGATGATGCTATCATCATCATCACGCCATATTTACTACGAGGGGGCGGCCAGAGACGGTTATGATGACACGCTCGGAACAACTGATGTTATCTAGGGACCGTCGTATTACCGGACAGTAATGTTGATAGGTAATCAATTAGGGAGTAATGGTGGTTTCTGTACCCTAAAAGTAATCGAAACTAGAGCGCGTTCGGTCCTCTGATTGGTTGGTTTATATTACCCAGCCAATCAGAGCGCTAAACACGATCTCGTCGATCAGGGATGTGACGGAGGTATTTTATCGGAACCGAAAGCGGAATCAGTTTTTACATTTGCTTTATCGGAATCGGAATCGATTTAATGCTTGGACTTCCGAATTAAAAGTGTCGCTTTCGATTTAAAAGTGTCGGAGCCCAAGCTCCGTAACATTCCTGGTTACGATTACTTTAAACGTAAAGCAAACTCTTACTAAGGGTACAGAAAGTTTAGAACGTATAAGGTAGAGTGATATACAATTCCTATTCAATTCATTTAAGAGATTTATGATTTTGAAACATCATTGGACCGGTTTAGGTTTATGGATTCGGCGTCAATTTATATTTAATGCTAAATTAAACATTATATTTTTCTATAGCCAGTCAGACGTTATAACTATGTACTTTAACTTAATTTTGTCTCAATATGTAATTAGTAATGAAACTACAAAACCTATGAAGATATCCGTCAACCCTCATTGCTACAACAACAGAACGCCGGAACTCGCCACCACAACCAGCTCGACGCAATACTCGACACACTCTGACATTGTACATTGTCCACACAGACGCAACATGTAAGCTGTGAACAACGCCATCTAGTGAGATGAACACACAACCGCCATACACCGCCATCTAGTGAGATGAAGATACAAACGGTGGCGGGCAGGGCGGTGGTATGCGAGGAGCCGCCGCGGTCCACGGCGTACTACTACGCGGACCTCGAGCGCATCAAACGCAGCGAGCCCGCGCCTGCGCAGTCCCCGCCCACCGCGCTCAGCGAGTACGTCGCCGCCTGCGACGTGGCCGACGATGGCGCCGTGCGAGAAGTACCTCCGCTCCGCGACAGAGGGCGCCAGCGGAGCCTCCCTGAGTACTCCCGCAAAGAGGACACGTATTCCACAGCGGGCACGTTTCCGATGCCCGAGCCGAAGGAGAAGGAGCCGTTGTTAGCTGAGTTGGAAGTAGTGGGCAGGTTGCCGCTGTCGCAGCTAGATGGCGCCAGCGGCGTGCGTCGCAGCCGCAGCTGGTACCTGTGCTGCCCCAACGTGCCGGACGAGGAGATCTCCCGCGAGTCCTCGTGGCGCTACTCCAGCCTGCGCCCCGTGACGGCGCCGCCCGCGCCCAACAACACCGCGCCCCACACGCTCACCATGACGGTACGTCGCGAGCTACGCGAACTTCATTACGGTGGTGGCGGGGATTTAATCATAACTATGTGTGTGTGTGTGTGTGTGATTCGGGAAGGGAGGATACTCCTACTAAGCTTTAGTGATCAAGCAGGCTACTGTCTAACACTTTTACGTCTGGATTTTTAAATTGTGTAAGCGCGCCATCTATTGGCACATTCTCAAACTAACAAGCTAACTTAATTCACAATTTGCATCAACAGGTGGCAGGTCAGAGCTCAGGCCGCGAGGACGTGGCGTCGCTGCGCGCGGAACGGGACGCGCTAGCTCGAGCACTAGCGGCCGAGCGACAGCGCGCGGCGACGGCGGCACGCGCGCACGACGCGCGACTCGCGGAGTTGCACGGCGTTATTGCGGAGCTCGTGCGGCGACGCGCGCACGACAAACACGCGCGGGCTATACCTGAGGAGGATGTTTCAGGTAGGTACATTAATACTTGCTGAGTAAACAGATAATACAGATATACATATATGGGCTTAATGTTCAAATTAAGGTTCAAAAAAAGGGACTGCATCGTTGGCCGAGTGGTTGCAAGTGCGACTGCCGGGAAAGGGGTCTCGGGTTCGATTCCCGGGTCGGGCAAAGTATTACTGGGCTTTTTTCGGTTTTTCGAAAATTTCTCAGTAGTAGTACGGAGTCTGGAAATGTGTCCGGTATATGGCAATAGGCTCACCACCTATTACATGGGACTTACAACGTAAATTGTGAAAAGTGGGTGTACACAGTGGCATTACGTGCCATAATGTGCACCTCTGCCTACCCCTTCGGGGATTAAAGGCGTGACGATATGTATGTATGTTCAAATATTCAATCGTCACTAAATTGTAAGACGCTCTCAGAAATAGTTCTGTTTCTACAAATTCTTTATAAATGAAAGAGATAGCACGATATTTAAGTACAACTTAAAATTGAGTAGCGTTTCTGTATTCGGGCTTAACACGCCAAACTACACGAAATTTGATAAAAATATGATATAGTTTTTATGCAATCATTATCATCAGCCTATAAGTGGCCACTGCTGTCCAAAGGCCTCTTCTCACACGGAGAAGGTTTGAGCATTAATCACCACGCTTGCTCAATGCGGATTGGCGATTTCAAACTTATAATCAGAAATTATAAGCGCAGGTTTCCTCACGATGTTTTCCTTCACCGTTTGTCAGTGGTGTCTAAATAATCTTAGAAAGTACATATAACTCGGAAAAACTCACATTGGTACTTGCCGTTGGTAAGTTTCAAGACCGCACTCTAATGGATTTTTTTATGAAACACGCCGGTAATCGAGCAGACGTATTACCTGATGGTAAGCAATCGCCGCCGCCCATGGACACTTGAAACACCAGAGGCGTTACAAGTGCGTTGCCAGCTTTTTGGGAGTTAGGAATTTAAGGGTTGTTGTTCGGGAATGGGGATGGGGAAGATTGGGAAGGGGGGAATTGGGCCTCCGGTAACCTCAGTCACACAACGAAACACAACGCAAGCGTTGTTTCACGTCGGTTTTCTGCTCGGCCGTGGTATCACCCCTCTCTCATGGATGAGAAGACACGACACACTTCATACAATACTTTGCTACAATGATTACAGACGAGTGCGAGTCGACGACACAGCCGGCGGGCGAGCTGGACAACGACGCCGACCACTCGCGGACTGACCAGGTGAGGACCCTCGGGTACATCATTTCGGATCCTGGAGACATTACCACCTAGGGGTGTAGGTAGAGAAGACTCTACTTAGGGTGTACTGGTGATTTTAATAATCTTTCCATGTGACTTCATTTTGTCTCAATGAAAATGAAACGGACATATGGCAAGATGCCATCCGTACATGGTAGATGTTCCACCAATTGGCCCGAAGCGCTTTGCTTCAGGTTTCCTTGTACTAACCAGTAAGAAATGGACTCCTTGTTGGTGTCTGTGTTTCCTGCCAACTATAACTTGGTTGTCTTAAAGTCCCAAGTGAACAGGTTCCTCGTAGGTAGGCGTGCTTCATCGTCAGCCGCATCTTTGCTTACCACCAGGCGAGATGATGGCGAAACGCCATCCTATTAGTATAAAAAACTAAAATTTCTATTCTACCGTTTTCCAGAACGACACATCATCAGCCCTAAGTCCCGAGCTGCCCACGCCGCAGGAGTCCAAAGTGGAGAACACTATACCGGCCACCTTCGAAGACCTGCCCACTGATACGGAGACTAGCGCGCACGAGATCAAGTAAGGATGGTGTATCACTCAACTAGCTTGTCACAGTACCGATCACAAATTTGTTAAGCGCGCCATCTGTTAGTTGATTCCTGAACTATCAACTGTATGTGGTACAGTATACGAGATCAAGTACGGATGGTGTATCACTCAACTAGCTTGTCACAGAATCAAATTTGTTAAGCACGCCATCTGTTAGTTGATTCCTGAACTATCAAAGTCAAAGTCAAAATTATTTATTTCAATTAGACCAGGAAGGCACTTTTGAACGTCAAAGCAAATATAATAATATTAATAACGTCTGTCTGTCGGTCAGTCCTCTAGTTGCTCTATTTGCTCGTTCTAAAGTGTAGATTCCTATGGAGAAGAACGAGCAAGAATCTCTAACTCTGTATGTAAGACAGTATGTGGCGATAGATGTCGCCATTAGCTTAGTGTTGTTTTCAGATCATCTCATAAAGAGTCATGAACATTTCAATGTTTGAAATGTTTTTTGACTTTGTATATTGTATGTCGACAGGGCGGAATGTCCACGCGTGGAGGTAACGACGCCCTCCTTGGCGGAGCAGTGCGACACCAGCCTCAACCTCTCTGAGAGGGACTCCGACCTCTGTCTCAGCACTGCGCGGTACTTTATTACTACTTCTTCATTTACTGATTTGAACACTCATTCATTTACTCATTTACTCTCTCACACAATAACTCACTCACTTGATCTATCCACTCATTCACTTACTCACTCACTCATTCCCTCACTCACTAATCACTCACCACTCACTCACTTACTCACTCATTCACTCACTCATTCGCTTAATCCTGTATTAAAATATAGTCGTGTATCATTCCAGTTGCTGCGACAACGTGGTGGGTTCGGACACGCTAGGGGGCGGGGCTAGTGGCGCGGGGGGTGGGGCCAGCGAGGGGGCGGGGGGCAGCTGTGAGAGGGAGAGGGGGTCGCCTGACTCGCCTACACTCTATACTCCTTGTACCGGTATGTATGTAGTGTACTTGATAAAGTATTCTGTGCCTTATTGTATGGGTATAAAGTAGAGTATCCCTTGTATAGTTGAGACTGTATACTTTGGTATTGGTATGTGGAGTGCTTGTTAAGGTATTTTGTGCCTTATAATGTGAATATAACGTTCTAGTTTGCGTGGTACATATGTAACTTATATTGTACAACGTCTGCCAAGCTACAATAGACCTTATATCATTACCTATAAAGCATAGGCGTAGCCAGGGGGGGGAGGGGAAAATGCGTCCCTAGACATTACAGAGACCCCTCCCGAAAAATGCGTACCTAGAAATTACAGAGCGTTATTTTTCTAGTTAGCATAGTACATCCCCTGTTTGGCAAAGGTGTCTATGACTAGATAGTCATGAATCTGTGTATTACATATTACATAAATGTTTATTTTTTTCATGTATGAAGGAAGTTCTTTTTTTTTGGTCCACAGGGCGGAATGCCCACGCGTGGAGGTAACAACGCCCTTGGCGGAGCAGTGCGACACTAGCCTCAACCTCTCTGAGAGGGACTCCGACCCTGCCTTAGCACTGCGCGGTATTTTATATTACTTCTTCGTATTAACAATATACACACTCATTCACTCACTCACAGACACTCAGAGCTCACTTACCTATCCACTCATTCACTTACTCACCCACACACATTCGTTCATTCGCTCAGATTCCCTACTCATCAGCTTCCTCAAGACTCAGGAGTCCGACTCCAGCAGTACCACAACACGACGACGTGACTCATCATTCACTACATTCATTCCCTCACTCATTGATTTACAGACAGACAGACAGACTGACAGACAGACAGACAGACTGACAGACAGACAGACAGACTGGACAGACAGACAGACAGACAGAAGACGGAGGAGTCCGACTCCAGCAGTCCGCAACACGACGACGTGAGTATATTCACTATTACACACATACAGACAGACAGACAGACAGACAGACTGACAGACAGACAGACAGACTGACAGACAGACAGACAGAAGACGGAGGAGTCCGACTCCAGCAGTCCGCAACACGACGACGTGAGTATATTCACTACATACATATATACAGCTACAGACAGACAGACTGACAGACAGACAGACAGACTGACAGACAGACAGACAGACTGGCAGGCCAAGATGACAGACAGACAGACAGACAGACTGACAGAAGACGGAGGAGTCCGACTCCAGCAGTCCGCAACACGACGACGTGAGTATATTCACTACATACATACATACAGACAGACAGACAGACAGACAGACAGACTGACAGAAGACGGAGGAGTCCGACTCCAGCAGTCCGCAACACGACGACGTGAGTATATTCACTACATACATACATACATACAGACAGACAGACTGACAGACAGACAGACAGACAGACAGACAGACAGACTGACAGACAGACAGACAGAAGACGGAGGAGTCCGACTCCAGCAGTCCGCAACACGACGACGTGAGTATATTCACTACATACATACATACAGACAGACAGACAGACTGACAGACAGACAGACAGACAGACAGACAGAAGACGGAGGAGTCCGACTCCAGCAGTCCGCAACACGACGACGTGAGTATATTCACTAGTACACACATACAGACAGACAGACTGACAGACAGACAGACAGACAGACAGAAGACGGAGGAGTCCGACTCCAGCAGTCCGCAACACGACGACGTGAGTATATTCACTACATACATACATACAGACAGACAGACAGACAGACAGACAGACAGACAGACAGACAGACAGAAGACGGAGGAGTCCGACTCCAGCAGTCCGCAACACGACGACGTGAGTATATTCACTAGTACACACATACAGACAGACAGACAGACAGACTGACAGACAGACAGACAGACAGACAGACAGACAGACGGAGGAGTCCGACTCCAGCAGTCCGCAACACGACGACGTGAGTATATTGAACTTCAAGGCAAATATTAAAAACTAGCGACCCGCCCCAACTTCGCATAGGTGCAATGGTGATATATTATGCATGTATTATACCTTTCTGTTGAATCACTCTATTACAAAAAACCGCATCAAAATCCGTTGCGTAATTTTAAAGATTTAAGCATACAGACAAACAGACAAAAGCAGTGACTTTGTTTTATACTGTGTAGTGATGTCTGTCTGTCGGTCAGTCCTCTAGTTGCTCTAATTGCTCGTTCCAAAGTGTAGATTCCTATGGAGAAGAACGAGCAAGAAACTCCATAGGTTACTCTTTTTCAATCAGATTCACAATACAATACTTATCATCTATTAATTAAAAATCTATTTAGTCCGTCAGTTAGGTAATGAAAGAATATTAGACACGTATTTTTTTATTTTGTCGTATAAGATAACAATACTTAGATAAAACGAATCAAAGTTTAGGAGTAGTAGCAAATACGTCATTTCTACGTACAAAACGTACCTAGAAGTGACGTCACGCGATATTTCAAATCTATATAATATCTTCGAAAGTATTTGTTTCCGTAAGAAAATAAAAAATACGTGTGTAATGTTTTAAAATAATCTACAAGACGGACATTGAAATAAACATTAGTCATAGGGGTGATTTTTCAAAAAACTTTAACTTTTATTTAACAAATCATTATTCTCCCGCGTTATTAAGCATCGTGGTAGCTTATTATCATCCTTATTTTTATTGGATTGGTTGAGAGCAGTGTCACGGCTTAATTTATTGAAACCAAATTTTGTGTTTCAATCGGCAGAATTGTTAACTTTTGGTTGAGGATAATGACGCCGTTAACATTTTGTGTATTTTTTTCGGAAAATCATCTATCTACCGTATGTGTTCCAGTGGTGGAGTGCAGACAAACTGTCTGTGGACGTGTGCGCACACGCAGAGCTCAGGGAGGCACTGCTCGCTGCGCAGGACCAGGGTACGTACTCTGTATATGTTCATTGTATACTCAGTATACTATGAATCTGCTATTTGAATGAATAACTAGACCAAATATTGATTGAATAAACGTTTCTCAACATTTGACTAGTTAGCTCTTAGTAGTGTACCCTGAGTATAAGTTTTCTTTACGTTTAAAGTAATCGAATCGAGAGAGCGTTCGGTGCTCTGATTGACCGGTTCGAATAAACAAAAACAACAACCAATCAGTACCCTTAGTACGAGTTTGCTTTACGTTGAACGAAAACGAAACGAGAGCGTTCGGCGCTGTGATTGGCCGGCTCCAATGAACTCACCAATCGGAACGCCGAACGCGCTTTGCAAAACAAAGCATACTAGTACTAAGGCCCAAGAGCACCGGACCGTACTGATTGTACTATAGCCCGTTAAACAGACAGATGATTGAATTTACTTCAGTTTTGAGGCGCTAGTAGTCAACAAAAGGGTAGATTTAGTATTTAGTTGCACTAATTTCAGGATGGAAATGGTTTTAGGTGTTAGCGCTTTTGTCCTTAATGATATCCATCCGAGCGCTACACCACATGTTATTGTCCATATTTAAGTATTTCAGGAGCTTTTGTACGTTTTGAGGTTACAATATGGAAATTTATGTCATTAGGGCTTATTACGAGTTCGTTTTACGTTGAGCGAGATTGAAACATTATCGTGTTCGGCGGTCTGATTGGTTGGCTCAAAAGAGATAACCCATATTCATTCATTAAGTCTCTTACTCACTCATCCGTTTACTCAATCACTCGGTACTTACTCTCTCACTACTCACTCCTTACTTACTTACTTACTCACTCACTCACTCACTCGTCCATTCACTCAATTACCCGCTCATTCACACATTTATTTACTCACTCATTTACTGACTCACTCACTCTCTTATTCACTCACTCACTCATTCACTCACTCACTCATTCCTTCACTCACTCATTTACTCATTCACAATGAACCAACTAATCGGAGGACTAAACACAGTAACGTTTCGATCTCGTCCAACTTAAATCGATCTCGTACCTTGTCGTGGAAGCTACTTACATGTATATGTATATCTATACTTCATTTGTAAAGCTAAAGGGTTGCTATGTCTGTTGGTATGTTTGAACGTGCTAATCTCCGGAACGACTGGTCTGATTATAATGATTGTATTTATGTCCGACAGAGGGCGGGTGTGTGTGGGCGGCGCGGTGCGCGGGGCTGCGGGCCGAGCGCCGCGTGCTGCACTGTGCACTCGCACGGGCCGCCGACACTGCGCACAGGTACTGTACACTGGACACTCGACACTGTACACTGTACACTGTACATACAGAGGGCGGGGCTGCGGGCCGAGCGCCGCGTGCTGCACTGTGCACTCGCACGGGCCGCCGACACTGCGCACAGGTACTGTACACTGGACACTCGACACTGTACACTGTACACTGTACATACAGAGGGCGGGGCTGCGGGCCGAGCGCCGCGTGCTGCACTGTGCACTCGCACGGGCCGCCGACACTGCGCACAGGTACTGTACACTGGACACTCGACACTGTACACTGTACACTGTACATACAGAGGGCGGGGCTGCGGGCCGAGCGCCGCGTGCTGCACTGTGCACTCGCACGGGCCGCCGACACTGCGCACAGGTACTGTACACTGGACACTCGACACTGTACACTGTACACTGTACATACAGAGGGCGGGGCTGCGGGCCGAGCGCCGCGTGCTGCACTGTGCACTCGCACGGGCCGCCGACACTGCGCACAGGTACTGTACACTGGACACTCGACACTGTACACTGTACACTGTACATACAGAGGGCGGGGCTGCGGGCCGAGCGCCGCGTGCTGCACTGTGCACTCGCACGGGCCGCCGACACTGCGCACAGGTACTGTACACTGGACACTCGACACTGTACACTGTACACTGTACATACAGAGGGCGGGGCTGCGGGCCGAGCGCCGCGTGCTGCACTGTGCACTCGCACGGGCCGCCGACACTGCGCACAGGTACTGTACACTGGACACTCGACACTGTACACTGTACACTGTACATACAGAGGGCGGGGCTGCGGGCCGAGCGCCGCGTGCTGCACTGTGCACTCGCACGGGCCGCCGACACTGCGCACAGGTACTGTACACTGGACACTCGACACTGTACACTGTACACTGTACATACAGAGGGCGGGGCTGCGGGCCGAGCGCCGCGTGCTGCACTGTGCACTCGCACGGGCCGCCGACACTGCGCACAGGTACTGTACACTGGACACTCGACACTGTACACTGTACACTGTACATACAGAGGGCGGGGCTGCGGGCCGAGCGCCGCGTGCTGCACTGTGCACTCGCACGGGCCGCCGACACTGCGCACAGGTACTGTACACTGGACACTCGACACTGTACACTGTACACTGTACATACAGAGGGCGGGGCTGCGGGCCGAGCGCCGCGTGCTGCACTGTGCACTCGCACGGGCCGCCGACACTGCGCACAGGTACTGTACACTGGACACTCGACACTGTACACTGTACACTGTACATACAGAGGGCGGGGCTGCGGGCCGAGCGCCGCGTGCTGCACTGTGCACTCGCACGGGCCGCCGACACTGCGCACAGGTACTGTACACTGGACACTCGACACTGTACACTGTACACTGTACATACAGAGGGCGGGGAACATATTTTATCTTCCCAAATTTTCTAATCCCGAATTTTTTACTTCCGAAATGTTGGCAATGCATTGTAACTCCTTGTAATGTTCCAAATGTCCATTTCAGGTTGTATTGCGCGTGCGCAGTGTCGGAGTCGACGTCGGTGTCGCTGTGTTGCGCGCTGCGCGCCGCCGACCGCGCGCTCGAGACATACGACGTGCTGCTGGCGCTCGCAGAGACCGCCGCCGCCACGCACACGCACCAGGTACGCACACCACACGCACACCACACGCACACCACACGCACACACACATACATACATACATCGAGACATACGACGTGCTGCTGGCGCTCGCAGAGACCGCCGCCGCCACGCACACGCACCAGGTACGCACACCACACGCACACCACACGCACACCACACGCACACACACATACATACATACATCGAGACATACGACGTGCTGCTGGCGCTCGCAGAGACCGCCGCCGCCACGCACACGCACCAGGTACGCACACCACACGCACACCACACGCACACCACACGCACACACACATACATACATACATCGAGACATACGACGTGCTGCTGGCGCTCGCAGAGACCGCCGCCGCCACGCACACGCACCAGGTACGCACACCACACGCACACCACACGCACACCACACGCACACACACATACATACATACATCGAGACATACGACGTGCTGCTGGCGCTCGCAGAGACCGCCGCCGCCACGCACACGCACCAGGTACGCACACCACACGCACACCACACGCACACCACACGCACACCACACGCACACCACACGCACACACACATACATACATACATCGAGACATACGACGTGCTGCTGGCGCTCGCAGAGACCGCCGCCGCCACGCACACGCACCAGGTACGCACACCACACGCACACCACACGCACACCACACGCACACACACATACATACATACATCGAGACATACGACGTGCTGCTGGCGCTCGCAGAGACCGCCGCCGCCACGCACACGCACCAGGTACGCACACCACACGCACACCACACGCACACACACATACATACATACATCGAGACATACGACGTGCTGCTGGCGCTCGCAGAGACCGCCGCCGCCACGCACACGCACCAGGTACGCACACCACACGCACACCACACGCACACCACACGCACACACACATACATACATACATCGAGACATACGACGTGCTGCTGGCGCTCGCAGAGACCGCCGCCGCCACGCACACGCACCAGGTACGCACACCACACGCACACCACACGCACACCACACGCACACACACATACATACATACATCGAGACATACGACGTGCTGCTGGCGCTCGCAGAGACCGCCGCCGCCACGCACACGCACCAGGTACGCACACCACACGCACACCACACGCACACCACACGCACACACACATACATACATACATCGAGACATACGACGTGCTGCTGGCGCTCGCAGAGACCGCCGCCGCCACGCACACGCACCAGGTACGCACACCACACGCACACCACACGCACACCACACGCACACACACATACATACATACATCGAGACATACGACGTGCCGCTGGCGCTCGCAGAGACCGCCGCCGCCACGCACACGCACCAGGTACGCACACCACACGCACACCACACGCACACCACACGCACACACACATACATACATACATCGAGACATACGACGTGCTGCTGGCGCTCGCAGAGACCGCCGCCGCCACGCACACGCACCAGGTACGCACACCACACGCACACCACACGCACACCACACGCACACACACATACATACATACATCGAGACATACGACGTGCTGCTGGCGCTCGCAGAGACCGCCGCCGCCACGCACACGCACCAGGTACGCACACCACACGCACACCACACGCACACCACACGCACACACACATACATACATACATCGAGACATACGACGTGCTGCTGGCGCTCGCAGAGACCGCCGCCGCCACGCACACGCACCAGGTACGCACACCACACGCACACCACACGCACACCACACGCACACCACACGCACACACACATACATACATACATCGAGACATACGACGTGCTGCTGGCGCTCGCAGAGACCGCCGCCGCCACGCACACGCACCAGGTACGCACACCACACGCACACCACACGCACACCACACGCACACACACATACATACATACATCGAGACATACGACGTGCTGCTGGCGCTCGCAGAGACCGCCGCCGCCACGCACACGCACCAGGTACGCACACCACACGCACACCACACGCACACCACACGCACACCACACGCACACCACACGCACACACACATACATACATACATCGAGACATACGACGTGCTGCTGGCGCTCGCAGAGACCGCCGCCGCCACGCACACGCACCAGGTACGCACACCACACGCACACCACACGCACACCACACGCACACACACATACATACATACATCGAGACATACGACGTGCTGCTGGCGCTCGCAGAGACCGCCGCCGCCACGCACACGCACCAGGTACGCACACCACACGCACACCACACGCACACCACACGCACACACACATACATACATACATCGAGACATACGACGTGCTGCTGGCGCTCGCAGAGACCGCCGCCGCCACGCACACGCACCAGGTACGCACACCACACGCACACCACACGCACACCACACGCACACCACACGCACACCACACGCACACACACATACATACATACATCGAGACATACGACGTGCTGCTGGCGCTCGCAGAGACCGCCGCCGCCACGCACACGCACCAGGTACGCACACCACACGCACACCACACGCACACCACACGCACACCACACGCACACCACACGCACACACACATACATACATACATCGAGACATACGACGTGCTGCTGGCGCTCGCAGAGACCGCCGCCGCCACGCACACGCACCAGGTACGCACACCACACGCACACCACACGCACACCACACGCACACACACATACATACATACATCGAGACATACGACGTGCTGCTGGCGCTCGCAGAGACCGCCGCCGCCACGCACACGCACCAGGTACGCACACCACACGCACACCACACGCACACCACACGCACACCACACGCACACCACACGCACACACACATACATACATACATCGAGACATACGACGTGCTGCTGGCGCTCGCAGAGACCGCCGCCGCCACGCACACGCACCAGGTACGCACACCACACGCACACCACACGCACACACACATACATACATACATCGAGACATACGACGTGCTGCTGGCGCTCGCAGAGACCGCCGCCGCCACGCACACGCACCAGGTACGCACACCACACGCACACCACACGCACACCACACGCACACCACACGCACACCAAACGCACACACACATACATACATACATCGAGACATACGACGTGCTGCTGGCGCTCGCAGAGACCGCCGCCGCCACGCACACGCACCAGGTACGCACACCACACGCACACCACACGCACACCACACGCACACCACACGCACACCACACGCACACCACACGCACACACACATACATACATACATCGAGACATACGACGTGCTGCTGGCGCTCGCAGAGACCGCCGCCGCCACGCACACGCACCAGGTACGCACACCACACGCACACCACACGCACACCACACGCACACACACATACATACATACATCGAGACATACGACGTGCTGCTGGCGCTCGCAGAGACCGCCGCCGCCACGCACACGCACCAGGTACGCACACCACACGCACACCACACGCACACCACACGCACACACACGCACACCACACGCACACACACATACATACATACATACATACATCGAGACATACGACGTGCTGCTGGCGCTCGCAGAGACCGCCGCCGCCACGCACACGCACCAGGTACGCACACCACACGCACACCACACGCACACCACACGCACACCACACGCACACCACACGCACACACACATACATACATACATCGAGACATACGACGTGCTGCTGGCGCTCGCAGAGACCGCCGCCGCCACGCACACGCACCAGGTACGCACACCACACGCACACCACACGCACACCACACGCACACCACACGCACACACACATACATACATACATCGAGACATACGACGTGCTGCTGGCGCTCGCAGAGACCGCCGCCGCCACGCACACGCACCAGGTACGCACACCACACGCACACCACACGCACACCACACGCACACCACACGCACACACACATACATACATACATCGAGACATACGACGTGCTGCTGGCGCTCGCAGAGACCGCCGCCGCCACGCACACGCACCAGGTACGCACACCACACGCACACCACACGCACACCACACGCACACCACACGCACACCACACGCACACCACACGCACACACACATACATACATACATCGAGACATACGACGTGCTGCTGGCGCTCGCAGAGACCGCCGCCGCCACGCACACGCACCAGGTACGCACACCACACGCACACCACACGCACACCACACGCACACCACACGCACACACACATACATACATACATCGAGACATACGACGTGCTGCTGGCGCTCGCAGAGACCGCCGCCGCCACGCACACGCACCAGGTACGCACACCACACGCACACCACACGCACACCACACGCACACCACACGCACACACACATACATACATACATCGAGACATACGACGTGCTGCTGGCGCTCGCAGAGACCGCCGCCGCCACGCACACGCACCAGGTACGCACACCACACGCACACCACACGCACACCACACGCACACCACACGCACACCACACGCACACCACACGCACACACACATACATACATACATCGAGACATACGACGTGCTGCTGGCGCTCGCAGAGACCGCCGCCGCCACGCACACGCACCAGGTACGCACAAAACACGCACACCACACGCACACCACACGCACACCACACGCACACACACATACATACATACATCGAGACATACGACGTGCTGCTGGCGCTCGCAGAGACCGCCGCCGCCACGCACACGCACCAGGTACGCACACCACACGCACACCACACGCACACCACACGCACACCACACGCACACCACACGCACACCACACGCACACCACACGCACACACACATACATACATACATCGAGACATACGACGTGCTGCAGGCGCTCGCAGAGACCGCCGCCGCCACGCACACGCACCAGGTACGCACACCACACGCACACCACACGCACACCACACGCACACCACACGCACACCACACGCACACCACACGCACACACACATACATACATACATCGAGACATACGACGTGCTGCTGGCGCTCGCAGAGACCGCCGCCGCCACGCACACGCACCAGGTACGCACACCACACGCACACCACACGCACACCACACGCACACACACATACATACATACATCGAGACATACGACGTGCTGCTGGCGCTCGCAGAGACCGCCGCCGCCACGCACACGCACCAGGTACGCACACCACACGCACACCACACGCACACCACACGCACACACACATACATACATACATCGAGACATACGACGTGCTGCTGGCGCTCGCAGAGACCGCCGCCGCCACGCACACGCACCAGGTACGCACACCACACGCACACCACACGCACACCACACGCACACACACATACATACATACATCGAGACATACGACGTGCTGCTGGCGCTCGCAGAGACCGCCGCCGCCACGCACACGCACCAGGTACGCACACCACACGCACACCACACGCACACCACACGCACACCACACGCACACACACATACATACATACATCGAGACATACGACGTGCTGCTGGCCTATAGGCCTATAGGCTAACATGTCTCTATAGGAAACATCGCGCTACGATCAATAGGAGCTGAGCAGCGGACTGTTCGACTACAAGCCACATATGTATCGCAGTATAAGGGCCATATCTCACCGAGATGCCATGGCGACGTGGCCAGCGACGTTGCCATGGCGACGTCACCAGTCGCCGCATACGGAGCGGTCGACTCTGGCTACTTGGCAACGCCGCCAGTCGGTCGCCAAGTGAATTAGCCGTCATACATCTCAGTATGAACTAGTTGGCAACGTCGCTGGCCACGTCGCCATGGCATCTCGGTGAGATATGGACCTAAAAGGTTCAGGGTTTATCAGAGAGCGCCACTACCCAGTATCTATTAAAAAACTGGTTGCCTGTAAAGTCGGTTTTACGGGCGAAGATTTTACGTGACAACGTCTTTTTCTCGGTAGAATATTTATTGATATGAATATTATTAAATTGCACAATAGGAACAAGGAATTGAATGAAAATAAGAATTGCACAAATTTTAACTATAACGCTCGAGAAAGACAGAGACAGAGACACAAGCACGCGCCGATTCAATTCGCCTAATTCTGCGCGCGCGGCCACAGAATAATAAGCGGACCGATCATAGTTGAGTGGGAGAGAGACGCAAAACATTCGCCGGTCCGGCCTCTCTCTCGTTCGGTGACTCATCGTCACGTTACCGGGCGTTACACTTTTTCATGAGTGACTCCGAGCCGCAACCTAATTTAAGACGTTGTCACGTCAAAAATTTAACTCCCGGGTAAAATAATGTTTAAAATAATTAGTTATATCAATTGCAGCGCGCCGCTACGGAGCAAGTAGCGCTGCAACTCCTGGCTCGGCTGGAGTCGGAGGGCGGCTCGCTGGGGCAGCCGCTGCTGTCGCCGGGGCCCTGGCTGCAGGCGCTGCAGGGGCCCGCGCCCTCCGCCAAGTGGGGGCCCCAGCTCGAGACCAAACTCAGGGCGCACGCTGCTAGGCTCAAGGTAAAACATACATACTAATACTATAAAGCTGAAGAGTTTGTCTGAACGCGCTAATCTCCAAAACTACTGGTCCGATTTGAATAATTCTTTTTGTGTTGAATAGTGCATTTATCGAGGAAGGCTATAGGCTATAAAACATCACGCTATGACCAATAGGAGCCGAGCAGAGCGGGTGAAACTGCGCGGAAGAAGCTAGTCTATACTAATATTATAAAGCTGAAGAGTTTGTTTGTTTGTTTGAACGCGCTAATCTCCGGAACTACTGGTCCGATTTGAATAATTCTTTTTGTGTTGGATAGAGCATTTATCGAGGAACGCTATAGGCTATATACATATCGCTATAGGCTATAAAACATCACGCTATGACCAATAGGAGCCGAGCAGAGCGGGTGAAACCGCGCGGAAGTAGCTAGTACACAATATAAATTCATTTTTATTGATTGGAAAAATGTATCAGAGAAATTGTAAACATATATTTTTTAAAAGAGTAACGATGGAGTTTCTTGCTCGTTCTTCTCCATTCGAAGCTACACTTTGCCTAGCTTCAGTGATAGACGGACTGACAGACTATTATTTCTTTCTTTGCTGATGTTTCACAAGTACTTAAGCTTTTATTGAAATAAATTATTTGGCATTTTTGTGGTTATAATTTTTGATGAAACTAGTTTTTGTCAGCGAGTTCACTCCCGTTCCGGTGAGATATAAAGTAGTCCATATATCGAGAAAGGTTATAGGCTATAAAACATCACGCTACAAACTATAGAAGCGGAGCGGGTCACGGAAGTAGCGTTGATATATAGCGAGGAGAACTTGTTTTTAGTATTGTAACTAGTTTATAATTGCATCATTGATGTCGTGGTTACGTGTCCCCCCTTCCCCCTTAAATGATAAATGATATTTATTTTGCAAATAGGTTACAATGTAACTGTTTTACATGCCAATCTCTTAAATGCCTAGATGAGGCCGGCATTTCTTATCGGACTACTCGGAGAAGAAATGTTGAAACAAACTCAGAGGCAAGGCCATCCATAAATTACGTCACACGTTAAGGGGTAGGGAGGGGGTCGACGAAGTGTGACATTGTGGGACAAGGGGTGGGAGGACATTCCCGAAAATAAATTTCGGAACTGCTGTTTTAATTAAATTATTATTTCTAGATGTAAAATTATAAAATGTGACGTCACACTAGGGAGGGGGTGGTCTCAAAAATGTGACCAATTGTGACAAGGACGGGGGAGGGGGTCAAAAATCATGAAATTCGTGTGACGTAATTTATGGATGGCCCCTAAAACGTTCGCAGGCGGACACGGTGTCACTCCGCGACAGCGCGCCGGCGCCGAAGCTGTTCTCGTACCACGACGTGGACGAGGCGGAGCTGCTGGCGGCGGGCCGCGGCTGCAGCGCGCGCGAGATGGAGGACGCGGTGGACGTGCACGACGCGCTGCTACGGCACTACGCCGGGCACAAGGTACCACGCACAATTGTCCCCCCTCCCCCCATCTTCCTGTACGGGCTGGTAGCATTCGTTCAGCACAATTGGGTAGTATCCTCGGTCTAAAATAAATTATTACAAACTTTCAATACAATAAAATATACTCTCATTCATAAAGAAGAACTACTTAATTTTCGATTTTTCTGGCTAAATTTCTACAAATAAGTCTGCTATTTGACATCAAAATCTGATGACGTCATAATAGAATATTTCATACAAAGTTCCTTAAATTCTAGAATCTATAATTTTCATTTTCTTTTCTTCTCCATTAATAGTATCTTCTGATTTATTTCGTTGCGGCATCCAAGACAGTCATTCATGTCCCTGGGACATTGGACTTCAGTGTTACATGGGAATTACAACACAAATGGTGAAAAGTGTGTGTACATTGTATAGCGGCATTACGTGCCGTAATGTGCACCTCTGCCTACCCCTTCGGGGATAAAAGGCGTGACGTTGCATATTTTTTTTTTTCAATATTATTATGAGTTTATGTATTCGAAGTAAATTATTACGATTACTTACACATTATTTACAACTTAAAAGTACCTAAAAAACCGCATATATGTTATAAACATATTTTTTTACATCAATAACTAGCTGACCCGCGCAACTTCGTTTGCGTGTATCCCGCTACTTCGACAAATACAGTCAACGCATGCCCCCGCCGCCGCGGCCGGCCCGTACCGTGCCGCAATACTAATATCGTGATATCTCCTAAACTATATGTCTAAATAACACACTGTAAACTGCAAAAATAATCTAAATTAAATGCTCGTGATGATGAACTTACTTATTATGATAAGGATATATGTATTATTGGTTATATCACCAGTTAAACATCACCCAACGAATTAAATGTTTTTTTAATACAGAAAAGTAGTTTTTGTGACTTAAATAAAAAAGCTGGATATATGTCATCGCGGACTTTTTTGTAGAACTAATAAAGACCAATGTTTTTGCTATACATTGTTCTTACTTGTATCCAACGGTATAAGCGGCGCACGCACAAATGCAATCTTCAATTAGATTTTTTTCTGACTTCTTGGACATAAATCGCTATAACTCAGCTAATATAGTTTCAATGTATTTCAATTATATATAAAAACCTGTCGGAGAAAATACTCTTTCTATTAGTGAAAACCGCATCAAAATCCGTTGCGTAGTTTTAAAGTTTTATGCATACGAAGGGACTACAGACAAAATGGGCGACTTTGTTTTATACTATGTATAGAAGATATAGAAACACATTTCTCAACTATATTATTTCCATTCACAGCAGAGTACCTCCTCCCGCCGCAGCCGGCGGTCGCGGCCCCGGCACTGGCTCGACACGCAGGCCTCCGAGACCGACCTCTGAGGACATACCCACACAGGGGGCGCCGCTACACTACACGTAGGCTATCATCACCATCAGCCGCTGCAACTTCTTCAGTGAACATTTTCCTTAATCCCCACACTTGGTGAATTGCTTGGGGATTATTGGGAAGCTATATAACCATCAACCAGAACTATCTACTAGTGTAAAGAGGAGATTTACCATAATCCCCACATCTGGTGATTTGCTTGGAGATTATTGGGAAGCTATAACCATCAACCAGAACTCTCTAGTAGTCTAAAGAGGAGGTTTGCCATAATCCCCACACTTGGCAAATTGATTGGGGATTGCATTTATATCACCGACTTTGAACAGTGGGACATACCCGGGTCCAGTAACATAAGACATTAGCCGTAGTACTGTCACTCTCACCCTTATTGCTATACTACTAAAGATCATTTTCCTTCATCGCTGTTTACTGACTAAATTCATCTCTATGTCTTTAGTGATAACGTTCAAAATCCTTCGACACGTAACATGTAGGCCGTAGTGCCATATTATTGACACAGATGGCAGCACTGCTGTTTTAATGCCAATCGTCAATTCGTTAGATGTTAATAAAACACATTGTAATGACATTAACACTCGTAATCTGTAATAATCGATTAATAAGAATCGATTGTCAACAATCGATTTTGTATCGAGATGGATTTTAAAAGTAAATGTCCACAGGCCCGCATCGTACGCATCGCACGCAACGGATTTTAGTTTGCCTTGTATAGAAACTCATACAACTGCGTCCACTGATCCGCATCGTACGGACCGCATCATCGGCAATGCCTACATGCGATGCGTACCGATGACGTCATACGGAATGCGTGCGATGCGTACGATGCGTATGCATTCACACAGACCGGCTCGGAGAGAAGAGGCTAAATAGGACACTATCACATATCGGAAATCCGATACCTTAGTTAAATTACAAAATTAAATGAGGAATACTGAAACGCTACTCAATTTTAAGTTATATACTTAATATCGTGCTATCTCTGTCTTTTATAAAGGATTTGTAGCGACACAACTATGTTTGAGAGTGTCTTAACATCGATTGGCGTTTGAGTATTTGAACATAAGTTTACTATGTATAATGACACGCCGCGTCCAAAATATTAAATTAATTAATTTTCCAGTGCCATTGTGAGTACGTGGTGATTAGGTTTATATCATTTTTGTATGATTTTTGTATACATTTTGTTTATTTTTTATTATAAAAGTGAGGCTACGCAATCTCTCATTATCAAGACTAATAAATTATCTATCTGTACATTTACTTACTAAAGATACAATTTACAACGCGTTCACTCGCTGCTCGGCTCCTATTGATTGTAGCGTGATGTTTTATAGCCTATAACTTTCCTCGATAAATGGACTATCCAACACAAAAATAACTATTCAATTTGATCTAGTAGTTTCGAAGATTAGCGCGTTTGGAGAAACTGACCGGCTTCACTACATAGTATAAAACAAAGTCGCTTTCTCTGTCCCTATGTCCCTTTGTACGCTTAAATCTTTAGAACTACGCAACGGATTTTGATGCGGTTTTTTTAATAGATAGAGTGATTCAAGAGGAAGGTTTATATGTATAATACATGCATAATATATCACCATTGCACCCATGCGAAGCTGGGGCGGGTCGCTAGTAGTATAATAAATATAGATTGTATCTCTAGTAAGCAAATCTACAGATAGATAGCTCATAAATGTGACTGTTAAACAAATCTGTTTTCTAAACATCGAAATAAATAAAAATACATATCTGTATAGAGTCCACTCCATGTAGCAAGTACAAAGAGGAGATTAAAGGATTAAAGGGACATCCAGTTATGACATTTCCTCTTTGTATGAAAGAACAATTGTTGCATTTATTATTGTGATCATATCTTATGACTGAGTAACTGAGTGACCGCAAGCATATAATTATTACCATTGTGAAGTAATTTGCACATAGCACGGAGTCTGGAATTGTGTCCAGTATATGGCAATAGACTCACCCCCTATTACATGGGACTTATAACACAAATGGTGAAAAGTGGGTGTACATTGTATGTCTACTCCTTCGGAGATCAAAAGACGAATGTTTTATATAAATACATAATATGCTATGTATATGATTCCTTACACCTTTGCTAACACATAAACAACTTTATTATCAACTGATATAAAGATAAAATTACTTTGACGACAAAATCGACTATTTAAAACAGTTGTTTTACATTATGAAGTCGATTATATCAATACTAAGGCTATGATCATATCACAGGCGGTAGCGAGAGCGGGCTATAGTACAATTCTCTGTATGACCCACACATAGTAGTTCCATATCTGTGTGTGTGTGTGTATATGTGAATATACACACGACACAGGAGACTATACTTGTTTTAAAAAAGAAAATATATGACTCCGCCCCTTCCGTGCTAAACCACGCCCCTTTTAGATGAAATAGTACAAAACTAATGTCTTATTCTAACAGTCAAATTCATGCCAGTATTCACTAACCAATCCTTAATTTTAAGGAACCCCTAAACTCAGATAGGTGGCACTTAGTGACAGTACAAATAAGGGGTTGGTTTAAGTGCTATGTAACTTCTAGTTAAAGAGAGATGGTTGGTGAAAACTGGTGTAATAATGTATGTTTCTGTAGATTGGTTTACTATAGATACAATGTTGACATACGCTCTAAACTAAATGTGACCAAATTGTATGTGTAGTAAGCGAATCTACAGATATACATATATGGTGACCGGTAATTAGTGAACGATATTTAAACACGTGATTGTACTCATGATTACAAACAACTTTCCCGAAGAAACTTTCTTTGTATACTCATTAGTTTTATTTTTATCACAATAACAAAACAATTAAATTTTCGCGCGTGCTTTCTCATGATCAGCTGTTAGTAGCGAGCCGCCTGCGGTCGTGTTATCGGAAAACTATCTACTAACTAGGTAGGTATTTTGGAACTTAACGGGCGCGTGCTAATGAAATTTTCGTATACTACAATAAGTTTCTTTGGGAAAGTTGTTTGTAGTCATGAGTACAATCACGTGTTTAAATATCGTTCACTAATTACCGGTCACTCTATACAGCTGAATGAAACTAACTCCTTCGTAGTAGATGTATGACAAATGTAATATATTATCAACTTTACGTTGTAACGCTTCTGACTAACACTCGTCTTGCTGTATCTTCACTCTCATGCCTGTAAGCAGAGCCGGGGGCTTAGGACTAGTATAGATAGTCAACATCATCATCATCATCAGCCTATAAGTGTCCACTGCTGACCAAAAGCCTCTTCTCACAAGGAGAAGGAGTCTGTGTTTCCTGATGGGTATAACCTGGGTGTCTTCAAAGCCCGAGTGAATAGGTTGCTTATGGGCAGACGTGCTCCATCGTAGGCCGCATCATCACTTACCATCAGGCGACAAAGCGGCCAAACGTCGACCCAGTAAATATATATATGTAAAAAAAAGGTTTGAGCATTAATCACCACGCTTGCTCAATGCGGGTTGGCGATTTCAAACTTGTAATTAGAAATTATAAGCCCAGGTTTCCTCACGATGTTTTCCTTCACCGTTTGTCAGTGGTGTATAAATATAACTCGATACAGTCACTAAGTACTCGGCTCTATACAGGCTCCTCCCATTCTCATGAGTCACGAACCATTTTGACTTTATTAAATGTCTAACTATAATAGTGACATGTTGTGACTTCGATGCAAGTCCTCGGCGGGAGGCAGTCGTGGTAACTGTTGTTGGTATATTATTTACTCTATACAATGTGTAAGTAATTCTTGTGTATAGAAAATGTAATTAATTTGGTTTATTTCTGCCCATAATGATATAATTATGTATAATGTTTGAAATGTTAAATGTTACTTACTGTGTATCGGTTTACTTGATCAATTTCAAACTCAATTGGAGCCCAAATATGGACTACATCGCTGCGCGATGATAGAATCTAAAAATGTGTGTTAATGTCTCATCATTTTTAACAAATTGTGTACATTTTAATGCTATACTCAGAGACATTTAATGGTTACTTAAACTATTCCTTAGTAACGATTTTGTTCCGAAAACAATTACTAAGGACTAGGTTAAGTAACTATTAAATGACTCTGAGTACGCCAAATAGATATAAAAGTCAATAGCATCAGATTGACACATATTCTTATGTATTTTCTATGTCATCGTTTATATATGTCGTATCTACTATTACTACACAGTAACAGCGACTGTCTGTCCGTGTGTATAGATATAATACTGTACGTATGTAAGATAGATTGCTTGGGAGCGAGCCCCGCGCCGCGACGGTGACGTCACCCGCACTTATATATTTATAGTTTACATAGTATATATATGTATAGCAGTGTACAGACCGCTTATATGGTGTAAAGACAATGAAATATAGTATGTATTCATAGTGCTATCAAATGATATTGCATTTAATTTATACAATAATTAATGAAATTGAATCTAGTTTGTAGGAAAGGTATCGGAATGAATTCATTAAGATTATGTATGAACGCGTATTATTTCTGTAATTTTTGTTATATGTATTAAAGAAATGATTAAAAAAAGTTACTGATTTTTTGACTTGCTGTCGTATCTATAATTTTAAACGAACAATGCACTCTTACTAAATATAAAAAAAATGGTGTTATTAATGTGTTATATATTATGTACTGAATTTTTTGTTGCATATGACTTGTTCTAACAAATTTTTCACATATCTTCTAGTGTGAACTTACTTGAAGATGTGTGAAAAATATATGCATGTAACATATATGATTGAATGCATTATAATTTAGATCTCATTTATATGAAATTTCCTGATTCTTGTATGAAGAAGTATTCTGTTGTAAACGTATGAGTCTCAAGTGGGTGTTACATTGTATAGTACCTCTGCCTACCCCTTCGGTGAACAAAAGGATGTTAATGATAGTTGTTATAAAGTTTATATTAATATAAATTTGTTTGTTTGTTCGTAATGTATGTATGTATGTACAGAGCGGCGCGGGGCGGGATGGTGCTAGTATATACCGCGGTAAATAATTTACTATCGAATAAATATTATTAATGAGTATCTCTGAGTTTTATTTACTTATCACCTAGACATATCATCATCATAGCAACCACAAGGTGTCCACTGCCGAACAGATGCCTCGACGACAGCTCATTCCACAGTTTTGCTAAGTTGTGCGCCACAGTTGTGCGAGGCAGAAAGTTTCGTGAGAAGCGCACAGTTGTGGCCTGCCAACCATCGATGGCGAAAAGACGAGACAGGTATCAGACCAAACAATTCCTCAGAGCACTCCCCGTGGCATAGCCTCTACCAATTACATCCAGATCGGTTCGTTGTTTTATGAAACCTTTATTATGAGCATAATATTAATTTAAAATCCTCTAATTACATTTTTAAACATTACTTAACAAAATAAAATAATATCTAAAAATATAAAAATTTAAGCCGACCAGAGCGGGAGCATGGTCAAAGCTACAGGTGTTTAGGGCTCCAGAGACAGGAACCTCCTCACAATACGTGCCTCGCACCTCGCACTCGCCCAACCCTAGCCTCCTAAGGTGGTTGTCAAGGCTTTTAGGGATCAGCTCATTGGCCGACACGACCATCGGCACAACGATAGTCGAATCCACATTCCACATGTCGACAACCTCGTGAGCCAAGTCGAGATATTTAATTTATTTATCTTTCTCAGCTTTCACGAGGTTCTCGTCAGGGGGCATGGCGACATCGACGAAGTATTTATTATATCAAGTGTCTTCTATATTTGTAAGAGAAGACTTATTATTTGTTTATAGTATGAAAATCTACGTCATTCATTCTTGTAAAAAGGTCGGCGAACGAGCAGTTAGATCCCCTGACGGCACGCACGCCGTAAGCGGGCGAGCAAGACGTGCACAACTCAAGCCACTCATTACGCAATGTTCAAAAGCATTGCCCAGCGTATACAGAGAAGAAGTCATCGCGTGGCAAAATACCAACCAGCGGGTAATGTATCTTCGCATTATCACCATTTATTGTCAACCTTTTAGAATAAGACCCAGATTTGCCAGCGGCAAAAGGTTCTTGCTCAGTATTTCGCCCCTATTCTATTCAAGTATCCTGTCTTCTGTTATGGAAGGTAGGACTGGTACTTGGTAAAATTAGGAGATTTCATTTAGGTACCCGCCGCCCACTACCGTTTGATGACGCCCCAAATCTGATACACGACGCTCTTTGAGCTAAACTACTTTTTACTGGTTGAAGCCCCAATTTCAATACAAATATCGTTCGTCGTCTTCTATGACAAATAGGACTGGTAAAATAAGGAAAATTCTACTACATACTCGCCCCTCACACCCAGTTGCTGGCACCTCCACATCAGATTCAAGAACACATTTGATGAATACTTGTTGCCGCTCTATACCAGTTAATGGTGTCCCAATTTCTATACAAATAATTATTTATCCTTAGTCAACATCTATGAAAAATAGGACTGGTAAAACCACCATAGACGGAGCCCATCAGAGTTGTTGCCGTACCGGGGTCGCAGGAAGGTGTCATATTACACGTACTAAGGTTCTATCTCGGAGCAGGTGTTGGAATGGAGTGGTTTATGCTCATCTGCCTCATCCAGGGCGGTAGGAGTCATTTGATGACTTTCCACATACCTAAAAACTTGCCGGGGAGCGGCATAATCTGTATTAAAACGCGGGGCGCTCAAATAGCTAGCAGCAGCTCTACCTGACGGTAAGCAATCGGCAAACACGAAAGGATTGCTCGAATTGCGTTTTGATTTATTTGTGAATGAATTAAGACAATATTTAAGATATTGCAAAGAAACTATTAGTCTTCAATCGTTTTCCTATAAGTGACATTACTTATGCGACAAGTAACAAATCTTACTAAAACTATAAATGCCAAAGTTTATGTGTAAACCGTTTTTACGTGATATAGGATGTAATTTGGAACAGGGGTAGATTATGGTCTGGAATAACACATAGGATACTTTTATCCCGCGAGAACATGGAAAAAGCCACTGACAGAACTAAGTATATCATAATTCAACTTATTAATTTTGACTAGAGAACTCAGCTAATTAAGAGAAAAATAAAAACACCACAAATTGTGAATAAATATTTAATTTTAATTTTATACATAATATAATAATAATAATCTGTTACAACAACAGTTGGGGCGAGAGGCCCACACACACACCCACATACACCCATACACACCCACCCACCCACACACACATACGCTCGCTAAGTTTTATAAAAACATTAACTGTTGAACAACATATTATGTCATAGTATGTAGCCATACATATATATACCTAACTATGTACAACGTTATACATGGAACTACTATACAACTGCTCGTATCATACAATGATTAAACTAACTACCACACTCAGAGACATTTAATGATTACTTAAACTATTCCTTAGTAACGATTTTGTATCGAAAACAATCGCTAAGGACTGGGTTAAGTAACCATTAAATGACTCTGAGTGCGGCAGTAACTGACATTCTTTATAACCTATTTATCTGTTCATTTACTTACTAAAGATACTGCCTATATGTGTTTGTTCAAATTTAATAATAGGGTAGATGACTAATGTTTATTTCAATGTCCGTCTTGTAGATTATTTTAAAACATTACACACGTATTTTTTATTTTCTCACGGAAACAAATACTTTCGGAGATATATCGATTTGAAATATCGCGTGACGTCACTTCTAGGTACGTTTTATATGTAGAAATGACGTATTTGCTCGCACTCCTAAACTTTGATTCGTTTTATCTAAGTATTGTTATCTTATATGACAAAATAAAAAAATACGTGTCTAATATTTATTCATTACCTAACTGACGGACTAAATAGATTTTTAATGTTCATACCCCGTCATCATCCCTATTATTTTTGTGTTGTATAGCCTATTTATCGAGGAAGGCTATAGGCTATAAAACATCACGCTACGACCAACAGGAGCCGAGCAGCGAGTGAACACTGAATTGTATCTCTAGTAAACGAATGTACAGATAGATAGATTATTAAGATTGACTGTAAAGAAGTTTATACATATAATATATATCTTTTATATATAAAGTGTAATATCATAAACATAAGACCAAGCCGATGTTGGTTAAAGACGAAATACAAATATTTTTATTTAAAATTCATTTCATATGAACATATTAGCCACATACTGTCGACTGCCTACATATGGCGAGGTTGGAAACGCTCAGTACCCTTAGTATGAGTTTGCTTAACATTGAACGAAAACGAAACAAGAGCGCGTTCGGTAATCTGATTGGTCGTTGCGAATTAATCAACCGATCAGAGGGCTTAGAGTTTGTTTTACGTTTAACGAGATCGAGAGCGCGATAGGCCCTCTGACTGGTTAGATTATTCGGATCCGGAGGCGGCCAATCAAAGCACCGAACGCATCGTTATCGTTTCGATTACTTTAAACTTAAAAAACTCATACTAAGGGTATTGACTGAGGGCTTAGTACGAGTTTGTTTTAATGTTAACGACATCGACACCGCGTTCGACGCTTTGATTGGTTAGTTCATTTGCGCCGACCAATCAGAATACCGCTGCTCGCACGTGTTCTCGTTTCATTTTTCGTTCAACGTAAAGCAAACTTATACTAAGGGTACTCAATATACAGTGACAAGTCAACTAATATGATCTTTTTTCTTTCAGTGCTAAAATCTTTAACCAGCACCTGCTTAATGTTATGTTTACAATAATATACCTTACAGTTATAACCATAGGCTATATATTAGCTTACACAGACTGGGTCGTTCATATACATATACAGTACTTATAACAATTTATATAGTTTTAATGTCATATTGCCATATTTTTACAAAGAATTCTGAGTTTATACAGTATTAAGGACAAATGGTACATTTTGAAACTTAACCAATATAATAGGTGATTTGGAAAATGTGTAATTTCACATTATTGTATCAAAGCATTAATTGCCGAAAGAATACTGTTCAAGGCAAAACCTCCGCTAAGCGTGGGCAACAGCTACCGACATAGCGGCTACCGTGTTGAAAGATACATTTCGACGGCAAAGTACCAATACGTCCTAACGGAGAAAAGTTCAAATTGCGAAAAAACCTTTGTTGGTTGGGTTTTTTCATACATTAGTCAATATTTCGATTAATTTCGAAAGAATATCAGTTAGGAAGTATATTGGTTCTTCATCGGCGATGTGTTAAATACATATAATAGGGAATGCAATATTTTAAAAAGGTCTTGAGTTCATGCCCAACTAAAAATCCAGTTAAACAGTATATCATCTCTTTGTACATTCGACGATCAGTTTATACTGGAGTACGCGACAGTACCGTAAAACAGGGTGAATAGAATTCAAGATACAGGAAAGGGGTGAATTGATGTTAGAATATTCACCCCTCTTCTGTATTGGTTCACCCAGCATTTCCAATACTTCCAATATTATTAATTAAACACAAAAACATTAGTATGTTATATCAGAAATTAATCCTGCCATAGTATGTCCATATTTTGACTTTCTGTCAAAATTTTGACACGCTGTCATAATTGTTAAACGTCATAATTTCGACATCTTGACATATTATGTGAAAAATATAATGAACAAAATAGAGAAAAAAGCAATTTCTTAATAAAATTAAATTAAATGCAACATTTCGAGTATTATCAACGTTTATTCATATTGGAAATATTAGAAACAGCTATTTATTTATTTTTTTAACTAAATTCATATATTTTAAACAAAATAAATGTATTCCTGGCAAGAATAAATCTACGAATCAACAAATATACAATGAGTTACACTCTGTAGACTGCGGGGTCACTGGTTCGATTCCCTGGCCACTCACAGTAAAACTTAACACAGTAATGGCAGTATTTAGTTCTGGAATATAGAGTAACATATAATATAACAACAAAATATATAACGGGTAATGAAACTACAGCGCTCTTTTACTGGGTCATACATACCCATCAATATATTTTACGGAATGAATTTATATAATATGTATCTATGTATGTATGTATATCGCAGATTAGAACACATTTATCACTTCCCTACTCTTCACGCGGGTGTAATATACCCGACTAAGACACTACACATTAGACAGAGACCGTGCAGCAGCGCTCTCTGATAAACCTGAACCTTTTACACTGCGATCTCCAACCCGCCTGCCTGCGGAGATTATGGCAAACCCTCTTATGTAGAGGAGGCTCGTAGTCCAGCAGTGGACTGTCTCCCGCTGTTGGTGATTTAAAACACTTTGGAAATACAGTAGAACTCCAATTATCCGAATTAATGGGGACCGGGACCCATTCGGATAATCAAATATTCGGATAATCGGATTTTTTTAAAATAATTGCCATTGAAGAGAATAAAAGCTACGTTTTGATATTGCACAATTTTTTTATTGAATTAAATTGCGGGGGGAAGTCAGTGTAGGCACAACGGCAAGTTAAGACAAGTCAAGACTTGACGCGCAAACACTGGCTTCGCGGGGGAGAATAATTGCGCACTTAGATTTTTTTGGACAATTTTGTGATTCGGATAATCGGCGATTCGGATAGTCGGAGTTCGGATAATTGGGAGTTCTATTGTATATGATAGTGACTGTCTGTGCACCTCATTGAGCAACCGCGATTCGCGTATTTTCTATGTGATCGTTGTAGATATTACGGCATTAAAGCCATAAGTCTCATTTAAAACGTCCCGTCAGGGCTCATTTACTGACTTTGATTTCGATGCGACATACATACATACATACAAACAGTAGATATACAACATATATAATGTAGTTAATGCAGTATATAACAGAACATATGTACAGTATATAGATAGGTACCTATATATATATTTATTGTTTTAACATACGCTGTTGTGACTGAGACGCCGTGTTAGCATTGTCCAATATACAAGTTACATTTTTAGACAACAGAGAGTAAAGTTCCCTAAGTAAAGGAGGATCTTTCGACCAGGCGAGGTGATCGTGTCTGGCGGCTTTCTGCCCAACTGTAGTTCGTTGGGATTGTCTATCCATGTTTATTCGCATGTACACTTCATATGTGTGATGTATGGTTTATACGAGTAGACAGGTGTAGGTAGGTTATACGCTCAGTAAGTGACACATTAATGTGGACAGTTGGCGCAGTGTGTGTAGTATGGGACGCTAGATGGGACACAGAGAGGGGCGCGGTTTGTTAAAGGGAAATCCAGTTATGACATCTCCACTTGGTAATAACTCTACTCAACACAGTAATCAAATTAATCATCATTTACTGGTTCTTTATATGGCATAAGCCGGGAAACGAGCAGAAGTATCACTTGATGGTAAGCAATCGCCTCTGCCCAAGGACACTTGAAACACCAGAGGCGTTACAAGTGCCTTACTCTCTGCCGTCAAGTCTTACATTAAAAGTCCCAACTCAGATATCGAACCACGCTAACACCGGCGACCCTCTTAAAGACAACGTTTGAACATACGAACAGACAGACACTTATACTCTATATTTATAATATTCTGACAAGTCTGACAGTCTGACTCATTAGTCTGCACGTCTGTAGTCAACTTCATCTTACTAAATCTTTATATATATAATTCTTCTGTAAGTGTGTATGTCACTGAACTTCTCTTAAACGACTGGACCGATTTTGATGAATTTTTTTGTGTGTGTTCAAGGGGATCTGAGAATGGTTTAGATTCACAATTTCGTCCGCTGGACAATGTTTTTTTAATTAATTTTTAATTTATTAGTAGTTATTGGTTTTGGAATGTTTTACATTGAATCCGACAAATTTTCAAATTAAAGACGTGTAGACGGGACAACGTCTGTCGGGTCCGCTAGTACTATATAAATGCGAAAGTTTGTGAGTTTGTATGTATGTTTGTTACTCAATCACGTCAAAACCGCTGAAGGGATCGGAATGAAATTTGGAACAGGGATAGATTATGGTCTGGAATAAAATATAGGATACTTTTTATCCCACGGGAATGCAGGCGAAGTCGCTGGTAGAAGATAGTATAATATTATAAAGATGAGCTCTCTTTACTTATGATTAAAGACCCCTGGTAAGATTGGAACTAGTAGAGTTACCTCGATGAACAGTTTAAGGGTTGTTGGGGAATCAGGGATTGCGGATAGGGGGCAATTGGGTCTCCGGTAACCTCACTCACACAATGCAAGCGTTGTTTCACCCGGAGCTGCGGACTACCTAGCGGGTTTACCGAGGCTCCGGTTCGAAAAGCAGGAGTAGGAACGGGGTGGTTTTTAGTCAGTAAGAGTCTGACACTCCCTCTCGCCTCGCCCAAGGTGGGAGAAGTCATTGGATGATTTCCCCCCTCAAAAAAAAAAGCGTTGTTTCACGTCGGTTTTCTGTGAGGCCGTGGTATCAGCATGGCTCTCCCACACTTGTGGATTATAGCAAACTAATAAAGAACAATCCAGCTGGTGATATTACTGTGTTGAAAGTTGACGACAAACATACAGACCGTATCTTCACATACATATACACTATATGTCGACAAATTATACCTATGTATCATACGTTTATATACAAGTATTCTTATGTTTAAATATACATTATGTCAATACATAGTAAGTACTGTATTAGTCGAGAAGCCTTCCAAGTGATTTCACTACATAGTATAAAACAAAGTCGCTTTCTCTGTCCCTATGTCCCTTTGTACGCTTAAATCTTTGAAACTACGCAACGGATTTTATAATATCGTCACGCCTTTTATCCCCGAACGGGTAGGCAGAGGTGCACATTACGGCACGTAATGCCGCTATACACTTTTCAGCATTTGTGTTATAAGTCCCACGTAATAGGGAGTGAGCCTATTGCCATATACTGCACACAATTCCAGACTCCGTGCTACTACTGAGAAATTTTCGAAACACCGAAAAAAGCCCAGTCATACTTTGCCAAACTCAGGAATCGAATTTGAGAACTCTTGTACCATAGTCGAACTTGAGACCACTCGACCAACGAGGCAACGGATTTTATTGCGGTTTTTTCATAGATTCAATGGAAAGCATGAATATGAGCCACCAAACTGGCTTGAAACTAGTCGAGCTACCTCGAACAATTACACGAGTAAGCCGTCAAACATAATAATTAATTTAAGATAAACAAATAAAATATCTCGACTCGGCTCACGAGGTTGTCGACATGTGGAATGTGGATTCGGCTATCGTTGTGCCGATAGTCGTGTCGGCCAACGGTTTAATACCCAACAGCCTCGACAATCACCTTAGGAGGCTGGGGTTGGGCGGATGGATCAAGGGCCTGATGCAGAAGGCAGTACTCCTCGAAACGGCACGTATTGTGAGGTTTCTGTCTCTGGAGCCCTAACCACCGGTAGCTTGGACCATGCTCCCGCTACTGGTCGGCTCCTATTTTTATATATTACTAGCGACCCGCCCCAGCTTCCCATGGGTGCAATGGTGATATATTATGCATGTATTGTACATATAAACCTTCCTCTTGAATCACTCTATCTATTAAATAAACCGCATCAAAATCTGTTGCGTAGTTTTAAAGATTTAAGCATACAAAGGGACACAGGGACAGAGAAAGCGACTTTGTTTTATACTATGTAGTGATTTTTTGTATTTTACTTTAAGTAGTATTTTAAAATGACATTTTTAGATGATTTTAAATAAATTCTTCAAAGACATCCTCTAAGAATACAGTAAGCATACCTTTATTTAACTGAACATATAGCTATCCTTTTCTTTCGTACGATAATAGAGAGAGATGTATAATAATTGGCAAATTTTAAAACAACGCCTTTATATTATTATACAGTGCATCATACATCAGCCTATAAGTGTCCACTGCTGACCAAAAGGCCTCTTCTCACACGGAGAAGGTTTGAGCATTAATCACCACGCTTGCTCAATTCTGGCGATTTCAAACTTATAATTAGAAATTATAAGTCCAAGTTTCCTCACGATGTTTTCCTTCACCGTTTGTTAGTAGTGTCTAAATAATCTTAGAAAGTACATATAACTCGGAAAAAGTCACATTGGTACTTGCACAGATTTCGAACCCTCTACCATACAGTGTACCCATTACAATTCATTTCCCAAAACGCCAAAAATAAGAGATCAAAAAAATCAAATTGACTAGTCCATTAAAAAAAAAACATAACTCGCATCTCTTTCTAACACCATACGAGAGAGAGAGACAGCTATATGTGTATAGTTTTTTTTAATACACTTAAAAGTATAAGTAATCACTTTGCAACATTATTATATTATAATATTTATAATTATAATAACTTCATTATATTTAAATGACGGTCGATAAGGTAATTGATATGAGCGACATTTTTTTATGATACAGATAAAATCATTCATTCCGAATGTTTGTTTTTCTATGGTATAAGCCAGTAAACGAGCAGACGTATCACCTGATGGTAAGCAATCGCCGCCGCCCATGGACACTTGAAACAATAGAGGTGTTACAAGTACGTTGCCGGCTTATTGGGGGTTAGGATTTTAATGGCCGTGGCATCACTCCGGTCGAGCCGACCCAGCAGTACACCGACGTGAAACATCGCTTGCGTTGTGTGAGTGAGGTTACCGGAGACCCAATTACACCCCTTCCCAATCTTTCCAATCCCCGATTCCCCAACAACCCTAAAATTCCTAACCCCCAAAACACCGACAACACATTTGTAACGCCTCTAATGTTTCAAGTGTCCATGGGCGGCGGCGATTGCTTACCATCAGGTGATACGTCTGCTCGTTTACCGGCTTATACCATAAAAAAAGTTGTTTTATTGACACATACCTCTACCTATGTACCGTTTACATATACCTCCGACATGTATATAACTCAATATCGCCAAAGAAATATCGCTTAAATCAATCCGCCCATCAACGGTCGATATATTTAATTTTATATATATATATAACATAATTTATACAAGTCTGTTATACTATATAACATAGTAGTTTACTTTTCAATGAGATCATAGAGGGGGGGGGGAATCAATTTAGGAGGCGCCCTAATGTGATACAAGCATCGAAAGATTTGATATTTTGTGTCAAAAATTATAATATAAGACATATAGGGTGACTGGTAATTAGTGAACGATATTTAAACACGTGATTGTACTCATGTTTACAAACAACTTTCCCGAAGACACTTTTTTGTATAATCATTAGTAGAGGTAGGAATAGGTAGTGCTTATTAGCCTAAACTTTGAAGAAGAACAGAGAAAAGAATCGGAGACTTCCTTAGTACTATATTTTTCCTGGACATCTGCTTAAATCATGTTTGTTACAACATTATTCACTGCGCTTTATTTTTCTTTTACCGTTTTAGTTTTTTATATAAACTAGTTCAGAAAAGTTGATAGTTGTAACTATGTTATGTCTATTCGCAAACTATACGAATATATTCCAAATAACATATTTTTTTAATGTATTTAAGTGCTGTCCGGGAAAAATATACATAGTACTAAGAAAGTCACCGTTTCTTTTCTCTGTTCAAAGTTTAGGCAAATAAGCACCTATTCCTATCACTGCTCATTAGTTTTATTTTTATAAAATGTGATTGTGATGCGGGTTTGTTTCTCGGTTAAAACCTTTACTCGAGCTGAAAAACTAACTCATGTAAAATACCAAAATTCTTTTTAAAATTATGATTTGTGACACAAAATCCAATCTTCAATGCTTATATACCAGGACACCAGGAATTAGGGAGTATCGTTACATTTGTATGTATTACATAAGGCCCAATTATATACTTCAACATATTATATTACGACTCAATGTACTAAAATAATACATAAGGTGTTCTATTTGAAAAAGAGTAACCTATGGAGTTTCTCGCTCGTTCTTCTCCATAGGAATCTACACTTTGGAACGAGCAAATAGAGCAACTAGAGGACTGACCGACAGACTGACGTTGTTAATATTATTATATTTGCTTTGACATTCAAAAGTGCCTTCCTGGTTTATTTGAAATAAATAATTTTGACTTTGACTTTGACTAAAAGTATCTGCCACGGCTTTAATGGGAGGTAGTGTTGTGTTTGAACATTACAATAGTGAAGACATTTCGTACCCCGGACCAGTTAACTCAATTTGAGAACATAAACAAGTTAAATAAACATTGACTCTACTCTGTATAAAGTGGTTCACAAATACGCACAATGTGACAGAGACAGTGAAAGAGATAGCTCTTTCATAACAAACTCATACGTAGATAATTTGTATAAAAAAATCAATAATTTACATTCACTATTGTAATGTTCAAACACAACACTACCTCCCATTAAAGCCGCGGCAGATACTTTTAGAACACCTTATATATTGGATGTGATGAGATAGCTCTTACAAAGTTAATTAAATGCCTCCTAACTTAGGTTAAGAGGTCCCCTAAAACTTAGGAGAGGTTGCTTAAAACATATTTTTTAAATACACTGAGTCATAACATAGTATTTTCACAAACTATATCGAGTAGGCCATCAAACATATTATATACAGGGTGTCCCTGAAATCGACGTCCAACGGGCACTAGATGATCAGCAAGGTTCCAACTGTTATCAGAAAAATATAAAAAAAAATCTAAGTCCTACAGTTTTTAAATTACAGTGACTTATGTGTTACCCACGAAAAAGTACACCCTGTGCCAGTCTTTTGACTCTTGTTGCTACAAATCTTTATTTTTTTCGTCTGCAGTCTTCCTTACATTGTCCTGAATAGTGCTCTAGTAATATGGAATCATAAATTCTTAGCCAACTGCTTTAGATTGGAAAACATTGTTAGTTTTAGAGGAACCAAATACTCTGAATAAAATTTTCACCTTACTTTAAGTGACTGTACTGAATAAATTATGTATGGCGCTAGTAGTGGCAAATTTCACCAAAGTTGGCGCATTTAATAAGGATTATAAAATGGTATAGCACTTTGCAAATTATTTCTTAAATTCGACACAAAAAAAGATTTTTCAACGAAACTCCGTTTCGATGAATTTATTTGAACTTACTAAAAATTCTTCTAGTGTACTCAAATCATACGTTACAACCTCGTATGCACTAGACAACACTTTGCACGCGATTTGTTATCATCAGCGAGGATCTCTTGTCAAACAATATTGTCTGTCTACTCACGATTTCGCTTGCAGCTTTCGTCGGCAATATTACTAGACTTACTAGAGGAACTGATTTTGTGTATCATGTTTCACTAAATAATATTGAATGATTGCAATATGATGTTCGTAGTGCATCAAACACATTATTAAATGTATAGTAAAATCAAAAGGACCGGATGCGGCAGGATCATGTATACAGCATATCGACGCGGTAGTGGTATGGTGTACAAGAGCCCTTAGGCACAATTACTCGTCATATCCCCATCAAAAAAAAAAAAAAGGAATTTTTAAATCCTCCGATTAAGTTACGTGTTCATGCCTTGTGATCAAATGCGGGATGAAGCATCAAATATTCTTTAGTTTGTCGAGAAAGAGTTATTTGCACCTTTGCAAGGAATTGCAGGTAGGTATTTAAAATAATTAAAAAAATAAATAATCAATACGGCGCAAAAAAAGCCAGTGCTCAGCTAAAATGCCGAAGCCGAATCGTACCCGACGATGACTCGAGATGCACAACACTAGTTCGTCTAGCGATAATATTGCCGACGAATGCTGCAAGCGAAATCACGGGTAAACAGACAATGTTGTTTGACAAGAGATCCTCGCTGATTTTCAACATGATGATAACAAATAGCGTACAAAGTGCTGTCTAGTGCATACGAGGTTATAACGTATGATTTGAGTACACTAGAAGAATTTTTAGTAAGTTCAAATAAATTCATCGAAACGGAGTTTCGTTGAAAAATCTTTTTTTGTGTCGAATTTAAGAAATAATTTGCAAAGTGCTATACCATTTTATAATCCTTATTAAATGCGCCAACTTTGGTGAAATTTGCCACTACTAGCGCCATACATAATTTATTCAGTACAGTCACTTAAAGTAAGGTGAAAATTTTATTCAGAGTATTGGGTTCCTCTAAAACTAACAATGTTTTCCAATCTAAAGCAGTTGGCTAAGAATTTATGATTCCATGTTACTGGAGCACTATTCAGGATAAGGTAAGGAAGACTGCAGACGAAAAAATAAAGATTTGTAGCAACAAGAGTCAAAAGACTGGCACAGGGTGTACTTTTTCGTGGATAACACATACCTAAGTCACTGTAATTTAAAAAAACTGTAGAACTTATATTTTTCTTTTATATTTTTTCTGATGACTATTGGAACCCTGCCGATCATCTGGTGCCATTTGGACGTCGACTTCAGGGATACCCTGTATGTATATCTTTACATACAAACATACAAATTGGGCCTTCCATGCAAAATTAAGGGATAATGGAATTTATCACTTACATCATAAAGTCCATATTCTTGTAAGGGGGGAAGGGGGATCGGGTAGAGGGGTATGGGGGATGCACTGATTCTCCACTACTGAGTCTGTGAAATCACTGCACTGTTGTCGGCGACGGCGACTGTGGCGCGATTAGTTGCGCGACTGTCGCTAGCAGTCGTAGCACGAATTGTGGCCCGACTGCAACAAACAAACATACATAATTAATTAAGAAACGTCACATATATACATAACGTCACGCCTTTTATCCCAGAAGTGGTAGACAGAGGTGCACATTACGGCACGTAATGCCGCTATACAATGTACACCCACTTTTCAACATTTGTGTTATAAGTCCCATGTAATAGGGGGTAAGCATATTGCCATATACTGGACACAATTCCAGACTCCGTGTTACTACTGAGATCGAAAAAAAAACCAGTAATACTTTGCGTTGGGCAAAGTACTCTGTTGTAAGTTAAGTACTGATTGGGTTTTTCCCGATTACTGATAAAACTACAATAACTCTGAACGGACTAAGATTTGCAATTTGGCGCCATAGTAACTTGTGTTCAGCTCAAAATTACCTATCCTATGATGTAACACACGTAGCTATTGGAAGGTGGGACCAGAAGTTGTATCGTCCTTTAACAATAGTTAAAATCTACAACCAGAAAATTTCCACTCCATTTGTTTACAAAATCGAATGACTATAAGTATACCGAGTAGGGCTAGTAGTTTATGAGTAACCATATAATATTTTATAGACTGCCTCGTTGGTCGAGTGGTCGCAAGTGCGACTGCCGAACAAGGGGTCTCGGGTTCGATTCCTTGGTCGGGCAAAGTATTACTGGGCTTTTTTTCGGATTTTCGAAAATTTCTCAGTAAAAAGTAGCAGTGAGTCTGGAATTGTGTGCAGTATATGGCAATAGGCTCACCCCTATTACATGGGACTTATAACACAAATGGTGAACAGTGTGTGTACATTGTATAGCGGCATTACGTGTCGTAATGTGCACCTCTGCCTACCCCTTCGGGGATAAAAGGCATGACGTTGGTGTGTGACGTTGTGTATATAATATTGTATGTATGTATGTATGTACCTGCTTGGCTGGTCCTCACGCATACGTGTGTCTACTGCCGGAACTCGAACCCGAGTACGACGGCTCCAGTCTGCAACGCAAAACGACATCATGTAATTAGAAACTTACTATATCTTACTTAATATAAATGTGCAAGTTTATATGTATGTTTGTTACTCAATCACGTCAAAACGGCTGAAGGGATCGGGATGAAATTTGGAACAGGGGTAGATTATAGTTTTAGTATTTGACTGCACGGTTGGCGTAGTGGCTGCCGTGCAACGTGAAGCGGGTTCGATTCCCGCACGGAGCAACTCTTTGTGTGATTCACAAATTGTTGTTTCGGGTCTGTGTGTCATGTGTATGTGAACTTGTATGTTTGTAAACGCACCCACGACACAGGAGGAAATCCTAGTGTGGGGCAACATAAAAAAAATGGACTTGAATAACACATAGGATACTTTCTATCCCATAGGAATGCGGACGAAGCCGCGGGCAAAAACTGGTTGTATCTATACTAATACTAATATTATAAAGCTGAAGAGTTTGTTTGTTTGAACGCGCTAATCTCCGGAACTACTGGTCAGAATTGAATAATTCTTTTTGTGTTGAATAGTGCATTTATCGAGGAAGGCTATAGGCTATAAAACATCACGCTATAACCAATAGGAGCCGAGCAGAGCGGGTGAAACCGCGCGGAAGTAGCTAGTATAGTATACCTGTAATGTGTATGCTGTGCATGCCTGTAGAGTAGGTCGTGCGGGCGGGGCGAGGCGGGCCCCGCCGCGGTGGGTCCCCCCGGGCCCCCGTGCGGCCCAGGGCCCCCCGCTTGGCCCCCGGTGCCGGGGCTGGGGCTGCGGGACCCGGTCGCCTCAGCCGCTACACTGCCCAGCCTGCTCACTGTAATAGAACGACATGTTATATGTTAATAAAGAAGAATAATGATTGATTTTTTTATGTTGATTTTTTTATAATGATGATTTTCCAAAAGTTCCAAGATTTTTAAAAGTGAGGACGGCAAGATTAACTTTTTTCCATGGCTTAATAATTCAAAATAATATAAGCATGAATTTATTGTATTAGTATTTTTTTTAAATAAACCGTCCTAATATTTTTTTCCTGTGTCGTGTGTGCGTTTACAAACATACAAGTTCACATACACATGACACACAGACCCGAAACAACAATTTGTAGATCACTCAAAGGGTTACTCCGTGCGGGAATCGAACCCGCTACACGTTGGAGCCGGTTGCCCAGTTACCGTCCCAAAAGTGTAATCAAAATACAGTGTTGTTGTCTAGTTGTAACAGCGTCATTGAACAAAACCGTTAAGAAATTGCAACTATGATCGAAAACATTTATTTTTTTAATTTATTTATTTATCCTAACATTATATCTATCATTGCAGGCACACCTAATGCGATAAATGCAGTATAAACTTAAAAATAAAATCAACCAAAATCAAATATCTCTTTGAACATAAAATAAACTTAACATAAACGTTATAGAGTTATCCTATATACCTAATACTGACATAGAGTTATATGTAAGAAATACGAGAATTCAACCATTATTATTTCAACGAGCTTAATAAAATAGTGAGTAAGTATAGTACGTACGCTGCGCGTGGTGCGGGGGCTGCAGGTCAGCGGTACGTTGGGGGGACGCCGACGCACGGCTGCGGACCGCTGGGGGGGGGGGACAAAATTATACATACAATTGGAGTATCTGTTTGTAATTTGTAATATTCATAAATCTTGAAAGATCTTAAACACTATTTTTCGACGACGATCAGTCATCGAACGTCAAAGTCATCGGTCTCTACGGTAAAAATTTTTCGTTGTTTTATGGCCCAAGTTACATTTTTAGAATTTAAAAATTTTATTATATGATTTTCTTATAATTAACTTTTAAATTTCAAAAGTTAATTACATAATTCAAACTTATGACAACAGTATTAATGATTTCAAACGAAAAAAATAAATTATTTATTCTTCAAGAAAATTGAAGAAATTGTACGTCTACAATATGAAATTATTTATCTAAAATGCTTGTTTTTTTATCACAGAATTTTCTCTGAAAAGGCTGGACCTTTAGAAAGCTAATTTTAAACAAATAACATACAGTTTCTACTTTAATTCACATTTAAATTCTATAGAAGTATAGTAAAATATTATGAACTTACGGTTATGATGTGTAGGCGCTAGTTGTGCTCGTCCCCCCCGCTCCCCCCTAGTGTGGGGGAGTGTCGCGGGGGAGCGCTGTCTGTGGGTAGGGGGTAGGATTGAGGGGTGTTGCGCGTGCTGTTGGGGGTGTTGCTGGGGGTGTTGTTGGGAATGTTGCTGGGGGTGTTGGAGTTGCGACCCCCCTAGTAATAGGGGAGCCGCACCCGCTGGAGCGCGAGATGATGAGTATGCTGGAATAAAATAAACAAAATTATTATTTATCCATATTGTAGGAACGGGGTGGTGTTTAGTCAGTAAGACTCTAACATAGGGAGTGTTAGACTCTTACTGACTAAATACTCGCTTCTCCCAAGGTAGGAGAAGTCAACGGATGATTCGACCCCCCCCCTTTCAAAAAAAGAAAGCCTCTACCAGTGGCGTCCCCCACATTCCCAGGATAAAAGCAAAGTGAAAGTCAAAATAGGCTAGGAAGGCACTTTGGACCCCTCTCATAGGTTGTACATAGACGAGTCACACCCCCTCCCCCGTCCCCCCAGTATACATACCTCTAATAACAGAGAGTTCGATGGCGGCGCGCAGTTCGTCTTCGTCCGCGCGACTCCGGAGACACGACATACCCTGGACATACATAAATAAATTATACATATTGTAAATGTTTTTATTGTTAAACGCATATAATAATGAAAAAAGTAACGCAAAGGCGTAAAGGCACGCAATGCCACAGTGTTCGCCATTTGTGTTGAAAGTCCCATGTAATAGGGGGTGAGTCTATTGCCATATACTGGACACATTTCCAGACTCCGTGCTACTACTGAGTTTTAAGCCGAAAAATTCCCAACATTATTTACTTTCCCCGACCCAGGAGTTGAACCCGAGACCCTTTACCCGGCAGTCGCACTTGCGACCACTCGACCAACGAGGCTGTCGTGTGGAAAAAGTAAGTAAAAATAATATTAATTTCCAAAATGTTCGACTAATTTTGAGTCACAATAGGAGAGCTTTTAATAATAATATGTTGCATAGCTGAGTTAAGAGCCTAAGTATAAATCCAAAAGTAATCGAGCATCTCCGAAATTGGTTGTCACGAACAAATAATTTTACTAAAAGTAAAAGGAAACAATGTATACAGACCGGTGCATGCTCCCGCGAGTGTCGCGCATGCGCAGCGCCGGCTCGCGCCGCACGGGACCCTGTACATACAATTACTTTAATGCATATTTATTAAGGGAAGGACTAAGGGGGAGGCCTTTGTTCAGCAGTGGACGTCTCTCGGCTGATGATGATATTTCTTATGTATATGGGATATACGCAAGGAAAAGAAAAGCTTCCTTCTTGAAACAAAATTAAATATTAAACTTACATTTCTACTTTTTGAAAATAAACATCGCCCGAATAGCATCGTCGTCGTCTTTCACTCTCTTCATCTGTCACTTCAATTTGACATTTCACTATCGTTCCTTATTCGCACACACACTTCTATCTCACTCTTACACATTTTTTTATGAAAAAACGGTAAATGAGTAGACGTATCACCTGATGGTACGCAATCGCCAACGCCCAAGGACACTTGAAACACCAGAGACGTTACAAGTGCGTTGCCGGCTCTTGTGGGGGTAAGGAATTTAATGGTTATTGGGGAATCGGGGATTGGGAAGATTGGGAAAGGGGAAATTGGGCCTTCGGTAACCTCACTCACACAAAGCTGTGGTAGTTTCACGTCGGTTTTCGGTAAGGCCGTGGTATCATTCCGGTCAAACCGGCACAGCAGTGCCGAAGTAGGACTCTCCCACACTTAGTTTTCCATAATATGTATGCTCAATTTTATATTTGAGTATCTATATATGATATATTCATATACATAGGTATGATGTATAGACTGATATCTGTGGAATAAGTTACAATAAGGAGCGATAAAATAATGGGTGTGCCGTACCCGGTCGCGGAGTATGCGTGGCCCCGTCCCCCAGGTCCAGCTGCAGCACGCCGCCGCCGCTGTACTCTGGAACAACAGCCTCTAATGTTAGCACTAGCTTAATACCTACTTGAACAAACTTGTTAAATAATACATGATATTTATTTTTGCAAATAGGTTACAATATAACTCTTTTACACCTCAATCTTTTAAATAACTAAATGAGGAGTTACAATATGTATTCAAGTTAACGTCCCCCTCACTTGGGGGACGTGAGGGAACGTCAAGGACATAGAGGTGCGAACATGCTAGCTATATAATATGTAGGTAATTACAGGGATTCAATTGTATAACACTAGTGTTTGCCATCGATTTCCTACTTACGAATAGGAGATTCTCGTTTTAGCTGTTCCCGTGGGAATTCGGTCAATCAGTAAGTGAGTCAGCTAGTCGATCGGACACTCAATCAAGAAATCAATCAGTTAGTTAGGTCACCAATCAATTTCTCTCTCTCTCTGTTCGGTCTTTCATGTCTGAAGATCGTGGTCATGGTGGGTGATTCTGGCGCGCACGAATTGCGAATTTATCAATCAATTAGTCAGGCAGTTAAGGTGAATGTTCCGAGCTCTTCATGGCTCGTTTCCCGATAGATGGCGCTGAATTGAACATTTTCAGTTTTATGTTGTTTTGAGTGTCATTGGAACAATATTAAGTAACAGAAATAGAAATGCGAAAATCAGGCATCCCACTTTATCGGAATTAGTCAAATTATCGCCTCAAAACCCATCCGATTTGCCATAAAAGCGAAATATTAATATCCAACTCTGTTTACAGTCATTTATACACACATAGACATAGCGCCTACTTTAAAATCAACCTTTCTTCAAAATTAACCACTAGATGGCGTGCATTTAAAAGTTAATAGGATGGTACCTGTAGAAATTATGTCTTGGGGATTAGGAACTAAAGAACACCATCTGATGCTATTATGTTCTAAAAATAAAAGGTATAAGTAGTGTTATATTTAGGTACTAAATAGCATAAAACAAAGTCGTTTTCTCTGTCCCTATATCCATATGTATGCTTTCTACACTAAGGATTTTGATGCTGTTTCTTTTACGGCGCATTCCAATAAACTACCGATCGGTAAATTTGCTTACGAGACGTAGAATTTTGACATAAGCTCCATACAAAATGTGTCAAAATTCTACGGCTCGTAGGCACATCTACCGATCCGTAGTTTATTGGAATGCGCCGTAAATCGATAGAGTGATTCAAGAGGAAGGTTTATATGTATAATACATGTATATTATAGTAGGGAAACTGATAATTTTGCACCCGTGCGAAAACGGGGCGGGTCACTAGTTTGGGAATAAAATGAGTGTCAAGAATGCAATGTAAGACAGTTTTATTTTATTATCTTATACATTATTTAATAGAATGTATATACTAACCTGCAATTATTACAAGTATTTATGTGACATGAATGCTTGATACGTGACTGATTATTAAAAAATAATCTCATTCAAAATAATAATTCAAAACTATAATTCATAAACAAGGCAACCAGAATAATAGATTGCAATCAAAGCGGAAAAATGTTTGAGAATATCTAAGCATCCATAACCACTATACTACATAAGGAAATAAAAAAGCAACAACTTTCCTTTTTGTTTTTCAGAAACCTTAAAATAGGTCAATGTATTCATATCACATTATGAACATTATGTTTATTACGACGAGTACACCATTTCAGTTTTCTGACATAAAAAAAAACATGACTGTAAACATTGATAATGTAGATTCTAAACACACTACTATAATAGTACAATAAAAAAACATTTGTCGTGTTGTTTTCACTCATCCTTCCTCATTATTGCCTGGAAACTACCGCTACACAACTGCTGCGAAAGAAAATTACTATAATTAGTATATTTTGTGTTTAACTTTTGATGTGGATGAAAACAATATCCCACAAGAAAAAAATATAATATAGATTGAAATCAATGGAAATCATAAAATAAAATAAAAAAAATTGTGTACCTTTCATACCTAGGTATACATTTCGCATTTTTTTGAACATGTCTCAAAACTATTTCTGGCAGAATACATTCTTTAAAAAAGTGTATTAACTTTGGCATCATATTGCTGATAAAGTCATTATATTATCTCGACAAACTTCTATAACAGTCAAAGGTTCATTGACTGAAATAAAACATATGAAGTAGCATTTATCCATGTTACTGACACGCATTTGTCCTTGAACCTGAAATAGATTTAATATTATAGTAAGAAGATGCTAAAATAAATTATAAAGTGGACATGCAATAGAATTTACTTGATAGTAATATTCATGCTTTTTATTCATAACTAGAACATTATTATCCAATGATAGAGCAAAATTGAAAGGAAATCGTTTTTCTTGGTATGGTCATGTGAAGAAGAGGGATGAAACGCATATTACTAAAAGAGTTCTAAGTTTACATGTAGATGGCTCAACAACTGATGACTCTATACGTACTTGAAAACTAAAGTTTGTTTACAATGAAGCTGGCCACAACTTGAGTTATAATTTACAGGTTTACTATCTTGTCGTCCACATGTATCCAACTGAATGCGCTTTTCACTCGTTTTGACGATTTACGGGCGCCTGAATATTCGTGGCGTTGATACGCCAGCTTTCTCGTAGGACCCCGACATAGTAGGTACCTAGATGTAAACGGAATCCGAAATACACAAAAACTAATTATATAAGTACAAGACAATATTATGTTACTTTTATAAACTCAGTACCTATTCGCATAAAATTGAAACGAAATTATAACAAAACCAGATCAAATCGCTTGTAATTGCAGCAAAATGTAGTCTCATGTCATGAAAATTATTGCAAAGTAAATATCCATACCATAGATAAAACAGAATTTATTAAATACGTTCCGAAATTCAGAAAAATTATAGCAATAAAATTTTACTTACCCAAATTATGATATAACATCAATTGAAAAATCGCTGCAGAACAACCATAATAAAATCATATTACATAATTATACTCTATTTACTATAACATTAGAAATTTAAAGATACTTGTTTTACCGTCCGTTCAACTGATTTTGAGTGTATCGGAACGCGCGGGATTCATGTAGCAGACGCAATATAATGTGACAAATAATACTAATGTTTGTCCGTCCAAAGTTATTTGTATTACTAATCTGAGAAAACAATATAATATCGATCGGTGATTTCTAATATGAGGATTTTAGTTTGTAATAGCCAGCTAAACTCACGGGCTGACTTGCTAATATTTATTAGTTGGTAGGTATTTTTATTTTGAAATAAAATTACTTACTTATAAACAACATATACTACAATACTTTGCAATAATCATATTAAATTGGAAAGAAATACATACAAGAAATATTACTTCGAATCAATGAATTTTCATTGATCAAAAACATACAAGAAATTCCGCGCGTAAAGCCTAGCGTAATGCTACGCAAACTCTTCGAAATGTATTTTATTTCAAGTCAACCATCTGATGGTACTAAATAAGTTTGGCAACGTGTCAAAGGTCATGTTCGACGGAACGGCAACATCGTATTTTGTCTACGAACGAATTTAAAATTTTTTATTGTTGCCAGTGACAATAATAATAACTAACGCTAACATTTTTTTCACACACGACCACAATGTTTTATATTTTCGTTTACGATACTTAGTTTTAAATTATTGTAATGTTTTTTAATGAAAACTATTGTTATAAAATTAGTAATGATTCTTCAAATTTACATTATCGGGTGCACGCCATCTAGCGTTTAATATTATAACCTATCCAGACATTCCGATAAGTTTGATTGTCAAATTGCACTAACACTAGTAAAAGAAATGCCAAATTTTTCACGGTTTTCAAGACTGTTTTTCTCCATATATAATGCGAATTATTTACCAAAAAGTTATATGCAGATTCTTGACCGTACAAAAGTGATAAAGTGATTAGTTTTGTGCAAAAAGTGTCTATGTACGGAGAGTATACCGTGAACGAAAAATGTATGAAAAGGCGATCGGAACATTCACCTTAAGTGCTAAAATGAATCTAAAATGATTTGTGTTAAGATCACATCAATAAAACTCAATAATCCCTTAGTCGGGTATAAGACACCCGCGGGAAGAATGATGTTGGTCACAAATATATTTATCTCTGAGATCATCTGTCCATCTTATTTATAAATATATAGACAAACATCTTAAGACGATGACGATGTAGACATCTAGGTAGACATCCAATAATGATGTAGAGTATACATATATTATCCCGGAGCTGCGGACTACCTAGCGAGTTTACCGGGGCTCCGGTTCGAAAAGCACAAGTAGGAACGGGGAGATTTTTAGTCGGTAAGAGTCTGACACTTCTCGCCTCGCCCAAGGCGGGAGAAGTCAATGGATGACTTTCCCTCCGCAAAAAAAATGGCCATTTTACTAATAATATAAATGCGAATGTTCGTCAATTACGTCAAAACGGATGGCGGGATCGATATGTAATTTGCAACAGAGGTAGATTATGGTTTAGAATAACACATAGTGTACTTTTTATCCTACGGGAACGCGAGCGAAGGTGCTGACAGAAACAGTCAATCAGTTATTTAGTTAGTCAGTTAATCAATCAATCTGTCAGTCAGTCACGTAGTCTATAGATATGGTATAAGACACCCGCGGGAAGAATGATGTTGGTCACAAATATATTTATCTCTGAGATCATGTTAGTCCACCCTGTTTATAAATAGACAGACATCTAAAGCCGATGACGCTGTAGAGAAACACAATAAAATATATTATCAGCTGACCCCATGGCGGCGCGTGTCGGAAGTAGTCCCGGGCGGTGAGCAGGTGCGTGTTGGCGTTGGGCGCCATGGCCACGTCGGGGACCATGGCCGACAGCCGCGCCCCCGCGCCCCCACCCGCGCCCCCGCTCGCGCACCCTGACGTACGGCTGGAGCACGACGATAGAGATTGGCTGCGGAACAAAGTTTCTTTGTTTTAATACATATAAAGCACATAAAAAATTGTGTGCTCGCTGTGTCGGCACTGCTGGGCCGGCTCGACTGGAGTGATACCACGACCGAGCTGTACACCGACGGAGGACCACCACAGCGGTGTGTGAGTGACGGGAGTTTAGGCCCAATTACCTTAACCATCCCAATCTTTACAATCCCCGATTAACAACCCTTAAATTCCTAACCCCCAAAAGGCCGGCAACGCAATTGTAACGCCTCTGGTGTTTCAAGTGTCCATGGGCAGCGGCGATTGCTTACCATCAGTAGATACGTTTACCGGCTTATACCATTAAAAAAACTACTACAAACTATTTTATACTGGATCTAATCTAATGTTTTAAAACAATCTACAAGACGGACATTGAAACAAAACTTACTGCCACACTCAGAATCATTTAATGATTACTTAAACTATTCCTTAGTAACGATTTTGTATAGAAAACAATTGCTAAAGACTGGGTTAAGTAACCATTAAATGACTCTGGGTATGAAGGTTAGTTATCTACCCTATTGCTAGAAATAAGTGGTTAACATGAAGCCTTACCGATGCTGCGCAGTATCAGCGGACCTTGAAGCGCCCTCCCGCCTGCACGTGCCCGGCCGAGAGTTGTCTGTACGTACAAACATACAGTATTACTACATAATATCAATATAAATGTGTTAGTAGTGACTGACTGTACAACGTGTAGCGGATTCGACCCACTCGGAGCAGTTCTTTATATGATCCACAAATTGTTGTTTCGGGTCTGGATGTCATGTGTATGTGAACCATGACACAGGAAGAAATGCTAGCGTAGGGCAACGACAAAAAAAGTAGCATCACGTCTTTTATCCTCGAAGGGGTAGGCAGAGGTGCACATTACGGCACGTAATGCCGCTATACAATGTACACACACTTTTCACCATTTGTGTTATAAGTCCCATGTAATAGGGGGTGAGCCTATTGCCATATACTGGACACAATTCCAGACTCCGTGCTACTACTGAGAAAATTTGCAAAAAAATATTTTTATGCAAATTTTCTCTTAAATTTTTTTTTTTTGTTTATACCCCGGTACCCGACCCGGGAATCGAACCCGAGCCCCCTTGTCCGGCAGTCGCACTTGCGACCACTCGACCGAGGAGTCAGTTAAGAGAAAGATTTCTTTATATGTAATTATTTTCGCAATGAGATTATTAGAGTAATTATAGACTCACCGAGCGGTATGTGCAGCGCGGGCTGCGCGCGTAGACTGGCGGACGACGCGCACCGCAACGACCCACTGCCGCTCAACGTCCTGTATACATACATACATACATCATTACAGTATCTATATATATAAAAAAATCAATTGCTGTTCGTTAGTCTCGCTAAAACTAGAGAACTGCTCGACGTATTTGATAGATTTTGGTATTGAATTATTTGCGCAGGGTTAAAAGGTGAGAAAAATATGTTAGAGGTAGTATGAAGTTTGCCGGGCCAGCTAGTAATAGTATAAAATTCCATTGCTGGACTAGACACCCCTAGTTTTTTTTTGAGGGGGAAAATCATGTAGTACCTTTTCTCGCCAGGGCGAGGCGAAAGGGAGTGTCAGACTCTTACTGACTAAACACCACCCCGTTCCTTCTCCTGCTTGTCGAGCCGGAGCCCCGGTAACACGCTAGGTAGTCCGCAGCTCCGGACTAGACACCCCTTAGTGTCGTTATGGCACATTAAAATGTGGACAATTGGGTAGTTTCCTAGATCAAAAATAAATTATTTTGACATTTATTACCAAAATTATCGTACTTTCATTCGTTAATTTGACAATACATATAACTATTTATTGAATATTTCTAGCTAATTTTAGAGAAGTAAGTATGCTATTGGACGCAAAAATATGACATCATAAGTTGCGATCTCCTAAAAAATTCATAGAATCGTTTTTGACATTACGACAAAAGTAAGGAAACTACCGTATTGGCGCAGTGTGTGTAGTATGGGACGCTAGATGGGACATAGAGAGGGCGCGGTTTGTAACGTCCCGCGCTCCGTGTAACGTGTCACGCGTTGTGTCAATGGTACGAGAGCTAGCAACGTCGAAAAAACAAGCATTTTAAGAAGGCCAGTTTTTAGATATAGTACTATTCTTGAAATGCTCTCTCAAAAACGTTACCATCTCTTATACTATAAAGGGACATCCAGTTATGACTTCTCCTCTTTGTATTCCTGATTTTACTTCAAGGTAAGAACAAACTTCCGGAGCTGCGGACTACCTAGCGTGTTACCGGGGCTCCGGCTCGAAAAGCAGGAGTAGGAACGGGGTGGTTTTTAGTCAGTAAGAGTCTGACACTCTCTCTCGCTTCGCTTAAGGCGGGAAAAGTCATCGGATGATTCCCCCTCCCCCTCAATAAAAAAAAGGTTAGAACAAACTGAAACCGTTCAGCTTTATAATATGACGCCCACGGCAAGAACAACGTCGTGGGTATGAGATACCCAGGTGAAGAGTAACGGTGGTAAAATACATTATACTTTAGATCGAGCGTACCTGCAGCAGTCGAGGTTGGGTTGGTCGTCCGGCCACCGCTCGGTGTCGGGTTCGACGTCCCGCTGCCGGCCGCGCTCGCTGCCCCCCTCGTTGGCCGACTCCCAGTCTTCTGTCTCTCTCTCCCTGCAATAACATAAACATACATAAATAAATAATAACACAATATACCCAAATCTTCCGTTCTTCTCCATAATCTCCACAATCTCATCACTCCCCAAATCCTATCCCCCTCTATTTCCCCCTTTGCCTGGCCCCCAAAAGGCCAGCAACGTACTATTAACTCCTTTGGTGTATTAAGTGTCCTTGGGCGGCGGCGATTGCTTACCATCAGGTGATCCGTCTCAGACAAGTCTTGTCGAGTAATATACCTAAAACCTTCTAAGTCTGAAAAAGACTATGCTGAAAACCGCATCAAAATCGCACAAACATACATACATACAAGTCAAACTGAGAACCTCCTCTTTTTTGAAGTCGGTTAAATAATCTTTTCCTATACATATTTGTATGTATTTTATAACATGCATATAAGCTGCTAGGGAGTGGAACTCCTTGCCGGAGTCTGTGTTTCCTGATGGGTATAACCTGGGTGTCTTCAAGGCCCGAGTGAATAGGTTGCTTATGGGCAGACGTGCTCCACCGTAGGCCGCATCATCACTTACCATCCGGCGAGATAGCGGCCAAACGTCGACCCATTAAATGTAAAGAATAAAATAAAGATATATGTATAGATAAAGATATATAATATTACCTGTCACTGTCCATTTCTGCCAGCAGTAGGTCCGCGCATGCGTCCGGCAGCGACATCTCGCGGACTGCGCGCAACGCGATCTACGGACAAACATATTATCATATATTAGTACATACTAGCTACTTCCGCGCGGTTTCACCCGCTCTGCTTGGCTCCTATTGGTCATAGCGTGATGTTTTATAGCCTATAACCTTCCTCGATAAATGCACTATCCAACACAAAAATAATTATTCAAATCGGACCAGTAGTTTCGGAGATTAGCGCGTTTTAACAAACAAGCTCTTCAGCTTTATAATATTAAGTGTAGATTAATGCGACGTCCACTGATGCCTAATCCGGAGCTGCGGACTACCTAGGGGGTTACCGGGGCTCCGGCTCAAAAAGCAGGAGTAGGAACGGGGTGGTTTTTAGTCAGTAAGAGTCTGACACTCCCTCTCCCCTCGCCCAAGGCGGGAGAAATGATTGGATGATTTTCCCCCCTTAAAAAACAAAGCGTAGGACATCCACCTTCAACCAGATGGTCAGACGACCTGACAAAGGTCGCAAAGAGCCGCTGAATGCAGGTCACTTTCAACCGGCCTATCTGGAAGTCATTGGGGGAGGCCTATGTTCAGCAGAGGACGTCTTGTGGCTGATATGATGATAAATAGGGTTTCCATCAAGTACCATTAAATAAATAAATGAATCAACACATAGGCGTACCCAGTACGCATTTTTAGTACATCCCCTGTTTGGCAAAGGTCTCTATGACTACATATCAATCTGTTTATTACATATTACATAAATTGTTTTTCTTTGTCATGAAAGAAGGAAGTTTTGTACGTTTTACTTTCTTGAACCCCTCCCCTACCGATACTAAAACCTGTCTACGTCTATGAATCATCAGCCTACAAGTGTCCACTGCTGACCAAAGGCCTCTTCTCACACGGAGAAGGAATAAGCAATATGAACATTAATCACCACGCTTGATCAAAGTGTGTTAAAGATTTGACACGTGGTATTTTTTTCACCCACGCAAGCTTCTGCAAGCTGCTTCTGGGCTGGCCGCGTTCCCTTGGGATAAAAATCTATCCCTATACCAAATTTCATCCCAATCCCTTCAGTAGTTTTTGCGTGATAGAGTAACAAACATCCATACGCACAAACTTTCGCATTTTTTTTTACATTGCTCCAAACTAGGATTTCCTTCTGTGTCGTGGGTGCGTTTTCAAATATACAAGTCCACATACACATGACACCGTTTGTAATATTGAAATATGTAACTACTTTTTGCTATAGTATGACCAATGTTTTTTTTTTAAATAAAATGTATAAAGAGACACTCTAATTTCATTCTTTTTTACATTTGATGGGTCGACGTTTGGCCGCTATCTCGCCTGATGGTAAGCAATGATACGGCCTACGATGGAGCACGTCTGCCCATAAGCAACCTATTCACTCGGGCTTTGAAGACACCCAGGTTATACCCATCAGGAAACACAGACTCCGGCAAGGAGTTCCACTCCCTAGCAGTTCGCACAAGGAAGCGCTTCGTGCGAGTTATATTAGTGTAGACATAAACTAAATACTCCTTTAGATAAACAAATGGTACATTAATTATGTTTGTAAACTAATTAATAATTATATTTAAACTAATTAAGGACTAACGCTGTCATAAAATAACACAAGCAAATTCCCTCCCCCTTCCCAACACCCGATCCCCGATCCCCCTTAAATTCCTAACCCCCAAAAGACAACACATTTGTAACGCCTCTAAAGTTTCGGGTGTCCATGGGCGGCGGCGATTGCTTACCATCAGATGATCCGTCTGCTCGTTTACCGGCTTATACCATAAAAAAAACATATTTTCAACCATTTAAAATAGCTATCAAGAGACATACTAAATTAACTAAAAATCGTGGTAAATTAATGCACTTTTCAATAAAATCAAAATGGCATTTTTCACCAATGCACATTGTTCTAGAAAACCAATTATTTTCGAGAGAGGACTCAAAAGCTTACTTGTAAAAATACCATAAAATAATGCATTAGAGTGCAGCCCCTATTGTATTATTATCATTAGTACAACGTGGTATTTTTCTTTCTAGAATCTACCTACTTATAAAAGGTGTACACAGTCATTCATTCATTCAGTCAGTCACGCACACTGAAACACTACTCAATTTTAATGTACACTTAAACATCGTTCCATCTCTGTCTTTTATAAAGGGTTTGTAGAGACAGAACTACTCTTGAGAGTGTGTTAAAATTAATTGACGTTTGAGTAGTAGCCCATCAGTCAGTCTGTTGGTTAGTCAGTGAAAGAGTCGCATCGGAGGTGGACATAGTAACTTGTGAGGATAAAAATATCAGGAAATATTACCGGTAAGTCTTTATATATTACTAGCGACCCGCCCCAGCTTCGCATGGGTGCAATGGTGATATATTACGCATGTATTATACATATAAATCTTCCTCTTGAATCACTCTATCTATTAAAAAAACCGCATCAAAATCCGTTGTGTAGTTTTAAAGATTTAAGCGTACAAAGGGACATAGGGACAGAGAAAGCGACTTTGTTTTATACTATGTAGTGATTAATATTAAATATTATTATCGCTCGCTGCTCGTCGCTTATATATCGTAGCGTGATGTTATATAGCCTGTATATAAAGTGTGTTTAAGTAATCATTAAATTCTCTGAGTACAGCAGTAAGTACTAGTGCTAACTGTCATTTTTCTAGATTAAAAACCACACATTTTGCGATTGTATGAAATGTTCTAAAAGTATCTGCCGCGGCTTTAATGGGAGGTAGTGTTGTGTTTGAACATTACAATAGTGAAGACATTTCGTACCCCGGACCAGTTAACTCAATTTGAGAACATAAACAAGTTAAATAAACATTGACTCTACTCTGTATAAAGTGATTCACAAATACACACGATGCATGATATATATTTGACATGTAACAACATCGTTACTAAGGAATAGTTTAAGTAATCATTAAATGTCTCTGACTGCCGCAGTCAGTACTAGTGCTGTCATTTTTCTAGATTTAAAACCACATACATTGTAATAATATATATCTAATGATAATTTAATTGAAACTGTGCCATTATCAGTAACTAATGATCAATGATTACATTTTTGTGTATAAAATAAATAGACAACCAAATATAGTTATTAGTACATAATTAACTAATGTATTTGCAGATTGTACCAAAATTATAAATGTATATATACAATCATAATTTATGACGTTTCTCCTGCGGGTCGCGGAACGCGGTACCCATTTTCATCGAGTCAAACCCGAGAAGGAGAGGCCTCCCTACATATAAAGTTGAAAAGTTTGTTTGAACGCGCTAATCTCCGGAACTACTGGTTCGATTTGAATAATTATTTTTGTGTTGGATAGTGCATTTATCGAGGAAGGTTATAGGATATAAAACATCACGCTACGATTAATAGGAGCCGAGTAGAGCGGATAAAACCGCTACGAAGTAGCTAATTTTATTATAACACGTGTTTACACACATTTATTTAAAATTACCGAGGGTTAGGGCTCCAGAGACAGAAACCTCCTCACAATACGTGCCGTTTCGAGGAGTACTGCCTTCTGCATCAGGCCCTTGATCCATCCGCCCAACCCCAGCCTCCTAAGGTGGTTGTCGAGGCTGTTGGGTATTAATCCGTTGGCCGACACGACTATCGGCACAACGATAGCCGAATCCACATCCCACATGTCGACAACCTCGTGAGCCAAGTCGAGATATTTTATTTTAATACTAGCTACTTCCGCGCGGTTTCACCCGCTCTGCACAGTTCCTATTAATCGTAGCGTGATGTTTTATAGCCTATAACCTTCCTCGATAAATGCGCTATCCAACACAAAAAGAATTATTCAAATCGGACCCGTAGTTCCTGAGATTAGCGCGTTCAAACAAACAAACAAACAAACAAACAATCAAACAAACAAACTCTTCAGCTTTATAATATTAGTATAGATTTTTAATTTTTGTGTTGGATAGTGCATTTATCGAGGAAGGTTATAGGCTATAAAACATCACGCTACGATCACTAGGAGCCGCGCAGAAGTAGCTAATTTGAATATAACACGTGTTATGATTACAGACATGCACACGGACATACTGCACAACGACCCGCGCGAGGAGGAGGAAGAGATCGAGGACCAGTTCACGGTTTGGGAAATTGACGAGGACGATGTAAGTACATAGTGCTACTTGTTTTATATGGTATAAGCCGGTAAACGAACAGACGGATCACCTGATGGTAAGCAATCGTCGCCGCACATGGACACTTGAAACACCAGAGGCGTTACTAGTGCGTTGCCGGCCTTTTGTGGGTTAAGAATTTAAGGGTTGTTGGGGAATCGGGGATTGGGAAGATTGGGAAGGGGGAAAGGGGGCAATGCAAGCGTTGTTACACGTCAGTTTTCGGTGAGGTCGTGGTATCACTCCGGTCGAGCCGGCCCATTAGATCCGAAGCATGGCGAGCCCACACTTGTTAAGTGTTAACACACATATCTCTACAATCTCCTCAAACCCCAAAGTGCCGGGGTTACAAGTGCAAACATTGTGAGGATACTCGAACTTATAATTTCTAATTATAAGTTTGAAATCTCCAACCCGCATTGAGCAAGCGTGGTGATTAATGCTCAAACCTTCTCCGTGTGAGAAGAGGCCTTTGGTCAGCAGTGGACACTTATAGACTTGACGACTGCCGCGCAAAGTGAAGCGAGTTCGATTCCCGCAAGGAGAAACTGTTTGTGTGATGTTTGGGTGCTTCCCACCAGAGATGTGCTATGTAGCTATGCTACGAAGATGTAATAGCTAAGCTGTGTAACTATGTGACCGTTTCCACTGATACTAAGCTATGTAGCTGTGCGAGGAAGATGCGCAGCTCGAATATGCGATGTATCGATAGTAGGGAAGCCATCCATAGCATGCATCTTTCTATATAAAAACATAGCTTATCTGAGTCCGTTTCCACCAGTGCTAAGCTATGTGTACCAATGAATATAATTGGTGGAAACCAAACGCATCCACAGCAACGTAGCATAGCACATCTCTGGTGGAAAAGCACGCAAACGTGGGGTAAAGGGGAAGGGGAGAGGGGGATTTGAAGGTTTTTAAGTGTGGGAGAGCCATGTTTCGGCACGAATGGGCCGGCTCGACCGGAGTGATACCACTGCCTCACAGAAAACCGACGTGAAACAACGCTTGCGTTGTGTTTCGTTGTGTGAGTGAGGTTACCGGAGGCCCAATTCCCCCTTACCAATCTTCCCCATCCCCATTCCCGAACAACAACCTTTAAATTCCTGACTCCCAAAAAGCCGGTAACGCACTTGTAAAGCCTCTGGTGTTTCAAGTGTCCATGGGCGGCGGCGATTGCTTACCATCAGGTAATACGTCTGCTCGATTACCGGCATGTCTCATAAAAAAGGTCTTCGTGGCCATTTATAAATATGTTTTAATGAAGTTATATGTCGTTTGCATCCAGGACGACGCAGGAGAGGAGGAGTTAGTGTATGAGGAGATGCCGCCCCTGGTGGGGGGAGGGACCGACGCTGATGGCTACCCCATCCACGGCTGGCTGCCCCCCTCACCCCCTCAGTTCAAGAAGTTCTACGCTTGCAGCACGTAAGTATCCAGTGTCCAATAAATTACATTTAAAATAGGCATGCTTCCTACTAGTCAAATTCAATACTTTTTTCGAAACGTCAAAAACTATATTTTCTATGAACTTTGTATGAAATACTCTATTATGACGTCATCAGATTTTTGACGTCAAATAGCAGACTTATTTCTTATTTAAATTCAGCTAGAAAAAATCGAAAATTAAGTAGTTCATCAAATTTATGAATGAGAGTGTGATTATTTTTTAATATTTTATTGTATTAAAAAGTTGTAATAATTTATTTTTGACCCAGTCATCATCCCTATTATAATTCCACCCCATTCCAGTACCATTAGTACGAGTTTGCTTCGCCTTTAAAGTAATTGAAGCGAGAGCGCATGCGGCGCTCTGATTGGCCGGCTCGAATAAACCAACCAATCAGAGAGCGCTCTCGTTTCTACAATTATGTGCGTCTTTCATTCTCCCATTTTAGCTTATTTTAACATTTTTTTTATTTGTTACGTAACGTGTTTTAATTAAGGTCCCCCTTCCTCCCTTGTACCGCATCGTAACGTTTTACGACACCCCTCCCCCTAAATTGCGTTACGTAATACGTGTACGCTCCCCTTATTGGTAGAATAGAGCTAATTAATAACTTACAACAACTTAAATGTGGGTGCACACTGGTATTATGTGCCATAATGTGCACCTCATACCCCTTAGGGGATTAAGGGGGTCTCCATAGGAATCTACACTTTGGAACGAGCAAATAGCTTCACTAGAGGACTGACCGACAGACTGACGTTATTAATATTATTATATTTGCTTTGACGTTCAAAAGTGTCTTCCTGGTCTATTTGAAATAAATAATTTTGACTTTGACTTTGACTATTACGTGCCACAATGTGCACCTCATACCCCTTAGGGGATTAAGGGGGTGAGGTCATACAAAAAAAAAAAAAAAAAAATACTGTTTTTCCACAGCTACGTAGACAAGAACGGCGTAATCTACGTGCACGAGTATCGACACGAGTATACACTGGACGACCTCAAGGACTCGCTGGCGCGGCACTACGAGCGGTACTTGCGGTACGTGCGCGTACAGCCCAGCGCGCACTGGGCGCCGGACGAGCCGTGCGTCGCGTACGACCCAGACAAGGAGACGTACTACCGGTCAAGGATACTAGAGGTACTGTATACTACTGAAAAGGGGGGCACACGTTAAAGGGGGGGGGCGATGAAGTGTGACTTTTATTTTTTATGAAACACGAACGTAAACTCGCTTTTCTTGAAAGGGGGCGGGAGGGAGTCTTAAATTTCGTGACGTCACATTCCAATTATTATAATCTAACTGTTAAAACTACCAACTTGGAATACCCTATTTTCGAGACACTCAAAATATTCTAAATGTAAAATTTATAAAATGTGACGTCACACTAGGGAGGGGGAGGTCTCACAAATGTGACCAATTGTGTCAAGGACGGGGGAGGGGATCAAAATTATTAAATACTTGTGACGTAATTTATGGATGGCCCCAAATCAGTGCTGGGTACTCTCGGTGCCCAGCTCATACTGAGGTGGCAACCCTTTGGGCTTGGGCACGTTGCTATCTTGTATTAAACCCGCGACGCAAAAAGAGGGGTGTTATAAGTTTGACGTATCTGTCTATCTGAGACATCATAACTCCCGAACGCAAGCAGTGATTTCAATTTAGTTTTTTTTTTTATTAAATATGACTTACTAGCTGACCCGCGCAACTTCGTTTGCGTGTATCCCGCTACTTCGACAAATACAGTCAACGCACCAACACATATTGGATACTAATTTTCAATTCACAATAACTTCTCTTTCCCTTAACCGCGTTTAAAATATTAAAATGTTTTTTCTTTTCTGTGACTCTTCTTTGATCGCCCCCCCTATCAGTTTTTGGAAAAAATATTTAAGTAATGTACAGATTTTTTTGTCTTATATGTATAGATCAAAGTCGTAGTACCTACTTTTTAATATTATTTATAGAGACGCTGCCCCGCCGCCGCGGCCGGCCGTGATATCTCCTAAACTATATGTCTAAATAACACACTGTAAACTGCAAAAATAATCTAAATTAAATGCTCGTGATGATGAACTTACTTATTATGATAAGGATATATGTATTATTGGTTATATCACCAGTTAAACATCACCCAACGAATTAAATGTTTTTTTAATACAGAAAAGTAGTTTTTGTGACTTAAATAAAAAAGCTGGATATATGTCATCGCGGACTTTTTTGTAGAACTAATAAAGACCAATGTTTTTGCTATACATTGTTCTTACTTGTATCCAACGGTATAAGCGGCGCACGCACAAATGCAATCTTCAATTAGATTTTTTTTCTGACTTCTTGGACATAAATCGCTATAACTCAGCTAATATAGTTTCAATGTATTTCAATTATATATAAAAACCTGTCGGAGAAAATACTCTTTCTATTAGTGAAAACCGCATCAAAATCCGTTGCGTAGTTTTAAAGTTTTATGCATACGAAGGGACTACAGACAAAATGGGCGACTTTGTTTTATACTATGTATAGATGTGCGAGTGTTCTTAGACTTGTTTGATGATAATTCTAAAAAAAGTACGTCACGTTGGTGGACCGCGAATTCGTTGAAGAATTGCCTTTTTTTATGAAACGCGCCGGTAGACGTATCACCTGATGGTAAGCAATCGCCGCCGCCCATAGACATTTGAAACACCAGAGGCGTTACAAGTGCGTTGCCGGCCTTTTGGGGGTTAGGAATTTAAGGGTTGTTGGGGAATCGGGGATTGGGAACAAGGATTATTAGGTCTCCACTGCTCTTACACACACAAATAACGCTGTGGTTGTTTCACGTCGGTGTATAGCTCGGCCGTGGTATCACTCCGCGAAAGCCGACACAGCAGTGCCGAAGCATGGCGAGCCCACACTTATCGTGCATCGGTGCCCGGTGCAAAATAACTAAATTTCTTCCTTCCTTACAGGTGAACGCCGAGAAAAGCGAATGCACCGTACAATACATCGACTACGGCAACATAGAGGTGCATCCATTCGCTAACTTACGTAAAGGGACGCCGATGCGCCACATCCCCTCTCTCGCTCACTCCTGCAAGTTATTCTCGAGACGGCCGATAGGGGGGGTGTGGACCGCAGAAGCGGTGAATTTTATCGATGGGGGTATGATCGGCGCGAAGTGTGTGATACAGGTATACAATGACATAAGGTCCCCCCTTCTGGCGATCGACCTCTACTTACTTGCTTACTCGGACTGGACTAGAATGGCCGATGTGCTGCCGTCGTGTGCGTTTGAATTCGTACACTGCAGTTGCGAGCTTAGAACCCGGGACCTCGCGCATCGCATCGTATGTCCAAGTGGATGGGTGCATGATTAATGCTCCCCCCTACCCCCAATCAACTCCCCCCGCCCTTGGTGATATGTGGTGAGATTTTAGATTAACCCCCCTACCCCCAATAAACTCCCCCCCCGCCCTTGGTGATATGTGGTGAGATTTTAGATTAACCCCCCTACCCCCAACCAACATCACGTTTATTTTTGTTTAATACAGAAAATATGAGCGGATTGACATTTTGTACGGAATACAAATACCTAAAAATTTTAATTAAATCGGTTTTAGTTTAGAAATGCATAATTATAATGATGTATATTCTTTTATGGGGAAGTGGAACAACCCACACTACACCCCGTTTTAAGGTTTTGCGAAAAAAATAATACACGTGATATTTTATAAAGCTCCCCCCTACCCCTCGTGATGTTTCGTGATTTTTTGTAGGGATCGATATTTTATTCTACTTTAGCCGTGGTCGTCCCATAGCAGGGCAAAGGCTTCCCTACCCTCCTTCCACTCCTCTCTGTGAGGAGCTTTCTGATATTTTAATAAATTTTTAATGGCTTGAGTGTTTATTTAGTTTTTAAAATATGATTAATTGTAAAGTAATACGGTAGTTTCCTACTAGTCAAATTCAATACTTTTATCGAAATGTCAAAAACTATACTTTTCTATGAACTTTGTATGAAATACTATATTATGACGTCATCAGATTTTTACGTCAAAAAGTAGACTTATTTCTCTAAAATTAGCTAGAATAATTAAATAAATAAGTATATCGTAAAATTAATGAATGAAAGTACGATTATTTTGGGATAGTTTATTATATTGAAATGTTAAAATAATTTATTTTTGACTTAGGAAACTACCAATTAGATCTCAACTGTAGTTTGTAATAATTAAATAATAAATAGATAAAATAAAAAATCTAAAGACTGTAATGTCTATTTTTATTTCAATATTCACCTATCTCATTCCCCATTTGTTATCACATCACCTTACTAATATTATAAATGCAAAAGTTTGTATGTATGTTTGTTACTCAATTACGTCAAAACGGCTAAAGGGATTGGAATGAAATTTGGAACAGGAGTAGATTATGGTCTGGAATAACACATAGAATACTTTCTATGTCACGGGACCGCGGGCAAAGTCATTGGTAGAAGCTAGTATGTCTATAAGTATGTACTGCAGACCAAACGACTCTTCTCACACGGAGAAGGTTTGAGCATCAATCACCACGCTTGCTCAATGCAGGTTGGCGATTTCAAACTTATAATTAGAAATGATTAGCACCCTACGATTTTAGTTTCGCCTTGAATTTTTACGCATTTTTTTTTTACATACGAACTATCTTCTAAACTAAATAAAATAGAATTATCGAAATCAGTTCAGATGTTTTCGGGATTTGAGTTCATTTTTATGTTATAGAATAGATAAATTCCGATCTGAAAAATGGGGGTTACGGCATTGAGGGGTATGGTAGTCCCCCCATTGGTAAGTGGCATTGAGGGGGATAGTAGTCCCACATTGGTAAGTGGTATTAGCAGGGGTATGATAGTCATGCCCCCCATTGGTAAGTGGCATTGAGGGGTATGGTAGTCCCCCCATTGGTAAGTGGCATTGAGGGGGATGGTAGTCCCCCCATTGGTAAGTGGTGCGTACCTGTCGGTAGACGGTGTTGGTGTCTGCGGCGTGCAGCGCGAGCGCGCGCGCGGCGGCGGGCGTGGCGCGCAGGCGGCGGGCACGCGCGCGCAGCCCGCCCAGCACGCGCGGGGACACGCACGCGCGCGCCGCGCCCGTGCTCTCCGCGCCGCCCGCCGGCAGCGGGGACCGGCCCCCGTTGCGGGCCGCCGCCACCTGGAACATACACATATAAATGTCAAATGCGAAAATAATTTCGATGATATAATGAGTCGCTTCTTACTATAGCCGATCTATTCTCCCCATTAAAAATGCAGTCTAAAGCATTTATTTGAACTAAACTATACACTAGTTACTAGTACATTTGGAAATGTTAAAGAAAAATATAGTAGGCCGTCAGGGACGTTAGAAGCTCGTTACAAAATGTAAATTCGTATAGAGAAGTATGAGCAAAAACCTTCATCAATTTACAAATCATCAATTAATTCTTATTAATCCCGTGATATTGCAGGTATCCATGGGCGTGTCACGTATCGCCAAGCATGCGTTAATGAGGTTATTAAACTTTTCAGTCTATCAACCTAAAAACAAACTCGCTAAATAAATGATTCACATTCAAACAGTTTAACTAATAACTTTTACCTATTACAACTAATGTAAAAGACTATCATAGACCTCTCCAAACCCCCTCCCCCTCCGTCCCCCCATATAAATCCCCCCGCTCACCATATACAGTGTGTCGGGTATCCGATGCAGGTACCGCTCGCGGCGCGCGCGCGCCAGCTCCGCCTCCGGCACCGCCTGGTCCTCCAGTAGCGCCTGGGGGGAGGACAACATAATTACATCAAAATATATAATATTAACTATAAATCCTAACAGAAAAATGTATATTCAGTGACAACACAAATAGTATATCATTCGTTTTAGTTAAAAAAAAATAATAGAAACATTTTTTTTTATAACGTCACGTCTTTAACGTCCCCCCCGAAGGGGTAGGCAGAGGTGCACATTACGGCACGTAATGCCGCTATACAATGTACACACACTTTTCACAATTTATGTTGTAAGTCCCATGTAATAGGAGGTGAGCCTATTGCCATATACTGGACACAATTCCAGACTCCGTGCTACTACTGAGAAATAATTATATGTTATCGGCTTACTCACGTAACTGTTTGACGAGGAACTCGACTAGTTTCAAGCCATGCTAGAGGCTCATACTACTAGTGTAAGGAATCGAATATCGTCACGATATAAGTAAGTCTGTTAACGTAAAACGTACCTTAATTTCATCCAGATAAGGTAGGAAGCAGCGCGGCGGGCGGTACGAGCCGCGCGCCAGCCACGCGTCCGCCGCCCCCGCGCCCTCGCCCCCCACCGCCGACACTATCCCCCGCCGCACCACCTGGGGGGGACCACACACTTATACCACATGGCCAGAGCTGGACTAGACTTCAAATTGGTTATACAACATGTATTAGTGAAAGTTGGGAAACGTTACTAATCGTGGGCAAAAGGTTGCTACGTGTGGGCTACATTATTTTTCGCGTTTCACAAAGTTCTTAGTCTAGAGATACATGTCCAATATTGGACTTAAATAAAAATCAAACGATTATTTACTTTTTAAGTCAAATTTTATCATAGTTAAAATATGTCGAACAGTAAAATAAACTATAAAACACACGCGACGAATAATTGGACAATGTTACCCATAGTGGACTAAAATCTACAGAGCGTGGACAAACTACATATTTTGTCACTACACACAAAGCTCTTAAACCACAGATCTACGTCCAATGCTGGACTGAACTCAAAAAAACAAAATTTGAATACAACGTCACGCCTTTTATCCCTGAAGGGGTAGGCAGAGGTGCACATTACGGCACTTACTGTAATCTATACTAATATTATAAAGCTAAAGAGTTTGTTTGTTTGTTTGGACGCGCTAATCTCCGGAACTACTGGTCCGATTTGAATAATAATTTTTGTGTTGGATACTGCATTTGTCGAGGAAGGCTATAGGCTATAAAACATCACGCTACGACCAATAGGAGCCGAGCAGAGCGGGTGAAACCGCGCGGAAGTAGCTAGTAGACTATAAAACACAATGCGACGAACAATTGGAGAATGTTACCAACAGCGGACTTTTGTCTACAGAGCGTGGACTAAATATTGCTCTTAAACCACAGATCTATGTCCACTGCTGGCCTAAACCAAAAAATCAAAATTTGAATACAACGTCATGCCTTTTAACCCTAAAGGGGTAGGCAGAGGTGCACATTACGACACTGTATACAAAATTATAATACAAACCTGCTGCAATAGATCATGGTCCGGTGGTAGATGTTCCAGCCTCAGTAGGGGGGCTAACGGAGCCAGTGCGTCCCTGAGGGCGGCGTCCCCCGCGTCCCTGCGGGCGCGGCGCGTGTGGGAGGGGGCGCGCGGCCAGGCGGCGGGGGCGCGGGGGCGCGGGCGGCCGCGGCCCAGCGCAGCACGGCGCGCAGTGCCTGCGCCTCGCTGGCCTGCAGGAAGGGGGACGCCAGCGCCTCGCTTAAGGCGCTGCCCGGGATGCGACCGCAGCTACCCGCGGACATTATTGTGGGGAACTCGTCGCGCAGGTAGCGCATCGCTTGTCTGGAAACGTGATTATACAAGTTATATTAGAAAACAAAAATATTTTCAAGACAATCCCTTATAAATCTTAAGACCCCCGAAACTAAGTGGCAACTTATTTTAACAACTTCATCAATGTATAAGTGACAATCCCTTCTACATTTTAAAGAAGCCCCCTAAACTAAACTAAGTGGCATTTAAAGACTTTATCAGACTATAAGTGACATCTAACAACAAAGTAATGAGTAAGTTTAGATTACTTGAGACGCCACGTCATGCTATGTAACTTTTAGTAAAAATGGTTTATGGGTGAAAAGACCAACTGTACCCTTAAGCACGCATCGTACGCACCGCACGCAACAGATTCTAGTTTGCCTTGTATAGAAACTCATACAACTGCGTCCACTGATCCGCATCGTGCGGACCGCATCATCGGCAATGCCTACATGCGATGCGTACTGATTACGTCATACGGAATGCGTACGAAGCCGGCTTATGGACGCTTACCTTTAACCTACGGCGTAGTATTTCGCTACTAAATATGAAACTACGTCAAGTCTTCGACGTAATAAATTGGGTGTTGCTACGCCGTAGCTATTTGCTACGAGAGTGCTACAGCGTAGCATATCTCTAGGAAATATGGTAGTTTCCTAGGTCAAAAATAAATTATTTTGACATTACAATATAATAAAATATCCCAAAATAACCGTACTTTCATTCATTAATGTGACGATATACTTATTTTTTTTTTCTTTTTGTTATTTTAGAGAAGTAAGTATGCTATTTGACGCAAAAAAAAATATATGACGTCATAAGTCCCTATATCTCCTCCAAAATTCATAGAAAAGTATAGTTTTTGACATTTCGATAAAAGTATTGAATTTGACTAGTAGTGAACTACCGTATTATTTCTTGTGTTAGATAGTCCATGTATCTAGGAAGACTAGGCTATAAAACATGACGCTAGGACCAACAGGAGGCGAGCAGTAAGTATCCGTATTGCTACGCCGTAGCTATTTGCTACGAGAATGCTACGACGTACCACATCTTCAATATTTTTATATTAGATAGTGCATTTATCGAGGAAGGTTATCTATAATATAAAAATAAGTCAGGTTTTCCTTCCTGACGCTATAACTCCAGAACGCACGAACCGATTTCCACGGTTTTGCATTCGTTGGAAAGGTCTCGGGCTCCGTGAGGTTTATAGCAAAGAAAATTCAGGAAAAAAATTTACATTGGTGGCGAAACGGAGTTCGCTGGGTTTGCTAGTAGGCTATAAAACATGACGCTACGACCAACAGTAGTATACAGTAGTATAGTGTACCTGTGCACCCAGTGGCTGGCGTGGGGCTGCGCGGCCCAGCGCAGCACGTGCGGCAGGCAGTCGGGGGTCAGCGCCTCCACGATGGCGTCCTCGCAGCCCTGCACCACGATCGGCATCTCCAGGAACCTGGGGGAAGGGGGCAGGTACATTACACCACCACAGATGAGTTCAGTGGGGTCGATGACTGATCCGGAGCTGCGGACTACCGAGTGGATTTACTGGGGCTTCAGTTTGAAAAGAAAGAGTAGGAACGCGGTGGTTTTTAGTCAGTAAGAGTCTGACACTCTCTCCCGCTTAAGCCTAAGGCGGGATGAAGTAATTGAATGATTATACCCCCTTGAAAAAAAAATTGTCGATGACTCTTCTTCTGAAGGAAGTAGTAAGTAGAGTAGAAACAGAGTAGCTAATGAATCCCATCTTATCCAGCAGTAACTCCTCTGGTGTAGCGGGTGTCACTAGGCAGTGATTGCTTACCATCAGGTGACCCCGTCATCTCTCAGGTGACTTACAACGAACAAGTTTTTTTTTAAGGGGAAAAGTTATCCAATGTCTTCTCCCGCCTTAGGCGAGGCGAGAGGGAGTGTCAGACTCTTACTGACTAAAATTTACCCCGTTCCTACTCCCGCTTTTCGGGTAGGAGTCCCGGTAACCCGCTAGGTAGTCCACAGCTCCGGAACGAACTACAGTTGGGCAGAAAGCTGCCAGACACGATCACCGCCTGGTCGGAGGATACCGCTTTACTTAGGGAACTTTACTCGCTGTTAGAATTGAAACTTACAACGGGATATTTACCATGTTTATTCACTTTGGTGAGTTTCCGATATTTTGGCACTGTTGCAGGCGCCATGATCACGAAGAGTAAATGCGTGCGGATGTTTACGAGCAGACAAATCGGTCTACCCGCTTTCTGGTTCGTAAATAATGAAAAACATGGTAAATAACCCGTCATAAGTTCTAATAATAGTGTTAGTGACTATGTCAGTTTAAACACTTTTACTGACTGTTCCCTAAAGCACGATATTTAAGTAGGAATTAACTTAATATTGAGTAGTATATCACTACAGTTGTATGTATGTATGTATATATGTACCTGGCGATCTCGTAGAGCTGGAACGCGTCGTCCAACATGGCGGCCGTCACGGGCCGCGTGCCGCTGCGGGTCACGCCCGACCACGCCTGGAGTACAATATAGTATAGTCATTTATACATTAACAAACAATTGGGTAGTTTCCTAGGTCAAAAATAAATTATTTTGATATTTTAATATAATAAAATATCCCAAAATAATCGTACTTTCATTCATTCATTTGACGATAAACTTATTTATTTAATTTTTCTTACTATTTTTTGCGTAATAAGTATGCTATTTGACGCAAAAAAATTATGACGTCATAATAAGGTAAGGTATTGAATAGTGTTATTGGTTTGTACCGTTCTATTCAAATAAATAAATAAATAAATAAATAATTTGCAATGTCATACATAATTCATAGAAAAGTAACATTTCAATAAAAGTATTGAATTTGACTAGTAGGATAATACCCTATTCTTTGTATCTAGACACACGGCAGTGTGTCCGCCAAGTTCGAGCAAAAAACCGACACACCGGCCGTGGGTTATATTACACGAACCATTTCGGGCCAAGTTCGACCCACCTATAACTCAAAATCTATTTTATCTACGCATATGAAATTTCTAGTATCTATCGAGATCTACTTACTGTATCTAAAATACAAAATTTCATTAATGTACCTATTGTGGGTCTTGAGATATTGACGTCAGAAAATCGCTATTTTTACTATACACTCACTGACTGACTGACTCACTCACTCACTCACTCATCAAAAACCTAGACCACTTCCAATGGTCGTATTGACTTGAAATTTGGCATGGAGGTAGGTCTTTAGGTCAAGGTAAAGGAAAAAATCTGAAAATGGCCAAGTGTGAGTCGGTTTTAAAAATATTGAAGGTGTAAATTCATACCCCTAAGGAACTAAAACAAAAAAATTATCTATATCTTCCAATGGTCGTACCGACCTAAAATTCGTTACGAAGGTTTGTATTTAGTCAAAGTAAAGTAAAATAAGAAAAAAAGAAAATAAACCTTACAAAAATAAATGAAATCCCATCAAAACATAAATGTGAAAGGCTGCCAAGTTCGATCATATTGGAATGCTTCGCCTATAAAAGAATTGAGATCTAAATAAGTACCAAGTTCCATACACAGACCTCAGTTAAAAATGATATAACTTGGCAAGTTTTAATAGAAAATTACATATATACTTGACTCATTGCGTTTAGTAGGTTTATAAAAAAGGAACATGGAACTTGGTACTTATTTAGATCTCACTTCTTTTATAGGCGAAGCATTCCAATATGATCGAACTTGGCAGCCTTTCACATTTATGTTTTGAGTGGGATCTCAATTTACACAGTAAAATTAATAATTAAACAGTAAGAAATCACGGATGCATAAAAACAAGTAATAAATCCATTAAACATTCAGCATACCATTAATAACAAACAAACAACATAAATTAATAGTGACAATAATTCAGATATAATAAATACATCATAATATGCACAAGTGTGGGCTCGCCATGCTTCGGCATTGCTGTGTCGGCTCGACCGGAGTGATACAACGGCCGAGCTGTACACCGACTTGAAACAACCACAGCGTTGTGCGAGTGAGGTTACCGGATGCCTAATTACCCCCTTTCCCAGTTTAGACAATTCCCGATTCCCCAACACTCTTTAAATTCGTAACCTTTAGATAATTGACACCGGCTCGACCAGTGATACCACGGCCGAGCTGTACACCGACGTGAAACAACCACAGCGTTGTGTGAGTGAGGTTACCGGAGGCCCAATTACCCCCTATCCCGATTCCCCAACAACCCTTAAATTCCTAACCCCCAAAAGATTGGCAACGCACTTGTAACGCCTCTGGTGTTGCGGATGTATTGCTTACGCTTACCGATGATCCGTCTGTTCGATTACCGACTTATACCATAAAAAATAAACATGAGATTCATTCTCTTAAATCTTCGACATATTTAATTTTTATTTCAAGTCTAAGTACAAAAATTGTATTTAGTTTGAGATATAATATCTCGATATAAGATACAATATCTCGAATTTAAAATACCTCCTATTTTTAATGACCTAAGATTTCACAATTCCTCGAGAATTTGGGTGATAATTTCATAAATATAATTGGATAGTTTTCTCAGTCAAAAATAAATGTTACAACTTTTCAATACAATAAAATATTAAAAAATAATCACACTCTCATTCATAAATTTGATGAACTACTTAATTTTCGATTTTTTCTAGCTACATTTCTAGAAATAAGTATGCTATTTGACGTCAAAATCTGATGACGTCATAATAGAGTATTTCATACAAAGTTCATAGAAAAGTAACGTTTTTGACGTTTCGAAAAAAGTATTGAATTTGACTAGTAGGAAACTACCGTATACCTCAAGAATTTAGCTGACAATTTGATAAATAGTATTATATAGTATGAGTACATACCGTGGCCCCGCTGCCGGTACTGCCGGTGGAGGAGGGCGAGCTGGAGCTGCGTCCGATCAGGGACAGGTCCACCTGGACGGCACCATCATCATGTTAGTCATTGTTGAAGCAGAGAGTATATTATGTATCATCAAAGTGGGAATATTTATGTTATGTGTAGGTTTAAAGGTCCGAATTATACTATCATTAAACCTTGAGACGGGATATTTACCATGTTTATTACTTTTAGTATGTCCGTGATCACGGCGCTTGCAACAGTGCTGAAATATCGGAAACTCATCGACATAAATAAACATGGTAAATATCCCGTCTCAAGTTCTAATGTTAGTGTTAGTGACCATGTCAGTTTAAAAACTTATATCCGAAATATAGGTCAAATTATTGTATCAAAACTACAATTTAGAGAGCTTACCGCCGTACTCAGAGTCATTTAATAGTTACTTAACCTAGTCCTTAGCGATTGTTTTCTATACAAAATCGTTACTAAGGAATAGTTTAAGTAATCATTAAATGTCTTTAAGTGACGCAGTAAGTACGAGAATGAGGTTCGGCGTTTTGCGTTTAACGTAAAGCAAAATCGTACTAAGGGTACTGTACAATGTAGTCAATCAATACAAGTTTGATTCAGTTTGATATATCAAAAATATGCATGATAAAGATTTTCGAAAGCAAAGCCTAAATCTTTGCCACCAATTTTGGAGTCGCCGAGTCTCTGGAAACGTGGCTTTAGGCAATATGTTGGGAAGTCTACCCCTTCCCCCCCCCCCATATACTCACAGTGTCAGTGTAGGCGGCGTGCAGCAGTGCGCGCGCGAACCTGCGCGGCAGCACCTTCTCGTCCACGCACCACGCGCCCACCGCGCCCCCCTCCCCCTCCCCCCATATACTCACAGTGTCAGTGTAGGCGGCGTGCAGCAGTGCGCGCGCGAACCTGCGCGGCAGCACCTTCTCGTCCACGCACCACGCGCCCCCCGCGCCCCCCTCCCCCCTCCCCCCATATACTCACAGTGTCAGTGTAGGCGGCGTGCAGCAGTGCGCGCGCGAACCTGCGCGGCAGCACCTTCTCGTCCACGCACCACGCGCCCACCGCGCCCCCCTCCCCCCTCCCCCCATATACTCACAGTGTCAGTGTAGGCGGCGTGCAGCAGTGCGCGCGCGAACCTGCGCGGCAGCACCTTCTCGTCCACGCACCACGCGCCCACCGCGCCCCCGCCGCCGCCCGCGCCCCCCGCACCGCCTCCGCCCGCGGAACCACGCCGCGACATCACGCTCCTGTAAGTACAGCCGTATATATTATATACGAGTATAATCAAGCTATCTTACTAATATAAATGCTAAAGTTTGCGTGTATGTTTGTTACTCAATAACGTCAAAACGGCTGAAGGAATCGGGATGAAATTTGGAACAGGGGTAGATTATAGTCTGGAATAACACATAGGGGTGAAGCCACTGACAAAAGCTAATTAAATATTTTATTGTTACTTCACAAAAATGATATACTCTCTAGATCAGATGACCAACTTATTTAGACACATAAGTGTCTAATATGTCTAATGTGTCTTATAGAATTAAAAGGGTGACAGTAGTATCTTAACCTACTATCACCAATCAAACAACAACAAATAGATTTTCATCTACTGTCACCCTTTTAATTCCATAAAATCGCGAGTAACCACCGGGCCAGTACCGTAAAACGGGGTGAATAGAATTCGAGAGGTGCATATATAGACAAGAGGTGAATAAACTATAATTTTATTGTAACTTTCGTGAGACATACTAAATTAATTATTATGTTATCGGCTTACTCACGTAACTGTTTGACGAGGAACTCGACTAGTTTCAAGCCATGCTAGAGGCTCATATTCATGAGCAGTATTCCGCGACAATCGCCGCGTCGTGTGTCGCGGAATGCTGCTCATGAATATGAGTGGATAAACGTTGGGAAAATGTTCTAACAACTATTCACCCCTCTTCTGTATCTATTCACCCCTCGAATCCTATTCACCCCGTTTTACGGTATTCAATATATGCTATACCTTACCTGAAGAACCTGGAGCGGGCGGCCAGCAGCAGGCGATGGCAGGGCAGCTCCAGCGCCGTGCGGAACCCGTACTGTCTATATGCTATACCTTACCTGAAGAACCTGGAGCGGGCGGCCAGCAGCAGGCGATGGCAGGGCAGCTCCAGCGCCGTGCGGAACCCGTACTGTCTATATGCTATACCTTACCTGAAGAACCTGGAGCGGGCGGCCAGCAGCAGGCGATGGCAGGGCAGCTCCAGCGCCGTGCGGAACCCGTACTGTCTATATGCTATACCTTACCTGAAGAACCTGGAGCGGGCGGCCAGCAGCAGGCGATGGCAGGGCAGCTCCAGCGCCGTGCGGAACCCGTACTGTCTATATGCTATACCTTACCTGAAGAACCTGGAGCGGGCGGCCAGCAGCAGGCGATGGCAGGGCAGCTCCAGCGCCGTGCGGAACCCGTACTGTCTATATGCTATACCTTACCTGAAGAACCTGGAGCGGGCGGCCAGCAGCAGGCGATGGCAGGGCAGCTCCAGCGCCGTGCGGAACCCGTACTGTCTATATGCTATACCTTACCTGAAGAACCTGGAGCGGGCGGCCAGCAGCAGGCGATGGCAGGGCAGCTCCAGCGCCGTGCGGAACCCGTACTGTCTATATGCTATACCTTACCTGAAGAACCTGGAGCGGGCGGCCAGCAGCAGGCGATGGCAGGGCAGCTCCAGCGCCGTGCGGAACCCGTACTGTCTATATGCTATACCTTACCTGAAGAACCTGGAGCGGGCGGCCAGCAGCAGGCGATGGCAGGGCAGCTCCAGCGCCGTGCGGAACCCGTACTGTCTATATGCTATACCTTACCTGAAGAACCTGGAGCGGGCGGCCAGCAGCAGGCGATGGCAGGGCAGCTCCAGCGCCGTGCGGAACCCGTACGCGGCGCCGCAGCCTGTCTCCAGCCGGAACACTAGTCGCGTGTCTGCTAGCTCGCCTGGAATGGACGGGGGGTGATGTTATGTCAATGTGCTTCAAGCTCAAAGGCCGTAAATATCATTCATTCTAGTGGTAGACTATACCGGAGTTGCGGACTACCTAGCGGGTTTACTGAGGTTATATCTATGCTTCAAGGTTTTAAGACAGACAAGATCATTTTTTCTTTTTAAAAAACGTTGCCCCACATTAGGATTTCCTCCTGTGTCGTGTGTGCGTTTACAAACATACAAGTCCACATACACATGACACCCAGACCCGAAACAACTATTTGTGGATCACACAAATAGTTGCTCCGTGCAGGAATCGAACCCGCTACACGTTGCGCGGCAGCCGGTTGCCCAGCCACCGCATCAATCGTGCAGTCAATTGAATATCAATCATTCTATCGATGGGCTATCCTGGAGCTGCGGACTATCTAGCGGGTTAGCGGGGCTCCAGCTCGCAAAGCAGGAGTGGTTGTTAGTCAGTGGGAGTCTGACACTCTCGGAGAAGGGATTAAATTAATTTCTCCACTCAAAAAAATCGATCGCCTATAAATAAATGAAAAAATATAATGAAAGCTTCTGGTCCGGGAACTAATAATTAAATCGTGTTAAAATTATAACTAAATGTAATTGTATCTGCATAAAAAAATACATTTGTGATCTAAGTCTTGAAAAAATAAACTTTTTTTAGTTTTTTTAACTCTAAATATCAATATGAAAAATATTATAATACCACACTAGAACAATTCATTCATTTATTTAAACGCACCAATCTCCGAAACTACTAGCTCAAAATTAAAAATTCCATCTGTGTCGAACAGTCCATTTATCTCGGAAGACTATAGGCCATAAAACATCACGCTACTACCAACAGGAGACTTACCAGAGTCGAGTAGGTACCGCATGTCGTGGTGCAGCGCGTCGGGCGAGAAGCCCAGCAGAGAGGCCAGGCGACGGAGGAGTGCGGGTTCGATCCCACCCCCACTCCCCCCACCGCGCCCGCACCCACACACTCCGCCACCACCACTGCGCCACGCTGGGGAACGATACGAGTCATATTTTTATACTTCGTACAGTACTCTCACAATAATACTGACATGTAGTATGAGTTTAATGTGATCAAAATGGGAGCGTTTTCGACGCTCTGATTGGCCAGCTCGAATAAACCAGCCAATCAGAGCGCCGAACGCGTCGAACTTTTAATAAGGGTGCAGATCTTTTTTTTTTAATGCAATGTCGATGTAGCAACTTGTCCTGTGTCGTGAGTATGTTTACAAACAAACAATTATATAATTGGGTAGTTTCCTCAGTCAAAAATAAATTATTTCGACTTTTTAATACAATAAGTAATCACACTTTTATTCATAGATTTGATGATCTATTTAATTATCGAAATGTTCTTGTTAATTATCTAGAAATAAGTCTGGTAATCGATGTAACAATCTGATGATGTCATAGGCATATGCATACAAAATTCATAGAAAATATATGTTTCAACGTTTCAATAAAATTATGGAATTTGATTAGTGGGAGACTAGCCTAAAAATAAAACTAATGAGTATATAACAATAGTTTTTTTGACAAAGTTGTTTGTAATCATGAGTACAATCACGTGTTTAAATATCGTTCACTAATTACCAGTCACCCTATAATATAGTATATGAGTACTCACTGCCGGTGCTATCTCCGTTGATGATGTCGAGGTCCCCGTCGGCCGGGCCCGCGCGCTCCCACTCTGTAACATACATACACATAGTTTTATTTAAACGGTTTCATTTAACGTGGTGTTTATTATTTTTCTATATTAATACATATTATAAAGCTGAAGAGTTTGTTTGTTTGTTTCGACGCGCTAATCTCCGGAACTACTGGTCCGATTTGAATAATTCTTTTGTGTTGGATAGTGCATTTATCGAGGAAGGCTATAGGCTATAAAACATCACGCTGTGACCAATAGGAGCCGAGCAGAGCGGGTGAAACCGCGCGGAAGTAGCTAGTATGGTATAAAGGTAAGCGTCTTTAAGCCCGTATCGTACGCGTCGTACGCATTCTGTATGACGTCATCAGTACGCATCGCATGTAGGCATTGCCGATGATGCGGTCCGTACGATACGGATCAATGGACGCAGTTGTATGAGTTTCTATACAAGACAAACTAAAATACGTTGCGTACGATGCGGGCCTGTGGACGCTTAACTGACGGATCATCTGATGGTAAGCAATTGCTGCCGTCCATGGATACCCGACATACAAGACATGTACTTTAAGACTTTTTCTTCTCCTCTAATAACATCTTCTGATTTGTTTCGTTGCGGGATCCAAGACAGTCATTCATGTCCCTGGGACGCGCCGGTCTTCAGTGTTCCGGTGTTTTCATGGTTGTATCTACGAAGTACGAAGAAGTACGAAGCCCAATTTCCCCCTTCCCAATCTTTCCAATCCCCGATTCCTGAACAACAACCCTTAAATTCCTAACTCCCAAAAAGCCGGCAACGCACTTGTAACACCTCTGGTGTTTCAAGTGTCCTTGGGCGGCGACGATTGCTTACCATCAGGTGATATGTCTGCTCGTTTATGGCGTGTTTCATAAAAAAAGAAGTCCAGTCTATCAGTATATATGTATGTACAGGAGTTGCAGCGGTATGCGAGGTTGCGGCGGGCTTGTCCAATTGGGTATTATCCTCGGTCAAAAATAAATTATTACAACTTTTCAATACAATAAAATATATTAAAAAATAATCACACTCTCATTCATACATTTGCTAAACTATTTAATTTTCAATTTTTTCTAGCTAAATTTCTAGAAATAAGTCTGCTATTTGACGTCATAATAGAGTATTTCATACAAAGTTCATAGAAAATATCGTTTTTGACGTTTCGAAAAAAGTATTGAATTTGACTAGTAGGAAAGTAGCCTATTAAAAAAGAATACAAGATATGTCTGTGTACTGACTGGCGCATGCGGCGCAGGGCCCATTGTGCTGGGGTCCGGCGTAGAGCGCCAGCACGGCGGCCTCCAGCTCCTCGCGGGACAGCGCCGCGCCCGCGCCGTCCAGCGGCACCCGGCAACACGACCTGCGGCACAACAATCAATATATGTATACCGCTATACAGGCTCATATTTTAGAACTAACCGCTATACCCAGAGTCATTTAACGATTACTTAAACCATTCCTTAGTAATAATTTTATATCGAAAACAGTTACTAAGGACTGGGTTAAGTAACCATTAAATGACTCTAGGTGTGGAGGTAAGCTAGATAAGGCCAGCACCGTTAGTACGAGTTTGCTTTACATTCAACAAAAAGGTTCAGCGTTCAGCGCTCTGATTGGCTGATACGATTGAACCAACTAATGAAAGCGCTGAACACGCTCTAGTTACGTATTCGTTCAACGTAAAGCTAACTCGTACTAAGGGTACAGTATTTCCTACCTGTCTTAAGAAAAACTGATGATACAATCTCTGAGGTAAATACTTGCGCTAAATTAATAATACTTGCGCAAAGGTTGCGCAATGTTTGATGTGTTTTAGCGCAAGTATGGAGACATGGTGAATCAAAAGTATGCATTTTTTTTTTAATATTGGCTAAAAAAGTTGTAAGTTTGGAATTATTTTAACGCCATTAAGCCGATAATAATATAAAATTCGGTATTTTTCTGGTATTCAATTCATTATCACCTGGGGCCTTAGTCTGCTATTACAATTGTGTCAGAATGGTCGATCACTGAGCAGTGCGAGAGTGACGGAGCTATGTAGATTGTATAGCTCCGTCCCTCTCACACTGCTGTACTGTATTCATTATCGGGAATGGTCTAAAACAAACACATAAAAAATAATTAAAGTACATATTATATTATGGTATACTGACACAGGGTACCGCTGCAGCAGGTCCCGGAAGTAGGTACACCGCGCGGCCAGCACTGCGCGGTGCGCCGCCACGCTCCACCCCGCGCCCACCAGCTCCACGTCGCACCACCATCTGGAACCGAACGCGAACCATCACACAACTGGGGGAGGACCCCATATGACTTGAGGTACACAGTCTAAATATTCACAGCACACATCAACAAGCTATAAGTGTGCAAAACCTTTTCACTTTCTCACATAGTTGAAGCAATCGGAACAATGTAACCAAGTATTGAAAAAGCGTAACCTATGGAGTTTCTCGCTCGTTCTTCTCCATAGGAATCTACTCTTTGGAACGAGCAAATAGAGCAACTAGAGGAATGACTGAATATTATTACATTTGCTTTGACGTTCAAAAGTGCCTTCCTGCTCTATTTGAAATAAATAATTTTGACATTGACTTCTTCTCGCACGAAGAATCGCCACGCTTGCTCAATGCGGGTTGGCGATTTCAAACAGGTTTCCTCACGATGTTTTCCTTCACCGTTTGTCAGTGGTGTCTAAATAATCTTAGAAAGTACATATAACTCGGTAAAAGTCACATTGGTACTTGCCGCACACTCATGCATGAGAAGCAGGCGTCTTAAACCTCCGGGCCATCACTACATAGTATAAAACAAATTCGCATTATCTGTCCCTATGTCCCTTTGTGCGCTTAACTCTTTAAAATTACGCAACGGATTTTGATGCTTTTTTTTAATAGGTAGAGTGATTCAAGAGGAAGGTGAATATGTATACTTATATACTATATTATAAAACTGAAGAATTTATTTGTTTGTTTGTTTGTTTAAACGTGCTTATCTCCGGAACTACTGGTCCGATTTGAATGATTCTTTTTGTGTTAGATAGTCCATTTATCGAGGAAGGCCATAGGCTATAAAACATCACGCTATGCCCAATAGGAGCCGAGTAGAGCGGGTGAAACCGCGCGGAAGTAGCTAGTGTGTAATACATCACCATTGCACCCATGCGAAACTGGGGCTAGTTGACTATAAAACGTACTCCAAAAGTGACGTCACGTTTCACGTACCTGTCTCTATACGCATGAGCGAGGATACAAATCAGAAGATTTTATTAGAGGGGAAGAAAAAGAAAACGATAGTTTCCACTTCCCTTGGTAAATTTAATGCGGAAGACAGAATAACTTAAGCCTGAAGGCACAAAAGAGACCGCGCAACTGGGAGAAGCCCAGCCGCCAAGCACCACGGAAACGTACCTGTCTCTATACGTATGAGCGAGGTCGGCGTGTAGCGCGGCGGCCGGTTCCCTGGCGAGCTCAACACAACTCTGACAAAGAGGCCCTTTGGACATGTTGCTAATTCTGAACCCTCAATATGAGTTCACTTGACATCCAAAGAAATAGCGTTCGTTAGTTCATTCGAGCCGGCCAATCAGAGATGTGACACAGTGAGCGCGGTATGTAACACCGCTTTTACGTCGACCCGAGAATCGAATCCAACACCTACGCAGCCGCGTCCGTGTTGGATTCGAGTCCATCGAGTCAACATCGTCGCGCGCGCCGGATAGTGCGCGCGATTCCAGGCAGAGGGCGCGATGGGCGCGAAACTCGAGTCGCCAGTAGCAGCGACAGTCGCCGCGTCGTGTGTCGCGTAATGCTGCTCATGAATATGAGCCTCTAGCATGGCTTGGAACTAGTCGAGTTCCTTGCCAAAACAGTACGTGAGTAAGCCGATAACATAATAATTAATTGAGCAAGAAACTCTATAGGTTACTCTTTTTCAATCAGATTTACAATACAATACTTGGTTACATTGTTTCGATTGCTTCTACTATGTGAGAACAATGTAAAACTAATAGGTACTAATGCAGTCCGGAGCCGACCAGTCCCAGTTGACAGCGCCCGTTCACGAACATGACACGTACACCAGCACCGCCCAACTCAACCATATTGCCTGTTGTCCTAACATTTATTCACCCCATTCCTGTATCTTTTTACGCCATTCCTGTATCTATTCACCCCATTCCTGTATCTATTCACCCCATTCCTGTATCTATTCACCCCATTCCTGTATCTATTCACCCCATTCCTGTATCTATTCACCCCATTCCTGTATCTATTCACCCCATTCCTGTATATATTCACCCCATTCCTGTATATATTCACCCCATTCCTGTATATATTCACTCCATTCCTGTATCTATTCACCCCATTCCTGTATCTATTCATCCCATTCCTGATCTATTCACCCCATTCCTGTATCTATTCACCCCATTCCTGTATCTATTCACCCCATTCCTGTATCTATTCACCCCATTCCTGTATCTATTCACCCCATTCCTGTATCTATTCACCCCATTCCTGTATCTATTCACCCCATTCCTGTATCTATTCACTCCATTCCTGTATCTATTCACTCCATTCCTGTATCTATTCACCCCATTCCTGTATCTATTCACCCCATTCCTGATCTATTCACCCCATTCCTGTATCTATTCACTCCATTCCTGTATCTATTCATCCCATTCCTGTATCTATTCACCCCATTCCTGATCTATTCACCCCATTTCTGTATCTATTCACCCCATTTCTGTATCTATTCACCCCATTTCTGTATCTATTCACCCCATTTCTGTATCTATTCACCCCATTTCTGTATCTATTCACCCCATTTCTGTATCTATTCACCCCATTTCTGATCACGCCGTTTTACAGTTACTACTCAAACTCATACAAAGCGTACAAAACAGACACAGTAGTACAACGTACCTGTCTCTATACGCATGAGCGAGATCAGCATGTAGCGCGGCGGCCGGTTCCCTGGCGAGCTCTGCCTGCGTGACCAGGTCCCGCAGCGCGGCGCCCGCCTCCAACTCCTCGCACAGCAGGAACACCTCCGCCAAGCGCCACGAGCTCACTACAGAGCGGATGAAGCGCGCGTGCTCGCAACCTGGAGAAGGAAGAATGAAGGTGTAGAAGTAATAATAATAATAAATCTTTATTCGCCGAAATATGGTACAAAAAAGGTGGTAACAGGTAATTATGTAGCTAAACACATTTCGCCTTCAGTAGGCATGCGAAAACTTAAGGACTTAAATAACCCTATTATTACATATAAAATTATATTCTATACTTAAAAAAATCTTCTAGGGTATAGAAGCACTTTTCAATAAGCCAGTCTTTTAATTTTCTTTTAAATTTCGTGGTAGGTAGCTCTCTTATTTCTTCTCGCTCGTAAAAAGCTAGCCATCAGACCATCACAGATGAGGCCCAGTAGGGATGGTTTTTAGGCAGTAATAGTCTGACACTTCCTACATACATACATATCGTCACGCCTTTAATCCTTGAAGGAGTAGGCAGAGGTGCACATTATGGCACGTAATGCCACTGTGTACAACCCAATTTTCACAATTTGTGTTGTAAGTTCCATGTAATAGGGGGTGAGCCTATTGCCATATACCGGGCACATTTCCAGACTCCGTGCTACTACTAAGAAATTTTCGAAATAACGAAAAAAGCCTAGTAATACTTCGCCCGACCCGGGAATCGAACCCGAGACCCCTTGCCCGGCAATCGCACTTGCAACCATTCGGCCAACGAGGCAGTCATCCAAATTAAAGTGTTGGAGTAAAAAGCTTGTCAATCGTGACGTAGAAAAAGCTAGCCATCAGACCACCACAGATGGGACCCAGTAAGGCTGACGTCTGATCCGGAGCTGCCGACTACCCAGCGAGTTTACCGGAGCTCCGGCTCGAAAAGCAGGACTAGAAACTGGGTGGTTTTTATTCAGTAAGAGTCTCACTCTCGCCTTATAAGATCCCCTTTCTAAGGGGAGAAACTCATCCAATGACTTCTCCCGCTTTGGGCGACGCGAGAGGGAGTGTCAGACTCTTACTGACTAAAAACCACCCTGTTCCTACTCCTGCTTTTCAAGCCGGAGCCCCGGTAAACCCGCTAAATACTCCGCAGCTCCGGATAAGATCATCTTATATTTACATATTTCTAGGGTTGCGTACTGCCATCCCTTCATAATTCTTTATACATTTCCAAGAAGCAAGTCCCCAAAATCGACACTAGCGCCACCTAGGCAGCGCAAAAACTGCAATCTGAATTAAAATAACGGTACTGTGGCGACACTCTGACAAGTGACAGATGACATAAGTCGCACATAGACTATCGACGAGCAAATCAACGGATGACGTCATAAATATCCTGCATCGCACATATGAAGTTTACATGCGAATTAACACGGATAGAAAATCCCAACGAACAACAGTCGGGCAGAAAGCCCGCCAGGCTGATCACCTCGCCTGGTCGGAGGATCCTCCTTTTCTTAGGGAACTTTACTCTCTGTTCCATTAAGTACTAATCCCACCCAAAACATAAATGTGAAAGGCTACCAAGTTCGATAATATTGGAATGCTTCGCCTATAAAAGAAGTGAGATCTAAATAAGTACCAAGTTCCATACACAGACCTCAGTTAAAAATGATATAACAAGTTGGCAAGTTTTCACACACTTTGTTATAAACCTACTAAACGCAATGAGTCAAGTATATAATTTTCTATTAAAACTTGCCAAGTTATATCATTTTTAACTGAGGTCTGTGTATGGAACTTGGTACTTATTTAGATCTCACTTCTTTTATAGGCGAAGCATTCCAATATTATCGAACTTGGCAGCCTTTCACATTTATGTTTTGGGTGGGATTTCATTTATTTTTGTAAGGTTTATTTTCTTTTTTTCTTATTTTACTTTACTTTGACGTTAAATACAAACCTTCGTAACGAATTTTAGGTCGCTACGACCATTCGAAGATATAGATATTTTTTTTGTTTTAGTTCCTTAGCGGTATGAATTTACACCTTCATTATTTTTAAAACCGACTCACACTTGGCCATTTTCAGATTTTTTCCTTTACCTTGACCTAAAGACCTACCTCCATGCCAAATTTCAAGTCAATACGACCATTGGAAGTGGTCTAGGTTTTTGATGAGTGAGTGAGTGAGTGAGTCAGTCAGTGAGTGTATAGTAAAAATAGCGATTTTCTGACGTCAATATCTCAAGACCTACAATAGGTACATTAATGAAATTTTGTATTTTAGATAAGTAAGTAGATCTCGACAGATACTAGAAATTTCATATGAGTAGATAAAATAGATTTTGAGTTATAGGTGGGTCGAACTTGGCCCGAAATGGTTCGTGTAATATAACCCACGGCAGGTGTGTCGGTTTTTTGCTCGAACTTGGCGGACACACTGCCGTGTGTCTAGATACATACCTCTATTGGGTCGGTTGTCGCGCGGATGTCGAACGAGCGCGATGCGGCGCCGCAGCGTGCCGAGACCGGAGCCCGCAGCCTTCTTCTTCCTCTCTCTACAGGGGGTAAGCAGAGGTACACGGTTTAGTTATTAGGTTTATTTATACACTCACATTTCAAGTGTGGCACAAATGGGCCGGCTCAACCGGAGTGATACCACGGCTAAGAAACCGACGTGAAACAACACTTGCATTGTGTGAGGGCAGTGGAGGCTCAAGGAAGATTGGGATGAGTCTTCAATCTTCCCAACCATCGTTTTCCCTTATACTAAGGCCATTATGCCTTCTTAAAAGGCCGGCAACGCACTTGTAACGCCTCTGGTGTTTCAAGTGTCCATGAACGGCGGCGATTGCTTACCATCAGATGATCCGTCTGCTCGTTTACCGGCTTATACCATGAAAGATTAATAGACAGCAAACATAAGATACATTGAACCAGAATCAGATGATTGAACTTATGCTCCCAAATTGTTTTTTTTTTATTTATTGGGGGCAAACGAGCATACGGGTCACCTGATGGTAAGCGATCAGCACCGCCCATGAACACCCGCAACACCAGAGAAGTCACAGGTACGTTGCCGGCCTTTTAAGAAGGAATACGCTCTCTTTTTGAAGGTTTCAAGTTCTACAAGACTGCTAAGAAGCTTTGGACCTCGAGTTAGACTCCCAGGTAAAGCAGAGTATTTTTTTTATGAGACAAGCCCGTCACAATCTTCCATACCGCTGCAACTCCTGTGCACCAGGATCTACAGTAGATACAACCATGGAAACATCAGAACACTGAAATCTGGCGCGTCCCAGGGAAATAAATGAGTGTCTTGGATCCCGCAACGAAATAAATCATAAGATTAGAGAAGAAGAAAAGAAAACGATAGTTTCCACTTCCCTCGGTGAATTTAATGCAGGAGACAGAATGACTTAAGCCTAAAGGCACAAAAGAGACTGTACAACTGGGAGAAGCCCAGTCGCCAAGCACCACGGATATTTGACATAAAACTAAGTGGGTCCTATGCTAAGCAGAGTATTGCAGAGGGTATGAGAGGTATGAGACTCACCGTATGACATCTGCCATAGTGGGAGGCGCGGCCGCCACGCCGGCGCCGTCGCACGCCTCGCCCTCCTGTAACCACCACACAATACTTAAGAAAATTAACTCATTTCTCAAATACTTAAACTATAAAGTATTATATAGAATAGAATCAGGAGGCCTAAATTGTAATACCTAGGAAACGAATTTCGTCCGAAACTTCGCAGATTGCATACTACAATTCCATTTATTGCGATCTTTCGTGAACAAAAATGAGCGAATGAAATGAAGATAAATAACTAAGTTTTGATATAAAATTAAAAACACAACGTTATGTTAAGAAATTCTATTAGTAAATCAATATCCACAAATTGTTGTTCCGGGTCTGGGTGTCATGTGTATGTGAACTTGTATGTTTGTAAACGCACTCACGACATAGGAGAAAATCCTAATGTGGGGCAACGTTTTATTTAAAAAAAAAAATAAACATGGTAAATATCCCGTGTTAAGTTCTAATGATAGTGTTAGTGACCATGTCAGTTTAAAAATTTATACATATAGCACATCTCTGGTGGAAAAGCGCCCTGAATTGGCATCTTCTAGTTGATGATGATGACGAAGTGCTGGTGAGTAGCTCCGTACCTGAGGATGCGAGAGCGCGGCGCCCATGTCGGCTCGGCGCTCACGCAGGCAGCACAGCAGCCGGCTCATGGGGCGCCCGCCACCGCCATCACCGCGCTACCCACGCGCCACTCGTCGCTGCAACAACACACACATACATACATTACATACGATAGTAATTGTAAAAGTTATTTTTGTGTTGAGTTCATCTATTGAGAAAAGTTATAAACTATAAGTTATTACTTTGTCTATACTATATAATATTATAAAGCTGAAGAGTTTGTTTGTTTGTTTGTTTGTTTGAACGCGCTAATCTCAGGAACTACTGGTCCGATTTGAATAATTCTTTTTGTGTTGGATAGCGCATTTATCGAGGAAGGCTGTAGGTTATATAAGATCACGCTATGACCAATAGGAGCCAAGCAGAGCGGGTGAAACCGCGCGGAAGTAGCTAGTAAAAAATATTTTAGTAGTGTTGCATAGTTCATTTATCGAGGAAGGTTATAAGCTAACATAACAATGAATAGGAGCCGAGCAGCGGATGAAACCGCGCAGCAGTAGATTTTTTTTTTTTGTGTGGGGAAAATCATCCCATGACTTCTCCCGCCTTAGGCGAGATGAGAGGGAGTGTCAGACTCTTACTGACTAAACACCACCCCGTTCCTACTCCTGCTTGTCGAGCCGGAGCCACGGTAAACCCGCTAGGTAGTCCGCAGCTGCGAGGTGGTAGATAGAATGTTTATTATTCATAGAGAAAAAAAAAATACTGCTTTTAAAAAACCCATTTCAAAAAAACCAATAACTAAAAACAAAACGAAAGGGTAAAAACTAAAAAGCAAAAATAACTTTTTAAAAGCAATTTTCTTTTCTCCCACTCGCCTCATCCAAGGCGGAAGAAGAAATAGGATAATTTTGCCCCCTCAAAAGTAAAAGGGGGATTATTATCATCATATGAGTTTTCATCATAACCCTAAGTATTCTTACCCCTTTCCCAATCTTCCTAATCCCCGCTTTCCCAAAACTCCTTAAATTCCTAACCCTGTCGGGTAAGAATATTACATATGTGTGTGTTTTTACGTCTATCATAAAAAAGATATGCACTTATAACTGCAATGACTTATCAGTATTACACAAGTCCCCATGTAGTACAATACGAGCTACGAGTGGAGAAATGCTAGAAATAACAACCGTCTCGATGTTATGTCAACACTGCGCTTGCGCCGACTCGCAGAACAATGATCCTTGCTACTGTATCTAAGGAATGTGCGCACGTTTCGAGACAAGCGATGCAACGACACGCCTTTCATCCTCGAAGGGGTAGGCAGAAGTATCCGGAGCTGCGGATTGCGATGCTTCGCGTGACGATCTGCGGCCATCGTAAGTAGACGTAGACCCGCCTACGGATAGCGAGCAAGGGTAGCTCGCCGCCCGACCAGAACCAGACTCGTGCGTGCGGCGCGTCGCGTTCCGCGCGCCTAAAAGAGCCATCCCACCACAGATGGAGCCCAGTAGGGCTGATGACAACGTAAATGGTTACCGGGGCTACGGGTTCACTAAAGCAGGAGAAGAAACGGGGTGGTTTTTAGTCAGTAAGAGTCTGGCACACCCTCTCGCCTTACCCTAGGCGGGAGAAGTCATTAGATGATTTTGCCCCCTCAAAAAAAAAAAAAAACAACGGCTCGAATCTCGGCCGGCCGGCTGCGAATGAGCCAACCAATCAGAGTGCCGAACGCGCTCTCATTTCGTTTCCGTTCAACATAAAGCAAACTCATACTAAGCGTACAGTCCACGCTACCATCAGTTGACTGCACAATCTCTACACTACATGAGTGTGCAAAACTGTGGCTTGATATAGGTACTGTTTACACAGTGATAACGCTGCAAATGTTTCCTGTCTGCGTACATTAATAACATCAACATCGGCCTCGCATTGTGTGAGAAAATATCGGTTACTGATACTCGGTAACGCGATATCAATGACCGATTTTTCCGAAATGGTTAGTGTTTCAAACAAAAAAGCAGGTTTGGAATGCTTGCTGTGGCGATCTCCGGCCACCGTAAGTACGGGTCTGCGGACAGCGAGCAAGGGTAGCTCGCCGCCCGACCAGAACTAGACCCGTATCTAATAATAGTAATCACATTCATTGGTACACATAGCTTAGCATTGGTGGAAACGGAAAGCTATGTTTTTTTATATGGAAAGATGCGTGCTATGGATGACTTTTCCTACTATCGATACAACAGCGGTTGACAGTCCACTGCTGGACTATGAGCCTCCTCTACATAAGAGGGTTTGCCATAATCTCCGCAGGCAGGCGGGTTGGAGATCGCAGTGTACAAGGTTCAGGTTTATCAGAGAGCGCTACTGCACGGTCTGTGTTAATGTAGTCTTTTAGTCCGGTACACGACACCCGCGGAAAGAGTAGGGGTGGTGACATACATACATGTATTCTAGTTTCTCTCGAATCCTACTTTATCTTCACGCGATAGTATGCTCTAAATGTTGACAATGATGGATGATTTCACCTTGACCCAGTAATCAGCAGTGTGCATAATTTTGCATACCTATCGGATACAAGTATTTCATTCATGTATAACTAATTTTGTATATATTAAGCGTCGTATAACCGAGACAGTCTTTATATTATATGAGCTTCTTTTTTTTGAGGGGGGAAAATCATCCAATGACTTTTCTCGCTTTGGGCGAGGCGAGAGGGAGTGTCAGACTCTTACTGACTAAAAACCATCCCATTCCTACCCCTGCTTTTCGAGCCGGAGCCCCGGTAAACCCGCTAGGTACTCCGCAGCTCCGGATCAGGCATCAGCCCTACTGGGCCCCATCTGTGGTGGTCTGATGGCTCTTTGAGGCGCGCCGGTGCGTACGGCGTGGGTCTGGTTCTGGTCAGGCGGCGAGCTACCCTTGCTCGCCGTCCACAGATCTGCATTAGTTAACACGGTATCCCCGCTATCTGTAGTCACCGACATATAGTCTTCCTATACTTACATACATACAACCAAAAGCCAAAACCAAACACGAGTTAAGATGTCAGAGTCAATATTTGGAACAAAATAAAGCTACAATAATATTTTGCTCGACGCCGAGACATTTTACGACAGGTGTGTATAATCAAAACACACAATACAAGGTGATTAAAATAGTAGGTAGTTAAAATTTTCAAAATATTTACTTTCCACTAATTTAAACGTCGTGTTTTTTATCTTTTATGAGAGGGGGGGGGGGAAGAGTAGACGGATCACCATAGTAAAGATACTAGCATCACCAGTCTCCAGAGGAGTTACAGAGGTACGTTGTCAGCCTTTTAAGGGAACACGCCTTTTATTTGTGGGGAGGAAATCATCCTAAAGCTTCTCATGCCTTGGGTGAGGCGAGAGGAAGTTTATTTTTTGGGGACTCTAAGCCAGGATCTACAGTAGATACAAACATGAAAACACCGGAACATTGAAGTCCGTCGCGTCCCAGGGACATGAATGACTGTCTTGGATCCCGCAACGAAATAAATCAGAAGATATTAACTATTAGAGGCGGAGAAAAAAAGAAGTGTCAGCCTCTTACTGACTAAACACCTCCTCGTTCCTACTCCTGCTTCGGGCCGAAGCCTCGGTAAACCCACTAAGTCGTCCGCAGTCCCAGCTCGGGAGAAGGCGTACGTTTAATAATTGAAATATTGTCAGTTGACGACATATGACAGTACGATCGACCTTGAACCAGTATTGATGTAAACTGTACAAACTAACAAATACTGACTAATTAAATTACTATTTGGAGAATTTCAAGGACTACCTCGTTAGGTATGACGCGCATTTTAATCCCCGAAGGGGTAAGCAGAGGAGCTCACGTTAAGTGTATGACCGATTAATCACCAGTTACCTAGATATAGTTATTATAGGTCCCATTTTTTAAATATGTCTCCTGTGTCGTTGGTGCGTTTACAAATACTATTACATACACATCACACACAGACTTGGAACTACTATTTGTGGATCCTGGATCACACAAAGTTCATGCGGGTATCAAACAACTAACACGATGCAGTCAATCATTGCACCAGCCGTGCAATCACCATGTACAATATGAATGCGTTCATCTGCTATCTCGCCTGGTGATAAGCGATGATGCAGTCTACTATTAACCATACCTACACATAAGCAACCTATTTTCTTGTGCCTTGAAGACATACCAAGGCATACCCTTAGGGGAAAACAGCCTTTGGCAAAGAATTCTACACCTTAACAGTTCGCACAAGGAAGCTTGAAGCGCTTCGTGGGATATCCACCTTGAAGCGGTCGCGCTTTGCCGAGGGTCTTGTGGTACGATGATGGAAAGGATATGGGGGAATCAAGTTGTGAAAAAGTGGTTCGGCACTACAGGGCCGGCTCGACCGGAGTGATACCACGGCCTCACAGAAAACCGACGTGAAACAATGTTTGCGTTGTGTGAGTGAGGTTACCGGAGACCCAATTAACCCCCCTTCCCAATCCCCGATTCCCCAACAACCCTAAAATTCCTAACCCCCACCCCTAACTTCACCGGTGTTTCGAGTGTCCGGATGGCGCCGATCGCTTACCATCAGGTGATACGTCAGGACGTTTACCGGCTTATACCAAAAAAACCTCAATTCCCTAAAAAACCTTCCAAAAATAAAGGCCTAAGGCATGAAGAGTTTGAAGTTCGATTCTCAGTTAACGACTAAGTTTACCTGTTAGCCCGAATGCAAGGAGAACTGTCGCAACACACGAGCAAACAAAAGAAAGGTCAAGCAAGAGCCAACAGTAACTGTTTCATAATGTTACAATGTTGCTAACGTTAGCTTATTGCTATACACTTGAAATTCTTAAGACATTTTACTTACTGCAGCACTGAGAGACATTTAATGATTACTTAGACTGCTCCTTAGTAACGATTTTGTTATTTTTTATAGTATAAGCCGGTAAACCAGCAGAAGGATCACCTGATGGTAAGCAATCGCCGCCGTTCATGGATACTTACTTGAAACAACAGAGGCGATACAAGTACGTACGTCTTTTGAAGGTTAAGAATTTAAGGCTTGTTGGGGAATCGGGGATTGGAAAGGGGGAGTGGACCTCCCGTAACCTCACTGACTCCACGAAACATAACACAAGCATTGTTTCACGTCGGTTTTCGGTGAGGTGAGATTACTTAAACTATTATTTTATGGAATAGGGGGCAAACGAGCAGACGGATCACCTGATGGTAAGCGATCAGCGCCGCCCATGGACACCCGCAACACCAGAAAAGTCACAGGTGCGTTGCCGGCCTTTTAAAAAGGAATACGCTCTTTCCTTGAAGGTTTGAACTATTCCTTAGTAACAATTTTGTTCCGAAAACAATCACTAAGGACTGGGTTAAGTAAACATTAAATGACTCTGATGGCGGCAAGTCTTTTATAAAATGCTATTATCAACAAACAGCTTTATAAAACAAGCATGTCTGTTATCATGTATGCGAGTCACATACAAATATTTATGACATTTTTAGTCATTTCTACACACCCACATGCAAATACCGACAACAACATCAACAGCAGGTGACAGTCCACTGCTGGACTATGAGCCTCCTCCTCATAAGAGATTGCAGTGTAAAAGGTTCACGTTTTACAGAGAGTGCTGCTGCTTGGGCTCTCGTCAAATTAATGTGTAGTCCCTTAGTCAACTCTTTATGTATTCTACTGGCAACAACACCCAGCTTACTAAGTTGTGACCGTTTTCTACCGATGCCAAGTTATGTAGCTACGTGAGTAAGATGTGCCGCCACAAAGTGGTTAACTGTGCGAGGAAGATGCGTAGCTCAAGTATGCGATGTATCGATAGTGGGGAAGCCATCCATAGCACGCATCTTTCCATATAAATCTGAGTCCGTTTCCACCAGTATTAAGCTATGTGTACCAATGAATATGATTGGTGGAAGCCAAACGCATCCACAGCAACATAGCATAGCACATCTCTGGTGAAAAGCACCCTATTAATAAGCAACTAGTACTAAAATCTCAGCCTTTGAACTCCAAAGGGGTAGACAGAGGTCCACATATTATACAATCTAACACCCATGTTTCACCAGTAATGTTATGAGTCCCATGTAATAGCGGGTGAGTATGTACACAGCACACTATTTACTTATTATAGATAAACCCATTATCCTGCAGTGGACTAAAGGGCTATTGACGATGCTAGGGACTAGGTATATGATGTAGCTGTACTATTATCATGTGTATGTATTGAATCTGTAACCTTTTGTACTGCAGTAGCACTTGAGTGTAAATTATAAATGCAAATAATGCAAGGTGGTGTCTAAATAATCTTAGAAAGCACATATAACTTGGAAAGTCACATTGGCACTTGCTTTTGGTAGCACCCTCATACATGAGAAGCTGGCATCATAAACCTCTAGGCCACCATATCTACCTATTATTTTAATGTTATCATGGTTGAATATATAACTAACTATAGATCTTAGTGTACAGTTGCAATGGTTTTGGAGTCTGTAACCTTTTGTGTTGCAGTGGCTCTTGGTACACTCAAGTAATGTTAAAGTAAGTTATTAATAATGTGAGGTGTAGTCTAAACAATTTTGACAGTACATATAACTTGGAAAAAGTCACATTGGTACTTGCAGTAAGAAGCACCCTCATACATGAGAAGCAGGCGTTTCCAGTAAGAGCCTGACACTGCCTTTTCGCCTCACTGACAAGGCAGGAGAAGTCAATTGATGATTATGCCAACCCCTCAAAAAAAGGTTTGTGAGGTTGTGAGGGACTAGTACAATGAAAAATATCTCTTTTAAAAATTGAGTGTAAACAACTCATGCGACTTGGTCTACTTTTAGTCAGGTATCACAATAACATCATAATTTCCTTATCAGATTATAAAACCTACTAAAGATAACAATTCTAATGTCTGAAACACATCTAGAATTCTAGACTAATAAATATAATTGGAGTGTATAATATGTGTGTAATATTGAAATAACCGCCTTTTAATACATACTAATGAATATACATATGAAAAAATATTGTTTTTTTCTGGTCTGTATGTTTGCCCTGGTTTATTTTAGAAATGGCTGGACCAATTTTAACAGTATTGTATTAGCAGATAGCTGATCCTGGGCTTATAATTTCTAATTAAAAGTTAAAAATTGCCAACCCGCATTGAGCAAGCATGGTAATTAATGCTCAAACCTTCTCCATGTGAGAAGAGGCCTTTGGTCAGCAGTGGACACTTATAGGCTGTTGATGATGATGAAACTACAGGATGCTATGATCCTCACATTCTTCTTTAGCTTCCATCACATTCATACAATTCCAACTAGAATATCTAATTAGAATTATTAATTACCTACAAATCTAGGACTTATTTCAGTAATTGGATTTATCTAGATTAGGTAGTATAAATAGAAATACAGGCTGTTTACATTACAGTGATATTTTTAGTCATTGATGTTTTTAAAAGGAGGTTTTAAATTGCACTGAAGATGAATAGTTAAATACTGTTTACTTAAAATATAAAGTAGGGCTATGTATATGTAAGTAAGAGATGAATGTATGTTTAGTTAAAAATATACTTACTTACAGAAAAACCTAAAATAAAATTCACAAATAATCAAACTGGGTCTAAAAACTAAGTACATAGACTATAAACAAACAGAAAAAAAAAACTACCTGAATATTATTGAGCCTCTTTGCTTGCATGACCTAGCTTCTATATATTATATATTCTCATGTACATAGAAAGTGAAAATGACATCGGGGGGTGGAAAAGGGAGGCCTGACGTCACTGCGCGCGCATGTGACCCCAGCCTGACTGACCCAGATTTGAGACTCGCCTTGCGACACCGTTCTATAAAATGTCAACACTGCTCGCCCTCAACGAAATACCGTAGATATTGACTAATAAGAACGATATACGACCTACATACAGCCTCCATAACCCCGCTATCGCAATCAAAAACATTATTCATGACCTATTTTCCTAAGATACAGGAGCTAACATTGTTCTCGACAAATAACACAATAATCAATACGTTCTCACTAGGAAAGTTATAAATAAAAATGTATCCACATCGTACCCACCAGCAACTAAACACATCACAGCACCTTCCTCAGATTATTTCACGTATTCACACAAACATTTTCATTTTATTCCGTTCTGGACGCCATTAGACAACATACGACGAACAACTTGTTAGGCACAATTTCACAGCTTACGCAGCGTCCATCGCGGTGTAGGGCGCTACCGAAACACTTATCACTATCGACTTATAATTATTTTACACAAATAAGTCACGGATCAAGCTCGTCGTGTGTGAAAAATGTTAAAACGGGATCGGGCGCAATCCGCTACGCCACCCCGATCCACTGCAATTTTGTCACTGTTGCCAACTGACAGGAACATAAATAAATACATCACATACCAACTGTATTTTACGCAATGCTATTGGCCAATAAGACTACGGATATTCTGATTGGTCTAAAGTTTGACATATTTAGAGATTCGACCAATCACGAGTATTCGTGAAGGAAATCTCTCCTCTTTCACCAGGATTGCATTACCAAAAAAAAAATGAGATAATGAAGTACTTATTTTACGTTCGGATATCTGAATTAAAAATTGTAATTGTCATCATCTTAACTTCCAGTCAACTCTTCTGGTGTTAGCCTTTCTAGACTTTGCCCTTTTCATGTTCGTATTAGATGTTAAAAGTAACCAAATATTATAAAGACAACTTCGTACATTGCCATAGTAGATGCCACTGTTCTGTTTTCTTGCAGCAGAGCTGAAGACCTGAAGTCTGAGTTTGGATGAGCAGGAAGGTCCACTAAAATTGCAGAGGTTAAGAGAACGTGTTCCCCGCACCCTCAGTCCCTCGTGTCTGCTTGTGGGAAGAAACACTGAGTTCCATTTTAGTTTGATTAACTCTGACAGAAAGTACTTAAGCTAAGTACTTTCTATCAGACAGTCTTTTTTTCTAGCTCTCCGCCAAGCTTTAGGAACAAGTCATCGTATGTACATGATTCTTCAATATTATTTTTTTTTAAAAATAATTTCACAAGTCTGCCTATTTCAACGTAGCGTAGTAAGTTAGGTAACGGAAAACGTAGGCTAACAAAATATTTTCCGATGGCGACGTTCTGTTATTCCGACGGCGTATCCGAACGTTTCAAACAAACATATTATTATTACAACTGACAGGTATGTTTTCAACGAGATCGATTGATTTTTACATTGCAGCGGATGCATTTTGAATCGATAAAAAGTGTTAAAATCATCGCCTTATATATGAATCGTGAAGTGACTTTACTCTGTGAAACATATCTTAAATAAAAACATCCATTTGGTGACACAAAACCGAGTTTTAAGAACAACAAGTGACTAAAACTAACTAACGAGGTGGTTTTTTAAATATAAGTTTTCAAAGCTCTGGTAAGTACTTAGTACTAAGCTTTCGATGTTAGAGCCTTATTTTTTTTAATTTTACATTTATATTGTCTGTATATCACGAAGTTACTTCGACATGATTTACCCGCCTTTTTTTATCTCTCTATACTTATCAGCTGATAAACTTGCAAAGATATATTATAGTGAAATATTTTAAAAATTTTACTTAAAAATGCGTTTAAAATGCATAAATTATGCAAGTAAACTGACTTTACAAGCATTCTTTATTAACATTTCCACATTATCCATCATTAAAACTATATTGGCAAATAATCTTCATTGATTAAGTTATAATAGCTATCTACATGTCCTAACTTGATCCCTGGACACTTAACACTTTATTAAAATTGTGAAACATGAATAAAAGTTTGTAAAAGAATTGTATTTGCACTGTTTTTCAAGTTAACTCGGTAAACTAGTTTACTTTTAATACATAACTTTGTTTAAAACATAACATAAAGGATAGATATTAGTTCTCCTAACCAACTCTTACCAGTTGCTTGAGGATCTAGAATAAAATTGCCCTAGTTGTGTTCCATACTGTTTTATTGTTGTTTATTTTGAAACTTGTTATGAGATCAGTGAGTAAAAAAGTTTCCTAAGAAAAAAAGGATCCTCCGATCAAGAGAGGTGATCATGTCTAGCGGGCTTTCTGCCCAACTGTAGTTCGTTGGGATTGTCTATCCATGTTTATTCGCATGTACACTTCACATGTGCGATGTAGGATCCGTTGATTTGATCATCAATCGTCTATGTGCAACAGTTGTCACTTGTCATGTGTCACCACACTTGTAGAGTTTAGTGCATCAGTGTCGCTACCTTCAAAGTTTTGTTGAACGAAAGAGAAGTGGCTATAAATCTGGAATAGCCTATGATGTGCAATATATAGCAATAGGATCACCCCTCATTACCATAGCTTTTAATCGAAATAAATACCAGAAAAAAGTGAGTCTTGCTTCAATTATGCCAACCTATGCCTACCTAAAAGTAATTCTATTAAATATCACCAATGCTACTAAAAAAATTAAATAGCCACTGACACTCATATCGATAATCTAAAATTAATGACAAATTAATGCATAAATTAATTAAGAAATCCTTGAACCAATTATTGTACCCGAGACTCATGATAATATTGTAGTACATTTCCTTACAGATGCACCGACAATGAGTAGCCCCGCATTAGAGGACACTGACCCTCCCAGTCCGGAGCCAGTAGCCTCTCCCACTCCAGAGCCAGTAGTCCGACCTCCCAGCCAACCGTCTGACAGTCCCTGGCCATTATTCGATGATGACGAGGACGCACCATTCATTCCACAACCCACCGCAAGAGAGTTCAATGCCATCGTTACACGAGCTCGTCACAGCTTAAGACACCATGTGGAACCGAGTGAGGACAGCAACACAGCTTCCTCAGTCAGCGAGGAGTCCAACCACTCCCTACCAGCTCTAGCATGGAATAACAATGACCAAGTTGAACCGGAGGAACCGCCAGCTAAAGTGAGGAAACTGCACAGTCCCCAGGAAGAAATTGATGGGGAAACATGCCCAATCTGCCTAGATATATGGGGGAACTCCGGGCAACACAGACTAGTTGCTCTAAAATGTGGCCACCTCTTCGGAGCTGAGTGTGTAGAGAGATGGCTGAAAGCACAGCCGGCTAAAGACAAAACCTGCCCGACATGCAAAAGTAAAGCGTCGCTCAAGGACCTAAGGTTCATTTACGCAAGGAAGCTCATAGCCGCTGATACGACACAGATCACTAGTCTGCAGAAACAGGTGGATATACTCCAGACGGAGAAGAGCAGGACAGAGCTAGAGCTGCAGAAGACGAAGATAGCCCATCGCGCATGTGCAGCAGAGTTGGAGACTTTGAAGAACTCTTTGTTAAAGTCCCAGAGTATGAAAGAACTCATTAGCAAACGCACTTGGCGCTATGCTCTCGAGAAGAACCTGGAGGTGTGTAAAGACGGCGGCTGTAGGGTTCTTACGTACAACTGTAGGACTTACGAGCTGTACGTGTCACAGAAGAGCATCAACTACCTGTTCCCTGGGTATGGAATCAGGAAAGTCAACTGCCTAGATTATTCTTTAGGCCAATTCGTCCATTTGCATCCAAAACCTATCAGGGATATGTCGTATTCTCAGCCGAGAGATTTGCTCCTAAGTGTGGGCTTAGATAGCACTGCAAGGATCGTGGATAGAGGAATACCCAGCGCAACAGTGAATACAGGATTTCCTCTATGGTCTTGTGCGTGGGATTGCTCAAACACTAGCGAGTTCTACGTAGGAGGTGTGGGAGGGATAGTGAACCTATACGACTTTAGAAACATGTCGTCTTGTCTCGGCACCATCGCCTCTAATAAAGACATGTCGCCCGTAGTGTCTCTATGTTCTACCCCATACGGTCTATTATCGTGCCAATTAAACAAGTGCTGGCTTTGCATACCACGAGACGGGATTTGGAAGCAGAAGGCAATGCCTGTGGAAGGTTCCTTCATGTCCATGAGTTACGACAGCGAGACCCAAAGAGCTTTAGTTTCAGTGCGACCAAGCTCTTTAGGGACGGAGCGATCTAAACTGGTCGTGTGCAAATTCTCTGAAGGTTTAACTGATAAAGTGATGATTGATGTTGAAGAAACCTTTAGTGGGTCTGCTAGAGCGTCTTTGATGTCACGGTCTACGTTTTGCAAGGCTCCAGGAGCCTCTTGGGTTGCGGCGCACTCTGAGAGTGAATCTGCCCTCTTTTTGCACGGGTTGGATGGAGCGAGGACCATGTCCCTCCCGGCTGCAGAACCGGCCCTGGATGTCTGCTCCTTATACCTGAATGGCAACAGTATACTCGCAGCCCTATCAGAGTCCAGGTTAAGAATGTATAGAGCTGTCCAGACCAGTGTTTAAAGACTGATGAGGGTGACTTTGGACTGTTGTTCTGTGTGTGTGCTTTCTAGATCTATGGAATTGACGCTGGACGTATTTGTTGAAGAATTTTATGTTACCATTCTGTGCTGAACCCTTATTATGAGATTGCTTTAAGTTTAAAGTAATCGCAATAACAGCGTGTTCGGCGCTCTGATTGGTTGGTTTATTCGAGCCGGCCAATCAGTACCCTTAGTATGAGTTTACCTTACGTTTAACGAGATCGAAACGAGACCGCGTTCGGCGCTGTGATTGGTTAGTTCATTCGTACCGGCCAATCAGAACGCGGAACGCGCTCTCGTTTTGTTTTCGTTCAACCGTTCAACGTAAAGTCGTACTAAGGTTACAGAGTGCCGAATGCGCTTTCGTTTCGATTACTCTAAACGTAAAGCAAACTCATACTAAGGGTACTTTACAATGTAATTAATTCAATCTACCCTATTCAATACGTGTCATGATAGTTTTTAATATAAAATACTGTGATTTTTTATTCGCTGCAAGCTTTCATAAGTACATGCAATAGTTTTAAAAACGATATCAGTCCGTCAGTTAGTTATTGGACAAATATTAGACACGTATTTTTTTTATTTTGTCATATAAGATAAAACGAATCAATGTTTAGGAGTGGGACGCAAATACGTGTAAAACGAACCTAGAAGTGAAGTGACGCGATATTTCAAATCGATATATCTTCGAAAGTATTTGTTTCCGTGAGAAAATAAAAAATACGTGTGTAATGTTTTAAAATAATCTACAAGACGGACATTGAAATAGAAATTAGTCATCTACCCTATTATTTCTATAATCATTTGCCATTATTCGTGTGTGCTAACTAGTTTTAAAATGAATTGCCTATTTAGCAGTTCTGTTTGTGAAATCTATGATTTCAAGCTGATGTATGGACGTGGTGGGTTTTTAAAAATGCATGTTTGTGACGAAGTATACGGTGAATAAATCGAGTGGACTGTAAATATCAATATTTGTACACATGGCTACATATAGGGTGACTGGTAATTAGTGAACGATATTTAAACACGTGATTGTACTCATGATTACAAACAACTTTCCCGAAGAAACTTTTTTCTATACTCGTTAAAAAAACAAAATAATTAAAATCGCGCGTAAGGTATTTTGGAAACACGCGTGTGCTAATGAAATTTTGTTGTTTTGTTATTGTGATAAAAATGAAACTAATGAGTATACAAACAAAGTTTCTTTGGGAAAGTTGTTTACCTACTGGGCCTATTTAGCTCATTTCTCGTATATCGTCAGCCAAGACGATAACAAATATGTGGTTTAAATTAAGTCATAAGAGGTTTCTTCATACTGTAAATTGACTTGATTGAAAAGTTCGACATACCAGAGAAAAGTGACTCATGTATTGAAAGATTATTTTTTCTTGCAATGTTGTTTATTTAATTTATTTTCTATAAAAACGTTTACCTTGATACGATATAAATGTTCAATAATATTCTCAACACCTTGAATCTATTGATTTTATTAAGTTTTCTCATTATATGTATATACCATATTTTGTATATTTTATTTGTCTATTCATTTATGTCAGCCATACTACTGTATCGGTTCGACTAAAGTGATACTACGGCCTCACAGTAGCTGTTGACGGTATTTCCGAACCGATACGACCTTCAAACCTTCAAGAAAAGAGCATACTCCTTTTTAAAGGCCGGCAACACACCTGTGACTCCTCTGGTGTTGCGGGTGTCCATGGGCGGCGCTGATCGCTTACCATTAAGTGACTTGTCTACTCGTTTGCCAAAAAAAGAAACAGGATACCGGCGTGAAACAACGCTTACGTTGTGATGTGATGATATCAAAGGCCCCTTCTCCCCAAAATGCCGGCAACGCACTTGTAACTCCTCTAATATTGCCACTGATCACTTACCACGATACTGCATCGAAATATGACTATCCATTCCTGAGCTATGATGCCACAAACAGCTAAAAATATGGATAAATATCAAAATGTGTCTTTAGCAATGTACATAAGGTAGCATTTTCTATGTAATAATGAATATAATAGACTTATAGTTATAAAAATACAGTGCAGCTATTATAATGACTGGATCTCACCATGTAGCAAGTACAAAGAGGAGATGCCATAATGTGATTGTGTACTGTGACACAAACACGGCCCTGTCCAATGATATTATAAGTAAACAGGTGTAGATAGGTTAAATTCCTAACCCCCCAAAAGGCCGGCAATGCACTTGTAACACCTCTGTTGTTTCAAGTGTCCATGGGCGGCGGCGATTGCTTACCATCTGGTGATCCGTACGCTCGTTTACTGGGTGTTCCATGAAAAAAAAAAGTTTATAAGCGCTCAGAAAGTGGCACATTACAATGTGGACAATTGGCGCAGTGTGTGTAGTATGGGACGCTAGATGGGACATAGAGAGGGGCGCGGTTTGTAACGTCCCGCGCTCCCCGTAACGTGTCACGCGTTGTGTTAAAGGGACATCCAGTTATGACATCTCCTCTTTGTATTTGCTTCATTATTCTTACCACCTATTAATTTTAAATTCTTTTACGTAGTTACACTTGCCAGACAGTCGAAACTGACTCTTATGTACCTAATATAAATTAGTATTTCAAATATAATAATAAATCTACCTAATTATAATAGTAACTGCCACTATTTTAGTACCTAGTATTTTATATGTACCCAGACATAAGTACCTAGAAAACCTAGTAATGTCCAATTCTATAATAAAAAATGCTCTAATGAATTTCATAATTGTAATAGAAGTAAGCAAAGAATACTTAATACTCCTAAACGTAATCGAGAGCGCGTTCGGCGCTCTGATTGGCCGGCTCAAATAAACCAACCAATCAGCGCAACGCGCTCTCATTTCGATTACTTTATGATCAAAATCATTTTTGAAGTCGGTAACAATCAGCATTTGTCATCAACTAACATCTGCCAGCGACTTTACCCGCGTTCTGGTGGCATAAAAAGTAGTCTACATGTTATTCCAGACCATAATCTACCGTTGTTCCAAATTTCATCCCGATCCCTTCAGTCGTTTTGACGTGATTGAGTACACACAAACTTTTGCATTTATAATTTTAGTAAGATTCATTCAAATCTGGTATCGTATAATATAGGGAGTATTAGGAATTCAGTTTTTATGTATAACATATCTAAATACATAGCCATTGTACATACATAATATAATATCTGTGTATTCAACTCATAATCTGTAATGTAATAGGTAGAATGAAAAATAAAAACATCATTTGTCTACATAATAACTAAAATAAAAATACGAAAATAGGTTTTCTATGATTAATACATTAAAGGTAAGCGTCCACAGGCCCGCATCGTACGCGTCCCACCCAACGGATTTTAGTTAGTCTTGTATAGAAACTCATACAACTGCGTCCACTGATCCACATCGTACGGACCGCATCATCGGCAATGCCTACATGCGATGCGTACCGATGACGTTATACGGAATGCCGATGCCAAAATCCGAGTGAAAGTGGTAGAATCGGCAATCCGATTGCTAATATTCGCGTGGACGCAGTCAATCCGTTTGATGCGATCCGTCCGATGCGTGCGATGCGTACGATACGGACCTGTGGACGCTTACCATTATTCTGAATGTCGAAATATTAGTCTTTTATTATAACTTCTTATATATTTTATACGTTGTTTTAATTTTATGTATTTATAATTTTATTTTGTAAAAAAATTGTGTGTAAATAAAATAACTGGTCACTGGTTCCCGCTAAAATGAAATGTTCTAAATTCGATTGGCCAATAATATTGTTTTTTAAAAGGCAATGGAATCAAACATGTGCCAACATCGGCCTAAAACGTTTTTTATTATTGTAATTGATATTTTTTTTGTAATTTAGTTTATTTTTATGACAATTATGTAGATAATACGATTTAATAGATGTCTGTTTTGTATGAATGGAGGATAAAAATCTTATTTTATTTGTAAAATATGAATATTCTAGGATTGGACTAAATGGTGTTTTTTTTTGTTTTATGATGTCGTGTCGGGTATTATTTAAAATAATTATGACTGATGTAATCTAAGTCTTAGTTGTTATTTAATAATCTTGATGTGATAAATAAATGAATTGAAAATAAACTTGAGTTTTCGTTGTTGCTACAACTATATTTATAGAATACCTGTTTTAATGAAATAGTACCAAACGTTTGATTTAATTCCCTGCGCACGTAAATGAACATTTCATTGAAAATTATCCTTTAATCAACCATATACAATAAACCAGTGGCGTAGCGTGAGTGTCGGCCGCCCGGGGCGGAAGACAATTTTGCCGCCCCCTTATTTAGGTATTTTAATTTTTTTTTTTTTTTTTTTTTTTTTTTTTTTTTTTTTTTAAAAAAAACGTTGCCCCACACTAGGATTTTCTCCTGTGTCGTGGGTGCGTTTACAAACATACAAGTTCACATGCACATGACACCCAGACCCGAAACAACAATTTGTGGATCACACAAAGAGTTGCTCCGTGCGGGAATCGAACCCGCTACCCGTTGCACGGCAGCCAGTTGCCTAGCCACCGCGCCAACCGTGCAGTCAAATTTAATGTATACTACACATTACATACATTCATAATAGAGAACTTTTCGGCGAGAACAGTCATGAATCAAAGCACTCCCCGTGGTATAGGCGATATAATGTACATCTCTACGCATTGCCAAAGTGTCAAGTCGGTTTTAAATTTCCTGCCACTCAACAATCCGATTCGCACGCCGCTGAACGCGGTCCAGAGGATGAACCTGGTACTGGGGTGCCCCCGCCCACAGATGAGACTAGTATTCCATATGGGGCCGAACCTGCGCCTTATATAGAAGCAGGCGATGGGCTGGAGTGAAATACTGCCTTGATCTGTTGAGCACACCAAGCTTTTTCGAGGATAATTTAGCCTTATCCTCTAGATGGCCACGGATATGGACGTCGCTCGAAATGTTGATGCCAAGTATCCCAATTCTAATACCGGGCTAAACACGCCGACCTATGTCTTAGTAGGGTTAAACTGGAACAAATTAAGTTCACCCCAATCTGAGATTCTCCGCAAAGAAGTCTCGATTTCAGACACAAGTCTGTTTCGGTTCTCGATGACGTTTTCCCGAGAAATGTTAGCGCGGCCGGTATAATAGGCATCACCTGTACTGTCATCCGCATAACAATGAATGCTGCTGATTTGCAACATATCATTGATATGGAGGAGGAACAAGGTAGGTGATAGCACGCAGCCTTGAGGGACACCTGCGTTTACAGACAGAGAGTCGGAGCATTCCCCGTCGACAACGACCTTAATGCTTCTGTCTGCAAGGAAGCAGTAGACCCATTCGCACAATTTCTCGGGAAGACCATAGGAAGAAAGCTTCGAAAGAAGCGCTTTATACCAAACCCAGTCGAAGGCTTTCGCCACGTCCAAGCTAACTACCAACGCTTCCCCCTTAGATTCGATCGCCTGTGCCCAACGGTGTGTCAGGTAAACCAGAAGATCCCCAGCCGACCGACCTTTACGAAAACCGTATTGCTGGTCACTGAGTAGCTGGTGATCCTCTAGGTACCGCAAGAGCGGGCAGTTAATAATGGACTCCATTATTTTCGAGAAGAGGGAAGTTATGGCTATCGGTCTGTAGTTGGACGGATTTGTTCTATCGCCTTTTTAGGGTTCCGTAGCCAAATGGCAAAAAACGGAACCCTTATAGATTCGTCATGTCTGTCTGTCTGTCCGTCCGTCCGTCCGTCCGTATGTCACAGCCATTTATTTCCGAAACTGTTGGGCCTACATAGTTGAAACTTTGAAGGTTGATGTATTTCGGTAACCGCTATTCGAATTTTGAATAAAAATTAATAAATTTAAAAATTAAAAGGGGGCACTCCCATACATGGAACTGATTCAAAAAAAATAATTTTTCAGCTAACATATCCATAATGGGTGTCTATGGTCTTTAAAAAAGACAATACATTAAGGTTCTTAAAACCATTTTTCGTCAAAATTAATCGTTTGAAAGTTAGACGCTTCTAAAGTGGAAAAATGAGAGTCCCGCCCTCCTTCTAACTTTTAAAATAAGAGAAGGAGAAAACAAAAATAAATATATGCTGTAGATTTCAATAGAAACTAACAACGAAAATTGGTTTGAACCAGATATCATTATTAGTTTTTAAGAAATAAAACATTTTCAAAAACCGCAAATATAACTTTGTCGTTCATACAAGCACTATGTAAAACCAAGTTATTTTACAACTTTTATATTATGTCATCTTCTTGCTGTTACGGAATCCTTCATGGGCGAGTCCGACTCGCACTTGGCCGGTTTTTGTTTAGGGATCGGATGGACCAAGGCCGTCTTCCATGATTTCGGAACTACGCCTAAAGAGTAAGCTCATTTTATTCGGTCCAAATTTGTACAGTCGACTCTATCTAAAGGTTCCCTCTCGGGGCAGGACTATCACTTCTTTCTCCGATCTCTAGTTGCGAAAAAAATATAAAATGGTTGAAATATTTTTATTATTTATTGTTTAAAATTTGCCGCCCCCTAAAAAGTGCCGCCCGGGGCGGGCCGCCCCTGCCGCCCCCACTACGCTACGCCACTGCATTAAAGTGATAAGCTGCTCCCAGAAGAAACCCCAATTATCAGCCGAAGACCACGTCCAATTGATGATTTCAAACTTCCAGGTTCCAATATCAGTACCTTTGGTACGAGTTTGCTTTATGTTTAAAGTAAACGAAACGCTCTGATTGGCCGGCGCAAATGCACTAACGAATCAGAGCCTCGAACGCGCTATCGAACCTTTTCGATTACTTTAAACGTAAAGCAAACTCATACTAAGGGTACTGGTCCGAGATCCCAGAGCTGTCAGACATATCTTATTTTTACAAGCATTTAACCTTCGGCTTATAGAAGTCTTGTATATACTTTTTAATGCCTTAATGTTTGTAAAGCTTGCCGAGTGACACCTGCGCAGGTACCAGGTGAGAAAGGTACCTACCTAACTAAAAATTAGACTCACTTAACTTACATTTTTATGTCTGATTTTTATATATGTTTTGTAGAATATAATTACTTTGAAATCATATTAAAAAAATCAGACACTTTCCATGGACCAAAACTTTTATCAGACGGCTTAAAGCTCTAAAAAATAGTGCGCCTTACAAAATTGTAATAGCAATATATGGTGCCCCTGTAATGCAAAACAGTAGTACAAATCATCATAGTTTTACCAGATAATTTGCACGAACGTGATTACCATCGTGAATGTTACAAATGTGCTACTGCTTTGCCGAAAAGATATTTCTCTCCAACCTCACATATATTGCTATTACAATTTTGTAAGGCGCACTATTTTTTAGAGCTTTAAAGCGTCTAATAAAAGTTTTGGTCCATGGAAAATGTCTGATTTTTTAATATGATTTCAGAGTAATATTCTACAAAACATATATAAAAATCAGACATAAAAATTTAAGTTAAGTGAGTCTAATTTTTAGTTACCTTTCTCACCTGGTACCTGCGCAGGTGTCACTCGGCAAGCTTTACAAACATTAAGGCATTAAAAAGTATATACAAGACTACTATAAGCCGAAGGTTAAATGCTTGTAAAAATAAGATATGTCTGACAGCTCTGGGATCTCGCTCTATACATAATGCTTCAAAAAACTTCTTCAAAAAGTTTCTCTGCAAACACGCAAACAACCAGCTAGTTTTAAATTTTTACAACCACAACTTCTTCTTCTTCTTTCTACAGCCCATTACATCCACTGCAGGATATAGGCCTCCTCCAATGCACTCCATACACTTCGGTCTTTTGCCTTCCTTCTCCACATCGGACCTGCGGCTTTCGCGATATCATCGCTCCAGCGAGCTAGCGGTTTCCCTCGGTTCCTGTGGCCCGATCTTGGTCTCCAGTCAAGCACCTTTTGGCTCCATCTTCCGTCCTCCCTACGGCTTATGTGCCCGGCCCATTTCCACTTAAGCGAGGCTACTCTTTGAGCTATGTCGGTGAGTTTTGTTCTCCTTCTGATCTCGGTGTTCCTGATCCTGTCTCTCAGTGATACACCTAACATAGCTCGTTCCATAGCTCGCTGTGCCACCTTAAGTTTTTCCATGGCTTCCACTGTGAGGGTCCAGGTTTCACAACCGTACGTCATCACGGGGAGGACGCATTGGTCGTACACTCTCCGCTTTAGGCTCATAGGCAGTTTCCCTTTCAGGACATCCTCCAGTTTATTGAAGGCTGCCCATCCTAGCCTGATCCGCCGCTTTATCTCTTCCTTTTGAGCATTTTTATCGAGGGAGAGCATTTGACCTAGGTAAATGTAGTGTGGAACTCGCTGTATTTTTTGCCCATTTACCTCAATATGATCCACACCGTCCTGGGTCATAAATTGGGTTTTATTGATATTCATTTTTAGGCCGATTTTACACGAGGCTTGCTGCAAGTCCTCGAGCATACTTTGAAGATCTTCTACAGAGGTGGCTATAATAGCAATATCGTCAGCAAACCTTAAATGTGTTAATTTCCCTCCGTTTATATTTATGCCTTTGTTGGACCAATCTATTGTGCGAAACATATCCTCCAGTGCCGATGTGAACAATTTTGGCGAGATGGTGTCACCCTGTCTTACACCACGAGACATTTTAATTGGGTCTGTCAACTCATGCAGGCTTATTTGTAGGGTAGCCTTGCTGTATATGTCTTTGATGACTTGAACATATCGATCGTCCACGTTGGATCGCTTGAGTGCATGAAATACAGCCCAATGTTCCACTGAATCGAATGCCTTCTCATAATCAACAAACCCTACGTGCACCGATAAGTTGTACTCCCTACATTTCTCGAACAGCTGCCTCATGGTGAAGATGTGATCAATTGTTGAGAATTTGGACCGGAACCCAGCCTGTTCTACTGGCTGCGCAGCATCTAGGCGATTGGCAAGTCTTGCACAAACTACTTTGGTGAAAAGTTTATATATGTGGCCTAAGATACATATGGGCCTGTAGTTTGCGATTTTAGCCTTATCTCCTTTTTTATGAATTAAGGTCCCTATGGCGTTTTTCCATTCATCCGGAGTAACTCCCTCGTGGATAACTTTGTTAAATAGGACCTGTAATTGTTTGAGTATAGCCTTGCCACCGTACTTTAAAAGCTCACTTGTAATTCCATCTTCCCCTGGGGTCTTTCCTGACTTCATTTTCTTCAGAGCATTTTTTATCTCATATATGCTTATGTCTGGCAAGTCCTCAGTGAGATGACGAATAAGCTTGGCTCTTGGATCAGAGTTCGATGGTATCAGTTCCTCGGTCTCAACAACCACAACACTAATACAATAATAAACAGACAACATTAAACGGAACCTGTCAATGTCAAAATCAATTCCTTTATTTGACTTTGACATTCGTCATTGTCAATTTTTTGTGAATACATAGCGGTGCCCGTGCTGAAAATTCACAAAAAATCGTCTAAAATTACCTAAATTGACAATATAAAACATCAAAAACTGTGTCTACATAATATTTACCTTCATTCCTGTTTAGTGCAAAGTCTTTTTACCGCGGGAAAAGGTAAGTTTCTTTAAATTTGTTATTTCAATACACATGTGTATTGAGTGAGGTCATCGGCATAGCAACTTGAGTTTATAATAAATATGTTTGGGAGATGAATCAAACCCTGTATTACAGGTTAAAAAGAAAGTTTATCTTGATATACGACCTCTTTAAGTTGTAGTTTTGGAGTAATAGTGATTGAAAAGTTAAAAGTGAACTTTGTTCCCAAATATAGAATACTTACTTGTAACGCCTACACTACGCCTTGTGATCAGAAAGTAGTTCCAATAAGTGACGTGATTCATTATTGTGAATTAGTTGGAATTTGTAAACGTCTTATCTTAATTTTATTAAATCCTGTAAGCTGTTTATTTATTTATTGACAAACACTTTGTATGCTAAAAATAAAACACTTACAAAAATAATTCACACTCACAATAAGGTTTTTATAACTTAACTCGGCTTGGCTTTTATGGGAACGCCCCATGGAATAAAAAGTATCCTATCATCCAAGTCATAGTCCTTTTACCCAGTCAGTATACCATCAAAATTTCAAACAAACAAACCTTCACATTGTATAATATTAGTGTGATTAACTATGTTATAATTTTTGTAAATCATGCCCTACACTAGTATTTTCTCCTGTATCATGTGTGTGTTTACAAACATACAAGTTCACATGCACATGACACCCAGACCTGAACTCAGACAGACAGACCAGGCACACTACCTTTCTCTTATTTTTTTTTATTTTTTTTTATAAAGCTTTTAATTCCATTATAATTAGTACATTTAATTTTTGTAAGTAATCTTATCCTATATTAAATGGATCCCTTTTGGGTATAAGCCTCCTCCATTTTCTTCCACTGTTCCCTGTCAAGTCCGAGTCGCCACCAGCCTTTTATTGCCACTTCAATGATGTCATCTACCCATCTTTTCTTAGGTCTTCCAACATTTCTCTTCCCTAATGGTCCTGTCCATAATGTTGTTTTTGAAGTCCACCTTTTGTCTTTGTATCTGGTAATGTGCGACGCGCGTCTGTCACTTGTGTCTTTTTCCTAATTACTTCACTTCTTATTTTATCAAGTTTTTTAAATTTTAGCATACTTCTCTCCAAAGCGCGTTGTGTTGTTGTGATTTTGTTTTTGATGTTGTTAGTGAAGGTCCATGTTTGGCATCCATATACTAAGCTAGGCAGAATGCATGTATCCATTACAATCTTTTTTAGAGCCATATTGTAATTGCCTTTCATAATTTCTTTTTGTGACCAAAAACTTTTCCAGGAGCAGTTTAGTCTTCTCTCTACCTCTTTTTCATTGTTGTCCTGGCTGAATGATATTTGTTTGCCAAGGTATATATATGCTTCGACATAGTTTCTCTTATTTACTCAACAGTAAATATACCATCAAAGTCATGAAGCAACAAATAAACATATCTAATTAATAATTGTTGTACAATTTCCAGCAGCTATACCCTACAGCCATGGACCAGCTACTGCAGCAGGTTGCCTCCAACATGGAGAAGCAGCTGGACAGTGAGATCGAGAGGTAATTCATACTTTTATCTTAATATTATCTTACAAGAAAGAGAATGGAACTTAGCAAATGCTGTTATGGAGTGGATTGGTTAAAATAGAAAAAAATATTGTATGTTTAATTGTTTACTTAAAAAATATTTACTGACCAAAAATACATACATACATACATAACCTCACACCTGTCTCCCATGGGGGTAGGCAGAGACAATGGAATGCCAATTGCTACGATTCTTACACACTTCTTTCGTTTGTATTCACCAAAAATACGTAATAGAAAATTATTCGCAATAACATTCAAATCCACACTGATTACAAAGTACATTTCATTACAAAAAAAAAAAGATATTGTAAGAATGCTAACTCAGACGCATGTTGTGAAGATACTTGTAAGAATAGTGTGGTATTCATTGTTATTTTATATGCTGCATGTGGAATTCCGATATAACAGCATGTGAGCAAATGTGCAGTTGAGTATGCGCATCTCGCGGCTCTGTAACCTGCCTTAGACTCTTGCCTAGTTTGTCTCAGGTCAGGGATAATAACACTCTGACTGTGCTGTAACGGATTACAGCAAGAGTTTTTCTGCAAGGGAATTGATCCCACAACACATTCTCTAGAAGCTGGTTGTTCCACCACTGAGCCAGATAAACCATTGGGCCTGTAGACTCATATTGTCATTCAAAAACATAATGTCAATATAAGAAAGAAAGAAAGAAAGAAAGAAAAGCAGTTTATTTGCACCATTAAAAAAAAATGAAAAAAAAAACAATAATTATGATAAAAAAAGACCAGTACTATGATACATAGGCGTAGCCAGGGGTTTTGGGAGTTCAAACCCTCCACGAAAAGTTAAAATAAAATCTATTTACTTATTACATAAACTGTTTTTTTTTTCTCATGTATGAAGGAAGTTCATGAAGGAAATTTTGTTCGTTTTACTTTCTTGAACCCCTCCCGATACTAAAACTTGGCTACGCCTATGACATTGTTTAACTACCTGCCGTTGTTTCATCATATACCTTGACAATTCCAGGTTGGAGACTATGGACTCGAGCGACCTGGAGGCTATCAGGCAGCAGCGGATCGCAGAGATGAAGAAACGCGCCAAAGCCAAGCAGGAGTGGCTAGCTAATGTGAGTATCCTTGAAATGTAACTATTAGCTTAGTGACATTAAACTATTTATTTATACATAGACCTTTTTTTTGTTATAATCTTTATTAAACAAATTGGAGGGTTTAATCACACAGTGATTATGTCACCCTCATAGGAACCTTAACAAAATATAAACATAAAAGAACTTAATATCTATTAATAAAAATATTTTTAACCAGTAAATCTTCTAGCTTTGTCTGATACTGGTAGAGACAAATTATACGTAGACCTCCTGTATACAATGTGATAGGGGTGAGACTTCTAACCCGTTAAGGCTCAAAGAATCCTAGTGTGGGGTAAAGTTTTTGAAAAAGAAAAGTAAGATAATCATGACTGCCTCGTTGGTCAGGTGGTCGCAAGTGCCATTGCCAGACAAGGGGTCGGGCAAAGTATTACTGGGCTTTAATCGGTTTTCGAAAATTAGTAGTAACACGAAGTCGAGATTTATGGCAATAGGCTCACCCCCTATTACATGGGACTTATAACATAAATTATGAAAAGTGTGTGTACATTGTATAGCGGCATTACGTGCTGTAATGTGCACCTCTGCACCCCTTCGGGGATAAAAGGTGACGTGACGTTCTGTGTGTGTGTAAGATTATCATTAATCATACTTTACGGAACAAAGAGTAAAGTTCCATAAGTAAAGTAGTATCCTCCGACCAGGCGGTGATCGTGTCTGGCAGCTTTCTGCCCAACTGTAGTTCGTTGGGATTGTCTATCCATGTTTATTCGCATGTACACTTCACATGTGCGATGTATGGTTTATGACGTCATCCGTTGATTTGCTCGTCGATAGTCTATGTGCGACTTCTGTCATCTGTCACTTGTCAGGTGTCGCCACAATACTTTTTACCTATAGGCGTAGCCAGGGGGGGAGTTTGGGGGGTTCAAATCCCCCCGAAAAATCCGTACCTAGACATTACAGAGCGTTTTGTTTTTAGTTAGCATAGTACATCCCCTGTTTGGCAAAGGTCTGTATGACTACCTATGTTTATTACATATTACATTACATAAATTGTTTTTTGTTTGTCATGTATGAAGGAAGTTTTTTTTTTGGTCACACATTTCGTGGGTAACTCCCCTCCCGAAACTAAAACCTGGCTACACCTATGCCTTTTACCTGATAATGTCTTACTTACAAAAACTTCCCTATCTCCAATGCAGGGTCACGGCGAGTACACAGAGATAGACGGCGAGAAGGAGTTCTTCACCGTGTGCAATAAGAGCGAGCACGTGGTGGTGCACTTCTACAAGAGCGACAGTCCGCGCTGCAAGATCGTGGACATGCACCTCAAGGTGCTGGCCAAGAAACACGTCGAGACGCGCTTCGTCAAGCTCGACGTGGAGCGGGCGCCGTTTTTGAGCGGTGAGTTCAGTTACTCAATGAAGTTATGCAAAGTAAAATGATTTATTTCAATTGGTGCACGGTTGGTGCAATGACTGCACGGTTGGCGCGGTGGCTGGGCAACTGGCTACCGTGCAACGGGTAGCGGGTTCGATTCCCGCACGGAGCAACTCATTGTGTGAACCACAAATTGTTGTTTCGGGTCTGGGTGTCATGTGTATGTGAAATTGTATGTTTGTAAACGCACCCACGACACAGGAGAAAATCCTAATGTGGGGCAACGTTTTTTAAAAAAGAAAAAAAATAGTCAATAAGAAATCATTATTAGCAGGAAAGTCTTCTATATTCGACTGTTGAACAAAGGTCTCCTCCTAAGGTAAGCGTCCACAGGCCGGCATCGTACGCATCGCATGCAACCGATTTTAGTTAGTCTTGTATAGAAACTCATACAACTGCGTCCACTGATCCGCATCGTACGCATCGCACGCAACGGATTTTAGTTTGTCTTGTATAGAAACTTATACAACTGCGTCCACTGATCCGCATCGTACGCATCGCACGCAACGGATTTTAGTTTGTCTTGTATAGAAACTTATACAACTGCGTCCACTGATCCGCATCGTACGCATCGCACGCAACGGATTTTAGTTTGTCTTGTATAGAAACTCATACAACCCTTAAATCCCTAATCCCCAAAAGGCCAGTAACGCACTTGTAACGCAATTGTCCATGGACGGCGGCGATTACTTACCATCAGGAGATACGTTTGCTCGTTTACTCCTTTGTGTTCGATTGTTCCTTCAATAAAGAAAAACAAAGTTAAATAATTTAATAATGTTATATTATAATGAAATATTAACCCGCCATTGGTGACCTATATGTCTATGAGACCGGGTAATTTAAAAACAAATAATATTTTTTAAACTGTTTATCGGATTAGGTTGTGATTTCGAGTAGCTGCCTTACTACACGCCCTCTACCATTAGTCCACCCCGCAACAGCAATGCGAGCGTTTTATTTTTATGTCCTTTCTATGCCATTTTATCTCAGTAAGACAAATACACGTCACCAATGGCGGGTTAATAATGTTCCAATCTCCCTCCAGGTCGTCTGAAGATCCGCGTGATCCCCACCATAGGGCTGGTGAAGGAAAATAAGACGAAAGACTTCATCGTCGGGTTCACTGACCTCGGCAACCGGGACGACTTCTCCACTGAGATGCTGGAGTGGAGGATAGCCAGGTATACCTTCACACTTTGTCTTAAGCAATGTCTACTAAACTACTTAGTATTATAAAGCTGAAGAACTTGTTTGAAACTACTGGTTCGAATTGAATAAGTATTTTCGTGTAATCCAAAATTTTTAGTTTTTTTAGTTATACAAATATACAAGTTCACATACATATGACACGCACATCTGAAACAACAATTTGTGGACCACACAAAGAGTTACTAAATCGAACCGGCTAAAACATACGCGACATTTGGTTGCCCTGCCACCGTGTCAACCGTGCAGTCCAATTTGAATTTATTAAAAATAAAAAAGAATTTGCTACCTGACTTTGTCAATTTTGAAATACATAGTAATAATAGTGTAAAACTGTGTAGGACCAAGTACCACGCCTTGTGGAACACCATATTTTATATTTTTTTTACTTTTTTATTGGTATACGCCGAGTAAACGAGACGACAGACGGATCACCTGATGGTAAACAATCGCCGCCGCCCATGGACACTTTAAACACCAGAGGCGTTACAAGTACGTTGCTTGCCTTTTGGACAGGAATTTAAGGGTTGTTGGGGAATCGGGGATTGAGAAGATTGGGCTCACACAACGCAAGCGTTGTTTCACGTCAACTACAACTAAACTTAGATTACTAACCAAAACTCCTTCTATTCCAGATCAGACATAATAGAGTACTCAGGCGACCTCCTGGTCCCTCCTGAGGAGGCTCGCAAGGCGCGCAAACTGCAGATTCAGAGCAAGAAGACTATTCGAGGCACTCCCGACTCCGACTCAGATTTAGAACTCAGTGATTAGCAGCTCACGGTCCGTTAGTTAACAATACAATGTCAATAGTTTTATTATAACTTTCGTGAGATATACTAAATTAATTATTATGTTTTCGGCTTACTCACGTAACTGTTTGACGAGGAACTCGACTAGTTTCAAGCCATGCTAGAGACTCATTCATGAGCAGTAGCGCCCATCGCGCCCTCTGCCTGGAATCACGCGCATTTACCGGCGCTCGACGATATTGGCACATTAGACTCGTTCGCCGGCGGCTGCGTAGGTATCGGGTTCGATTCTCGCGTCGACACAAAGACGGTGGTACATACCGCGCTCACTATGTCTTGGAACTAGTCGAGTTCCTCGTCAAACAGTTACGTGAGTAAGTCGATAACATAATAATTAATAGATATCAGGTTTATAATATTTTAAACGGTATACTAAATTATGCTTGTTACACATCAACAGCCTATAAGTGTCCACTGCTGACCAAAGGCCTCTTCTCACACGGAGAAGGATTGAGCATTAATCACCACGCTTGCTCAATACGGGTTGGCGATTTCAAACTTATAATTAGAAATTATAAGCGTGGTAAATTATTATGGCAATGAAATACACTGGTTTGTGTTGCCATTATGTTAACATAAAATTGATTTAAAATGTTTACAAATCTCATTCTTTTAATTATTAAGATCGGGTTTTGTTTACCCTAGTGGGTAACTTTGAGCCATATTCTATTACCAATAGGAATTTAGAACAAAGCTTATATTAGTTTTTCATTGGTTTAAAAGTTTGGGTCAAAATTACCCACTATGGTCAAAATGACCCGATCTTGCAGTATTCGTTCTAAATTATTGCACAAAATTATGTTTTTAACAAGTAAAACATTCCTTTTGCATACTTCTAAACAAAATTCTGGTATAAAAATCCATTTGTTATAAAATATACATTAAAATGTCCTGTGTGAATGGTGCTAAGCGATTGTACAACTTATTGTCTAGAGCAGAGAGTACATATTTGTTTGAGCGTTTGTGAGTAGTGTGACCAGACTTCAGTGACGGTAGTTTGGTAGTTTTCGCTAGTTGTGTTTGGGTTATATTTATGTGTGTTCAATGTACAATACAATGCATTATTATTATAATATTTTGAATAAATACACTTTTTTAACAATGTTTTGTTTCATTTATATCAAATAAGTTGAAAAGTTCGAGTTTTTCTTCTGCTATAATCCAAAAATAGTTGAAACGTCAATGACCATCAGCATTAAAACTGGATACCATCATTTTAGACGAAGTCATTATGCAACAAGTTATAATTCATTCAATTGGAATTATTAAAGTACTAGCTTTCGCCCGCGGCTTTCAAGATCAAAATCTATCCCTCTTCCAAATTTCATCCTTATCCTTTCAGCCGTTTTGACGTAATTGAGTAACAAACATACACACAAACTTTCGTATTTATAACATCAATAATATAATAAGATTTAATACATTTGAGACATTAACACGCTGGTGGTGGTCACCGGAGACCGACGTTAGCGGAGGATTTGCCTTCAACAGTTTTCTATTGGCAGTCAAAGACTTAAAATGAAAATTAGTCATCTACCCTATTGTAAACAGTAGGATATTGTACCGTGATCTTGCAACCCTATTCTATTCTGTCAGTAAAGTAACGAACTGTCATTCAGCTTAATGCAGAGTTGTGACAGGTGACAGCTGATTGTGAGGTCGAGTTGTGCAGTGCAAAGTGTTACGCAGTGTTTTTCACTATTTTCTTAATAAATGAAAATTATTGACTAAACAACGAACTATTACAGTGTCGAATCTTCCCAAATTACACTTCGAATCACCACTTAAACCTTCTAAAAGTGTACCTTTGTGTGATTATAAGGATAAAAGTTGTTTTTTTCGACAAAAAAATCCTATGGTGTGTGCGAATATAAATATTAGGTAAGTTTTCGGTGTGGCGCCGCTACGAATACTTCCTATGAGTCTATTTTTAGTTCATCGATGTCGTTCAACAGTCTTTAGCCCCAAACTTCTAGTTCCAAGGTTAAAATGTAGACTTTGAACTATTGAGTTCGTAATCAAAACAATTTTTTTTTAAAGGACGTATCATTGTCTGCCTTTGCCTCGCATAAAGTTTGTAAACATTAAAAATAAAAACAGGTTGTTTTTGGTGACGTAATGGCGGAATAACGTTTTCGTAAATTACAAAATTCGTTTTTCGCGTGTTTTATTACGAAAATGATAAAAATTTAATGTTTTTATTTGACGATCTTGTTATTTGGACTTTGATAATGAGTTATATCTACATTTTTTGCAATATCATCGCCATCTAGCAGTCATTTCTATGATAAGGAATGCTTAAGTTTAAAACTTATCATTTTCGTTTTATTTTACTATTTATTTTATCTTTTATTTAACCTCTGTTAGATAACATGTTACGATATTTAGTCTAACATTTTTGAAGGTTATCAAAACAATTTGATAACTGTAAGCATTCAATTATAGTTGCCATAAAAAATGTGTGATTATAAATGTATGCAGAGTAGATATAAAAATTGTCCCCACACTTCTCTTACAGTGGGTATCATAATAATCTATCTACTTAGAGACTAGGTACATATTTAACAATTACTGGACATCAGAATTCTTTGATGTATCTGATCGTTTTATACTGCATGGTTGGTGTGATGGTGGGCAACTGGCTGCCATGCAACATGCAGCAGATTCGATTCCCACATGGAGCAACTATTTTTGTGTAACCCACAAATTGTTGACTCAGTTCATGACACCCAAAGTATCATTTGTATCTCCGGGTCGAAAAACAGGAGCAACGGGGTGGTTTTTAGTTTGTAAGAGTCTGCCACTCCCTCTCACCCTGCCCAAGGCAGAAGAATCCATTGGATGATTTTACCCCTTAAAGAAACGTGTCATGTGTATGTGAACTTCTATATTTATAAACACACCCACGACACAGGAGGTAATCCTAGTTTAGGGCAACATTAAAAATAGAACATAACTATAAGACCGTGCAGCACCACTCTCTGACAAACCTGAACCTTTTACACTGCGATCTCCAACCCGCCTGCCTGCGGAGATTATGGCAAACCCTCTTATGTAGAGGAGGCTCATAGTCCAGCAGTGGACTGTCTCCCGCTGTTGATGTTAATTTCACTCAAGTCATGTAGAGGTTAAACTTACATCCATTTATTTTTATACATACATATTATATGTATATAGACCAGCGCCTCAAGTTATACTCAACTCATCAATTCAATTTAAACTCTAATACATAAGTATAAAGTACAAAATGTATTAACAGAATTTACTTTAGCAGTGTACTTTGATTTGCTTTTGTTCCAAAACAATGACATCACACAATTCGTTTGTGAATACTAATTAAATAATTATGTTAATTTAAAACACTTGAATGCAGTACAAATATGTTTAAATTTAGTGAGAACCGACAGACAGACAGAAAAACATAATATCTGCTTCATAAAGTACTAGCTTTTGTCTGCGTCTTCGCCCGCGTTTTTGTGGGATAAACAGTGTCCTATGTATATTTCCAGACCATAATCTACCCCTGCTCCAAATTTCATCCCGATCCCTTTAGCCGTTTTGACGTTATTGAGTAACAAACATACACACAAACTTTCACATCTAACTATACTAATAAAACAAACTCTTCAGCTTTGTTTGTTTGAACGCGTTAATCTCCGGAACTACTGGTCCGATTTGAGTAATTATTTTTATGTCTTTTTTTTTTTTTTTAATCTAATTTTTATTAGGGCTTTTTTCCTAATCGGAACATGACAGCCCCTTTATATGATACAAAATATATATTATTTTTATGTCGGATAGACAATTTGCCGAGGAAGGTTATAGGCTAATTAAAAATTAAATTAAACATCACGCTACGATCATTACGAGCCGAGCAGAGCGGGTAGGAAACCGTGCGGAAGTAGCTAATTTATTGTATAAGTTAGTGGATAAATAGTAAGTAGGTAGTAGTTGTAAGTAAGGCAAGAAACTCCATTATGCAACATTTTGATGACAAAGTAATGAATTTAATCTATGTTTACGAAGAACAATGCCGTATTAAAAGAAGTAAATTAACAAGAAAGATAATTAAAACCTTTGTATGAACGTAATCACATCACATCATCAGCCAGATAAGCGTCCACAGGCCCGCATCGCACGCATTCCGTATGACGTCATCAGTACGCATCGCATGTAGGCATTGCCGATGATGCGGTCCGTACGATGCGGATCAGTGGACGCAGTTGTATGAGTTTCTATACAAGACGAACTAAAATCCGTTGCGTGGGATGCGTCTGATTGGCAGGCACGAACAAACCAACCAATAAGAGCGCCGAACGCGCTCTCGTTTCGTTTTCGTTTAACGTAAAGCAAGCATGTGCTAAGGGTACTGATTGGCCGGACGATTGTACCAACCAATTTAACCTGAAACCTCTGAACTGAAACCGCTAACAGAAAGATAGTGCATATACTTCTTATTAAGTGTGGGCTCGCCATGCTTCGGCACTGCTGTGTCGGCTCGACCGGAGTGATACCACGGCCGAGCTGTACACCGACGTGAAACAACCACAGCGTTGTTTCGTTGTGTGAGTGAGGTTATCGGAAGCCCAATTACCTCCTTTCCAATCTTCCCAATCCCCGATTCCCCAACAACCCTTAAATTCCTAACTCCCATAAGGCCGGCAACGCACTAACTAAACTAACGTTTCTTATAACGCCCCTGGTGTTTCAAGTGTCCATGGCCGGCGTCGATTGCTTACCATCAGGTGATCCGTCTACTCGTTTACCGGCTTAAAATACGGAGCTGCGTACTAGTAGTAGGAACAGGGACCACCCTGTTCCTACTACTAGTACGTTTAGTCAGTAAGAGTCTGACACACCCTCTCGCCTCGCCCAAGGCGGGAGAAGTCATTGGATGATCTTGCCCCCTCAAAAAAACCCGCTATCATCGACAGCAATTTTTACAAAGTCATCAAAATGCTGTAGCCACTTATTTATCACCGAATCATCAGATTATGCCAAAAATAGGAGTCTAAAGTCCGCACAGATGTCGTAGACAGATTTTATCAAATAAAATACATGTGTTGCAGTTAAAAATATGTACTCTATCTTTAGATTTAGATAAGTACAATTTATTTATAGCTATTTTATCAAAAAAAAAATGGCTATTTATACATATATTTGTCTGATCACAAATCGTCATAATTCTCAGTCATTTCAATGTCGGCAGTCGGTTTGTACAGAGTTAGAAAAAGGTTTAAAATTAATCCGTAATAGTACAGGCTTTAGAATAAGTCTGTCAGTCTGTCTGTCAGTGAAGCAAGCTGTGCAAGCTTCTCGATTCAAAGCAAGTTTATTAAGTTTAAGAGCGTCAGCTTGAAGAGCCATCGTTACTGCTTCTATAGTCGAGTCGACTCTGATTTATTATTAAGTGTAAGTGTATTTTACTTCATCATCATCATCGTCAGCCGAGAGACGTCCACTGCTGAACAAAGCCCCCCCCCCTTAGTCCTTTTACATGTACATATTTAGTATTTTACATGTATTTGTTTAATTGCCTACCCCTTCAGGGATAAAAGGCGTGACGATTATGTATGTATGTTGTTTAATTCTGTTTACCATGCTATTTTATTTTTAATGCATAAACTCGTCGATTAAGGGTTTTTTAAGGTATAAGCCGGTGTTAACGCCGCGATCCAGCGACGACGCACCGTGCGGGGCCGGGGAAAGGGATGCCGCGACGCGAGCGCGCTGCATGCAAGCGGCAGCGGCGACACTCGCCGATCGCAACGGCCGAGCGCAGTCGTTTTTTTATTATTTTTCGTTTTCATTAATTATTGTCATATTTTTCGTTTATTCTTCAATACAAAATCACAACCACAAGCAATTCGTTTTATTGACCACAAACATTGGTCCTTCGAGCCGGATTTCGCCAGAAACTTCGGAAGAAAAGTGGTAAAGCACGTGGTTGTGAATAAGGTTTCGAAGTGTATCATTACCGTGTATTCGTTTATAGTGAGTGAGTGTACCAATTATTATTCTTCTCTACATACTCCGGGTGATACTTGTAAGTACTTTCCTTTTGTATTATAAACAACCATCAACATGGGTCGAGATTCGGAGTTGCGTGAGTTGGTTAGGAAACGAGGTAATCTTCGTGGTAGGCTTACTTTATTTGAAAAATATATAAATTCACTAGATAAAACCAATATATTAGAACAACAGGTCGTCGAAATAAAATTACGTGTGGCCAACACCGAAACGATATTTAGCGACTTCCAGGAAGTTCAAAGTGAGATCGAGGGTTTGAGTGATGAGCCAGAGTTATTAACACAATTAGAGATTCGAGAATCCATTGAATCACAATTCTACAGTAGTATGTCGTTGGCTAAGACGTGTATTTGTAACAAAGGTGACGATAACATCACCAAACCTACGAAAGGTAACACTAACAGCGTCAAATTACCTACCATCACGTTGCCTTCCTTTGACGGTACAATCGAGAATTGGCTAGAATTTCGCGACACGTTTACATCTCTCATTCATAACGCAACGGAAATTACACCTATTCAAAAATATCATTACTTACGTTCTTCATTAAAAGGAAGTGCCTTGCAAGTAATAAAATCATTGGATTTTTGTTCGGATAACTACGCAGTGGCTTGGGAATTACTAACTAATAGATTCGACAACAATAAATTATTAATTAACAATCATGTACAATCGTTGTTTACGTTACCTACTATAACTAAAGAATCACCCGTTCAACTTAGAAAAATAATAGATTCAGTACTTAAAAACTTAAGGTCATTAAAAAACTTAGGCGAGTCCACAGAACACTGGGACACGTTAGTCATCTTTCTAATAACAACTAAACTCGATCCTAACACTTGCCAAAAATGGGAAGATAAAAAGAACACCTTTGAAAAGGACTACAAACCTAAGTTAGATGATATTATTGAATTTTTAAAAAACCGTTCAGACGTCCTTGATATGTTAAAGGCTCAAGGACATAAACAAAATACCGATTCTCCAAAACGATCTATAATTAATTCATCCCAAAGTCAACAAATGCGTAGTTTTGTCGCTAACAAACAGCTGACTCGCGCAAGTACGTCCGCGGCAAAATCATCGCGCGCTTTTAAATGTATTATGTGCGACGGAAGCCACGCGTTGTATTCGTGTATTACATTCCTTAATTTACCTGTCCAGGATAGGCTTACGTTTGTTCAAAATAAAAGGAATGTAATATGCACGAATTGCTTACGTACTGGACATGCATTAGACGATTGTCAGTTTGGTCCATGCAAACAATGTGCGCAGAAACATAACAGCTTAATTCACGTTGACAACACCGCGAGTTGTAACTCACTTCGTTATATTCCTACGCTAACGCACACTGACGCGCCAGCTAACAACGCGACGGACAGTGCACATGCGAACACATCTTCGTTAGGTACAAACTCTATCACTTCTTATCACTCGAAACAAGCCGTGCAGTCTAACACATTAGACCAGGTTCTGCTTTCAACAGCTCTCGTTGAAGTCTGTAATAATAACAGCACATACGTAGTTGCGCGCGCCCTGCTCGATAGTGGTAGCCAACGATGTTTTGTTACAGAATCGTTATGTAAAAAATTACGTTTACCTACAATACAGTCCACTCTCAATATATCGGGGATAGGTAACAGTGTCATGTGTTCAGAACAGTCCTGTGACCTTGTCATACGTTCGAGATTTAACGATTTTAGTAGACGTTTAAACGTACGTTCGTTTTGTTTACCAAATAGTCGTTTAGATTTCAATTCGTTTCAAATCCCGCAAAACGTTAAACTTGCGGACCCAGACTACTATGTACCCTCTGAAATAGATATTTTGATCGGAGCGGATGTGTTCTGGGATTTATTACAAGTAGGCTTAATTCGTTTACCTACCGGGCCTTACCTACAAAACACGCGTTTAGGGTGGGTTATTTCGGGTACGGTTTTAGGTAATAAAGTATTATCTACTAATAACCAAACAAGTAGTAATAATAATATAATCTACTGTTCATTGTCAACGTCACTCGAAGGTCAGTTGAAACGTTTTTGGGAACTAGAGGAGGTTGACAGTGGCAAATCGAGTAATAATACTTACACCGAAGACGATAGGTTGTGTGAAGATCTATTTACTTCCACCACCATACGTGATTCTGAAGGTAGATTCGCAGTTCGAATCCCGTTACGTGAATCGGCTAACTCGCTTGGCGATTCGTATGAGTCAGCGAAGAATAGGTTTCTTTCCTTAGAAAGGAAGTTAGATCGTTCGCCGGAACTAAAAGGCATGTACTCCGATTTTCTTAAGGAATACCTAGCATTGGGGCACATGACGCGTATTGATAGATACCTACCACCGTACTACTTCTTACCACACCACTGCGTTCAACGGGAAAGTACCACTACAAAGCTTCGCGTAGTTTTCGACGCCGGCGCACAAACATCGTCAGGAAAGTCGTTGAATGACCTACAGCTGATCGGTCCTCCGTTATTAAACGACTTAGTAGGCATTCTTCTCCGTTTTCGACAATATACTTTCGTTGCATGCGCTGACGTCGAGAAAATGTTCCGACAAGTACTCGTGCAGGCCGACCAACGTCAACTTCAGCTCATTTTATGGCGGGATAGTAAACAAGAGCCGTTAGGTATATATCAGTTGAATACTGTGACCTACGGCACCGCCTCAGCTCCGTACCTCGCGATGAGGTGTTTACGACAGTTAGCGTTCGAATGCGATGACGAACTAGTTTCGTCTAATATATTAAATTCATTTTATTGTGACGATTTGATATTTTCTCATGATAATAAGCAGGAGTTGTTGACGTTGTGTGAAAACATTAACAAGACCTTACTTTCAGGTTGTTTTCCATTACGCAAATGGTCGTTTAATTTTGATGTCAGTCCGTCGGATAGTTGCACAAAATCATTATCACTTGACAAGAACGCGCAATGTAAAACACTAGGTTTGGTTTGGTGTAATAGTAGCGATGAATTGCATTTTAAAACTAATTTAAATATCGATGTTGACGTTTCACAACTAACTAAAAGAAAAATACTTTCGTTTATATCTCAAATCTATGACCCGCTGGGGTTATTAGCCCCGGTTATAATTACTACGAAAATACTTATACAAAAGTTATGGCTTTATAAAATCGGATGGGATGATCCTGTGTCTCCTGATTTGGCGTGTTTATTTAGTAAAATTGTCAGTTCTTTTCAATACTTACCTCAAATACGCGTTCCGCGACACGTTACCACGAAACACGTACAATACCTACAGTTGCATATATTCACCGATGCTTCACAGGACGCGTATGGCGCCTGTGCGTACATTCGTAGCGTTAGTACATCTAATGAATCCGTCGTTAAATTGTTGTGCGCGAAAAGTAAGGTCGCACCTCTGAAGCCGGTAAGCATACCGCGACTCGAGTTGTGTGGCGCGCTAGTAGGCGCGCGTCTTTATAAGAAGATTATTGAATCCATTAATTTAACATTTAATAATACGTATTTTTGGACAGATTCAACTATTGTTTTAGGTTGGTTGCGTACTCACCCTATTGCGTTGAAAACTTTCGTTCAAAATAGAGTAGTCGAAATTAATGACTTGACTTCTGGTTGTACCTGGTCACATGTAAGCGGCGTACTTAACCCAGCTGATATGTTAACTCGCGGGGTAAACTTACCTGAACTAGTCCACAAGGACTTGTGGTGGAACGGTCCCGGGTTCATTCTCGACGGTAACTTAGAGAAATATAACTTACCTGACATACCTAGTGACTTACCTGAGTTGAAACCTGACAAAGTAGTTGGTTTACATGCGTCGTGCAATTCGTTTCCTTTTGACAAATTTTCTTCTTTCGTTCGTATGACACGATGTGTTGCGTATATGTTGCGTTTTATTCACAACACTCGTCATAAAACTAATCACATACAGGGTGCGTTATCAGTCGAGGAATTACGTAGATCTACTATTCTACTCGCGAGACTAAGTCAAATAGATTCATTCCCGGATGAGTATAAGTCCTTATCGATTAAATCGTCAAATATAAAATATTCGCGTAATATGTCGGGACTTAATTTATTTTTCTGTGATGATTTGGTTATTAGAGTGGGAGGTAGGTTGGGTAACTCCGATGAGTTTACCTACGATAAAAAGCACCCTATACTAATCTGTAGTAAACATAAGTTTACTTCGCTTTTGTTTGAGTTCAAGCATAAATACCTACTTCACGCGGGTCCGCAATCATTGCTCGCTACCATCCGCGAAGAATGGTGGCCACTCGGTGGTAGGAATTTAGCTAGGTCTACAGTTCAAAGGTGTTTGCGTTGCGTTAGAATGAAAGGTAAAACGTTAAGCCCAATAATGGGCAACTTACCGTCTAGCCGGTTGAAACCGGGTTTTCCGTTCTTGATCACGGGCACAGACTATTGCGGTCCTGTTCACATTTTGAACCGTCAAGGCAAGGGTTCGCGGTTAATTAAATGTTATATTTGTATTTTTGTTTGTTTTGCTACTCGAGCGCTCCATCTCGAACTGGTGACAACTCTGACAACTAATGGGTATCTTCTTTGTCTTAAGAGATTTATATCACGCAGGGGTAAACCTGCTGTCATTTACTCAGATAATGGGAAAAATTATGTAGGTGCTGCCAAAGATTTAGGAGATTTTCTAGCTAACAATTCAGCAACGTTGATGGATAGCATGGCTGGGGATGAAATTTCTTTTAAATTTATTCCTCCCTACTCGCCTCATTTTGGTGGTTTGTGGGAGGCAGGAGTACGGTCCTGCAAGTATCACCTGCGACGCGTTGTAGGTAACAGTAACCTCACGTTTGAGGAATTCTACACGGTATTGGTACAAGTCGAGGCCGTTCTCAACTCGCGTCCGCTGACACCTCTATCACACCGCTGACCTGCTGGCATTGACACCGGCACACTTTTTGATTGGTCGTCCACTCACCACACCAATCTGCGAGGACATCACTGACGCTGCCACCTACCGCTTGCCGCGATATGACCGGATCGAACAAATGCGCCAACATTTTTGGCAGAGATGGTCAAAGGAATTCGTTAGCGAACTACAAACTCGCACTAAGTGGCAGAAGAATAAAGGCGATTTGAACGAGAACACACTTGTTCTTATTAAAGAAGAAAACCAGCCCCCACTGAAGTGGCGACTAGGACGAGTGTTGGCGGTACACACCGGTAAAGATGGCGTCTCTCGAGTGGCCAAAATCCGGACAGCTTCGGGGGAAATCTTACGCAGCTTCAGCAAGATCTGCCCACTGCCTGTCGACATCACTCCTACTGAAAACCAAGTTTCCAGGGGGGGAGCATGTTAACGCCGCGAGCCAGCGACGACGCACCGTGCGGGGGCCGGGGGAAAGGGATGCCGCGACGCCAGCGCGCTGCATGCGAGCGGCAGCGGCGACACTCGCCGATCGCAACGGCCGAGCGCAGTCGTTTTTTTATTATTTTTCGTTTTCATTAATTATTGTCATATTTTTCGTTTATTCTTCAATACAAAATCACAACCACAAGCAATTCGTTTTATTGACCACAAACAGCCGGTAAACGAACTGACGAATCACCTGATGGTAACTGGTAAGCAATCGCCGCCGCCCATGGACACTTGAAACACCAGAGGCGTTACAAGTGCGTTGCCGGCCTTTTGGGAGGTATACACGGGTTGTTGGGGAATCGGGGATTAAAAGAAACACGGTCGGTTTTCCGCTCGGCTGTGGTAAAACTCCGGTCGAGCCGACACAGCAGTGCTGAAGCATGGCGAGCCCACACTTGAAGTAAGCAGAATCTATGTGACAATCTCAAACTCTAATATTTTATGGTTCTCATAACATAACTCATGAAAAATGGGTGTTACATGTAAGTCGTGTATTAATTATCTTTCTAATTACCTACTAGAGCTGTGAATTTAAACCTCCATAGATTGATAGAGCTGTTGTCTCTATGCGATACAGAGATAAGGTATCTTCCACACGTCACTATCATTAGATTACAATTAATAGGAGGTGTGTTATATGTCGGTAATTGGTTGCCATAGCAACAGGCAATCCCAACTAATATTGATATTAAAATATATGTGACTAGCTTCTGCCAGCGGCTTCGTTCGCGTTTCCGTGGGATAAAAACTAGCCTATGTGTTATTCCAGACCATAATCTACCCTTGTTCCAAATTTCATCCTAATCCCTTCAGCCGTTTTGACGTGATTAAGTAACAAACATACAGATAAACCAAGAGACTCGCTCGCAAATTTTAACCATTAATAATGTTAATTGGAAGTATATGGGATGCTTTTTTTGAGGGGGATAATCATCCAATGATATCTCCATCCTTGGGCGAGGCGGGAGGGAGTGTCAGACTCTTACCGACTAAAAACCACCCCGTTCCTACTCCTGCTTGTAGAACCGGAGCCCCGGTAAACCCGCTAGGTAGTCCGCAGCTCCGGATCAGGCATCAGCCCTACTGGGCCCCATCTGTGGTGGTCTGATGGCTCTTTGAACTTGCGCAGAACGCGACGCACCGCACGCACGGGTCTGGTTCTGGTCGGGCGGCGAGCTATCCTTGCTCGCCGCCCCGCACTTACGGTGGCCGGAGATCGTCGCGTCGTCTTGGGTGCGATTCCCGGGTCGGAAAAAGTATTGCTGGGCTTTTTTCGGTTTTTCGATAATTTCCTAATAATAACACGGAGTCTGGAAGTGTGTCCAGTATACGGCAATAGGTTCACCCCTATAACATGGGACTTATACCAACAATGGTGGGTGTACATTATTGTGTATAGCGGCATTACGTCAATTACGTGCAGTAATGTGCACCTCTACCTACCCCTTTGGGGATAAAAAGCGCCACAAAAGTTGACCAAAAAGTCTGTTTGTAAACAAAACAACATTTTTGAGAGCAGTTTTTAAAATATTACATCTCATCCCAAAGGAATCTGATTCAATGTTTTTATGTATGTATCTAACTATGTACTATGTATCTAGCGTAGTGCGTGGGCTATGTATAGCTTCGCCGTAATAAAAATATCTGACAGACGTCACATTACAGTAGCGATACAAAACATCGATGGAAAAATAACGTCACGCCTTTTATCCCCGAAGAGGTAGGCAGAGGTGCACATTACGGCACGTAATGCCGCTATACAATGTACACACACTTTTCACCATTTGTGTTATAAGTCCCATGTAATAGGGGTGAGCCTATTGCTATATGGCACAATTCTAGTCTCCGTGTTACTACTGAGAAATTTTCGAAAAACCGAAAAAAGCCCAGTGATACCTACTTTGCCCGACCCGGGAATCGAACCCGAGACCCATTGTCCGGCAGTCGCATTTGCGACCACTCGACCAACGAGGCAGTCAGGCAGGCGATGTAAAAATAAATACGCAAATATTATTGTAGCTATACTATTATGAGTTTGTTTTGTTTTGATGCAAAACGTTGCAAGCATTGGGTTTCCCACGTATACTAATAAATAAGCCTAGGTTTCCTCACGATATCCGGAGCTGCGGACAACGTAAAAGTTTACCGGGGCTCCGGCTCAAAGCAGGAGTAGGAACGGGGTGGTTTTTAGTCAGTAAGAGTCGTGACACAATGACAAAAGTGGACGGATGATTTTCCCCCTTAAAAAAAGGGGATGATAGTGGGCCGACTTATGGTGGGGTTTGCCATAATGATCATGGCGACTATAACTTGCAACACAAGCATATACAAATACCAAAGTTTGTTTGTTTAGATGTTTGTCCGTCAATCACGCTGAAACTACTGAACGGATTTTGACGAAATTTGGTATACAGACAGAATATGAGCTGACTTGGATTTTTGTAAGGGAGCAAAATCATCCAATGACTTCTCCCGCCTTGGGCGAGGTGAGAGGTAGTGTCAGACTCTTACTGACTAAAAACCATCCCCTTCCTACTGCTGCTTTTCGAGCCGGAGCCCCGGTAAACCCGCTAGGTAGTCCGCAGCTCCGGATCAGGCATCAGCCCTGCTGGGCCCCATCTGTGGTGGTCTGATGGCTCTTTGAGGCGCGCGCGGAACGCGACGCGCCGCACGCACGGGTCTGGTTCTGTTCGGGCGACGAGCTACCTTTGCTCGCCGTCCGCAGACCCGCACTTTACTCCCTAGTTTAGTCTCCTCATTGCACTTGGCTGATAGGATATCTCACAGGAACGCGGGCAAATCCATTGGCAGAAGATAGTAAAGAATAGAATTCTTTGATTCTAACTCCCTATTAAAATAACTACGTTTGAACTAAACTCGGTCACATACCAGAGGTCAATCTAATTCCATTGAGTGCCTACCAATCGACTCACTCAGTACAATAGTAATGACCGCTTATCAAGGTATACTAAATTACCTAACTCTACAATCGATTTGCAACTCTATTCTCAAAAGTTAAGGTTGAAAATCTTTTGGCAACTTTGTGTAGATCGAAGTGTAACAAATTAACAATATTCTCTAATGGATTTTCAACCGTATTCCAAAGGTTTAAGGTGGAAATTCTCTCAGCAATGAGGTGTAGCTTTTTATGCATAGCTGAAAAAATATTAAGGTAAGGTCAGGGTGGCTAATGCCGGCATAGTTTTTTTTTACTCACATTTGAGTCTCCGTATCGGATGAACGTGTTGATGTATGATCAATGATATGGTCTCATCAAAATGAGAATCTATTAAGCTTTGAAATGCCGGGACCTTTTTAAATTAAATTGTCGCCAGTGCCAGGATATTAACTGTTTTTTAAAATTTGAGCAGTAGACGGATTTTCCCTTCTAAAATCGGAAAAATCCGTCATAATCGAAGAATTTATTGAAATCTTTAATTGTTTTAATAAAATACGTATTTGTAATATACTTCTGTAAGTGACAATGAATTCTGTGTTTCACAATCTTTAAAATAACGTCTCTGTCTGGTTTAATACGTAAAAATCATTTTTAGGGGCTATTTCGGCATGTTTATGCCAACAGGGGTGGTCAACATATTTTAGTGGAGCGTTATCATCACATTTGTTAAATAGGTACCTACTTGTTAAATAAGTACCGCTATTTACGAAAATTATGATTTTACTCCTTATACAACAGTACAAAGCATTGGGTGATTCGATTTTTGAGTATACACTTATATACACAATTTTAAAAACATCCCAAAAAAACATAAATATTCTTGTGAAATAAACATGTTAATGATGAAGACGGCGCGGATAAAGTAAACTAAACTTAAGATAAACGTACACAGAAAAATATGTAATTGTCTTGTTAAGGTCGTTTTAATTCACAAATCGTTTTAATTCAATCAAAAACTTAAAACCTATCTAAATCAAATGGTATTTTAAAAAAATATATTGTGGTGGCAATTATTCTGTAAATGTTACACACAAAAAAGATTTACGATCTCTGTAATGGGGCAAATTCGTCGTATGATGATTTTGCCCCATTCAAAATAGACGGAATTATGCACTTAATCATTTCGAGGTTACAAATTTGTTACGTTAAATAATCTGATCATTGGTAGCGTTATCTTGCAAAGTAATACACTGAAGATTAAAAACGACCCTACACTATATATATTGAATTCATTCGACACTGTAAGTTACATAATTTTAAACTTACCTTCAAAAATACAGGAGCGTAGGGCACTTGCATTTCACTTTAAAAACGTAAGTAAACTTTGTAGACTGTTTTACCCGTTTTTATAGCGCCTAACGCCAATCTGATGAATTTTATTTATAGTTAAAAGTAATGTTGTTTTACCGACCGTATTACAAACGCTGTAACTCGACTGTAAGAAGCGTTATTTCAAGTAGACGGTTACGCCCCATAGACGGAATATGCCACCCTGACCTTAATTGTCACTTTAAAAACAAATGAATTTGATTCTCGTTTTGTTAAAATTCTAAATTGAATGATATTTAGACTTATTTTCCACCAGAGATGTGCTATGCTACGTTGCTGTGGATGCGTTTGGCTTCCACTAATCATATTCATTGGTACACATAGCTAAGCACTGGTGGAAACGGACTCAGTTAAGCTATGTTTTTTATATGGAAAGATGCGTGCTATGGATGGCTTCTCTACTATAATGAACTAAAGTAAAAAAATTGAGTAAACTGTGTGAGTGTGATGCGTAAAAATGCTGACTTTAAAGGTTGCACCGTACAAAGGGTGACTGGTAATTAGTGAAACGACATTTCAACAGGTGATTGTACTGAAATTTTGTTGTCTTCTCATCGCGATAAAAATAAAACTAATGACTTTACAAAAAAAGTTTCTTCGGGAAAGTTGTTTGTAATCATGAGTACAATCACGTGTTTAAATATCGTTCACTAATTACCGGTCACCCTATATTAGTGTAACTATAGCAACTAGTGGTCGCCTAGTGGTCGAAATTCGACCATCACGAACAGGAGAACTCTATTCAAATGAGACGTGAGAATATCATCGCAATGTCGGTCGATTTTGACGTTTCGTCAAATACGATCAGATACTATGCATGGTAGTGTGTGTAATGTTTTAAATTAAATTTATTGATTTAATTTAATGTACTTTATAAACATTATTTTTTAAAAATATTAGCGTTCTACACTTCTCACATAAACTATAAGTGTACCAAATTTTATGCTCCTACGTCCGCGCAATTTTCGTAAAAAGGGGTCCAAAGTTTTTGCATCACGTATTAATATATAGATATTTGTTTCGTTTCAGTGTTGTCGAGTAATGTGAGGTGGTGACGTCACAAGATGGCGGTCGGAGAGGCGCGTGTCCCTCTCCTGCACGGCGACAGGCAAGCACCGGCGCATACGCATCATGGTGAGTTAATCAGATACTATAGCTTCTACCAGCGCCACGCGGGATAAAGTGTAGTATATGTGTTATTCTAGACCATAAGCTATCCCTGATTTAAATTTCATCCCGATCCCTTCAGCCGTTTTGACGTGATTGAGTAACAAACATACACACAAACTTTCGCATTTATAATATTAATATAATTTCGACTAGTTTCAAAGTGTTATACATAGCTTTAAAATGCTGATAATTAGGAAAACAGAAGAACACATGCTTGTATCAGGCTAACCTACAGAAAATTAGTAATTAATTACTCAAAAAAGGTCTAGAAACATATTTGCTAGGTTCAAAAAAGGTCAGTAATAAAAAGGGTAATGCCTAAAAACACCCAGAGTCGATTTAAATAATTTATGGGCTCGCCATACTTCAGCACTGCTGTGTCGGCTCGACCGAAGTGATACCATGGTCGAACAGAAAACCGACGTTAAACAACGCATGCGTTATGTGAGTGAGGTTACCGGAGGCCCAATAACCCCACTCCCCAATCTTCCTAATCTCCGATTCTCCAACAATCCCTACATTCCTAACACCCAAAAGGCCGGCAACGCACTTGTAACGCCTCTGATGTTTCGGGCTTGCTGCATCTCCTCTTTGTACTTGCTACATGGCAATATCTCTGACAAATTACATCAAATACTTGTCTCGGAGATAACATTAGACGTACAATGCTATCTAGAATTCTTAGTAAATACTAATAGATAAGAAGAAAGTATACAAACCGGGCTATACTTAACCAGTGTAACATGGACTCGCATTGTATAATCTTTCCATACATTCGAGGGTCAGTTTATACTGGTTCCTAATCGATCTATATATTGAAACCAGTATATCATGGTCTAGCTTTTTATAGTCTTTCCATACATTCGAGGGTCAATTTATACTGGTTATTCATGGAACTAACCTAGCTATAAAATACCAGTTTATCTTGGACTCGCTTTATTCTAACTTTTCGTACATTCGAGGGTCAGTTTATACTGGTCGCTTATCGATCTATATATTGAACCCAGTATATCTTGGACTCGCTTTGTATGATTTTTTTTGCATTTTCGACGGTCAGGTTGTACTGGTTATTACTGAGCTACATATAACCAGTATATCTTGGCCTCGCATTGTATGATTTTTCTGCACTTTCGAAGGTCAGGTTATACTGGTTATGCCTAGTTATATATAACCAGTATGTCATGGTCTAGCTTTGTATGATCATTCCATACATTCGACGGTCAGTTTATACTGGTTAATACCGAGCTATACAAAACCATTATATCATGGTCTCGCTTTTGTATGACCCTTCCACACATTCGAAGACCCGTTTATACTGGAGTCTTACCTTGATGAGCAGCAGTATAAACCTATTTACTTTCATAATATATGTACAGAGGCGCAAGTCAACCTGCTGCAATTTGTCATGGGACTTTCGACTTTATATCACAGTGATAAGATTGAAAATTGAGTAAAGAGAAAAGGGGTAGTTTGATCTGCTGTCGTCTGTATGTATGGAGCTGATAAGTCGGTATGAATGATATCTTAATGTCATTTTCATTGACATAACAAATAAGTAGTAACGTAGGTACAAAGCGGATATTTATCCGAAACTAGCTACTCCTACATTTTCACCCACTGCTCGGCTCCTATTGATCGTAGCGTAATGTTTTATAGCCTATAACCTTCCTTGATAAATGGGCTATCCAACACAAATTAATAATTATTCAAATCGGACCAGTAGTTCCGGAGATTAGCGCGTAAATGTTTGGCAAATTGTTGGCTTTGCGTCAAAGAAATAGACAGACTGGCTACTGGCTGGAGATTTATGTCTCACGTATTTTTTTCTATCTCACGCTATGACTGATAGGAGCCGAGCAGAGCGGGTGAAACAGCGCGGAAGTAGCTAGTTAGAAATAAAACTTGTTTAATTTGTATTTGCTTGTCTCCACAGAGCCAGCAGTCCACAAAGCCCCCCTGGACCACTCGGGCCTGGGGCGCGGCACCACGGTGGTGACGTCACTAGTGGCCGGCGCCACCGCCGGGGCCATCGCCAAGACTGCCATAGCACCGCTCGATCGCACCAAGATCAACTTCCAGATCTCGTATGTATTATGTGTTTTTTATGGTATAAGCCGGTAAACTAGCAGACGGATCACCTGATGGTAAGCAATCGCAACGCACTTGTTACGCCTCTTGTGTATCAAGTGTCCATGGGCAGCGCGATTGCTTACCATCCGTTGATCCGTTTTAACCAAAATGTCGTTTACCGGCTTAATAACCGTCGAAAAACACCCGAGGAGTTACTAGTGTGTTAGTTGAGGGTTTGTGAATATTCTGTGTCCTCCATAATTCCAACTACATATGTATATGTATGCAAAGAAGATTGCTTGAGGACCGAATAAAGGCCAGTAGGTAATACTTTGCCCGACCCGGAAATCATAGCCGAGTCCCATTGTTCGGCAATCGCACTTGCGACCACTCGACTACTAAGGCACCAAATACATAAGTATGTATTGGACATACTATAGAATGCCTTATCTTAGGTTTATTTCTTTATGGTATATAGGTCGGCTTACGAGCAGACGGACTCAGATCACCTGCTGATGAGCAATCGCCGCCGGCCATGCACACCCGCAACACCAGAAGCGTTACAAGTGCGTTGTTGGCTTTTGTGGGTTATCAATTTAAGGGTTGTTGGTGAATCGGGGATTGGAAAGATTGCGAATGGCACGCAAGAATTGTTTCACGTCGGTGTACTGCTAGGCCGTGGTATCACTCCGGTCTTACTCGCCCAGCAGTACCTTAGCATGGCATCTCCCGAAACATATGCATAAAAGCGTTTTCTGTTATGACGGTAAATTCATGTCTTCCTTTCACAGACAAACCCCCTACTCCTGGAGGGCTGCGATAAACTTCCTCCTGAAGTGCGCGCGCACGGAGGGCCTGCTGGCCCTCTGGCGCGGCAACAGCGCCACCATGGCGCGCATAGTGCCGTACGCTGCCATACAGTTCACTGCGCACGAGCAGTGGAAGAAGGCGCTTGGAGTCGACACGCCGCAGAGTGCTAAGTGAGTAGCTTTTGTAGTTTGTACTAAGCTGATACAAAAATACGTTTCCTAATTTGTCCCCAAACGTATATAGGTGAGAGTGATAGTCACATTGCTAATTTCAATATATTCATATATATCCAACGCCTTTTAGCCCCGAAGGGGTAGCCAGAGTTGCACATTACGGCACGTAATGCCGCTATACAATGTACACGCACTTTACAACATTTGTGTAATAAGTCCCACGTAATAGGGGTAAGCCTATTGCCATATACTGGGCATAAGTTCTAGACTCCGAGAAATCTTCGAAAAACCGAAAAAAACCTCAGCAATACTTCGCACGACTCGGGAATCGACCCCGATACCCTTTGTCGATACACTCGACGAACGAGGCAGTCAGATATATCTTCATCTTCATACTATAATTTGTTATTTTCGACAAAAAATATGGTGACAGAAATCTGATTGTCATAAAGCATGACTGATTATGATTGCTTATTATGAAGAATTTCCAATATTAAAAACTTTATATCTTTTTTGGTACCGTACATCTTTTCATATGTCGTGGTAGCCTCTAGCGTGATGAGACGGCAAGTACCAAAATGACGTTTTTCCGAGTTACATGTACTTTCTAAGAGTATTTAGACACCACTGACAAACGGTGAAAGAAAACATCGTGAAGAAACCTGGGCCTTTAATATCAAATTGTAAGTTTGAAATCGCCAACCCGCATTGAGCAAGTGTGGTGATTAATGCTCAAACCAGGAGAAAATTTATTTATTTATTTTATTTATTTACATATTTATTTATCTTAACATTAAATACATCTATCTTTACAGGCACACCTAATACGATAAATGCAGTACTTCTAAATTTAAAAATAAAAACCAAATATCTGTATGAACATAAAACATAAACATAACTTAACATTAACATGATCCTAAACTTACTTACTAACATTTACAAATTTAGGAACTCTTTACCACAACCTCATATGTTACCCTAGTGAACTCGTTGAGTGTACATATAAATAGGTCCATTCTATCCGCTATTGTATTTAATGTGTGCAACGCCCGCGTCAGTGGTGCCTTCTGCAAGAGGTATATTCTAGTGGGGGGTATCGTTTTTTAAAACATATATAAAAAAATTTGATCTTAATTCCAGAGCCCACCCAGTCCTGCACCTAGTAGCGGGTTCCCTAGCCGGCGTGACCTCCCAGTCAGCGACCTATCCCCTGGACATGGCCCGCGCTCGCATGGCCGTCACCAACGTCGCAGAATACAGCACATTAAGAACTGTCTTCGTCAGGGTAGCGCAGGATGAGGGGCTAAGGACACTTTACAGGTACGTGCTTGGTCCCTGTTGGTCGTAGCGTGATGTTTTATAGCCTTCTATATGCCGAATACGAATACTCAAACGCTACTCAATTTTAAGTTGTACTTAAATATCGTTATATCGTGCTATCTCTGTCATTTTATAAAGAATTGATAGCGACAGAACTACATTTGAGAGCGTCTTAAAATTGAGTAGAGTTTGAGTATTCGGGCAATAGCCTGCCTTGATAAATGGAGTAGGTAACACAAAAAGAATTATTTTCAAATTTGGGCTAGTAGTTCCGGAGATTTGCGGGTTTAAATAAACTCTTCAGTTTTGTAATAGAAAGGACTTATAGATAGGTCGGTAAACGAGCAGACGTATCACCTGATGGTAAGCAATAAACGCTAAGGGTATCTGAAACACTGAAGGAGTTATAAGTGCGTTGCCGGTATTTCTAATTATAAGTTTGAAATCGCCAACCCGCATTAAGCAAGTGTGGTGATTAATGCTCAAACCTTCTCCGTGTGAGAAGAGGCCTTTGGTCAGCAATGGACACTTATAGGCTGATGATGACCAAATAAGGATGTATTATAATTGTATGTATGTATGTTACACAGAGGCTACTCCGCGACGGTGCTGGGCGTGATTCCCTACGCCGGCGTCTCCTTCTTCACATACGACACGCTCAAACATAAGTATTTAGGTAAGTCATTATAAATCATATTTTATTCATTTAAACTCTTTTTCGGTTTTTCGAAAAATCCTCAGTAATAGCACGGAGACTTTTTTTTGAGGGGGGACATCATTCGAATGATTTCTCCTGCCTTTGGCGAGGCGAGTGTCAGACTCTTACTGACTAAAAACCACCCTGTTCCTTCGCCTGCTTTGAGCCGAAGCCCCGGTAACCTGTTACGTTAACCGCAGCTAATAAGCACGGAGTCTGGAATTGTGGCCAGTATATGGCCAATAGGCTCACCCCCTATTACATGGGACTTTAACACAAATGGTGAAATGTGGGTGTACATTGTATAGCGGCATTACGTGTCGTAATGTGCACCTCTGTCTACCCCTTCGGGAATAAAAGGCGTGACGTTGTGTTGAGTAATTTAAAATCTTGTTGGGTTAATTGTAAAATAATGAGCTTAAGAATTTGGCAATCAGGATGAGGGAAAGATAGCGTTTGGATGCTTTTCCACCAGACTTGTGCTATGCTACGTTGCTGTGGATGCGTTTGGCTTCCACCAATCATATTTATTGGTACATATAGCTTAGCACTGGTGGAAACGGACTCAGCTAAGCTGTATTTTTATATGGAAAGATGCGTGCTATGGACGGACGGCATTCCATTACTACCGATACATCGCATATTCGAGCTGCGCATCTTCCTCACATAGCTACATAACTCAGTATCAGTGGAAACAGTCACATAGTTTCACAGCTTAGCTATTACATCTTCGCAGCATACATACATAGCACATCTCTGTTAAAAAAGCAACCCCTGTTTTTGGGGGGAAAATCATCCACTAACTTTTCCCGCCTTGGGCGAGGCGGGAGGAGTGTCAGACTCTTACTGACTAAAAACCACCCCGCTTCCTACTTCTGCTTGGATGCCGGAGCCCCGGTAACCTCTTACGTTGTCCGCAGCTCCGGAGAAAAGAACCATTACTATTGGATTTATTCATACAAACATTACCTAATATCCTATTTATAGCCGGCCTCATCTAGTTATTTAAGAGATTGACGTGTAAAACAGTTACATCATGTGACCTATTTGCAAAAGTAATGCCATTAAATTCCCTTTCCAATCTTCGCATATCCCCGATTCCCGAACACTTAACTCTAGTATTCCTAACTCCCAAAAAGCCGGCAAGCTTACTATGTAACTACACTGGTGTTTCAAGTGTCCATGGGCGGCGGCGATTGCACCATCAGGTGATCCGTCTGTTCGTTTACATAGTAAATATCATTTATCATTTATATCGTTGACAGAATATTTCGGCAAGCCGCAAGGCGCGCTAGTGAACGTGGCGCTGGGCGGGTGCGCGGGCGCCATCGCGCAGACGGCGTCGTACCCGCTGGACATCGTGCGCCGGCGCATGCAGACCGCGCGCCGCCGGACCGACGGCACCTACCCGTACCGGAGCATCGGGGAAACTCTTGTTGTAGTTTACAAGTAAGTTTTTTTATGGAATAGGAGGCAAACGAGCAAACGAGTCACCTGATGGTAAGCGATCAGCGCCGCCCATGGACTCCCGCAACACCAGAGGAGTCACAGGTGCGTTGCCGGCCTGTAATATACTGTTGTAATTTAAATAAAATACTTCTATAGATGATCGTATAATCATAATCATAATCATAATCATAATTCTTTATTGCAAATCCACAATGTAAAGATAAGATGGTAATATAAATAACATGGTAGCAATCGTGGACCCTGATGGGCACAGCAAATAGTAAATTAGAAGAGAGGAAGGCGTTGTATATAATTAAGTATAGAATTATTTGTTTATGCTCAAGTATTCATATTCCTTTTCAATATTAATAGCTTTTTTACAAAAGCACGGTTACAAGTCTTCTGCCTTGTAACCAAAGGTAGTAGTCATATTTTTCTAACAACTAAGCACACAATAGACACAGTAGTGCCAACCATGTAATTATATTGATAATCACAACATATACTGACTGTCTTTTTCGATCACTTTGACTGAATATTGGTGTTACATTGTTCTCACATAGTTGAAGCAATCGAAACAATGTAACCAAGTATTGTATTGTGAATCTGATTGTAAAAGAGTAACCTTTGGAGTTTCTTGCTCGTTCTTCTCCATAGGAATCTACACTTTGGAACGAGCAAATAGAGCAACTAGAGGACTGACCGACAGACAGACATAGAAACTGTTGTCATATTTTTCTTTTCCTGTTCTTTTTTTATGGAACAAGCCGGTAAACGAGCAAACGTTTCACCTGATGGTAAGGATATCATGGACATTTGAAATACCAGAGGCGTTACAAGTGCGTTGCTGGCTTTTAAAGGATTAGGAATTTAAGGGGAATTGGGGAAGTTTGGGAAGGCCTTAAGGCCTCCGGTAACCTCATCAAACAACGAAACACATGCAAGCGTTGTTTCTCGTCAGTGTACAGCTCGGCCGTGGTAGAACTCCGGTCGAGCAACGGAGCACGCCGAAGCATGCAAATGTGTATAGCATTACGTGCCGTAATGCCTTCTGCCTACCCCTTGAAAAAAAGGGGACGTTATTGACGTAAGTTTTTTTTCTTTCAGGTCGGAAGGATGGCGCGGATTTTTCAAAGGTCTCAGCATGGAAGTCTGGGTAAAAGGCCCCATAGCTGTGGGCATATCTTTCGCCACATACGATGCTATAAAGAATACACTAAGAGACATAGCTGTACATTTTAATAGCTAGCCTTTAGATATCTTGGTTTGAAGCGAGCTTGCAATAGGGATGATGACGGGGTATGAAAATTAAAACATCTATTTAGTCCGTCAGTTAGGTAATGAAAGTGGGTATTAGACACGTATTTTACACTAGCCACTTCCGCGCGGTTTCACCCGCTCTGCTCGGCTACCTATTGGTTATAACGTGATGTTTTATAGCCTATAGCATTCCTCGATAAATGAACTATCCAGCACAAAAAGAATAATTCAAATCGAACCAGTAGTTTCGGAGATTAGATACAGAAGAGGGGTAAATAAACGTTGGGAAAATGTTCTAATATCTATTCACCGCGTTCCTGTATTTATTCACCCCTTGAATTCTATTCACCCCGTTTTACCGTAATGTGCACTTCTGCCTACCCCTTCAGGGATAAAAGGGGTTACGTTATTTACGTTATTTTTTTTTGTTATTTTCCAGGTCTGAGGGGTGGCGTGGCTTCTTCAAAGGTCTCAGCATGAACTGGGTAAAAGGCCCCATAGCTGTCGGCATATCTTTCGCCACGTACGATGCTATAAAGAATACACTAAGAGACATAGCTGTACATTTTAATAGCTAGCCTTTAGATATTTTGGTTTGAAGCAAGCTTGCAATAGGTATGATGACGGGGTATGAAAATTAAAACATCTATTTAGTCCGTCAGTTAGGTAATGAAAAAATATTAGACACGTATTTTTTTTTTTATTTTGTCATATAAGATAACAATACTGAGATTAAAACGAAACAAAGTTTAAGAGTGGGAGCAAATACGTCATTTCTACGTGTAAAATGTACCTAGAAGTGATGTCACGCGATATTTCAAATCAATATATCTTCGAAAGTATTTGTTTCCGTGAGAAAATAAAAAATACGTGTGTAATGTTTTAAAATAATCTACAAGACGGACATTGAAATAGAAATTAGTCATCTACCCTATTGGAGGGGAGAGGGGATTTGGATTTATAGAGGAATGAGTGGGAGTGAATTCTTCACAGAGGATTGAATTCTGAAATGAAGAGTAATTCTCTTGTGAAGAAGATTAGCACAATAGAGTGGGTTTAAAGAATCTTATACATACATATATAAGATATGTATATCAAATGTATTTTAATTATTATGTTATCGGTTTTCTCACGTAACTGTTTGACGAGGAACTCGACTAGTTTCAAGCCATGCTAGAGGCTCATATTCATGAGCAGCATTCCGCGACACACGACGCGGCGACTGTCGCTGCTACTGACGAGTCGAGTGTGGCGCCCTCTGGGACATTAGACTCGTTTGAGGACTGCGTAAGTGTTGTGTCGCGGAATGCTGCTCATGAATATGAGCCTCTAGCATGGCTTGGAACTAGTCGAGTTCCTCGTCAAACAGTTACGTGAGTAAGCCGATAACATAATAATTAATTTAGTATGTCTCACGAATGTTATATTTTAATTTTTTTAATAGTTATTCCATTTTTTTTTATTTACACTCCGATATTAGCGCACCCTGGTGTAATGTCAAATGTCAGATGAGCTGTCAAATGTCAATTTGTTGAAATGTCATGATATTATCGACTGTTAAGTATTTTACATAGATTTATATAAACTTCCAAATATTACTATGTGTGTGTACGTACTGTGTAAGCGAAAATGAACTTTATAGCAATGCAAATAGTGTATAAATTTGTTTGGTATTCAAGATCATGTGTAAAAAATCATTGTTAGATAAAAATCAACTCTATTCTCTAGCGTTTAAAGTTGATATTCTAGTTGTAGAGTTAATAGTAATTCCTAAGCTTTCGATGTTTTGGTAAAGTGACTGAATACTGACAATAAAATGTACTATAACTTGATATTATGCGGCGAAAACGTTGTTTAACTAAATAACTGGTTTATACAACGGTTATTTTCGAATAACGTTATCTTACAACGTCGTTGCGCATCGTTGCGCAACTGTATTTTCGTTTGCGCAACTGATTATTTTGTTGTTTTATTCAATTCGTGAATTGCGCAAATAATTATTTAGAATTTCGATGTCATAGAATGCATATAAGGTGTTCTAAAAGTATCTGCCACGACTTTAATGAGAGGTAGTGTTAGGGGGTTTAACTTTCAAAAGGCGCCTAGCTTACTGGGGATAAAAGGGAGTGTGCTATTTTTAACTCACTAGAACTACTCTGGTAGCCACCCTCACCACCTGTCATATAATACTGCACGGTTGGTGCGGTGGCTGGGCAACTGGCTGCCGCGCAACGGGTAGCGGGTTCGATTCCCGCACGGAGCAACTCTTTGTGTGATCCACAAATTGTTGTTTCGGGTCTGGGTGTCATGTGTATGTGAACTTGTATGTTTGTAAACGCACCCACGACACAGGAGAAAATCCTAATGTGGCAACGTTTTTTAAAAAAAACAAAACAAAACAAAATAGACTTACTCCGGACTCACCCCCTATTACACAGAACTCTTAACATAATATAACTGGTGAAACATGGGTGTTACACTGTACATGCGCAACGAAGCGCAACTTAGCGCAACGAAGTGCAACTTAGCGCAACTATGTGCAACTTAGCGCAACTATGTGCAACTTAGCGCAACTATGAGTAACGAAGCGTTTTCGTCCGTTTATAAAAAACCTTAAAATACTTTTAAGATATTAAACGCACATAGATATTACAATCGTGTCCTCTAATAAAAGTTTAATTTCATATTCATTAATTATTATGTTATCGGCTTACTCACGTAACTGTTTGACGAGGAACTCGACTAGTTTCAGTAGCAGCGACAGTCGCCGCGTCGTGTGTCGCGGAATGCAGCTCATGAATATGAGCCTCTAGCATGGCTTGAAACTAGTCGAGTTCCTCGTCAAACAGTTACGTGAGTAAGCCGATAACATAATAATTAATTTAGTATGTCTCACGAAAGTTAGAATACAAACAAATTATAATAATTTTAAGGCCAAAATGTTTATATTACCTATAGGTGTTCTAAAAGTATCTGCCACGGCTTTAATGGGAGGTAGTGTTGTGTTTGAACATTACAATAGTGAATATAAATTATGAGTTTGTTATGAAAGAGCTATCTCTTTCACTGTCTCTGTCGCATCGTGCGTATTTGTGAACCACTTTATACAGAGTAGAGTCAATGTTTATTTAACTTGTTTATGTTCTCAAATTGAGTTAACTGGTCCGGGGTACGAAATGTCTTCACTATTGTAATGTTCAAACACAACACTACCTCCCATTGAAGCCGTGGCAGATACTTTTAGAACATCTTATAGATATATGTAGTGAAGAAATGTGTTATATTGTATAGTCCTATTAAATTGTTTTTTATATAAATAATATGTTTTTGTATGAGATTATCGTTGTGTACATAGGATTATATGTTTCATTTTGAATGGATTTTCATATAAGATATATAAGGTGACTGGTAATTAGTGAACGATATTTAAACACGTGATTGTACTCATGATTACAAACAACTTTCCCGAAGAAACTGTTTTTGTATACTCATTAGTTTTATTTTTATCAAAACTATAAAATTTCATTAGCACGCGCGCGTAAAGTTCCAAAATACCTACCTAGTTACTAGTCTTCCGATAACGCGGACGCCTCGCTGCTAACAGCTGATCATGCGAAAGCACGCGCGCGCAAAATTTTGTAGTTTTGTTATTGTGATAAAAATAAAACTAATGAGTATACAAAAAAAGTTTCTTCGGGAAAGTTGTTTGTAATCATGAGTACAATCACGTGTTTAAATATCGTTCACTAATTACCGGTCACCCTATGTATAAGTGCAATATATTTAACTCAAATTATAACTTATATACATCCTACATCCCTAGTCTATCATTCAGAGTTTCAAACAAACGAAACTCGCGATCTTTTCTTTTTAAATTTATATACTTTTTTAGATATTATACAATATAATAATAGAGTATGTTAACTAACAGAGGGCTCCTTTAAACTCGTTAATCTATATCATTAATAGATTGAAATAAAAATATCGGCATATAAAACATAAGCAATAAATTGCAACGTTGCCTTCCTTCAACTACGCGTGCACAGTTTCTTTTACGTATCGATTTAAAATTTTTGGTGAATATTTTAATTCATTAGCTACTTCCGCACGGTTTCACCCGCTCTACTCGGTTTCTATTAATCGTAGCGTGATGTTTTATAGCCTATAACCTTCCTCGATGAATGCACTATTCAACACAAAAAGAATTATTCAAATCGGACCAGTAGTTCCGGAGATTAGCGCGTTCAAACAAACAAACTCTTCAGCTTTATAATATTAGTATAGATATGTAAATATGTAATTATAATATTATATGTAATATATATAGTATAGATTTTAAAAAATAAATTGTTTTGCTTTTGAGTGGTAATATTTTTGTTAGCATGTATGGATGCTATACTATTGCAAGTTAACAGGAATGCCCTCTGTTAGTTAACATACTGTATAATAGTATAAATTGTTTTTAGATGTTAAGAAAAGTATTATACATATAATATAAATATTATTAGTTATAGTTGCAATTTCATTGTGAAACTACTGATGACTGTCTTTAATGATTTTCCATACATTATATTAGTCTTTATATATCATGTAATCATATGACATATTAACAGTCTACAAGTGTCCACTGATGACCAAAGGCCTCTTCTCAAACGGAGAAGGTTTGAGCATTAAGGTAGGTGTCCACAGGCCCGCATTGTACGCATCGCACGCATCAGACGGATCGCATCAAACGGATTGACTGCGTCCACTGTATCGGCAGCGTTCGGATTACCGATGTCACTTTCACTCGGATTTTTGGCATCGGCATTCCGTATGACGTCATCAGTACGCATCGCATGTAGGCATTGCCGATGATACGGTCCGTACGATGCGGATCAGTGGACGCAGTTGTATGAGTTTCTATACAAGACAAACTAAAATCCGTTGCGTGCGATGCGTACGATGCGGGCCTGTGGACTTACATTCAATGGTCACGCTCGCTCAATGTGGGTCGGTGATTTAAAATTTTCAATCAAAAACTAGCAAACCCGGCGAACTCCGTTTCGCTACCAATAACTTTACCTGTATTCCTACTTTTCTCTTAATTTTTTTCCTGAATTTTCTTTGCTATAAACCTCACGGAGCCTGAGACCTTTCCAACGAATGCAAAACCGTGGAAATCGGTTCGTGCGTTCTGGAGTTATAGCGTCAGGAAGGAAAACCCGACTTATTTTTATATTATAGATTATAAGCCCAGGTTTCTATGATATGATGTGTATTTCTTTGTGAATAATAAAGTGTGAGGTTATGTCTATGTCAGTCAGTTATCAGTAGTTTCTCAGTAAAGTTGCGTAATGTTGTTACACCGCGACTGTTCAATGTTTCTGTATAATTGTACACGTTTATGTCGAATCCGTATAATAAATGTTTATATTATATTTGGTTTGTTTTTCTTTATATACCTACCAATGGCTTCGCTTGTGTTGCCGTGGGATAAAAAGTAGCTCATGTGTTATATTGTGTCAAAAATAGTTTATGGTTTCTGAAGTCGATTTCTGGTTGCTTTGGACACAACCACGGGGCCCATTATGGCGTGGGTCTCAGCATTTGCTGCCTCTTGATACATGACTAATCTGGGACTGCTCTCGCCTCACCCAAGGCGGGAGAAGTAATTGGATGATTTTGCCCCCTCAAAAATTAGTAGTGCTTGGTGAAGACGGGTACCTATTAGTCCAGGTGTGGACTTGATGATTTGGTGTTTATTAACTAAAAATCACTGTTTACTCACGTACATTAATGGGGAAAAGCTCTACTAGTTTCGAGTCACAGAGAAATTGTGCCTCATAACTCAACATCATTTCAACTCCTCCATCCATAGGCCCGCACGTACGCATCGCACGCAACGAAACTCATACAACTGCGTCCACTGATCCGCATCGTACGGACCGCATCATCGGCAATGCCTACATGCGATGCGTACTGATGACGTCATACGGAATGCTGATGCCAAAAATCCGAGTGAAAGTAGTATCGGCAATCCGATTGCTGATACTCGCGTCGGCAATCCAATCGCTGTCGATACAGTGGACGCAGTCTGAAAAATTAATCCGTTTGATGCGATCCGTCCGATGCGTACGATGCGGGCCTGTGGACGCTTACCATAAACCATGATTTTTGAGTTAAATTAGTATGTCGGACGATAGTTATTATAAAAGATATTTAGTGTTAAATAAAACTCCAAGTAAATCAGTTTACTTTATATATTTATTTAATGTATATTCACAAGATTGCTTCTCATTATAATATCAGATATTATTGTAACTACACTTCTAAACATAGTATTGCACAATTTTATTTATTACTCGTTAATTTTATTATTAATTATGTCTAAAACAACGTCACGCCTTTTATCCCCAAAGGGGCCGGCAGAGGTGCACATTACGGCACGTAATGCCGCTATACAATGTACACACACTGTTCACCATTTGTATTATAAGTCTCATGTAATAGTGGGGGATCTATATTTCGGTATTACGAAAATTTCTCAGTAGTAACACGGAGTCTGGAATTGTGGCCAGTATATGGCAATAGGCTCACCCCCTATTACATGGGACTTATAACACAAATGGTGAAAAGTGGGTGTTCATTGTATAGCGGCATTACGTGCCATAATGTGCACCTCTGCCTACCCCTTCGGGGATAAAAGGTGTGACGATACATATAATAATTATTATATATTATTGACTAGAGTAGGTTCTTATTACTTAGTAACTAAGGATGTTTTTCCACCAGAGATGTGCTATGCTACGTTGCTGTGGATGCGTTTGGCTTCCACCAATCATATTCATTGGTACACATAGCTTAGCACTGGTGGAAACGGACTCAGCTAACCTATGTTTTTTATATGAAAATATGCGTGCTATGGATGGCTTCCCTACTATCAATACATCGCATACTCGAGCTGCGCATCTTCCTCGCACAGCTACATAGCTTAGTATCAGTGGAAACGGTCACATAGTTTCACGGCTTAGCTATTACATCTTTGTAGCATAGCTACATAGCACATCTCTGGTAGAAAAGCACACTAAAGAGAGGAATGCTAACTTTGGTTCAATGTTTTAAATAAACTAGAAAGAGTTTGTGTTGATTGAGATATTTTAACTTAAAACTACTATGTATTAGTTAGAAGATATATAGATAGATAGAATAATGTAATTTCTACATCGAATTGAGATTTATTTCACTGTACATTAATTTATCCTTATTTAGATTATAATTAAGACTAGTTTTTCATTCGGCTTCGCCCGTTATTATGAATAAGATATTATATAGAGTACTACGTTTTACTAGTAATACATTAAAAAACAAAAATTTTGCTCTAAAAGTCTTAAAAAAAATCGATATTAGCTTTTCAAATCAGAGTCACAATTAAAACACAACCTTAAAACTAAACTATTAAGGTTTAAAATGCAAAATCAACCAAAAAAACAATAGAATTCTTTGCCATCACACTGACCAAAGACCGAACAAACCAAACTCAACTTTAACGTACAACAAATACAGTTTAAAATCGAAAAACAAAACATAAATAAAAATTTCTTTGGCTATCATACAAACAAAATTGAACCTTATTTTATGCGTCATAATGTCCACTATGGTTAATATGGTGATGGTAGTACCGTCTTTGGTAGTCGGCAGTTTGAGGAGGGGGCTGCAGGTATTGGGGGTACACCCCCCCGTATAGGGAGGTGAGGACGTCGTAGGGGGCCGGTGGGGGGGGAGACCTGGCGCGAGGGGGGGCAGCCATGCTGAATAGGGCTTCTGGGTCGCAGACGAATTTGTAGACGTAGCGTTCTCCTGAGAAAAAAAAAAAATGTTACATTTGTTATCATCCCTTCTCCTGGGTGTCACATACCCGACTGGTGGACTTATGTTGGATTTTTGTCGGAAAAGATCACAGAACCTGCTCGAGGATCTGATAAATTTTAATACCGCTTCTCTTCCCGTAGGTGTCATATACCCGACTGGTCGACTATACATACATAGTTAATTTTAGTCATTCAAAATCATCGACATCTACTTGAGAATCTTCTAAATATCACCACCATTACTCTTCCCATGGGTGTCACACACCCAGCTAAGAAACTACACATTAGACAGAGACCGTGCAGCAACGCTCTCTGATAAACCTGAACCTTTTACACTGCGATCTCCAACCCGCCTGCCTGCGGAGATTATGGCAAACCGTCTTATGTAGAGGAGGCTCATAGTCCAGCAGTGGACTGTCTCCCCATGTTGATGATGATAATATCTCCTATGGAGTTCCCATCATAGAACCTATGGAGTTTCTTGCTCGTCCTTCTCCATAGGAATCTACACTTTGGAACGAGCAAATAGACCAACTAGAGGACTGACCGACAGACAGACGTTATTAATATTATTATATTTGCTTTGACGTTCAAAAGTGCCTTCCTGGTCTATTTTTTTTTATGTTAAATGGGCCGACGTTTGGCCGCTATCTCGCCTGATGGTAAGTGATGATGGGGCCTACGATGGAGCACGTCTGCCCATAAGCAACCTATTCACTCGGGCCTTGAAGACACCCAGGTTATACCCATCAGGAAACACAGACTCCGGCAAGGAGTTCCACTCCCTAGCAGTTCGCACAAGGAAGCTTGGAGCGAAGCGCTTCGTGCGAGTGGGTGGGATATCTACCATGAAACGGTGACACCTCGCCGATTGTCTTGTGGTTCGATGATGGAAAGGACTAGGAGGAATCAAGTACTGTGTAGTGGTTCTTTCCTCTAAAGACCACTACAGAACCAACTTGCACGGTTCTCTCACATTATCCTCTATTTCATTGTCTGGACTTTAAAAGAGACTATGACCTCTGAGTTTGTTTCGGCATTTCTTCTCAGAGTAGTCAGATAGGAAATGCCGGCCTCATCTAGCTATTTGAAATATTGACGTGTAAAAGTGTTATTTTATGACCTATTTACAGAAATAAATATAATTTATTTATCATTTATCAAGTAGTGCAGTATCCCCGTCTAGCAGTCTATTTGAAATAAATGGTTTTGACTTTGACTTTGACTTTGAATGATAGAACAGCCTACATACCTGCTACCTTCTGCATGATACCCTTTTCGTAGTAGTATCGGAGTGACCGGGACAGCTTGTCGTAATTCATCGCTGGTCTATTCTTCTGCGCGCCCCACCGGCGAGCCACCTGCAAGAAGACAGCAGTTCTACCTTCATCGGTCTTTGAGAAGAATCAAGAATCTTACTTTGTCCTAGTATCCGCAAAATAGCTTGGTAATGGTTGGATGCGTAGAGCTGAAGACCGGACTTAGCATGGCATGCCATTGGAGAGGCCTGGGGCCTTAGTCTGCTATTACAATTGTGTCAGAATGGTCGATCACTGAGCAGTGCGAGAGGGACGGAGCTATACAACCTACATAGCTCCGTCCCTCTCGGCCCCTGGTCATTGGGGGAGGCTTACCAACTTATGTTCATCAGTGGATATTTTGCAGACAGTGTAAAATTACCAAATCACTTTTTATGGTATAAGCCGGTAAACGAGTAGACGTATCACCTGATGGTAAAAGCAATCGCCGCCGCCCATGGACACTTGAAACACTAGAGGCGTTACTAGTGCGTTGCCGGCCTTTTAGGGGTTAGGAATTTAAGGGTTGTTCGGAATCGGGGATTGGGAACTCACTCACACAACGCAAGCGTTGTGTCACGTCGGTGTACTGCTCGGCCGTGGTATCACTCCGGTCGAGCCGACACAGCAGTGCCGAAGTATGCTACAGTACTAATTAATATTATAATGCAAAAGTTTGTGTGTTAGTGTGTATGTTTATTACTCAAAAACGTTAAACCAGCTGAAAGGGTAGCGGTGAAATTTGGAATAGGAATAGATTGTGATCTGGAATAACACATAGGCATGACACAGGAGAAAATCCTAGTGTAGACGGGCAACGCTTAAAAAATACATCTCATAATACCATGAAAATTAAGGGAAGTGGAAACTGTCTTTTTCTTTTACTTCTCCTCTAATAAAATCTTCTGATTTATTTCGTTGCGGGATACAAGACAGTCATTCATGTCCCTGGGACGTTGGACTTCAGTGTTCCGGTGTTTGCATGGTTGTATCTACTGTAGATCCTGGTGCACAGGAGTTGCAGCGGTACGGGAGGTTATGGCGGGATTGTGTGATAATCAAATAATGTATCAGAGATCTCCTGTAAAGAGTAACATTTGCTTACCTCCTCAGGCTCATGCAGTTTAAACTCCAGCCCGCGGCCGGTCCAGGCGACACAGCGCGCCCCCTCAGCCAGCAGCGACACCAGAAACTGCCACAGCTGGAGAGCACCGCGTCTACCACCACCTGGTAATGAGACCATCATTAGATATAGAGAATCTGAAGAAATATTTCTGATTAAATTGCCGCGTTGCTTTGTTTTAAAAGATACTTAGTTGGGGACTTAAGGATGCTTTTCCTACCAGAGATGTCATACAGATGCTCATAGCTAAGCTGTGAAACTATGTGACCGTTTCCCTGAAACTAAGCTATGTAGCTGTGCGAGGAAGACGCGTCCAGCTCAGTATGCGATGTATCGATAGTAGGGAACTGCCTACTATAGTACACATTAATAGCACGCATACACAGCACCATCCATAATATACTTTCTTTCCAGATATACAACATGCTTGCGCTTTCCATTTGGGCTAAGCTATGTGTACCGGTGAATTAATTGATGGAAGCCAACCGCATCCACAGCTATGTAGCATATGCTACATCTCTGGTGGAAAAACACCTAACCTTTCTAGTTCGTAGGTCTTAGGGATTCCCAGGTAAGGCAGTGTTATAGAGTATCAACATGAGGTCTTGAATGTTTCAGTAGTCACATCTATAACAGGTGGAAAGTGGTCTTCAACTGGTATCGCTCGTAAGGGCTGTTACACATGTGCAGCATGTTACCAACGGCAGAGCCGTAACTGCATCCGTTTCGCGTCAGGTAGATCGGCAGCCCTGTTGCCAACGGCATTCCTCTGCCATTGGCAATATGCTGCTCGTGTGTAAGAGCTCTGAAGCTCTAAAAAAAAAAATACTCGGGCTTTGAAGACACCCAGGTTATACCCATCAGGAAACACAGAAACACTTCCCGTGAAAAATTCTACTCTTTAGCAGTTCGCAATGAAGCTTGAAGTCGCTTTATCCTTTACCATATATCTGGTGGTGTTACGATGAATGTGGTGCTTACCAGCATGCGTGGTGGTGACGTGTTGGTGTGGAGACGCAGCATCAGTGCGCGCTGACGTGGTCGGCGCTGACGTGGAGCATAAGGAACTGCTTACTGGAATTTGGAGAAATATTTTTTTAATGTGAGAGGATCATGCTACTGCTGTGTCGGCTCTTGTGGACTGATACCATTTAAAGGTAGTATATCGGTGTGATACTACCACAGTTTTGTACATAGTGTGCAGCCACGTAAGGAAAAGAGGGGTGGTCCAATGAAAAGGTCGGCAACACACTTTTAACTGAAAACAACCGACGTGAAACAACGCTTGTGTTGTGTTTCGTTAGATGAGTGAGGTTATCGAAGCCTAATTATCCTCCTTCCCAATCTCCAATTCCCCAACAAACCTTAAATTCCTAACCCCCAAAAGACGGGCAACGCACTAATAACTCCTCTTGTTTTGCGGGTGTCCATGGGTGGCGTTGATTGCTTACCATCAGCTGATCCGCCTGCTCGTTTGGCCCTATTTCGTAAAAAAATCTCAAATAAAATGTATGCCACAACTGTGACACCCGAGACCGCAACCCCAGAGGAGTAACAGTTGCATTACCGGATTAAAAAAGGAATACACTATTTTCTTAAAGATTTAAAGGTAATATCGGGTGCTCTTGTTTCGTGGACCATATTTTGCCTTCTGCGGACCACTGATAGTCCAAAGACCATCCGTTAGGAACAGCTGACTATAAAACAATACTGCAAATCATAGGCGTAGCCAAGGGGGTGGGGTTTGCTGAGCCTTGAACAGGGACTCAGTCACAATAAATCACAAAAATAAAACCCCCTAAAATGCGTACCTAGACATTACAGAGCGTTATTTTTCTATTTAGCATAGTACATCCCCTGTTTGGTAAAGGTCTCTATGACTACCTATGAAACGGTATATCTATAATATAAAAATAAGTCGGGTTTTCCTTCCTGACGCTATAACTCTAGAACTCACGAACCGATTTCCACGGTTTTGCATTCGTTGGAAAGGTCTCGGGCTCCGTGAGGTTTATAGCAAAGAAAAATTCAGAAAACATTTGAGAAAAGCAGAAAAACGGAGAATCATTAGTGGCGAAACGGAGTTCGCCGAGTTTGCTAGTTACATATAAAGTATTTTTTTTTTGCTCACATATTTCATGGGTCGACTTTCTTGAACCCCTCCCGAAACTAAAACCTGGCTACGCCTATGCTGCAAATCCATGCCTCACCTAGTTTCTCGTCCCAGTGCTGGTGGTGGTCGGTGCTGGAGACCGGCTCCTGTCTCTCGCGCGGCTCCTCCGCTACTTCTTCACCACACTTCCCGTAGGAACTGCATCTGATGATACCACAATTATAAACCTATGTTCTAAATCTAAACTAATAAATAAAACTGCGGCGTAGGTACTCGAATGTTTGTAACATTAAAATGACTGCATACATGCATACGTACAATACTGTCTGTCTGTTTGTTCCGGCTAATCTCTGAAATGGCTGGACCGATTTTGACAGGACTTTTATTGGTAGGGTAGCTGATGCACTTAGGAGTTTTTTCAGAAAATGAGGTCATAAGTCCGTAATCTACGCGAGGCAGGTTGCTAGTATCAGCTAGTTAGATATTATGGTGATGCCTCTAAATCTCTTAAATAAAAACGCTATAGATGTGTAAGTTTCGGCATAGAACTAGAAGTAAACACCTTCGTATTAGTAATCGAAACGAGAGAGCGTTCGGAGCTCTGATTGGTCGGCTCGAATAAAAGGCTACATGTCTCCTGATCTGAGACAAAATACAACTACTTATTGTTTTTATTATAACCCTCGTGAGACATACTTAATTAATGATTATACTAGCATGGCTTGAAACTAGTCGAGTTTCTCGTCAAACAGTTACGTGAGTAAGCCGATAACGTAATAATTAACAAATATTATTTTCGTTGTATTTTACCTGTGCATCTGTGCGGAGTAGTCCCTGTACTCAGGACGCGTCTCCTCTCCCTCCCCCTTACATCTAAGGAACATAAAGAAAATCTTATAGTACCTAGAGATCGACCCGGAACTGCGGACTACCTAGTGGGTTTACCGGGGCTCCGGCTCGAAAAGCAGGAGTAGGAACGGGGTAGTGTTTAGTCAGTAAGAGTCTGACACTCTCTCTCGCCTCGCCCAAGGTGGGAGAAGTCATAGGATGATTTCCCCCTCAAAAAAACCGTAAAAAGCTATGCTACGAAGATGTAATAGCTAAGCTGTGAAACTATGTGACCGTTTCCACTGATACTAAACTGTGCGAGGAAGATGCGCAGCTCGAGTATGCGATGTAACGATAGTAGAGAAGCCATCCGTAGCACGCATCTTTCCATATAAAAAACATAGCTTAACTGAGTCCGTTTCCATCAGTGCTAAGCTATGTGTACCAATAAATATGATTGGTGGAAACCAAACGCATCCACAGCAACGTAGCATAGCACATTTCTGGTGGTCCCTCCTAAAATAGGTTATGCCTAATATGGCTCAAAGTTATAATTGTTGATGCTTGGGTTTTCCATAATCAGTTCAATTAAAACTAGTGGTCGAAATTCGACCATATACGATTTAATTTACAATACCACTTAACATACGTTCAAGGATAATTTTTATTTGCTAGTTTTGTAAAATTCAAATAAATATATTCCGGCGCATCATGAACAGGGAAACTCTATTCATATGAGACGTGAGAATATCATCGCAATGTCTGTCGATTTTGACGTTTTGTCAAATACGATCAGATACTATGCATGGTAGCGTGCGTAATGTTTTATTTATCGATTTAATGTACTTTGTAAGCATTATTTTTGAAAAATATTTGCGTTCTGCACTTCTCCTACACATAAACTATAAGTGTACCAAATTTTATGCTCTTACGTCCGCGCAATTTTCGTAAAAAGGGTCCAAAGTTTTTGCATCACGTATTAATATATAGATACAGCTGAAATATTATTTTATAAATATATACTCACGGCTCATGTTGGTCAATCAGCGTGTGCGCATGTGTGTGTGCGTGTCGCGCGTACAGCTGCGGGTGGGTGTGTGTGTGGGGGTGTTCGTACGGGCGAGCTGATGATGTGGGCGTCGAGGATTCCCTGGAACAGAAGACATTGGGTAATTGTTTAATACTTACTACTAACTAAGCTTATAGTTGTCCTGATGGTAAGCGGTCTTCGTAGACTAAAGGTAAGCGTCCACAGGCCCGCATCGCACGCAACGGATGTTAGTTAGTCTTGTATAGAAACTCGTACAACTGCGTCCACTGATCCGCATCGTACGGACCGCATCATCGGCAATGTCTACATGCGATGCGTACTGATGACGTCATACGGAATGCGTGCGATACGGGCCTGTGGACGCTTACCTTAAAGCGACGTCTTATGTGAGCGATCGATTGAGTTGTGTTTCATTGTACGAGTGAGGTTACCGGAGGTCTAATTTACCTTCCTTCCCAATCCCCGATTCCCCAACATCCCTTAAATTCCTAAAAAGGCCGGCAACGCACTTGTAACGCCTCTGGTGTTTCGGGTGTCCATGGGCGGCGGCGATTGCTTATCATCAGGGTGACCCTAAGCTACGGACTATCTAGCGAGTTTGCCGGGGCCCTGCCACGAAAAGCAGGTGTAGGAACGGGGTGGTTTTTAGTCAGTAAGAGTCTGATACTCCCTCTCGCCTCGCCAAGGGAGGGAGAAGTCATTAGATGATATTCTCCCCTTAAAAAAGATATCAGCCAGTCAGTCGGTCAGTCCTCTAGTGAAGCTATTTGCTTGTTTTAACAAATAACGATCAAGAAACTCCATGGTTACACTTTTTTAAACCCAGCAACGCACTTGTAAACTCCTATGTTTTTGCAGATGTCCATGGGCGGTGTCGATTGCTTACCATCAGGGTGATCTGCCGTATAACAAAAATGTCACTAATCATCAAGTGTTACCTGTGCTGGTAGTGCAGTCCCCAGGGTATGGGGTAGGGCTGGGTCTGCTGCGCCATGTCACCACCCTGCCGCTGCCCGCCGACGACAGCTCATTGCGAGGGTCTGGAGTGCAAGAAATAGGGAATTAGACATTGGAAGCGCTCTTTATATGCCTGCCGTGAAAACAGACTGTTAAGTTCAACAAGGCAGAATTAAGTGCATATTTATATATTTATAGTATTTTATGTTTTAGTATATTACACACACGCCTTTTATCCCCGAAGGGGTAGGCAGGGGTGCACATTACGGCACGTACTTTTCACCATTTGTGTTATAAGTCCCATGTAATGGGGGTGTGCCTATTGCCATATACTGGACACAATTGCAGACTCCGTGCTACTACCGAGAAAAATAGAAAATCCGAAAAAAATCCAGTAATACTTTGCCCGACCCGGGAATCGAACCCAAACCCGACCAAAAAAGATTTCTTTTAGTATATTATTATTGTATTCATATCCTTCGTAGCCTTCGTTGCCTGATGTAAATAAATAAATAATAAGAAAATCCTTCTCACTTTTTATACAAACATTATATCAACAGCCTATAAGTGTCCACTGCTGACCAAAGGCCTCTTCTCACACGGAGAAGGTTTGAGCATTAATCACCACGCTTGCTCAATGCGGGTTGGCGATTTCAAACTTATAATAAAAAAAAATTAAGCCCAGGTTTCCTCACGATGTTTTACTTCACCGTTTGTCAGTGGTATTCAAATAATCTCAGAAAGTACATATAATATGTAACTTGGAAAAAGTCACATTGGTACTTGCCGTTGGTAGGTTTCGAACCCGCACTCTCATGCATGAAAAGGAACCGCCTTGAGTGTGCTTTTCCACCAGACATGTGCTATGTGGATGGGTTCGGCTTCCACCAATCATATTCTTTGGTACATATATCTTAATACTGATGGAAACGGACTCAGCTATCGATACATAGCATACTCGAGCTGCGCATCTTCCTCGCACAGCCACATAGCTTAGTATCAATGGAATCAGTCACATAGTTTCACAGCTTAGCTATTACATCTTCGTAGCATAGCTACATAGCACATCTCTGGTGGAAAATCACCCTAAATCGCTCCATCGACAGTAGTCCAAAGTAACATAAACAAGAAAAGGAAAGTCAGAGACAGAGACACCGGGCGGGACGCTAGTTTACAATAAAACAAAAACGAAATAAACACAGACTCCTTGCCATTGATCTCTGTAATAAATCAGGAAGTGATTCCAACTGCATAGCGCGGCCATTTTATTTCCTGTTACGTCTGACGGTAGCTCTACCTCTAGGTAGCTGGTAGAGCCGCCGTCACGAATTATGAATGAAACTCTATTGGATTACGATCGAGTACTGAGTTTTAAAACCGCGATAACTTTCAGACTCGATTTGCGAGCTAAGATTTGTATGAAATTGCATTTTGTTAACGTTTTAGCTCGTTTTTAATCCCCGTAGTTGTAGACCGAGGTGCACATTGCAGAGGTGCACATTGCAGAGGTGTATTTTCATTAACTATTAACTAAAAATCACAGAGCTAAGAATCAAGAGCTGAAGAGTTAGCTTCTTTGTTTGTTTATTTGAACGTGCTAATCTCTGGATCTACTGATCCGAATTGAATAATTATATTTGTGTTGGATAGTCTATTTAGCGAGGAAGGCTATAACGTATAAAACACTTCACTACGATCAATTGGAGCGGTGTGAAATGACGCGGAAGTAGCTAATCTACATCTACACTAATATTATCTACACTAATATTATAAAGAGGAAAACTTTGTTTGTTTGTTTGTTTGGTTGTAACGAATAGGCTCAAAAACTACTGGACCGATTTTAAAAATTCTTTCACCATTCGAAAGCTACATTATCCACGAGTAACATAGGCTATATTTTATTTTGGAAAAAAATAGGGTTCCGTGAGATATTTGGATTTTTCGGACACAAACTGAAAAAAAACAACCAAAGAAGTTTCTTATTTTGCGTACGCTGCCTAAACTACAAAAGATAGAACCATAAAATGTTAAAGTTAATTGTAGATCTTATAAATATCTACAAAAAAGTCCGCGACACACTATACCTATCTATGTCGAGTGAGGCACAACAACCACATTTTTATTTAAAAATAAAAATCTTGATTTTTTTGGACTACATTTAAACGCGTTTATTTTACTCATGCTATTAATCTTTATCAAAATAAATTATTTCATCAATAAGTACAGTTTATGTTGATAATATTTGGTCTCTGAATGATTAAAATTGGACGTTTGGTTTTGAAGTTGTGGTCAAATTAAAATATTACGATTTCTGCTGCACGGCCCGTTGCGAAGTGGACGTCGCCAAGGCCAGGGGTGCGCGTGCGGGAGAGGGGTGTTTAGATCTATGAGTAAGGTACCCGCGAGGCTCATATTTAATATTATAAATGCGAAAGTAACTCTGTCTGTCTGTCTGTTACGCTTACGCCGTTACGCCTAAACCAGTAAACCGAACATTTTGATGAAATTTGGTACAGAGATAGAATAAACAACATAGACTACTTTTTATTGCAAAAAAAATAGGAGAGTGGGTAAATAGGGGATGAATGGTCATATGGAAATTCGCCATTTTTAAAACTGTAACATAGGGGAGAGTGGGTAAGAATAGGGGATGAATGATCATATGGAAATTCGTCATTTTTAAAGTTGTAACAGTGAAACTTTGTATTTAGTTACTTAATAGGGAACATAGGCTACTTTTTGTAGCGAATAAAAAGGGTAGAAGGCGTTTTAATTTTGACCAGCAACCACGCGGACGAAGTCGCGGGCAAAAGCTAGTACCTGTATAAAACTCAAGATTTAACACAAAATTATACAAACACAAAACTGCGCAAAAAAAAACCATCTTGTCACATTCACAATAAACATATTTTAAAAAGGAATCACTTTGGTTTCCTATGCACGTCACAGGCGCCCCCTGCCGGATATTCGCAGGAATCAATCAACAGGCGGCGACGAACGGAATTACTAAACGTCTTCACAGAGGGGTAGGCAGAGAGAATACGGTGTGATTGTTAGCAATATTATTGTTACATTTGTTGTTGGATAATCTGATTTTTGTACGCTGCTTGCGGTAAAAATATTCAATATTTTGCGTGTGATTTTATTATTAAAAGTCAGTCGCTGTGTTGTTGGTTAAAAATGTCGTGGTGGCCCGGAGATTTAAGATTAAAAAGACGCCCGCCTCTCATGCGTAAGAGTGCGGGCTCGAAACCTACCAACGGCAAGTACCTACTAATGTGACTTTTACCAAATTACATGTATTTTCTAAGATTATTTAGACTGACAAACGGTGAAAGAAAACATCGTGAGGAAACCTGGGCTTATAATTTCTAATTATTAGTTTGAAATCGCCAACCCGCATTGAGCAAGCGTGATGGTTAATGCTCAAACCTTCTCCGTGTGAGAAGAGGCCTTTGGTCAGCAGTGGACACTTATAGGCTGATGATGTGATGATGGTAAAGGAGATCGGCAAATCTTGGCCTCAACCCGACAAACAAAATACTATGGCTAGCCGCACACACTCAATAATATTGTCAATGCAAGATTGTCAATATCTTCATCAATAAAATGATCCCCGCACACTACACAATATTATTGTCAATTTTTCATGGTACAATCTGACTCAGTCGATCCGCAGCTAGATTCGTGTGCGCACGTTGAACATAATGGAAAGAAAGAAAAAAGTCGTTGCATTGAGTATTGCATAAAGGTGATTGACCAACTTGTATGGGACTTTGGCTATTTTTGAACAAGCACTTCAGCTAATAATATATGTTTGATTTATTAGTTCATATCAGTAAGAATGAAGATACAAACTTAGTTTTGTATCAAGATTTATATTTAGATATTTTTTTACATTTTATTGAAACTGATTATTCATGAAATAAAACATTTTTTTTCTATTAAATTGCATTATTAATCCGATTCATATGTAATTAAAATATGGCCAAGGAACTCGGCAGGTGGATTAATCATTTTCTGGTACCTTGCCCAGCTTAAAAACCAAATAATAGTTATTATATGTGCACATCTACCTACTGTTCTATGACCCACCATGCAGTTGCAGCAATAATGTTTTATGGCTGTCCTGCCTTTAGTATTATTTTCATATAATATATATACAACATATGTTTTCCTACCAATGTGTCTACTTTGTATTTTCCCACGCAATAAATTGGAGTTTCAACACTCACAATGCAAAAGAACAAAGCGAATAATATCTGTCATTTTGACGAAAAACACAACAGATTGACAGCACATTGGCAGCACTAAAGTCAAATTCAAAGCCAACTACTACAAATACTTGGTCTTATCATAACAAATACCAATAAAAATCGATTTTTTTAAAGTACAAATTGATACAAAGTTATTAGCGTCAGACATTTACTAAAATATAAATAAAATTATTGGTAAATTACATTTTTGTTGAGCAGCCTGTTAAAAAATAGCCAGATTTGGACAATCTCCTTTTACTAACTAAAAAAAGGCAATCAAACAAAATCAAACAGCAATTCATAATACGTCCAGGCAGACGGGACGTAAACTTTGTTCGTAGGGAATTATTTTTTTTCTTTACGTCTTCTCTGTGTGTTTACGTGTTTTAATTAATCGTGATACAGATCACGATATGCTTTGCAGGATGTATTCCATAATTCTGGATAAGTTTCCCATGTTTTAATAAACACTGACAAATAGGATTTTTCCGTAAGGGTACTATTATCAACAGTATCAACACTATTTTCGCATTGGATACTGTTTTCGTCTTCCATTTTGAACAAATAACACGAACGTCCGCCTGCCTTGAAATCTTTTCCTCAACTAAAATATTGCCGCGCGCCCGCACACGTCAATATGATTGACAATATCCCTGCCTCCCCCGATATTGACGTGACAAAATCAGAATTTCTGGATATTCTACAATATTATTGAACAATACCGCAATACAGGTCGCACACACACAATATTATTGACAATACGTACTTTATTGACAATATTATTGAGTGTGTGCGGCTAGCCTATGGATTTTCAACGACTGTTATTTGTATTTAGCCGTTTGTAATTAGTTTTCTGATATAAATCGGTAGAAGCCAAATATTTCAGGGTCTTGGGTGATATGACTTGAGTGAAAAAAAAGCAATGAAAAGTAGGTACACCAAAATTGTACAATGCATGTATTTTGTCTGTACTTTAATAACTAAAAATACGCCTCTACTTGACACCACAAGAAATAACATATCCCAAAATAACCACTACATAAAACTTTCAATTTAAAAAACAAGCAAAATACGGGTAAAAATATTATTTTTTCCTTCAAATAGAATCGAAAAAAATCAATACATCTCTCATAATCGAAGCTTGTTTAGAATCTAATCGGGGAACGGAAGTAAATCCCGCGCTCATTTCCCGGGGCGACATCCCGGGACCATCCCGGAGAATTCCCGGGATCGGGGACTTAAATACGTTTGGATTGGCAATTGAATTTCATTGGCGGGGAATCGAATTATGGAAGTTTTATAAGTGAAGGAAGGTCATGGCTAGACGGTTTTTTTGAAAATATGGGTCATGATAGTTGTGGATACAAATCCCCAGCAAAGCGTGGGGATTCTGGCAAACCGCTCTAATGTATGAGAGATAGATATGATGAGAGATGTGCTATGCTACGTTGCTGTGGATGCGTTTGGCTTCCACCAATCATATTCATTGGTACACATAGCTTAGCACTGGTGGAAACGGGTTTAACTAAGATATGTTTTTATATGGAAAGATGCGTGCTATGGATGGCTTCCTTACTATCGATACATCGCATACTCGAGCTGCGCATCTTCCTCGCACAGCTACACAGCTTAGTATCAGTGGAAACGGTCACATAGTTTCACAGCTTAGCTATTACATCTACATAGCTCTACATAGCACATCTCTGGTGGAAAAGCACCGTAAATCCTTAATTACAGAGCCGAGTGGTTGCAAATGCGATTCCCGGGTCGGGCAAAGTATTACTGGACTTTTTTTGGTTTATCGAAAATTTCTCAGTAGCACGGAGTCTGGAATTGTGTCCAGTACCTATATGGCAATAGGCTCACCCCCTATTACATGGGACTTATAACACAAATGGTGAAAAGTGTGTGTACATTGTACAGCGGCATTACGTGCCGTAATGTGCACCTCTGCCTATCCCTTCGGGGATAAAAAGGCGTGACGTTGTGTTATTGTTACGTCTCTATTAAAACATTGATTCGAAATATTCCATCTCTATACTACGTCACATCCGTGTTCTCAATTTGAAACAGCGCACAACAGGGGGTGCTTCCGCTTCCGGCCACGCCTACCGCCCTCCCCACTCCATAGTCTATACTATATGTTGTATCTATAGTCTACACTCCATACTATATCTTACTAATATTACTAGCGACCCGCCCCAGCTTCGCATGGGTGCAATGGTGATATATTATGCATGTATTATACATATAAACCTTCCTCTTGAATCACTCTATCTATTAAAAAAACTGCATCAAAATCCGTTGCGTAGTTTTGACGATGATCGATTATCGCAATGGCTGGGTAACGGCTGCCGTACAATGTGTAGCGGGTTCGATTCAACAATTATTGTCTGTTTTTACGAGTCTAATATTTATTTTAATGGGGGAAAATCATCCAATGACTTCTCCTACCTTTTGCGAGGCGAGAGTGTCAGAAACTTACTGACTAAAAACCACCCCGTTCCTACTCCTGCTTTTCAAGACGGAATCCCGGTAAACCACTAGGCAGTCCGCAGCTCCGGATTTGTTTTTTTTTTACATTTGATCGTTTGAGGTTTGGCCGCTATCTCGCCTGATGGTAAGTGATGATGCGGCCTACGATGGAGCACGTCTGCCCATAAGCAACCTATTCACTCGGGCTTTGAAGACACCCAGGTTATACCCATCAGGAAACACATACTCCCACAAGGAGTTCCACTTCCAGTTCGCACAAGGAAGCTTAGGAAAGGAGAAAGGAAGAATAGGTGGATGATCTTCTTTTATTTTAATTTCGCCTCACACTATCCTGAAGCGAAGCGCTTCGTGCGAGTGGGATATCTACCATTTGTTTCGAGTCTGGGTGTCATGTGTATGTGAACTTGTATGTTTGTAAACGCACACACGACACAGGAGACAATCCTAGTGTGGGGTAAAATTAAAATAAAAGAAGATCGGCCACCTATTCACTCAATATCATCACGCCTCTTTATTGTAGGGGAGCGAACAAATAGCTCAATATATGTAATGAGCTGTGTCATCGCGGTGTAGTACTATTGTGGGGTAGGCAGTGATAGAGGGTCGGTAAACAAATGATTGTTAGGATGGGTGTTCCGCAGGGGTCAATTCTCGGTCCGTTTTTATTTCTTATTTATATTAATGACTTACCTTACCTTGTAAAGGATAACCATGGGATAGTACTGTTTGCTGATGATACCTCTTTATTATTTAAACTCAAACGATCTAAACAAAACTTCTATTTAGGTAAAAGACAATGGACAATTAGTCAGTGATCATGTAAATAGTGCTCTCTCAAAAATAGTACGCTGGTTTAGTGCCAATAACTTGCTACTTAATGAATCAAAAACTAAATGCATTAAATTCACAACACCAAATGTTAGGCATGTCAAAACCAGCGTGCTAATCAAGGGCGGGGAGTTGGACCCTGTAGATTCAGCTATTTTTTAGGTATAACCCTAGACGCTAAGCTACAGTGGGCCCCACATATAGATAAGTTGTCGAAAAGGCTCAGCTCAGCAGCATGATGCCGTTAAAAAAATTAGAAATTTAACTGATGTAAATACAGCGCGTCTAGTATACTTTAGTTATTTCCATAGTATCATGTCATATGGTATTCTCCTGTGGGGGAATGCTGCTGACATTCAGTCTGTCTTTGTGCTGCAGAAGCGAGCCATTCGATCAATTTATAATCTTAGTCCGAGGCATTCTCTCAGGGAACTATTTAAAGAAATTAATATAATGACTGTTGCCTCTCAATATATCTATGAAAATATAGTGTATGCTCATAAAAACATAAAATTATTTAACAAGTACAGTGATATACACAATATCAACACTAGAAATAAAAATAAATATGTTGTTCCTACTACTAGACTTAAGAAAATAAGCGGTTCGTTTAGATGTCAATGTATACGCTTTTACAATAAAATTCCCAGCCATATTCAAAGTTTAAACCTAGGTAAATTTAAAAATATTATTAAAGAAAAACTTTGTAGTAAAGCTTTTTATAAAATAAAAGACTACTTGGAGGATAGTCAGGCTTGGGAATGAACTGCTATAATGTCCACACAGGTCTTGCTGACATGTTTGTAACATATAGTTACATTTTTTATACAATTTGACATTAACATAATTTGACATTGTTTTATATATTTTTTTTCCTTTTATATTTTTATATTTCCTTTTAAAATTGTTAGTTTGAGGACCGTGTGAGACTTTTGCTAGTCATTTTATTTTTAGTAAATTATATTCTGACAGTTTGAGCATTTGTGTGGCCTACCCAAATGTTCTTTTGGTTGGTGTTGTTCGTCGGATCATTCAGCAACAGCCGTCAGCTGAGCTGATTGTAAACTGACACATGCGTGCTGCCATCTGAACAGGTCCGCTCAAACTGCTGTGGTTCTTTCCTCAAAAGACCACTACAGAATCAACTTGCACGGTTCTCCGACATCTTTAATTGATTTTGTCTGGACTTTAAAAGAGACTATGACCTCTGAGTTTGTTTCGGCATTTCTTCTCAGAGTAGTCAGATAGGAAATGCCGGCCTCATCTAGTTATTTAAGAGATTGACGTGTAAAAGTGTTATTTTATAACCTATTTGCAAAATAAATATCATTTATTTATCATTTATCATTTATCATTTGAGTTTCTTGCTCGTTCTTCTCCATTCGAAGCTACATTTTGGAACGAGCGCCTAGCTTCACTGATGGACAGACTGACAGACTATTGTTTATTTCTTTCTTTGTTGACGTTTCAACAGTACCTAAGTGAAATAAAAAAAGGTTTATTTCAGAAACATGTACAAAACTTTTACTGTTGACGTTTCAAAAGTACCTAAGTATGTATATGGTTTAATTGGAATAAATGATTTGACAAACTGACGGACGATTTTATTTCATTTATTAAACTGATCATGTTTAAAATTGTGTTTAAATTTATCAACCACAAATATATTATTAAAGAAATACAGTTAACTGTCGTAACCTTCCTTTTCTATGATATAAGCCAGTAAACGAGCAGACAGATCACCTGATGGTAAGCAATCGCCGCCGCCCGTGGATACTCGAAACACCAGAGGCGTTACAAGTGCCTTGGTGGCCTTTTGGGGGTTAAGAGTTTAAGGGTTTTTGGGGAATCGGGGATTTAGAACACCACGATACACAAAGCAAACATTGTTTTACGTCGGTTTTCTGCTCGGCCGTGGTATCACTCCGGTCGAGCCGGCTCAGCAGTGCTGAAGCATGGCGAGCCTACACTTATTACTTAAACTATTCCGATATTAACGATTTTATATCGAAAACAATTACTAAGGACTGGGTTAAGTAACCATTAAATGACTCTGAGTGCGGCTGTGAGTAAACAATTTAAAGATTTTTAGTAGGAAACTCATCGTTAATAATAATAGGCCATGATAGTTGGTGACAGTCCACTGCTGGACTATGAGCCTCCTCTACATAAGAGGGTTTGCCATAATCTCCGCAGGCAGGCGGGTTGGAGATCGCAGTGTAAAAGGTTCAGGTTTATCAGAGAGCGCTGCTGCACGGCCTCTGTCTATGTTTTCATAGTCGGGTATATGACACCCGTGGGAAGAGTAGGGGTGGTGACAAATATATTCAACTTTGTGATCACTACATAGCTAGTGAAAATTACACATTACTAAAGGAAATCTTGACTCGGTAATCGAACCCAGAACAGTATCACAAGGTACCTACTACATATAACTAAACAAGTCAGTTAACTCCCTAGAGTATATCAGTTAGAAGCGGTTAATATTTAACTAAGCTCTTTGTTAACCCCGCGGGAGTACGGCGTTCGATGCCCGTGGGGTTACATTGTTACATTTAATTCATGATGCATTTAGTTAAACATTTTGTAATGGGATTGTGTTTATGAAAAAGAGAAACAATGGAGTCAAAATCAAAGTTAAAGTCATGTTATTTATCCTATTAAACCATAAATAGGTACTTTTGAAATGTCAACAAATAGAGAAATAAATAATAGTCTGTCAGTCTGTCTGTCAATGAAGCATTTTTTTTTGAGGGGGGAAAATCATCCAATGACTTTTCTCGCCAGGGTGAGGCGAGAGGGAGTGTCAGACTCTTACTGACTAAAAACCATCCCGTTCCTACTCCTGCTTGTCGAGCCGGAGCCCCGGTAAACTTGCTAGATAGTCCGCAGCTCGTGAAACAACGTTTGCGTTGTGTGAATAAGAATCTCCAAAACTACTGTACCGATTTGAATAATTATTTTTGTGTTGGATAGTCCAATATATTATAAGGTAGGCTATAGGATATAAAACATCACGCTACGATCAATAGGAGCCGAGCAGAGCTGATGAAACGCGGAAGTAGCTATTAATAAATTAATAATTGTATTGACACCTTGAAAAAACAAATAGCCGTGAGTTTTCCCATCGAACACCAATAGCTTCACCCCTCACTACAATGCCGGGGCGACGACAGTGTGTACAATGCCACACACATTCACCAATGTTTCCCAAAGATCTGTCATGATGTCATGCTTGCGTTGTGTGAGTGAGGTTACCGGAGGCCCAATTATCTCTTCCAAATCTTCTCAATCCCCGATTCTCCAACAACCTTTAAATTCTTAACCCCAAAAGGTGATGATCGCGATTGCTTACCATCAGGTAAGTGTACCGGCGTAATCCATCGAGTCGGTCAGGCGAGTGAGTGAGCAATATTCGAATTTGGCGTCAAAAATCCGCCATTTTGTTTTTTTATTATTTTGATATATCTAGTGTCACTCTCACAGTAAATACAAATCTAACGACACCTCTCAAGCCAAAATCCTCCTTCAAAAGAAAAGAAGGAGGAAGAAGGGTAAAAACAAGAAATATAAGTTTAACATTTGTTTCAACAAGGAAGCTTTTCTTTTCCTTTCCTATATCCCACATACATTATTTTTCCTTCTTTCTTTTCTAATCATTATTTTATTTCTCGCCCCGATCTTTGAGCACCGTTGCCCGACACAATTAGTTGATGAGTTGCCGCGTACAATGGCGGACACAATGCCCAAGTTACACAATACAAGCTGTTGTAGGTGACACCTAGTTACGGAGGTAGTTTTGTTAGAGGACATACAATAGGTGTTGGTGTTGGGGGCTAATTCTATTTATTTGGTTAGTTTGTGGAATAGATGCATGATTGGCTTTTAATATTTACAATTTCAAATTGTATATGAAAAGCCAAAATACTCGATAGTGGTTTACCTAGCCGTTTTTTTTTGAGGGGAGATAATCATCCTATGACTTCTCTCGCCTTGGGCGAAGCGAGAGAGTGTCAGACTCTAACTAACTAAATACCAGCCCGTTCTTACTTGCTTTTTGAGCTGGAGCCCCGGTAACCTGTTACGTTGACCGCAGCTCCGGATGGGGTAACAGTGCTACTGGGCCCCATCTGTGGTGGTCTAATATCTTTTTGAAACGTACGCGGAACGTAACGCTCCGTACACACGGGCCTGTTTCTGGTCGGGTGGCGAGCTACCGTACTCGCAGTCCACAGGTTCGTGTTTACGGGGACCGGTTTACCTAGCCTGAAAGTCAAACCCAGAACCGCTTGATCGGCAGTTGCCGTTCAATAGTGCCACCCTGATGTACTTGAAAAATATTTTTAACTATTGTCGCATTTGACTAAGCAGAGAGTAAAAGTTTATATAGATTAGACCGAAGAATGAAAAGCATATCAAAATCGGTTCAGCTAATCACGAAATAATCGCGGGCAAACATACACACATACATACATACAGGTAAAACCAAGAACCTCCTTCCTTTTTTGAAGTCGGTTTAAGAACATAATTTTTAACTACCACACTCAGAGACATTTAATGATTGCTTAAACTATTCCTTAGTAACGATTTTGTTCCGAAAACAATTGCTAAGCACTGGGTTAAGTAACCATTAAACGACTGCGTATTTTACAAAAATAATAAGATGAACGCAACCAACCCTTTGCCCGCGGCCGCCCGGTCCAAGCGACCCCCAGCAATAATTCAGTGGCTCAAATCTCTCATCACTTCGCTTGCATTATTAACCCCGGCTATTACACGGGTTGTCGACTTGTGTTCGTCAAATGGATTATGGAATTAAAGGGTTGAATGCTGTGTGATGACTTTTTTGTTTATTGTTTTATGTTTGAAATATATTTTTGTAACGTCGCCCGCCTTGGGTGAGGCGGGAGGGAGTGTCAGACTCTTACGGAACAAAAACCACCCCGTTCCTACTCCTGCTTTTTGAGCCGGAGCCCCGGTAACCCGCTAGACAGTCCGCAGCTCCGGTTACTAAATGCTATTATTACTTTTTGGCTTCCACCAATCATATTCATTAGTACACATAGCTTAGCACTGGTGGAAACACATGCGCATATTCATAGCACTTCTTACTCGCACATACACAGCTACATAGCTCAGTATCAGTGGAAACGGTCACATAGTTTCACAGCTTAGCTATTACATCTTCGTAGCATAGCTACATAGCACATCTTTTGTGGAAAAGCACACTTAGTCCTTGAAACCCCACAGTATTATATTTTTGTCCGTCAAGTCCTTTACTATGGACGTTCACCAGTCTCCTTTCTAATACAATTAAGGCCCAACACTCCATAACACCGCCAGACTAGGTCCGGAGCTGCGGACTACCTAGCGGGTTTACCGGGGCTCCGGCTCGAAAAGCAGGAGAAGGAACGGGGTGGTTTTTAGTCAGTAAGAGTCTGATACTCACTCTCACCTCAACCAATGGTCCCACTCTCCTTAAAAAAGACATAGCACACCTCTCGTTACTATTTAAAATTTATCTTTTAACTTCTGACACTCCCTCTCGCCTCGCCTAAGGCGAAAGAAGTCATGGGATGATTTTGCCCCCTAAAAAAAAGACTTAAAAAACTGTATTGACGTTTCTAAATCAAAATTGACGCGAATCAAACAATGAAGCTCATAATATTATAGCCGCGGGGTGCGAGCGACCCGGGCCCCGCGGGGCTCGCGTCGGCAAACAGAGGGTTAACTAGCTTGCTCTTTTCATTAAAAGCTTTACACTCGTGTATGGCTATGGGAGGAGAGGGTTGAATTAGGCTTAGCGATTTGCAATTGTTTGGATACATCGCGTCTTTTGACGGTAGATTTGTTTATAAGCATTTGTCAATTATTTTGTAGATTGCATGCATTGATCAAATTTTAAATGTGGGCTCGCCATGCTTCGGCACTGCTGGGCCGGTTCGACCGGAGTGATACCACGGCCGAGCAGTACACCGACGTGAAAAAATGTCTGCGTTGTGTGAGTGAGGTTACTGGCGGCTCAATTACCCCCTTTCTAATCTTCTCAATCCCCGATTCCCCAATAACCTTTAAATTCCTAACCCCCAAAAGGCCGGCAACGCACTTGTAACGCCTCTGGTGTTTCAAGTGTCCATGGGCGGCGGCGGCGATTGCTTACCATCAGGTAAAAAATCTAAGCTTTTTGTTTATTACCAAGTAACGGGGGTTAGGTTAGGTGCACAGTAACTGCTGTACTCAGAGTCATTTAATCCAGTCCTTAGCAATTGTTTTCGGAATAAAATCGCTACTAAGGAATAGTTTATAAATTAAATGTCTCTGAGTGAGGCAGAAAGTATCTTTTAGTTAAAAGATGTTTGGTAAAAACCGACAACGACCAATACGGATCCACACAACTCTCAATCCGCTTCTCCCCTGGCCCCAAAGCTAACGTATCATACTACATCAATTATTTGTTTTCCCGGCGAAGTGGCGACTCTCTACAGTATCTACACTATCTACACATTGCTACACAGTGCACAAGGGGTCCAATCGACCCGTGTGTATTTAATTGTTTATGATAGACTCGCTACTTAAGTAGTTTAATGATTCATTTGGCTTCATTAGCGGTTAATATGACTGCTCAGTTCAGGATTTCTAAGTTAAAGTCTAAATTATTTATTTCAAATAAACCAGGAAGGTACTATTGAACGTCAAAGCAAATGTTAAAAATGTCTGTTTGTCGGTTAGTCCTCTAGTTGCTCTATTTGCTCGTTCCAAAGTGTAGATTCGTATGGAGAAGAACGAGCAAGAAACTCCATAGGTTTTTTTTCTTTTTTAATCAGGTTTACAATACAATACCTACATGGTTAAAAAAGTCACATCAACATCCTGTTAAGTGCTGACCAAAGGCCTCTTCTCACACGGAGAAGGTTTGAGCATTAATCACCACGCTCGCTCAATGCGTGGCGATTTCAAACTTATAATTAGAAACTATAAGTCCAGGTTTCCTCACGATGTTTTGCTTCATCGTTGGTCAGTGGTGTCTAACTTAGAAATTACATATAACTCAGGAAACGTCCCAAAATCACAGTGGAATGTTTGTCCGTCAATCAGGTCAAAACTACTGATCGGATTTTGATGGGATTTGGTATACAGACAGGGTATGACTAAACACCACCCGCCCCGTTCCTACTCCTGCTTTTCGAGGCGGAGCCCCGGTAACCCTCTAGGTAGTCCGCAACTTAGCAGCTCCGCAGCTAGGATTAGGCATCAACCCACGAAACTATCCCACGAAAACGCGGGCAGAGCCGTCGGCAGAAGCTAGTAGCCTAATAAAACGCATGACATTTGCTATTTTTAACATCGTAAATTGGTGATCCAACTAGCTGAGTGATTAAACAATCTTTATTTAGCAAATAGATTAGATACAATGAATAATGTTTTTGCAATTCATGTAGATAGGTATTAAAGTTGGGCTGCTAGCGTGCCTTAATTGACTATTCTGTGAAGAGGCTTGATAATTGGTGTAATCGGTTGAGTGACTGCTCAGCACATTGCGGTGGCTAGCTCCGAATCTGCCGTATTATACGGGGCCCCCTGTTTTTTACTTCATTTCCAGAAATTACAAAAGTCCAAATAATTTATAATCAATTCAACTGTGGCAGAGCCATGCTTCGGCACTGCTGGGTCGGCTCGACCGGAGTGATGCCACGGCCGAGCAGTACACCGACGTGAAATAACGCTTGCACTGTGTTTCGTTATGTGAGTGAGGTTACAGGAGGCCCAAAGACTTCTCTTCCCAATCCCCAATTTCCCAACAACCCTTAAATTCCTAACCTCCAAAAGGTCGGTAACGCACTTGCCGTTCGTCTACTCGTTTACCGTCTGATACCATAAAAACCTATATTTTGAAAGGACAATGCCACCAATCTTTATGTGTACTAGACGCGGACTCTGGTTGAGCGGTTAATTCACCATCATCACCAGCGGGAGACAATATACAGCTGGACTTTGAGCCTCCTCTACATAAGACATAGCAGTATAAAAGGTTTAGGTTTACCAAAGAGCGGTGCTATTATAACAATTGCTAAGGACTGGGTTAAGTAACCATTAAAATGACATAATAAATAATACATACATACATACATACATAACCTCACGCCTGTCTCCCATGGGGGTAGGCAGAGACAATGGAACGCCAATTGCCACGGTTCTTACACACTTCTTTCGCTTCATCAACAGTCATCAGTCTTTTCATGCATGCTCGTCGGTTAAAGGTACTTTTAATTTGGCCCTTTTTTAATATATCGCCGATCTGGTATCTACATGTCCGTCTGCTAATTAAATAGTATCATTAAGTATGTAACCCCATCACAACAGGGCAGTAGCTAATGTAATGTCGGACACTCAGTGGACACTCAGTATACACTCAGTATAATGAGTGTGATGAGCTCGCCCGCAGGGAGTGACAATGTGTTGACAGGGCAGTATTTGGTGATGCATGTTTGTGGGGGTTTCTGGGAATAGGGGGTAATGATTCAATACTTAGTAATCGTTGTTTAATGAAGGTATTTGTCAAGTTAAAAGAATAATTTTAGTTTTAGTTTTCAGTTCTTCCATAATATATATAAAAATAAGTCGGGTTTTCCTTCCTGACGCTATAACTCCAGAACGCACGAACCGATTTCCACGGTTTTGCATTCGTTGGAAAGGTCTCGGGCTCCGTGAGGTGTATAGCAAAGAAAATTCAGGAAAAGATTAGAAAACAGGAAAATTCATTTTTCACATAGGTACAGTGCCATCTCCGATACAAAAATAAGCAAAGAAAAAAATTATGAAAATAAAAATGATCCATCTGGTGGCGAAACGAAGTTTGACGGGTTTCCTAGTTTGTCTTAAAATCGAATCGAGAGAGAGAGAGTAACTAAACATACAACGCGTCTACTAGCGTAGTGCGAGGGGGCAGTAAAAAGAAATGTCTTGATCATAGAGTGATCTTGATTTTTCTATAGTCTTATTATTCTCTAGCTTCTGTCACCGGCTTCGCCCGCGTTCTAGGGATTAAAAAGCCTATGTGTTATTCCAGACCATAATTTAGATCCGGATCTGCGGACTAGGCGGGTTTACCGGGGCTCCAGCTCGAAAAACAGGAGTAGGAACGGGGTGGTTTTTAGTCAGTAAGAGTCTGACGCTTCCTCTCGCCTCGCCCAAGACGGGAGAAGGCATTGGATGTATTTCACCCCTTCAAAAAAAATATGTCTCGGTAAATTTTGCTCTAATAGGTATTTAAAATTATTTATTTGCTAGCGTTTATCAGTTTATTTTCTGAAGCTTTTCATTCTAAAGCAGTCTATTGACGCAGGCTGACGTAGGCTGCGCGACATCACCACAAAACTAGTAGAGCTGTTCTCCATTCTCCACGAGCTTTTCTCCATGAATGTACGTGAGTAAACCGTGATTTTAATTAATTTAGAATGTCTCACGATAGTTATTATGAGAGATATTATGAAGAACTAACAAGATATATTATGGTTTCAGTCTTGACAATAAATCTCCCCCTTTAAAATCGAATTACGTCAATTTCTGACCGACGTTGAGGGGTCACCTAAATGTCATTATACCCAAGTGTCCAGTGACACATTAGGGGCGGCGATAGGGTTAGGGACGCTCCACAGGTGGTGCGTGTTGAGTGTTTGTTAATTCGACAAGTGGGTCATTATGACCCCATGTAAGCAGTAACGGGTTAAGTGTTAAGATTGGTACAATTGTTACCACTGAGTTAGGAAGGGTTAAGACAGAGAAACATTCGCATTTATAATATTACTAGCGACCCGCCCCAACTTCGCATGGGTGCAATGGTGATATATTATGCATGTGTATTATACATATAAACCTTCCTCTTGAATCACTCTATCTATTGAAAAAACCGCATCAAAATCCGTTGCGTAGTTTTAAAGATTTAAGCGTACAAAGGGACATAGGGACAGAGAAAGTGACTTTGTTTTATACTATGTAGTGATAATCGTAAGACGCGAATGTTTGTATGTATATTTGTTACTCAATTACGTCAAAACGGCTGAAGAGATCGGGATGAAATTTGGAACATTGGCGGTGGCACGGGCATTAGATCGCTCGATTCCCTGCAACATGGTTGAGTTGGGCGGTGCTGGTGTACGTGTCATGTTCGTGAACGGGCGCTGTCAACTGGGACTGGTCAGCTCCAGGCTGCATTGATTTTGTTGTCCTCAAGGTTATTTTCTTTTTCTATGATTTTGACTAAATATTAGTTTTTACATTGTTCTCACATAGTTGAAGCAATCGAAACAATGTAACCAAGTATCGTATTGTGAACCTGATTGAAAACGAGTAACCTATGGACTTTCTTGCTCGTTCTTCTCCATAGGAATCTACACTTTGGAACGAGCAAATAGAACAACTAGAGGACTGACCGACAGACAGACGTTATGTTTTCTTTATCAGGAAACACAGACTCCGGCAAGGAGTTCCACTCCCTAGCAGTTCGCACAAGGAAGCTTGAAGCGAAGCTACTACATCAATAAATCGACTATCTGTCTCCCCCAACATTTAGTAAAACATCAACAGTATTGGTAAGTAATTGTCACAGCGGGGGGTGTCGCGGGGTGAGGGGTGAGGGGTGTGTGACGTCACGGAGGGAAGCCGACGGTGATCAAACGTCGCCTGGATGTGATGTCTAGGTTAGGGAAGTAGGGTGGCTTTGAGGCGAGTAGTGTGAGGGATATTTCTTAAAATTATTACTGTTTTAATCTATACTAATATTATAAAGCTGAAGAGTTTGTTTGTTTGATTGTTTGTTTGTTTGTTTGAACGCGCTAATCTCCGGAACTACTGGTCCGATTTGAATAATTATTTTTGTGTTGGGTAGTGCATTAATCGAGGAAGGCTATAGGCTATAAAACATCACGCTATGACCAATAGGAGCAAAGCAGAGCGGGTGAAACCGCGCGGAAGTAGCTAGTCTATACTAATATTATAAAGCTGAAGAGTTTGTTTGTTTGTTTGAACGCGCTAATCTCCGGAACTACTATTCCGATTTGAATAATTCTTTTTGTGTTGAATAGTGCATTTATCGAGGAAGGCTATAGGCTATAAAACATCACGCTATGACCAATAGGAGCCAAGCAGAGCGGGTGAAACCGCGCGGAAGTAGCTACTTAGTTTTATTATAACTTTCGTGAGACATACTAAATTAATTATTATGTTATCGGCTTACTCACGTAACTGTTTTAATTGCATGTAATTGTGATTTGTTTCCCTTTTTGGCTGTTTCTATAGGTTTTATTTTTGACTGCACGGTTGGAGCGGTGGCTGGGTAACCTGTAGCCAGGCAAGGTGTAGCGGGTTCGATTACTAGAAATTCGAACTTAGAGTGCTTTTCCACCAGAAATGTGTTATGCTACGTTGCTGTGGATGAGTTTGGCTTCCACTAATTATATTCATTGGTATACATAGCTTAGCACTAGTGGAAACGGACTCAGTTAAGCTATGTTTTTTATAAAGAAAGATACGTGCTATGTATGGCTACATGGCTTCGACACCCGCCCTACTATCGATACATCGCATACTCCAGCTGCGCATCTTCTTCACACAGCTACATAGCTTAGTATCGGTGGAGACGGTCACATAGTTTCACAGCTTAGCTATTAAGCATACAACATACCAGATTTCTGGTGAAAAAACCCTTAGACACTACAGATGGGGCCCAGTAGAGCTGATGCTTGATCTGGAGCTGCAGGCAACGTAACAGGTTACCGGGGCTCCGGCTCAAAGTAGGAGTAGGAACGGGGTGGTGTTTAGTCAGTAAGAGTCTGACACTCCCTCTCGTCTCGCCGAAGTACTATACACGGTGAAACAAATAGGGGGTATACATATCAAGTGCACGGTTTCCAGATAACTTCACAAACGATACGGGAAGGGTTTTTTAAACTCATGTTTTCATGGAACGAATCAAAATTAGGAAGATACTGGTACTAGGCGATCAGATTTGAAGAAGAAATGTTTCGTAATCGCGATAACAAGTATTTGGTACCAATTTTTTTATCAACGTATTTTAAGCTGAAACTTTGTGTAGAGATTCTATTCAACCTGTATTTTTCAGTACTTCTTGATGTAAATGGGTATTTTGTTACACATTGTATAGACACATAAAAAGACAGAATTTTCCACAATTTTCCCAAAACCATAGCCACCGTACTACAGGTGACATCCCGCTGTGTGAATCAAAAATAAGTTACTACAGAACTACAAGACAAACTTATTTCATACACCCATCAAACTAAACGCCACACAATATTCAACTTTAACGTCTAAGTAATAAAACATAATATTACTTTGTCAACTGCAAATAAAATCGACAAAATTATGTTTGCTGTTCGCTGATAAAATTTGTATGCGAAAATGAACTTTATGGGTTTAAGAATAAAGTGTTTAACTTGTTTTAGTGGACGGTAAATGTAGTTGGTGGATCAAGATAGGGGTGTCACTCATATTTTGTACCGATTATAAATATAAAAGGAAATTTTGGAAATCTTCGCGGTTTGTTACCAGTTTGGGGGTAAGCAGACCTCCTGCTGTGTAGCTTTAATAATATAGTATAGACAGTATAATCTAATATCTTGGCATATGGTTTTGTCAGGTTAAGTTTTTTTTTTAAGGAGACAGATGAAAATGATTTTTTGAACCGACTTCCAAAAAAGGGAGGTTCTCAGTTTGACCTGTATGTATGTATGTACTTCTTACCGCCCTTTCCAATCTTCCCCATCCCTGATTCCCCAACACCTTCCTAACTCCTTAAATTCCTAACTCCCAAAAGGCCGGCAACGCACTAGTAACGCCTCTGGTGTTTCGGATGCCCATGGACAACATTTTTTATGGTATAAGCCGGTATACGAGCACCGGATCCAGAGAGACGTTCCAAAAGCGTTGCTGGTCTAATAGGGACCAACACTTGACAGACACACCTAGACACTTGTAGGGATTTTTGGGGTGGAAAATCATCTAATGAATTCTCTCGCCTTGAGCAAGGCGAGAGGGAATGTCAGACTCTTACAAAAAACCACCCCGTTCCTACTTCTGCTTTCCGAACCAGAGCCCCGGTAAACCCGCTATGTAGTCCGCAGCTCCGGATCAGGCATCAACCCTACTGGGCCCCATCTGTGGTGGTCTGATGGCTCTTTGAGGCGCGCGCGGAACGCAACGCGCCACATCCTTACTACTTAATTTTACTTTTTACAAAACACATACAGGATCAGGACTCGAGTCGTGCTATTTATAATTTTCCTCCTCAACCGAATTTCTTCGAAATGTTTGTTTATAAAACAACATCCTTCTTGTAATTATGCTGCTGTACTCAAAGTAATTTCTTATGATATAAGCCGGTAAACGAGCAGACGGATCACCTGATGGTAAGCAATCGCCGCCGCCCATGGACACTTGAAACAATAGAGGCGTTACAAGTGCGTTGCCGGCCTTTTGGGGGTTAGGAATTTAAGGGTTTTATTTGATAATATTAGGAAGGGCCATTGGGCTTCCGGTAACCTCACTCACACAACGCTGTGGTTGTTTCACGTCAGTGTACTGCTCGGCCGTGGTATCACTCCGGTCGAGCCGGCCCAGCAGTGCCGAAGCATGGCGAGCCCACACTTAAAATCCACATCTCACGTCATGGATTTCCCATACAAATAAATAATATTAATTAACAAACTGATGCCGATACCTCTGCTCGCGTGGATTACATACGTAACTTAATTTTTACAAATATAATTAGCCTAAGTTTCTCCTTAGTTCAGCAGCTATGTGCCAATAAAAGTACCGTCAAAATCAGTTCATTTCAGAGATTAGGAAAAACAGACAGACAGATAGTTAGACAGACAAAATTTGTTCAAAATTTTATTTTAGTGTATATATTGCACGTGTATATTCATAATTATTATGCATGTAGTAAAAAGCAATTAAATATCAATATTAAGGACAAAAACAGACGCGCCAAGTTTATTTATAAGTCTAAATTATCATACTTACCACGCAGGTAGTAGGAACAAGTAATTATCTGCACTTAAATAATATCAACACTTCACTTAGTATGACACTGCGCTTGCCGCTTGGCTGGTTATATTAAAATAACTAATTTAAAATTGTTCCTTTACTGTAAACTAAAACAATAAGTGCTTATTCCTCCAGAGATATGCTATGTATTGTGAAACTATCCGGAGCTGCGGACTACACGGAGTTGCGGACTACCCGGAACTGCGGACTACCTAGCGGGTTTACCGGGGCTCCGGCTCAACAAGCAGGAGTAGGAACGGGGTGGTTTTTAGTCAGTAAGAGTCTGACACTCCCTCTCGCCTCGCCCAGGGCGGGAGAAGTCATTGGATGATTCATCACCTTAAAAGTGACTTTTCGACACTTAAAATTGACTGCACGGTTGGCGTCGTGGATGGACAAACGGCTGCCACGAAAAGTATAGCGGGTTCAATTCCCGCATAAAGCAACTCTTTGAGTGGCCCACAAATAATTGTTGTTTCGGGTCTGGGTGTGATGTGTATGTGAACTTGTATGTTTGTAAACGCACCCACGACACAGGAGGAAAGTCAACGTTTTAAAACAAAATTAGGATAAGATTTATAAAGGACTGCCTCGTTGGTCGAGTGGTCGCAAGTGCGACTACCGGACAAGAGGTCTCGGGTTCGATTCGCGGGTCGTTTTTCGAAAAAATCTCGGTAGTACCTAAAGCCCGAAGTCTGAAATTGTGCCCAGTATATGGCAATAGCCTCACCTCCTATCACATGGGACTTATAACACAAATGGTGAAAATTGTGTGTACATTGTATAGCGGCATTACGTGCCGTAATGTGCACCTCTGCCTAAATAAGGGGATAAAAGGCGTGACGTTAAAAAAATATATTGAGAAGGGAGGAGGGGGGAATCGATATTAAACGCTTATACAACATAATCATACATTAATTAAGTAAAAACAAATCACCTTTTCACATATACAGATATTTTAAAAAAACACCGACACACAAAATGACACAACACAACACACACACACGCGACGTTTACCGAAGAAAATAGTTTAAGAAAAAAAAACTGGAAAATTTCCAAAAAAATTTGGTCCGAGACACGACCCTTGCGAGCGCTAGACTATAACTGCCGCAAACCCCTAAAGGGGTGGTTTTTGGGGCGTGTTTCTAATAGACTCCACCCTCTAGGGGTGTGTAAGACCACGCCTTGCTACCCTTATGAAATATTTATTTCAGTTTTAATGGACAAAGGGTTGGTTTAGTCCGTAACAGGGGTTGTTTTGTTTTATTTTTTTGTTGTTCATAAAGGGGTGGTTTAGACTGGTTTGTTGGTTAAATTGTTGTGGAGGTCTTGGGTTCGATTTACCAGTGAGGTTAAGGTATTGTGATTTTTTTTTGGAAAATCTCTGTTAGTTATGATGAGAATTGTGTCCGATTTAATGGTAAGCGTCCACAGGCTCCCATCGTACGCATCGCACGCAACGGATTTTAGTTTGTCTTGTATAGAAACTCATACAACTGCGTCCACTGATCCGCATCGTACGGACCGCATCATCAGTAATGTGTACTGATGACGTACACATACGGAATGTGTGTATACTACGAAGATGTAATAGCTAAGCTGTGAAACTATGTGACCGTTTCCACTGATACTAAGCTATGTAGCTGTACGAGGAAGATGCGCAGCTCGAGTATGCGATGTATCGATAGTAGGGAAGCCATCCATAGCACGCATCTTTCCATATAAAAAACATAGCTTAGCTGAGTCCGTTTCCACCAGTGCTAAGCTATGTGTACCAATGAATATGATTGGTGGAAGCCAAACGCATCCACAGCAACATAGCATAGCACATCTCTGGTGGAAAAGCAGCTTTATAGTATTTGTACTATAGCATTTCTTTATCTGCCTCGTTAGTCAAGCGGTCGCAAGTGCGACTGCCGGAAAATGTGTCTCGGGTTCGATTCCCGGGTCGGGCAAAGTATTATTGGTGTTTTTTCGGTTTTTCGAAAATTTCTCAGTAGTAGCACGGAGTCTGGAATTGTGTCCAGTATATGGCAATAGACTCACCCCCTATTACATGGGACTTATAACACAAATGGTGAAAAGTGTGTGTACATTGTATAGCGGCATTACGTGCCGTAATGTGCACTTCTGCCTACCCCTTCGGGGATAAAAGGCGTGTCGTTGCATATCTTTAATAGTACTTATAGCATAACATTTCTTAAAATAGCATAAATAAGTATGTACTAAGTAAGTATGTAATTTCCATTGCACATGACGCCAGTATAACTGGTTATGTAAAATATAATACATAGTTACATTAGATTGATGTTTCTCACATGTACATAGTACCTATACCTATTACCTAGACAAGGTGACATCGTCCTATACGAACCAGTATATCATGATCCCGCTTTGTATGGTCTTTCCTCACTATTGAAGGTCAGTTTATACTGGTTATCCATCAAGCAATTGTAACCAGTATATCTTGGCCCCTCTTTGTATGAGCTTTCTACCCTATCACAGGTCAGTTTATACTGGTTCATGCCAGCTAAGTATCCAGTTTAACATGATCCCGCTTTGTACGGTTTCTCCAAACTATCGTAGGTAAGTTTATACTGGTCTTAATTACTTGATGTGTCCTGTGTGCAATTTATGTGTTTATTAGATATTGTTGCAAATTATAATTTAACTTGTAAATAAGATGACTGACAATGATATATTAAGAAGTTCCTTCCATGTTTTTTCCTTTAAAAGAGTAACCTATGGAGTTTCTTGCTCGTTCTTCTCCATAGGAATCTACTCTTGTCTTTTTATGTTGCCCTAGTACCTCGTTGAACTATCTTTACAACTTATGTCCGAATATTCAAACGCTACTCAATTTTAAGACGCTCTCAAAACTAGTTCTGTCCCTATCAATTCTTTATAAAATGACTGAGATAGCACGATATTAAAATTGAGTAGCATTTTTTGGCGTTAGTTGCATATTACTTCATGTAATCATGATATTTAAGTGTGGGAGAGCCATGCTTTGGCACTGCTGGGTCGGCTCGACCGGAGTGATACCACGGCCGAGCTGTACACCGACGTGAAACAACGCTTGCGTTGTGTGAGTGAGGTTACCGGAGGCCCAATTACTACCTCTTCGCAATTTTGCCAATCAACCCTCAAATTCCTAATCCCCAAAAGGCCGACAACGCAGTAACGCCTATGGTGTTTCAAGTGTCTGTGGGCGGCGGCGATTGTTTACCATCAGGTGTGTCATCTGCTCATTTACTGGGTAATACCATCGTTCTTCTACATAGGAATCTACACTTTGGAACGAGCAAATAGAGCAACTAGAGGACTGACCGACAGACAGACATTTTTAATATGTTCAAAGGTGTTTTCCTGGTCTATTAGAAACGAATGATTTTGATTTTGACTTTGACTTTACCCTGGAAATGTGGGGCACGCCACTGGTAGAGGAGGCTATGTTTTTTTGAGCAGGAAAATTATCGAATGACTTCTTTCGCCTTGGGTAAGGCAATTTTACACACAAACACAAATTGTGAAAAGTGGGTGTACATTGACAATAAAAAAAAATGTTTATTGGGATTGTCTATCCATGTTTATTCGCATGTAAATTTCACAAATGCGGTGTAGGATTTATGACGTCATCATTTCAATCGTCTACCATTTGTCATTCTGTCATCTGTCACTTGTCATTGTGCCGCGACGCGACAGTGATAACAGCCATATTTAAAAATATTACTATTACATGTCATCATACTTCGTTTAAAAAAAAACCAATAATTATGTTTGTGTGTTTGTGTCATCGTAAAAACATGGTAAATCCCAAAATCCAATGGGAATTACCCTGACTGTGTTTTTTAAAGATAAATCAATTAGGTTAGTAAAATAATAAAACTAAAATAATGAATGAACTATATAATCAGATACAATTAAATCAAATAACTAATCGCCTTTTTTCTTATACATACTAGGTTTTGCTAGCGGATTTATCCACTTGAATTATTTTAAGTCCTTCTCAACTATTGTATGCTTTCAAGGAAATTGGTTGCTGTTTTTTTATATATTTCTGTGGTTGTTTACGTATAGCGTAATGAGATAACAAAATAATTTATACTATACATTTGCCTTTATGTCGTCTCTCGGCTGATGATGATGTTGATGATTTGCCTTTACCAGACCTAAAGGTTTTAATGGGGCTCCGGCTCCGGCTCAAAAGCAGGAGTAGGAACGAGGTGGTGTTTAGTCAGTAAGAGTCTGACACTCCCTCTCGCTTCACCCAAGAGGGGAGAAGTAATCGAATGATCGTTCCCGCTCAAAAAAACCTCACTGTCAGACAGACTGACGGACAATGCAATTTTGAAGTTTCAAAGGTACCTAATTAAGGATTAATTGAAATAAATGCTTTGACTTTGACTTTTGAGGGGGAAAATTATCCAATGCCTCTTTGAGCCTTGTATTGGGCGAGGCGAGAGGGAGTGTCAGACTCTTACTGACTAAACACCACCCCGTACCTACTCCTGCTTTTCGAGCCGGAGCCCCGGTAAACCCGCTAGGTAGTCCGCAGCTCCATATACCTAGACCTCACAAAAACAACAACTAGTAAATTAGGTACTTAATAAACAGAAAATTAAGAAAAAACCAACCGCAAATTTTATTCGTGCAAAAACCACAAACTCTATTAGTTCTTAAAATATCTATACTCTATACTTCCAAATACTCGTATATACCGTATGGGAAAACCTCTTAAACCACATATTTGTTATCATCTTGGCTGACAATATACGAAAAATGAGTTGTAAGTTATAATTTTTGTGTCTTTAAAGGCTGAATACTTTCTGTCTCCTGCATTACATTCACCAAGGGAAGTGGAAACTATTTCGTTTTTCTTCTCCTCTAATAATATCTTCTGATTTATTTCGTTGCGGGATCCAAGACAGTCATTCATGGGACGTTGGACTTCAGTGTTCCGGTGTTTGCATGGTTGTATCTACTGTGGATCCTGGTGCACAGGAGTTGCAGCGGTATGGGAGGTTGTGGTTGCTTTATCCAAAAAAGAAAAGAACAGAAAATACAGGATAAACCTTAATCCTGTAAATAAATGTGAAAGTTTGTGTGTTTGTTTGTTACTAAATCACGTCAAAACGGGTTGAAATTTGGAACAGGGGTAGATTATGGTCTGGTATAACACATAGACTAATTATTAATCCACAAGAATGCGGGGGAAGCCGCTGGCAGAAGTTAGTTTATAATATTAGTAAGTATTTTAACACTACCATAAACACAGCGCGAATTAAAAAACAAAACAGACCAACGACCATCGCAATAAAAATGCGCGCTCATAAGTCTCACCGCCAAAAATATAGTCATCTCGCTCTCTCTTGCATGCAAATTGTATGTCCCATCTCTTTCTAGCGTGGAGTAAATTGAAAACTGTTGTTTAGAATCAACTCACGCGCATCGGAGTGGCACTAATGTGTAGTAATGTCGCTGGGACGTAATTTAATGCATAACTGTGTATGATTTAACTTTTCAATGTGTCTTATTGTTGCTACCAAGTTAATAGACTGTCGTGGTAGCTCTGAGGTTTTATGGGCATCAGCAGGACTGATGACCCGGAGCTGCGGTCTACCTAGCGGGTTTACCGGGCTCCGGGTCGAAAAGCAGGAGTAGGAACAGGGTGGTTTTTTATCAGTAAGAGTCTGACCTAAAGAAAAGGCAGGACGCGTAAGGAAACGAACCTACTCAGGCCCCAGCCGTAGCGACAGACACTCCGACAACCATAAGTGCGGGTCTGCGGACTACCTAGCGGGTTTACCGGGGTTCCAGCTCGAAAAGCAGGAGTAGGAATGGGGTGGTTTTTAGTAAGTAAGAGTTTGATACTCCTTGCCGTCTCGTCTAAAGCGGGAGAAAGCTTTAGGGAACAGAGAGTAAAGTTCCCTAAGAAAAGGAGGATCCTCCGACCAGGCGAGGTGATCAGCCTGGCGGGCTTTCTGCCCAACTGTTGTTCGTTGGGATTTTCTATCCGTGTTAATTCGCATGTAAACTTCGTATGTGCGATGCAGGATATTTGTGACGTCATCCATTGATTTGCTCGTCGATAGTCTATGTGCGACTTCTGTCATCTGTCACTTGTCACTTGTCAATGTGTCGCCACAAAGCATTGGATGATTTTCCTTTCTTAAAAAAACCCGGAGGTTTAAGACGTCTGGTTCTTCACCTGCTGAATAGTGTGTTTGTTTGACTGCGCTAATCTTCAGACCTGTTTTTTTTATGAAATAAGCCAGTAAACAAGCAGACGATTTACCTGATGGTAAGCAATGGCCTCCATCTATGGACACTTGAAACACCAAAACAATTGTGTTGCCGGCTTTTTGAGGGTTAGGAATTTAAGGGTTGTTGGGGAATCTGGGATTGGACACATTGGGAAGGGGGATAATTGAGAAGGCATTTACTGGTCCGAATCAAATAATTCTTTTTATGTTGGATATAGCCCATTTATCGAGGCAGGCTACAAGGTATAAAACATCACGCTACGATAAATAGGAGCCGAGCAGTGGGTTAAAATATAATGCCATTCTTGCACGTACGAATTCACTGGCAAAATATTATACTATCCGAATAACCAAGGGGCTTACTCCGGTTCTCGAATCCGAAGTTTCGTTTAATCTTCGGCCGTAGGTTTTATTGATTCACTAATAGAATTACATGAAATAACGTTGCATTTTTAATTTCATATCAAAACCTATTTATTTATCTTCATTTCATTCGTTCATTTCTGTTCACGAAAGTTCGCAATAAATAGAATTGTAGTATGCAATCTGCGAAGTTTTTTCGTTCGTTCGTTGAATTAGAGTAGGACCCAGACTACGCCTACACAGATGAAAAAAAATGGCATCTATTGTATTGTAGACCTGTGTAACACTTTAGAGGCTATTGTTGTACATAATATATGTATGTAGGTATGTATGTAACCGGATTTAAGGCGAAACAGAGCATATTGTACTGAACGACACATTGAGCTATACATAACCAGTATATCATGGCCTCACTTTGTATGATGTTTCTACTAATTCAGGGATCTGTTTATACTGGTATATCAATATCGCTAGTTGGGTCGAGTTCTTACTTCCAGTATATCTTGGCCTCGCTTTGTACGACATTTCTACTAATTCAGGGATCTGTTTATACTGGTTCTAACATCATAGGTTGTTGGATCGAGTTCTACTTTCCAGTATATCTTGGCCTCGCTTTGTAAGACATTTCTACTAATTCAGGGATCTATTTATACTGGTTCTACGTAGCTTGAAACTTCAAATTATATAATCCAGTTTACCATGGTCTCGCTTTGTATAATTTTACCGTGCTTTTGAAGGTCAGTTTATACTGGTTATGTCAAATAACCACATAGTTCCACAACTATAGCATATCGAACACCAGTATATCATGATCTCGCTTTATATTATATTGCAGTACATTCGACGGTCAATTTATACTGGTTAAATGGAACTATAGCATATAAAACACCAGTATATCTTGGCCTCGCATTGTATGACGTTGCCCTACATTCGACGATCAATTAATACTGGTTATATGGAACTATAGCATATATAACACCAGTATATCTTGGCCTCGCTTTGTATGATCTAGCCATACATTCGAAGGTCAATTTATACTGGTTAACTGGAAGTGGAACTATAGCATATATCACACCAGTATATCATGGCCTCGCTTTGTACGATCTTTCCATTCATTCAGAGTTCACTTTATACTGGTTATTTGGACCTGAATGCCTCACATTCGACGGTCAGTTTATACTGGTTAACTGTAACAATAAACCTACCAGTATATCTTGGCCTCGCATTGTACGATCTTTCCATAAATTCAAAGATCAGTTTATACTGGATTGTAGATCTATTAAAAACACCAGTTTACCATGACCTCGCTTTGTATGACGTTGCCATACATTCGACGGTCAGTTTATACTGGTTGTGTATAACTTCAACTGTAGCGATGTTTTCATATTGTTCTCATCTCATTTATATTCTGGGTCTGATCTTTGAACAATACCGTTGGTTCACTGCGCTACATTTTATATCTGATCTTCTAGCGAATTTTTTCGGACGGAGCTGCGGACTACCTAACGGGTTTACCGTGGCTCCGACTCGAAAAGCAGGAGTAGGAACGGGGTGGTTTTTGGTCAGTAAGAGTGAAACACTCCCTCTCGGCTCGTCTAAGGCGGCAGAAGTCAATGGATTTTTTTTATGGAACACGGTAAACGGGCAGACGGATCACCTGATGGTGAGCAATCGCTGCCGCCCATGGACACTTGAAACACCAGAGGCGTTACAAGTGGGTTGCCGGCCTTTTGGGGGTTAGGAATTTAAGGGTTGGTGGGGAATTGGGGTTTGGGAAGATTGGAAAGGGGGGTAATTGGGCCTCCGGTAATCTCACTCACACAACGAAACACAATGCAAGCGTTGTTTCACGTCGGTTTTTGCGTGCTTATTAAAAATTCTACTATCTTTTACTTATCTACTATTAATAAAGCTGAAGAGTTTGTTTACCTATATGTTTGAACGCTAATCTCCAGAACTAGTGGTTCGAATTGAATAATTTCTCTTATGTTTTCTCTCCATTCTAGTAATTTAATTTGACTACAAAATTGAACACGCTCCAGCTCGACAAGCAGGACTAGGAACGGGGTGGTGTTTAGTCAGTAAGAGTCTGACACTCCCTCTCGCCTCGCCCAAGGTGAGAGACGTCATTGGATGATTTTCCCCCCTTAAAAAAGGCCACTGAACTTTATAAAACCAGCGCAATATTTATGTTAATATACATTCTTAGCCTTTTCTTCTCGCCTTTCTAAATAATTAGTATGCGGCCGACACGCTCCGAGCGTAGCCGAACAATACCGAATCAATGATTTAGACTTAATACATCACGTTCAAATTACGGCATTTATAGATACCAGCGCTTCTCTTCCCGCGGTTGTTGTATACCCGACCAACGGCCTGTTTCCGGAGCTGCGGACTACCTAGCAGGTTTACCGGGGCTCCGGCTCGAAAAGCAGGAGTAGGAACAGGGTGGTTTTTAGTCAGTAAGAGTCTGACACTCCCTCTCGTCTTACCCAAGGTGGGAGAAGTCATTGGATGATATTCCCCCCTCAAAAAAAAGTGCCTTTTGTTACGGGGGATAACTTTCAAAAGGCGCCTAGCTTTTTGGGGATAAAAGACTAGGAAGTGTGGGATTTTTATTGTAACTTTCGTGAATATGAGCCTCTAGCATGGCTTGAAACTAGTCGAGTTCCTCGTCAAAACGTTACGTGAGTAAGCCGATAACATAATAATTAATTGTGGGATTTTTACCTCACTAAAACCACCCCGGTGGCCACCCTCAACACCTGTAAGGGGCACCGAGTCCTCTTAGTAGACCTGCTCCGGAGCCCCCACGGTGCAACGCCTGTTACGGCACATCCCTAGGGAGACGTGTCAACACTCCTAAACTTTGATTCGTTTTATCTAAGTATTGTTATCTTATATGACAAAATAATAAAAATACGTGTCCTCCGGTAACCTCACTCACACAACGCTGTGGTTGTTTATCACTCCGGTCGAGCCGGCCCAGCAGTGCCGAAGCATGGCTCTCTTACACTTAAAACCACTGTATCTGAACCTCTCTATACATATAAAGGCGTGATATACACAGTTACCTTAAATTAGTATGCACATCACCTACTAGTATTGGATTATCCTCGAGCCGAAGGCAAGCTACTGATTTTGAGGGCCCTCTAGTGGGGAAAAAATCAAAACTGATCGAGTGACAATTTGATTTTTTAAATTGAAAAATAATACTTATTAATGCTCTTTGTTTTATACGAGATTATTTTTTTTTAAAAACGTTGTCCCACACTAGTATTGTCTCCTGTGTCGTGTGTGCGTTTACAAACATACAAGTTCACATACACATGACACACAGACCCGAAACAACAATTTGTGGATCACACAAAGAATTGCTCCGTGCGGAAATCGAACCCGCTACACGTTGCGCGGCAGCCGGTTACCCAGCCACCGCACCAACCGTGCAGTCAAGAGAGAAGTGTTCTAAAAGTATCTGCCACGGCTTTAATGGGAGGTAGTGTTGTGTTTGAACATTACAATAGTGAAGACATTTCGTACCCCGGACCAGTTAACTCAATTTGAGAACATAAAGAAGTTAAATAAACATTGACTCTACTCTGTATAAAGTGGTTCACAAATACGCACGATGCGACAGAGACAGTGAAAGAGATAGCTCTTTCATAACAAACTCATACGTAGATTTTTTGTATGAGAAAATAATTATTCATAAACAAAAAAAAATATCTTAGTAAATATTTTGTAATATTTTGTTATTGTGAAACCCACGACAAGAATGACGCTGGTGAAAATTTTACTTTACCTTTAGTATTACCTTTTTGTTACATAAGTTGAAACCTTCATATATGTCCTTTTGTGGTATTATTAGAGTATAATTAATTCACTTTATACATACATATACATATAAACATAATATGTGACATTGATGTGGTCTAAAATACCCAACCGCGAGGTCAGAACGCTTATTGGGTTTTACAATTTCGAAATTATCATACAAACTATCTTTATCTACGTAGATTTCAAATTTTAAGTGTGGGAGAACCATGCTTCGGCACTGCTGGGCCGGCTCGACCGGAGTGATACCACGGCCGAGCAGTACACCGACGTGAAACAACGCTTGCGTTGTGTGAGTGAGGTTACCAATCTTCCCAATCCCAGATTCCCCAACAACCCTTAAATTATAAGTTTTTAAAGTGACATGGTCACTAACACTATCATTAGAACTTAACCCTTAAATTCCTAACCCCCAAAAGGCCGGCAACGCACATGTAACGCCTCTGGTGTTTCAAGTGTCCATGGACGGCGGCGATTGCTTACCATCAGGTGATCCGTCTGCTCGTTTACCGGCTTATACGTTAATAAGTTTAACTATTTGTAAATAACATAGTTTGTTGATAGATTATAGTAATTATGACGTAAAAACCCACTCGCTAACATCACGTCGATATATTGGAAAATAGATTTTCCCAGACATTTACATGTTCTTAGAAAAAATATTAATTATGGCTTAACATACCTAATTACTTGACGACTATTAGACAAACATCTGTTAAATATTAAGTCATAAGTAGACTACTTACATATTATTATGTCAACACCGCGTCTCTTTCTGATAAAAGATTGTACGGAGCAACTCTTTGTGTGTTCCCCAATATGTTTTTTTTGTGGTATAAAGTCGGTAGAAGACGGATCACCTGATGGTAAGCAATCGCCGCCGCCCATGGACACTTAAAACACCAGAGACGTTACAAGTGCGTTGCCGGCCTTTTGGGGGTTAGAAATTTAAGGGTTGTTGGGGAATTAGGGATTGGGAAGATTGGGAAGGGGGGAATTGGGCCTCCGATAACCTCACTCACACAACGAAACACAACGCTGTGGTTGTTTCACGTCGGTGTACAGCTCGGCCGTGGTATCACTCCGGTCGAGCCGACACAGCAGTGCCGAAGCATGGCGAGCACACACTTTGGATGATTTTCTCTCCTCAAAAAAAAGCATGGAATTTGGTTTCTATTAAAATTGTGTAGTTCTTTCCTTTAGGCTGCTTTTCACCAGAGATGTGCTATGCTAGGATGGCTACTATCGATACATCGGATACTCGAGCTGCGCATCTTCCTCGCACAGGTACATAACAATATATGGCAATAGGCTCACCCCCTATTATATGGGACTTATAACACAAATGTTGAAAAGTGGGTGTACATTGTATAGCGGCATTACGTGTCGTAATGAGCACCTCTGCCTACTCCTTCGGGGATAAAAGGCGTGACGTTGCTTAGAAGTGAACAAATTGACAGCTCAACAATAAAATTCAAGATGGCGACCGATATGGCGTTTAATTTGCGATTTTGCAAACACGAGGACGCGACCGTAGTAAGACCTCAATTTCATACTAAGAAACATGTTTGCCAACCCTTTTACTATCTTACTAACCACACAAAGCATTATCAACCTTAATACCTTGACATAAGTACCACAACAACTGCAAATTAAAATTGTATTATTCAACAAAGTCATGTTTCTTACAAAGTTATTTGTGTGAAAAAATAAAGGATTTTGAGCTTTATGTCAATGTAGTAAGGGTTGTTGTAAATGAATGAGTTGCGTGGTAGTTGTTATATCCGTCTCAATTTACTCGAAGAACAGGATTCGGTGTAATGATACCAGGCGTAAAATATTTTGCCTAATTTGTGCATATTTGAATAAAGACGTTTACAAAAAATATAATCTTGTAGATAATTTTATAGTAATTTAAATTAATCATCTTTAAGATTTTTTAATTTTCTTGTCAAAAAGCAGGATGACCAAAGCTATTTTTATTGTAAATGATTATATTGTATTATATGTACCTACCTTGTTATTAAGTTCTTAATATAAATCTGATGAAACAGAATCATTAATCCCATCATTTAATTTTTATTTTCGTACTAGCCGGCCTCATCAACCTTTCTATTTGAAATATTGACGTTTAAAAGTGTTATTTTATAATCTATTTACAGAAATAAATATAATTTATCATATTTATTTATAGCTTCTGCCGGTGGTTTCGCGCGTACCTGAGAGATAAAGTCGGTTCATACCCTGTCTGTTTACCAAATTTCATCACAATCCAGTCAGCAGTTTTGGCGTGATTGACGAACAACTTCATCAACAACATTCAAACTTTCACATTTATAATATTAGTGTGATACGTCTATATGAAATGATATTTGTCACCACCTTTGCTCTTTCTGCGGGTGTGGTATACCCGACTAAGTGACTACAAATTTGACAGAGACTGTGCAGCAGCGCTCTCTGATAAACCTGAACCTTTTACACTGCAATCTCCAACCCGCCTGCCTGCGGAGATTATGGCAAACCCTCTTACGTAGAGAAATTTATAAAAACAAAAAATAAAGAATTTCATATTCCATTAATTATTACAACACAAGCAACACCACACAACTATAATTTTATTTCTGACATCACTTCTCCGCTACGACTATTTATAATCTATGCCACAGGCAAATTAGAATTTAAGCGCGGCAACACCGAGAAAATGAAAACAATGTCCGCCAGTCTATGACGTCGCTTGACGTTGGCGCTTGTGTGAAAACGTAGTGAGAGTATAAAACCTAATATATTTACGTAAATAACTAATAAAACTATGTGATGTTTAACAAAATGAGACTTAAAATGTTATAGTGTTATGTTTGAGTGCTAAAAACAACTTATATAGTGTTTAAAAGTTAAAATAAGTGAATATAATCATTGAAATTGTTTCGTTAGTCAAGGCGTTTTAAAAAGGTATGTTGTTTTTCTTATGACTTAAGTAGTTACTTCGCAATGCCATAGCGTTTTAACCGACTTCATAGGAGGGGGGTTATGTTGTAACATAGTATTTCTATTTGTTCAAAGATTTCTCTGTGTTTTGTCGCTTTTAAATGCGTGTTTCGATGAAAAATAATGGTGATTTTATGATGATTTTAAACGTAACAAAAACTTAATGGTTTTATAGATTAACTAATTGTTATAATAGACAGATAGTCGGTTTTTTACTTAAAAACAGTTGATTTTCAACAAAATAAAATGTTTTTAGTGTATTTCCACCAGAGATGTGCTATTCTACGTTGCTGTGGATGCGTTTGGCTTCCACCAATCATATTCATTGGTAGACTTAGCCACAGAATAATAAGTAAAGCCACAGAACTTAGTTAAGCTATAACTTAGCTAAGCACCGGTGGAAACGGACTCAGTTAAGCTAAATTGATGCATATTATATGGAAAGATGCGTACTACGGATGTGCTTCTCTGGACTAACTATCGATACATCGCATACTCGAGCTGCGCATCTTCCTCGCACAGCTACATAGCTTAGTATCAGTGGAAACGGTCACGTAGGACATAAAAGTTCACATACGATATGACACCCAGTTGCTTCGTGCGGGGATCGAAACCTGCCACATACATATTGCGCGGCAGCCAGGTTGCCCAGTCGCAACAACGCATGCAACCGTATCTCAGTATCATATTTAGGACGGCGAGCAAGGGTAGCTTGCCACCCGACCAGAACCAGACCCGTGCGTGCGGCGTCGCGTTCCGCGCGCGCCTCAAAGAGCCATCAGACCACCACAGATGGGGCCCAGTAGGGCTGATGCCTAATCCGGAGCTACGGACTACCTAGCGGGTTTACCGGGGCTCCGGCTTAAAAAGCAGGAGTAGGAACGGGGTGGTTTTTAGTCTGTAAGAGTCTGACACTCTCTCTCGCCTCGCCTAAGGCGAGAGAAGTCATTGGATGATTTTCCCCCTCTTAAAAAAAAGGTGAAACAGTAAGAAACATATAATTATTAGAAGGTTCTAGTTAGGTTAACTAGTAAGTTAGTTAGGTTTAGTAAAATCCAAAAATAGCTGTGCTTGTAGTCTAGATTAAAATATGGACACGCCCACTTTCTGCTAATCATTTTATTTTTGCAAATACCTTCTGCTAGCGACTTCGTTTTCAATCCCGTGGGATAAAAAGTATCCTATGTGTTATTCCAGACCATAATCTACCCCTGTTCCAAATATCATCTCGATCTCTTCAGCCGTTTTGACGTGATTGAGTAATAAACATACATTTAAGTGCGGGCTCGCCATGCTTCAGCACTGCTGGGCCGGCTCGACCGGAGTGATACCACGACCGAGCTGTACTCCGGCGTGAAACAACGCTTGCGTTGTGTTTCGTTGTGTGAGTGACGGTAGTGGAGATCCAATTAAACCCCCTTCCTCTGTCGATTCCCCAACAACGCTTAAATTCCTAACCCCCAAAAGCCCGGCGACGCACTTGTAACGCCTCTGTTGTTTTGGGCGTCCATGGGCGGCGGCGATTGTTTACCATCAGATGATCCGTCTGTTCGTTTACCGGCTTATACCATAAAAAATCGATTAGCATCAGTCGCGATGCGGCATGGTTAAATGAAAAAGACAATGAAAGTTATAAATAAGACAAAAGAGTAAAAAATAAAACTATTATTGCAACAGTGCCGAAATATCGGAAACTCATAGACATAAATAAACATGGTAAATATCCCGTCTCAAGTTCTAATGTTAGTGTTAGTGACCATGTCAGTTTATAAATTTATAAAACTAAGTAGTTATTGATCTCAATTTTATTAGTCATAGTAGTTGGAAGCATCCCAAAAATCTGAATCTGAATTGTTACATTAGGAAAGTCGTCTGCGAAGTCGCGGGGAATACTGAGTTTAATTTTATCTACACTTTTTCGCGACTGAGGTTAGAAGGCTATCTTTATCTTTGCACGAGAGAGAGAGGGAGAGAGAGAGATGATTCGACACTGTTCTGTCGTCTCGACCGCAGTGATAGTCATTATCACCTTGACACATACATACTAACAATTCCTTATGCAAGCTATCGGGGATCGCGGGACGATATTTGGCCACCGTAAGTGCGGGTTTGTAAGGCGAGCAAGGGTAGCTCACCGCCCGACCAGAATCAGACCCGTGCGTGCGGCGCGTCACGTTCCGCACTCGCCTCAAAGAGCCATCAGACCACCACAGATGTGGCCCAGTAGGGATGATGCCTGATCCGGAGCTGCGGACTGCCTAGCGGGTTTACCGGCTCGAAAAGCAGGAGTAGGAACTTGGTGGTTTTTAGTCAGTAAGAGCCTGATTCTCTCGCCTCGGCCAAGGCGGGAGAAGACATTAGATGATTTTGTCCCCTACAAAAGCAAGCTAGTTACTCCCGCGCGGTTTCACTCACTGCTGGGCTCCTATTAATCGTAGCGTGATGTTTTATACTTCGCCTGACCCGGGAATCGAAACCGAGACCCCTTGCCCGGCAGTCGCACTTGCAACCACTCGGCCAACGAGGCAGTTTTTGAACTTGTTTACATTGAAAAATTTATCAGTATTGTACGTATGTGTGTGTCTATGTATAATACATACATACATACGTCGTGTTAAGTCAATGACAGACATGTTTTGAATGCACTTGCTCATACGATACGGTATGCAGACTCCTGATTGGTAGATATGTTTCTTTTATTAGTACCTATTTGTGATAAGTAAAGTAATTAACACATATCAGTTTTTTTGTCTGGACATCTTAGTAATGTTATAAATGTGTGTCATCATCATAAACAGTCTAAAAGTGGCCACTGCTGACCAAAGGCCTCTTCTCACACGGAGAAGGTTTGAGCATTAATCACCACGCTTGCTCAATGCGGGTTGGCGATTTCAATCTTATAATTAGAAATTATAAACCCAGGTTTCCTCATGATGTTTTTTTCGTTCGTTGCTCTACACTAGGATTTCTCCTGTGTCGTGGGTTTGTTTACAAACATACAAGTTCATATACACATGACACCCAGACCCGAAACAACAATTTGTGGATCACACAAAGAGTTGTTCCGTGCAGGAATCGAACCCGCTACACGTTGTTCGGCAGCCACAGCACCAACCGTGCAGTTTTCAATCAATGTTTGTTACTCAATCACGTCAAAATGACTGAAGATTAGGAATAACTCTGGATAGCCAGCAAAGCACCTGTGACTCCTCTGGTGTTGCAGGTATCAGGTTTCCCGTCTGTACTTTTGCCCCTACACCATAAACAAATAACACATGAGCTACTTTCTATCCTACAGGAATGCGGGCGAAGCCTTTAAAATTATTAAAATAAATAGACGAGGAAACTACCGGGACTCCGGCTTAAAGCAGGAGTAGGAACGGGGTGGTTTTTAGTCAGTAAGAGTCTGACACTCCCTCTCGCCTCGCCCAAGGCGGGAGAAGTCATTGGATAATTTTCCACCCTCAAAAAAAGGTACGAGGTAACTACCTCTGCCTACCCCATCAAGGAAAATGAAACATATTTCTCTTAAAATAAGATTCATCTGTCACTCACCAGATAAACGCTCGGCCGCTGACCTTGCGTACCGGCGTTCGATTCTCGGAATTAGCAAGTTTGCGTTCACGACCAACCAATAATAATTCAGTTGGTAGCTACTCGATGGTGGTGTAATATAATCGATTTTGTACTTGTAACTGTATAATCGATTTACAGTGGTTATAAGTGATTCGGCACTGCTGTCGGCTCGACCGGAGTGATATCACGGCCGAGCAGAAAACTGAATTGATACAATACTTGCGTTGTGTGAGTGAGGTTACCGGAGGCCCAATTACCTTAATCCCAATCTTCCCAAACCTTACTTCCCTGTTTTCCTACTTTTCTCTTGAATTTTACTAAAATTTTCTTTGAGCCCGAGACCTTTCCAACGAATGCAAAACCATGGAAAGCGGTTCGTGAAGTCAGGAAGGAAAACCTGACTTATTTTTATATTATAGATAAGATACACATACTGTATGTATTTATTTATTTACCTATTTTATATAAAATCATTCATAATTACAATAATTATGAAGTTATTTTTCCTTATAGTAATTAATTGAGCAGTATAATTCAAGTAGGTACCTATTGAAGGATAAAATTACAATTAATTACATAATCTTAATTACATACTTAGGTAATTAACTAGTTAATCAGGTTTAAGACTCATTCCATAAATAACAGCCTATAAGTGTCCACTGCTGACCAAAGGCCTCTTCTCACACGGAGAAGGTTTGAGCATTAATCACCAAGCTTGTTCAATGCGGGTTGGTGATTTCAAACTTATGATCAGAAATTATAAGGTCAGGTTTCTTCACGAAGTTTTCTTCCCCTGAGTGTCCATGGCAGGGGCTGATTGCTTATATTTTTTTAACGTATAAGCTGGTAAACAAACTGACTGACCACCTGATGGTAAGCAATCAGCGGACACTTGAAACACCAGTGTTACAAGTACGTTGCCGGCCTTTTGGAGGTTAGGAATTTGAGGATTGTTTGTTATTTGGGATTAGGGAGATTAGGTAGTAGGCCCTTTGGTAACCTCACACAACGAAACACAACGCAAGCGTTGTTTCACGTCGGTTTTCTGCTCGGCCGTAGTATCACTCCGGTCGAGCCGGCCCAGCAGTGCGGAAACATGGCTCTCCCACACTTAAATTTGACCATCTGATAAAATAAAACCACTTAGTAAATATTGAATCTTAAAGTAAATAATAAATATACCGTTTAGCCGCAACACTTGCATAATTGTTTATATATAGTTACACTCTCATATGTACCTATATGGAAAATCCTAAGTCCTTTAAGAAAAGGTCACTGCCGTTTTTGGAAGATCCTATTTCTGAAGGCAATTTTGGCAATATTTACTTAGTTACAGTGGTGTAGCTCACCTTGGCGGGACCCCGTATAAAAATTGTTAGGGCCCCCCTTATTTTGAGGGGGGAAAATCATCCAATGGCTTATGCCCGCCCTATCTCTCAAGCCTCAAAGAGGGGTCTTACCGATGCTATAACAGTGAGCCCATATAAGTTTTTACCCGACTGCCCCAGAAGGAGGGTGTTACCAATTCTAGAAAGCCAGCCTTATGTGCCCTCACTAAGTCTTCATATTTAGAATGGGTCCCGACTGCTTCAATTTTACGATGACTCTCTTGTTTTAGGGTTTTTTCATTTTCATGTTATAAAGAAACGCAGTCGGATTTTTTGGTTTTTTAAATTAACCTTTTTTATTAAACTGACATGGTTACTAGTAATATCATTAGAACTTAAAACGGGATATTTATATGTGAGTGATACAAGTGACAGTGGTAGCGGAATCAGCAAAAAACGAACTAGAAAGAGGGTAGACCGATTTGTCTGCTCATAAACATCCACCCGCATATACTCCAGTTCATCCGTGATCATGGCGCTTGTAACAGTGCCGAAATATCGGAAACTCATAGACATAAATAAATATGGTACATATCCCGTCTTAAGATCTAATGAGCCCATGTTTGGGGGGCATAATATATCACTATTGCACCCGTGCGAAGCTGGGGCGGATCGCTAGTTTAACCCAAAACTAATTATTATTCAATGCAGACCTGTAGTTCTGTGGTATAAATAAACAAACAAACTCTTTAGCTTTACAATATTAATTTAGATGTAGCAAGTAACTTGTTTACCTCGGTCGAGTACCGAGCAACGGGATCCGGGTTCGATACTCAGGTAAAACATTCTCAAGTTTTTTGGTGTTTCAAGGATACAATTTGACCTCAAAATCACAGATTACAACAACACCTTCACGCCTTTTTTATCCCCGAAGGGGTAGGCAGAGGTGCACATTACGGCACGTAATGCCGCTATACAATGTACACACACTTTTCACCATTTGTGTTATATGTCCCATGTAATAGGGGGTGAGCCTATAAATTAAATAGTAAATAATGACTAAAATTGGTGAAGGCAAACAATGCCTAATAAGTCCTAATTAGGCAACGTCTAAAGTCCGGCCAAAATAGTATAGAGGTCACATGTGAAGTCAAAACAGCAATATTGTGAAATTTGTCCACTAAAGGTACAATTTTGATACGTTACGGCACGTAATGCCGCTATACAATGTACACACACTTTTCACAATTTGTGTTATAAGTTCCATGTAATAGGGGGTGAGCCTATTGCCATATACTGGACACAATTCCAGACTCCGTGCTACTAGGGAAAATTTTTCGAAAAACCGAAAAAAAAACACAAAAAGAGTAATACTTTGCCCGACCTGGGAATCGAACCCGAGAATCAATAACCTGCCTTACAGTCGCACTTGCGATCACACGAGGCAGTTTATTGATTAACTTCCGTTAAATCTTATTCAAGGAAAATATGAGTAATCCGTATTAGGCGGTAGTTATTCACATCAACAGTTTAGGAGGAAAAACCCGCCGCTAACTATACGAAATATCGACCTATGACCCATATGTTTAATAGGATATGTGATAAGCTATGACACTGTCAACACTAGTTGATTACACTTAGTTATAAGTTGTATACAAATTGTTACATTTTTAGGGTTCCGTAGCCAGCTAACATATCCGTGCGGCGCGTCGCGTTCTGCGCGCGCCTCAGAGAGCCATCAGACCACCACAGATGGGGCCCAGTAGGGCTGATGCCTAATCCGGAGCTGCGGACTACCTAGCGGGTTTACCGGGGCTCCGGCTCGACGGGCAGGAGTAGGAACGCGGTGGTTTTTAGTCAGTAAGAGTCTGACACTCCCTCTCGCCTCGCCCAAGGCGGGAGAAGTCATTGGATGATTTTCCACCCTCAAAAAAAAAAAAAAAAAGCTATCATATACGTGATGGGTGTTTATAGATAGGTCTTTAAAAAAGACATGAAGGTTCCTAAAATCACGTTTCGTCCTATTCCCCTCTAACTTTCAAAATAAGAGAGTAGGAAAACTGAAAAAAATATATGCTGTAGATTTCAATGGAAACTACAAACGAAAATTGGTTTGAACAAGATATCATTATTAGTTTTTAAGAAATAAAACATTTTCAAAAACCGCAAATATAACTTTGTCGTTCATACAAACACTATGTAAAACCAAGTTATTTTACAACTTTTATATTATGTCATCTACTTGCTGCTACGGAACCCTTCATGGGCGAGTCCGACTCGCACTTGGCCGGTTTTTTTAAACAGAACAATTAATTTCATACGTATTTAGAAAATGCTTAAGGGGGTAAAATCATCCAATGACTTCTCCCGCCAGGGCGAGGCGAGAGGGAGTGTCAGACTCTTACTGACTAAACACCACCCCGTTCCTGCTCCTGCTTTTCGAGCCGGAGCCCCGGTAAACCCGCTAGGTAGTTCGCAACTCCGGATGAGGCGTCAGCCCTTCTGGGCCCCATCTGTGGTGATCTGATGACTGTTTGAGGCGCGCGCGGAACGCGACACGCCGCACGTACGGGATATAAATATACCTAATGAATGAATGTAATGTTTTTTAACAAATCGATTAATTTAATATGTCTTTAGACTCTTATATGTTTTGTTCGAAAATGCTTCGGAGAGACATGTCATGAAATAATATGTATATTATTTCAGCACGATTGTCGATTCGACTGGATTTAGGATGTTTTTCCACCAGAGATGTGCTATGCTACGTTGCTGTGGATGCGTTTGGCTTCCACCAATCATATTCATTGGTACACATAGCTTAACACTGGTGGAAACGGGTTCAGCTAAGCTATGTTTTTTATATGGAAAGATGCGTGCTATCTGCTTCTCTACTATCGATACATCGCATACTCGAGCTGCGCATCTTCCTCGCAGCTACATAGCTTAGTATCGGTGAAAATGGTCACATACTAGTTTCACAGCTTAGCGTATGGCGTGTCGCAGGAGGAGGAGGTAAAAGCAGGAGTAAGAACGGGGTGGTGTTTAATCAGTAAGAGTCTGGCACTCTCTCTCGTTTCAACAAGGCGGGAGAAGTCATTGGATGATTTTCCCCTTTAAAAAAACCTTTAAATTGTGGCAACACCTGACAAGTGACAGATGGCAGAAGTCGCACATAGACTATCGACGAGCAAATCAACGGATGACGTCATAAACCATACATCGCACATGTGAAGTGTACATGCGAATAAACATGGATAGACAATCCCAACGAACAACAGTTGGGCAGAAAGCCCGCCAGGCACGATCACCTCGCCTGATCGGAGGATACTGCTTTACTTAGGGAACTTTACTCTCTGTTGTCTAAAACATCTTCGAAGCATAGCTACATAGTACATCGAGTCACACAAAGAGCTGTTCCTTGCTGGTATCGTGGTTCACACCCACTACAAGAATTGAACTCGCTGTTATAAGAATGGCGGGTTTAAAAATAACCTATACATATACCGTATAGTATAAGTATTATAATTGATGAGTAACGTAGAGCCATGTGGCGGCCGAATTCCGAGAATACAATTATGCTCGCGCCAAACTAAATATGTTACTCTGTCTTATTGTGGCTTGTTTAATTAATTTTTTTATTAATTGATTTGTGAGAAAGTTTGTGTGTTTATGTGTTTGTTTGTTACTCAATCACGCTGTACAGTCCACCCGGAAAATTCATGTAATATTGTAGACCCGCCCCAGCTTCGCATGGGTGCAATGGTGATATATTAAGCATGTATTATACATATAAACCTTCCTCTTGAATCACTCTATCTATTGACCAAGATATCGTCGTATCATGAAATTTGAAACAGGTTTAGATTATGGTTTAGAATAACACAAGGCTATTTTTTATTCCACACTAACGTAGGTGAAACCGTTGGTAAAAGCTACTAAATTATGTACATAGACTTAATAATCACAACTTACATGGTTACTCGGCTCCTATAGATCGTAGCGTGATGTTTTATAGCCCATAGCCGGCCCCTATTAATAGACAATCTAACACGAAAATAATTATCCAATTCGAACTCGTCATTCCGGAGATTAGCACGTTCAAACAAACAAAGTCTTCAGCTTTATGTATTAGTATTAGCGACCCGCCCCAGCTTCGCATGGGTGCAATGGTGATATATTATACATGTATTATACATATAAACCTTCCTCTTGAATCACTCTATCTATTACAAAAAACCGCATCAAAATCCGTTGCGTAATTTTAAAGATTTAAGCGTACAGACAAACAGACAAAAATAGCGACTTTGTTTTATACTATGTAGTGAAGTACTAGCGACCCCTCCCCCAGTTTCGCATGGATGCAATGGTGATATAAAAAAAAACAGCTTTGAAATATTATTAGGTAGATAAGTATAGGTACTTAGAGAAATAGCATGTAGCCTATTGCCAAATACCGGACACGCCGACTCGGTTGTAATCCAAGTCACCACACAATTGTTACAAAATAGTAAAACCCAATATTCATGTAATATTACCTTGCTTCATTGGAAATTCTCAGTCAAAGACCAGGAGGTCTACTCTAATTCAATGAAAAACGAAGTTTCGTCCGAAACTTCGCAGATTGCATACTACAATTCTATTTATTGCGAACTTTCGTGAACAAAAATGAACGAATAAAATGAAGATAAATAAATAGGTTTTGATATGAAATTAAAAATAAAACGTTATTTTAAGTAATTCTATTAGTAAATCAATAAACCTACGGCCGAAGATTAAACGAAACTTCGCATTCGAGAACCGGAGTAGCCCTACTGGATTTTTATGTTTAACCATATTCTGCCAAGCCTTCTGGCTTCGCTCGCGTTCCCATGCGATTAAAATTAGCCATAATCCACCCCTGTTTCAAATATTATCCCCATCCCTTCAGCCGATTTGACGTGATTGAGTTTTTTTTTTAAGGTAACTATAACTAAGTCGGCAGGCGGATCACCTAATGGTAGCAATTGCCGCCAAAAAAAACGTTGCCTCACAATTCACATTATGATATTCTCCTGTGTCGTGGGTGCGTTTACAAACATACCTACAATTTCACATGCACATGACACCCAGACCCGAAACAACAATTTGTGGATCACACAAAAAATTGGTCCGTGCGGGAATCGAACCCGCTACACGTTGCACGGCAGCCAGTTGCCCAGCCACCGCGCCAACCATGCAGTTGTTTTGTCGATTGTTACATTAAGACGTCGACCACAATGTCCTAATAGTTATCAAAACAAAATATAGAACCTTACTAAGCTCCAAAATATGGAATTACCAAATTATGTAATGACCTAAACAGGATTTGAAGTTATGACCGCAAGGTAGAAAGGTATTTCCCATGTTTTCCAATTTCCGTATCTATAGATATAAAGCTAAAGATTTTGTTTATTTATTTGTACGTGCTAATCTCCGGAATTACTGGTTTGATTTGAATAATTATTTTTGTGTTGGATAGTCAATTTATCGAGCAAGGCTATAGGCTATAAAACATCACGCTGTAATCAATAGGAGTCGAGCAGAGGTGAAACTGTACGAGTAGCTAGTAAATTAATATGTCGTAGGTTTATTATGACTTTATATCGTTGTGTGAGTGAGGTTACCGGAGGCCCAATTACCACCCTTCCAAATCTTCCCAATCCCCGATTCCCCAACAAACCTTTGTTTTTTGTTTTTGAGGGGAAAATCATCTAATGACTTCTCCCGCCTTGGGCGAGGCGAGAGGGAGTGTCAGACTCTTACTGACTAAAAACCACCCCGTTCCTACTCCTGCTTTTCGAGCCGGAGCCCCGGTAAACCAGCTAGGTAGAATAAAAGGTGTAAGTAACGTCACTCACCTTTTACAATAAATACTTTAATATCCGGAAACCAAACCCAAGCCTTGCGACCTTTCAATCAAGTCTGTTTACAACTCTACACATAAATAATGACGTAAGAAAACTTACGCTTGGCTCTTTCATACGTCATTCTTTAATGGTATAAACCGGTAAACGAGCAGACGGATCATCTGATGGTAAGCAATCGCCATCGGGCGATGAGGATTGATGGGGATTGATGAATATAAATGCTGCCAACGGTTTCACCTGCGTTCCTGAAGGATAAAAAGTAGCCTACGTGTTATTACAGACAACAATCTTTTTCTGTTCCAAATTTCATCCCGATCCCTTCAGCCGTTTTGACGTGATTGAGTAACAAACATGCACACAAACATTTATAATATACTACTTCCACGCAGTTTCACTCGCTCTGCTTAGCTCTTGTTGGTCATAGCGTGATGTTTTAACTTATAGCCTTCCTCGATAAATGCGCTATCCTACACAAAAAGAATTATTTAAATTGGACCAGTAGTTCCGGAGATTAGCGCGTTCAAACAAACAAACAATCAAACAAACTCTTCAGTTTTATAATATTAGTATAGATTAGGTTCAAATCCCATTCCGTGACCTTTTATCGTAGTAAAGCGTAAGATTTTTTGCGATAATATTCTCGTTATGTGCGACAGAGACAGCTATATCACATCGATAGTGTTGTTTCACTCGCACATCAATATAATGACGCAACAACAGATACTCGGGCGAGTCCGGTTTTTTTGTTTTTATTTTTTTATTAATTATTGTTTAGCTTTGTTTTGTTAATAATGCGTCTTATTATTTATCCTATTAATTTTACTATTATTATAATTGTGAGCGTTTGTATGTTTGTTCCTCAATTACGTCAAAACGGCTGATTGAATCAGGATGAAAGGAGAATGTTTACGTATACAAAGTGTGGGCTCGCCATGCTTCGGCACTGCTGGGCCGGCTCGACCGGAGTGATACCACGGCCGAGCAGAAAACCGACGTGAAACAACGCTTGCGGTGTGTGAGTGAGGTTACCGGAGGCGCAATCATCCACTTCCCAATCCCCTCTTTCCCAACAATCCTTAAATTCCTACCAAAAGACCGGCAACGCAATTGTAACGCCTCTGGTGTTTCGAGAGTCCATAAGCGGCGGCTATTGCTTACCATCAGGCGATACGTCTGCTCATATAAAAAGCTGGGGTAGATTTTGGTCTGGAATAACACATAAGCTAGATACTTTTTATCCCTAGAAATACTATAACGCAAAAGCACCGAATACCGACCGGTGATCGGCGCGGCGAACAAAATCCTCCAAAAGATAAACAAAATATTCAACATCGTATAATAAAAAATGCTTTTCCGAAAGTATATTAAGTACGAATTAAAAATATGTTCATAATTTTGGCCTTTTACGACTATTTTGTACCTATATTTCGATTTAAACTCTTACGCTTGGAAAAATACTAAAGTCCCCGTATACCGACCGACTGCCGACAGATGTCCGTGATACCGACTCCTCAGGAACCTGACTGGAAGCAATAGAGTAGAAATTCGTAAAACAACAATCTTTCTAAAACTATTGACGCATTGTTTTTGGATTCGATACTGAAATTACGATAATGATTTTAAAATTTAACATAACATTACGTTTTTTAACACTCGGAGATGTAAGCAGAGAACATACAATGTGACGTCTACTTTTCAACCTACCGTGTAGGTAGTTATTTATTTTTTAATTAAGTTTCCTAGTATTTCAGCATAAGATTTACCTACATCATGTCGATCTTAATTTATTATGCCTAATAAAGAAATTGTTCGTATTGGTAGATACCTATTATTAAGATACGTAATTAGTTAAATTCGTGACTAAACTTTTGTATGTACCATACATTACATACTATGTATCGTACATATGGTAGGTACTTATTTTATTTACTTTACTACTTGTAGGTTGTAGGTACAATAAACCTCCGTAGTTATTTTCGGAACATTATGTGTCGTAGGTATTACGTACAAGTACTATACCTATTACTAACGTTTTTGTCGTTCATCCCGATGACTTACCGATGATGTGCTTATCATGTAATTTAACCTTTTGAACGCCAATGGCATGTATAGATGTCATGCGCAAGCGTGCCCTGTGCGCCACCGACATCTATAGATGCCAAGAAACAGATCACAGAGAAAAACAAAATAAACACATTAAATCATTACTTTCACGTGTTTTATTGATGTATCTTAAGAACTGAATACCCAGTTATTACATAATTGTACACAGTGAACAAAATTGCAATATAGTTATTCTAATATTTGATTGATAAAAACAACTTAAATATCGGCTAAAAAAGCATGTTCTCTCGCGCCAATGGCATGTATACATGCCTACTAGTGATGTAGTGTAATTCAAGTAATATTAAAACTTCAGCTAAATGACTCGCTTATTTTTTGTAATAACTATTAAAAAGTATATATAACCTTAGTCTCTGAGAAAAAAGGTAAACTCGTGACGTCGTAAGCGCGTGCCGTGTTTTTAAATGCGGGGAAGTTGCAAAAAATATTTTATCTAGTACCTACATTATAATTGCGAAAAATGGCGAGTGAAGAGGTTTATAGTACAGAAGAACTATTGCGCATTCTAGATAATTATAAAATATTTTTGTAGGTTACTATCAACATCAGAAATTTTTGTTATTGATAATAATTATAGATAATATACAATTTAGTTTTAAATTTTACAATTCCAAGACTGTTAGTGAGCATAATGTTTTATAGGTACAATTGTTGATTTTTATATATTTTTAAGTTTCACGTAACCTTTTTCAATTACAAGGCTGTTAATGAGCATAATAAATAAATACGATTGTTGATTTTTTATATTTTTAAGTTTCATGTGACATTTTACAAATACAAGGCAACTATTTTAAGAATATGAAAGTGTATAAATAATATCACTAAAATCTACAGATTTTTTATATACCTATATAGATATTATAGATACCTATTTAGCAGTTTTCAAATTTGATTACCTAATACATAAATGAACTCGATAAGTTACATTATTCAGCTAACTACATCCCTAATCATAAACGAGAGATTAAAAAAAAATGGATAGTTGCCCGCGCCATTGGCATGTATACATGCCAATGGCGCGTAACTGATAGATAATAGTGCTGTAACTTGCTGCAATTTTATATGTATTTTTGTGTCTCAAAAGGTTGATATTTCATTGATAGTTGCTATTAATGTGGTCTTAAGTTTATTACAGTGGGAGATTAGGTTAAATAAATATTCTTTTTATGTTATAAGCAGTTTATTCAAAAAAAAATTCAGACGAAAATTATTACTCACTTTGGTTTATCGATAACATTTTGGAATCCCTAATATTTTCAAGGTTATTTCGTTGAATTTGTGTCTCGGCGTGGAGGGCACGGCGAAGCGTTTATGCTCTGGCGGTCAAAAGGTTAAAAAAAACACCAAAACCTATATTCCCTTAGTTAGTCGGAACAAGGGACAGGGAAACAAATCGTATCCAGACTACGACCAAACCTGTATTTGTATAATAAAACGTCTTAACTGAAATTTATACCATTTTTTAGTTACTTTCTACTCTACTATTACTTATTAAGTTGTAACAATATCGTATTCATGAAATTCTTCGAAATAAACATAAAATATAAAGGTTTACTTCTAGCAAGTCTTAGTGAAGGAATCGTAAATATATCGGAAATATGTCAATTTGAAACGTAAATTACAAAGAATCCATTATAGTTAGCATAGGTCGGATACCGGTCTAATATCTAAGGATAGCTTTAAGAATAAGAAACTAATCACAAAACACTCCTAAAACAACCCACGTTACAGAAAATTAGTGTCATTCATAAACCTTAAAATTCCGTTTACCGACCAATTTGGTCGGTATTCGGTACGTCGTCATTTTGTAGGGCTCCTTATTCCGTCCAACATTAATTTATCGATAAATCTATAAAAACATGGAATTTCTGTATGCATATTGAAATTATAAGGACTCAATGAACCAATAAATCACATAAAGTAAATACATTCTTAGTTTACCCGAGTGATCATCGTCAAAATCGAGATCTTTTATTTCACTGATTTATGTTTTTTTCGCATGAAAATTTACGCAAACTGCACCTTTTTTATATTTCGCAGGACAGTCGGAATGTGCGTTAACCCCACAAACCCAAGTTTTGACTGAAGGTGAATGATGAATTAATGTATTGAATAAGGCGTATTTCAAGACTTTCGCGCGATAAATACACAAATTAGCGTAAATAAACTAAAATGGTCGGATAGAGGAGGCCGGTCGGTAACCGGTACCTTTGCGTTAAATGTGGAAGTTTTAATTGTGTATGTTTGTTACTCAATCACGTCAAAACGGCTGAAGATATCGGGATGAAATTTGGAACAGGGGTAGATTATGGTCTGGAATAACACATAGGATACTTTTTATACCACATATTATAAATGCAAAAATTTATGAGAGTGGTACATATCCCACCCACTCGCACGAAGCGCTTCGCTTCAAACTTCCTTGTGCGAACTGCTAGGGAGTGGAACGCCTTGCCGGAGTCTGTGTTTCCTGATGGGTATAACCTGGGTGTCTTCAAAGCCCGAGTGAATAGGTTGCTTATGGGCAGACGTGCTCCATTGTAGGCCGCATCATCACTTACCATCAGGCGAGATAGCGGCCAAACGTCGACCCATCAAATGTAAAAAAATAATAGTTATATCTGTCTGTAAATATGTATCTCGTTGTGAAAAAAATGTTACTGCGTATTAAAGATTATCGAAAAGTTCAAAGGATGGTTCAAAAACACAGTTATCAAGAACAGTCTGGTTATTACTTACTTACTATCGCACATTCTAAGAATTGTTTAATTTAACCTTTTTTTTGCATGTAAACTCTCACGGCCAAATTCTCAGAAACTACTGAGCCAATTTCTATGAGACTTTGCACGCGTACGCTATATATCATATCTAGATGTAAACGTTGTTTAAAGTAAAATGTTTGCTTTTTTTTAAACGTTGCCTCATATTAGAACTTTCTCCGAGTCGTGGGTGGTTTACAAACATACAATTTCATATACACATGACACCTAAACCGCGCCATCGGCACACCGGAGTGATACCACGGCCGAGCAGTACAGACGTGAAACAACGTTTGCGTTGTGTGAGTGAGATTACTGGACACCCAATTGCCCCCCTTCCAATCCCCGATTCCCGAACAACAGCCCTTAAATTCCTAAACCCCAAAAGGCCGGCAACGCACTTGTAACACCTCTGGTGTTTCAAGTGTCCATGGACGGCGGCTATTGCTTACCATTGTTTCATAAAAAAAAAAAACGAAAGGGCCTCATTGGTAGAATAGAGCTCATTAAAACCGAAACTGATTTTATTATCAGAAAGAATGATGATATTAAAACGTATGCCTGAAATAAACCTGTAAACAGTGACTCATGCAATCAGAATGTGTATTGGGAGATATTTCAATCTATACTTCTATACTAATATTATAAAGCTGAAGAGTTTGTTTGTTTGAACGCGCTAATCTCCGAAACCACTGGTCCGATTTGAATAATTCTTTTTGTGTTGAATAGTGCATTTATCGAGGAAGGCTATAGGCTATAAAACATCACGCTATTACCAATAGGAGCCAAGCAGAGCGGGTGAAACCGCGCGGAAGTAGCTAGTCTGTAATAAATCAATCTACTCTTACTTAGGCTCAATTTAAACCGCCGCCTAATAGAGGCGATATCTGGTAACAGTACTGTACTTTTTTAAGGGGCGAAAATTCCTAACTAAGGCCGACATCGAACTTCTCGTCTCTGGTGTTTCAAGGTCCGAGCGGGAGTGCCATCAGGTGACTCGTTTACTTGACTATAACAAACCCCGTTCCTTCTCTTGTTTTGCCGGCCGGAGACAATCCCGCCGCCCGCCGCCTGAAATACCAGAGGCGTTACAAGTGCGTTGCCATCTTTTTAGGAGTTAGGAATTTAAGCCCTGTCGTTCGGGCCCCATCGGAGATTGGTTAGGGGCGAAATTAGGGCTCCGGTAACCTGACTCTCAGAACGAAAGAAAGCAAGCGTTGTTTGACGTCTGTAGGGTACTGCTTGGCCGTGGTATCACTCCGGTAGAGCCGACCCAGCCAGTGCCGAGCCATGGCGAGCCCACACTTACAAATTTCAAATAACTAGACTGGGAAGGTACTTTTGAACATCATACTAGAGGGTAAAAAAAAAAACAAAATGTCAGTCTGTCGGTCAGTCCTCTAGTTGCTCGATACAAACTCGTTCCAAATGTAGATTCCTATGGAGAAGAACGGGCAAGTCCACATCACCTCGAGCAACAAGTAGAGCATGAGACTCAATATTAGGTACTCTAGTTAATATAATAATATTAGTTACAATTAGATAAGTTGTAAAAAATAATATTCTAACAATAATAAAAGATAAAACTTGTTAGTTTCGGGAAAACCGAGTGTCATAGGGCGGCTGTCATAGTTTGATAACTAGCATACAAACATACATACACAACTATGTAGGTACCTATATGCTATACGATACCCCATAGTAAGTTTTTTTTGCGGGTAAGTAATCAAAACGAAGAGAGAAACCAACCAATCAGTACCCTTCATATGAGGTATCTGACACTACTGGGCCGGCTCGACCGGAGTGATACCACGGCCGAGCAGAAAACCGACGTGAAACAACGCTTGCGTTGTGTTTCGTTGTGTGAGTGAGGTTACCGGAGGCCCAATTACCCCCTTCCTAATCTACCCAATCCCCGATTCCCCAACAACCCTTAAATTCCTTACCCCCAAAAGGCCGTTAACGCGCTTGTAACGCCTCTAGTGTTTCAAGTGTCCATGGGCGGCAGCGATAGCTTACCACCAGGCGATCCGTCTGCTCGTTTACCGACGTATTTCATTAAAAAATATATATATATATATTTTCTATGTAGCTGTGCGAGGAAGATGCGCAATTCGAGTATGCGATGTATCGATAGTAGAGAAACATATAGCACGCATCTTTCCATATAAAAAACATAGCTAAGCTGAGTGTGCGAACTGCTAGGGAGTGGAACTCTTTGCCGGAGTCTGTGTTTCCTGATGGGTATAACCTGGGTGTCTTCAAGGCCCGAGTGAATAGGTTGCTTATGGGCAGACGTGCTCCATCGTAGGCCGCATCATCACTTACCATCAGGCGAGATAGCGGCCAAACGTCGACCCATCTAATGTAAATAAAGTCGAATCATTTAAAAAGCCGTAATTTCCAATTAGGTATATAAGATATATCTCCTTTCGGACGGGATATCCGAAGTTGTATGTTTTCTTATCTCTCTATATGTTTTTTCGTCATAATATTTTATGATTTTTACGCTCTACTATGCTATATGTTGCACAGTTTCGCTTCAACCGTGCGCGTGATCGCACGAGTGTGTGTCGTGGTTATTTTCAATTAATTTTTAATAACCTATGTTTATTTTGTGGTGTATAAACCAATTAAGTGTTATTTTTTAATTAATTATAATTATTAAGTTGGTGTTTTATATGTATATGTGAGGTGTTTTGACTTGATTTGGTAAATACGTGTGAGTTTTTATTTTGTTTTTTTTTAAACGTTGTTCCACACTAGGATTTTCTCCTGTGTCGTGGGTGTTACAAACATACAAGTTCACATACATATGATACACAGACACGAAACAATAATTTGTGGATTACACAGAGTTGCTCCGTGCGGGAATCGAATTCGCTACACGTTGCGCGGCAGCCAGTTGCCCAGCCTCATGTTTTATTTATATGTATATGGTTTTATTTAGCTTGTCTTGTTTGTTTGTTTATCTGTTTTGGTCTTTCATCATCGTCAATCACTACATAGTATAAAACAAAGTCGCTTTCTCTGTCCCTATGTCCATTTGTACGCTTAAATCTTTAAAACTACGCAACGGATTTTGTTGTGGTTTGTTTAATAGATAGAGTGATTCAATAGGAAGGTTTATATGTATAATACATGCATAATATATCACCATTGCACCTATGCGAAGCGGGGGCGGGCTAGTTTATTATGTAATAAACATAGTAAATATCCCGTTTTAAGTTCTAATGATATTACTAGTGACCATGTCAGTTAAAAAATTGACATTAAAGGAGGATTTTCCCCTTCAAAAAAAGTGGCCATGGATGGCGATGACTGCATTATACCGTGTGACTGGTGAAATACGTTCAATATTTATAGAATAATCGGTACTCGATTCTCGTTAACTTGGTATAAAAAAAATTGTTAGGTGCTTAATTTTTTATCGAAATGTCTCTAAAAATTAGTGAAATTTGGATAGGTCTCGATGTAGGTAGGTAACAGCTGTACAGTGTAGGTACCCATCCCATTTATTCTGTGTTGATACCGCGCTGCGCGACCCGTGCGTCCGCGCGGTGTCCAAGTATTCCGCAGTTAAATAAATAAATAAATACTGGACTCTCGGTGTACTGTGTACGAAGTTTACTAAAAAGATATTTAAGATTTCGTTTTTATGTTATTTTATTTCATGATATATGTTCGCATACTATCACGTCCTCAAATATTGAAGGTATCTCACCAGTCAGTCTGTATATTTGCATCCGTTACTATGAAATCGATGACTAGTATACGATACTATGAGGATATCTAGGTACAGTACCACATTTTTCTTAAAGGTCAATTTTAATCAATATAATAGTAATAAGTTAGGAATTAAAAGAATTTTCCTTAAACAGATATTTACATATGTAATGATACACAAAATAGTTATAACTAGTGGTTAATAGCTAAGGCTAGAGAAGTCATTGGATGACTTTCCCCCCCTTATGTTGCGTTTGAATGTTTGTCCGTCAATCACTCTTTTTAAAACCTTTTTAAAAAATCTTTTTTATCTTTTTAAAAAAACGTTGCCCCACATTAGGACTTTCTCCTGTGTCGTGGGTGCGTTTACAAACATACAATTTCACATGCACATGACACCCAGACCCGAAACAACAATCTGTGGATCACACAAAGAGTTGTTCCGTGCGGGAATCGAACCCGCGACACGTTGCACAGCAGCCAGTTGCCTAGCCACCGCGCCAACCGTGCAGTCACTCAGAAACAACTGAACGGATTTTGATGAAATTTGGTATACAGACAGGGTATGAGATGACTTGGGTGATAGGATACTTTTTATCCCACGGGAACGCGGACGAAGTCGCTGGCAGGAGCTGGTAGGCTGTAAAACATCACGCTACTATAAATAGAAGCAGAGCAATGAGTGAAACCTAGCCTATGGGGTCCAATAGGGCTAATGCCTGATCCGGAGCTGCGGACTACCTAGCGGGTTTACCGGGGCTTCGGCTCGAAGGGCAGAAGTAGGAACAGGGCGGTTTTTAGTCAGTAAGAGTGTGATACTCCCTCTCGCCTTGCCCAAGGCGGGAGAAGTCATTGGATGACATACCCTCATTAAAAACCTCGGGAGACTGCCTCGTTGGTCGAGTGGTCGCAAATGCGACTGCCGTACAAGGGGATTTAAGTTCGATTCCCGGGTCGGGAAAGTATTACTGGGCTTCTTTCGGATTTTCGAAAATTTCTGAGTAGTAACACAGAGTCTGGAAATGTGCTCGGTATATGGCAATAGGCTCACCCCCTATTACATGCGACATAAACTGAAATGGTGAAAAGTGGATGTACATTGTTTAATGGTATTACGTGTCGTAATGTGCACCTCTGCCTACCCCTTCGGGGATAAAAGGCGTGACGTTGCTTGTTTTTTAAACTGCGGGAGTAGCTACAGTACTTATGTATAAAGCAGGTATACATAACCTATAGTTAGTTGGTTTGCCCCCTTATCAGCGCAGATGGCTCTGGTGTTTTATTATTATCACTCCACATTATAAAATAAATTATTAATAACATGTGTACGGTGATATCTCGTTCGTTGGAATTGATGGGTGTATGTTTAATGTAGTTATTTTCTGGTGTTATCAAACTGTTGGGCCCAATGTTGGTCTTTAAACGCAAGTTTGGTACAAACGTTGGTTCAGATTTCTGGTATAAGCCGGTAAATGAGCAGACGGATCACATGATGGTAAGCAATCGCCGCCGCCCATGGACACTTGAAACACCAGAGGCGTTTTTAGTGCGCTGCCTTTTGGGAGTTAGGAATTTAAGGGTTGTTGGGGAATTGGGAAGGTGATAATTGGGTCTCTGGTAACCTCACTCGCACAACGCAAGCGTTGTTTCACGTCGGTTTTCTGTGAGGTTCTGGTATCACTCCGGTCGGTCTGTATTACGCTTTAGGGGGAGGAAACAGAGAATAAAGTTCCCTCTTTTATGACGGGAACAACCTTCCAATGTCGCCTAGCTTTTTGGGGATAAAAGACTAGGGAGTGTGGTATTTTTACCGCATTATAACCTCCCAGGTGGCCACTCTCGACAGGTGTTGAAGTTGTAGGTACTGGGAGGACTCAGTGCCCAAAACTAAACAGAAACATTTAACGTCTCATTTTCCAGAGATCCTGAATAGTAACATCTAGGCTAATCTGCAATCCGAATAATTTACCGGGGCTTCAGCTCGAAAAGCAGGCGTAAGAACGGGGTGGTGTTTAGTCAGTAAGAGTCTGACACTCCTTTCGCCTCGCCCAAGGCGGGACAAGTGATTGCACGACCTCCCCTCAAAATCAAAAAAATCTAACTTTTATTTCAAAAGACCGAAGCTGTTCTTTCTAGCATCGATATTTACAAATAGTTAAAACAATGCTTACGGGACTTCAGATTTAAAACAGGGTTAATCGATTATATACTATCTGCATCAAAAACCGGCGCCATTTTGGTGTCAATGACCTTTCTCTAGCCGTAAATCTAATTAACTACTTAATTTTGTTTTATAAATGAAACATAGCTTAACTGAGTCCGTTTCCACCAGTCAGAAATACCGCCGACAACAGCTCATTCCACAGTTTTGATGTGCGAGGCAGAAAGTTACAAGTATACACTAGAGGAGTAACAAATGCATTGCCGGGCTTTTGGGGGTTAGGGATTTGCGAATTTGGGGATCCAAGGAACGATTGAGTCCCCTATGACCTCACTCATACTGCGATATACAACCCAAGTGTTGTTCTAAGCTGGTTTCCTGTGAAGCCATGGTATCACTCCAGTCGACTCACTGCAGTGCGGAAGCCCGACCCATCCTTGAAACGTGATGTATATGCATCGCTACAGAAAACTAGCACAGTTTAGCTGCGCAAAGAAGATTTAAGAAAACATCCCATATGTTGGCTGTCAATTAGTTTAGATACGTTGCAGTGTGTTTAGTCTGCACGCTGTAACTATTTTCTTGTTAAAATAAACCGACATAACTGCCTGCTGTTTTTAAGCCGCGTCCGCAGCTGTTTTCGTGTAAGCTAACGAGGTAAAGCTGCTTTCTCCACCAGAGATGTGCTATGCTTTTTTTTTTTGAGGAGAGAAAATCATCCAATGTCTGACTCTGTGGAGAGGGAGTGTCAAACTCTTACTGACTAAAAACCACCCTGTTCCTGCTTTTCGAGCCGGAGCCCCGGTAAACCCGCCAGGTAGTCCGCAGCTCCGGATCAGGCATTAGCCCTTCTGGGCCCCATCTGTGGTGGTCTGATCACACGCACGGGTCTGGTTCTGGTCGGGCGGCGAGCTACCCTTGCTCGTGGCCCGCACTTACAGTGGCCGGAGAAGATGTGCTATGCTACATTGCTGTGGACGCGTTTGGTTTCCACCAATCATATTCATTGGTACACGTAGTCCCAGAGATGTGCTATGCTATGCTGTGGATGCGTTTGCCTTCCACCAATCATTAATTGTTACACATAGTCTAGCAACCGATACGACCTTCCAACATTCGAAAAAAAAGAGCATACTCCTTTTCAAAAGGCCGGCAACGCACCTCTGATGTTGTGGGTGTCCATGGGTGACGCTGATCGCTTACCATCAGGTGACTAACACGCTCGTCTACCGGCTTATTCCATAAAAACAATACGACCTTCAGGAAAAGAGCTCCCTTCCCAATATTACACCAGAAGAATGACGACTCTGGTGCTGTGGGTATTTATAGATAGTGCTGATAGCATACCATCAGGTGTTCCGTCTACTCCAAAAATAAACATAGACATCTAAAAAAACACTATAGATACTCACATAATACCTTGATTGTATGCCATATGGCCTGCGCCCGCGCAGCTAGGTCGTGTGTAAGTCATGATGTCACATCCTCACTTCCCGTGCCTTGCGTGTGCGCAACAAAATAAACATACACTGTTTACTTATCGCTGAAATGATAGTGGTTATATTTTTTAAACGTAATTTTTATTTGAATTCGAAGTCATACGATGTTTTGTGTCAATATTAGTCCAGCCCTGCGGGTTTGCCTGCGTTCCCGTGGTATAAAATAGTATCCTATTTGTGGAGGAAGGCTATAGGCTATAAAACATCACGCTACGACCAATAGGCCGAGCAGCGGGTCAAAGCAAATATGTAATTTTTACGTTTGATGGGTCATGTCCTCTAGTTGCTCTATTTGCTCGTTCCAAAGTGTAGATTCCTATGGAGAAGAACGAGCAAGAAACTCCATAGGTTACTCTTTGTCAATCAGATTCACAATACAATACTTGGTTACATTGTTTTGATTGCTTCAACTATGTGAGAACAATGTAAAACTAATAAAATAGTATCCTAACTGTCGAGGAAGGCTATAGGCTATAAAACATCACGCTACGATCAATAGGAGCCGAGCAGCGAATGTGTTGTGACTAATACGCCTATGTAATCTACTAGTTTCTGCCAGCGGCTTCGCCCGCGTTCCCGTGGGATAAAAAGTACCCTATGCGTTATTCCAGATCATAATCTACCCCTGTTCCAAATTTCATTCCGATCCCTTCAGCCGTTTTGACGTAAAGGAGTAATAAACATATGAGCCTCTAGCATGGCTTGAAGAGCTGCGGACTACCTAGCGGGTTTACCGGGGCTCCGGCTCGAAACGCAAGAGTAGGAACGGGGTGGTTTTTAGTCAGTAAGAGTCTGACACTTCCTCTCGCCTCGCCCAAGGCGGAATAAGTCATTGGATGATTTTCCGCCCTCAAAAATATAAATAAATAAAGCATGGCTTGAAACTAGTCGAGTTCCTCGTCAAACAGTTACGTGAGTAAGCCGATAACATGATTCAAAAGTACTGAATACTTGAAATATAACTCTGTATTGTTTGAATGCAGTTAAATAATAAGCAATGATGCAATGTGTTTTGCATAGAATTATATAAGGTGTTCTAAAAGTATCTGCCACGGCTTTAATGGGAGGTAGTGTTGTGTTTGACAATTACAATAGTGAATATAAATTATTGATGAGTAACTTTTTTTTTCATACAAAAAATCTACTTGTAAGTTGATTATGAAAGAGCTATCTCTTTCACTGTCTCTATCGCATCGTGCGTATTTGTGAACCACTTTATACAGAGTAGAGTCAATGTTTATTTAACTTCTTTATGTTCTCAAATTGAGTTAACTGGTCCGGGGTACGAAATTTCTTCACTATTGTAATGTTCAAACACAACACTACCTCCCATTAAAGCCGCGGCAGATACTTTTAGAACACCTTATATGTATACATATACATATAGATATATACTGAAAGATTACATAGAATCTTACACTTCGTAAAAATATTTACTTAGAACCATATACCACATGTCTAATTGTAATTCTTAGAATTCCGTTGTATATGACATAACCAGTGTAAATAGACCTTGTATGTGCGGAAAGATCATATATAGTGAGGCCAAAATATACTGGTGTTGTATAGCCGTACTCAGAGTCATTTATACAACGTCACGCCTTTTTTATCTCCGAAGGGGTAGGCAGAGGTGCATATTACGGCACGTAATGCCGCTACACAATGTAGATACACTTTTCACCATTTGTGTTATAAGTCCCATGTAATAGGGGGTGAGCCTATTGCCGTATACTGGACACAATTCCAGCTTCCGTGCTACTACTGAGAAAAAACTCTAGTAAAAGTTTGCCCGACACGGGAATCGAACCCGAGACCCCTTATGTGACAGTCGCATTTGCAACCACTCGATTAACGAGACATTTATTTAATGGTTACTTAACCCAGTCCTAAGCAATTGTTTTCCGAACAAAATCGTTACTGAGGAATAGTTTTTTTAAGAAACAGAGTAAAGTTCCCTAAGTAAAGCAGTATCCTCCGACCAGGCGCTGATCGTATCTAGCAGCTTTCTACCCAACTGTTGTTCGTTGGGATTGTCTATCCATGTTTATTCGCATCTGGAGTTGCGGACTGCCTAGCGGGTTACCAGGGCTCGGGCTCAAAGAAGTAGGAACGGGGTAGTTTTTAGTCAGTAAGAGTCTGACACTCCCTCTCACCTCGCCCAAGGCGGGAGAAGTCATTGGATGATATTGCCCCCTTATGTTTCCTTTGGATATTTGTCCGTCAATCACTCTGAAACCACAAAATGGATTTTGATGAAATTCTCGCTCGGAGTAACTAAGGTTACTTTTACGATGTAGAGTAGAGTAACGATGGAGTTTCTTGCTCGTTCTTCTCCATTCGAAGCTACACTTTGGAACGAGCTTCACTGACAGACAGACTGACGGACAATTCAATTTGACGTTTCAAAAGTGCCTTATTTAGGATTAATTGAAATAAATGCTTTGACTTTGACTTTTATTTTAGAAAATTGGAACAAAAATAAAGATATGTCCTAAAATTCACATTCTGCGCTGACAAAATGCGCAAAAAAATGGCGGAATCTACGCCTGAGGAGACGCGGCTATCAGATAGTACCATATACATATGTATGTATGTATGTATGAGTCTTACTCTAACAAACAGCGGATAAGCAGTTGTGTTAGTTCAGTTACTCATTCATAATTAGCATCATGTGTGGGTGAATCAGATTGTCAGCAGATTCATTTCTGACTACACGAACAAATGCTGTCGGGTTTTTTGGCAATTGTATCTATACATATGTGTATTGATAAGATGTATAAAAACACATCCTTCTTTATTTATTACTAATAGGGCTCGATTCCCGGGTCGGGCAAGGTAATACTGGACTTTTTTCGGTTTTTCTAAAATTTCTCAGTAGTAGCAGGGAGTCTGGAATTGTGCCCAGTATATGACAATAGGCCCTATTACATGGGACTTACAACACAAATGGTGAAAAGTGGGTGTACATTGTATAGTGGCATTACGTGCCGTAATGTGCACCTCTGCCTACCCCATCGGGGATAAAAAGCGTGACGTTGATACGTGTTATCACACAGCTGAAGGTATAATAGTAATTCTAACGGATAAATACCCAACAGCCTCGACAACCACCTTAGGAGGCTGGCGTTGGGCGGATGGATCAAGGGCCTGATGCAGAAGGCAGTTCTCCTACAAACGGCACGCATTGTGAGGAGGTTTCTGTCTTTGGAGGCTTAATCACCGGTAGCTTAGACCATGCCCCCACTACTGGTCGGCACCCTATTTTTTTATTTTTAAATATTATTTTATGAGTAGTATTTAAAAAAAATATTTTAGAGGATTTTAAGTAAATGTATATGCATTGTAATGTATATTGTGGATATTTTTCACGACAAATTGAATGCGTTCAAAACTTTTTTGTCGCGTCACAACGTCATCATCATCATCAGCCGAGAGACGTCCACTGCTGAACAAAGGCCTCCCCCTTGGTCCTCCACGTAGAACGACAAGCCGCCACCTGCATCCACTGGCTCCCCGCCACTCTGACGATGTCGTCGGTCCACCTAGTGGGAGGTCTGCCCACGCTGCGTCTTCCGGTCCGCGGTCGCCACTCAGTCACCTTCCTGGCCCAGCGGCCATCAGTCCTCCGAGCGACGTGGCCTGCCCATTGCCACTTCAGCCTGCATATTTTGAGAGCTATGTCTGCAACTCTTGTTCTTTGGCGAATTTCCATATTTCGGATTTTGTCGCGCAAAGATACTCCGAGCATAGCTCTCTCCATCGCGCGCTGGGCGACTCTGAGCCTTTCCAAAAGGCCAGCAGTTAGGGACCATGTCTCGGTACCGTACGTCATCACTGGCAACACACACTGGTTGTACATCCTGGTCTTCAGACACTGCGGGATTTTTGACGAGAAGACTTCATGCAACTTCCCAAATGCTGCCCATCCGAGTTGGATTCTTCGAGCGACCTCTTTCTCGAAGTTGGACCTACCTAGCTGGATGATCTGACCCAGGTATGTGTAGTGGTCTACAACTTCGAGTATATCGTTCCCAACGACAACCGGTATAGGTGCAACATGGACATTTGACATGATTTTCGTCTTGTCCATGTTCATTTTAAGGCCCACCTGTTGGGAAACGGTATTGAGGTCGCTGAGCATGGTGTTCAGCTCTTCCAGCGACTCTGCCATTACGACTATGTCATCGGCGAAACGGAGATGAGTGATGTATTCGCCATTAATGTTGATGCCGCGTCCGCTCCAGTCCAAGAGCTTAAAAACGTCCTCCAGTGCGTTCGTGAACAGTTTCGGAGATATAACGTCTCCCTGTCTCACGCCCTTCCGCAACTGGATTGGCCTCGTAGTCTCTTCCCGGAGTCGGATGCGCATGGTGGCGTTGTTATACAAACACTTCAAAACCTCGATGTATCTATAGTCGATGTGGCACCGCTGGAGAGACTGCAGCACCGCCCAGGTTTCGATTGAATCGAAGGCTTTCTCATAGTCCACAAACGCCAAGCATAGTGGCAAGTTATACTCCTCGGTCTTCTGTATAATCTGCCGCAGCGTATGAATGTGGTCTATGGTACTGAAACCTTTTCGGAATCCGGCTTGTTCGGGAGGCTGGAAGTCATCAAGCCTGCGTTCGAGACGGTTCGTGATGACCCTCGAAAACAGCTTATACACATGGCTCAGAAGTGAGATAGGTCTGTAGTTCTTTAGCAGACAGTTGTCGCCTTTTTTAAAGAACAGAACCACCACACTCCGTTGCCATGCTACCGGCGTGGTTCCCTCGAGTATGACGGAATTGAATAGCTTCTGGAGGACTAAAAGTATCGGTTTTCCACCCGCTCGCAGAAGTTCCGACGTGATTCCGTCATCGCCCGGCGCCTTGTTGTTTTTAAGCTGTTTGAGAGCCATCCTAATCTCGTACAGGCTGATGTCTGGGATATCCTCAGTGTAGTGCCGCGTCAGTTTAGCTCTTGGGTCCCGAGCTGTACCGACGATGGGTTGCCGTGTTGAGGTGTATAACTGTCCGTAAAACCTCTCGAGCTCTCCGAGGATCTCGGACTTCGACGAGATGACGCTGCCATCCTCGGTCTTCAGCCTCGTCATTTGGCTTTGCCCAACAGACGAATTCTTTGCGAAGACTTTTGAGCCCTTGTTTCGCTCAATTAAGTCTCTGACTCTTGCGGCGTTATAGGCCCGCAGGTCACGTCGCATGTATTTCGAGATTCGTCTATTGAGCTTGCCGTATTCAGACATATCGTCTGAAGACTGCAGCCTCATCTCGCTACGATCCTTAAGAAGTTTTAAGGTTCCGTCGGAGAGCTTTTGGGGCCTGTTTCGGCGGGGGTCTTGAAGAAGTCTGACCCCACTGCTCGGACAGTTTCCACCAACCCATTATTTATCTCGTCCACGTTTCCACAATCAGCTAGACACTGGAAGCGATTTTGCAGTTGGAGTTGGAACTGCTCGGGGTTTTGGATCTGGGCACGTCCAGGGCGGAGCGTGGACTTCACCAGGCGTGACCGCTCTAGTTTTACATTGATGTTCAGTGTGCCCCTGACAATACGGTGATCGCTACCGGTTTTCACCTTCGCTATCACAGAGACATCACTGAATATACGTCTTTCGGTCGCCATGATGAAGTCGATCTCATTTTTGGTAGAACCATCAGGGCTTATCCATGTCCACTTCTTGGCCGGTCGCTTCTGGAAGAAGGAGTTCATCAAATAGAGTCTCTCCCTCTCCATAAAGTCGACCAGCCGCTGGCCCCGATGGTTTCGCTGCCCATATCCAAATGGCCCTATTCTCAACTCATCGCTATTCCGTGTGCCCACCTTTGCATTGAAATCCCCCATCACAACGGTGAAGTGTGTTTCGGAGGAGTGTATGGCTTTTGAAATTTCCTCATACAGAGCCTCTACTTCGTCGTCACAATGTGTCGAGGTCGGCGCATATACCTGTATGACCTTCAGCGAATACCGGTTAGATATTCTGAGTATAAGGTACGCTACCCTGTTCGACACACTGTCGACCTCACACACGTTGTTGACGAGAGACTTGCGGACGAGAAATCCGACACCACCCTGGGATTTACGGTCTCCTTCCCGGAAGAAGAGCAAGTTGCCGGAATCTAGGATTATCGTATCCTGACCCTCTCTTCGGATTTCAGATAGTCCCAAGATGTCCCACCGCATTTTGCTCAATTCTTCCTCCAGCTCGACAATCTTCTCATCAGTCCGCAGTGTGCGGATGTTGTGCGTTGCCAGGGCCAAAGTTCGTCGGGGGTGGTAGCGCTTTCTCTGCCGGGGATTCTTAGCACCCCCTGCTCCGCCGTTACCTGATCCGCTACCTAGATCAGGAATAGCGGAGCTGCCGGGGACTGGGGGCCGTGTAATTTTGGTTGTCGCTCATAGTGAAAGGGGGGGGGGTTGCCATAATCCCCACGCTTGGCAGGCGGCTTGGGGATCGCAGTTAGGTCACCGATAAATTTTGAGAATGCTGCTGCCCATTCCTCGGTGGCTGGTCGCAGTTTTAGGACGTACCCGGGTCACAACGTAATATAGGTAAAATACCTTGTTTTTGTACACCTAATTCATTTAATTGCTTTTACATCTTTACTTATGTTTATGTTTAATTAGTTTAGGCCAGGGGTGGCCAACTTATATGTACTCGCGATCGGCTTTTTTTCTTAAAGTTCCTCGCAATCTACTTTTTGTGTACACATACTTTAGTACCAAAAATTTTGAAAATTTTTCTTAATTTCTGGTCCACGATCGGTCAAAAATGCTCTCGGGATCGACCGGTCGATCGCGATCGACCTGTTGGCCACCCCTGGTTTAGGCTGTTTATTATGAAAGTTGTGTACAGTTGTAAATGGATGTCAGATTCACTCAATGTTTAATATGTATTAAGGATATTTTATACTATATTGATCTGTTGTCTGTATCTGTACCTTATTGTAATAATGAAATAAAATAAAAATATTTCCTCTTGTCCACAGTGATGTATACCACCTAGACCACCAGCGCGATGCTGCTCCTCCTGCTCCTATCCCTGGCCCCGGCTGCGCTGGCCCTCTACTGCCCATCAGACTGCTACTGCGTGCTGTATGATGAGCTGGAGTATACCTGCAGGGCTGGTGACAGCAGTGTGAAGTTCAACGCCAGGAACAACGAGTATGTCAATATACGATGCGAGGTATGTACACAGTTTTGTAACTTATCCGTTTTTATGCAAAATGGAAGCACACGTAAAATGTGGATTTAATTTTTTTTGAAGAATACTAATTTAAAAATGGTCTAATTTCTTACACAAAAAAAGGTACTTGAAAAACTAAAAAGCCCGGTTTTCTGGAGATATAGCGTCAGGAAGGAAAACCCGACTTATTTTTATATTAAAAAATATAAGCCCAGGTTTCCTCACGATGTTTTTCTTCACCGTTTGTCAGTGGTGTCTAAATTATCTTAGAAAGTACATACATATAACTCGGATAAAGTCACATTGGTACTTGCCGTTGGTAGGTTTCGATCCCGCACTCTCATGCATGAAAAGCGGGTGTCTTAAACATCCGGGCAACCATAACGTATTTTTTTTAGTGGTATAAACTGGTAAACAAGCGGACGAGTCACCTGATGGGTAATACTGGAGGAGTTATAAGTGCATTGCCATTCCTATATGTTAATCAATCAGCGCCGTCCATGGACACCCGCAACACCAGAGGAGTCACAGGTGCGTTGCCTAAAAATGAGGAAAAAAGCAGAGAAAACATTGATAAGTCACTATACTGCAATTACTAATTTCTAATTTTAGAAAATTCCAAAGCCCACAATGTTGATGCTTGCCAAAAATAATGAAAATAATCAATGAAACGCTTTTCCTTCTCTACGAAGACTATTTTTCATGATATAAGCCGGTAAACGAGCAGATGGATCACCTGATGGTAAGCAATCGCCACCGCCCATGGACACTTGAAACACCAGAGACGTTACAAGTCCGTTGCGGGTGATTTGGGGGTTAAGAATTTGAGGGTTGTTGGGGAACCGGGGATTGGTAAGTTTGGGAAGTGGCTAATTGTGCCTACGGTAATCTCACCCACACAACGCTGTGGTTGTTTCACGTCGGCGTACTGCTCGGCCGTGGTATCACTCCGGTCGAGCCGACCCATTCGTGCCGAAGCATAGCTTTCCAAAGTCCACACTTAAAAGAGTTACATTGTTTATGTGCTCCTCTGCTTTTGACCACAAAGTAATGGCCTTTATGTAGTTTTTGTAATGAAACTAGCGTCTCGCCCCGGGTTTACACGGCTATTAGTGCTTCCTTCCTCTTGAATCACTCTATCTATTAAAAACCGCATCAAAATCCGTCGCGTAGTAGACAGCGGAAAGCGGATTTTTTTTGACATTTGTTGGGTCGACGTTTGGCCGCTATCTCGCTTGATGGTAAGTGATGATGCGGCCTACGATGGAGCACGTCTGCCCATAAGCAACCTATTCACTCGGGCCTTGAAGACACCCAGGTTATACCCATCAGGAAACACAGACTCCGGCAAGGAGTTCCACTCCCTAGCAGTTCGCACAAGGAAGCTTGAAGCGAAGCGCTTCGTGTCGGTCGGTTTTATTTAGCTTACCCCGTTTCTTTGTTTAGGTCTCTAGTAATTGGAATGTCCCCCCCTTCCTGACGACAGATCGATCTGATATTTGGTACACACTCTTAATCTCGATGACCATACAATATAATGTAATTGTTTCCACAACTACCTCCATTATGGATATCTAACGAAAGGGCTTTATTGGTAGAATAGAGCTCATTAAAACTGTAACGTAAACATAATATTTTTATATAAGGTGTTCTAAAAGTAGTGCACACAAAAACATCTACGTATGAGTTTGTTATGAAAGAGCTATCTCTTTCACTGTCTCTGTCGCTTCGTCATATATGTGAACCACTTTATACAGAGTAAAGTCAATGTTTATCTAACTTCTTTATGTTCTCAAATTAGTTAACTGGTCCGGAGTACGAATTTTCTTCACTATTGGAATCTTCGAACACAACACTACTTTTAAAGCTCCTTATAAATATAATATACTATGACACTATATGACATGTGATGATAATACAATTACATTAATATATGTTCTTTCTTTTCATTCCAGCCAAAAAAGAACCTGACCTGTTCAGACCTCCCTCGCATCAATTTCGCCAACAACCAGACCCTCCCGTCCCTCTGGCTGAGGGAATGCCCTCCATCCATCATCCCATGCCTGAACGAGGCTCTGATGACTCCATCAGTAGGCTACGTGTCTCTCACGCAGCTGCAAGCACCTTTGCGAGCTGATGATGTGGAGCATCTTGGTGATGTACAGGAGATCATGATCACTGATGGTAAGTCGTCTTTTTATGGTATAAGCCGGTAAACGAGCAGACGGATCACCTGATGGTAAGCAAGGATTGGACACTAGTGGAAACGGATTGAGCTAAAATGCTATGTGTTTTGTATGGAAAGATGAGTGCTATTGATGGCTTCCCTACTATCGATACATCGCATACTCGAGCTGCGCATCTTCCTCGCACAGTAACATAGTTTAGTATCAGTGGAAACGGTGACATAGTTTCACAGCTTACCTATTACATCTTCGTAGCATAGCTACATAGCACATATCTGGTGGAAAAGCATTGTAATACAGTGGTACCCAAACGGTGCAGTGGTCCATGGACCACTGGTGCTCTGCAGAAGACAGAAAATGTTTTTTTATTATGAATCACGCCGCAAACAAGCAGACGGATCACCTGATGGTAAGCAATCGCCGCTGCCCATGGACACTCGAAACACCAGAGGCGTTACAAGTGCGTTGCCATCCTTTTTGGGGTTAGGAATTTAAGGGTTGTTGGGGAATCGGGGATTGAGAAGTGGGGTAATTGGGCCTCCGGTAACCTCACTCACACAACGAAACACAACGCTGTGGTATCACTCCGGTCGAGCCGGCCCAGCACTGCCGAAGCATGGCTCTCCGACACTTCCTAATTCTTCATTAGACACTTTTGAAACGTCAATTCTTCTCCCCATCAGGACCAAAGGACCCCATACCACCATCAGCTCTCCAAAAGCTCCCATCTCTTCGACGGCTGCGAATCAAGACAGCAGTGACCCTGTCTCCATCCATCTTCGCCGAATCACCACAGCTGGAGTACCTGGAGCTGTCGGACCCTCAGATCATGGAGATACCCTCAGGAACCTTTACTGGTCTGCGGAAACTGAAGATGCTCAACTTTTTCAGCAATGATATTAGTGATGTGGAGATGGACTCTTTACTAGGTATGGTGTTCTTATCTTATTGTAACTCTCGTGAGACATACTAAATTAATTATTATGTTATCGGCTTACTCACGTAAATGTTTGACGAGGAACTCGACTAGTTTCAAGCCATGCTAGGGGCTCATATTCATTGACGCCTGATTCGGAGCTGCGGACTACCTAGCGGGTTTACCGGGGCTCTGGTTCGAAAGGCAGGAGTAGGAACGGGGTGGTTTTTAGTCAGTAAGAGTCTGACACTCTCTCTCGCCTCGAGCATGGCGAGAAAAGTCATTGGATGATTTTCCCCCTCAAAAAAAAGAGGCTCATATTCATGAGCAGCATTCCGCGACATACGAGCATGGCTTGAAACTAGTCAAAACGTTACGTGAGTAAGCCTATAACATAATAATTAATGTTGTTATCTTACTAAATAAAATAAAATAAATAAATAGATCACCTGATGGTAAGCAAATAACCTTTTATCATCATCATCATAACTTGACGCCTTTAACCCCCGAAGGTGCACATTATGGCACATAATGCCAATGTACCACCCACATTTCACATGTTGTATGTAATAGGGGGTGAGCCTATTGCCGTATACTGGGCACATTTCCAGACTCCGTGCTACTACTGAGATATTTTTGAAAAAAAGCCCAGTAATACTTTGCTCAACCCGGGAATTGAACCCGAGGCCCGGCAGTCGCACGCGACCATTCGACTCACGAGGCAGTCATATCTTACTAATATTATAAATACGAAAGTTTGTATGTATGTTTGTTACTCAATCACGTCAAAACGGATGAAGGGATCGGGATGAAATTTTGGAAAGGTGTAGATTATAGTCTGGAATAACACATAGGTTTCTTTTTATCCCACGAGATTGCGACCGAAGCCCCTGGCTGTACCTAGTTTTAAAATATACTGTTTTTTTGGTCAATGCGCCAAAAGAGCAGATGGATCACCTAATGGTAAGCAATAGTCTGTTTTATACCACTGCTGACCAAAGGCATCTTGTAACACGGAGAAGATTTGAGCATTAATCACCACGCTTGCTCAATGCGGGTTGGCGATTTCAAACTTATAATCAGAAATTATAAGTCCAGGTTTCCTCACGATGTTTTCCTTCAGTGTTTGTCAACCCTGTGATGATGATGAGTCTTCATCATGATCATCACTATAATTAGTATGTATATATTATATGTAAATAGTATATGTAATGTTATTATGTACGTTTATTATTTTTCCATGTTATTTAAATATATACTGATATATTTGTGTAAGTAAGTATATTCTATTTTTCCACCTGAGCTTTTCTGTATTTACTTGCTCCATGCACCTACCACTGGTTTTTCACTGCATCACCTAAAGGTTTGGCTGGTAGAAAATGCCTACGGCATTAAGCCCACCTTTGTACACATTGATGTGCATAAAGAGTAAAATAAATAAATAAATAAAGTTTTTAAAGTGACATGGTCACTAACACTATTATTAGAACTTATAACGGGATATTTACCATGTTTATTCATTTTATCGAGTTTCCGATATTTCGGCACTTTTGCAAGCGCCATGATCACGGATTAACTTAATTTTTTTTTACATTTAACACAGTTAATCCGTGATCATGGCGCTTGCAACAGTGCCGAAATATCGGACACTCGATAAAATGAATAAACATGGTAAATATCCCGTTATAAGTTCTAATAATAGTGTAAATAAATAAAAAAATGATGAGGCGTTTTCTTATATGTATTTCTTTCCAGGTTTGGACTCACTGGAATCTCTCTCGTTCACCAGAAGCCGTCTCGCTCACATAGCTCCCGGCGCTCTCACACACGTGCCGAAGCTGAAATCACTCGACTTAATTAAGAATAGGATCCAAGAAATCCCACCAGGATTGTTGACTAACTTGACTGAGCTGGAGAATGTAAGTATATGTGTGTTTTTATGGTATAAGCCGGTAAACGAGCAGGATCACCTGATGGTAAGCAATCGCCGCCGCCCATGGACACTTGAAACATTAGAGGCGTTACAAGTGAGTTGACTGCCTTTTTTTACATTGTTTATGTGCTCCTCTGCTTTTGACCACAAAGTAATGGCCTTTATGTAGTTTTTGTTTAGCGTCTCGGGGTTTACACGGGGCTTCCTTCCTCTTTAATCACTCTTTCTATTAAAAACCGAATTTTGTACGTTTGATGGGTCGACGTTTGGCCGCTATCTCGCCTGATGGTAAGTGATGATGCGGCCTACGATGGAGCACGTCTGCCCATATGCAACCTATTCACTCGGGCTTTGAAGACACCCAGGTTATACCCATCAGGAAACACAGACTCCGGCAAGGAGTTCCACAGTTCGCACCTAGCAGCACTTCGTGCGAGTGGGTGGGATATCTACCATGAAGCGGTGGCGCTTCGCCGATTGTCTTGTGGTTCGATGATCGAAAGGATTAGGGGGAATCAAGTTGTGCATTTCCCCTGCATACTCTCCGAAATGTATCATGTATATGTAAAAAACAGAAAGGCAGTATGCATTAAGTTTGTATAAACCGGTAAACGAGTAGACGGATCACCTGATGGTAAGCAATCGCCGCCGCCCATGGACACTTGAAACACTAGAGGCGTTACAAGTACGTTGCCGGCCATTTGGGGATAGGAATTTAGGGCTTTTTGGGGAATCGGGGATTGGGAAGATTGCGAAGGGGGGGGGTAATAAGGCCTCTCCTCTATATATTATAATTAAACTAATCACAAAATTCCTTAATTCCAGGTAACAATTCACATGAACGATGTAAACTTAAAACTACATTCAAATTCCATATCAAACCTACCTTCATTAAAGCAACTCATTATAAAAGACTGTGGGGCTGAAATACCGAGTGACCTGATCATCGGCTGTGAAGCCCTAATCACATTGGACCTCTCCCAAAACCGAATAACTGGTATACCGGAGAACTTCTTCAAGGATTTGAAGAATATAGAACATTTAGATTTGAGCTTCAATAAGATATCTAAATTGACCAGTGGAGTGCTATCGCCAATGAAACAGTTAAAGTATTTGAACCTGGATAGAAATCATTTGGAAGTTTTGCCTGAGTAAGTACCTTTTTTTATGAAAAGCAGACGTATCTCCTGATGGTAAGCAATCGTCGCCGCCCATGGACACTTGAAACACCAGAGGCGTTACAAGTGCGTTGCCAGCTTTTTGGGGGTTAGGAATTTAAGGGTTGTAGTGGAACGGGGATTGGGAAGATTGGGAAGGGGGGAAATGGGCCTACGGTTCCGGACGTCTTGTTGTTATATCAGCTCCTCACAGATATTAGACCACCACCACCAGTAGGGCTGATGCCTGATCCGGAGCTGCGGACTACCTTGCGGGTTTACCGGGGTTCCGGCTCAAAGCAGGAGAAGGAACGGGGTGGTTTTTAGTCAGTAAGAGTCTGACACTCCCTACTCGTCTCACTCATGGCGGGAGAAGTTATTGAATGATTCCTCCCCACCCCCTCAAAATCATCTCCGCATGCACCATCGGCCTCCACTGCTGACGAAAACCCTCTTCTCTCACGGAGAAGGTTTGAGTAGTGGCCACTTATATAGGCTGATGGTGTGATGTGATTATTTCAATATCAAAATAGTTAATAAAAGCATAATAAAAACATTAATCCCCATCCCACTTTTTTATGGCATCAGCCGGTAAACGAGCAGACAGATCACCTGATGGTAAGCAATCGCCGCCGCACATGGACACCCGAAACACCAGCGGCGGAATAGGTGGTTTGCCGACATTTTATTGAGAATCGGGCATTGGGAAGATTGGGAAGGAGGGTAGTTAATTGGGCGTCCGGAACGCAAGCGTTGTTTCATGTCGGTTTTCTGTAAGGTCCGGTCGAGCCGGTCCAGTATTACTGAAGCATGGCTCTCAAACACTTATACACCCCGACCTACAGGACATTAATCACCACCCCACTTATACCCACTTACACTCACTTATAACATTTTTTTTTACAGATTCCTATTCGCTGGCCTCAGGAAATTAGAAAAAGTAACAATCAACGAAAATCTACTCACTTCCATAGATTCTTTAGCATTCCAAGGGGCTACGGCTTTGCACACAATATCTTTATACGGCAACAGATTAACATTGAAGTCCAATGAACATATCCAAGACTATATGGACTTAGATCTCTACTCACCCTTCAACACTTTGAGCGAATTAAAAAATTTGAACCTTAGTAAGAATAACATAAGCTCTATATTCGATGATTGGAGGATAGTGTTGCTCAATCTGGAGTTACTGGATCTATCTTATAATCATATTGGAGAGCTATTGGTGAGTATTATTGCATTGTAAATTGTTTTATTTTATGTAGCAGTAGCAACGCAACGTCACGCCTTTTATCCCCAAAGGGGTAGGCAGAGGTACACATTACGGCACTTAATGCCGCTATACAATGTACACACACTTTTCACCATTAGTGTTATAAGTCCCATGTAATAGGGGGTGAGCCTATTGCCATATACTGGACACAATTCCAGACTCCGTGCTACTACTGATAAATTTTTCGAAAAGCCGAAAAAAGTCCTATAATTCTTTGCCCGACCACTCGACTAACGCAACGAGGCAGTCGAAAAAGAAATAAATTCGAATATTTCAAAACCAAACCATTTTTCGTTGGCAGTTCGGCAGACATGTTTAAAATTCCATTTGGAACTATTCACAGAAGTATAATATATTATCTGAAGTTTTCTGGAAAACTTACATGGAATTTATAACACAAATGGTGAAAAGTGGGTGTACATTGTATAGTGGCATTACGTGCCGTAATGTGCTCCTCTCAAATCGTAGTGGGGGGTAAAGTTTATTAAAAAAAGAAATGTATCTCTATACCAAATTTCATCCAAATACATTCGGTAGTTTTCCCTTAAAAGACTAAACGCCGTACTCAGAGTCATTTATCTAATAGTTACTTAACCCTCTTCTTAGTAATTGTTTTCGATACAAAGTCGTTACTAAGGAATAGTTTAAATAATCATTAAATATCTCCGTGTCTGAGTACGGCAGCAACAAAAATACCAATTATTATTAATTATTATTATTTCTATTTCAGCCGGACACCTGTCAATTCCTAAGCAACAAAATCACAGTGGATCTGCAGCACAATGATATAAGTACTGTTCTTTTATACCATACGTCTCAACTGGACCTCACAGATCCCAGTGTACCTTCAAACAATGTGTTTCTCTTAGACAACAACCCATTTAACTGTGATTGCCACATATATAACCTAGCTATGCGTCTACAAGGCAAAAAGCTGCCCTACGAACCCACTTTCAACGTAGGCAAAGCCGAATGCAAATCCCCACGCCACTTAAGTGGGGATTTGTTGACACATGTATCCCCACTCGACTTATACTGCGAAGAAATGTCGCCTGATATTAAATTTAACTGTAGTTCGGTTAAAATGAGGCCTGCGTACAATGATTTGGCGTACGACTGTGATGATGTACCTCCTTTCTTCCCTGATGAAATTCAAAATTATTCTTTGAAATTACGACACCCACCAAAAGACTTACGCAACTTAACACTAAGTCTACTTAACCTAACTAGCATAGGATTACAAGAAATCCCATTTACACCGTCAGAATCGGTAAAAGTAATCGATTTATCGAACAACAATCTCACAGAGATACCGATCCGATTCTTAGAATCGAATACGACATTGTATTTATCGAATAATCCATTTGTATGCGATTGTTCTTCCAAAGATGATATTTTAGCTTTACGAGCAAGTTATAATGTGAATGATTTGGATATAGTTAGCTGTTCAAACGGCGATTTGGTAACAGATTTAGAAATATCATCGCTATGCTATACAAGGACTTTAATAGCAGAGATTGGTGGTATATTAATATTCTTAATAATAATCTTAGTGTTTATTATAACATTCATATTTCCCAGACAAATGGTATTATACTGTGGTCATAGGCTCTTTCCGTGCTGGTATATCGACGATCCCGATACTACGGCAAAAGAATATGACATATTCATATCTTATGCTCATAAAGACCAAAAATATGTCAATAAGCTACTTCCTAAATTAGAAAATGATTTTAAGTTAAAAGTCTGCGTCCATTACAGGGACTGGGAAGTCGGAGATTTTATTCCGGATCAGATCAATCGATCAGTATCGAATTCGAGAAAAACGATTATTCTTTTATCGAATAGCTTTCTCGATTCGACTTTCGCGAATTTGGAATTTCGTACCGCGCATAATTTAGCTTTGAAAGAGGGGAGAGAGAGAGTGATTTTGATACTTTTAGAGGACGTTAGTAAACATGAGAAATTGTCTGAAGAATTAAAGTATCATATGAAGATGAATACGTACCTTACTTGGGATGATATTCGGTTTGATGAAAAGTTAAAACGGAGAACGGTACCTCAGAAATATAATAGAAAGAAATTCGTTGCACCGGCCATTTTAAAACCTATCTTCAGACAGGCAACTGAGAATAATTTGAAAAAGGCACTCGATGTGCACTTGAATAGTGCAGGACAATTGGTCAATTTAGCTCAAAATAAGAAGAATATTGATATGGTATAGTTTTTTCATTTCATTTAATTTTTTAACAAAACATTGCCCCACTTTAGGATTTTCTCCTGTGTCGTGGGTGCGTTTACAAACATACAAGTTCATATGCACAGTTATTTTCCCAAATACGATACGACCTTCAAACCTTCAAGAAAAGGTTCCTTTTTAAAAGGCCGGCAATGCACCTGTGTCTCCTCTGGTGTTGCGGGTGTCCATGGGCGGCGCTGATCGCTTACCACCAGGTGACTCGTTTGCTCGTTTGCCGTCTATTCCATAAAAAAATACAGTTTTAAAAATGTTATGCCCTCTCTCACCCAACCTCTCTGACTAAAGCACTCGGAGACATTTAATGATTATTAAATGATAAATGATATTTATTTCTGTAAGTAGGTTACAAAATAACACTTTTACACGTCAATATTTCAAATAACTAGATGAGGCCGGCATTTCCTATCGGACTACTCTGAGAAGAAATGCCGAAACAAACTCAGAGGTCATAGTCTCTTTTAAAGTCCAGGTAATGAAATAGAGGATAATGTGAGAGAACCGTGCAAGTTGATTCTGTAGTGGCCTTTAGAGGAAAGGTATTCCTTAGTAACTTCAAACTATTCCTTAGTAACGATTTTGTATCGAAAACATTACTAAGGACTGGGTTGAGTAAGCATTAAAACGAATCTGAGTATGGCGGTGAGTCTTATTGTAACTCTCGTGAGACATACCAAATTAATTATTATGTTATCGGCTTACTCACGTAACTGTTTGACGAGGAACTCGACTAGTTTCAAGCCACGCTAGAGGCTCATATTCATGAGCAGCATTCCGCGACATACAAGAAGTCATAAGATGATATTCCCCCCTTAAAAAAAAGAAAAGTGACATTGAAATGAAATTTGATTTTCAAGTAAGTGACACTTGATGGTATAGGCAAGGGATTACCGTTAAGCTAAGTACCTCTTAGTTGAGAGAGAATTTAGGGATGGTTCTTGAAAACGGTACTATATTTGACTCTTTATAGATTAAAAAAAGTCTTTTGGAAAGTCGTAATTTCAAAGCATTTATTTCAATAAACCCTTATAATACAGTATTCTAAAAGTATCTGCCACGGCTTCAATGGGAGGTAGTGTTGTGTTTGAACATTACAATAGTGAAGAAATTTCGTACCCCGGACCAGTTAACTCAATTTGAGAACATAAAGAAGTTAAATAAACATTGACTCTACTCTGTATAAAGTGGTTCACAAATACACACGATGCGACAGAGACAGTGAAAGAGATAGCTCTTTCATAACAAACTCATGTGTAGATATGTTTTATATGAAAAAGAAAATAATTTACATTCACTATTGTAATATTCAAACACAACACTACCTCCCATTAAAGCCGTGGCAGATACTTTTAGAACGCCTTATATAAACAGGCACTTTGGGAACATCAAAATATTATAGAAAATCAGTGAAGCTAGGTTTTAAAATATGGATCTGTTTAAGAATATAAGCAATGCTGTAAAATTATAGACTTTAATAGAAATACTAGGCTATATGCGCGTTAAGGTAAGCGTCGCACGCATCGCACGCATTCCGTATGACGTCATCAGTACGCATCGCATGTAGACATTGCCGATGATGCGGTCCGTACGATGCGGATCAGTGGACGCAGTTGTATGAGTTTCTATACAAGACTAACTAAAATCCGTTGCGTACGATGCGGGCCTGTGGACGCTTACCTTAAAACACTACGTATGTAGTATAAAACAAAGTTGTTTCATTATTGTGATAAAAATAAAACTAATGAGTATACAAAGACAGTTTCTTCGGGAAAGTTGTATGTAATCATGAGTACAATCACGTGTTTAAATATCGTTCACTAATTACCAGTCACCCTATATAGACACACAGGCGAAAAACGACTTTGTTTCATACTACATAAGAGTGAATTTTTATTGCATTTTTTTATCATAATTTTTAAGTGTTTGTTTTGTCGCTACGGTATGTAAAAGGTAGCTATTTGTAATATATTTGAGCCATTAAGCAATTTTTATGCAGCTTTATACATATTATATATAATTTTGTATAGATATATTATTTTTTTAATACTAACAGTTCTGCCAATCAATTTTGTACTCTAAAGCTAAGATATATAAGAATGATTTTAGATAATGCTAGAAAATAGTCTAAAGAATCTCGTCCACTACTGGACTATGAGCCTCCTCTACATAAGAGGGTTTGCCATAATCTCCGCAGGCAGGCGGGTTGGAGATCGCAGTGTAAAAGGTTCAGGTTTATCAGAGAGCGCTGCTGCACGGTCTCTGTCTAATGTGTAGTTGCTTAGCTGGGTATGTGATACCCACGTGAACAGTAGGCTGAAAATCGTATGGCAAGCTATGTATTGCAGCTAAAGAAAATGAGTTTTTATATTTAAAGCATTAAAGTTTAAAACTGACTGGCATTACTGTATTTGTAACGATCTTTTTAGTTATAAGTTAATAATTTATAATAAATAAGTGTTTAAAGAAATCTCAAAATGTATCCCCAATCTCCAATATCTGTTTTGTAGATTATTTTAAAACATTTAGACACCTAAAACTTTCTCATAAGTCTGAAAAATACTATACAGAAAACCGCATCAAAATCAGTTCAGTCAAACGCGAGATAATCGCACACAAACATACATACATACAGGTCAAACTGAGAACCTCCCATTTTTTGAAGTCGGTTAATTAAAAATGTAAAGATTTGAAACCTATTTTAGTATAAATGGTGCCTAATTATAGACTAAAAGGTGCTTAAACTAGTGCCTGAAATATTTTAACACATTCAGTGCCACCGACTCGCCCGGAGAGTCCATGTAAATTTTATTCCAGTGCCGTAGACTCGCCCAGCGAGTTCAATGTTTTTGCTCTTTCTTTCCAAAATGCATGGTGTATTTTCTGCTTAAAATAATACTGAAGACTAAAGATACCCTAATCTAAAGAATTGCATAGAGGGTGCGACTCTACGGTTCTGGAATTAAATTTACGTGGACTCTCTGGGCGTGTTGGTGGCATTGAATGTGTTAAATAGTTGTATATACATAATTTTCTAGATATTATATCTACCTGTTATTTTTAAGAAACTGAAAGCAATACATTGTACATAAAATACATTTTTAATATTATATTTGGTCGATGTGGCTCTCCCACTACATTTAAGTGTGTATATAAAACAATCTTTCCATTCTCCAATAACCCTTAAATTGCTAACCCCCAAAAGGCCGGCAACGCACTTGCAACGCCTCTGGTGTTTCAAGTGTCCATGGGCGGCGGCGATTGCTTACCATCAGGTGATCCATCTGCTCGTTTACCGGCTTATACTATAAATAAAGGTCTTATGTTTCGAACGGAGTATATGTTTAGTTTAGTTCATAACTAGCAAACCCGGCGAATTCCGTTTCGCCACCAATGACTTTCCCTGTTTTCCTGCTTTTCTCTTAAATTTTTGCTATAAACTTCACGGAGCCCGAGACCTTTTCAACGAATGCAAAACCGTGGAAATCGGTTCGTGCGTTCTGGAGTTATAGCGTCAGGAAGGAAAACTCGACTTATTTTTATATTATAGAAAGATTAATAAGACTATAAAACAGTGATCTGAACTGTTAATGCTAAGTATCAAATCATTTACCTATGTATTTTGCTAAATACATTAATTCATGAGGTTTACTACAAGCCATTGTGTACCTTAATCAAATAAATATAAGATTAAAGATTGCTTTTCCACCAGAGATGTGCTATGCTACGTTGCTGTGGATGCGTTTGGCTTCCACCAATCATATTCATAGCTTAGCACTGGTGGAAACGGACTCAGCTAAGCTGTTTTTTATATGGAAAGATGCGTGCTATGGATGGCTTCTCTACTATCGATACATCGCATACTCGAGCTGCGCATCTTCCTCGCACAGCTACATAGCTCAGTATCAGTGGAAACGGTCACATAGTTTCACAGCTTAGCTATTACATCTTACATAGCACATCTCTGATGGAAAAGCACACTAAGACTGGTTCTCATTTAACAAGATTGTTTTTATTTTTAAAACAGTTTATTCGGTAAAGTTGTTTGTAATCATGAGTACAATCACGTGTTTAAATATCGTTCACTAATTACCGGTCACCCTATATGTTATATATTATTCTCAGGCAGTCTACATATTACGTGTACATATCATTCTAGTCAAATAAGACATAATATCACTTTGTACAGCTGAGTAAACATATTGTTATCGAAAGCAATTTTAGATTGTAATAATTTTATTATAAATAAATAAATAAATGTTTATACAAACTTACTATTTCGTTTTTATTTCTATATCTGTCTCGTTGGTCGAGTGGTTGCAAGTGCGACTGCCGGGCAAGGGGTCTCGGATTCGATTCCCGGGTCGGGCAAAAGTATTGCTGGGCATTTTTGGGTTTTTCAAAAAATTCTCAGTAGTAGCACGTAGTCTGGAAATGTGCCCGGTATATGGCAATAGGCTCACCCCCTATTACATGGGACTTACAACATAAATTGTGAAAAGTGGGTGTACATTGTACAGTAGCATTACGTGCCATAATGTGCACCTCTGCCTACCCCTTCGAGGATAAAAGGCGTGACGATATGTATGTATTTTGTACTTGTAGATCTTAATTATATATTTAGTTCCTTCAAATAAAGACTGCTGGATGGGCAACGTGTAGCGGGTTCGATTCCCACACGGAGCATCTCTTTGTGTGATCCACATTTACACTTAATTTATTTTTAATTAGAAAATAATTATGAAGAAACTAGATTTTACCAGCGGCTTCCATAGGCACCTAGACAACACAGAGCGTTATTTCACTTGTTAGCATAGTACATCCCCTGTTTGGCAAAGGTCTCTATGACTACCTATGAATCTGTTTATTACATATTACATATATAAATTGTTTTTTTTTCTCATGAATGAAGGAAGTTTTGTTCGTTTTACTTTCTTGAACCCCTCCCGATACTAAAACCTGGCTACGCCTATGGCGGCTTCACCTGCGTCGCCGTTTGATAAAAAAGTTACCTATGTGTTATTCTAGACCATAATCTACCCCTGTTCCAAATTTCATCCCGATAACTTCAGCTGTTTTGACGTGATTGAGTAACAAACACAAGCTCACAAACTTTCGCATTAACACATTCAGTGCCACCGACTCGCCCGGAGAGTCCATGTAAATTTTATTCCAGTGCCGTCGACTCGCCCAGCGAGTTCAATGTTTTTGCTCTTTCTTTCCAAAATGCATGGTGTATTTTCTGCTTAAAATAATACTGAAGACTAAAGATACCCTAATCTAAAGAATTGCATAGAGGGTGCGACTCTACGGTTCTGGAATTAAATTTACGTGGACTCTCTGGGCGTGTTGGTGGCACTGAATGTGTTAATAATATTAGTTAGATAAGCGTAGTACGTAGAGCCAGTAAAATGAATTCCATTATTGCCTACTTAGAGTATTAATTAAAATTATTGAATTTAATGCAACGATGTATGTAATTGGAAATTTGTAATAAAAACATTATTAGCTAGTGTTTAGCTGCGAATGGAAGACTCGTGGTGGCCAGTCCACCGCCTACGTCGGTCACTGGTGAGCGAGACCCATTTATTTTTATGGAACAAATGTGCGAACTGCTAGGGAGTGGAACGCCTTGCCGTTTGTGTTTCCTGATGGGTATAACCTGGGTGTCTTCAAAGCCCGAGTGAATAGGTTGCTTATGGGCAGACGTGCTCCATCGTAGGCCGCATCATCACTTACCATCAGGCGAGATAGCGGCCAAACGTCGGTCCATTTAATAAAAAAAAACCACGCCAAGACGGATCACCAGATGGTAAGCAATCGCCGCCGCCCATGGACACTTGAAACAACAGAGGCGTTAGAAATGCGTTGCCAACCTTTTGGGGGTTAGGAATTTAAGGGTTGTTGGGGAATCGGGGTTTGGGAAGGGGCCTCCGGTAACCTCACTCACACAACGCAAGCGTTGTTTCACGTTGGTTTTCTGTGTGGCCGTGGTATCACTCCGGTTGAGCCGGCCCATTCCTGCGGAAGCATGGTTCTCCCACTCATATGTAAGTCAATATTTTTTTATGGTTGAGTGTCCAAATGAGTCGACAGATCATCTGCCAGCAGATTATATACTCTCCTATTTTATATTAAGTCTTTGACTGCCAATAGAAAACTGTTGAAGGCAAATCCTCCGCTAACGTCGGTCACCGGTGACCACCACGGCGTTCAATGTGTTAAACGCTTTTATTTAGTTCGCCCCTTGCTTATTTTTATTCCAGAAATGCGACTACCCCTCCCTACCCAGCGTCGGTGCCTCTTCATCATCACAATAGCATCAGCAATCCTCACATTAACCTGGCTATACCTACCCAGACACTCTCACAGAACAACTGTAGTCCAGGATCCGATGACACTCCACTCCCGTTCCAGATTACTCCCATTCAGTTTCTGGAACCACCGTTCCGTTTACCCAGAAAGGTATAAGGGCAGTTACTCCTGCATGAAATTCCCTGAAATGAATGATTTGAAGTACGCGGCTGTGTCGTGGCAGTGGCTGCCGATTGTGAATGGAAGTGTGTATATCTACGGCGCGTACTGGGACCCGCGGTTTGAAGAACCGTTGGTCAGGATCCTGGTGTACTGTGATGTCGTCCCGGTGCCCAAACTATACTGCCAGTTGTGGTAAGCTACCTTTGTTTAGTGGGCAGATGGGCAGGCAGATCCAGGGGCCTTATGGCTGGCCACGGTAAGTGCGGGTCTGCGAACGAGCAAGAGTAGCTCGCTACCCGACCAGAACCAGACCCGTGCGTACGGAGCGTCGCGTTTCACGCGTGTCTCGAAGAGACATCAGGCCACCATAGATGGGGCTCAGTAGGGCTGATACCTGATCCGGAGCTGCGGACTACCTAGCGGGTTTATCGGAGCTCCAGCTCAAAAAGCATGGGTAGGAACGGGGTGGTTTGTAGTCAGTAAGAGTCTGACTCTCCGTCTCGCCTCGCTCAAGGCGGGAGAAGTCAAAGGATGATTCTCGTCCCTCAAAAAACGGGGGTCTTATGGCTGTTTTCACGAACCAGCAGACTATAGGGCCCCAGGTCTTCTGTCCATGGAGATTTCCTTGCTAAAATTGATTTTATTTTTCATACTTACTACTATCAGTGGCAACATAGAGCTTACAGCTTGCTACAAATTTTATTAGTCTAAGTATACCTGCGACACTAGAGATAGCACGAGTTGCCGACCATGTAGGGAACTTAAACTGCGTCATTATTTCATAGATGGTGTAATCAAATAATTTGTTCGCCATCCAGAACTCTACCACGCCACTTAAAACCACGTCACCACTTCTCACTTCTATCTAACCACCACACCAGGTTCCCGAACGACAATGAACCACAAACAGAACTGGCGACCCCATTATTCGGCTGGGATCGAGCCTGGGATGGTCCTACCATGGGGGTGAACGAGCCTTACATCCTAACCTGCAGCTGTAGACGACACCCCCCTGAGAAGGAGACAGCGCCGGTCGCTGTGTCAGTGGTCACAGCCCCCTGCGGGGACGCTACTAATGTCTTAGATATACAGGTGAGGGACATTCCGTGAGCATGCTTTTAAAATAGGTGTTTTATGGAACAAGCCCGCCATCACCTCCCATACCGCTGCAACTCCTGTACACCAGGATCTACAGTAGATACAACCATGTAAACACTGGAATACTGAAGTCCAACGTCCCAGGGACATGAATAACTGTCTTGGATCACATCATCACATCAACAGCCTATGAGCGCTCACTGTTAAAAGACTGATGACTGTTGATGAAGCGAAAGAGGTGTGTAAGAGTCGTAGCAATTGGCGTTCCATTGTCTCTGCCTACCTCCATGGAAGACAGGCGTGAGGTTATGTATGTATATATGTATGTATAACAGTTAACAGTTAATAATCTTAGAAAATAATTAACTCGGAAAAAGACCCATTGGTACTGTCGAACCCACACTCTAATGCATGAGAAGCCGGCATTTTTTTTCAGGGGGAAAATCATCCAATGCCTTCTCCCGCCTTGGGGGAGGAAGGAGGAGTGTCAGACTCTTACTGACTTAAAACCACCCCGTTCCTACTCCTGCTTTTCGAGCCGGAGCCCTGGTAAACCTGCTAGGTAGTCCTCAGCTCCGGATGAGAAGCCGACTAGTACTGTACTTTAAGCTACCTTCCACAGAACGCGCCATTCGACGCAGAAATAAGCAAGAGAACGCCACCACAGCGCAACAACTCTTCTATAGCAGTCTGCCTGAAGTGGCTGCACTACCGGAGCGATATCTCCGCCAGTCTGGTGGAGTGGCTGCAGCTCATCAAGCACTTCGGAGCCGAGAGAGTCTACATATACATCGTCAGGGTAAGTGATCACCTGATGGTAAGCAATCGCCGCCGCCCATGGACACTTGAAACACCAGAGGCTTTACAAGTGCGTTGCTGGCCTTTTGGGGGTTAGGAATTTAAGGGTTGTTGGGGAATCGAGGATTGGGAAGATTGGGAAAGGGGGAATTGGGCTTCCGGTAACCTCACTTACACAACGCAAGCGTTGTTTCACGTCGGTTTTCGGTGAGGCCGTGGTATCACTCCGGTCGAGCCGGTTCATTCGTGCCGAAGCATGGCTCTCCCACACTTCTAACGCCTCTGGTGTTTCAAGTGTCTATAGGCGGCGGCGATTGTTTACCATCAGGTGATACGTACGCTAGTTTACCGGCTTATACCATAAAAATCTTCCAGATACACCCAAACGTGCGTAAAGTCTTGAAGTACTACGCAGACCAAGGTTTCGTAGTAGTCACAGAGATCGACCACCCGCCGCAGATCTCTGGCCTGAAGCAGTCGAGAGGGAGTCGAGATTTTGAGGACTATAAGAGGGAACTCCTCCCTCTGAATGACTGTCTGTACAGGAACCTCTTCCGCCACTCCTGGCTGCTGGCGATAGACCTGGACGAGATTATTGTGCCTCTTCCGTAAGTATCTCCCTTTTTCTATCCCTTCGGTCGTTAATCAGTTTTTAAACAGACATGGTCACTAACACTAACATTAGAACTTGAGACGGGATATTTACCATGTTTATTTATGTCGATGAGTTTCCGATATTTCAGCACTGTTGCAAGCGCCATGATCACGGATGAACTGGAGTAAATGCGGATGGATGTTTAAGAGCAGAGAATATCATCCAATTACTTCTCTCGCCTTGGGTAAGGCGAGAGGGAGTGTCTGACTCTTACTGACTTAAAACCACTCCGTTTCTACTCCTGCTCGAGTCGGAGCCCCGGTAAACCCGCTAGGTACTGGGCCCCATCTGTAGTGGAAAATTACAGACTGAAGCCCATATTACTCCAACTGTTAAATTATATTAACGCGAGATTAGTTAAACACGCCATCTATCGATCTATGATTCAAACTTCAAACCTTCGTATGTGACAATAGATGGCACTAAAATTAAATTCAAATTTGTTTACCAAGAATTGTATTGTGAATCTGATTGAAAAAGAGTAACCTATGGAGTTTCTTGCTCGTTCTTCTCCATAGGAATCTACACTTTGGAACGAGCAAATAGAGCAACTAGAGGACTGACCGACAGACAGACGTTATTAATATTATTATATTTGCTTTGACGTTCAAAAGTGCCTTCCTGGTCTATTTGAAATAAATAATTTTGACTTTGACTTAACTTTGACTTCGTTTACAGAAATACAACATGGCCTTACATTATCGAATCAGAACTAAGCAATCAGTACATGCTGATTGATGCTCTGGTCTTCAGAAACTACCTCGTGTTGGATGGGGCTCAGAAAGACTTGGAGGGACCTGCTAAAGCCCGCATACTGTCCCATACTTGGCGGGCTATTGCGCCTAGTCCACCAGGTTAGTTCAATTAGGACAAACAGACATTTTTTTAATGGTATTACTCGCGCACTCAGAGTCATTTAATGCTTACTTAACCCAGTCCTTAGCAATTGTTTTCCGAACAAAATCGTTACTAAAGAATAGTTTAAGTAAACATTAAATGACTCTGAGTGTGGCAGTAAGCCGGTAAACGAGACGACGGATCACCTGATGGTAAGCAATCACCAACCATGGACACTTGAAACACCAGAGGCGTTACAAGTGCGTTGCCGGTCTTTTGGGGGTTAGGAATTTAAGGGTTGTTGTAGAATCGGGAATCGGTTAGATTGGGAAGGGGGGTAATTGGATCTCCGGTAACCTCACTCACACAACAAAACAGACAATGGATCGCACGATACCCGCGTACAACCTCCGGCAGGTGCTGGTGTACGTGTCATGTTCGTGAACGGGCGCCGTCAACTGGGACTGGTCAGCTCCAGACTGCATTATTTTATGGTCCTTAAAGTTATTATATTTTGCGATCTCTTTGACTGGAGATAAATAATCTCGTTCTTGGCGGCGTAAGGGCCACTGATACCCCGGGCGAAAATATTGTGGCGCCCACTTGAGGGAAGCAATATCAAGTGTTAGTTTTTTGCATATGCACAGAGCGTAGAGCACAGTTCTGAGGGTTTGCACCAGGAGAGGCAAGAGACTCCAACTTCAGACCTTGGCGCCCCCAGAATTTGTCGCCCTGGGCCATCGCCCCATCACGCCCCCCCCCCTAACGGTAACGGCGGCGGTAGACAAACGCCCTATAGCTTGATTTTATAATATCAATTTATTTGATTTCATTATAATTTTCGTGAGACATACTTAATTAGTTATTATGTTAACGGCTTACTCACGTATTTGTTTGGAACACACGACGCGGCGATTGTCGTGTGTTCCAAACTGACGACTCGAGTTTCGCGCCCTCTGCCTGGACTCACGCATACTATCTGACGCGCGCGACGATGTTGGCTCGTTAGGCTCGTTCGCCGGCGGCTGCGTAGGTGTTGGTTGGAATGCTGCTCATGAGTATGAGCCTCTAGCATGGCTTGAAACTAGTCGAGTTCCTCGTCAAACAAATACGTGAGTAAGCCGATAACATAATAATTAATAAATTTATTTCTTTACAGGATTCTTCGAGAAATCGTTCATCAACACATCATCGGTAATAGCCATGCACAACCACTTGCCAATCTTATGTAAGAGGGAGTGTTCAATCGTAGGGGTATCACTGGACGGTCCGGGTACCTTTCTACACTTCAGAGAGAAATGTTACGACGGGGAGGATTGTCCTGAACTGCACAATGTGATGAAAGAAGATTTCCTAGCGAGCTGGCGACCAACTGTCCTGCAAGAGATTAGACATATATTGGGTGTCTTAGATTTGGAGCCGTTGGATTAGAAGTGGGTGACACGTTACCAGTTAATTGTTTAGTTTGCCCCTGTTTTTTTGGGGTCCAATCTAAAGGTGCAGTCAGCTGGTTATATAGTAAGGCCGCGTTTCCACTGACGCGGAGCGGGGCGGAGAGGAGGCTAGCGGTGCACGAATTGACCTATCATGCTGTTTCCATTGAAGCGGAGCGGAGATTTCGAGCATAGTGATTGGTCAATTCGTGCACTGCTAATCTCCTCTCCACCCCGCGTCAATGGAAACGCGGCCTTGAGGACGTCAGCGGAACCCTTAGTATAAGTTAAATTAAGTTAAACGTGTGGACAGTTAAATGAGAGTAATTTCCTATGAGCTAACTCGAAGCACAGACATCTTTTGGCTCAAATTATTCGGCGAATACTGAACGGCGGGGCTCACTCGATAGATCAATGCTGAATGTGTGGACTAAAGCCCATGCCATGGGATTTACTCGACAGCTTAGCTCCATCGAGTAATACCGTATGTGAGTACGGAGCTTTAATGTCCTTTCCATCAATGAACCACAAGAGAATCGGCGAGGCGTCACCGTTTCATGGTGGATATCCCACCCACTCGCACGAAGCGCTTCGCTTCAAGCTTCCTTGTGCGAACTGCTAGGGAGTGGAACTCCTTGCCGGAGTCTGTGTTTCCTGATGGGTATAACCTGGGTGTCTTCAAAGCCCGAGTGAATAGGTTGCTTATGGGCAGACGTGCTCCATCGTAGGCCGCATCATCACTGCCAAACGTCGCATCGGCCCAAAAGAAAATGTTTTATTAACCGTCAAAACAAATACGTGATAAAAAAAAGGCTGTATAAAAGAAAACACACAAAAATATCATAATAAACTTTTTTTATTCAACATAAATCTGATTTTATTTACAGGTTTAGGCGGTACTTTTCTAATAACTTCTTTACCAAAATTATTATAATTCAAATGTTCATTAATATTAGTGATCACATCAGTCTCCACCGAAGTGCAGTCCACTACCTCACACGGTCCATCATTCACTTTCACCGTCTCCTCAACCACTGTTGTTGATTTAACAGACTCTGTATTTGAAACAACACTGCCCGCAGTAACCGAGACCAATTTCTTGTCAAATATCTTAGATTTTTTAAGCTTACAATGTTTCACCATTTTATAATCAGTTATTTTCCTCTTATTACTACTCTGCTTATCTCCTATTACATTAATAGCTCCCATATATACTTTCTTCTTATTAATTGAATCTTCTTTTTCTTCTACGGTAACTTCAGGTTGAAGTTTAGCCTCCGGTACCACAGTATCGGTGGACTTTTCCAAATTTTTCAGCCTTCCTACAACATTTTGTCTACGTAGTAACAATTTTTGTCTCGTCTCATCTAACGTTTCCAATTCAGGAGCATAACTTATGTGTAAATGGCCACCGTAGTAGTTCTTAGTGTCTAACATCTTCTTCGCAAGCCGTGCGGACTGGATATCTTCAAAGTTAGCATGGTAAGTCTCCGTAAACTGCTCTGCTGGGTACTTCGTTATGTTTAATTGTACTTTACCGAATCTTGCAAAGAGAGCTTTAGTTTCTTGCCGTAGATTGAGGGCAGGGACACCAAATACTAGTAGATGCTTCGATTCGTTATTGATTGAATAGGCCTGTTGACAAAAGAAAACACTATTATAATTATGAGAATTTTGTGTGTGTGTGTATTCATTAAGGTCAGAACAGCTAAAGGGATGGGAATGAAATTTGGAAAAGGGGTAGATTATGGTCTTTATTTTATACCTCGTTGACCGAGAGCTTGTAAATGCGACTGCCGGACAAAGGGTCTTGGGTTCGATTCCCTTGCTGGGCAAAGTATTACTGGGCTTTTTTCAGTAGTAAAACGGAATCAATAGACTCATCCCCTTACTTATTAAACAATTGTTGACAAGTGTGTGTATAGCGGCATTACATGCCATAATGGACCTTTGCCTACCCCTTCGGGGATAAAAGGCATGATATTGTACATACATACTTTATTCTCTTAAAGCTAATTATCACTAAAAATATTATAAAATGCTGTTGGAATTACACTAAACATCATTTTTATGAACAACTGCAATGTTTACTAGAAAACTATAATGATGCATGTACTAATTAAATACCATGTGGTATTTATTATAAATACCATGAGGTGTATCTTATAGAATTAAATAAATATGAATTTATATGCAACACTGTATATGTATATGTTATACTGTATTAAAACCTCTATATATTTAAATTTAAGATATCTAGAAACTCAGTTTCATCTTAAAACATGATAAAATACAAAAAGGGAAATAAAACCTGACAAACGGTGAAGGAAAACAAAACATCGTGAGGAAACCTGGGCTTATAATTTCTAATTATGAGTTAGAAATCGCCAGCCTACATTGATCAAGTGTGGTGATTAATGCTCAAACCTTCTCCGTGTGAGAAGAGGCCTTTGGTCAGCAGTGGACACTTATAGGCTGTTCTGATCTTATTAATATGAGACTTCATGAGATTGTGTATGTTTATTACTCAATCACGTTAAAACGACTGAAGGGATCGATAAAATTTGGAACAGGGGTAGATTATAGTCTAAAATAACACATAGGATACTTTTTATCCCACAGGAACGCGGGCGAAGCCGCTGGCAGAAGCTATTTTAAAACAAGAAATATATTGTTTACCTTTACAGCTGTTAACTTTCTTCCTTGCCGGTAAGGCAAGCGAGTTGCACACAGACTCTGTTGCTCATGATGAGGAGGGAGCTCAACCTCTTTACTGTCTTCTGACATGGTTACTTGTTAAAACTCGATATACAAATAAACACAAAAACACAGGATTCTCTATTTACGCACGACAATAACAACACGATCAAATGACATAGAATGAGAATGACAGTTGCCGTGAGTGTTGCCAGTACCAATCGTTAATGTCAACTGTTCATTTTTTATTATGGCAATGTTTTTGATTTTAAGTCGAATTATGTTCGACTATAGTTTTAGGTGAATCATAATTTATTTAATTTAACGAATTTTGAATCACAATTGGTTTACATTAACATTATATTTATAACTTAACAATTTCAATAAAAATGTGTATAAGAAGAAGACGATGTTAAATTTAAATCCACTGGATACCATGTATTAAATAAAAACACAATTTAAAGAAAATAAGTTATTTTTATTTTTGCTTAAATTATTTACATTAATAATATTATTCAAGAATAAGTTACAATAAAATTAAAGATACTCAAAATTACAATAATTTACAATTAAAATTAAAAACCTTTCAACAAAATTATAACAATTTGGCAAACCAAACAATTAGCACGCGAACTTTTCACATTGTTCAATCAAGGTTATTTAAAAAATAATTATTCATACTAATGTATAAAGCTGAAGAATTTCGTCTGATTGTTTGTTCGGTAAATTATTATGTTATCGGCTTACTCACGTAACTGTATGACAAGGAACTTAACCAGTTTTAAAGACTCATATTCATGAGCAGTATTCCACACATGACGCGGCGACTGTTGCTGCTACTGAAACTAGTCGAGTTCCTCGTCAAACAGTTACGTGAGTAAGAACAAAAGTTTGCTTAAACCCGCTAATCTCCAGAACTACTGGTTCGATTGGAATAATTCTTTTTGTATTGGATGTTCCATTTATCTAGGAAGACTATGAAACTTGACACTACGCTGCTAGACATTTACGCTGGACAAACGCTAGGATGGAGCCGCTTTGAGCTAGTTACTAACCGGAGCTGCTGACTACTTAGCGGGTTTACCGGGGCTCCCGGCTCGAAAAGCAGGAGCAGGAACGGGGTGGTGTTTAGTCAGTAATGAGTCTGACACTCCCTCTCGCCTAGCTCTGGCGGGGGAAGTCATCAGATGACTTAGACCCATTAAAAAAAATTGACAACCGCAACACCAGAGGCGTTACAAGTGCGATGCCAGCCTTTTGGGGGTTAGGAATTTAACGGTTGTTGCGAAATCCGAAATTATGAAGATTGGAGGGAGAATAATTGAGCCTCCGGTAACCTCACTAACACAACGCAAGCGTTGTTTCACATCAGTTTACTAAACACCCAAACCAACAAACAAACAGCGCAAGCTAATTAAAACAAGCTAATTTAAAACCCACTCCTAAGTCCTACTCCAAAGACTCCAAATCTAAGCTTCTCAATACATGTCTAATCTCTTGCAGAACAGTTGCTCTCCAGCTTGCAAAGTTATCTTCCTTCATTACATCATGAAGTTCAGGACAGTCTTCATTATCGTAGGAACATTTCTCTCTGAAGTGGAGGAGTCTACCTGGACCTTCAGGAGGCACATCATGGTAGGAACACTGTCTGTCACAAGACATAGGCAAGTGGTTGTGCATGGCAATCACAGTCGATGTGTTGATGAAGGACTTTACCATTGATCCTGTAAAAAAATTTTATGTTAAAGACAAGCATTTATGGTTATAAGTGTGGGAGAGCCATGCTTCGGCATCTGCCTCTGGGCCGGCTCGACCGGAGTGATACCACGGCCGAGCATAAAACATACGTGAAACAACGCTTGCGTTGTGTTTCGTCATGTGACTGAGGTTACCGGATTGGCCTAATGAGCCCCCCTTCCCAATCATCCCAATCCCCAACAACCCTAAAATTCCTAACCCCCAAAAAGCCGGCAACGCACTTGTAACGCCTCTGGTGTTTCAAGTGTCCATGGGCAGCGGCGATTGCTTACCATCAGGTGATACGTCTGCTCGTTTACCGGCTTATACCATACAAAAAATGTCTGTTAGTCCTAATTGAACTCACCAGGTGGGCTAGGCGCAATAGCGCGCCAAGTATGGGACAGTATGCGGGCTTTGGCAGGTCCCTCCAAGTCTTTCTGAGCTCCATCCAACACGAAGTAGTTTCTAAACACCAGAGCATCAATTACCCGATCAGACCTATTGGCTATTTCTGCTCCAATCATTGAAGGCCATGTTTCGCTTCTGTGAAAAAAATAGAATTGTATTTAAGTGCCATCTATTGTCACATAGGGAAATGTGAAGTTTGATTATAGATCGATGGTGTGTTTAACTAATAATTATCATGTTAATATAATTGATGGGATGGAGAGTAACATTGATACAACCCCTCACTTTCCTAAAATGCCGGATAGAGCGCTTGCTTTCGCTTTATCAGCTGTCAGGAGCGAACTAAGTAGGTATTTTGGACTTTACTTTGTTATTGTGATAAAAATAAAACTAATGAGTGTACATAATTAGTTTCTTCGGGAAAGTTGTTTGTAATCATGAGTACAATCACGTGTTTAAATATCGTTCACTAATTACCAGTCACCCTATATACTGTGTAGTATATAGGGTGGCTATACATCATTTCTTTCAATTGAATATCACACTACGAGCAATGTGTAACAGCGTGTAGAAGTAACTAGTAATAAAATAAATGTAGGTATAACACTCTGCTACAATGTCTTGGTATAATATTCATCAAGGTCAGAGGATCTACTTACGAAGGAGGCACAATAATCTCGTCCAGGTCTATCGCCAGCAGCCAGGAGTGGCGGAAGAGGTTCCTGTACAGACAGTCATTCAGAGGGAGGAGTTCCCTCCTCAGATCCCGAAAATCTCGGCTCCCTCTCGACTGCTTCAGGCCAGAGATCTGCGGCGGGTGGTCGATCTCTGTGACTACTACGAAACCTTGGTCTTCGTAGTATTTTAAGACTTTACGCACATTTGGGTGTATCTGGAAGATTATATATTTCTTTTTATGAAACACGCCGGTAAACGAGCGGACGTATCACCTGATGATAAGCAATCGCCGCCGCCCACTTGAAACACCAGAGGCGTTACAAGTGTGGGAGAGCCATGCTTCGGCACGAATGAGTCGGCTCGGCCGGAGTGATATCACGGCCGAGCAGAAAACCGACGTGAAACAACGCTTGCGTTGTGTGAGTTAGGTTACCGGAGACAAGCATTATGTTTAAAGATACTATTTTAAGCAGCAGTTGTTTTGATGATGGCACGTCTATGAGTTTTAAAACCTTAAGTGTGGGAGAGCCATACTTCAGCACGAATGGGTCGGTTCGACCGGAGTGATACCACGGCCGAGCAGAAAACCGACATGAAACAACCACAGCGTTGTGTTTCGTTGTGTGTTCCCAATCCCTGATTTCCCAACAACCCTTAAATTCCTAACCCTTCCTCTGGTGTTTCAGATGTCCTTTGCTTACCTTCAGGTAATCTGTAATAATATAAAGATAAGATTTTCGATTTTAATTTCGAAATTCTCCGTAGCACACAGAGTCTAGTATTGGAATCGGCGTCTGGCAATAGGCTTGCTATCTTTCCTACATGTTTAATTAAAAAAACATCCAATGGCTCCTCCCACACTGGAGGCAAGAGGGAGTGCCAAACTCGTACCTACCGACTAAAAACCACCCCGTTCCTACTCCTATTGCGAGCCGGAGTAAGCTGTTCTTACCCTGACGATGTATATGTAGACTCTCTCGGCTCCGAAGTGCTTGATGAGCTGCAGCCACTCCACCAGACTGGCGGAGATATCGCTCCGGTAGTGCAGCCACTTCAGGCAGACTGCTATGGAAGAGTTGTTGCGCTGTGGTGGCGTTCTCTTGCTTATTTCTTCGTCGAATGGCGCGTTCTGTGGATGATAGCTTAAAGTGAAACTCAGAGTATTTATTTCATATACAACAAACAGATACTGTGCACGACAGCAATGCAAAGGTGGCGAGCCGCCCGCAACATGTATCAAACCTGATCGTTCCTGTTAAAAAGCATGTTTAAACACGAATACCAAAGGTGACCGGCGGCGATCCTTTGTTCCGCGCCGCCGCTGTCTGGTTTAAACATGCTCCTGGGCTTGCACGAACTTGTCGGTAACGCGGCGACGCCCGCGACGTGCACCCAGGACAGGAACGATCTTGTTTGCGCGGCCCGCCTATATAAGGACGACTCCTTTCGAGAGTAGTCAGTGTGTCAATGAACGTCATTATGAAAGTGTCGTAATTATCCTTTCACGTATTATCAAATGTATCGTCAGAGTGTGTTAGTGTTGATTAAGTAGTCGCGTAAGTCAATCCACTACGGTGTTAACATCATTGTAACCTATGGAATAAAGTATTGTTAATTCAGTACTAGAGTTATTTCTCTCCACACATCATACAGTCCACTGGCTCCCTGACCAAATCACGGGTACGTCGAGGAAACGATCCACACCCTGATCCCTCCGACCCGCACATTCTGGTCCTTCAGAGCCAAATCAAGTTCCAGCAACATGGTGCTAACACGCAGCCGTAGTGGAGAGTCCAAAGGAGAGCAGACCCAGCAAGAGCTTTCTGTGACCGCCGGACCGGGTGCCAGCACCCCGGCACCAGAATCGAGCTCGGCCCGAGTGACGGACACAGGAAGCGGGTCTACGGCGACTACCAACATCGACGCCACACTCAAGCCTAGCGATACTAAGTCACGCCGTTCTACGTGTTCAAAAAAGAAGCGCCTCGCAGAGCTAGAGGCCATAGAACAACTACAGCTGGCTGACATGAATGTACAGCAAGCACAGGCAGAACGAAAGCTGAAAGAACAGCTACAGCTGGCTGATATGGAAGTCCAGCAAGCACAGGCAAGGCGACGGCTGAAAGAAATACAGCTGCAGCGCCTCAGAGTCGAAGCTGAGTCGAGCGACGACGAAGAGCTGGAGGACGACCTCGCTTCGGTAAGAATAGGAACGTGGCTAGCGCGACCCGCGCCGCCACCCGGAGGTGAGACTCGGCCGCCGCCACACGACGCCAGCGGCGGGAGGATCAGCAGAGACGCAGCCCACGCAGCGCGAGCGACGTACACCGGCGCCCCGGCGGGCGCGCAGCCGCTGCGAGACGACGACGGCTACGGCAAAGTGCGTGAAAGTGTGTGTGCGAAAACAAAGGGCAATATCGCGAGTGAAGTGTCACACGGTAATGTAAGTGATAGACTGATAGACGTAAGTACCCTCGCCGCGGCACTAGCGCAGGTCATGCGCAGTTCGAGAGAGCCCCCGAAGTTCATGCAGCGGCTACCAGTCTTCGACGGAAAACCCGGTGAGTGGATAGCTTATAAGGCCGCGTATTGTGACTCACACACATATTTTTCTAGCGTAGAAAATGTTGCTAGGATTAGGTTAAGCCTCAGAGGCGCCGCAAAGGAAGCTGTAGGGTGTCTATTATTTAGTCAATCTGACCCCCAGGTCATTCTAGATGCACTAGAAAGACGTTTTGGTAGGCCTGAGGCTTTGATAATGACCGAATTAGAGAAAGTAAAATTATTACCTAGATTAAAAGAGGACCCTAGGGATATTTGTATATTTGCTAGTCGTATTGCAAACACAGTAGGTACGATAGAAGCACTAAATAGAATCCACTATCTACATAGCCCAGAAATGTCGCATTGTATAATAGAAAAGTTAACGCCAATATTAAAACATAAATGGTATGATTACGCGGCAAATAGAAAGCTTGAAGATACTCCCGTATTGAAGCTCTTATCTATGTTCATGAATGAAGAGGCCGACAAGTGTAGCGCGTACGCATTGCCGGAGCGAGATAGGGATAGCGCCATTGATGAACGACGACGGCGCAGAGTTGAGCGCACGTTTATGGTAGATACTCGTCAGAAAACATCAAGTGAGCGATGCCCGGCATGCAAGCAGCACGGCCACAAGTTACCAGACTGCAGTAAATATAAGCAGCTAGACATAGATAAGCGATGGAATATAGCGAAATCGAATAATACGTGTTTTAGATGCTTACGAACTAAACACAGAAGAAATATGTGCAAAGCGCCTACTTGTGACGTAAAGGAGTGCAACATGAAGCATCACAAACTGTTGCACAAAGAGCGCAATGTAAACACAGCGCCGCCCGCGCCGCCATCGATGACGACGCACGAATCCGTGACGTCAGCGCGGGTAACAACATCGCCTCACAACCGCCGCGCGTATTTGAAGATAGTTCCTGTGACATTGAGCGGACCATATGCTAGTCTACATACATACGCCTTGTTAGATGATGGGAGTACAGTCACCTTGATACCCGCGTCGGTAGCAGACATCCTAGGTGCAGATGGGCCAGAAAGTTCTATGTGCATACAAGGCTTAGGTACAGAGATCAAGCACGAGCGAAGCCGTACCGTAAGCCTCCACATACAAGGCAAGTACCATAGCGCCCCACAGAAGATAGAGGCGGCGCGCACCGTAACTAGGTTGGAAGTCTCAGCGCAAACTGTACATACCGAAGATATCAACAATTGTAGGCATCTAGAGGACATAAAGAACAGTCTTGTTTATGATCGCGCGCGACCAATGATTTTGATTGGTCAAGACAACTGGCATTTATTAGCAGCCACGAAGACACGGACAGGTGCGCGCGACCAACCGGTAGCATCGTACACAAAGCTCGGTTGGGTTCTACATGGATGTCAGTACACAGTAAATAAAGATACAAGTACATTCTGCGGCCACATTACAATTAAAGAAAATGTAGAACCAGTTGAAGAAACCAAGAGAAACTTCAAATCAGAACCGCTATGTTTAGAACCTAGGATACCTAGAGAGGACCTACAACAGAAAACCTTAGGTACCCTAGAACAGAAGAATCGAAGATTACCCGATAGAAACTTCAAGAAAAGGAAACAAGAAGCACCTACAATGCCGAAGTCTCATCTAGGCACCCTAGGACGCCTAGATAAGAATGGACAACGCGCCGAAGACAAAGCGACGCGCTGCAGTTCGTTATCAGTGCTAAGTACATGCAGCGCTAGCGCACGGACTTCACATTCGCGCGGGAAAATCAATGCGGTACAAAAAACTGTTGTACCCAAACGTAGGAATAAGCCTAAGAAGTTACATAGCAGTTTATGTGATAACGGGAATACTACGTGCCCGTACCCCCGTTTAGGTTATTATGGTCCTATATGTGTAGCTGTAGATAGGCACAAAGACATATAGGTATTAGGAATAGCTAGCTCTTAGCGTAGACTTAGCTAGCAACTAGACTAAAGTTTATAGGTATTAGGTATATATATAGGTCTAGGTATAGATATTAGGTATTAGTTTATGGTATAGGTTAGCTAATAAGTATAGGTATAGATTAGCCTCAATTAGTATGTAGTGACAACGCTACCTAAGCGGCTGATAGGAACTTAGGTAAAAGCACCTTAAGCGCTTTAGATTAGGTTAGGTTTAGGTAGTGAGTCACATGCGTGGTCTATAAGCTGGAAGCTCGTACCACCGGTGTCGCCGATTTGGCGAAGATGGGAATGTATGTGCCTGCCGCGCCTTTGAAACCGGCGGGAGCCCTCGGCAGCAGCACCCCACCCAAGGTTGGAAACGTCGTCGTAACCTCCGACCCTGACCTTCCACGTAACACCTGGCCTAAAGGCAGAGTAACGCAGGTGCTACCAGACGCAGAAGGAGAGGTACGAGTGACCAGAGGACTCGTACTCCGAAGACCAATAGAGCGCATTGTCGTGCCCACCAAGGAGTCGCCTGATGGCGACGGCGGGAGAAATGTGCACGACAGCAATGCAAAGGTGGCGAGCCGCCCGCAACATGTATCAAACCTGATCGTTCCTGTTAAAAAGCATGTTTAAACACGAATATCAAAGGTGACCGGCGGCGATCCTTTGTTCCGCGCCGCCGCTGTCTGGTTTAAACATGCTCCTGGGCTTGCACGAACTTGTCGGTAACGCGGCGACGCCCGCGACGTGCACCCAGGACAGGAACGATCTTGTTTGCGCGGCCCGCCTATATAAGGACGACTCCTTTCGAGAGTAGTCAGTGTGTCAATGAACGTCATTATGAAAGTGTCGTAATTATCCTTTCACGTATTATCAAATGTATCGTCAGAGTGTGTTAATGTTGATTAAGTAGTCGCGTAAGTCAATCCACTACGGTGTTAACATCATCATTGTAACCTATGGAATAAAGTATTGTTAATTCAGTACTAGAGTTATTTCTCCTCTCCACCACATCATACAGTCCACTGGCTCCCTGACCAAATCACGGGTACGTCGAGGAAACGATCCACACCCTGATCCCTCCGACCCGCACAGATACTTTTGACTCGTCAACAAATCCCAATCTCCGATTCCCCAACAATCCTTAAATTTCTAACGCCCAAAAGGCCGACAACGCACTTGTAACGCCTCTGGTGTTTCAAGTGTCCATGGGCAGCGGCGATTGCTTACCATCAGGTGATACGTTTGCTCATTTGTTCCATAAAAAAAGAAATGTGACTCAAAACTAGTAGAGCTTTTCTCCATTACTGAGTGAGCGTGAGTAAATTAAGTAGTAGTCAGTAAATTTCTAGTTAATTTAGCAAGTCTTACGATAGTTATTATAAAAATAAAGAAATTTGTCTGTAAGTATGTCCATCAGTGAAGCTAGGGTCCAAAGTATAGATTCATATGGAGAAAAACGAGAAAGAAACTCCATTGTCACTCTTTAAAAAAATGTTTTACAATTTCACTGATGCTGAAATCGCCAACCTACATTGAGCAAGCGTGGTGATTAATGCTCAAACCTTCTCCATACGAGAAGAAGCCCTTAGTTAACAGTGAGCGCTTATAGGCGGTTGATGTGATACAAGACAGTCATTCATGTCCCTGGGACGTTGGACTTCAGTGTTCCGGTGTTTGCATGGTTGTATCTACTGTAGATCCTGGTGCACAGGAGTTGCAGCGGTATGGGAGGTTATGGCGGGCTTGTTCCATAAAACACCTATTTTAAAAGCATGCTCACGGGATTTCTCCTCACCTGTACATCTAAAACATTAGTAGCGTCCCCGCAGGGGGCTGTGACCACCGACACAGCGACCGGCGCTGTCTCCTTCTCAGGGGGGTGTCGTCTACAGCTGCAGGTTAGGATGTAAGGCTCGTTCACCCCCATGGTAGGGCCACCCCAAGCCGGTTCCCAGCCGTAGACTGGGGTCGCCAGTTCTGTTTGTGGCTCATTGTCGTTGGGGAACCTGGTTTGAGAGAAGTGAGAAGTGGTGACATGATTTTAAGTGGCGTGGTAGAGTTCTGGGGCCTTAGTCTGCTATTAAAATTGTGTCAGAATGGTCGATCACTGAGCAGTGCGAGAGGGATGGAGCTATACAACCTACATAGCTCCGTCCCTCTCGCACTGCTCAATGATCGACCATTGTAATAGCAGACTAAGGCCCCTGGATGACCAACAAATTCTTTGATTACACCATCATCTTATATATAAAAATGAATCGCTAAAATCGTTGGTAAGCGCATAACTCGAGAACGCGTGGACCAATTTGGCCAATTCTTTTTTTGTTATATTCGTCGAAGTTCAAGGATGGTTTTTACGGCGAGAAAATATCAAATAATTGACGGAAAAGCCCTAAAAACCGCCCTTTTCTTTATCCCATACAAACGTTTTCTAACTAATACGTAGAGTCAATTTGAGCTTTATTGCTATTGGATAAAGTTCATATTGCTATTGGATATTAAAAAACAAATGCTATTAGATAAGTGTGCGTTGGAGACTTGGAGCACAGAATCCCTACTAATATTATAAATGCGAGAGTAACTCTGTCTGTCTGTCTGTAATTACGCTTTCACGCCTAAACCAGTGAACCGATTTTGATGAAATTTGGTACTGAGATAGAATAGACCTTACTTGATACTTTTTATTGCAAAAAAATAGCGGAGAATGGGTAAAAAGAGGGGATGACTGTTCATATGTAAATTCGTCATTTTAAAAGCTGTAACAGTAAAACTTTGTATTTAGACACTTAATGAGGTGCGAAAGAACATAGGCTAGGTAGAAGGCGTAGAATGCTTGATAGAGGAGATTAATGTTTGCTTGAAAATTCGTCATTTTCGTTAATACGTTGCCTGTGGCTTCAATACACATATACTTATTTAAATCGCCAATATCCCTACTACCATACTAATGTTATGAATGCGAAAGTAACCCTGTCTGTGTTGAGGTTATGCTTGCACGAATGTTTTTTTTTGGAATATAATAAAGAAACAATGTGTTTTTTTATTGATACGCAATATATAGGAAATTAAAGGATAATAATATAGATAACCTTGGCTACTTTTCATCATTTCATCATGATATATAAAATGATGAATCGTCGGTCGTGGTCTCTATGGAATACATATCTTTAAAAATGCTAACAGTAACATATTCTCAAGTAATTCACATTGTACATGACATACGGCAGCATTTTGACCACAAACCATTAACACACACAACCACGCGGACGAAGTCGCGGGCAAAAGCTAGATTCAATAAATGTTCATTTGTACATGTCAAATATTTGTTGTTTCTAAATTCAAATTCTGTAAATAATGATTGACATTTATGCATAAACTATTTGAAAAGGGTGAATAAACAATTGTCTGTATTTTTTTTTTAATCTATTGAAAATGTTGAAAAGTGCATTAAGCATTAGGTAATAGAAATTCCTCAAATATTTATGCGTGCGTTCAGAAATAATGACAAATTATCAACAGTTACGCGTGTGTTCAGAAATTTATTTTGTGTAAATTAAAGTTTCTATTCACGTTTTCGAACAAACGATGCTCTTTCAATATAGTCTATTGGTGTGAATGACATTGACATTCGTATTGCGCGTTTTTTAAAATATGCAAAATTAAATGTATATTTTTCAATATTTCTGAGAGATAATCTTAATATTTTTTCGAGTTTTAAAGACTAAGAAGATTCGTATTTGCTAATAAGTGTTTGTTAATCAAGGTAAGTTTACATCTTCATATTGATTTTTAGTAACTTTTGGTGACTACACAATACTACAATTTGATATACATTGTTATGCAGAAAATGTATGAGAGCTTTTTATTTTCAGTTGGAATTTCGTTTTTAACAATGCTACCAACCAGACGTACAAGCTTAGGCCGCAGAACTCGAAATACGGCAAGTCAAAGAAATATAAGAGCAAATCAAACTGATGAGCAACGCGAAGCGCGAAATGAACTTGAACTGAATCGACCTCAAGATAGAAATGTTGTGTTTAATCCCCACAAAGCTGCATTCAGTTATAATGTGGCAATTGATTACAGTTCAGAGCAAATTGTTGCTATTGGACTAATGAACATTGTGTGTCCACATTGGGATTGAAATTCAAAAATGAAGCCTCTGGATTGTGTTGCGCCAGCGGCCAAGTCAAATTGACGCCATTGGTACCGCCACCAGAGCCACTACATTCATTGGTTAATTTTTTTACTCATATCCAGCAGTACAATAATTGCTTTCAAATGACATAATTTGGGGCAACAAAAAATATACGAGACAATTTTATGCCTACTTTTAATAAGTAAGTATAATGGCAAACTTTTTTTTAGTTTTAAAACCATGTAGCTGGTGCATAATATGTCGAGTCAGTGATGTGTTTATTTTGTAAACAATAAGTCAAATACATAACAATAGTCTATAATCCGAAGACTTAATCAGCAACATTTTATAACATGTTGTATTTTATAGTGGCATGAGCATGATATTCTTGGTAAAGCCTACTACCTAAAGCTGCCGTGGAAGGCTGTTTAATGTCGAGGTTAAAAGTAGTTTTAATTTGAAATGATGTACCTAAAGTATTGTGGCAGTATTTTGCGAGCCACATGGTGGTACAATTTGCTATACAATTGTAACCTGTATACATATTTATATTCTTGCAGATTCAGGGATTCAAATATATCATCAAACAGGTTCCTTATTGCCAGTGCCTATTGAAGAATTGTACATTTTTGCAAATATATTTTATGGAAAATTCAGCAAGAGAAGTCGATCAGCGTTGCGCACACAACAACTCAATAAAAAGATCCATTGTGATGAACAACTTCAAACATGTTTACATCAACACAATTAATTAGTTGCATTATTCACAAATGCATTAGAAAGCATGCCATCAGATAATCACAAAATTGTCATCAGAGCCGATAAGGCGCCTGCAGGACAAAATGCTGGACATTTTAATGTGCCAACAATTGATAAAGAGCGCGCGTGGTATTTAGCTCAATGTTTACTTAAAAATGCCAAGTTCTTCAATAGCGATTTGTAAAAATATTAGTGAAATTATTGAATCCTATGGAATAACCAGTATTATGAAAATATATATATATATATATATATTTTATTAGTAAAGTCCTTTTCAGGTATAGTGAGATCAGGAAATTATGGATTCATTTTTATATGGAGGATATTATAGATTCCAGTTCAAATTGAATAGGGACTCATACATAGCTCAGCTATACAAAATAAAGTAGAGCATCATTGCTACGCAAAAGCGGTACGAAGTTCGCTGGGTCAGCTAGTTATCATATAAAATGATGAATCGGCGGTCGTGGTCTCTATGGAATACATATCTTTAAAAATGCTAACAGTAACATATTCTCAAGTAATTCACATTGTGCATGACATACGGCAGCATTTTGACCACAAACCATTAACACACACAACCACGCGGACGAAGTCGCGGGCAAAAGCTAGATTCAATAAATGTTCATTTGTACATGTCAAATATTTGTTGTTTCTAAATTCAAATTCTGTAAATAATGATTGACATTTATGCATAAACTATTTGAAAAGGGTGAATAAACAATTGTCTGTATTTTTTTTTTAATCTATTGAAAATGTTGAAAAGTGCATTAAGCATTAGGTAATAGAAATTCCTCAAATATTTATGCGTGCGTTCAGAAATAATGACAAATTATCAACAGTTACGCGTGTGTTCAGAAATTTATTTTGTGTAAATTAAAGTTTCTATTCACGTTTTCGAACAAACGATGCTCTTTCAATATAGTCTATTGGTGTGAATGACATTGACATTCGTATTGCGCGTTTTTTAAAATATGCAAAATTAAATGTATATTTTTCAATATTTCTGAGAGATAATCTTAATATTTTTTCGAGTTTTAAAGACTAAGAAGATTCGTATTTGCTAATAAGTGTTTGTTAATCAAGGTAAGTTCACATCTTCATGTTGATTTTTAGTAACTTTTGGTGACTACACAAATCTACAATTTGATATACATTGTTATGCAGAAAATGTATGAGAGCTTTTTATTTTCAGTTGGAATTTCGTTTTTAACAATGCTACCAACCAGACGTACAAGCTTAGGCCGCAGAACTCGAAATACGGCAAGTCAAAGAAATATAAGAGCAAATCAAACTGATGAGCAACGCGAAGCGCGAAATGAACTTGAACTGAATCGACCTCAAGATAGAAATGTTGTGTTTAATCCCCACAAAGCTGCATTCAGTTATAATGTGGCAATTGATTACAGTTCAGAGCAAATTGTTGCTATTGGACTAATGAACATTGTGTGTCCACATTGGGATTGAAATTCAAAAATGAAGCCTCTGGATTGTGTTGCGCCAGCGGCCAAGTCAAATTGACGCCATTGGTACCGCCACCAGAGCCACTACATTCATTGGTTAATTTTTTTACTCATATCCAGCAGTACAATAATTGCTTTCAAATGACATAATTTGGGGCAACAAAAAATATACGAGACAATTTTATGCCTACTTTTAATAAGTAAGTATAATGGCAAACTTTTTTTTTAGTTTTAAAACCGTGTAGCTGGTGCAAAATATGTCGAGTCAGTGATGTGTTTATTTTGTAAACAATAAGTCAAATACATAACAATAGTCTATAATCCGAAGACTTAATCAGCAACATTTTATAACATGTTGTATTTTATAGTGGCATGAGCAAGATGTTCTTGGTAAAGCCTACTACCTAAAGCTGCCGTGGAAGGCTGTTTAATGTCGAGGTTAAAAGTAGTTTTAATTTGAAATGATGTACCTAAAGTATTGTGGCAGTATTTTGCGAGCCACATGGTGGTACAATTTGCTATACAATTGTAACCTGTATACATATTTATATTCTTGCAGATTCAGGGATTCAAATATATCATCAAACAGGTTCCTTATTGCCAGTGCCTATTGAAGAATTGTACATTTTTGCAAATATATTTTATGGAAAATTCAGCAAGAGAAGTCGATCAGCGTTGCGCACACAACAACTCAGTAAAAAGATCCATTGTGATGAACAACTTCAAACATGTTTCCATCAACACAATTAATTAGTTGCATTATTCACAAATGCATTAGACCGCATGCCATCAGATATTCACAAAATTGTCATCAGAGCCGATAAGGCGCCTGAAGGACAAAATGCTGGACATTTTAATGTGCCAACAATTGATAAAGAGAGCGCGTGGTATTTAGCTCAATGTTTACTTAAAAATGCCAAGTTCTTCAATAGCGATTTGTAAAAATATTAGTGAAATTATTGAATCCTATGGAATAATCACTATTATGAAAATATATTTTGTTTTTTTTTTATTAGTAAAGTCCTTTTCAGGTATAGTGAGATCAGGAAATTATGGATACATTTTTAAATGGAGGATATTATGAATTTCAGTTCAAATTGAATAGGGACTCATACATAGCTCAGCTATACAAAATAAAGTAGAGCATCATTGCTACGCAAAAGCGGTACGAAGTTCGCTGGGTCAGCTAGTTTTTATATAGAATAGAATCAGGCGTTACTTTGCGGAAATCCATGCTACACTAACAATACAATAAGATTTTTAGTTTTAATTCCGCTTATACATGTATTTTTTAACATGCGGCGTGCAGCACCGCCCTCCCGCCCGCAATTAAATGCTCATGCAGCAGAGGTGCAACATAAACACACACATAACATGCAATATACCACTCGACATATGTTTCGCTCCTCCACGGAGCATCCTCAGAAAGTGTTGATTCGAGCTGCAGGAACCACCGAGTGTACCATCATATTTACCATCTATGATAGGGGTGGCCAACCGGTCGATCGCGATCACTAGTCCAGTCGATCGTGGCAAGGCAAAAAATATAAATAAAATAGTCCATATTGCGCAACGTAATTACTAACTACTACATCATCATCTTATATATATATCATTTTTCAATCGCTGTTCCGTCAACGGTATAATAAATACCGTTGACGGTACTCTAGGTATTCTACGCAGTAAGTCTTTTTATGATTGTGACTATGCTGTTTCATTTAGGAGGTAGATGGCACAAGATTTCGTTAGTAAACAGTAGATCTTATGTCCAATCAAGTTGGCCACGCCCTGATCTATGAAAACTTTAAGTGTGGGAGAGCCATGCTTCGGCACGAATGGGCCGGCTCGACCGGAGTAATACCACGGCCTCACAGAAAACCGACGTGAAACAACGCTTGCGTTGTGTTTCGTTGTGTGAGTGAGGTTACCGGAGGCCCAATTCCCCCTTCCCAAACTTCCCCATCCCCATTCCCGAACAACAACCCTTAAATTCCTAACTCCCAAAACGCCGATAACGCACTTGCAAAACCTCTGGTGTTTTAAGTGTCCATAGGCGGCGGCAATTGCTTACCATCAGGTAATACGTCTGCCCGATTACCGACATGTCTCATAAAAAAAAAATGAAAAGATGTTTATGTTCCCTACATGGTCGGCAACTCGTGCTTCCTCTAGTGTCGCAGGTATACTTAGACTACGGTATCCGCTTACCATCAGACCAACTGCAAGCTCAATTTATTGCCACCGATAGTAGTAAGTATGAAAAACTAGAATTAATTTTAGTAAGGAAATCTCCATGGACAGACGACCTGGGGCCCTATAGTCTGCTGGTTCATGATAATAGCCATATGGGTGCTTTTCCACCAGAAATGTGCTATGTAGTTATGCTACGAAGATGTAATAGCTAAGCTGTGAAACTATGTGACCGTTTCTATTGATACTAAGCTATGTAGCTGTGCGAGGAAGATGCACTTTACCGATAATAGGGAAGCCATCTATAACACACATCTTTCTATATAAAAAAACATAGCTTATCTGATGGACTTGACCAGTTCTGAACTATAAATATGATTGGTGGAAGCCAAACGTATCGACAGCAACGTAGCATAGCACATCTCTGGTGGCAAAGCACGCTTAGGCCCCTGGATCTGTCACATACTAAACAAATGATAAATGATATTTATTTTGCAAATAGGTAACAATGTAACTCTTTTACACGTCAATCTCTTAAATAACTAGATGTAGCCGGCATTTCCTATCGGACTACTCTGAGAAGAAATGCCGAAACAAACTCAGAGGTCATAGTCTCTTTTAAAGTCCAGACAAAATCAATTAAAGATGTCGGAGAAAGGAAAGGTAGCTTACCACAGCTCTGATCCGGAGCTGCGGACTACCTAGCGGGTTTACCGGGGCTCCGGCTCGAAAAGCAGGAGAAGGAACGGGGTGGTTTTTAGTCAGTAAGAGTCTGACACTCCCTCTCGCCTCGCCCAAGGCGAGAGAAGTCATTGGATGATTTTCCCCCCTCAAAAAAAAAAAAAAGCTTACCACAACTGGCAGTATAGTTTGGGCACCGGGACGACATCACAGTATACCAAGATCCTGACCAACGGTTCTTCAAACCGCGGGTCCCAGTACGCGCCGTAGATATACACACTTCCATTCACAATCGGCAGCCACTGCCACGACACAGCCGCGTACTTCAAATCATTGATTTCAGGGAATTTCATGCAGGAGTAACTGCCCTTATACCTTTCTGGGTAAACGGAACGGTGGTTCCAGAAACTGAATGGGAGTAATCTGGAACGGGAGTGGAGTGTCATCGGATCCTGGACTACAGTTGTTCTGTGAGGGTGTCTGGGTAGGTATAGCCAGGTTAATGTGAGGATTGCTGATGCTATTATGATGAGGAAGAAGCTTCGACGATGGGTTGGGAGAGGTAGTCGCATTTCTGGAATAAAAATAGCTTTTTTAAGTAATCTATCTCGCCTGGTGGTGTACGATGATGTGGCCTACGATGGAGCATGCCTACATAAGCAACCTATTCACTTCGGTCTTGAAAACACTACACCATAACAGAGAACACATACTCTGGAAAGAATTCCACTTCTTAGCCGTTCGCACAAGGAAGATTTAAGCGAAGCGCTTCGTACGAGTAGGTGGGATCTTTACCATGATGGTGCATCCAGTTTATGGGTGCTTTTCCACCAGAGATGTGTTATGTAGCTATGCTGCGAAGGTGTAATAGCTAAGCTGTGAAACTATGCGACTGTTTCCACCGATACTAAGCTATGTAGCTGTGCAAGGAAGTAAAAGTAGTGGAAGTCAAACGCAACTACAGCAACGTAGCATAGCACATCTCTGGTGGAAACGCCTAAGGAAGCTGTGCGGTAACAGCTGCATAGAATACATCATATCCCCACTCCTACTCACTCACGGGTGTCTTAAGAGTCCACAATCTACATATTTAACTAATACCGTGCAGCAGCGCTCTTTGATAAACCTGAACCTTTTACACTGCGATCTCCAACCCGCCTGCCTGCGGAGATTATGGCAAACCCTCTTATGTAGAGGAGGCTCTTTGTCCAGCAGTGGACTGTCACCCGCAGGCTGTTTCGTTGACCAAAGTCAGTAACGCACTTGTAACGCCTCTGGTGTTTCAAGTGTCCATGGGCGGCGGCGATTGCTTACCATCAGGTGACCCGTCTGCTCGTTTACCGGCTTATACCATTAAGAAGATCTCACCAGTTGCACTATTTTATGAAGAGTTCACAGATTCACGCATGATCTTTAATTTAGTAAGTCCTAGTAATTAAAGAAACTCGTAAAAAATTTTGTAAACACAACATGATTTGGAATTTTGACCAAAGAGTAATAATAATTATAGATTTTGACAAAAATGTCAGATTGTTGACAGAAGTTTAGGTATCTACTCTTTGGACCAAGTGTGCGTACAATGAGGTTCTTTTCTGTAGGTTCGATTCCTGAGTCGGGCAAAGTATTATTGATGAGAGAGAACGTGGGAGATGCTTTGGTACGAATGGGCCGGCTCGACCGGAGTGATACCACGGCCTTATCGAAAACCGACGTGAAACAACGCTTGCATTGTGTTTCGTTGTGTGAGTGAGGTTACCGGAGGCCCAATTACCCCCCTTCCAAATCTTCTCAATCCCTGATTCCTCAACAACCCTTAAATTCCTAACCCCTAAAAGGTCGGCAACGCACTTGTAACGCCTCTGGTGTTTCAAGTGTCCATGCGCGGCGGCGATTGCTTACCATCAGGTGATACGTCTGCTCGTTTACCGGCTTATACCATAAAAAAACACAGACTTTCACATATTATTTATAATAGGTATTAGTAAGATATTAAAAATAAGAATTCGACTTACTTATATGGTGGCACTGATATCACTAAATACTATGTAGTATATAAAGTATATAACTAGGTAGTAGGTACATATCTATCAATATATTCTTCTATAATAATTATTTATTATATACCTAGTTTTCTATGTACTACAGTCAAACAGTTGCACAAATAAATATATATAATAGGCACCTATTTAGTTCTTTACATACTTTCATAGTATGTGTACCTAATTAGGGATGCCTTCTAGTAGATTGTTTAAAAACATTACACATATATTGACTGGCACATATCCCGTGTCGGGCAAAGTATTACTGGACTTTTTTTTGGCTTTTCGAAAATTTCTCAGTAGAAGCATATTTTTTTAAGGGGAGAAAATCATCTAATGATTTCTGAAAGAAGAAAAAAGAAAGAGCGAGAGGCGAGAGGGAGGGTCAGACTCTTACTGAATAGAAATCACCCCGGTTTTCTAGCTGGAGCCCCGGTAAAGCCGCTAGGTAGTCCGCAGTTCCGGATCAGGCATCAGCCCTACTGGGCCCTATCTGTGGTGGCCTGATGGGTCATTGAGGTGCGCGCGGAACGCGACGCGCCACACGCACGGGTCCGGTTTTGGTTGGGCGGCGAGCTACCCTTGCTCGCCATCCACAGACAAAGCACGGAGTCTAGAATTGTGTCCGGTATATGGCAATAGACTCACCCCCTATTACATGGGACTTATAACATAAATGGTGAAAAATGGGTGTACGTTGTATAGCGGCATTACGTGCCATAATGTGCACTGTCTACCCCTTTTTTTTTTTTCAGGGTGGAAAATCATCCAATGACTTCTCCCGCCTTGGGCGAGGCGAGAGGGAGTGTCAGACTCTTACTGACTAAAAACCACCCCGTTCCTACTCCTGCCCGTCGAGCCGGAGCCCCGGTAAACCCTTCGGGGATAAAAGGCGTGACGACTCATAATCTTTTTATTCAACTCTACAATCTACAAATTTAATTCTTCATATTGCCTGTAGTCACCCCTATCGTATAAACACTAGTATGTATGTTTATTTTAATAAAATAACTATTATAACTATATGTAACTAATTACCATTGATTATTCACACTTGAGCAGATTGTTTTTTTTTTTATTAATATATAAAGGAATATCCTTATTGAATATTTTTTTCTATAAAAACACTTGCACATCGTTTCATTGTGATTTCCTTTAGTTTTCAAGGACAATTGTGTAGCTTTGATCCATCTGGTCGTTTATACCATAAAAAAGTTAAGTTTTAATGAGCTCTATTCTACTAATGAAACCCGATTTTTGAGGAGCTAAAATCATCCAACGACTTCTCCCGCCTTGGGCGAGGTGAGAGGGAGTGTCAGACTCTTACTGACTAAAAACCACCCCGTTCCTACTCCTGCTTTTCGAGCCTTCCGGTAATCCCGCTAGGTAGTCAGTAGCTCTGCATCGGGCAACCCTACTGGGATCCATCTATGGTGGTCTGATGGCTCTTTGAGTACGTATCTGGTTCTGGTCAGGCGGCAAGCTACCTTTGCTCGCCTTACAGACCCGCACTTACGGTGGCTGGAGATCACGCGATCCCCGACGCCCGGAGTGTCTCTCGCAACGGTTGGGGCGTGAGGAGGATCGTTTCCTCATGCACCCCGCCTCTTCCTTAGCTAGCATGGCTAAAGAGGAGAAAGTATACCTTAGCTTCTAGCGTTTAAAGTTGATTTTTAAATAACAAACAATTATAAATGTTCCAAAATGATTTTGTATTAAAGAATATTAAACTATATTGCATAGAAAACACAGTTCTTATTCCTATATCAATGATAAATACCTACATTAATAAATAAAAAAACAAAAACAACATTTAGGTACCGTCTGCTATTGAAAAATAGACCATAAAGTCTATATATTAAGGTTGATATTCCTATAACTAGTTGTATTGATTTATTTTTTAAACTATTCTTCAGGATATTCTTCTTCAGGGGCCATTTCTTCTTGCTCATCGAATTCCGCGTCATCAACTCCAACCTCCTGTAAAAAGCATAATTTTCAACTTTATTTTGTCAGCTTTAGAGCTCAATTTTGAATAACTAGTTGTCGATAACATTTATTTCCTTTTTTGGCAAACAAGCAGGCGGGTATCCTGTACCCTTAATGTAAGCGTCCACAGGCCCGCATCGTACGCATCGCACGCAACGGATTTTAGTTTGTCTTGTATAGAAACTCATACAACTGCGTCCACTGATCCGCATCGTACGGACCGCATCATCGGCAATGTCTACATGCAATGCGTACTGATGACGTCATACGATGCCAAAAAGTGAGTGGTACCGGCAATCCGATCGCTGTCGATACAGTGGATGCAGTCAATCCGTTTGTTGCGGTCCGTCCGATGCGTACGATGCAGACCTGTGGACGCTTACCTTTAGAACGAGTTTGCTTTACGTAGAACGAAGTCGAAACGAGAGCGCTTTCGGCGCTGGGATTAGCCGGCGCGAATGAAACGACCTATCAGAGCTCTGCTTTCGTTTCGTTCATCGATTTTGTTAAACGTAAAGCAAACTCGTACTAAGAGTACTGTCTCTACTGCCCTCACCGCGCTACGGTAGCGTAGGTAAGGGTTGAGAAGGATAAGGGAAATTAAAAATACAATCAAATTTACAAATATACATTATTATTTCACAAAATTGTCGTGACAGAATTAAAATTACAATTAAATGTTTAAAATTTAATGTCCATCACAGAGGACAGTAGGTAAGCAGGGCACATATACAATGTACACCCACTTTCCACCATTTGTGTTATAAGTCCCATGTAATAGGGGGTGAGCCTATTGCCATATACTGGACACAATTCCAGACTCCGTGCTACTACAGTACAGTATTTATCCTTACTAACTTCTACCAGCGGCTTCGCCCACATTCCCGTGGGATAAAAAGTAGCCTATGTGTTATTCCTTTGGCGTGATTGAGTCACAAACACATACACAAACTCACACCTTTCACCCCATTCGCGTCGTGTGTCGCTGCGTCATGAATATGAGCCTCTAGCATGGCTTGAAACTGGTCGAGTTCCTCGTCAAACAGTTACGTGAGTAAGACGTTACTAACAATCACCCCATTCTTACTCCTGCTTTTTGAGCCAGAGCCCCTGTAACTAGCTAGGCTGGCCGGAGATCATCGCGCGGTCGCTCCAGGCGGAGTGTCTCTCACGACGGTTGGGACGTGAGGAGGTTCATTCCCTCACGATGCCTCTTCCACTGAGATACCCACAGGTCTGTCTGCTATATAACAAAACAAGAATCCTTAAACCAACGCTTTCTTCATAACTCAGCTATCTTTAAGCGCTTTCTTAAGCAACTCAATTTTCAACAAGAGATGTTGTTTCTCCAATTCATGTATTATTTCTTTATGTTGCAACTCTTTCTCTAGTATCTGTCGTTGTATAAGTTTCTGTTCCAATTCTTCCGTTAAAATTCTCCGTTGTAAATCTTCTAATTCTATTTTATCTTCTGTCATCGTTTCGCTTTGGCCTTCTTGTATTTCAACTGAAATAGAAGAGATTTTTAGAAAGAGAAAAAGAATCATTATCATCGCTTACCACCAGGGGAGATAGTGGCCAAGCGTAATACTATAAGTATAAAAATAGAGAAAGAAAGTTATTATCAACAGCAGGTGACAGTCCACTGCTGGACTATGAGCCTCCTCTACATAAGAAGGGTTGCCATAATTCGAAATTACTAGCTGACCTAGCAAATTTTGTACTGCCTCAAACTCTTTTCTCACCTTTTAAACCTTCCCTGGACTTCCACAAATAATTCAAGATAATTCAAGATCAAAAGTTGCCAAATCACTCGAGTCATTTTCGAGGTTTGGTGAGATTAACAAACAGCAATTGATTTTTATATACCGTATGGGGAAACCACTTATGACTTAATTTAAACCACATATTATTTTGTTATCATCTTGGCTGACAACATACGAAAAATGAGCGAAATAGGCCCAGTAGGAAAGCAAAAAAGTGCATTATTCTCTTTTAGCTAATTTAAACACTTTTTACAAATACGGCATTATAACAGCCGCGCCGCATGTCCGTAACATTCCTAGACAACCTACAACATTAAAAGTCTTCTGTGGTCATGGAACATGGAGCTGTTCACACAGAATTTAATACTTGATTTTGTTTGAAAATTTGTACTACTTGCAGTTCATTTAAATCATATGAGTGATCTCCATACAGTATGTGGATAGATAGATAAGGTCAGGTTTACCACTACTTAGTACCTCCCACTTACAGCTACAACAAAAATACTCAAAACTCAAAATATAAAAACAAAATTTAACACTTACTTTCAGGCGATATCAAATCCGACTCAACACCCTCAGCATCAGTCGACTGTAATATAATTTCTTTAATTTTCTTTTCAGCTGCCGTTAACACAGGCCTTGACGACTTTCTAAATACATCTCCATTTTTATAATCTAAAGCAAGATACATACTCTTACGGCGCGCATCGCGTTTCAAACCCTCATATTTATGCTTTAAATGCTTATGATCTCTATAAACCCAGTCTGTAGACCGATTAAAACTCTTTTCTATATCCTTCCAAGCTTGTTCTTTCGCTTTCCAAGTACTAGAATCGCTTTTTTTACATTCTATTATGTGTTTCTTAGCCACCGCTAAAGTTACCAATAGATCCGTTTCTTCTTCGGAAAAATTCGCGTTTCTCTCACGTTTTTGCTTTTCCATTATTTTTGTTAGATGCGGGTGGGTTTATAATTGTTTATTTGTGTTTTTATTTATGTTAAATAATAGAAGTAGGTAGATCAGAATCAAAATAAGCAAAGCAACTTGATGTTTGACAGTGACAGTTAATATGATGTTTGCGTTTAGTTTTAAGTGTTGAAGGATGGAATGTAAACATCATAATATTATTATGTGTTGTGCAATTTAAAAAGATATATTATTAAATAAATATGCTTAAAATAGAATATATAGTAATTCAATTTGGCCAATTATATTGAATAATCGTCAAGTTTTTTTTTCTGAAGAAATTTAATTAATCGAGCAAGTAGTCGTAGAGCTAGGGCATACGAGCGGTGCGGCGCCGAAACGTTGTTATATCGCAGCGGCGCCGTAGCAGCATTGGACAGTGTGTTAATGAAAGTTTCCTTGTGACGCAAAACAACTGAGAGGGGCCGCTCCGACGTCGCAACACATTGCCCCCTCCCCGCCTCGTGTTGGTGACAGCGACACCACTCCGGCGCCGCACCGCTACCGCAACGCATCGTGTGCCCTTAGTCTTTCTTTCGATAGCCAGTCACGTCACGCTTAATTTTAATTTTTAATTCTTCTTATTGTAACACAGGCTTCCCTTCAACCCACCTCAGTCAAAAACAGCATAAACCCTCATTCAATAATCAACTATATTTCTATTGGAATAGACTACAAAATCCAATATACCGTACCTCATACTGTTGGTACTCGGAGACCAGGTCGTTCATGTTGCTCTCAGCTTCCGTGAACTCCATCTCATCCATGCCCTCCCCTGTATACCAGTGGAGGAACGCCTGGAACAGGAGAACCAGGCCTTAGTCAGAATGGTCAGAATGGCAAGAGGGACGGAGCTATGTATTTATTTAAGGGTCTCCAACAAGGAATACACATTAAAAACACGAATAACAATACAATCAATATTAAAACTATGTGCTTCCTCAATTACCTATAGGAGGCCACATCATGCAAAAAAAAATACAATGTGATAGGGGTGGGACTTCTAACCCGTTAAGGCTGAATACTACATTTAATTTTATCGAGAAAAAAAAATAATATGGGTGTTGAACCCCTAATTGAAAATATTGAAAAATAGTGATTCGACCCCTTCGACCCCCGACTTTTGTCGATAAAATTTGATGTAGTACTCAGCCTTCACGGGTTAGAAGTCCCACCCCTATCACATTGTATATAAAAACATACACAATATCGAAAACTAAAAAAATACAACATAGAAAAGTACTTTCATAGAACAAAAATAATGTGAAATATGGCACATCAAAAAACAAACATAATCGGACAAATGCAATCACAGTCAAAATAATATCAGAAAAATAATCAACTTAAACTTTGTATAGCTCCGTCCCTCTTGCACTGCTCAATGATCGACCATTCTGACACAATTGTAATAGCAGACTAAGGCCTGTGGTCATCATCACGGATTGACAACAGGATTCAAGGTGGATAATGTCAGCTGGGCCTAACTTGTTAGTAATAAAATGATTTTATGGTATTAACTGGTAAACGAGCCTACGGATCACCTGATGGTAAGCTATCGCCGCCGCCCATGGACACCTTTTGGGGGGTTAGGGATTTAAGGGTTTGGGAATCGGGGAGTAACTATGGAGATAAGTGCGGGCTCGCCATGCTTCGGCACTGCTGTGCCGGTTCGACCGGAGTGATACCACGGCCGAGCTGTACACCGACGTGAAACAACAGTGTTGTGTGAGTGAGGTTACCGGAGGTCCAATTACCCCTAGCTTCACTGACTACCTATTAATTGGAATAAATAATTTGACTTTGACCCCCTCCCCTATTTTCACAATCCCCGATTCCCCAACAACGCTTAAATTCCTAACACAACATAACATGTGCGTTACCGGCCTTTTCCCCAAAAGGCCGGTAACGCACATGTGAAGTTGTAACGCCTCTGGTGTTTTGTTATTTTTTTAATTATATTTATCCACAGACTCTTGGTCCGTGCCCTTGTCATTCTGGGCGGGTGGCGATTGCTTACCATCAGGTGATCCGTCTGCTCGTTTACCGGCTTATACCATACAAAAACCATCAAGTTACGAATTACCTTGCGCCGGAACATAACAGTGAACTGTTCAGATATCCTCTTGAATATCTCCTGTATAGCTGTGGTGTTTCCGACAAAGGTAGCCGCCATTTTGAGACCGCGGGGCGGGACGTCGCACACTGCCACCTTCACGTTGTTCGGTATCCATTCCACGAAGTAACTGAAAGAAAAGACAAATAAACATACTAATTTTAAGGGAGAGAAACGATCCGAGATTAAACACACACAACAAACGCCTTTTATCCCCGAAAATTTCTCAGTAGCGTGGAGTCTTGAATTGTGCCCAGTAGTATATGACAATAGACTCACCCCCTATTACATGGGACTTATAACATAAATTGTGAAAAGTAAGTGTACATTGTATAGCGGCATTAAGTGTCATAATGTGCACCTCTGCCTACCCCTTCGGTGATAAAAGGCATTAGGTTGCATAAGTCATTGACTGCCAATAGAAAACTGTTGAAGGCAAATCCTCCGCTAACGTCGGTCACCGGTGACCACCACGGCGTTCAATGTGATAATATTAGTTATAGCTACTTCCGCGCGGTTTCACCCGCTGCTTTGCTACTATTGGTCACAGCGTGATGTTTTATAGCCTATAGCCTTCCTCGATATGTGCACTATTTAACACAAAAAGAATTATTCAAATCGGACCAGAAGTTCCGGAGATTAGCGCGTCCAAACAGACAAACAAACAAACTCTTCAGCTTTATAATATTAGTAAGTATAGAAAATAAGGTACCTAGAATTCTTATCCTGAACAGTCAACATCTGCTCATCAACCTCCTTCATGGACATCCGTCCTCTGAAGATGGCTGCCACGGTGAGGTACCGTCCGTGGCGAGGGTCGCACGCTGCCATCATGTTCACAGGGCTGAACATTTGCTGGGTCAGTTCTGGTACCGTGAGGGCACGGTAACCTTGGCTGTTGCGGGCTGTCAGGGGCGCGAAGCCTAGGAAGAGGGGGGAAGAGATTAGTGAAATGGTTCGTCTTAGATTTTGAAGTTGGTTTAGAGCTATTAGACCAGACCACAGATGGGTTTTAGAGCTGATGCCTGATGCCTGTCTGCTAATCCGCAGCTTTTTAACATTTAATGGGTCGACGTTTGGCCGCTATCTTGCCTTATGGTAAGTGATGATGCGGCCTACGATGGAGCACGTCTGCCGTTAAGCAACCTATTCACTCGGGCTTTGAAGACACCCAGGTTATACCCATCAGGAAACACAGACTCCGGCAAGGAGTTCCACTCTCTAGCAGTTCGCACAAGGAAGCTTGAAGCGAAGCGCTGCGGACTACGTAGTGGGTTATCGTGGCTCCGACTTGGAGCAAGAGTAGGAACGTAGTGGTCTTCGCTTCACCCAAGGAGGTAGAAGTCATTGGATGATTTAGATATTTGAAGCATAGCCTATTTCACAAACTCTCCAGAAAAACGAAATCTCTTGACATTTGTTGAGTAGTCGCTCTGAAGAGCACAGTATTCGAAATTCTTTCATGGCCATAATTGTGTGCAACTGTTGAGAACAAAGTAGGAGTATATTTTCAAAATTATTCCTAAGCCCATGGTGTGAAATCTGTCATCAGACCTACGATTAGATTGGAAGAAAGAGATAGACTTGCTACTCCTCAAGAACTGCTGTCTTACCTGGCATAAAGAAGTGTAATCTCGGGAAGGGAACCATGTTGACCGCCAGCTTCCGAAGGTCGGCGTTCAGCTGTCCAGGGAACCGGAGACACGTGGTCACTCCCGACATGGTCAGCTGGAGATCAGACCAGAGGCTTTAGTAGGAGTTAGCTTTACGTTTAACGACGTCGAAACGACAGCGTATTCAGTATTTAATACTCAATATTGCAACGTTACGCCTTTTATCCTTGAAGCCCTTGAAGGGGTAGGCAGATGTGCACATTACGACATTTAACCCGATACCCTTTATCCGGCAGTCGCATTTGCGAACACTCGTCCAACGAGGCAGCCAATACTCAATACTTTATTATAATTGGTTAGTTCATTGGAGACGCCTAGTAAAAGCGTCCAATACGCTTTCGTTTCGTTGCCCTTAAACGTAAAGCAAACTCGTACTAAGGGTATAGATAGGAAACTTAGTATTTTTAACAGATCCTTATTATTCCTAAGGCTTATTAGGCATGTGCTTAAGACACTAGGTTACAGAGAGGCGTCGCGACATACGAGTGCCCGTGACGACGTCGTAAAAAGAAATTAATGTCGCCCATAAGGCGCTTGCTTAAGTTCAACGATGCTTTTCCACCAGAGATGTGCTATGCTACGTTGCCGTGGATGCGTTTGGCTTCCACATATTTATCATCATATTTATTGGTAAACATAGCTAAGCACTGGTGGAAACTTTTATTAGCACGCGCGTGTAAAGTTCCAAAATACCTACTAGTCTTCCGATAACGCAGGCGCGGGCGCCTCGCTGCTAACAGCTGATCATGCGAAAGCACGCGCACGAAATTTTGTTATTGTGATAAAAATAAAACTAATGAGTATACAAAAAAAGTTTCTTTGGGAAAGTTGTTTGTAATCATGAGTACAATCACGTGTTTAAATATCGTTCACTAATTACTTATCACCCTATACAGTGTGTCATTTTGAAGCCAAGAAACATTCAAGGAGGTAACTCGGACATCGATTCTCAGTCCAAAGCAATAAAAAAAAATGGAGGATTACACACACAAATTCAAAGACGTATTTGATATTATTACCTATTCCCTAAAAACCTTTTTTTGACGGATTATTCTGAAATACTGCCAAACTTAAATAATTTATTATAGCCGTGTTTTTACCTATTGACCAGAAACCTTATTTTAAATCGAACATTTATGACTACTGTGACATGCCCCCGAGTTTTGTTGTGGTTTCAAAACTACATCCTGTATAACGAAAACTAAGAATTTAATCATAGTACCTATTTTAATCTTACCGACACAAGATGGTTCAAATCTCCGTATGTAGGAGATGCCAGCCTCAGCGTCCTGAAGCATATATCGTAGAGCGCTTCATTGTCAATGCAGAATGTTTCGTCTGTATTCTCAACTAGCTGGTGGACTGATAATGTCGCGTTGTATGGTTCCACTACTGTGTCTGATACCTGGAATTCAACATCATCATCATAAGTGTAGGAGAGCCATGCTTCGGTACTAATGGGCCGGCTCGACCGGAGTGATACCACGGCCGAGTAGAAAACTGACGTGAAACAACGCTTGCGTCGTGTGAGTGAGATTACCCGATACCTAATTCCCCGATTCTCCAACAACTCTTAAATTCCTAACCCCCAAAAGGTCAGAATCGCACTTGTAACGCCTCTGGTGTTTCGGGTATTTATTCAGGCGATTGCTTACCATCAGGTGATATGTCTGCTCGTTTACAGGCGTGTATCATAAAAAAAATATCCGTCTTCCCCATCTTCCCAAACCGCGATTCCCCAACAACATTTAAATTCTTAACTCCTAGGAAACTTACTTTGTTATTGTGATAAAAATAAAACTAATGAGTATACAAAAACAGTTTCTTCGGGAAAGTTGTTTGTAATCATGAGTACAATCACGTGTTTAAATATCGTTCACTAATTACCAGTCACCCTATACTTACTTTAGGCGACGGCATCACACTGAAGGTGTTGACGATCCTGTCAGGGTATTCTTCGCGCAACTTGCTGAGGAGCAGCGTGCCCAAACCTGATCCAGTGCCACCGCCCAACGAGTGGGTCAACTGGAAACCTGGAAGTAATTATGTTTTTTTTCAATGTTTAAAAATGTAATCAAAAAGTATGGAAGAAATAAATAAAGAAATATTAAATTACTAGTAAACCCGACGAACTCCGTTTCGCCACCAATGATTTTCACTATTTTCCTGCTTTTCTCTTGAATTTTTTTCTGAATTTTCTTTGCTATAAACCTCACGGAGCCCGAAACCTTTCCAACGAATGCAAAATCGTGGAAATCGGTTCGTGCGTTCTGGAGTTATAGCGTCAGGAAGGAAAAAAGCGCATGAAGCGCTTCATTTCAAGCTTCCTTGTGCGAACTGCTAGGGAGTGGAACTCCTTGCCGGAGTCTGTGTTTCCTGATGGGTATAACCTGGGTGTCTTCAAAGCCCGAGTGAATAGGTTGCTTATGGGCAGACGTGCTCCATCGTAGGCCGCATCATCACTTACCATCAGGCGAGATAGCGGCCAAACGTCGACCCATCAAAACGACTTATTTTTATAGTATTACAGATGGTGGTACCTTGAAGACAGTCACACGGCTCCGCCTCCTTCCTCACGACGTCCATGACTGACTCCACCAGCTCAGCACCTTCAGTGTAGTGTCCCTTGGCCCAGTTATTGCCTACAAAACCAATTACAATTGCATTATAAGAACATCCACCCGCATTTACTCCAGTTCATCCGTGATCATGGCGCTTGCAACAGTGCCGAAATACCTATCGGAAACTCATAGACAGAAATAAACATGGCAAATATCTCGTCTCAAGTTCTAATGATAGTATAAAATCAAATACCTATCTTATAAAAATCCTCACTACAATTATTGTGTCCCTATTATAGGGATGATGATGACGGGGTATGAAAATTAAAAATCTATTTAGTCCGTCAGTTAGCTAATGAAACAATATTAGACACGTATTTTGTTATTTTATCATATAAGATAACAATACTTAGATAAAACGAAACAAAGTTTAGAGGTGGGTAGTAAATGCGTCATTTCTACGTATAAAACGTACTTACCTAGAAGTGATGTCACGTGATATTTCAAATCAATATATCTTCGAAAGTATTTGTTTCCGTGAGAAAATAAAAAATACGTGTGTAATGTTTTAAAATAATCTACAAGACGGACATTTAAATAAAAAATTGTCATCTACGCTAATATCCCCGCAGTTGTTCACTGCTGAAATACCTCTTAAAATACCAAGTGGCATCAAAACTACACTTTTTAAAGGTTCAGTAGGTTACCAGAGCTGCAGACTACCCGGTATGTCAAATATATAATCACTCAGATAGACATTTGACATATAACGCAAATGGTGAAAAGTGTGTGTACATTGTATAGCGGCATTACGTGCCGTAATGTGCACCTCTGCCTATCCCTTCGTGACGTTGCATCAGTCTACGAAGTGTATACGACACCCGCGGGAAGAGTAAGGGTGGAAATTAATTTATTCTTCAGGATTAAAAGGCATGACGTTGCATTAATCGGGTATACGATACCCTCGGGATGAGTAGGAATGATGATGAATTTATTCTATGGTGTCTTCTGTCTGTGCCCTTTAACTCACCAGCTCCGCTTTGCCCAAAAACGAAGTTATCAGGTCGGAACAGCTGGCCGTAGGTGGAAGACCTGATGGCATCCATTGTCCCTGGCTCCAAGTCCACCAGCACTGCACGGGGCACGTAGCGCTTACCTGGTGAGGAGTGGGAAGTCGGTGACTTTTGACTTTTTTTTTGACAAGTGTTATCACTAAAAAGCGATCTCTTACAGACAACTCATGGACAAGCAGTAATGGAAAACTTGGAGAATTTTATTACTATATTTAAAGACACAACCTTTGGGTGGGTAAACAGTAAATAAAAACTTGGAGAACTTATTACTATATTTAAAGACTTCATAATATTAAAATTAAAATGGGAGCTTTACTATTTTGCTGTTGTAAGGGCGTTGCTAATCACGTTCTTCATGGTATAAGCCGGTAAACGAGCAGATGGATCACCTGGGGCCTTAGTCTGCTATTACAATTGTGTCAGAATGGTCGATCACTGAGCAGTGCAAGAGGCTTAGGCAATGAACGCCTTTGGACACCTGCAATACTAGAAGTGTGCCAGACAAGTACTTTGAAGGGCTTTTGAGGATTTGAGAGCCATGCTTCGGCGCTGCTAGGTCGGCTCGACGGGAGTGATATCATGACTTCACAGAAAACAGACGTTAAATGACGCTTGCGTTGTGTCTCGTTGTGTGAGGGAAGCCGGAGGCCCAATTACCCCTCTTCCCGATCTTTCCAATCCCTGATTCCCCAATCACACATAAATTCCTAACTCCCAAAAGGCCGGCAATGTACTTGTAACGTCTCCGGTGTTGCGGTGATCCGTTTGCTCGTTTACCGTCCTATCCCTAATATGGTACATACCATCAGCAGCCTCATTATAGTATACTTGGATCCTCTCGAGTTGAAGGTCGCTGTCGCCATGGTAGTAGCCAGTCTGGTCTATGCCGTGCTCGTCCGAGATTATCTCCCAAAACTGAAACAAGATATAAAATATAATAGGCATGTTTCCTACTAGTCAAATTCAATACTTTTTTCGAAATGTCAAAAATGATATTTTCTATGAACTTTGTATGAAATACTCTATTATGACGTCAAATAGCAGACTTATTTCTAGAATAAAGTAGTTCGTCAAATTGATGAATGAGAGTGTGATTATTTTTTAATATTTTATTGTATTGAAAATTTACAATAATTTATTTTTGACCCAGTCATCATCCCTATTACTAAGGCCTCAGGGTGCTTTTCCACCAGGGGCCTTAGTCTGCTATTACAATTGTGTCAGAATGGTCGATCACTGAGCAGTGCGAGAGGGACGGAGCTATACAACCTACATAGCTCCGTCCCTCTTGTCTCCGTCCGTCCAGATATGTGCTATGTAGCTATGCTACAAAGATGTAACAGCTAAGCAGTGAAACCATCCGGAGCTGCGGACAACGTAACAGGTTACCGGGGCTCCGGCTCAAAGCAGGAGAAGGAACAGGGTGGTTTTTAGTCAGTAAAAGTCTGACACTCCCTCCCGCCTCCTCAAGGCATCCGCCTTGAGGAAGGCGGGTAGGTAGTCCGCAGCTCCGGATCAGGCATCAGCCCTACTGGGCCCCATCTGTGGTGGTCTGACGGCTCTATGCTCCACCATTGCCTCTGATTGGGCTGACTGATTGGGCGTTTCCTCTCGCCCAATCAGAAACAGGAACCTACCGAAGTTTCATCATGTGTCTAGTATGACGATAATGAATACAGTAGAAGCTCCTTATTCGCGCTTCCTTCATACGCGTTATATAGTGTCTCTGGGAATAAAAGCGTAATTTTATTTTGTCGCTACAATAGAATTATGACTGCCTCGTTGGTCGAGTAGTCGTAAGTGCGACTGCCGGGCAAGGGGTCTCGGGTTCGATTCCCGGGTCGGGCAAAGTATTATTAAGCTTTTTTCGGTTTTTCGAAAATTTCTCAGTAGTAACACGGAGTCTGGAATTGTGCCCAGTATATGGCAATAGGTTATTACATGGGACTTATGAAATAAGTGTTGAAATATGGGTGTACATTTTACAGCGGCGTTACGTGCCGTAATATGCAACTCTGCCTACTCCTTCAGGTATAAAAGGCGTGATGTTGAAAATAATATTATGAAGATAGAATCTCCCTATCGCCTGCCTGTCTCGCTCCATATCACGCCAACACACTACACTTCAATGAAAGTTTAATGAAATGCTTTCTATAATTATCGAGAAATTACCATACAAAGCCAATGGTGTGAAACGGCAGATTCTAATCTTAAGAACCGCATGGAAACGACATTAATAGCTAAAGTATGAAACTATGTGACCGTTTCCACTGATACTAAGCTATGTAGCTGTGCGAGGAAGATGCTGGGTGTCTTCAAAGCCCGAGTGAATAGGTTGCTTATGGGCAGACGTGCTCCATCGTAGGCCGCATCATCACTTACCATCAGGCGAGATAGCAGCCAAACGTCGGCCCATTAAACATAAAAAAATGTGCAGCTCGAGTATGCGATGTAGCGATAGTAGGGAAGCAATCCAAAGCACGCATCTTTCCATATAAAAAAAAACATAGCGTAACTGAGTCCGTTTCCACCAGTGCTAAGCTATGTGTACCAATGAATATGATTGGTGGAAGCCAAACGCATCCACAGCAACGTAGCATAGCACATCTCTGGTGAAAAACCGTTATATACGATGTGGTTTGAGCAGATCCGACGACCAAACAACTGAACAGTGGGGTCATTTTGAGCAGCATCGCTCTCTGATAAACCTGAACCTTTTACACTGCGATCTCCAACCCGCCTGCCTGCGGAGATTATGGCAAACCCTCTTATGTAGAGGAGGCTCATAGTCTTATTGTGGATTTTCAGCATACAGTTTTAATAAAAATAAATTAGCCAATGAACTCATTGATTGGACGAAGACAAAAGGTCTATTCATAGGAAGAATGAAATAATATTGAGCATCATCATAAGTTAAATACAAATAACCGATTTAAAACTACGTTTTATTTTAATAAGAAATCCAATTTTCCGAAACTGTTTTCTTCATTCATCAAATTTAAATTTTTGCGCGCGAATCTCCACTTTAGCAAAGAAAAACAAGCAATAATTGCAATACTGATTGCAACACACATTTGTTTTAACCTTTTTAAAACTCAATGGACGGGAAATATCATTTCTTATTATAACTATTCTACCGTTAGTCTGTCTTCGCGATAAAGTAAAAATAGATGGTCTATTAGTATCAAGATTTTTGTTGTTTAATAGATAAATATAAGGATTTTTGTGTTTCCCACCTTTGAGCCGATCTGGTTGCCACACTGGCCAGCTTGCAAATGCACAATTTCACGCATTTTTATATGTTTTCACTTCTAAAACACTACTCAATGTGCTTCTAACAGTCTAGTCCGAGATACTATTTTAAGAACTTCGTCTACGCACGTAAATTTATCACGTGGGATGATTTAACGTTTTCTGTTTGAGCTAATTATATTTATTAATAGTTTTACTTTGTTGTTGATGCGTTTGTATCGTTATTTTTCTGTGATATCCGTAGAAATCTGGAAAAGAAAACCGTGAGTGGGAAAGTTAAATTTATTTATTACAGCGCCATCTATATTCGTTCTGAGGAAGTTATTTAAGTCTACTTTAGATTGGGAAGTTACTTTACATTTGATAACTTAGTAATTAAATGTAATATCGTAATAAATTATTAAATAAAAACAATTTAAATTAAATAACAATTAATTGAATTACAATTAGAATAACAAAACGAATTCCTATAAGACCCGCATTGCACACACCGAAATGACGTTTATCTATCTTGACACATAGTAAATGTCAAAAATCGAGTTTCCTGTAGAAATTATTGAAGCCGATTTTCGATGAAATTAAGCGTAAAATAGCGTAATTCGTACTATTTACCATCTAATTATAGTACTTTAGCGTGTAATAAGTGTTTTAGTTCATTATTTATTCGTGTAAAACAGTGTAAAATATGATAATTCGCCATTTTGCTCTGTGTGTGCCCTGAAGGCAATAAGCCATTTTTCTCGTATAGTGTATATTTCTTTTGTGATTATAGACAATTTTTATCAAGCAACTGACGTGTGACATTCAATAAAACTAATAACAACACCCGTAGCAAATTAAACGTAAGTATAAAGCATAGAAGTATGATTATTAAAAGTAATATTTTTTTCTCTTAATATTATAATATCGAAACGAATTATGAAGGACGAAATTGTAACTAGAGTCTCGCCCGCGGCGTTGCGTAGGTCGATCCTGTTATTGTAGGACGAAATGTAGACGTTAACAATGAAAAATTTATGAAAGTTTGTCAAAATTTGGTTTAGCAGTTTTGTAGTTGGATCATAACAAACATACAAACAAAAAAAAATCTTATTAGAAATGTTTTTGTTCTTATTTAAAATCTTTGTTGGAGATAAAAGTCAAATAAAATTATTTATTTCAAATAGACCAGGAAGGCACTTTTGAACGTCAAAGCAAATATAATGTCTGTTTGTCGGTCAGTCCTCTAGTTGCTCTATTTGCTCGTTCCAAAGTATAGATTCCTATGGAGAAGAACGAGCAACAAACTCCATAGGTTACTGTTTTATCATTCAGATTCACAATACAATTATTTACTGAAGTCTCAAAAAATCTTATAATCCTGGGACTGATTGCAGACACACGTGAAAAATAAGTGATTAGCCAGTTTCCATCTACACCTGGACATAATCCTCTCCTTTAACACACCATTGAGTTCGATCTTCAGCTGTTCACATCCAGCCACTGCCAGCTACTGCACATTCGATTAATATAAAAAGCTGAAGAGTTGTTTGTTTATTTTTAAATACACTAATCGCTTAAACTGCTGGTCCAATAAGAATAATTATTTTTGTGTTGGATAGTTCATTTATCGAGGAACGCTATAGATAGGCTGTAAAACATCATGCTACGACCAATAGGAGCTGGGCAGTGAGTGAAACCGGGCGGAAGTAGCTAGTATTAGATTTTAAAAAATCCTTTATTTAGTCTCTTACATTTATATAACAAAAGTGATTACAACAGCCCCAATAAGTGGTTAATAACGCAGATAAACAGTGTTTTTACATTATGTTTAAGTAAGTTACTTAAACATGTTTTTAAAATGAATTAATAATTAAACTATATGAGCCTGTTAATTAAACTATATGAGTCCAGCATTTCCTATCTAAGTACTCTGTTAATCACCTCCTATATTAAAATTTAAACATCCTAAGGGAATTGACGACCATTTGGGTAGAAGTTGAACTTTATTATTTTACTACCTTGTTCCATTGTTTGTCTAATATTTTTGGTATAGAATACCAATAATATTAGTTGTATACCTCATATAAGAAAGGTTAGAAAATGTTAAGGTTTTTCATACAGTTCTCATAGAAATTGTTTTGTCCCACACATCACTTTTTATGGTATAATACGGATTACCTGATGGTAAGCAATCGCCGCCGCCCACGGACACCCGAAACACCGAAGGCGTTACAAAAGCGTTGCCGGTTTTTTGGGAGTTAGGAATTTAAGGGTTGTTGTTCGGGAATCGGGGGTTTTTTGAAACTATGATTTTATTGTAACTTTCGTGAGACAGACTAAATTAATTATTATGTTATCGGCTTACTCACGTAACTGTTTGACGAGGAACTCGACTAGTTCCAAGCCATGCTAGAGGCTCATATTCATGAGCAGTATTCCGCGACACACGACGCGGCGATAGTCGCGCTGCTACTCTTCTTCTTTGAAACTTGTCGTCTGATTTGTGTAATTCTTTTTTCTATTAAATTTAATAGACTAGTTTCCAATTAGTCAAATTACAAGTGTGTTGCCGGCATTTTGGGGGTTAGGAATTTAAGAGTTGTTGGGGAATCGGGGATTGGGAAGGGGGTAATTGGGCCCCTGGTAAGCTCACTCACACAACGAAACTATTCTTGATATCTTTTTTTAAACATTACCCCACACTATGATTTCCTACTGTGCCGTGGATGCGTTGACAAACATACAAGTTCATACACATGACACCCAGACCCGAAATAACAATTTGTGGATCACGCAAAGAGTTGTTTCGTGCGAGTAAACTGTATGAGCTGTCGTTGGTGGTATTTCCGAACCGATACGACCTTCAAACCTTCTATAAAAGAGCGTACTCCTTTTTAAAAGGCCGGCAACGCACCTGTGACGCCTCTAGTATAGCGGGTGTCCATGGGCTGTGCTGATCGCTTACCATCAGGTGACCCGACTGCTCCTTTGCCCCGATTCCATAAAAAAATAAACCCACGACACGTTGCACGGCAGCCAGTTGCCCACAGGTACCGTGTCAACCGTGCAATCCAATTGACCAATAGTTATTTTATTACACACCGGCCCCACAAAGAACATTTGTCGAGCGACATTTGTCCCCCAGAGACATCGGGCGATGTCGGGCAACGTTGGACGACGTCGGACTCGGGACGAGGCTTTAAAGTTAATGCTATTTTCAATCCTTATAGTTTTTTTTTTCATGAAACTCCGGTACCGGCCGGTAAACGATCGTGCAGTCAATCAATTGACCAATAGTTATTTTATTGTCTAAGTTACTGCCTTTTTATACTTATAGTTACCGGATTTTCTTCCTATAAAATAACTACACAACTCTTCATTAATTTCCCTTGGGCGCGCGGGCGAAGCCGCGGGTAATAAATGTTTAATCACATTCTACCCGCGGCTCCGTCCGCCTTGAATATCTAATTTTATACTCTCTAACTTTGTGTGTAAAGTTTTCTCCCATCCTACGGGAATTAGCGTACTTTTCCACCAGAGATGTGCTATGTAGCTATGCTACGAAGATGTAATAGCTAAACTGTGATGTGAAACTACGCTGTGAAACAAATGGTGAAAAGTGGGTGAACTTTGTATAGCGGCGTTAACTACGTGCCGTAAAGTGCACCTCTGCTTACCTCTTTGGGGATAAAAAGGCATAACGTTGTGAAACTATGTGACCGTTTCCACTGATACTAAGCTATGTAGCTGTGCGAGGAAGATGCGCAGCTCGAGTATGCGATGTATCGATAGCACGCATCTTTCCATATAAAAAATATAGAGTAGCTAAGTCCGTTTCCACCAGTGCTAGGTGTACCAATTAATATGAAACGCATTCACAGCAACGTAGCATAGCACATCTCTGGTAGGAAAGTAACCTTACGCTGCAGAACGAATAAAACCGTTTCGATTTTTGTTTTTCCGTAACATCACTTCAACAGCCTGTAGTAAAATAGTCAATAGTCTCCTGGCCTCTAGAGGAGAAGTTTTGAGCATTAATCACTTCACTTGCTCAAAGCTGGATGGCGATTTCAAACTTTAAGTAGTAATTATAGCGGCGTTTAGCCCAGGTTTCGGTTTTGTATAAAACTTTGTCAATTTTAACCCTGATCGGTTTGAAATTGACAAAGTTTCATACCCTATTTATCCCCTTGGGTGTAGAATTGAGCTAAATCCTTTCGTAGCGAATGCCTACGTAATAACATCTACCTGCATGCGAAATTTCAGTCCGATCCGTCCAGTGGTTTGGGCTTTTCGTTGATTTTTATATTACTATGTCAGTCAGTCATCTTTGAGTTATACATACACTTAGGATCGAAAAACGTAGCCACTAACGTTTTCGCTTTTTCATTACTTACTGTTAGACGACGACTCTCAACTAAATGAACGCCACTAGTGTAATCTGTGTTGCCAATAGCCCTGGCTGTCATGCGTATTGAGAGTATTTTGTTTTTGTCAAAAGATGTTTTTAAAATATAAATGGTTCTTTAAAATGAAAACTACACTAATGGCTCCGTTTCTTTGCTGCCAAGTGTATTTAAAAGTGACTTAAATAAACTTTAAGATCTAACCCAATATCCATACCTTTTCCAGGTACAACGATGGAGGAAGTAAAGGTAGAACCTCCTCCGCAGCCGGTGATGAAGTTCATAAGCGTGACGAGCGACGCCCTTACAGAGGAACAGAGAGAGATGTACGAATCAGTACTCACTACTTGGAAACCCGTCATGTTTCCTAAACGAATCAAGCGATATATCTGCAACAAGTGTAATAAAGAGTTTAAAAACTACCAAAACCTCTACTTGCATACCACTAGAGTACACTCCTCTGAAGAATCAGCGGTTATTTGCGATATCTGTGACAAGACGTTTAAAAATAAGCACTATCTGTACATGCATAGGATGAACAAACATTATTCTGAGCTGGAGAAATGCTACTGCCAATTCTGTCTCCAAGAATTTAGGACGAGAAGGGCTTTGCATATGCACGTGAAAAGGATTCATCCGAACACGCTGCCTGAGATCAAATGCAATGAATGTGGTAAAGAATTCTCGGTTCCATACAAACTGAAGTACCACATTGAAGCTTGCCATAGAACTGATAAAGAAAAGTACAAGTGTCACCTTTGCCACAAACTCTACAAAAATAGCTTAAATCTCAACCGCCACCTCCATTTCCAACATACTCCGGTACAGCGACACCCCTGCGTTTTTTGCAATATGACCTTTAAGTCCCGACATCATATGAAGCGACATGTACTAAACATCCATCCGCCTTTAGAGTCCAAAGTCACTTGTCCAGAATGCCTGAAAGAGTTTAAGAATGATCAGTATCTTAAAGAGCATATGCAAGTACATTCCTCTTTAGATTCGAAGGTTAAATGTGATATTTGTGACAAGTTCTTTCATTCGGCGATTCGTTTAAAAAAACATAAGAAGATTGTCCATCCGTCGAAACCGAAAATGCGTTGCGAAAAGTGCAATAAGGAGTTTGCACATGCACATTATTTGAGACGGCATAACAACGCGGTGCATTTAGAAATGGATGAGACAGAGTACCCTCATTCTTGCGATCAATGTGGCAAGAAATTTAAGCTGAAGAAGTATTTAAACAACCATTTGCAAAGGCATGAGCAACAGCATTTGAAGAGGATATCTCAGATGGTTAAGACCGTGATGGGAGAAGAAAAGGACGTACCTGTTAAGAAGAGAGGGAGACCGAGGAAGGCTAGAGCGGAGATTGAGTTTATAAAGTGCGAACCGGTGTCGAGTTCCGATTCCGAGTCCGGCGAAACGGAGAGTGATTCGGAGTGAAATGGCTAAATTTTCGGCAGCAAAAATGGTCTGTTTTAAGCAGTGCAGGTTTTGGGGCAGCGTGTAATGAAATAGAGTGTCCCTATTTAAAATTGGGATGGGTTATAGGATACCTTTGTATATAGTTATCTTTGGGAGATATTCGCGATTGAAATAGGTTTTTTTCAGTCCCTAAAGTGGATTTTTAGGTATTGTTAGTTAGGACCAAATTTTTTGCAAAATATTTCTCGTTGTTAGATGTTTTCTATATTATTGTTGCGTCGGGCGGTGATGGTAGGCGTGCTATGGGACAGAATGAGACTAAATGTAATCGTCGACAGGTCCGCATCGTACGTATTGCCTTGTATAGAAACTCATACAACTGCGTCCACTGATCCGCATCGTACGGACCGCATCATCGGCAATGCCTACATGCGATACAGAATGTGTACAATGCGTGGGATGCGTACAATGCGGGGCTGTGAACGCTTACCTTAATGCGCCGTCCTGCGTGAGCGATCTAGAAGCGAACGTGAAGCGGTGCGGTGACACGCGAATACAACGCGATGCGGTGTGACGGCGGCTATGTCCTACGTGCATTTGAATCGTTTCGTTATGTTTCTATTTCCGATATTATAAACAAAAACGTGACGGCACCGCGTCCAGTAAGCGCGAAAATATCGAGCCAATTGATGGCGGTTGGTCATGTAGGCCATGTCAATAGATTTTGACAGATTGTTGTTTTCTTGCCGCACCGCACCGCATCCCCTTCGCGTCTACATCGCCCACGCAGGACGTCGCATAATTCTACTTACTGATATAAGTATTTTAGCTCCATTACTAAATGTCTCAAAAGCGCTACCGCCCGACCGACGCCATTTACAAATTAAAGAAATTTTAAAATCTAATTGGGATTAGCTTATTGGATAAGCTTGAGAGCCCTATTTTCTGAAGACACCATAGTCGTACAACCAGGTTGTGCAACCACCATATTGTACAGACGGTATTTCAAATCAACGCCTGTGTCTTTTTCTTCTCCTTTATAATATCTTCTGATTAATTTCGTTGGGGATCCAAGACAGTCATTCATGTCCCTGAGGCGCGCCGGCCTTCAATGTTCCGGTGTTTTCATGGTTGTATCTAATGTACATCCTGGCTTACAGGAGTTGCAGTAGTGCAGAGAGTTGTGGCGGGCTTGTCCCATTAAAAAAAACAACGCATGTGACAGTCTACTACTGCACTATGAGCCTCTTCTACATAAGAGAGTTTGCCATAATCTCCACAGGCAGGCGGGTTAATCGTTAGATCACAGTGTAAAAGGTTACAGGTTTATCAGAGAGCGCTACATAGCACATCTCTGGTGGAAAAGCACCCATATTGTTGTGTTCTGGTGTCTCTATGTTGATACAACCAGTCGTACGACTGTGGTTTCTAATTCAATAGGGCTCTTTCATTCATCGCAAATCGCGCGATTTCGAGGCTTCATAAAAATTCGGTTTATCTAAGGAACATTGGGCTATGGTCATCCAAAATTGGACTTTAAAAACATAATATTAGAATAGATAATTGTTTGTAAAATAAATCTATTTTGATGTCGCGTAAATCTGCATTAAGTAACTCGAAAATAATTCTTATTACCAAGCGTAGAAGATCGATTTTTCATCTCATACTTAAGATGTTACTTGGAAATTTAAATTATAATAAGTTAAAATGGCTAAATGTATTAGGAAATGGGATTTTTAAAAGTTAAAAATGTCTTTAAAACAATTTCATAGATTTTTCTTATTATTATTCATTTTTGGTAGATTTGTAATATATCGTATATGGCAACACTGCGGTTTTGGTAGAAAAGACTGATGTTGACTGGTTTGGCGATGATATAGGAAATGGATTAAAAACAAAATCTGTTGTTGCTCAAATGTGACTCGGCGCAAGCGTTATCCAATTACTTATTTTTTGAGGGGGGAAAATCATCCAATGCCTTCTCCTGGGCGAGGCGAACAGATAGTGTTATGACACTCTTTTGGAGTGGTTTTTAGTGTGACTAAAAACCACCCCGTTCCTACTCCTGCTAGGCAGTCCGCAGCTCCACAGTTCCTGCATCAGCCCTACTGGGCCCATCTGTGGTGGTCTGATGGCTCGGGTCTGGTTCTGGTCAGACGAACGAGCTACCCTTGCTCGCCGGCCGCAGACCCTGTTATTGAGATACTAACTGTTCCCCGCGGCTTCGTCCACGTCTTCAAACTGAAAGGAGTAGTAGTATCACTCTCCAACCTCCAAACACATTGATACTTCAGTTGAAGCGTTTGTTTAGACGCGCTAATATCGGGACCTACTGATTCGTATTGGTTAATTATTTTTGGTGGATAGCCCATCTATCAATAGGAGTCGAGCAGCGGATGTAATTGCGAGAGAGAGTCACACATAAAATCGCGGCATTGCGATGTAAAAGAGATACGATTTCCTACGCATTCTTAACATTTATTTTACTAAAGATTTTAACATAAAAATTCTTTTGTCTACACGTGCGTTCGCCAAGACGATCATCAACAAACTGAATAAATATATAATGAAAGGTGGAGAACCCAATGTTGCCATATTAAAGAATTGTTATCTATTTGGGGTCAGTAATTTTTAATGTTAGCAACTTTTAAGATTATGAGGATTTCATGGTAATCTTTAGTTGTTGTAGATGCTGTATATTTTTGCTATTTAATAATATTTTCACTATTTACTTTATGTATAGGTATATTTACCGCCTTACTCAGAGTCATTTAAGGTAAGCGTCCACAGGCCCGCATCGCACGCATCGGATTTTAGTTTGTCTTGTATAGAAACTCATACAACTGCGTCCACTGATCCGCATCATACGGACCGCATCATCAGCAATGCCTACATGCGATGCGTACTGTTGACGTCATACGGAATGCGTACGATGCGGGCCTGTGGACGCTTACCTTCAATGGTTACTTAACCCAGTCCTTAGCAATTGTTTTCCGAACAAAATCGTTACTAAGGAATAGTTTAAGTAATTATTAAATGTCTCTGAGTATGGCAGTTAAGATTTTTTCTTTATTTATTTGATGGGTCGACGTTTAGCCGCTATCTCGATTTATTTCAAAATAAAAGTGAGATTTGCATGAAGCATTATTTTCTGGTATTTCGATAATTTCAAATTGTAGTAATTTCTCTTCTAAAAGACTCCTGTTAGTCGAGTCTATAATAACATATAGGGTGACAGGTAATTAGTGAACGATATTTAAACACGTGATTGTACTCATGAATACAAACAACTTTCCTAAAGAAACTTTTTTTATACTCATTAGTTTTGTTTTTATCACATCAAAATTTCATTAGTACGCGTGCGTAAAGTTCCATAATACCTACCTAGTTACTAGTGGGCCTCGCTGCTAACAGCTGATCATGCGAAAGCACGTGCGCGCATAATTTAGTTGTTTTATTATTGTGATAAAAATAAAACTAATGAGTATACAAAAAAGTTTCTTTAGGAAAGTTGTTTATAATCATGAGTACAATCACGTGTTTAAATATCGTTCACTAATTACCAGTCACCCTATATAAAATTAAAGAGTTTGTGAGTACATATAACTCGGAAATAGTCACATTGGTACTTGCCGTTGGTAGGTTTGGAGCCCGCACCCTCATGCATGAGAAGCGGACGTCTTAACTACGGACCATGAAATTTTGCTTCTTGTAAATTGAACTTTAAAATCTTAATAAGTTTTGTGCAATATTTTTAATATTAAATAGTTTAAATACTAAATTATGTATAGTGCTTATTTTTTTTTTCTTTTATTTCATGATTTTTGGTGAAATATAAAAATGTTTACAAAATCTCCTCATGATTTTGAAAGATCGAATTTTGGACTTGAAAACAATAGTTCTGAAATAAATTTTGTAATAACAAACAAATAGCACTCAATAGGGATGATGACGGGGTATGAAAATTAAAAATCTATTTAGTTCGTCAGTTAGGTAATGAAAAAATATTAGACACGTATTTTTTTATTTTGTCATATAAGATAACAATACTTAGATAAAACGAATCAAAGTTTAGTAGTGGGAGCAAATATGTCATTTCTTTTTATTTAAAACGTACTTAGAAGTGACTTAACGTCACGCGATATTTCAAACCGATGTATCTCCGAAAGTATTGGTTTCCGTGAAAAAATAAAAAATTCGTGTGTAATGTTTTAATAATCTACAAGACGGACATTGAAATAAAAATTAGTCATCTACCCTATTATGAATTTCCTACACTATTTCACAAGCAATAGAGTCCATATTCCAATCTACTTTAAAAGAGGGTAGTTTGCAAATCACTGTTGCCTACATATTTTTCAACTACCCTCCTCGAATTTTAGCTGTTGTTTCAAAGTCCATGTATAATGTACACAGTTTTTCAATATATAAATGTTATATTATATACATTATAATGTAAATAAATAAATATAATTATTGTTTAGTTATAATTGCTGTGTCACAGCTGTACTCAGAGTCATTTAATGGTTACTTAACCCAGTCCTTAGCAATTGTTTTCGATACAAAATCGTTACTAAGGAATAGTTTAAGTAATTATTAAATGTCTTTAAATGTGGCTGTCAGTGGCTGGATTTTTCAGTAAAGGTATAGTTTTTTTCCAAAATGTTTATTATAATCATATACAGATAGATATTCGCAGATATTCAATGATCACCACACACAAATCATCTATAAGTGTCCACTGCTGACCAAAGGCCTCTTATCACTCGGAGAAGGTTTGAGCATGCGAGTACGCTTGCTCAATGCGGGTTGGTGATTTCAAACTTCAAAATTGTTACTGAGGAATAGTTTAAGTAATCGTTAAACGTCTCGGTAGTCATCAGTTTAAAAAAACATTGTACAGTATTCTGAGAATTATGTCAAACGCGATGTCAAATGTTTGTAAACAAACTAATATACTGCCTCTAATCGATCTACGGATATAGAGCAACGCGGACCTTGTACGGGGCCCGCGTTGGTCTATGTCTACGGACAAAGTTAATTATCGTTTTTTAGAAGATTGCTGTTTTAATTATTATGTTATCGGCGTGTTGTGAGTTCCAACAATTATGTCGTAAATACTACAGTTTTGTTTAATTTATCTTGCAAGTGTTATACATCAAAATAAACTAGAAGATTTGTGCTTTACGATGATGTATAAATATCACAGTTTTAGCTGATAAATCTAGTCTAATTTTAACTTCAAACGATTGTTTCGAAAAAAATGGCCGGTCGTATGGTGTTGGCCACTTTTAGTTTTGTTTATACATATTTTACATACTTTGCATTACAATAGTATATAAAATATCAAAATACATTTCGTAATAAGCAAAATAATACATTTTTCAAAGAGAAATATACTAAATTCATTGAAGATTCCATAATAATGTCAATGTGTTCCTCAGGTTTTTTGATGTGTAAAATTACGAGTAGTGTTTTCTTTCGATTTAATTACAATACTTAGAGTTAACCGAATATAATCATATATACATCAAAAGAAAGGGTAATGAGTTTAATTTGTTGTAAAAATATTTTATTGATAAAATATGCAATAGTTGTGCCGTATATTCTAAAAAGGTAGAAATAATTCTGTTTTTTTTTCTGTGTTTCATGTTTAACCCGTTTTATTGTATTTTAAAGATTAACTAAAGATTTAAAAAAATCGTTAAGATTGTAGAGTATTTTTCTATCTTTTTTTTTGGTATTCTTTTCTTTATTCTAGGCATTACGGTTCAGTAGCTATATAGGTTTTTTGTTACGACGAACTTGCGAGTCGCGCGCGGTTCGGATGCCGTGCGCGGCTGGACGTTAGAGAGATAAATGGTCGCGCGGGCCGGACGTTAGAGTGGTTATACCACGGATTTTAGATTGAGTTTTGGTCACTTTGGTCGTTAGATCTTAGAATTTTCACGTTATCGATCTATCTACTGCTGAAATTAAAGCTACTGCTGAAAACATAACGATTACGCGTTCGGCGCTCTGATTGGCCTGCTCATTCTAAGCCCTCTGATTGGCCTGCTCCAGTAAACCAACCAATCAGATCGCCGAACCCGGTAAACGTAAACAAGCTCAAAGTTTTTCATTCTGTTAATGAATTATTTAGTTGTTCGCTGTCCTATTACTGAAAAATCAGCCACAGTAAACTAAGTGGGTACATTTACTACTATGTTACATTATTTCAAATGGTATATTTATTGTAAATATAAATCTTTTGATGTGAAGCTACGTATTTGTCTGTTTTATTTGTATTGTACCTTTTGGGACAAGCCCGCCGCAACCTCCCGTACCGCTGCAACTCCTGTAAGCCAGGATCTACAGTAGATACAACCATGAAAACACAGGAACACTGAAGTTGATATTGACATGAATGACTGTCTTGGATCCCGCAACGAAATAAATCAGAAGATATTATTAGAGAAGAAAAGATATTGGGGCTCTTTTTTAAGGTATAAGCCGGTTATCGAGCAGACGGTAAACCTGATGGCAAGCAATCGCTGCCGCCCATGGGCACCACAAACACCAGAGGCGTTACAAGTAATTTGTTGGCCTGTCGGTTAGGTATTTAAGGGTGTTAGGGAATCGGAGAATTGGGTCTCAGGTAACTTCACTTACACAACGTATCACCTGATGGTTAGCAATCAGCGCCGCCCATGAACACCCAGATACCCAGATTGTTAAGATTTTTACGCCAAAAAACGTCTGCCAAGGCTTCAGCCACATTCCGTCTACTGGTCGTTATCAGCATCAGAACCCGCGACAGTCCATTGTTGGCCTATTTGCCTCTTCTACGAGGGTTTGCCATAATCTTTGCAAACAGGCGGGATTGAAATCCCAGATAAACCTGAGCCTTTTTAACAGAGAGCGCTGCTGCCTCTTTTAAATGTCCCATACTCAGATCCTAAGGTAACCTTGGGAAGAGAAACTTGTTTCCCACACTGCTTCTACTCTGCTGAACATAGATCTCGCTCGCCGATCCTATATCCTACGACTTCTATAATCCGATCTTTGTATCTTAACAGGTAAGTGAACATGAGATTTGCCTTTATTAAGTTAGCGTCGGAAAGTATATATTTTTTTCTTTTTATTTATATATGGATCGACGTGGATGGGTCGACTTTAGCCGCTATCTCGCCTGAGTAATGATGCGGCTTACGATGGAGCACGTCTGCCCATAAGCAACCTATTCACTCGGGTTTTGAAGAAAGCCAGGTTATACCCATCAGGAAACACAGAAAGTTTGAAGGGAAGCGTTTCGTGTGAGTGGGGGGAACACCTACCATGAAGCAGTGGCGTTTCGCCAATAATATAATATAATATGCACGCAATTTGAATTTTTTAACCGTCCTTTATTTTATTGTAATATGCTCAAAATCGCAAAATAATAATATTTTTATATAATTTTAATGAAAGACAAACTGTTGCACATAAAAACTAAACGTAAAAAAAAACTAATCTGTCAAACCGTCAAACGTGACGCCATATTGTTTATGTCAGACAAAATTTGTTTAATCTTGTCTGCGTAAGCTTAAAACTCTATTTAAACCCAAAAATAATCAAATAAAAATGGAAACATTAAGTTTAGACAACGAATATGATGTTAAAATAGTTTTTGAACCGCCAAAAGCCATTTGCAGGTGTTGTTTAACGACGGATAAGCGAATGAACAATGCCGTAGCTTTCAAACAGTTATTTAAGGATTTAGCTGGTTTAAACGTGAGTATTACCTTATTTAAATACTAAATAGAAGTCTTTTTACATTACTAAAGGTATATCTCGGCATTCCAAAGCTATTTAGCACGATTTTTCGAACTTAATCTGGCATTGTTATGATTGTGATTTTAACCTGTATCTTCACCGATACGTGTAGAATTTGTCTATAAAATCACTGTTTCTTGTCTATATAATTGTTATTCGAGTCACCATATAGGTATTCTTTAAATTTCTCACTATTATACGTTTCTAAAAAGCTTAATTATGTATACAATGATTTTCTAAATAGGTTATGAAGTTATTATTGATTTTTTTTTCGTATCCTTCTGTAATTTTTAACCGACTTCAAAAACAAGGAGGTTCTCAGTTTGAGCTGTGTGTGGGAGTACATCTATAAAATACCCTGTATACTTTATTAATGTATAATGGACCATGTATATTCATTATTGGAGACTCTAAATTAACTCACCCCCTATTACATGAGACTTATAACACAAATGGGAAAATTGGGTGTACATTATATAGCAGCATTATGTGCCGTAATGTGCACCTCTGCCTACCCCTTTCGAGATAAAGAGTGACATTGCAAGAAAATAAATTCAAAAATAAAATAAAATAAAATGACGGTCTGCCATTATCTGGCGACTGGCCAAACCGATTTTGATGCAGTTTTTAGACGTTTGTTACAATTAAGACCAGGTTTTAGTGTTAAAACTAGTCTCATAATAGTTAAACAAAATTGAATTAACATTGTTATTTACTGTTGCCTAGGTAACGGAGTCAGATGGTCTGCCGCAGTGGCTCTGCTACGAATGCAGTGCGTTGCTACAGAAGTCGGTTAGGTTCCAGCAGAAGGTTCAGAAAGCTCATACTATGCTGTATGAGTACCTTGCACGGTGTGCTCCGGTGAGTATTATTTGTTTTTAGATGATACATTATATAAATAGCTTACTATCTTACTTATTTGCTTGAGACTTCAAAAAAAGGTATTTCGGTTTGATCTGTATGTATGTTTGTGCGCGATTATCTCGCGTTTGTTTATACCGATTTTGATGTGGTTATTATTAGGAGTAGATGTTAGGGATATAAGCTCAAAAAATGTAGAGGCAGTAAAGAATTTAAGATGGTTTCTTTTTATAAAAAACGTTTTTAAGATGTTCCTTATAGGACAAGTGGAGGGTTATTTAAGGTGCTGTCTCACTAAGGAACTCTTAGTTAAGAGATTATTTAGGGGTGGTTTGTGAAAACGGCTGTAAATAAAATGTACTAATTATAACTAATTTACAAGGACAAGGGATCTCGGGTTCGATTCCCGGGTCGGGCAAAATATTACTAGGCTTTTTTCGAATAATTCTCAGTAGTAGCACGGAGTCTGGAATTGTGTCTAGTATATGATAATAGGCTCACCCCCTATTACATGGGACAAATGGTGAAAAGTGTGTGTACATTGTATAGCGGCATTACGTGCCGTAATTTGCACCTCTGTCTACCCCTTTGGGGATAAAAGGCGTGACGTTAATTTATAACTTGTTTATTCCAGTTCCCAATAGAGCCGCAAGACGAGGAGTTGACGAAGTACGCGAGCCCCCACTACAGCACCACCACCGTACTCGCCATAGATATAGGGGGTAGGGGGAAGGTGGGACACTTCGAGGTTTATGAGGTATGTGTAACACGCTTTATTTATGTGTGTGAGAGCCATGCTTCGACACTGTTGTGTCGGCTCGACCGGAGTGATATCACGGTAGAGCAGAAAACCGACGTGAAATAACCACAGCGTTGTGTTTCGTTGTGCGAGTGAGGTTACCGGAGGCCCAAAAACCCCCCTTCCCAATCCCGGATTCCCCAACAACCCTTAAATTCCTAACCCCCAAAACGCCAGCAACACACTTGTCACGCCTCTGGTGTTTTGAGTGTCCATGGGCGGCTCGGTTGCCGGCGTGATCCATGAAAAAAAGGATTAAGCCGGTAAACGAGCAGACGGATCACCTGATGGTAAGCAATCGCCGCCGCCCATGGACACCGGAAACACCAGAGGCGTTACAAGTTCGTTGCCGGCTACTTCCGCGTGATTTTCACCCGCTCTGCTTGACTCTTATTGATCATAGCGTGATGTTTTATAGCATATAGCCTTTCACGATAAATGGAATAACCAACACAAAAAGAATTTTCCAAATCGCTCCAGTAGTTCCGGAGATTAGTTATTACAAAACAACAAAATTACGCGCGTGCTTTCGCATGATCAGCTGTTAGCAGCGAGGCGCCCGAGGTAGGTATTTTGGAACTTTACGCACGCGTGCTGACTGTACACATTCCATTGTTGTTTTGTTATTGTGATAAAAATAAAACTAATGAATATACAAAAAAAGTTTCTTCGGGAAAGTTGTTTGTAATCATGAGTACAATCACGTGTTTAAATATCGTTCACTAATTACCAGTCACCCTATATACTAGTATACATACAATATACCATTACAATTCTCCCTTCTAGCATGAGAAGCAACATCAGCCCTCAGGCCTGGACGATATAATAATAAATAAGATAGAAGAGAATGTCAAAGAAGAAACAGAATTCTCCGACTATGAAGATAATATGACGTTAGAAGAATTTAGGTAAGTACAAATATTTTTGTACACCAACTCTAGTCTTCCCGCGGGTATCAGGACAACCGCAATGTGCTGTAAATAATAATAGAATTGTATTTATAATATCGTCTCGCCTTTTATCCCCGAAGTAACAGAGCTGCACATTATGACACAAAATTTCGCTTTAAGGTAAGCGTCCACAGGCCCGCATCGTACGCATTCCGTATGACGTCATCAGGTCCGTACGATGCGGATCAGTGGACGCAGTTGTATGAGTTTCTATACAAGACAAACTAAAATCCGTTGCGTGCGATGCGGGCCTGTGGACGCTTACCTTATAGCGGTATTTTATGTCAGTCACTTTTCACCATTTGTGTTATAAGTCCCATGTTATAGGGGGTGAGCCTATTGCCATAATATACTGGTCTGGTCATATACTTAGAACGGATAAAAGCCCAGTAATACTTTGTCCGAACCGGGAATCGAACCTTGCCCGGCAGTCGCTCTTGCAACGACTTTTTAAATTTTCCCATATATGTATAACTAGCTACATCTGCGCGGTTTCACCCGCTCAGTTCGGCTTTTATTGGTCATAGCGTAATGTTTTATAGCCTATAGCCTTCCTCGGTAAATGCACTATCCCACACAAAAATAATTATTCAAATCGGACCAGTAGTTCCGGAGATTAGCGTGTTCAAACAAACAAACAATCAAACAAACAAACTCTTCAGCTTTATAATATTAGTATAGACGTGTCTAATTTAAAATAATTGTATTTCAGATCTGTAGCAAATAAAATAACAGAGGACGACATAGCGTCCTTATTACAAGAGACTGAAGATATAGAAGTAAAACAAGAAGAAATAGCAAAGAAGAAGAAGATTAAAACTAAAGAAGTTAAAAAGAAGAGAAAAGAGAATAATACTAATGTGTAAGTCTTTCCTACTACTCATTTTGTATTATCGACGGCGACTTCTCGCGCCCGGCACTGGTACAAGCTTTCTCCGATTACAATGTGGGTATCTTCAAGTCTAGAGTGAATAGGCTCTTAAGAAACTAGTGCGCCTCACCATCAACGATTACATCACTACTTACCATCAGGTGGGATGTAGTCAAGCAGTAGTTTTTGTCGAATAAAAAAGTCATGGTGCGGAGCGAGGGGGACTGGGATGCCGTCTCCTCATTCTGCGAAGCAGTCATGCTAGCTAAGGAGGAGGCGGGGCGCGTGAGCAGGGCTGCCCTGGAGCTGCGGACTAGTAGGAGTGGGAACGGGGTGGTGTTTAGCCAGTACGAGTTATATAGCCCATAGCCTTTCTCGATAAATGGACTATCTGACATAAAAAGAATTACTAGAATCGGTTCAGTAGTTCCGGAGATATAGTGAAAAATATGGTGGTGGATGGCGGGTTTATGGGTGCTTTTCCACCAGAGTTGTGCTATGCTACGTTGCTGTGTATGCGTTTGGCTTCCACCAATCATATTCATTGGTACACATAGTTTAGCACTGGTGGAAACGGGCTCAACTAAGCTGTTTTTATATGGAAAGATGCGTGTTATGGAGGGCTTCCCTACTATCGCAGACAGCTACACAGCTACATAGCTTAGTATGAGTGGAAAATGGAAACGGTCACATAGTTTCACAGCTTACTAATGGTATTTTTTCTATTTCCAGAGATTCTGCAAAGGAGGACTCCGCTGATGAACCGAAGTCTTCAATCAGGAAGCCGATTGAGTTGGATCCGACTAAGATACGAGTGGTCACATTAAATCCAGAGGAACAGATTAAACAGAGAGAGGTAACTTATACATGCATATTAAAGCACAAGTATGTGGTTGGTGCGTTGGCTGTGTGTGACGTGCTACGGGTTCAATTCCCCCACGGATCAACTCGGGTGTCATGTGTATATGAACTTGTATGTTTGTAAACTCACACACGACACAGGAGACAAAATTAATGTGGGGTAATGTTTTAGTAAAAAAAGTTGCCAGTTGCCCAGCGACCGCGCCAAACGTGCAGTTATTATCTTTTTAATATTCCAAGTAAAACGTAAATAAACCTACGTTTAAAAAACCGGTTCAGGTAATATACTTAAAACAATATCAAAAGTCTAAAAAATACTATGCTGAAAACCGCATCAAAATCGAGATAATCGTACACAAACATATATGTACATACATTCTGTTATGGAAACAATTACATTATATTGTATGGTCATCGAGATTAAGAGTGTGTACCAAATATCAGATCGATCTGTCGTCAGGAAGGAGGGGACATTCCAATTACTAAATTTACAAACTAACTATTTTATTTTTATTTTCAGGAGGAGAGTAAAAACGGAAAGAAATACCCGTTTCTATGCAATTTGTGTTATAAGGGGTTCAACTTTGAGTCCAAATTGCAGAATCATATGAGCAAGCATAGTCCGGTGAGTTATATTTATAAATATGACATTTTCTTTTGACATACAATGTACACCCACTTTTCACCATTTATGTTATAAGTCCCATGTAATAGGGGGTGAGCCTATTGCCATATACTGGGCACGATACGGCATTACGTACCGTAATGTACACCTCTTACCTACTCCTTAGGGATAAAAGGCGTGACGTTGATGCGTTGCTTTCTATGGTATAAGCCGGTAAACGAGCAGACGCATCACCTGATGGTAAGCAATCTCCGTCGCCAATGGATACTTGAAACACTAAAGGCGTTACTAGTGCATTGCCGGCCTTTTGAGGGTTAGGAATTTAAGGGAAGTCGGGGATTGGGAAGGGGGGAACACAACGCAAGCGTTGTTTCACATGGGTTTTCGGTGTGGCCGTGGTATCACTCCGGTATTTTGATATTTTGGGCGATTCCGCAATAACGTTTTACGAGACCCCCCCCCCTCCCACTCAAATAGCGTTACATAATACTTGAACGCTCCTCTTTCATGAGCGTGAGCAAACAACAAAACAGCCACCCATCCAAAACCCGACCTTGAAACTTAGCTTAACCTTCCAGTCTCGAGGCCCGTACGAGTGCAAGATATGCCACATGTACCTCCCGACGTCGTACAGTTTCAGTGTACACTCACTCATCCACACCCGGAGGTACGAGTGTCTGGTGTGTGGGCGGCGGATGATCGATAGGCCGTCTATTATTGAGCATTATAGGTGAGTTTGGTTCATTGTTGTGAGTTTGGATGTTGGTTTTGTGTGGTTGTGAGTGTGGATGTTGAGTTTTTTTTTAGTATAATGAGTGTGGATGTTAGTTTTTTTGAGGATATGAGTGAGGATGTTGAGTATTTCAAGTATAATGAGTGTGCATTTATGTTTTTTGAGGTTATGAGTGTTTTATGAGTTTTTATTATGAGTTAAGTTAGTGAAATAAAAACTCAACATCCACTGTTGAGTTTTTCTAGTAGAATGAACATCGATATTATTTTTTTTGTGAATATGTATGTGGATGTTAAGTACTACTAGCACAATAAGAGTGGATGTTGAGTAATTTTAGTATAATCAGCATGGATGTTAATATTTTTGAGAATATCTCATAATTAAAGTCTCATAATTTGACAGTATGGATGTCATGTATAGCTCATTGCTGATATGAGTGTGGAAGTCAAGTATTTCTGTGATTATGAGTATGGATGTCATCGATAGCTCTTGATGATACGAGCGTGGATGTCAACTATTTCTCTGATTCTCCTAAATGGCGGATCTGTATAATAAGAGTATTTAAATTAAATAAATATGTATTTATTTTCCAGAACACAGCACGAAGGTTTACTCAGTAGTTTCACGTGTCAAATATGCGGTAAAGTTTCCAAGTAAGTTTTTTAATACTAGCTATACTTCGTCCGTGTAGAAAAATGACTTCCAATAAAATATGGGTGTTTGTCTTTGATATTTTGATCAAAAAAAAGTAGCCCAAGTTACTATTTAGTACATCAGCTACCTACCAATGAAATTTCCGTCAAAATCTGTCCAACCAGAACAAATAAACAGACAGACAAATAATTGTTAAAAAGAAGTCTGGAGTCTGGTACTGTGCTCAGTGTATGGCAATAGACTCATCCCACCATTGTATAGTGGCATTACGTGCCGTAATTGCACCTCTGTCTTGACTTCGGGGATTCTGAACTCATTTTAATTATTTAACGCCCGAATACTGAAATGCTACTCAATTTTAAGTTGCACTTAAATATCGTGCTATCTCTGTCATTTTATAAAGAATTGATAAGGACAGAACTAGTTTTGAGAGCGTCTTAAAATTGAGTAGCGTTTGAGTATTCGGACATCAGACCTGTATTTATAGTACATACCTATAGTCTACAATAAAGCTGATTTGATTTGGATAAAAGGCGTGACGTTGCGTTGTGTCGTCAAAATATTAATGTACGTGAGTAAACCTTTGACTACACGGTTAGTGCGGTGGCTGGGCAACTGGCTGCCGCGCAACGGGTAGCGGGTGAAATTCCCGCACGGAGCAACTCTTTGTATGTCACACAAATTGTTGTTTCGGGTCTGGGTGTCATGCGTACGTAAACTTGTATATTTGTAAACGACACAGGAGAATATCCTAGTAGGGCAAACTAATCCGGAGCTGGCGGACTACCTAGCGGGTTTACCGGAGCTCCGGCCCGAAAGCCAGGAGTAGGAACGGGGTGGTGTTTAGTCAGTACTACTCCCTCTCGCCTCGCCCAAGGTGGGAGAACTCACTGGATTATTACCCGCCCTCAAAAAAAGTGTGAGGCAAAACCCAGATTATTTATTGAATTGGGTAGTATCCTCGGTCAAAAATAAATTATTACAACTTTTCAATACTTTATTTATTTAGGAACAATACAATAAAATATTAAAAGATAATCACACTCTCATTCATAAATTTGATGAACTATTTAATTTTCGATTTTTTCTAGCTAAATTTCTAGAAATAAGTATGCTATTTGACGCAAAAAAATTATGACGTCATAATTTGCAATGTCATACAAAATTCATAGAAAAGTCACGTTTTTGACATTTCGATAAAAGTATTGAATTTGACTAGTAGGATAGGAGGAGTAATACCCTATTGTAAACTAATATTACAACAATTATATAATACGCTATATACCAGGATTTCATTTTAATCCCAACGGCGCACACGTGTTGTAAGTTGCACCTCAGTCTACCCCTTCGGGGATTAAAGCCGTGACGTTGTATGACGTTGCGTTGTCAAAGGATAAATGTATGTAAGTAAACCATGATTATTTATTGAATAAAAATTTATTTTGTGTTCAGTAACAGCAAGACCCACAGGAGCCACATGCGCAACAACCACGGCGGCGACCGGCCCAAGTGCGAGCAGTGCGGGAAGTCGTTCGTTAATAAAGACTCGCTCATTGAACATCAGCAGTAAGTATTACAAGTAGGGGCCAAACTAGCCATTACATTGTAGCGACACATGACAAGTGACACAGGGGCCACATGCGCAACAACCACGGCGGCGACCGGCCCAAGTGCGAGCAGTGCGGGAAGTCGTTCGTTAATAAAGACTCGCTCATTGAACATCAGCAGTAAGTATTAGAAGTAGGGGCCAAACTAGCCATTACATTGTAGCGACACATGACAAGTGACACAGGGGCCACATGCGCAACAACCACGGCGGCGACCGGCCCAAGTGCGAGCAGTGCGGGAAGTCGTTCGTTAATAAAGACTCGCTCATTGAACATCAGCAGTAAGTATTAGAAGTAGGGGCCAAACTAGCCATTACATTGTAGCGACACATGACAAGTGACACAGGGGCCACATGCGCAACAACCACGGCGGCGACCGGCCCAAGTGCGAGCAGTGCGGGAAGTCGTTCGTTAATAAAGACTCGCTCATTGAACATCAGCAGTAAGTATTAGAAGTAGGGGCCAAACTAGCCATTACATTGTAGCGACACATGACAAGTGACACAGGGGCCACATGCGCAACAACCACGGCGGCGACCGGCCCAAGTGCGAGCAGTGCGGGAAGTCGTTCGTTAATAAAGACTCGCTCATTGAACATCAGCAGTAAGTATTAGAAGTAGGGGCCAAACTAGCCATTACATTGTAGCGACACATGACAAGTGACACAGGGGCCACATGCGCAACAACCACGGCGGCGACCGGCCCAAGTGCGAGCAGTGCGGGAAGTCGTTCGTTAATAAAGACTCGCTCATTGAACATCAGCAGTAAGTATTAGAAGTAGGGGCCAAACTAGCCATTACATTGTAGCGACACATGACAAGTGACACAGGGGCCACATGCGCAACAACCACGGCGGCGACCGGCCCAAGTGCGAGCAGTGCGGGAAGTCGTTCGTTAATAAAGACTCGCTCATTGAACATCAGCAGTAAGTATTAGAAGTAGGGGCCAAACTAGCCATTACATTGTAGCGACACATGACAAGTGACACAGGGGCCACATGCGCAACAACCACGGCGGCGACCGGCCCAAGTGCGAGCAGTGCGGGAAGTCGTTCGTTAATAAAGACTCGCTCATTGAACATCAGCAGTAAGTATTAGAAGTAGGGGCCAAACTAGCCATTACATTGTAGCGACACATGACAAGTGACACAGGGGCCACATGCGCAACAACCACGGCGGCGACCGGCCCAAGTGCGAGCAGTGCGGGAAGTCGTTCGTTAATAAAGACTCGCTCATTGAACATCAGCAGTAAGTATTAGAAGTAGGGGCCAAACTAGCCATTACATTGTAGCGACACATGACAAGTGACACAGGGGCCACATGCGCAACAACCACGGCGGCGACCGGCCCAAGTGCGAGCAGTGCGGGAAGTCGTTCGTTAATAAAGACTCGCTCATTGAACATCAGCAGTAAGTATTAGAAGTAGGGGCCAAACTAGCCATTACATTGTAGCGACACATGACAAGTGACACAGGGGCCACATGCGCAACAACCACGGCGGCGACCGGCCCAAGTGCGAGCAGTGCGGGAAGTCGTTCGTTAATAAAGACTCGCTCATTGAACATCAGCAGTAAGTATTAGAAGTAGGGGCCAAACTAGCCATTACATTGTAGCGACACATGACAAGTGACACAGGGGCCACATGCGCAACAACCACGGCGGCGACCGGCCCAAGTGCGAGCAGTGCGGGAAGTCGTTCGTTAATAAAGACTCGCTCATTGAACATCAGCAGTAAGTATTAGAAGTAGGGGCCAAACTAGCCATTACATTGTAGCGACACATGACAAGTGACACAGGGGCCACATGCGCAACAACCACGGCGGCGACCGGCCCAAGTGCGAGCAGTGCGGGAAGTCGTTCGTTAATAAAGACTCGCTCATTGAACATCAGCAGTAAGTATTAGAAGTAGGGGCCAAACTAGCCATTACATTGTAGCGACACATGACAAGTGACACAGGGGCCACATGCGCAACAACCACGGCGGCGACCGGCCCAAGTGCGAGCAGTGCGGGAAGTCGTTCGTTAATAAAGACTCGCTCATTGAACATCAGCAGTAAGTATTAGAAGTAGGGGCCAAACTAGCCATTACATTGTAGCGACACATGACAAGTGACACAGGGGCCACATGCGCAACAACCACGGCGGCGACCGGCCCAAGTGCGAGCAGTGCGGGAAGTCGTTCGTTAATAAAGACTCGCTCATTGAACATCAGCAGTAAGTATTAGAAGTAGGGGCCAAACTAGCCATTACATTGTAGCGACACATGACAAGTGACACAGGGGCCACATGCGCAACAACCACGGCGGCGACCGGCCCAAGTGCGAGCAGTGCGGGAAGTCGTTCGTTAATAAAGACTCGCTCATTGAACATCAGCAGTAAGTATTAGAAGTAGGGGCCAAACTAGCCATTACATTGTAGCGACACATGACAAGTGACACAGGGGCCACATGCGCAACAACCACGGCGGCGACCGGCCCAAGTGCGAGCAGTGCGGGAAGTCGTTCGTTAATAAAGACTCGCTCATTGAACATCAGCAGTAAGTATTAGAAGTAGGGGCCAAACTAGCCATTACATTGTAGCGACACATGACAAGTGACACAGGGGCCACATGCGCAACAACCACGGCGGCGACCGGCCCAAGTGCGAGCAGTGCGGGAAGTCGTTCGTTAATAAAGACTCGCTCATTGAACATCAGCAGTAAGTATTAGAAGTAGGGGCCAAACTAGCCATTACATTGTAGCGACACATGACAAGTGACACAGGGGCCACATGCGCAACAACCACGGCGGCGACCGGCCCAAGTGCGAGCAGTGCGGGAAGTCGTTCGTTAATAAAGACTCGCTCATTGAACATCAGCAGTAAGTATTAGAAGTAGGGGCCAAACTAGCCATTACATTGTAGCGACACATGACAAGTGACACAGGGGCCACATGCGCAACAACCACGGCGGCGACCGGCCCAAGTGCGAGCAGTGCGGGAAGTCGTTCGTTAATAAAGACTCGCTCATTGAACATCAGCAGTAAGTATTAGAAGTAGGGGCCAAACTAGCCATTACATTGTAGCGACACATGACAAGTGACACAGGGGCCACATGCGCAACAACCACGGCGGCGACCGGCCCAAGTGCGAGCAGTGCGGGAAGTCGTTCGTTAATAAAGACTCGCTCATTGAACATCAGCAGTAAGTATTAGAAGTAGGGGCCAAACTAGCCATTACATTGTAGCGACACATGACAAGTGACACAGGGGCCACATGCGCAACAACCACGGCGGCGACCGGCCCAAGTGCGAGCAGTGCGGGAAGTCGTTCGTTAATAAAGACTCGCTCATTGAACATCAGCAGTAAGTATTAGAAGTAGGGGCCAAACTAGCCATTACATTGTAGCGACACATGACAAGTGACACAGGGGCCACATGCGCAACAACCACGGCGGCGACCGGCCCAAGTGCGAGCAGTGCGGGAAGTCGTTCGTTAATAAAGACTCGCTCATTGAACATCAGCAGTAAGTATTAGAAGTAGGGGCCAAACTAGCCATTACATTGTAGCGACACATGACAAGTGACACAGGGGCCACATGCGCAACAACCACGGCGGCGACCGGCCCAAGTGCGAGCAGTGCGGGAAGTCGTTCGTTAATAAAGACTCGCTCATTGAACATCAGCAGTAAGTATTAGAAGTAGGGGCCAAACTAGCCATTACATTGTAGCGACACATGACAAGTGACACAGGGGCCACATGCGCAACAACCACGGCGGCGACCGGCCCAAGTGCGAGCAGTGCGGGAAGTCGTTCGTTAATAAAGACTCGCTCATTGAACATCAGCAGTAAGTATTAGAAGTAGGGGCCAAACTAGCCATTACATTGTAGCGACACATGACAAGTGACACAGGGGCCACATGCGCAACAACCACGGCGGCGACCGGCCCAAGTGCGAGCAGTGCGGGAAGTCGTTCGTTAATAAAGACTCGCTCATTGAACATCAGCAGTAAGTATTAGAAGTAGGGGCCAAACTAGCCATTACATTGTAGCGACACATGACAAGTGACACAGGGGCCACATGCGCAACAACCACGGCGGCGACCGGCCCAAGTGCGAGCAGTGCGGGAAGTCGTTCGTTAATAAAGACTCGCTCATTGAACATCAGCAGTAAGTATTAGAAGTAGGGGCCAAACTAGCCATTACATTGTAGCGACACATGACAAGTGACACAGGGGCCACATGCGCAACAACCACGGCGGCGACCGGCCCAAGTGCGAGCAGTGCGGGAAGTCGTTCGTTAATAAAGACTCGCTCATTGAACATCAGCAGTAAGTATTAGAAGTAGGGGCCAAACTATCCATTACCGTAAAACGGGGTGAATAGGGATAGGCAACGCACCTGTGACTCCTCTGGTGTTGCGGGTGTCCATGGGCGGCGCTGATCGCTTAACATCAGGTGACACGTTTGCTCGTTTGCCTCCTATTCCATAAAAAAGGGATCGAGAGGTGAATAGGTACAGGGGGGGGAAATTCTTCATAGTATCTGTTCACCCCTCTTCTGTCCCTATTCACCCCGTTTTACTGTACCATATCGTCGGGTATAGCGCAAATCCGCGTAACTAGCATCGAATAATTCTGCGTATCTCACAAATGTAGCCGATTTTCAATTTCGCGATGGTAAGGGCCATCCATAAATTACGTCCCACGAATTTCATGATTCTTGTACCCCCCAGACTCCCGTCCTTGTCACAATTGGTCACATTTGTGAGACCTCCCCCTCCTCACAAGTGTGACGTCACATTTTATAATTTTACATCTAGATCAAAAATTTTTTTTAGTTTTTCGATAATAGTTCCAAGTTTGTGTTTCAACAGTTAGATTATGATAATTGGAATGTGACGTCACTTTTAGGTACGTTTTATACGTAGAAATGACGTATTAGCTCCCACTCCTAAACTTTGATTCGTTTTATCTATGTTATCTTATATGAGAAAATAAAAAATATGTACATATCTAATATTTTTTCATTACCTAACTAACGGACTAAATAGATTTTTAATTTTCATACCCCGTCATCATCCCTATTAACAATGACATTGATTTTCATTTCAGAATACACTTAGGCATAAAGAACTATGAATGCCAGATATGCAACAAGCGGTTTCGAACCCGCACCCAGATACACAACCACCAAATGTCCCACACTGATGTCAAGGAGTTCTACTGTGTGGAGTGTGATGTCAGGTCAGTTACTATTGCTTATACTTCAAGCCGCGTTCGGATAGCGCGTTCCTATATTATGCGTAGTTGGGGAAACACTGTTTACGCGTACATAGCGTACAGCTCTTGTACGGACCGCCGCGACCGCCGCTGTACGTGAGGTCTTTTTTTACATTTGATGGGTCAACGTGTGGCCGCTGTCTCGCGTGATAGTAAGTGATGATGCGGCCTACGATGGAGCACGTCTGCCCATAAGCAACCTATTCACTCGGGCTTTGAAGACACCCAGGTTATACCCATCAGGAAACACAGACTCCGGCAAGGAGTTCCACTTCCTAGCAGTTCGCACAAGGAAGCGATCATTCGCCATGTCTGCGACAAACTTAGCGGTTGCGTCCAGCACCACTGATGCAACATTACTTATTATTTAACACATTTTCAATAAAAAAGAGACATAATATGGAAACCTAGATGGTGGATGAAAAAGGGGATCGACCAACTTGTATGGGACTTTGGCTATTTTTGAACAAGCACTTCAGCTAATAATATATGTTTGATTTATTAGTTCATATCAGTAAGAATGAAGATACAAACTTAGTTTTGTATCAAGATTTATATTTAGATATTTTTTTACATTTTATTGAAACTGATTATGCATGAAATAAAACATTTTTTTCTATTAAATTGCATTATTAATCCGATTCATATGTAATTAAAATATGGTCAAGGAACTCGGCAGGTGGATTAATAATTTTCTGGTACCTTGCCCAGCTTAAAAACCAAACAATAGTTATTATATGTGCACAGCAACCTACTGTTCTACGACCCACCATGCAGTTGCAGCAATAATGTGTGCTAAGCAATATGGCTGTCCTGCCTTTAGTGTTATTTTCATATAATATATATACAAAATATGTTTTCCTACTAATGTGTCTACTTTGTATTTTCCCACGCAATAAATTGGAGTTTCAACACTCACAATGCAAAAGAACAAAGCGAATAATATCTGTCATTTTGACGAAAAATACAACAGATTGACAGCAGATTGGCAGCACTTAAGTCAAATTCAAAGCCAACTACTACAAATACTTGGTCTTATCATAACAAATACCAATAAAAATCGATTTTTTTAAAGTACAAATTGATACAAAGTTATTAGCGTCAGACATTTACTAAAATATAAATAAAATTATTGGTAAATTACATTTTTGTTGAGTAGCCTGTTCAAAAATAGCCAGATTTGGACAATCTCCTTTGTATTCTGAACGATTATAATAATATTCTGAACGATTACAATATGGAAATAGGCTTATTATATTGAAGATATCAATAATAAAAAGTGTGTGTTTTGTTGTTTACAGATTTAAATCAGCTCACAGTTTGAAGACGCATCTATCGAGGAGTATGAAACATAGGGATAAGCAGAGTTTCAAGTGAGTCATTATTACTAATCTTATTAATGTTATAAATTATTGCACGGTTGACGCGGTGGCGGGCTCGATTCCCGCACGGAGGCACTCTTTGTGTTGCACTGGTTGTAAATGCAACCGCAACGTTTCTTTTTTAAACTATATGAAATATTGTATGTATGTGTTTGTTTATTTGTCCGTCTTTCGTATAACTGAGCTACAAATTGACGTCATTTTGAAGTGCAGATTGATTGAGTGATACAAGCTACTCTTTGGAATTTAGGGGTGTTGTGGAATCGGGAATTGGGAAGATTGATAACCGCACTCACTCAACGAAATACATCTCAAGCGTTGTTTCACGTCGGTTTTCTACTCGGCCGTGCTATCACTCCGGTCGAGCCGACACAGACACGCATATTTTGTTTAGCCAAAAATGACCATCAAATAGGTATATCGCTCACCTAGTAATATATTGGCACATCTGCAAAAAATGCGAAATTGACTTTATATGGTTTACGTGTTTAAAAGTGCATATTAGTCTATTTATTTCCGTATTCATCGAGAGAGGTCGTATGTGTCATTATACCATTATTGTAGTTTCCCCCTCGCGCACGTAAAACAACGGTTCATTGGTCAGTAAAGTAAAAACTAAACAAGTCAGGTAAACTATGAAAACCGTAAATGTGCCAATATTACTAGGTGTGCGATATAGTAAATAGGTACTTTCTAAGTCTGTGTGCTCAATCTTCGGCCACATCTTCGCTTCGCCGTCCTGGCAGTAAGCGGGTTGGTGGCCAAACGCAGACTTATCAACGTTAAAAAAAATACTCCCAGACTGTAAAGGTGTGTCCTTAACTTTGAGTCAGGGTGTGGCAATCGTCTGCGGTCGGCGAGCAAGGGTAGCTCGCCGACCGACCAGAACCAGACCCGAGCGTAAGGCGCGTCGCGTTCCACGCGCGCCTCAAAGAGCCATCAGACCTCCACAGATGGGGCCCAGTAGGGCTGATGCCTAATCCGGAGCTGCGGACTACCTACCGGGTTTACCGGAGTTCCGGCTCGACAAGCAGGAGTAGGAACGGAGTGGTTTTTAGTCAGTAAGAGTCTGACACTCCCTCTCGCTTGCCCTGGCGAGAGAAGTCATGATGATTTTCCCCCTGAAAAAAAAAAGGGTGTGGCAATCTTCAATGAATATTTTATTTTACTTTGGATAATGAGAATTTATTTTATATGACCAGTACAATTTAAATTAAGCACGGACAAATTAAGGTAAGTGGTAGCAAGGAATCGAAGAAAAAATATAAGGGTCGGGTCATCGTCTTCGCTCTGTATATATAGTTTGTAAGCCGACGTCCTCCAGCGCCATCTCTGGGTAGGTCGACTAACTGCGTAGCTTGAAGATTGTTGGAGTTGCGCTGTTGTCCCACCGGCAACGATGAACGAGTAACGAGTAGAGCTAGAACTAGAAACGAGTTAAGCGAGACGTGGCGAGCGAGTGTGTAGTTCTGATATTTGTGTAGCTCGGCTATAAGCGAGTGTGCGAGTGAGGCGGGCGATTACTCGCACTACGATACGCACTGTAGAGAAATGACCACTGGTTGCTCGCTCGGCGTGAGTTTTAATCGCTTGGCGAGTGTCGCCGAGCGAGTGTTATCTTTCATAGCTCTTGTCGCTCAGCGACAAACTAGTGAAGCGAGCACTCGCCGGCAGTGTGAACAGTCAGCGATCAACTATTTGTATATGCATCTCTTTTGTTTACACGGAAAGTATATCTATTGTACGTTTCTTGAGCGAGAAAATAGCCGATAGTTAGTCGTTCACTCGCCGTTGGTGGGACAACTGCCTTGCGCTGGCGCACATCAGTCTTTCGTCGCACGTTCGTGTTGCTCATAGATGGCGCTTTCCTCAACACAGACACATATGCGCGCGCTGCCCCGCTCGCTACGCGTGCGCGGCGTCGCTGGCGGCGCACGTGCGCGTGCAGCACGAGGGCGTGCGCCCCCACGTGTGCGGGGACTGCGGGGCCGCGCTGGCCACGCGCTCCTCGCTCGCCAAGCACATGCACTCCGTACACATGGGCCTCCGCCCCCCGCCGCGGCACGTGTGCGATACTTGCGGGAAGGCGTTTAGGGTGAGTCCATATTAAAAGTCAAAATCAAAGCATTTATTCTACACGCAACGTCACGCCTTTTATCCCCGAAGGGGTAGGCAGAGGTGCTTATTATGGCACTGTACAATGTACACATAGTTTTCACCATTTGTGTTATAAGTCCCATGTAATAGGGGGTGAGCCTATTGCCATATACTGGACACAATTCCAGGCTACTACTGACATTTTTTTCGAAAAACCGAAAAAAAAAAGCCCAGCATTACTTTGCCCCCGGGAATCGAACCTGAGACTTCTTGTCCGGACTTCAAAAAGAGGATGCATAGTTTACTGAAAATAGGAATGATGTATGAAAATTAAAAAAATCTATTTAAGCCGTCAGTTAGCTAATGTAAAAATATTAGACATGTATTTTAAGTGTTTACTTGCGATCACTCGACCAACGAGGCAGTCTAGAAATTGGTCATGTACCCTATTAATGAAATGATATTTCCCCCCCGCAGGGTAAGAGCGTACTAACAAACCACGCTCACAATTATGTATCACGTAATTATACATAATATATTAATATACGTATTGTAATTGTATTTATGATAATATTACATGTTTTAAAATAATCTACACAACGGACATTAAAATAAAAATCAGTCTACTTCCCTATTAATGAACTGATGTCTCCCCCCCCCCCCCCCCGCAGGGTAAGAGCGTGCTAACGAACCACGCCCGCACGCACACGGGCGAGAAGCCGTTCGAGTGCCACCACTGCGGGCGCCGCTTCGCGCAGCGCACCTCCATGCGCACGCACGTCAAACTCGTGCATCTCAAACTCAGGCGCGCCGGGAAGGTAAACTGTTATATCTATATTGTTAATAGTGGTGGGCAATATAAATCGTATACAGATACGATATCTATATATCGGCACGATATCCAATATCTATATATCGGACGGCACGGAATCTATATATCAGGTATCCGCGTATCTAGCGAATATAGCACGATGTGCCACAGAACAACACACTATACCGTAGTGTAACGCGGACCTCTATCGTATCGCATGCGAATCGCATGGTCTATGATATCCAGTACAAACTGATTCGGGAACAGGAACACTACCGAACCAAACAATACATTCAATGATTTCGAGTAAACAGTTACAATTAAAATACAATGATGTACATAAATCGAACAAAACCGAAACCTAAAATTACAGTACGGTACTACTTTCGTTTCAGAGTTCCACACTGATTCGGCCAATATATAGATATCGAAATATATAGATGCGATATCCGATATTCTAAACCGATATATAGATACGATTCGATATAGAGTAAAAGCGATATTACCCATCCCTAATTGTTAATGGTACATGTATTTGTGAAGCGCGCCGCGTGCCCCACCCCCGTTAGTCGTAAATAAACAGTCCTCAAGCAAACACGCATTTTAACTGACACAATTCCTGCTAAGCAACCATCAACCTTAATATCATTAACATAAACTATAACTATAATATTATTGTAACTTTCGTGAGACATACTAAATTAATTATTATGTTATCGGCTTACTCGCGTAACTGTTTGACAAGGAACTCGACTAGTTTCAAGCCATGCTAGAGACTCATATTCATGAGCAGCATTCCGCGACACACGACGCGGCGATTGTCGCGCTGTTACTGAATAAGCCGATAACATAATAATTAACTATAACTACTTTATATTGTGACACACACAACGTCACGCCTTTTATCCCCGAAGGGGTAGGCAGAGGTGCACATTACAGCACGTAATGCCGCTATACAATGTACACACACTTTTCACCATTTGTGTTATAAGTCCCATGTAATAGGGTGTGAGCCTATTGCCATATACTGGACACAATTCCAGACTTCGTGCTACTACTAAGAAATTTTCGAAAAACCGAAAAAAGCCCAGTAATACTTTTGCCTGACCCGGGAATCGAACCCGAGACCCCTTGTTCGGCAGTCGCACTTGCGACCACTCGACCAACTAGGCAGTCAGTTTATATTGTAACTTACCCTATTATTAGAACCTAAGACGGGATATTTACCATGTTTATTTATGTCTATGAGTCTCCGTTATTTAATAAACATGGTAAATATCCCGTCTTAAATTCTAATAATAGTGTTAGTGACCATGTCAGTTTAAAAACTTATGATGTACCCTAGTTTTATAGTTACACGTACTCTCTAAGATTATTTAGACACCACTGACAAACGGTGAAGGAAAACATCGTGAGGTAACCTGGGCTTATAATTTGTAATTATAAGTTTGAAATCACCAACCCGCATTGAGCAAGCGTGGTGATTAATGCTCAAACCTTCTCCGTGTGAGAAGAGGCATTTGGTCAGCAGTGGACACTTATAGGCTGTTGATGATGATGATGAATTTTCGACTAACCTTCACTTTTTAATAATATTATCAACCATTCTAAAATATCATTAGATTTTTTTTACACACTAAAATAATTTCTAAAACCCTTTTCTTTCCTTAACAGCAGGTAAAACCAGTAGCAATCATAGATGTCCAATCGTCTCGTGTCGACGTGTTCAAGCCGGAACCACCTGTAGCAGACACTTGGCGACAACCTTGCGACGTCTACTTCCAAGTTACAGCGGGGCCCTGAAACCTGTGGACCTCACAAGTCAGTGGGCCCCTGAGAACTTTGGGCCCTTGACAGTTTTTTTAGCATTACAGGCCACTTAAATCCGTCATCCCTTGAAAGCAATGAAGCTTTAAAAACTGTGAGTCCCTATGCATTACGGGCCCCTGAGAGATAAGAGGACCCAAAACATACGAGGGCCCTTGACATAAGGGGGCCCTGGAACATGTTGGGCCCATAATGCATGCGACCCATAAACCTGGGACCCAAAAACCTGCGTGCCATATTGAAACACGCGATCGCTTTAATTTATACAACGAAAAATAAAATAAAATATAAAAGAAAGTATTTAATTATTGTAATTATGATTGTACATAAATTGTTTTTTTATACATTTAATATAATTTACGATATATCCTGATTCTCTGCTTGTTTCCGGGGTTTAAAAGGCCTTATGTGTGTAAAAATCTGAATAGTTTGTTTATTTGAACGTTCTAATCTCCGGAACTACTGGTCTGATTTGGATAATTATTAATTATTTTATGTTATCGGCTTACTCACGTAACTGTTTGACGAGGAACTCGCCTAGTTTCAAGCCATGCTAGAGGCTCATATTCATGAGCGGCATTCCGCGACACACGACGCGGCGACTGTCGCTGCTACTGAAACTAGTCGAGTTCCTCGTCAAACAGTTACGTGAGTAAGCCGATAACATAATAATTAATTTAGTATGTCTCACGAAAGTTGAATAATTACTTTTGTGTTGGATAGCGCAATTATCGAGGAAGGCTATAGGCTATAAAACATTACGCTATGACCAATAGGAGCCGAGCAGAGTGGGTGAAACCGCGTGGAAGTAGCTAGTTACTTATTAATATATAAGCTGAAGAGTTTGTTTGTTTCTTAGTAATCTCTGGAACTTATAACAGATCATGATCTCATTAAAAGAATTTGTTTGAATACTTTAAAATATACCATTTTTTTATACTATTCAACTGATGGTAGCGTGGACTGTCCAGGCGATACGTACTTAGGTATCGTCATGAGCTAATGGTAACATGTAAACAGTGACTCGTGTAGTGTAGAGATTGTCCAGTCAACTGATGGTAGCGTGGACTGTCCAGGCGATACGTACTTAGGTATCGTCATGAGCTAATGGTAACATGTAAATAGTGACTCGTGTAGTGCAGAGATTGTCCAGTCAACTGATGGTAGCGTGGACTGTCCAGGCGATACGTACTTAGGTATCGTCATGAGCTAATGGTAACATGTAAACAGTGACTCGTGTAGTGTAGAGATTGTCCAGTCAACTGATGGTAGCGTGGACTGTCCAGGCGATACGTACTTAGGTATCGTCATGAGCTAATGGTAACATGTAAACAGTGACTCGTGTAGTGTAGACATTGTCCAGTCAACTGATGGTAGCGTGGAGTGTCCAGGCGATACGTACCTACTTAATATAATTGTGTTCCTAAAATCTAAGTTTTATAGTACTTATGTTTGGCATTTTATGTGTATAAAGTAATAAATAAAATTGAGAACTGATTGTATTTTAAAAATAAAGTATTTTTGTATTAATATTGGTTTTATTGGTACCTCAATTTTACTCCGGTTCACCTGATGGTAAGCAATCGCCGCTGGACACCCGATACACCAGAGGCGTTACAAGTGCGTTGCCGGCCTTTTGGGGGTTAGGAATTTCAGATAGTACTTGTACCATTGGGTGTCACTTACAAAGGGAAGCGTGCACAGACATGCATCGTACGCATTCCGTATGCCGTCATCGGTACGCATCGAATGTAGGCATTACTGATGTCTGCAATCGATTTTAGCCTACGAGTATGGTAGAAATTTTGAAATCGACCATGGCTACACTAAACAGTGTTGCTACATAAACATTTTTTTAATGGGACATGCCTGTCACATCCCCCCAAGACTGCAACTCCTGTAAGCCAGGATCTACAGTAGATACAACCATGTACAGGAATACTGAAGTCCAACGTCCCAGGGACATGAATGACTGTCTTGGATCCCGCAACGAAATAAATCAGAAGATATTATTAGAGGAGAAGAAAATAAAACGATAGTTTCCACTTCCCTCGGTGAATGTAATGCAGGAGACAGAATTATACAAATAGAAATTATTACATGGGACATGGATATTTGAAGGGTTGGGGAGTGACACAAGGTACTCTTTGTGTCTTTCTACCCCCAGGAATTTAAGGGTTGTTGGGGAATTGGGTCTCCGGTAACTTCAGTCACACAACGCAACACAACGCTGTGGTTGTTTCACGTTTTTAAACTGACATGGTCACTAACACTATCACTAGAACTTGAGACGGGATATTTACCATGTTTATTTGATGAGTTTCCGATATTTCGGCACTGTTGTAAGCGCCATGATCACGGATGAACAATAATAATAATAAATCTTTATTCGCCGAAATATGGTACAAAAAAGGTGGTAACAGGTAATTATGTAGCTAAACACATTTCGCCTTCAGTAGGCATGCGAAGACTTAGGAACTTAAATAACCCTATTATTACATATAAAATTATATTCTATACTTAAAAAATTCTTCTAGGGTATAGAAGCACTTTTCAATAAGCCAGTCTTTTAATTTTCCTTTAAATTTCGTGGTAGGTAGCTCTCTTATTTCTCTGTGAACTGAAACATGGTGAATATCCTGTGTTGAGTTCTAATATAGTGTATTTCTATTAGCTAAAAATGACCTTGAATCCCCTCCCAGACACATGTGCGCGCTCTGCCCGGCGCGGTACGCGTGCGCGGCGTCGCTGGCGGCGCACGTGCGCGTGCAGCACGAGGGCGTGCGCCCCCACGTGTGCGGGGACTGCGGGGCCGCGCTGGCCACGCGCTCCTCGCTCGCCAAGCACATGCACTCCGTACACATGGGCCTCCGCCCCCCGCCGCGGCACGTGTGCGATACTTGCGGGAAGGCGTTTAGGGTGAGTCGGTGTTTCTATATATATTATATATTGTCACGCCTTCTATCGTTGAAGGGATAGGCAGAGGTGCATATTACGGTACATACGCCCGAATACTGAAATGCTACTCAATTTTAAGTTACTGTTTTACTTAAATATCGTACTATCTCTGTCATTTTATAAAGAATTGATACAGACAGAACTAGTTTTGAAAGCGTCTTAAAATTGAGTAGCGTTTGAGTATTCGGACAATAATGCCGCTATACAATGTACACCCACTTTTCACCATTTGTGTTATAAGTCCCATGTAATAGGGGGTGAGTATATTGCCATATACTGGACACAATTCCAGACTCCGTGCTACTACTGAGAAATTTTCGAAAAACCTGGAAAAAAATTGTTCGACCCGGGAATCGAACTCGAGACCCCTTGTTCAGAAGTCGCACGTGCGACCACTCGACCAACGAGGCATTCTAGAAATTAATCATCTACCCTATTAATGAAAATGTTTGTTAGTATTAGAACTTGAAACCATGTTTATTTATGTCTATGAGTTTCCGATATTTCGGCACTGTTGCAAGCGCCATGATCACGGATGAACTGGAAACTCATAGAAATAGATAAACATGGTAAATATCCCGTCTCAAGTTCTAATGTTAGTGTTAGTGACCATGTCAGTTTAAAAACTGATAATCCTAATAAAAATTTTGTTTCTATTCACCCCCATTTTACCCGGTAGTTTACTAAATATTACTAACGATATGTCTCCCCCCCCGCAGGGTAAGAGCGTACTAACAAACCACGCTCACAATTATGTATTAATATATATTATAAGTATTGTAATTGTATTTATAATGAAAAAATACGTGTGTAATGTTTTAAAATAATCTACAAGACGCACATTGCAATAAAAATCAGTCTACTTCCCTATTAATGAAAGATTGTCTCCCCCCTCCCCCCCCCCCGCAGGGTAAGAGCGTACTAACGAACCACGCCCGCACGCACACGGGCGAGAAGCCGTTCGAGTGCCACCACTGCGGGCGCCGCTTCGCGCAGCGCACCTCCATGCGCACGCACGTCAAACTCGTGCATCTCAAACTCAGGCGCGCCGGGAAGGTAAACTGTATATCTATATTGTTAATGGTGTTACCACACCTATCGATCGATAGTCCATCGATGGCATCGATCGACATCGGTCGACATTAATCGATTGGTGTGGTAGCTTTAATTGATCGACGGATACCGGTCGACTAACCAATCGATCGATTGCCGGTCGATGGCATCGGTCGACGTAGATTGATTATATTCCGGCCGGAAACTATCGATCGACATCGACCAATCCATTCCACCATCGACAGATAGTATCTATCGGCTATCGATCGATTGGTGTAGTAGAAACTATCGATCGACGTCGACTAATCCATTCTACCATCGATCGATGGCATCGATCGACGATCGCTCGATTGGTGTGGTAACACCCTAATGGTACATGTATTTGTCAAGCGCGCCGCGTGCCCCCACCCCCGTTAGTCGTAAATAAACAGTCCTCAAGCAAACACGCATTTTAACTGACACAATTCCTGCTTAGCAACCATCAACCTTAATATCATTAACATAAACTATAACTATAATGTTATTGTAACTTTCGTGGGACATACTAAAGTAATTATTATGTTATCGGCTTACTCACGTAACTGTTTAACGAGGAACTCGACTAGTTTCAAGCCATGCTAGAGGCTCATATTCATGAGCAGTATTCCGCGACACACGACGCGGCGATTGTCGCACTGTTACTGAATAAGCCGATAACATAATAATTAACTATAACTACTTTATATAGTAACACACACAACACACGCACACACAACGTCACGCCTTTTATCCCCGAAGGGGTAGGCAGAGGTGCACATTACAGCACGTAATGCCGTTATACAATGTACACCCACTTTTCACCATTTGTGTTATAAGTCCCATGTAATAGGGGGTGAGCCTATTGCCATTTCCTGGACACAATTCCAGACTCCGTGCTACTACCGAGAAATTTTCGAAAATCCAAAAAAAGCCCAGTAATACTAATTTGCCCGGCCCGGGAATCGAACCCGAGACCCCTTGTTCGGCAGTCGCACTTGCGACCACTCGACCAACGAGGCAGTCAGTTTATATTGTAACTTACCCTATTATTAGAACTTAAGACGGGATATTTACCATGTTTATTTATGTCTATGAGTCTCCGATATTTAATATTCCGAGATCTTAAGTTCTAATAATAGTGTTAGTGACCATGTCAGTTTAAAAACTTATGCTGTTTTGTAGTGTAATTTACCCTAGTTTTATAATTACACGTACTTTCTAAGATTATTTAAACATCACTGACATACGGTGAAGGAAAACATCGTGAGGAAACCCGGCTTTATTTTTATTTATAAGTTTGAAACCGCCAACCCACATTGAGCGAGCGTGGTGATTAATGCTTAAACTTTCTCTATATCAGAAGAGGCCTTTGGTCAGCAGTGGCCACTTGTAGGCTGTTGATGATGAATTTTCGACTAATCTCAACTTTTTAATATCAACCATTCTATAATATCATTAAATTGTTTACACACTAAAATCATTTCTAAAACCCTTTTCTTTCCTTAATAGCAGGTGAAACCAGTAGCAATAATAGATGTCCAATCGTCTCGAGTTGACGTGTTCAAGCCGGAACCACCTGTAGCTGACACTTGGCGACAACCTTGCGACGTCTACTTCCAAGTTACAGCGGGGCCCTGAAACCTGTGGACCTCACAAGTCAGTGGGCCCCTGAGAGCTTTGGGCCCCTGACAGTTTTGTATTGAGCATTACAGGCCACTTAAATCCGTCATCCCTTGAAAGCAATGAAGCTTTAAAAGCTGTGAGTTCATATGCATTACGGGCCCCTAAGATATAAGAGGACCCGAAACATTCGCGGGCCCTTGACATAAGGGGCCCTGGAACATGTCGGGCCCATAATGCATGCGACCCATAAACCTGGGACCCAAAAACCTGCGTGCCATATTGAAACACGCGATCGCTTTAATTTATACAACGAAAAATACTATAAAAGGAAGTTATTAATTATTGTAATTATGATTATAGATGATTGGATTTTTATATATTTAATATAAAATATGATTTATCCTTTGTCTCTGCCTGTTTTCGGGGTTTAAAAGACCTTATGTGTGTAAAAATCTGAATAGTTTGTTTGTTTGAACGAGCTAATCTCCAAAACTACTGGTCCGATTTCAATAATTATTAATTATTTTATGTTATCGGCTTACTCACGTAACTGTTTGACGAGGAACTCGACTAGTTTAGTATGTCTCACGAAAGCTGACTCTAATTACTTTTGTGTTGGATAGCGCATTTATCGAGAAAGGCTATAAGGTATACAACATCACGCTATGACCAATAGGAGCCGAGCAGAGTGGGTGAAACCGCGCGGAAGTAGCTAGTTACTTATTAATATACAATGTGATAGGGTTCGGACTTCTAACCCGTTAAGACTGAGTAGTACATCTAATTTTATGGACAAAAGTCGGGGGTCGAAGGGGTCGAATCCCCTCCCCCTTAAAATTATGGCTATTTTAATATTTTTCTTACTTTATGTGATATCAAAAGCTGTATGCGTCGTAGAAACAAAAAAAAACGACAAACGGTAGCTAATAACCTTGGCTAACTAATTCATTACTTTTTTCATATGTTTGATAATGTTTTGGTGAGAAAAAAAATTATTTCTGAATAATCTTTACCGAAAAAATCGCTATTTTTCAATATTTTCAATTGGGGTTTCAAACCCCCATATTACTTTTTTGTCGATAAAATTAGATGTAGTACTCAGCCTTAACGGGTTAGAAGTCCCACGCCTATCACATTGTATAAGCTGAAGAGTTTGTTTGTATCTTAGTAATCTCTGGAACTTATTTATAACAGATCATGATCTCATTAAAAGAATTTGTTTGACTACTTTAAAATATACCATTTTTATTAATATTCAACTGATGGTATCGTGGACTGTCCAGGCGATACGTACTTAGGTATCGTCATGAGCTAATGGTAACATGTAAACAGTGACTCGTGTAGTGTAGAGATTGTCCAGTCAACTGATGGTAGCGTGGACTGTCCAGGCGATACGTACCTACTTATTATAATTGTGTTCCTAAAATCTAAGTTTTATAGTACTTATGTTTGGTATTTTATGTGTATAAAGTAATAAATAAATTTGAGAACTGATTGTATTTTAAAAATAAAGTATTTTTGTATCAATATTGGTTTTATTGTTGCCTCAATTTCGACCCGAAATACTAGAGGCGTTACAAGTGCGTGGCCGGCCTTTGGAGGTTAAGAATTTCAGGATAATACTTGTACCGTTAGGTGTCACCTATAAAGGCAAGCGTCCACAGATACGCATCGTACGAATTGCATGTATCGCACCTTCGATCAACAATACCAACTAGATATCGGGTCGGTGCAAAAAAACGTCTCGATAAATAACAGCTCACTTGAGACGTGAGCTCTTATTTTGTTTAGTTCACTTGTAACACGGCCAATGTAAACACGTTTCACAATGCCGCAATGTGTATTCAAGAGTTGCAAAAATAATGCCCGAAAAAGCAATTTATCGGCCGGAGTGTCTTACTTTCGGTAAGTACATATAAATTAAGTTATATTATAATTTTTAAACTAACAAATAATATTTAATTTTGAACAAAATTACCGATTTTAAATCACCGCTACAAACGTTTGGCCAAGATCGGCCAATACGTGGCCAAACTTTTGTGTAACAGAACAGTAGACGCATGGAGTAGATTTATGTTGTAGGTAATAATTTAAAATAATTTGTTACTAGAACTTTCAAATAGGTTAATGCTACTTTTGTGTCTGTTTTTTGAACTCTCATTAGATAGTTACTTATTTCTTTTTTTTTAGTTTTCCTAGCAATCCGTTTACGTGTGCAGAATGGGTCTCGATTGTCGCCAGAGAAAGAGAAGATAACTTTTATAAGCCAGCTAAGAATTCGGTCAAATGTTCAGATCACTTTGATAAATCGGATATATCCGGAAATACTAACCGCCGTCGATTGGTTAAAACAGCAGTGCCTAACATAACAACATACATAATTTTAACTAAGCTTTTACGTTCATATTATAAAATCTTTTAGTGTTGAACGCGACTCCATACCTCCTGTAGTAATCTTCGACAAAGCAAACTGACACGAAACAAAACGCTGTAGCTGACAAGGCCGTGACAGGAAATAGTACTTTATTTGTTGCTCTTTAAAGTTGATTTTACACTTAATGTTATTTGACTTACGTCTTTTCATTTCTAAGTGACATAATAGGTTTATTGCTTTTGTTACGAAAGATAGTAAGTGTAAGATAATATTTTGAAGATTTGTGACTTTATTACTAGGTGCGATGGTTGAAATTAGGTTAAACTTAAAACTGTTTTAAAACTTTTCTCTTAGTACGTTAAAAACAAATGCAGCTATGTATATAGGTATAAATTCACGCGGACACCATTTGGCTTTGATTTTGTACGTGACCCGTTATCTAGTTGGTATTGTTGATCAAAGTATCGCACGCATACGCATTCCGTATGACGTCATCGGTACGCATCGCATTAGGCATTGCTGATGCAATGTCTTCAATCGATTTTAGCCTAAGAGTAAGGTAGAAATTTTGAAATCGATCATGGCTACACTAAACAGTGTTGCTACATAAACATTTTTTTAATGGGACAAGCCAGCCACAACCCCCCAAAACTGCGGCAACTCCTGTGCACCAGGATCTACAGTAGATACAACCATGAAAACATCGGAACACTGAAGTCCAACGTCCCAGGGACATGAATGACTGTCTTGGATCCCGCAACGAAATAAATCACAAGATATTACTAATAATATGTCATCTGTCTGTCATCGGACAGAATTATTCATCACAGTGGCTCTTAATCACTTTACCGTGGACTGCCGCCTGACCTGAAACGTTTATGTGCTAGTAATGTATCATAATGTCACCTTATCATTTGGCTAGTGATAAGAATGACCGATGGTTAGTGTTTCTGGAATCTGAAGATGATTCTGATCAAAATATTGTTGTGAGTGTAAGAAAAGATGTTTTAAACCAATATTTCATCATGTTTTAGCTGTTATTGGAACGTAGGTAAACGTATTTTTTTTTATAGTATAAGCACTGGCTTATACTCGCTCTTTTACTGAAAAGAGATGACGGATTACCTGATGGTAAGCAATCCCGACACCCAAAATACCACAAGCGAATGTGAATAGGAGAAGAAAAGAAAACGATAGTTTCCACTTCACGCGGTGAAAGTAATGCAGGAGACAGAATTATACAAATATATATTATTACATGGGACATGGATATTTGAAGGGTTGGGGAGTGACACAAGGTACTCTTTGTGTCTTTCTACCCCCAGGAATTTAAGGGTTGTTGGGGAATTGGGTCTCCGGTAACTTCAGTCACACAACGCAACACAACGCTGTGGTTGTTTCACGTCGGTGTACAGCTCGGCCGTGGTATCACTCCGGTCGAGCCGGCACAGCAATGCCGAAGCATGCATCATAAATGTATTTCCATTATAAGTTTTTAAACTGACATGGTCACTAACACTATCACTAGAACTTGAGACGGGATATTTACCATGTTTATTTGATGAGTTTCCGATATTTCGGCACTGTTGTAAGCGCCATGATCACGGATGAACTGAAACATGGTGAATATCCTGTGTTGAGTTCTAATACTAGTGTATTTCTATTAGCTAAAAATGACCTTGAATCCCCTCCCAGACACGTATGCGCGCGCTGCCCCGCTCGCTACGCGTGCGCGGCGTCGCTGGCGGCGCACGTGCGCGTGCAGCACGAGGGCGTGCGCCCCCACGTGTGCGGGGACTGCGGGGCCGCGCTGGCCACGCGCTCCTCGCTCGCCAAGCACATGCACTCCGTACACATGGGCCTCCGCCCCCCGCCGCGGCACGTGTGCGATACTTGCGGGAAGGCGTTTAGGGTGAGTCCATATTAAAAGTCAAAATCAAAGCATTTATTCTACACGCAACGTCACGCCTTTTATCCCCGAAGGGGTAGGCAGAGGTGCTTATTATGGCACTGTACAATGTACACATAGTTTTCACCATTTGTGTTATAAGTCCCATGTAATAGGGGGTGAGCTCATTGCCATATACTGGACACAATTCCAGGCTACTACTGAGATTTTTTTCGAAAAACCGAAAAAAAAAAGCCCAGCATTACTTTGCCCCCGGGAATCGAACCTGAGACTTCTTGTCCGGACTTCAAAAAGAGGATGCATAGTTTACTGAAAATAGGAATGATGTATGAAAATTAAAAAAATCTATTTAAGCCGTCAGTTAGCTAATGTAAAAATATTAGACATGTATTTTAAGTGTTTACTTGCGATCACTCGACCAACGAGGCAGTCTAGAAATTGGTCATGTACCCTATTAATGAAATGATATTTCCCCCACGCAGGGTAAGAGTGTACTAATAAACCACGTTCACAATTATGTATCACGTAATTATACATAATATATTAATATACGTATTGTAATTGTATTTATGATAATATTACATGTTTTAAAATAATCTACAAGACGCACATTGCAATAAAAATCAGTCTACTTCCCTATTAATGAACTGATGTCTCCCCCCTCCCCCCCCCCCGCAGGGTAAGAGCGTACTAACGAACCACGCCCGCACGCACACGGGCGAGAAGCCGTTCGAGTGCCACCACTGCGGGCGCCGCTTCGCGCAGCGCACCTCCATGCGCACGCACGTCAAACTCGTGCATCTCAAACTCAGGCGCGCCGGGAAGGTAAACTGTTATATCTATATTGTTAATAGTGGTGGGCAATATAAATCGTATTCAGATACGATATCTATATATCGGCACGATATCCAATATCTATATATCGGACGGCACGGAATCTATATATCAGGTATCCGCGTATCTAGCGAATATAGCACGATGTGCCACAGAACAACACACTATACCGTAGTGTAACGCGGACCTCTATCGTATCGCATGCGAATCGCATGGTCTATGATATCCAGTACAAACTGATTCGGGAACAGGAACACTACCGAACCAAACAATACATTCAATGATTTCGAGTAAACAGTTACAATTAAAATACAATGATGTACATAAATCGAACAAAACCGAAACCTAAAATTACAGTACGGTACTACTTTCGTTTCAGAGTTCCACACTGATTCGGCCAATATATAGATATCGAAATATATAGATGCGATATCCGATATTCTAAACCGATATATAGATACGATTCGATATAGAGTAAAAGCGATATTACCCATCCCTATTGTTAATGGTACATGTATTTGTGAAGCGCGTCGCGTGCCCCCACCCCCGTGAGTCGTAAATAAACAGTCCTCAAGCAAACACGCATTTTAACTGACACAATTCCTGCTTAGCAACCATCAACCTTAATATCATTAACATAAACTATAACTATAATATTATTGTAACTTTCGTGAGACATACTAAATTAATTATTATGTTATCGGCTTACTCGCGTAACTGTTTGACAAGGAACTCGACTAGTTTCAAGCCATGCTAGAGACTCATATTCATGAGCAGCATTCCGCGACACACGACGCGGCGATTGTCGCGCTGTTACTGAATAAGCCGATAACATAATAATTAACTATAACTACTTTATATTGTGACACACACAACGTCACGCCTTTTATCCCCGAAGGGGTAGGCAGAGGTGCACATTACAGCACGTAATGCCGCTATACAATGTACACACACTTTTCACCATTTGTGTTATAAGTCCCATGTAATAGCGTGTGAGCCTATTGCCATATACTGGACACAATTCCAGACTCCGTGCTACTACTAAGAAATTTTCGAAAATCTGAAAAAAGCCCAGTAATACTTTTGCCTGACCCGGGAATCGAACCCGAGACCCCTTGTTCGGCAGTCGCACTTGCGACCACTCGACCAACTAGGCAGTCAGTTTATATTGTAACTTACACTATTATTAGAACCTAAGACGGGATATTTACCATGTTTATTTATGTCTATGAGTCTCCGATATTTAATAAACATGGTAAATATCCCGTCTTAAATTCTAATAATAGTGTTAGTGACCATGTCAGTTTAAAAACTTATGATGTACCCTAGTTTTATAGTTACACGTACTCTCTAAGATTATTTAGACACCACTGACAAACGGTGAAGGAAAACATCGTGAGGTAACCTGGGCTTATAATTTCTAATTATAAGTTTGAAATCGCCAACCCGCATTGAGCAAGCGTGGTGATTAATGCTCAAACCTTCTCCGTGTGAGAAGAGGCATTTGGTCAGCAGTGGACACTTATAGGCTGTTGATGATGATGATGATGAATTTTCGACTAATCTTAACTTTTTAATAATATTATCAACCATTCTAAAATATCATTAGATTCATTTACACACTAAAACTATTTCTAAAACCCTTTTCTTTCCTTAACAGCAGGTAAAACCAGTAGCAATCATAGATGTCCAATCGTCTCGAGTCGACGTGTTCAAGCCGGAACCACCTGTAGCAGAGACCTGGCGACAACCTTGCGACGTCTACTTCCAAGTTACAGCGGGGCCCTGAAACCTGTGGACCTCACAAGTCAGTGGGCCCCTGAGAACTTTGGGCCCTTGACAGTTTTGTACTCTTGAGCATTACAGGCCACTTAAATCCGTCATCCCTTGAAAGCAATGGAGCTTTAAAAGCTATGAGTTCATATGCATTACGGGCCCCTAAGAAATAAGAGGACCCGAAACATGTGGGACTCAATAATCCACGGACTCTTGTAATAAGGGGGCCCTGGAACATGTTGGGCCCATAATGCATGCGACCCATAAACCTGGGACCCAAAAACCTGCGTGCCATATTGAAACACGCGATCGCTTTAATTTATACAACGAATGATAATATAAAATGTAAAAGAAAGTAAATAATTATTGTAACAATGATTATAGATATATTTAATATAAATTATTCCTGTGTTTCTGCTTGTTTCCGGGGTTTAAAAGGCCTTATGTGTGTAAAAATCTGAATAGTTTGTTTATTTGAACGTTCTAATCTCCGGAACTACTGGTCTGATTTGGATAATTCTTCTTGTAACTGATAGTGTATTTATCGAGGAAGGCTATAGGCTATAAAACATCACGCTATGACCAATAGGAGCCGAGCAGAGCGGGTGAAACCGCGCGGAAGTAGCTAGTTACTTATTAATATATAAAGCTGAAGAGTTTGTTTGTTTCATAGTAATTTCTGGAACTTACTTATAACAGATCTTGATCTCATTAAAATAATTTCTTTCAATACTTTAAAATATAACAATTTTTATTAATATTCAACTGATGGTAGCGCGGACTGTCCAGGCGATACGTACTTAGGTATCGTCATGAGCTAATGGTAACATGTAAACAGTGACTCGTGTAGTGTAGAGATTGTCCAGTCAACTGATGGTAGCGTGGACTGTCCAGGCGATACGTACCTACTTAATATAATTGTGTTCCTAAAATCTAAGTTTTATAGTACTTATGTTTGGCATTTTATGTGTATAAAGTAATAAATAAATTTGAGAACTGATTGTATTTTAAAAATAAAGTATTTTTGTATTAATATTAGTTTTATTGTTGCCTCAATTTCGACCCGAAACACTAGAGGCGTTACAAGTGCGTGGCCGACCTTTTGGAGGTTAAGAATTTCAGTATAGTACTTGTACCATTAGGTGTCACTTACAAAGACAAGTGTCCACAGACACGCATCTCACGCATACGCATTCCGTAAGCCGCCATCGCTGCTTCATCATAGGCATCGCTGATGCAATGTCTTCAATCGATTTTAGCCTACGAGTATGGTAGAAATTTTGAAATCAATCATGGCTACACTAAACAGTGTTGCTACATAAATATTTTTTTAATGGGACAAGCCTGTCACATCCCCCCAAGACTGCAACTCCTGTAAGCCAGGATCTACAGTAGATACAAACATGAAAACACCGGAACACTGAAATCCGGCGCGTCCCAGGGACATGAATGACTGTCTTGGATCCCGCAACGAAATAAATCAGAAGATGTTATTAGAGGAGAAGAAAAATAAAACGATAGTTTCCACTTCCCTCGGTGAATGTAATGCAGGAGACAGAATTATACAAATATATATTATTACATGGGACATGGATATTTGAAGGGTTGGGGAGTGACACAAGGTACTCTTTGTGTCTTTCTACCCCCAGGAATTTAAGGGTTGTTGGGGAATTGGGTCTCCGGTAACTTCAGTCACACAACGCAACACAACGCTGTGGTTGTTTCACGTCGGTGTACAGCTCGGCCGTGGTATCACTCCGGTCGAGCCGACACAGCAGTGCCGAAGCATGCATCATAAATATATTTCCTTTACCCAAAAATGACCGTCCAACCCCCTCCCAGACACATATGCGCGCGCTGCCCCGCTCGCTACGCGTGCGCGGCGTCGCTGGCGGCGCACGTGCGCGTGCAGCACGAGGGCGTGCGCCCCCACGTGTGCGGGGACTGCGGGGCCGCGCTGGCCACGCGCTCCTCGCTCGCCAAGCACATGCACTCCGTACACATGGGCCTCCGCCCCCCGCCGCGGCACGTGTGCGATACTTGCGGGAAGGCGTTTAGGGTGAGTCCATATTTGTTTCAGTTTTTAACTGATTTATAAAAAATGGAAGTGTACTATTAATATAGTAATTAATTATGTTATTTTTCATATAAGATTATGTTACTTTCCCAAAGAAACTTTTTTATAAACTCATTAGTTTATTTTTATCACAAAAGTTCCAAAACACCTATCTAGTAACTAGTCTTCCGATAACACGGGCGCAGGAGTCTCGCTGCGCGAATTTTTGTTATTGTGATAACAGTAAAACTAATGAGTATACAAAGAAAGTTTCTTTGGGAAAGTTGTGTGTAATCATGAGTACAATCACGTGTTTAAATATCGTTCACTAATTACCAGTCACCCTATACTAAGTCTTTGACTGCCAATAGAAAACTGTTGAAGGCAAATCCTCCGTTAACGTCGGTTATCGGTAACTACCACGGCGTTCAACGTGTTAATCGACTTCAAAAAGGTTGAAATCAGCTTTTTTAAAACATAGTTTACTGAATATAATTAACGATATATTTCCCCCCCTGCAGGGTAAGAGCGTACTAACGAACCACGCCCGCACGCACACGGGCGAGAAGCCGTTCGAGTGCCACCACTGCGGGCGCCGCTTCGCGCAGCGCACCTCCATGCGCACGCACGTCAAACTCGTGCATCTCAAACTCAGGCGCGCCGGGAAGGTAAACTGTTATATCTATATTGTTAATGGTGGTGGGCAATATAAATCTATACAGATTTATATATCGGACGGCACGGAATCTATATATCAGGTATTCGCGTATCTAGCGAATATAGCGCGATGTGCCACAGAACAACACACTATACCGTAGTGTAACGCGGACCTCTATCGTATCGCATGCGAATCGCATGGTCTATGATATCCAGTACAAACTGATTCGGGAACAGGAACACTACCGAACCAAACAATACATTCAATGATTTCGAGTAAACAGTTACAATTAAAATACAATGATGTACATAAATCGAACAAAACCGAAACCTAAAATTACAGTACGGTACTACTTTCGTTTCAGAGTTCCACACTGATTCGGCCAATATATAGATATCGAAATATATAGATGCGATATCCGATATTCTAAACCGATATATAGATACGATTCCATATAGAGTAAAAGCGATATTACCCATCCCTATTGTTAATGGTACATGTATTTGTCAAGCGCGCCGCGTGCCCCCACCCCCGTTAGTCGTAAATAAACAGTCCTCAAGCAAACACGCATTTTAACTGACACAATTCCTGCTAAGCAACCATCAACCTTAATATCATTAACATAAACTATAACTATAATATTATTGTAACTTTCGTGAGACATACTAAATTAATTATTATGTTATCGACTTACTCATGTAACTGTACGGTTGGTACGGTGGCTGGGCAACTGGCTGCCGTCGGGTTTCCTATCGGCTTACTCACGTAACTGTTCAATTCCCGCATGGATCAACTCTTTGTGAGATCCATAAATTGTTGTTTCGGGTCTGTGTGTCATGTGTATGTAAACTTGTATGTTTGTAAACGCACCCACGACACAGGAGAAAATCCTAATGTGGGGCAACGTTTTTTTAAAAAAACAAAAAAAAAACTGTTTGACGAGGAACTCGACTAGTTTCAAGTCATGCTAGAGGCTCATATTCAAGAGCAGCATTCCGCGACACACGACGCGGCGATTGTCGCGCTGCTACTGAATAAGCCGATAACATAATAATTAACTGTAACCATGTACTTTATATTGTAACACACACAACACACGCACACACAACGTCACGCCTTTTATCCCCGAAGGGGGCAGAGGTGCACATTACGGCACGTAATGCCGCTATACAATGTACACCCACTTTTCACCATTTGTGTTATAAGTCCCATGTAATAGGGGGTGAGCCTATTGCCAATTCCTGGACACAATTCCAGACTCCGTGCTACTACCGAGAAATTTTCGAAAATCCAAAAAAAGCCCAGTAATACTAATTTGCCCGGCCCGGGAATCGAACCCGAGACCCCTTGTTCGGCAGTCGCACTTGCGACCACTCGACCAACGAGGCAGTCAGTTTATATTGTAACTTACCCTATTATTAGAACCTAAGACGGGATATTTACCATGTTTATTTATGTCTATGAGTCTCCGATATTTAATAAACATGGTAAATATCCCGTCTTAAGTTCTAATAATAGTGTTAGTGACCATGTCAGTTTAAAAACTTATGATGTACCCTAGTTTTATAGTATGATTTACCTTAGTTATATAGTTACACGTACTTTCTAAGATTATTTAGACACCACTGACAAACGGTGAAGGAAAACATCGTGAGGAAACCTGGGCTTATAATTTCTAATTATAAGTTAGAAATCGCCAACCCGCATTGAGCAAGCGTGGTGATTAATGCTCAAACCTTCTCCGTGTGAGAAGAGGCCTTTGGTCAGCAGTGGACACTTATAGGCTGATGATGATGATGATGATGAATTTTCGACTAACCTTCACTTTTTAATAATTTTCAACCATTCTAAAATATCATTAGATTTTTTTAACACCCTAAAATCATTTCTAAAACCCTTTTCTTTCCTTAACAGCAGGTGAAACCAGTAGCAATAATAGATGTCCAATCGTCTCGTGTCGACGTGTTCAAGCCGGAACCACCTGTAGCAGAGACCTGGCGACAACCCTGTGACGTCTACTTCCAAGTTACAGCGGGGCCCTGAAACCTGTGGACCTCACAAGTCAGTGGGCCCCTGAGAACTTTGGGCCCCTGACAGTTTTGTACTCTTGAGCATTACAGGCCACTTAAATCCGTCATCCCTTGAAAGCAATGGAGCTTTAAAAACTATGAGTCTCTATGCATTACGGGCCCCTAAGAAATAAGAGGACCCAAAACATACGAGGGCTCTTGACATAAGGGGGCCCTGGAACATGTTGGGCCCATAATGCATGCGACCCATAAACCCGGGACCCAAAAACCTGCGTGCCATATTGAAACACGCGATCGCTTTAATTTATACAACGAATGATAATATAAAATTTAAAAGGAAGTATTTAATTATTGTAATAATATTTATAGATGATTGGTTTTTTATATATTAAATATAAATTATGATTTATCCCGTGTCTCTGCTTGTTTCTGGGGTTTAAAAGGCCATATGTGTGTAAAAATCTGAATAGTTTGTTTGTTTGAACGCGCTTATCTCCGGAAATACTGGTCCGATTTGAATAATTATTAATTATTTTATGTTATCGGCTTACTCACGTAACTGTTTGACGAGGAGCTCGACTAGTTTCAAGCCATGCTAGAGGCTCATATTCATGAGCAGTATTCCGCGACACACGACGCGGCGACTGTCGCTGCTACTGAAACTAGTCGAGTTCCTCGTCAAACAGTTACGTGAGTAAGCCGATAACATAGTAATTAATTTAGTATGTGTCTCACGAAAGTTGAATAATTACTTTTGTGTTGGATAGTGAGTTTATCGAGAAAGGCTATAGGCTATAAAACATCACGCTATGACCAATAGGAGCCGAGTAGTGGGTGAAACCGCGTGGAAGTAGCTAGTTACTTATTAATATATAAAGCTGAAGAGTTTGTTTGTTTCTTAGTAATCTCTGGAACTTACTTATAACAGATCATGATCTCATTAAAAGAATTTGTTTGAATACTTTAAAATATACCATTTTTTAATACTATTCAACTGATGGTAGCGTGGACTGTCCAGGCGATACGTACCTACTTATTATAATTGTGTTCCTAAAATTTAAGTTTTATAGTACTTATGTTTGGTATTTTATGTGTATAAAGTAATAAATAAAATTGAGAACTGATTGTATTTTAAAAATAAAGTATTTTTGTATCAATATTGGTTTTGTTGTTTCCTCAATTTTCACCCGAAACACTAGAGGCGTTAGAAGCGCGCTGCCGACCTTTTGGATGTTAAGAATTTCAGCATAGTACTTGTACCATTAGGTGTCACTTATAAGTCAACACTCTAATGGAGACCACACACGATACAGTATACTTGCGCAAGGCCAGAATTGCGCCAGTATACTATATCGTGTGTGGCTGCCATAAGGAAAGATGTATTGTTGTTTTTGGGCAACCTTTGACATTTCTGTAATATTGTGTATACATTTTTGTCATTTTTTGGACTTATATAATTTGACATTAGATATTTATACTTTTTGACATTTTATGTGTTTGTATAATATGTAGGTATGACATCCACTTGACATATACTTGACATATATTTTTTCTTAATTTTTGTATTTCTCATGTTTTTTTTACTCAAACGAATTAATTGTTAGCATATAAGTGTTTTAGTTTTTACTGTCAGCTTGTATTGTTTTTTTGAATAAATAAAGGCAAGCGTCCACAGACATGCATCGTACGAGTAGCATGCATCGTACGCATCGCACGCATACGCATACGGTAGAAATTTTGAAATCGATCATGGCTACACTAAACGGTGTTGCTACCTAAATATTTTTTTTATGGGACAACCCCCAAAACCGCTGCAACTCCTGTGCACCAGGATCTACAGTAGATACAACCATGCAAACACCGGAACACTGAAGTCCGACGTCTCAGGGACATGAATGACTGTTTTGGATCCCGCAACGAAATAAATCAGAAGATATTATTAGAGGAGAAGAAAATAAAACGATAGTTTCCACTTCCCTCGGTGAATGTAATGCAGGAGACAGGATTATTACAAGGGACTTTTTATTTTTTTTGAGGGGGGAATATCGTCCAATGACTTCTCCCGCCTTGGGCAAGGTGAGAGGGAGTGTCAGACTCTTACTGACTAAAAACCATCCCGTTCCTTCTCCTGCTTTTCGACCCGGAGCCCCGGTAAACCAGCTAGGTAGTCCGCAGCTAGGGATCAGATTACATGGGATTTATAACACAAAGGGTGAAAAGTGGATCTGTACATTGTATAGCGACATTACGTCCTGTAATGTGCACCTCTTCTGGTAAAAAGGCGTGACGTTGCATACATATATTAATTAACTTTGCTGGTATAATATCAATATATGTACATGAATTAGTGTAGGTTTTAAATTCCTCAAATAAAACAAAACTCATAATATAACAATCAATATATTTTTGATTACAAAACAATAAATATAGAACATTTATAATATTATATTAAAACATAAGATTGATCGAGTCGTCGGACGCAACTACCGAGCTAAGGGGTCTCGATTCTCAGTTCGAGCAAAGTAATATTGAGTGTTTTTCAGTTACCCCCAAAAATTAATGCACCCATGGAAATTAAAAATGTAAATTTAAAAGTGGGTTTTACATTGTATAAGATGTTCTAAAAGTATCTGCCACGGCTTCAATGGGAGGTAGTGTTGTTTTTGAACATTACAATAGTGAAGACATTTCGTACCGTACGTTAAATTTGACTACTCTGCATAAAATGGTTCAAAAATATGCACGATGCGTCGTTTTATTCAAAACAATTGATAGCAATTGTTTTCATTGACGAAACGAAGCACGCTTGACAGAGACAGTGAAAGAGATAGCTCTTTCATAACAAACTCATACGTAGATTTTTTGTATGAAAAAAATACTCATAATCAATAATTTACATTCACTATTGTAATGTTCAAACACAACACTACCTCCCATTAAAGCCGTGGCAGATACTTTTAGAACACCTTATATATTATGTGCACCTCTGCCTACGCCTCCAAGTCTTTCTAGTTTACTCCTTACTGGAATGTTCACATGTTAGCACATAGATCGGTGGTGCCGGTACCAACAGCACAGGTGCATCTGTAAAGAAAACACGAAGTCAAATAACTAAGCGGTCGACATCTACAGTCCATTGCTGGACTACGAGCCTCCTCTACATAAGAGGGTTTGCCATAATCTCCGCAGGCAGGCGGGTTGGAGATCGCAGTGTAAAAGGTTCAGGTTTATCAGAAAGCGCTGCTGCACGGTCTCTGTCTAATGTGTAGTGTCTTAGTTGGCTATATAGTTTCTTGCTCGTTCTTCTCCATTCGAAGCTACACTTTGGAACGAGCACCTAGCTTCACTGACGGACAGACTGACAGACTATTATTTATTTCTTTATTTGTTGTCATTTCAAAAGTACCTATTTATGGTTTAATTGGAATAAATTATTTGACTTTGACTTCGCAGGTAGGCGGGTTGGAGATCGCAGTGTAAAAGGTTCAGGTTTATCAGAGAGCGCTGCTGTCTGGCCTCTGTCTAATGTGTAGTTTCTTAGTGAGTATATGCCGTCAAAAATTTGGGAACGTACATACTTGCCACTCCTCTAGAGTAGCGGGGCAAAGCTCGCTCGCTTACCATCAGGTGATCCGTCTTCTCGTTTACCGGCTTATACCATAAAAAACCTTTCTGAAAGAATTTAAACTTACCACAAATGTTACTGCAATGATTTTTCAAGTTATCCAAAGACCCGTGATGGCAGTTTTTGCTGAAAAGAAATACTTTTACAGTTATTTTCATTTTTAGAAAATGGCAACACTAACAATTGTTATTCCCGTCTATTAGAATATAAATGATTGTGTACCATCACTGCATAAGTAAGTATTTGAAGTTGGTTTTAGTCAGTCTGTTTCAAATGAAAACCACTTTAACAAGAAGAATCTCAAAAATAAAGGAAATACGTTTAACACTAGCCCCACCCTTTTGAGTCATACATATACAACGTCACGCCTTTCATCCCCGAAGGGATAGGCAGAGGTGCACATTACGGCACGTAATGCCGCTATACAATGTACACACTTTTGAGTCACAATGCACTTATTACTCCCTCTGGTACTATTGGCGTCCATAGGCGTCACATTATACTTAAATGAGTTTGCTTTACGTTAAAAATAAACGAAACGAGAGCGCGTTCAGCGCTCTGAGGCCTTAGTCTGCTATTACAATAAATTGTGTTAGAATGGTCGATCACTGAGCAGTGCAAGAGGGACGGAGCTATACAACCTACATAGCTCCGTCCCTCTTGCAATGTTCAGTGATCGACCATTCTGACACAATTGTAATAGCAGACTAAGGCCCCTGGATAGTTGGTTTATTCGAGACAGCCAATCGGAGCGCCGAACGTGCTCTCATTTCGATTACTTTAAATGTAAGTAGTAGGGGTACTGGTTGCTTACCATCAGGAGATCCATCTTTACATTAAATACAAAAAGGATTATAGTAATAAATATAAACTCACCACTGATCACCCAAATTATTCAACGACTGTGACATAGAACATTGCCCCACCACATTATTCAAGTCAGCGAGCGAGCAAGCCTGCCTTAACCTCGCTACCAACTTATGAGGAATACTCAAACTTTGAGAGGAGCTCGAACAATCACTCCCAACACACTTACTCCCGTCCGCACTGGCAACACTAATCTTCGGCACGTCACTGTCACTTTGACATTGACATTTGTACCCAGAGTTGCCAGGTTCAGAAGAATTGGTAGGATTGGTAGGATTACGATTCACAGATCTGTGTATATTTGGATCTGAAGCGTATGTTTGGCCGAATTTTTCTGTGAAATGAACGGTTTTCTTGTATTTATTCATCATTGAGTGTTGGTATTGGCCGCGGCGAGGTGATGTGTTTCGCGAACGGTTGGGTGAGGTGTAGGCTGAGGAAGTTTGTGTGGGCCGCTTTAGTTTCGGATTTTTCAACTCGTATTCTGCTGCTATTGCTTCGAATACCTGAAAATTGAGGTTTTAAGTGTTAAAATTTTAGCAAGAAGATTTTTTTAGTCAACTATTAATATTTCAGTCTTCCTTTGTAAGATTTTTCAAGTTATTGATTTGACATAAAATTTTAATACAAACAAAAAAAAATAGAGTAAGTGTGCTTTTCCACCAGAGATGTGCTATGCTACGTTGCTGTGGATGCGTTTGGCTTCCACCAATCATATTCATTGGTACACTATAGCCTAGCACTGGTGGAAACGAAATCAGCTAAGCTATGTTCTTTTACATATAAAGATGCGTGCTGTGGATGGCTTCAGTACTATCGATACATCGCATACTCGAGCTGCGCTTCTTCCTCGCACAGCTACATAGCTTAGTATCAGTGGAAACAGTCACATAGTTTCACAACTTAGCTATTACATCTTTGTAGCATACGTTTTTTCAAGCCGGAGCCCCGATAAACCCGCTAGGTAGTTCGCAGCTCCGGTTGTAGCATAGCTACATAGCACATCTCTGGTGGAAAAGCACACTAAAGTAGGCTAACAAAGACATAGTACCGACCTGTTCTGCGACTAAGTTCCTTGCGTAAGGCGAGTTCTTGGATGGTAGAGCTTCCCTGCACAACGCACAGCGCTCCAGTCTCACCCAGCAAGCTGAAAACATACATAAACAAAAGAATATATAAAAGGAAGATAACTTCATATAGGAGAGTCATGCTTCAGCACTGCTGTGTCGGCTCGACCGGAGTGATACCACGGCCGAGCTGTACACCGACGTGAAACAACCACAGCGTTGTGTTTCGTTATATGTATAAGTGAGATTGCCGGAGGCCAAATTCCGCCTTCCCAATCTTCCCAAAACGCGATTCCCCAACAACTCTTAAATTCCTAACCCCCAAAAGGCCGGCAACGCATTTGTAACCCCTCTGGTGTTTCGGGTGTCCATGGGCGGCAGAGATTGCTTACAATCAGGTGATCCGCCTACTCGTTTACCGGCTTATACCATACAACACTGGTCTGTCGGCTTCCGCGAAGTGATACCACGACGAAGCAGTAGACCGGCGTGAAACGTGAAACTACCTAAGTGTTGTGTTTCAAAGTATTCTATCACCTAAGTCAGCTCCTACGCTAGCTGTACACCAATTTTAATCAAAATCCGTTCAGTAGTGTCAACATGATTGACGCTCAAACATCTAAACAATCAAACATCTTTCTGTATATATTACTAGCGACCCGCCCCAGCTTCGCATGGGTGCAATGGTGATATATTACGCATGTATTATACATATAAACCTTCCTCTTGAATCACTCTATCTATTAAAAAACCGGCCAAGTGAGACTTTGACTCGCCCATGAAGGGTTCCGTAGCATCAAGTGATGACATAATATAAAAGTTATAAAATAACTTGGTTTTACATAGTGTTTGTATGAACGACAAATTTATATTTGCGGTTTTTGAAACTGTTTTATTTCTTAAAAACTAATTATGAGATCTCGTTTAAACCAATTTTCGTTGTTAGTTTCTATTGAAATCTACAGCATATATTTTTTTTAGTTTTCTCACTCTCTTATCTTAAAAGTTAGAGGGGGGGGGACACTCATTTTTCCACTTTGGAAGCGTCTAACTTTCAAACGGTTGATTTTGACGAAAAATGGTTTTAGGAACCTTAATGTCTTTTTTAAAGACCTATCCATAGACACCCATCACGGATATGTTAGCTGAAAAATATTTTTTTTGAATCAGTTCCATGTATGGAGTGCCCCCCTTTAATTTTTAAATTTATTATTTTTTATTCAAAATTCGAATAGCGGTTATCGAAATACATCAACCTACAAAGTTTCAACTATGTAGGCCTAACAGTTTCGGAAATAAATGGCTGTGACATACGGACGGACGGACGGACGGACGGACGGACGGACGGACGGACGGACGGACGGACGGACGGACAGACAGACATGACGAATCTATAAGGGTTCCGTTTTTTGCCATTTGGCTACGGAACCCTAAAAAACCGCATCAAAATCCGTTGCGTAGTTTTAAAGATTTAAGCGTACAAAGGGACATAGGGACAGAGAAAGCGACTTTGTTTTATACTATTTATATCTATACTAATCTATACTAATATAATATGATAAAGCTGAAGAGTTCGTTTGATTGTTTGTTTGTTTGTTTGAACGCGCTAATCTCAGGAACTGCTGGTCCGATTTGAATAATTCTTTTTGTGTACGATAGCGCATTTATCGAGGAACGTTATAGGCTATAAATCATCACGCTACGATCAATAGGAACCGAGCAGAGGGGGTGTAACCGCGCGGAAGTGGCTAGTTTAACATAAAAAAAACATAAGGACAGAGAAAGCGATTTTGTTTTATACTGTGTAGTGATACTCACGTTCGCAGTAGACATGGGAGCGCGCGCAGGAGAGTGGCTTGGTGGCAGTGGACGCGCACACGGAGCACGCGAGCGCGCGCACCACGCCCGACAGCGCACGACGAGACTTCTCGCCGCGGACCCCGCCGCCACAACTCCATAGTAACTGGAGAAATATATATTTTTTAAATATTTATTTAATAAATTGAAGGGTAATAATAATGTACCACATAGTCACATAGTGATTTGACTGCACGGTTGGTGCGGTGGCTGGGCAACTGGCTGCCGCGGAACGGGTAGCGGGTTCGATTCCCGCACGGAGCAACTCTTTGTGTGATCTACAAATTGTTGTTTCGGGTCTGGGTGTCATGTGCATGTGAAATTGTATGTTTGTAAACGCACCCACGACACAGGAGAAAATCCTAATGTGGGGCAACGTTTAAAAAAAAATGTCACCCTCATAGGACCATTAACATAATATACCTACACATTAACATAAAAAAATATATCTATTAACTGGAGAAATAGCCAAGGTAAATGGTGGTTAACTGGTTCAAGAAGCTTTTCCACCAGAGATGTGCCATGCTTCGTTGCTGTGGATGCGTTTGGCTTCTACCAAACGCTTGCGTTGGGCTTCGTTGTGTGAATGAGGTTACCGGAGGCCCGATTAATCTTCTCAATCGCCAATTCCCCAACAACCCTTACCTTAACCCCTAAAAGGCCGGCAACACACTTGTAACGCCTCTGGTATTTTAAAGGTCCATGGACGGCGGTGATTGCTTACCATCAGGTGATACATCTGCTCGGTTACTGGCTTATACCATAAAGACGAATATCATATGAGGAGAAGAAAAAAACGTCATGAGCTAATGGTAACATGTAAACAGTGACTCGTGTAGTGTAGAGATTGTCCAGTCAACTGATGGTAGCGTGGACTGTCCAGGCGATACGTACTTAGGTATCGTCATGAGCTAATGGTAACATGTAAACAGTGACTCGTGTAGTGTAGAGATTGTCCAGTCAACTGATGGTAGCGTGGACTGTCCAGGCGATACGTACTTAGGTATCGTCATGAGCTAATGGTAACATGTAAACAGTGACTCGTGTAGTGTAGAGATTGTCCAGTCAACTGATGGTAGCGTGGACTGTCCAGGCGATACGTACTTAGGTATCGTCATGAGCTAATGGTAACATGTAAACAGTGACTCGTGTAGTGTAGAGATTGTCCAGTCAACTGATGGTAGCGTGGACTGTCCAGGCGATACGTACTTAGGTATCGTCATGAGCTAATGGTAACATGTAAACAGTGACTCATGTAGTGTAGTAGTCAATATGAAGTATACCTCAGGGTCATCCTTAGGATCCACACCACAGTTCCACACGATGAGAGAGACTCCTCCACCCTCGCCGTCGCCTCTGATCAGGCCGGCGACCTGACTCACCTGGGACATAGAAAAAATTAAAAAAATATTAAGAAATACCTTCTATCGACGAGCATGCATGAAGATTGATGAATGTAGACAGAGGATCTTTCAGCAACAGCCGTCAGCTGAGTTGATTGTAAACTGACACATGCGTGCTGCCATCTGAACAGGTCCGCCCAAACTGTTGTGGTTCTTTCCTCAAAAGACAACTACAGAATCAATTTGCACGGTTCTTCGACATCTTTAATTGATTTTGTCTGGACCTCTGAGTTTTTTTCGACATTTCTTCTCAGAGTAGTCGGATAGGAAATGCCGGCCTCATCTAGTTATTTAAGAGATTGACGTGTAAAAGAGTTACATTGTAACCTATTTGCAAAATTAAATATCATTTATTAAACTTAGAGAGCGCCTTAGGCAAGCACCTCATTAAGGTAAGCGTCCACAGGCCCGCATCGCACGCAACGGATTTTAGTTTGTCTTGTATAGAAACTCATACAACTGCGTCCACTGATCCGCATCGTACGGACCGCATCATCGGCAATGCGTACCGATGACGTTATACGGAATGCGTACGATGCGGGCGTGAATCATTTTGAAATTGACTTTGACTTCATAGACCAAGCAGGTCTTTCCCATCAGCCTGCAGGAGACAGTCTCCTGGTTTGAGTCCAGCTTCATCAGCTCTTCCATTTGGTGTGACTTCCCGTACCTGGAAATAAAAGTATTGGACATTTAATAGAATTTAATATATGTAGAGAGTTTTAATGACCTAGCCTTTTTTGAGGAGAGAAAATCATACAACGACTCCTCCCGTCCTGGATGAGGCGAGACTGTAATCACAGCTGTGTAAGACTCTTACTGATTAAAAACTACCACGTTTCTACTCCTATTTTGATCTGGAGACGGAGACGCGGTAACCCTCAACAAAATGTCATTAGCACCTGATCGGGTATCAGCCCTACTGAGCCCAGCTTCGTTGGTCGAGTGTTTGCATAAATATGGCAGCCAAGCATACTACCCAGCGGTTTTAATATGTGTATTTACATGTCATTAGTTTTATTTTTTATCACAATAACAAAACAACAAAATGTTGCGTGCGCTTATGTCCGCACGATCAGCTGTTAGCAGCGAAGCGCCCCCGTTATTGAAAAACTAGTAACTAGGTAGGTATTTTGGAATCAGGGCAGGCACCATCCGTCCGGACAACTCGGGGCTGCGCACGGTGGTCGTGAGTTGCCCCGTCACAGCGGCCAAAAAGATTAAGGAGGGCAAAAGGCTCCTTGTCGGGTGGGTCTCGGCGCAGGTCAAACTGCTCGAGCTCCGGCCTCTGAGGTGCTACCGCTGCCACGTAGGCGACCACGTGAGCGCTAAATGCACCTCGGAGGTTGACCGCAGCGACCGCTGCTTCCGCTGCGGTCAGCCCGGTCACAAGGCCGGCACATGTACCGCCCCGCTGCACTGCGACGCATGTGCGGCGGCCGGCAAGCCGGCCAATCACCGGGTTGGGAGCAAGGCCTGTTCCCCGCCTACCAAACCCAGGGGGAAGGGTAGGCCCTCCGCCACCCCCGTCGTTTCCACCGCCGCCACCGTGGCAGTCGCCACTGCCGCCGCCGCCGCGGTCACCGCCAGCTGTAGTGCCGCCAGGGGGAGGTCGTGATGGATTGCCATTAATGAATCCATTCCGCCTCCTCCAGGCGAACATTAACCACTGCGCCGCTGCTCAGGATCTCCTGCTCCAGAGCATGACGCAGTGGTCGATCAATGTCGCCGTAGTCTCCGAGCCGTATTTCGTCCCGCCCAGGGATCACTGGGTTGCGGACTTAGACGGCTCGGTGACCATCATCTCGTCGGCCGCCGCCGGTACCCCGACTCTCGAGAGTGCTCGGAGAGGCCGGGGTTGTGTCGCAGCACGGTTCGGAGAGATCGCTGTGGTGGGCGTGTATTTCTCTCCGAACCGAACTCTCGCCGAGTTCCACAACTCCCTGAGGGAGTTGGTCGCCGTCGTCGTCGGGTTCCGTTCCCTCCCCGTGCTCGTCCTCGGGGACTTCAATGCCAAGAATTTGGCTTGGGGTTCCCGGATCACTGACACGCGGGGTAGGATGGTGGAAGACTGGGCTCTGGAGACAGGCCTAGTCGTCCTGAACCGGGGTTCTGTCCCCACGTGTGTGCGGATGCAGGGTGAATCGGTTGTGGATATTTCGTTCGCGAGCCCTGCTCTGTCACCGCGTGTCGTCGACTGGTGTGTCATGGAGGAGGTGGAGACATATTCCGATCACCGGTACATCCGGTTCGATGTTTCCGCCGAGTCCGCGGACCCACCAGTCAGACAGGCCCCATGTGGCCCGCGTTGGGCGCTGAGGCAGCTGGACCGGGAGCTATTTCTGGAAGCCGCCATCGTGCAGGCCTGGGTGATACCACCAGACAGGCCTGCCGACATCAACGAGGAGGCGCGGTGGCTCCAGGACGCCATGTCCAGAATTTGTGACGTGGCGATGCCCCGGGTCCGTCCAGGACAGCGGAAGCGCCAGATGTACTGGTGGTCGCAAGAGCTGGCTGCTCTGCGCAATGCGTGTGTTGCTGCGCGACGCCAGTACACTAGGCACCGCAGGCTTCGTATCCGTCCACCGGACGCGGAAGCTAGAGAGGCGGAGTTATATGAGGGGTACAAGGCGGCGAAAGACGCCCTAAAAACGGAAATCCGGCGGGCCAAAAACCAGGCCCGCCAGGAGATGCTGGAGACTCTGGACAGAGACCCGTGGGGACGCCCCTACCTAATGGTGCGCGACAAGCTCCGCACACAGGCTCCCCCGCTGACACAGAGTCTCCGGCCAGAGGTTGTAGAGGAGGTGGTCACCACCTTGTTCCCCCAATCACGGAGGGGCTACATCCCTCCGTGTATGACTCCGCTCCCTGCGGTGCCCGATGCGGGCCACAGCGACGACGACGACGACACAGCACCAGAAGTGACCGAGGCAGAGCTGAGAGTGGCGGTGCGCCGGATGGGCGCCAAGAACACCGCCCCGGGACCCGACGGATTGCCTGGCAAGGCGTGGGTCCTGGCTTCGGAGACTCTCAGGCCTCGACTAATTGGTCTCTTCAGCGCATGTTTGGAGAGGGGCCAGTTCCCGCTATCATGGAAGGCGGGTAAACTGGTCCTTGTGAAGAAGCCAGGGCGCCCTGCGGACTCTCCGTCCGCGTACCGGCCCATCGTGCTACTCGACGAGGTGGGAAAACTGTTTGAAAGAATAATTTCAAACCGCCTCGTCGCGCACCTGACGGGAACAGGGCCGGACCTCGCGGACGGCCAGTTCGGCTTCCGCAAAGGGCGCTCTACGGTGGACGCCATCATGCGCGTGAGAGACCTTACGACGGGGTCTGCAGTGTCCAGGGGTAAGGTCGTCGTGGCGGTGTCTTTGGACATCGCCAACGCCTTCAACTCTCTGCCCTGGAGCTGCATTTTGGAGGCACTACGGTATCATCGGGTGCCTGCCTATCTCCGTCGTATAGTCGAGGCTTATCTGACGGATAGATCCGTCATCTACCCCGGTCACCGAGGTGAGTGGAACCGGCGAGAGATGTCGCGCGGTGTTCCACAGGGATCGGTCCTGGGACCGCTCCTGTGGAACATTGGCTACGACTGGGTGCTGCGCACTGACCTCCCGAACGGCGTCAGCGTGGTTTGCTACGCTGACGATACGCTGGTACTAGCACACGGGAGGTCACACCAGGCGGCGGCCGACCTGATGATGAGAGCGGTTGCGATAGTCGTTGAAAGGATCCGGCAGCTGGGACTCGAGGTGGCGCTTCATAAGTCCGAGGCCATGTGTTTTTATGGCCGCGGGAATGCGCCACCTCCGGGTGAGTTCCAGATCATGGCAGGAGGGGTTTCCATCGGCATCGAGGTGACGATGAAGTACCTGGGACTCGTCCTCGACAGTCGGTGGAAATTTGAGGAACATTTCCGACGTTTGGCTCCCAAGTTGGAACGGACGGGGGCTGCCCTAAAGCGGCTCCTACCCAACCTCGGGGGACCAAACGCCTCCTGCCGGAGGTTATACGCGGGGATCGTGCGGTCCATGGCCCTCTATGGGGCCCCGGTGTGGGCGCCACATCTAAGGCGACGACCAGCTCGGGCGCTGGTTTCATCCCAGAGGGTCATGGCCATTCGGATGATCCGTGGGTACCGCACGATCTCCGGGGAGGCGGCTAACCTCCTTGCGGGATCACCGCCGTGGGATCTGGAGGCGAAAGTGCTCGCGCACGTATACAGCCTACGTGCGGAGGCGCATCGCCGGGGCGAAACCCCACTGCCGCGTCAGATTAGTGCGTGGCGGGATGAGCTCCGGCGCGATCTCATGGCGGAATGGAAGAAGCGACTGTCGCAACCGAGGGCTGGGCTCGCTGTTATTGCAGCGGTAAGTCCCCTCTTTGAGGAGTGGCTAGAGAGGCGTCATGGCGTCCTCACCTACCGCCTGACGCAGGTGCTTACCGGACACGGAAGTTTCGGTAGGTACCTGTTTCGGATTCGGCGGGAGGAAACGCCCGGGTGTCGTCATTGCGAGGATCACCCGGAGGACACGGTGGAACATACAGTAGCGGTGTGCCCTGCATGGGCTGAGCATCGCCGTGTCCTTAGGGATGTGATCGGCGACGGTGACCTCTCGCGTCCGGCCCTGGTTCAGGCCATGGTGCGGAGCGAGGGGGAATGGGACGCCGTCTCCTCCTTCTGCGAAGCAGTCATGCTAGCTAAGGAGGAGGCGGAGCGCGTGAGGGAACGATCCTCCTCACGCCCCAGCCGCCGCAGAAGACACTCCGAGCGTCGGGGATCGCGTGACGATCTCCGGCCACCGTAAGTGCGGGTCTGCGGACGACGAGTAAGGGTAGCTCGCCGCCCGAACAGAACCAGACCCGTGCGTACGGCGCGTCGCGTTCCGCGCGCGCCTCAAAGAGCCAGACCACCACAGTTGGGGCCCAGTAGGGTTGATGCTCGATCCGGAGCTGCGGAAAACGTAAAAGGTTACCGGGGCTCCGGCTCAAAGCAGGAGAAGGAACGGGGTGGTTTTTAGTCAGTAAGAGTCTGACACTCCCTCCCGCCTCACCCAAGGCGGGAGAAGTCATTGGATGATTTTCCCCCTGAAAAAAAAAAAAAAAAGGTAGGTATTTTGGAACTTTACTTACTTTAATTTGTTATTGTATTAAAAATAAAACTAATGAGTATACAAAAAAGTTTCTTTGGGAAAGTTGTTTGTAATTATGAGTACAATCACGTGTTTAAATATCGTTCACTAATTACCAGTCACCCTATATATCCACCCTATAGCACTCACCCAAGGATATGGATCCCACAGCGTCCTTGTGAGTCGGAAGCCCAGCCCTTCGCCTTCATCTTCCGGGAGATTCAACTGTAAACATAAAACAATATAATTATTAAAATCGTTTCACATAAATAGTATGTATGACTACCTCATTGGTCGAGTGGTCGCAAGTGCGGCTGCCGGATCAGGTGTCTCGGGCAAAGCATTACTGGGCTTTTTTTTTGGCTTTTAAAAAATGACGCAATAGTAGCAGTCTGGATTTGTGGCTAGTAAATGGCAATAGGCTCACCCTCAATTACATGGGACTACTGGTGTATAACACAAATGGTGAAAAGTGTGTGTACATTGTATAGCGGCATTACGTGCCGTAATGTGCACCTCTGCCCTTCAGGGATGAAAGACGTGACACAGTAGCATTCCGCGACACACGAAGCGGCGATTGTCGCGGAATGCTGCTCATGAATATGAGCGTCTAGCATGGCTTGAAACTAGTCGAGTTCCGCATCAAACAGTTACGTGAGTAAGCCTAGGTACCTATTACTTGTTGGATCATGCATTGCATAGCAGTCAACACTCAAATCGTGTGAGCTTTAGCCTCGAATAGAATTCGACACGGTCAAGGGCAAATAAGGTTTCAATACTAGACGAAATACCAATTAAAGTTCAAACAACAATTAGAATTCAGATAAAGTGTACGTACAACACAACTACTTGTCTACGTATTAACAGTCGCGCATGCAAATTCTCCAATCGTTCGTGCATTGACGATGATCAATGCTCTCTTGACGTCCGCAGCAGTGCGAGAGGGACGGAGCTATGTAGGTTGTATAGCCCCGTCCCTCTCGCACTGCTCAGTGATCGACCATTCTGACACAATTGTAATAGCAGACTAAGGCCCCAGGGGGCCTACTCTAATTCAACGAAAAACGAAGTTTCGGACGAAACTTCGCAGATTGCATACTACAATTCTATTTATTGCAAACTTTCGTGAACAAAAATGAACGAATGAAATGAAGATAAATAAATAACTTTTGATATGAAATTAAAAATAAAACGTTATTTCAAGTAATTCTATTAGTAAATCAATAAAACCTCTTTTGGGTTCGAGAACCGGAGTAGGCCCCCAGAGTGTGATTTGTTCGCAGCGAGATGGAAGGATATATGTCGTGAGTGTTTAAGGTTTTTATGGAATGGTTATTATGGAATAGGAGGTTAACGAGCTAACGAGTCACCTGATGGTTAGCGATCAGCGCCGCCCATGGACACCCGCAACACCAGAGGAGTCACAGGTGCGTTGCCGGCCTTTTTCTAAAAAGGAGTAACTATGCTCTTTTCTTGAAGGTCGTATCGATTCGGAAATACAGTCGACCACAGCTCATTCCACAGTTTTGTGAGAATATGGACAGACTGCCTCGTTGACCAAAGAGAGGGGTGCGAGAGAGGTGAGACAATGAGTCTCGGGTTCGATTTCCGGGTCAGGCAAACTGCTGGGTTTTTTTTTCGGTTTTTCGAAAATTTCTTAGTAGTAGCATGGAGTCTGGAATTGTGCCCGGTATACGGCAATAGGCTCACTCCTTATTATATGGCACAAATGGCGAAAAGTGGGTGTACATTGTATAGCGGCATTACATGCCGTAATGTGCACCTCTGCCTACCCCTTCGGGGATAAAAAGCCGTGAGGTTGTGTCATGGATGGCTGATGAATTAGTTTTAATTATGTTATTAAAATTCTTGTACTTTTTTGCCAATATATCACTTTAACTGTATAATGTATTGGTTTAAGCTGTAAAATTGTGCGTATTTTTTTCAAAATAAGCGAATGGGCATTACGTGCTGCAATGAGACAGTAACCTATGGAGTTTCTCGCTCGTTCTTCTCCATAGGAATCTACACTTTGGAACGAGCAAATAGAACAACTAGAGGACTGACCGACAGACAGACGTTATTAATATTATTATATTTGCTTTGACGTTCAAAAGTGCCTTCCTGGTCTATTTGAAATAAATCATTTTGACTTTGACTAATGTGCACTTATGCCTACCCCGTCGGCGATAGAAGGCGTGATGACGTAAAAAATATATACACATATAGTATAAATGGATAAGTAAATAGTATAATAATAGTATAACAGTGACAGCGATGCGGACGAGTACTTCGACGCCTAACGAGAATTTTTATTTTATTTTTTCTTTATTTTAGTTTTAAGTTAGTTTTTATTCCTTTTTTTTAGGTATTTTTAAGTTGTAAATAATGTGTAAGTAATCATAATAATTTACTTCGAATAACAGAGTAAATATAGTACCTATATACATATACACATACGATATAAACGAGCGAGGCCACGCATTGAGTGCGGTCTCAAATGTGAAGGTGAAGTATACAGCTTTAATGTCAATGTCGACCGGATTCGGAACTTTTTGAGACGAGGAAGTAGTTCCTCGTGAGTGGGTAGGCAGAGGTGCTTGTGTTCAATCTATAGCAATGTTATACTTAGAATTTAATTAGTGAAGAGGTTGTTTGAACGCGTTAATCTAAGGAACTAGTGGTTTGAATTGAATAAGTAATTATTTTGGGATAGTCAATTCATCGAGAGAGGCTTCATCAGACTACCTCGTTAGCCGAGTGGACTCAAGTGCGACTGCCAAACAAGAGGTCTCTAGTTCGATTCCTGGGTCGGGCAAAGTATTACAAGGCTCTTTCGGTTTTTTGATAATTTCTCAGTAGTAGCACGGAGTCTGGAATTGTGCCCGATATATGGCAATAGGCTCACCCCCTATTACACGGGACTTATAACACAAATGGTGAAAAGTGTGTGTACATTGTATAGCGGCATTACATGCCGTAATGTGTACCTCTGCCTACCCCTTCGGGGATAAAAGGCGTAACGTTGACGTTTTAGCCATGTAGAGCGCGTGACCCGCACGGAAGTAGCTAATCTATTTTTATACATATTATAAAATTAATTTAATAATAATAAAGAGGTTATTTCAAAGCGCTAATAATCGGAACTATAGGTCCGAATTTAATCATTCTTCTTGTGGCACACAGTCCATTTATCAAGGAAGGTTATAGGCTATTTAACATCACGTTACAATCAATAGAAGCCGAGCAGAGTGGGTAAAACCGCGCGGAAGTAGCTAAAATTAATTTAATGAAGAGGTTTTTTCAACGCGCTAATCTCCGAAACTACTGGTCCGAATTGAATAATTATTTTTGTGTCGGATAGTCCATTTATCAAGGAAGGCTATAAAACATCACACTGCAATCTATGGGTGCCGAGCAGAGTGGGTGAAACCCCGTGGAAGTAGCTAAAATTAATGTAATGAAGAGGTCATTTCAACGCGCTTATCTCCGAAACTACTGGTCCGATATAGACAATACTTTTTGTGTTGGATAATCCATTTAGGCATTGAGGAAGGCTATATGCTATAAAACATCACGCTACGATTCCTAGAAGCTGGGCAGCGAGTAAAACCACGCGGCAATAGCTAGTCGTTTTTAACCTTCACCATGAATTTAAAATGGGGTCGCTTGTCGTTCGCGACTTCCGAAATGAGTCAATAAACTGATCGAATAAAGGAAATCGTATATCATAAAATAAAATCGATTTCCGAATTAATATATATATGTATGTATATAATATATGAGGATATTGCCGGAAATATACTTAGTTATAAATTAATTTTATTGTTCTCACAATATCCGTAATCAAAATTATATTAATGTATTAAGAATACATTATGTCACTATCCCTACTCTTCCCGTGGGTGTAGTATACCCTACTTTGATTGCACGGGTGACGCGGTGGCTAGGTTACTGACTGCCATGCAACGTGTAGCGGGAACAACTCTTTGTGTGATCCACAAATTGTTGTTTCGGGTCTAGGTGTCATGTGTATGTGAACTTGTATGTTTGTAAACGCACCCACGACACAGGAGACAATCCTAGAGTGATGCAAAGGGTTAAAAAAAGAAAAAGAAGACACATTAGACAGAGACCGTGCAGCAGCGCTCTCTGATAAACCTGAACCTTTTACACTGCGATCTCCAACCCGCCTGCCTGCGGAGATTATGGCAAACCCTCTTATGTAGAGGAGGCTCGTAGTCCAGCAGTGGACTGTCGCCCGACTATTAATAAATAAAAATAAATAAATAAAATTTATTTATTTTCCACCATATTTATACAGACATTGGTCTTAAAAACTAAGCTTATATAATAATTAATAATATAATAAATTCTGTAGCAAGTTACACGACCAGGTTAAAAACAATTGAAATAACAAGTGGTGGGATTCAGGAACCCAAACTAGGAAAACCTGTACTATGGGCTCCTGGCCTTTCCCTCACGGATATGGACTATTATTTTATAAATTATATAAATTTATATGAAAGTAAATTCAAATAAACAAAACTAAAACTTCTTCTATAATAAAATATTAATAATAAAATTTAAAAAGTACCAATCTGTATGTGTGTGTGTGTGTGTGTGTGTGTGTGTGTGTGTGTGTGTGTGTGTGTGTGTGTGTGTGTGTGTGTGTGTGTGTGTGTGTGTGCGTGTGTATGTGGTGAAAAGTAATACATATTTGTGTGTGAAGTGATGTACGCATGCATGTATACCATGTTGTGAGAATGTGTGACCAATGACATGCGTTAGCATAAAGTAGTGAGTAGTTGTTCTGTCTGTTCGTAATCTAGTTCTAAAAGCCATTGAGTAACTTTTTTTTACATTCTAATTTGGACAGTTTGACGATTTCAAGTTTTTTGTTTACTTTATTATATAAATTATTACTTCTATAGTTGAGGAATTTTTGGGCAAAGGATGTGTGGACTGGAACTGGATTACAAACATCAAAGTATCTTCTTTTGTTTTGTTTGTTTCGGATTGAAGGGAGATCAATAGATGTGTGCTTTTTAAGGATGATGTCAAGTATATAGAGTTGTCTAACTGTAAGGACGTTGCTGTCTTTATACAATGAAGTAGTTGGGTACAGTCTGGGTTTGGATAGTGCTACTTTTAGAATTAATCGTTGGCCTCTTTCGACTGTAAGGAAGTGAGATTTATGGGAGCCACCCCAAATAGAAATGCCGTAACAGAGAATGGATTGACAGAGTGATTTATACACAGTTTTTATTATTTTCCAGCATGTAACATGTCTAAGGTTTTTAAAAATATGAATAAGTTTTCTAGTCTTTTGCGTTAAGTTAAAAATATGTTTTTTGAAAGTTAAATTTTGATCGATTGTTATGCCTAAGTATTTTATTGTGTCGGTTTTGGATATATTTGGACAAGTGGAACAATTAAAAACAGAGGAGTGACAAGAATGAGCGTAAATATTAAAGTTATTAGGGATGGATGTGAAATTGTGTATTGAGTAAGTGATGTACTTAGTTTTGGCTGCATTTAATGTTAACTTATTGATAGCGAGCCAGTGAGTAACTATATTAAAGCCATTTTGAGCAGAGCTAAATGTCTCGTCCCAAGTGTCTCCGAAAAAGGTTAGTGTCGTGTCATCTGCATATGATAGTATTTGACAGTTGTTAAAGTTTAAATTACATAAGTCATTAATATAACAAAGAAATAGAGTTGGGCCTAAAATACTGCCTTGAGGCACACCCATGTTAATGTCATTTTCTGTACTTAATGTGTTTCCTATTCGAACCATTTGGGTACGATCTTCTAAATAATTTTGAAAAAGAGCTAGTTGATTATTCCTGATACCCAGTTTTTCTAATTTTTCTACCAAGAGTCGTGGACAGACTGTATCAAAAGCCTTTTGCAAATCTAAAAATATAGTCAAACATTTTTTCTTATTATCCAATTTGTCAACAATGAATTCGCTAAAACTATGTAGACAATCAGTGGTTGAGATACCTTTCCTAAAGCCATATTGGTTTTTGGAAAGGATATTTTTGTCTTCTAAAAATTTTATGAGATTATTATTTATTATCCTTTCAAATATTTTTGACAAGATTGGAAGCATAGCTATAGGTCGGTAATTAGAGGCATCCTCTTTATTCCCACTTTTAAATATAGGCACGATTACAGACTTCTTTAGACATTTTGGAAAAACACCTTCTGTCAGGCATCTATTTAGGATAAAAGTAAGAGGAGGAACTATGATGTTTTTTAAATACTTTAACACAACTGGAGAAATGTTGTCCCAGCCCGAACCACAGTCAGGACGTAAATTAATAATAATCTTCTCAACTTCTTCTTCAGTTGTCTCGAGGAGAACAAGAGAGTTAGAGATAGAGTCGGTATTTGAGACATTGTTAGGAAGTGGACTAAGACCGGAAGGAATTTTTTTGGCTAGTTCAGAACCTATGTTCGAAAAATAATTGTTTACTTCATTTAAGGAGTCTACTGGTGAGGTTTTAATATTTAAGAGTTCTAACGGCTGATTATTAGGTTTTTGTAAGCTGGTTATAGTTTTTATGGCAGTCCAAATCTTTTTATTGTTATTTCCTGCTGATTTAAGTAAATTACTATCATATTGTCTTTTACATTTTTTTAATATATCATTACAAAAATTTCTGTATCTAGTATATGATATTTTTAAGATGTTATTGTCGGGATTTTGCTTTAGTTTGTAGTGCATTCTATCTCTAGTTCTAATGCATCTTAAGAGACCAGGCGTTATCCAGGGTTTCAAAGTTACTTTTTTTCTGGGGACTTTCCGGCTTGTTGTATTTTTAGTTATAATTTGTTGTATGCTATCTACTAAATAGTTCATCGATTCATCTGCGGTGATATTCTTGTTGTATACATGGTTAAAATCTATTTTCTCACAGTCATTCAACAGTTGTTCATAATTTATTTTATTTATTATTTTGCACTTGTTGAGTTTATGTTGGTTACCGGAGTACATACAAAAAAGAACAGGCTCATGATCAGTGATAGCGGTCTGTAGGATAAAAGTGTGTGAGTATATTTTTGTTTTAATAATAACATGGTCGAGGCAACTGTTTCCTCTAGTTTGTTCATAATGGGCAGGTATCATACCGAAGAAAGCAAGAATGTCGAGATAATTAGAAGTATTTAGATTAATTTCTTTTATATTTATATTAAGGTCTCCCACGAGAATAATATTTTTAAAATTTGAAAGACTTGTGAGTAATTGCTGTAAAGAGCTTAGGAAATTGTCCAATGAAAGAAAACTAGGTGGCCTATAGATTGCAATAATGGCGGTTTCATTATTTATCTTTAAGAGGAGACAGTTTGCTTCCAGTATTTCTGGTTCTTCTATTTTGCAATTAATATCACTATTTATGTAAATAACTAAACCATCATTTTGATTATAATTGCGTGACGTTGAGAAGCTGGAGTACCCGGGTAATACGGGAAGGCTGTTGACGGATGAGAGCCAGCATTCAGATAAAATTATTACATCACAGTTGAACTGTAATCTGTTTAGTAATACATTTAAGCTGAGAAAGTTTTTGTTAAGACTTCTAATGTTTTGTTGTAGAATTTTTAGGTATAGGTTTGGATTGGATAATACATTTTTACATAGCTCAGGGTCGCAAGTATGCAGTTCCGTTAAGTGGAAACTGTCGATACTGTCTATATTGTTTAAGTCAGCGAATTTTGATTATTATAAAACGGTGTCGTTTTGATTTGACATTCGATGGTATTTTTGTGTTGCAAGTATGTTTATAATTTGGTAGTACAATGTAAAAATGTAACAGGTTTGCATTGTAAATTATATAATTGTATGTGATATAATAAAGTGTGAATTGCGTGAGATATGTATTATAGCGCTTAATAAGTGGAGAGAGTGTTGAGTGTAAGTTGAAGGTTGAAAGTGTAAGTTTTGTGTAAGTGTGTATGTGTGTATAATATTGATGATGACTACTTACAAGTACAACTCTGACTCCTTCAGGATACTGTTCTTCATCATTCTCTGTGGTCGAGGACACCTCTGGTGCTGGTGGATCCATCTGCAAGATGAAATATATAAACATCATTAAACTATTTGAATTTTATTGAAGATTTAACTAAACACACGGTTTACTCCCGTACATTAATGGAGAAAAGCTCTAGTAGTTTCAAGTCACAAAGGGACTCTCCGCACAGCCTACTCCTGATACGCTGCTCATGATGAAGAGTCCCTGTGTGACTCGAAACTAGTAGAGTGTTATTGTAACTTTCGTGAGACATACTAAATTAATTATTATGTTATCGGCTTACTAACGTGATTGGCAACTAGTAGAGTTCCTCGTCAAACAGTTACATGAGTAAGCCGATAATATCATAATTAATTTAGCCGATAACATAATAAAAAAATATTTTGGAAAAATTCATAACTTGGTACCATGAAAACATGAGTTTAAAAACCCTTACCGTATCGTTTGTTATGTTATCTAGAAACCGTGCACTTGATATGTATACCTCCTTTTGTTACACCGTGTATATGTATAATATGATCAAACATAATAAACTAATGCATAATTATTGCATTAATGTGCAAGGAATGCACACAATGCTTACAAATATTCTTATGCTAAGTATTTGTTTATTTATTCTATGATTAGTTTCAAGCGATGTTATGAATTACTCTGAATTGCATATTTTTATTATGCAATTGTGCAATTGTCACGTGTCAAGACGCCCGCTTCTTATGCATTTTTTTAAGGGGAGAAAATCATCCAATGACTTCTCGCGCCTTGGACGAGGCGAAAGGGAGTATTAGACTCTTACTGACTAAAAACCACCCCGTTCCTACTCCTGCTTTTCGAGCCGGAGCCCCGGTAACCCACTAGGTAGTCCGCAGCTTATGTATGAGAGTGCGGGCTCGAAACCTACCAACGGCAAGTACCATTGTGATTTTTCCGTGTTAGGTACATGTACTTTCTAAGATTATTTAGACACCACTGACAAACGGTGAAAGAAAACATCGTGAGATTCGCATCGAAACAACGCTTGCGTTGTGTTTCGTTATGTGAGTGAGGTTACTGGAGGCCCAATCTTCCCAATCCCCGATTCCCCAATAACCCTTAAATTCCTAACCCCCAAAATGCCAGCAACGCACTTGTAACGCCTCTGGTGTTTCAAGTGTCCACGGGCGGCGGCGATTGTTTACCATCAGGTGATACGTCTGCTCGTTTACCGGCTTATACCATAAAAAACACAAACTAGTTTCTTTTCAACACCTAAATGTAGCTTTTAACATTTCAACCTTTTAATTTGAATGAAAACAAAAACAAAATGAAATTATAATATGATTTGAATTGACAATCGTACACAAAATCTTTTGTTTTTTAGTGAGAAATGTCATAGGTAGAGGAATGACGCACAGACTGACTTGTTGCGGATTTTATAAATACATATTTGATTGTTTATATACCTATATCTTAAATGAATATCGAATCAAGAATAAATCGATTGTTAAAATTATTACTGGTATAACGAAAATTGCGTCATCGTGGCTTATAGTCTAAGTAAGTCTAGTATAAGGATGATTATTTAGCAGAGATGTGCTATATAGCTATAGAACACGCCGGTAAATGAGCTGACGTATCACCTGATGGTAAGCAATCGCCGTCGCTCATGGACACCCGAAACACCAGAGGCGTAACAAATTCGTCGGCCTTTTAGGGTTATTGAGGAATCGGGGACTGGGAAGGAGGTAATTGGGCCTCCGGTAACCTCACTTACACAACGAAACACAACGCAAACGTTGTTTCACGTCGGTTTTCTGTGAGGCCGTGGTATCACTCCGGTCGAGCCAGCACAGCAGTGCCGAAGCATGGCTCTCCCACACTTATGATCCATTTATATATATCATATCACGTATCTCCCACGCTTAGGGATGGTTGGTGAAAACAGCTGTGGCACTTCCTTTCGCTCGCCTCTCCCAAGGCGGGAGAAGTCATTAGATGTTTTTAACACCTCAGAAAAGTTGATAAATAAAAATGTCGTAGTGGCCCGGAGGTTTAAGACGCCCGCTTCTCATGCATGAGAGTGCGGGCTCGAAACCTACCAACGGCAAGTATCAATGTGACTTTTCCAAGTTATATGTACTTTCTAAAACTATTAGCTTCTCCCATTGGCTTCCCCCCCTTTCCCGTGGGATAAAAAATACCCCATGTATTATTCCAGACCATAATCTACCCCTGTTCCAAATTTCATCCCGATCCCTTCAGTCGTTTTGACGTGATTGAGTAACAAATATACACACAACTGCCTCTTTGGCCGAGTGGTTGCAAGAGGTCTCGATTTCGATTCCCGGGTCGGACGAAGTAAGTACTCCTGGGCTTTCTTGGGTTTTAAAAAAATGTCTCAGTAGTAGCACGGAGTCTGGAAATGTATCCAGAATATGGCAATAGGCTCACCCCCTATTACATGGGACTTATAACACAAATTTTGAAAAGTGTGTGTACATTGTATAGCGGCATTACGTGCCGTAATGTACACCTCTGCCTAACCCCTTCGGTAGTAAAAGGCGTGACGATAAAAAAAAACAAACATACACACAAACACACAAACTTTCGTATTTATAATATTAGTAAGATTATTTTACCTTATATATATTTCACTTTAGTAGATTTTAAAATTCAATTTAAGTACATATAAACAATTCTTAAAACTTTTTCTCACGTTAACACATTTGAACATAAACTTTAATTAACTTATATAGGTACTATTATTTGTTACTAATATCACTGATTATTATTTAAAAAATCACTTGTTTGTTTAATTTCGTTTCACTTTAACGCGTGTAGCAAGCTCAGTAGATCGGTAAGGACTGTCATTCAAGCATTCATCTTGACGACTAGTGTTGTATGTTAATTGTGAAAGTGTATCGATGAACATGTGTCGATAAGTTAGAATCGTATTTATTTTTATGAAACACGCCGGTAATCGAGCAGACGTATTACCTGATGGTAAGCAATCGCCGCCGCCTATGGATACCTGAAACACCAGAGGCGTTACAAGCGCGTTGCCGGCTTTTTGGGAGTTAGGAATTTAAGGGTTATTGTTCGGGAATCGGGGATTGGGAAGATTGGGAAGGGGTAATTGGGCCTCCGGTAACCTCACTCACACAACGAAACACAACGCAAGCGTTGTTTCACGTCGGCTTTCTGCTCGGCCGTAGTATCACTCCGGTCGAGCCGGCCCAGCAGTGCCGAAGCATGGCTCTCCCACACTTATAATCGTATAACAGCTCACACATAGGACGCAATTAGTTTTAAGTCTTTCTATCGTGCTTGGCGACTGGGCTTCTCCCAGTTGTGCAGTCTCTTTTGTGCCTTTAGGCTTAAGTCGTTCTGTCTCCTGCATTAAATTCACCGAGGGAAGTGGAAACTATTGTTTTCTTTTTCTTCTCCTCTAATAATATCTTCTGATTTGGTTCGTTGCGGGATCTAAGCCAGTTATTCATGTCCCTGGGACGTTGGACTTCAGTGTTCCGGTGTTTGCGTGGTTGTATCTACTGTAGATCCTGGTGCACAGGAGTTGAAGCAATGGGAGGTTGAGGCGGGTTTGTCCCATAAAAAAAAGGGAGAATCGTGACGTTAGGTAGTGTGCAACTTGCATAGCGAGGTTCATGGAAGATGTAACACGTTCTCCCTAGGGATGTGCCGTAACAGGCGTTGCACCTTGTGAGCGCTTGAGCAGGTCTAATCACCTGATGATAAGCAATCACCGCCGCCCATGGACACCCAGAGGTGTTACAAGTGCGTTGTCGCACGTGCATTGCCGCCCTTCCCTCAATTCTTTCGGGGTTAGGAACAAATACATTGCCGCCAGTCCCCCAAATGTTTTGGGTTAGGAATATAAGGATTGTTGGGGAATTAGAATTGGGAAGATTAGTAAGGGGGGTAAATTGGTTAAATCCGGTAACGTCACTTATGTACACAACGCAAGCGTTGTTTCACGCCGGTTTTCTGCTCGGCCGTGGTATCACTCCGTTCGAACCTACGCATGACTTTCCCACACTTAATAAATTATATCGAATAATTTAATACTATATATCGATATCGATAACCTTACTACTAACGCCAATCACTATACACCAGTTAGCCTCAGTCGAGAATCGAAGGTCATACAATCAAGTTTATATGTTACACAACATACGAGTAACTGGTTAATGGGTACACATTACTTACCTATATGTTATTAGGTCTGTTGTTAATTACTCTTCACGCGGGTTTCATATACCCTACCTAGTAAGTGAAGTCAAAGTCAAAGTCAAAATTATTTATTTCAAATAGACCAGGAAGGCACTTTTGAACGTCAAAGCAATTATAATAATATTAATAACGTCTGTCTGTCGGTCAGTCCTCTAGTTGGTCTATTTGCTCGTTCCAAAGTGTAGATTCCTATGTAGAAGAACGAGCGAGAAACTCCATAGGTTACTCTTTTTCAATCAGGTTCACAATACAATTCTTGGTTACATTGTTTCGATTGCTTCAGCTATGTGAGAACAATGTAAAATTACTATTCAGTCAAAGTGATAGAAAAAGAAAATAACCTTGAGGCTACTCATTTGATGAGATTCTTTTTTTATGGTATAAGTCGGTAAACGAGGAGACGGGTCACCTGATGGTAAGCAATCGCCGTCGCCTATGGACACTTGAAACACTAGAGGCGTTATAAGTGCGTTGCCGGCCTTTTGGGGATTAGGAATTTAATGGTTGTTTGGGAATTGGGGATTAGGAAAGGGTTAATTGGGGATTAGGAGAGAGGTAATTGGGTATTAGGAAATGGGGAAACTGAGGGTAAAGGGGCCTCAAATAAGCATCAGGTGAACGGTCGATTACTGGCTTACAACATGAAAAAAATAACTGGTGAAAAATAGGTGTTACATTGTAGGTACCACTTTGTATACACCTTTGAAGACATATACATTTTTAATATCCTTCCGTAATTTTAAACATATAGGAAATTATTTTAAATATATTACTTTATAATCTTATTCATTAACATAAAATTAATATATTTATTGATACTTAACCTAGCTTCTCTCGCGTTCACTCGCTGCTCGGCTCCTATTGAGCATAGCGTGATGTTTTATAGCCTATAGCCTTCCTCGATAAATGGACTATCCAACAAAAATAATTATTCAAATCAGACCAGTACTTGACTGCCTCGTTGGTCGAGTGGTCGCAAGTGCGACTGCCGAACAAAGGGTCTCGGGGTCGGGCAAAGTATGACTGGGCTTTTTTTCGATTTTTCTAAAATTTCTCAGTAATATTTATGTAAATTACTTAACTCAGTGGAATTGTGCCCAGTATATAGCAATAGGCTCACCCCCTATTACATGGGACTTATAACACAAATGGTGAAATGTGTGTGTACATTGTATAGCGGTATTACGTGCCGTAATGTGCACCTCTGTATACCCCTTCGGGATTAAAAGGTGTGACGTTGTTTTGTAGCGGACCAGTAGTTCCGGAGATTAGCGCGTTCAAACAAACAAACTCTTGATATTTATATATTAAAATATATTTAATATTTATGTAGATTTACTATATGTCAAGTTGAAGGATAATACATACATATATAAGGAAAATACGTCATCTGTATATGTAACAAAAACAAAATATTTTAAATCTAAATCTAATATATATATAAAATTCTCGTGTCACAGTTTTCGTTGCCATACTCCTCCGAAACGGCTTGACTTGAATTTTGATGAATTTTTTTGTGCTTATCCGGTATCTATGAGAATCGGCCAACATCTATTTTTCATCCCCCTAAATGTTAGGGGTAGTACAACCCTATTTTTTTAATTTTCCGCGGACGAAGTCGCGGGCAGAAGCTAGGATTTAACAAAAACGTGATTTTTGCTAACGTAACGTTGCTGTGGACGCGTTTGGCTTCCACCAATCACATTCATTGGTACACATAGCTTAGCAATGGTGGAAACGGACTCAGCTAAGTTATGTTTTTTTATATGGAAAGATGCGTGGATGGCTTCCCTACTATCGATACATCGCATACTCGTACTGCGCATCTTCCTAATACAGCTATGTGGCGACACTCTGACAAGTGACAATTGACAGATGACAGAAGACACATAGACTATCTACGAGTAAATAAACGGATGACGTCACAAATATCCTGCATCACACATATGAAGTTTACATGCGAATTAAGACGGATAGAAAATCCCAACGAACAACAGTTGGGCAGAAAGCCCGCCAGGCATGATCACCTCGCCTGGTCGGAGGATCCTCCTTTTCTTAGGGAACTTTACTCGCTGTTCCCTAAAGCTACATAGCTTAGTATCAGTGGAAACGGTCATATAGTTTCACAGCTTAACTATTACATCTTCGTAGCATAGTTACATAGTACATTTATGGTGGAAAAACACGCTAAAAACCGACGTGAAACAACGCCTGCGTTGTGTGAGTGAGGTTACCGGAGGCCCAATTCCCCCCTTCCCAATCCCCGATTCCCCAACAACACTTAAATTCCTAACCCCCATAAAGCCGGCAACGCACTTGTAACGCCTCTGGTGTTTCAAGTGTCCATGGGCGGCGGCGATTGCTCACCATCAGGTGATCCGTCTGCTCGTTTACCGGCTTATACCATAAAAAAGAACCTAAATTTTAAACTGCGATCTAAACCTTGTTAGGCAAGCATGGGGATTATAGAAAAATCGCTCTTTTTTAGGAGATACATAGTCTAGCTCCGAATTTTAGGGAACAGAGAGTAAAGTTCCCTAAGTAAAGCAGTATTCTCCGACCAGGCGGTGATCGTGTCTGGCAGCTTTCTGCCCAACTGTAGTTCGTTGGGATTGTTATCCGTGTTTATTCGCATGTACACTTCACATGTGCGATGTATGGTTTATGACGTCATCCGTTGATTTGTTCGTCGATAGTCTATGTGCGACTTCTGTCATCTGTTATTTGTTAGGTGTTCAAAACTAAAATTAAATAAAACACAGAAACATAATTTGATTTATTTATTTATTTCTATTAATCTTTTTTGGGGATTCGTATTAAATATTATAAAATAACTGGTGACATTTAAATGCCATTGCTTACGTATAAACAGCATTGATACCTAATATATTAGGGTAGATGACTAATGTTTATTTCAATGTCCGTCTTGTAGATTATTTTAAAACATTACACACGTATTTTTTATTTTCTTACCGAAACAAATACTTTTGAATATATTATATATTATATTGATTTGAAACTATAGAGTTTCTTGCTCGTTCTTCTCCATAGGAATCTACACTTTGGAACGAGCAAATAGAGCAACTAGAGGACTGACCGACAGACAGACGTTATTAATATTATTATATTTGCTTTGCCGTTCAAAAGTGCCTTCCTGGTCTATTTGAAATAAATGATTTTGACTTTGACTGACTTAAATATCGCGTGACGTTACTTCTAGGTGCGTTTTATACGTAGAAATGACGTATTTGCCCCCACTCCTAAACTTTGATTCGTTTTATCTCAGTATTGTTATCTTATATGACAAAATAAAAAAATACGTGTCTAATATTTTTTCATTAGCTAACTGACGGACTAAATAGATTTTTAATTTTCATACCCCGCCTTCATCCCTATTATTATAAATTTAAAAAATAAATTAAGACACATAAATGCCACAAAACGATAGGATATAACGTTAATCCCCACACAAATCGCCAACCATGGGGATTAATGAGAAATCTCCAAAAAAGACACCTATATCCAACAGAATACAATTTCCAACTAATTCCGATGAAAAAAGCGGTCACCCATCCAAATTTTGACCTTGTTTAACCTGGTTATTTGAGGGTATTATTGTCTAACACATCTGTATCTTCATTCCTATACCGACTGCTGCGATAGGGGGTAGGTAGCTTTAGATGTACAGTCCTAATATGTAGCTTCCTAGAGTTTGACTGAGAAAATGTTTTTCCACAGTGAATACATTGGTAGGGCTTCGCTCCGGAGTGTACCTGAAACAAATTTTGTAAAATAAAATCAATTGGGTAGTTTCCTAGGTCAAAAATAAATTATTTTGATATTTCAATATAATAAAATATCCCAAAATAATCCTATTTTCATTCATTCATTTGACGATATACTTATTTATTTAATTTTTCTTGCTATTTTTTGCGTAATAAGTATGCTATTTGACGCAAAAAAATTATGACGTCATAATTTGCAATGTCATACAAAATTCATAGAAAATATCGTTTTTGACATTTCGATAAAAGTATTGAATTTGACTAGTAGGATAATACCCTATTAAAGGCAGAGTAGAACCACCTTTACTCTTCGTTGAGAGCAGTGGCGTAGCGTGCTTTGGCGGGGCTCTGTATAAAAAAATATTTGTAGCCCCCTTTTTACTGTTATTTCTAAGGGGGGAAAATCATCTAATGTATTTTCCTGCCCTGTCTCTCAAAGCCTCAAAGAGTCAAAAAGGGGACTTACTAGGGGAAAAAAGAAAGTGATTATTTGGACGTTTGTAATTTCTGAAATTAAATAAAACGTGATGGCCCGATGGCCCAGGGCGACAAATTCTGGGGGGCGCCGATGCCGCCGCCGATGGGATCCCCAAAAACGAACACTTGATATTGCTTCCCTCAAGTGGGCGCCACAATATTTTTGACCGGGGTATCAGTGGCCCTTACGCCGGCACTACTAAGGGTGCAGGTTCTATCTAGCACATTTCAACTCTGTATTTTGCTGCAGGTATCACCAATCCGGTCCTGTCGGTACAGTGCTGTGAGCTATACATATAATTGTTTTACAAATAACCCTGTATATCTTACCCGATCATGTCTGTTTAAAGCAGCTTTATGTTTGAACGCCTTGGGACACACCGAACATTTGAATGGTCTCTCACCAGTGTGGGTCCGTTGGTGAATCTGTGACAAATATAAGCATTTTAATTGTACTTGAGACGGGATATTTACCATGTTTTTCTATGTCTATGAGTTTCCGATATTTCGGCACTGTTGCAAGCGCCATGATCACGGATAAACTTGCATCAAGAAACTCATAAAAATAGAAAAACATGGTAAATATCCCGTCAGTTAAAAAACTTATAATTATTTAAGTTAAAGTGTGTGAGAGCCATGCTTTGGCTCGTATGGGCCGGCTCGACCGGAGTGATACCACGGCCGAGCTGTACACCGACGTGAATGACAATCAGATCGATCTGTCGTCAGGAATGGAGGTGTATTTCCAATTACTAGAGACCCAAACAAACAAACGGGGCAAGCTAAATGAAACAGTTTACTAAATATCCGGCCATCCATAAATCACGTGAGGTTTTTTAACGATTTTTTGACCCCCGCTCCTCCTTGGTGATATGTGGTGAGATGTTAAATTAATACACTAAATATGAGCGGATTAACATTTTGTACGTAATACAAGTACATAAAAATATCATCTAAATTGGTTTAAGTTTAGAAATGCATAATTATAATAATATTCTTTAATGGGGGAGTGGAACAACCCACACTACACCCCGTTTTAAGGTTTAAAAATCCCGGCATTGACGTAAAAAATAATACACTGTTCAAGCCATGCTAGAGGCTCATATTTATGACGTAGCGACGTATCGTTACGTAAGCCGATATAATTATAATTAATTTAGTATGTCTCACGAGAGTTATAATAAAACTTACCTTTAATCTCTGAAATATACTGAACCGCTTGGGGCAGTCTCTGCATTGGTAGGGCTTCTCTCCCGTGTGTATTCGCTGATGGCATACCAGTGATGCATTGGACTGGTAACAAAATATATATATCCTGGTTAAAAGGTTAAAAGGAAATATGGTATAAGCGACAAAATATGAAATGTTCAGGAGAGCCGTTTAAACTCGTCGGTCGTCGAAAGAAAATTATTAAATTCCTAACCCGAAAAAGCCGGCGCACTTTTAACGCCTCTGGTGTTTTGAGTGTCCATGTGCGGCGGCGATTGCTTACCATCAGGTGATACGTCTGCTCGTTTACCGGCTTATACGATAGTAGACCATTCACCTCTAACACATCTCTCAATTAAAAGTTAGCATGTAGGAGCACCTAAATAATAAACACCTAAGTTACAGGTTGGTATAAAGCTAAAAAATAAAAGTGCCACCTATATTAGCTTGGGGGTTTCCTTAAAATTTAGGAGAGTTTGATGAAAATCTACCATAATTATAGATAAAAGTATATATTTCCAAAATACTCACTATACAAGTTTTCCCACATATTTCACACACCCAGTCCACGTGGGGGCGTCTGTCTCGCGGCTTGTAGGGTTGCAGTTTGATTCCCAGGTGGACACGTTGGTAGTGGATCGAGAAGGAGCGGCTGTGAGCGAACTGTCTGTCACACTGAGGTATATGTTAGTTTCTGGGGTAAACAGAAGTTTTTACATGTCATTGGGCGGCAGCGATTGCTTACCATCAGGTGATACGTCTGCTCGTTCGCTCGTTTACCGGGGAGTTTGTCTGCGTGTTTCATAAAAAAAAAACATTTGATGGGTCGACGTTTGGCCGCTATCTCGCCTGATAGTAAGTGATGATGCGGCCTACGATGGAGCACGTCTGCCCATAAGCAACCTATTCACTCGGGCCTTGAAGACACCCAGGTTATACCCATCAGGAAACACAAGTGTTAAGCGACGTCTCGCGTGAGCGATCTAGAAGCGAACGCGAAGCGGTGCGGTGACACGCGAATTGGGTACTTTCCTAGGTCAAAAATAAATTATTTTGATATTTGAATATAATAAAATATCCCAAAATAATCGTATTTTCATTCATTCATTTGACGATATACTTATTTATTTAATTTTTCTTGCTATTTTTTGCGTAATAAGTATGCTATTTGACGCAAAAAAATTATGACGTCATAATTTGCAATGTCATACAAAATTCATAGAAAAGTAACGTTTTTGACATTTCGATAAAAGTATTGAATTTGACTAGTAGTATAATACCCTATTCAATGCGATGCGGAGTGACGGCGGCTATGTCCTACGTGCATGCGAATCGTTTCGTTTTGTTTCTACGCAACGTCACGCCTTTAATCCCCGAAGGGGTAGGCAGAGGTGCACATTACGGCACGTAATGCCGCTATACAATGTACACCCACTTTTCACCATTTGTGTTATAAGTCCCATGTAATAGGTGGTAAGCTTATTGTTTCTGTTTCCGACATTATTGACAAAAACGTGACGGCACCGCGTTCAGTTCGCGCGACAATATTAAGCCCCAATTGATCGCGTTCATCCGCTAAACCACATGTGGTGTGTGACGTAAGCTACGTCAATATGTCCATTAATCACGTGAGTATTATTTAACGTTTTTTTTATAATCCCCACACAAGTCGCCAACAGTGGGGATTAAGAGAAAACTCAAAGACTGGGAGATATTTTTAGAACACCTTTAAGATGCTATAATGCGTCAGAATACTGTTAAAGGCATGACGTTAATCCCCACACAACTCGCCAAGCGTGGGGATTAAGAGAAATCTCAAAGACTGGGAGATACATTTAGAACACTTTATATAAAAAGAATAGTGTGTATATGGCACATACCTCTTCGCATTTGACTCCGTTATCATGTGTTTTCATGTGTTCCTTTAAAGCAAGCTGGGTCGGATAATTCTGCCCACATTGGTAGCACGAACTGGTAACAAGTAGATACATTTATAGTCAAAGTCAAAGTCAAAATCATTTATTTCAATTAGACCAGGAAGGCACTTTTGAAAGTCAAAGCAAATATAATAACATTAATAACGTCTGTCTGTCGGTCAGTCCTCTAGTTGCTCTATTTGCTCGTTCCAAAGTGTAGATTCCTATGGAGAAGAACGAGCAAGAAACTCCATAGGTTACTCTTTTCCAATCAGATTCACAATACAATACTTGGTTACATTGTTTCGATTGCTTCAACTATGTGAGAACAACAAACAAACTTATATTCAGTCAAAGTGATAGAAAAAGAAAATAACCCTGAGAGTAAGAGTATAAGTGTGTGAGTGAGGTTACTAGAGACCCAATTACCCCATTTCCGGAGCTGCGGACTACCTAGCGGGTTACCGGGGCTCCGGCTCAAAAAGCAAGACTAGGAACGGGGTGGTGTTTAGTCAGTAAGAGTCTGACACTCCGTCTCGTATCGCCCAAGGTGAGATAAGTCATTGGATGATGATTTTCCCCAATTTAATAGTCAGTAAGATTTATTTATGACACTCCCTCTCGCCTCACCCAAGGTGAAAGAAGTCATTGGATGATTTTCCCCCTTTAAAAAACTCTCCCCAATCTTCCCAATTCTTTTTCCTCAACAACCCTTAACTTACTAACCCCCCAAAAACCCCCACATGTGAGAAGCTTTAGCCTCTATTACTTTTGATCATCAACAAGAATACTTTGGTATTGACTTTTGACTTTGATTTTGACTGACCTGTACTTGGCATCGCATACACCGTCGGCAGTATGAGCGACATGCCGTGCCATAGCTTCGGCAGTCTTGAAGTGGGTGTCACATACACAACATGTGATCTTCGGACGCGTCACTATTACCTGAAAGTTACAAGAATTGTAAAGAATACTATATAGGGTGACTGGTAATTAGTGAACGATATTTAAACACGTGATTGTACTCATGATTACAAACAACTTTCCCGAAGAAACTTTCATGAGTACTCATTACTTTTATTTTTATCACAATAACGAAACTACAAAATTTCGCGCGCGTGTGATTTGTCATGATCAGCTGTTAGCAGCGAGGCGACCCGCATTATCGGAAGACTAGTATTTTGAACAAGATAGTTATTTTAGAACTTTACGCGCATATGCTAATGACATTTTGTTGTTTTGTTATTGTGATAAAAATACAACAATAATCAAATCAAATCAAATTTATTTTCAGAATTGCTTCCATAATTTGTTAGTAACAATGTTCTTAGCCTATGTTAGTAAAAGAAGAACAACAATAAAACAAAACAATGAAAGAAATTTAGGCACTTACTCTCGTGTGTAATACTTTGTCTGACCCGGGAATCGAACCCGAGACCCCTTGTCGCATTCAGGCAGACAGTGAATAATAAAACACAAATTGCACTCACCTCAACCTCCCTATGAGACTTCTTACAATGCATTCTTAACCCAACTTCACTTAGAAAGCTTTCTCCACAAATTTCGCAGCAATTTTTCGACGGATGGTGCAATCTAACATGTGTTAAATGACTAGTAGACTTCGAAAATGTTAGCCCACACATTTTACATACAAATTTATGGCCCTTATGCCATCGCAAATGTTCTTTCGCACGATGAGAGCTCTTGATTTCTAAGTTACATAGCTTGCATGTATATTTGCGTTCGTGGGCTGTTGTTATATGGGATTTTAAAGCTCTTGTATTGGGCCATCGCGTTTTGCAAATGTCGCACGTTTGGTCGCCTGATGACTGTAATGAAAAATTATCTATAATATAAAAATAAGTCGGGTTTTCATTCGTTGGAAAGGTCTCGGGCTCTGTGAGGTTTATAGTAAAGAAAATTTAGGAAAATTTAAAGAGAAAAGCAGGAAAATAGGGAAAATCATTAGTGGCGAAACGGAGTTCGCCGGGTTTGCTAGTTTATTTTAAATAATGTTAACGTTTCAGAAAATGATAGCGGTTTCCGTAATTGGATGCCTCGAAAATTAGGTCGTTTCTGGGCCATCCCGGAAATAATAGCTAATTATTTAAGATTTTAATAATCAATCAATAAGAGTCAATTATTTAAAAATCTATTTAGTTTCGTCAGTTAGATAATGAAAAAATATTAGACACGTATTTTTTCAATATTTAAATAAAACCAATCAAAGTTTAGCAGTGGGAGTAAATACGTCATTTCTACGTGTAAAACGTACCTAGAAGTGACGTCACGCAATATTTGAAATCAATATATCGAAAGTATTTGTTTCCGTAAGAAAAAAATGTATCTAATATTTTAAAATAATCTACAAGACGAACATTAAAATAAAAAATTGTCATCTACCCTATTCGATGTTACAATTTACCCCAGAAATAATTAAAATTTTACGGAAAACGGTCCCCGGAAATAATTCCGAAACCTGTTCCCGGAAATAATTCCGAAACCTGTTCCCGAAAATGACGCCGAAACCTGTTCCCGGAAATGACGCCGAAATTATACAGTTTCGTTATACATACCGGGTCATGTCGTATCATATGTTTCTTATACGTCTCGTCTTGAAGGAACCCTTTGAAACATAGCTCGCATTTGTAGAAGGAGTTTATATAATTCTGTGAATTCTTTCTCGCTAATAATTCGTTGTATTGTTCCTCTTTTGTTAGGCATTTTAACTGGAAAATGGAAACAAGGAATAAGTCAAAGTCAAAATTATTTATTTCACATAGACCAGGAGGTACTTTTGAACGTCAAAGCAAATATAATAATATTAATGTGGCGACACTCTGACAAGTGACAGATGACAGACGTCCCACATAGACTATCGACGAGCAAATCAACGGATGACGTCACAAATATCCTGCATCGCACATATGAAGTTTGCATGCGAATTAACACGGGTAGAAAATCCCAACGAACAACAGTTGGGCAGAAAGCCCGCCAGGCTGAACACCTCGCCTGGTCGGAGGATCCTCCTTTTCTTAGGGAACTTTATTCTCTGTTCCCTAAATTAATAACGTCTATCTGTCGGTCAGTCCTCTAGTTGCTTTTTTTGTTCGTTCCAAAGTTTAGATTCTTATGGAGAAGAACGAGCAAGTAACTCCATAGGTAAAAATATATAAGGTGTTCTAAAAGTATCTGCCGCGGCTTTAATGGGAGGTAGTGTTGTGTTTGAACATTACAATAGTGAATGTAAATTATTGAGTAATTTTTCTTTTTGCCTTTGATGCTGTGGCTGATAATTTTAGAACACTTTATATTTTCTGTTAAACAGTTTCAATGAGCTATATTTTACCAATCAACCCCTTTAGTTTGATTGTTGTAGAAAAAATTACATTATATATTGTATGGTCATCAATATTAAGAGTGTGTACCAAATATCAGATCAATCTGTTGTCAGGCAGGGGTGTGGAATTCCAATTACTAAAGACCTGAACAAACAAACGAGGCTTTTCCACCAGAGATGCTACGTTGCTGTGGATGCGTTTAGCTTCCACCAATCATATTCATTGGTACACATAGCTTAGCACTGGTGGAAACGGCCTCAACTAAGCAATGGCTTCCACCAATCATAGCTTACACATAGCTTAACACTGGCGGAAACGGACTCAGCTATGTTTTTTATATGAAAAGTTGCTTGCCTTTTCTACTATCGATACATCGCATACTCGAGCTACACAATTTCCTCGCATAGCTACATAGCTTAGTATCGGTGGAAACGGTTACATAATTTCACACCTTTTTTATTGAGGGCAAAATTATCCAATGACTTCTCTCACCTTGAGCGAGGCGAGAGGGAGAGTCTTACTGACTAAAAACACCCCGTTTATACTCCTACTATGAGCCAGAGCCCCCGTAACGTTGTCCGCAGCTCCGAATACTATTACATTATCCTAGCATAGCTACATAGCACATCTCTGGTAGAAAAGCACCCCTTATAAAAATAATAACATACCTCAATATCAATTTCAGAAACATCATTCTTGCATTCAACACCAACATCGCTTTGCAAACCAATATCACTTCTATCGTCATCAACATTCGTTTCAAAGTCCTTTACAGACAATTCTTCTTCAGAAATCTTCTTTTTAATCTTATTTGCAAGCGGTTCTTCATCACTATAATCTACTTCTTCCTTTAATATCACTTCTGGTTCTGTCTTAATGTGTATGTCTATTATTTCTGTAGTGTTTAAGTCAGATATAGTATATGGTAGATTTGTTTCGTGAAGTACGGCTATGGATTGCAGTTTTGTGGTCGTTAGCTGTGAAAGAATGGGATGAAATTATTAGAAGATAGTTTGGTATGTGGTTTTTTTTTTTTTTTTTGAGGTGGAGATATCGTACGATTACTTCTCCCGAATTGGAGGCGAGTGTCAGACTCTTACTGAATAAAAACCATCCTGCTCCTACTCCTGATTTTCGAGTCGGAACCATTGTGAATTGTTTTTTTACTATAAGTGAATTTATAAACATTTGAAAATGTCATCAGCATTAATTGAGTTTTCTATTCTCTCGGTAGACAAACTCTAACTGGCATTTGGCTACAGGCTCTGAAAATCTAAGCATTCATTGTCATGCTAAGTAGATTGATTGAAGATATCTGTTTCGAAATATAGTAGCAAGATTCCACTTACATACACAAATAAAGTGCAAGTTAGTTAAAATAGTAATCTGTGGTTAAAACCCTATAGAAAACAGAATATTGCTTACAATTTCACATTCCCGTTCAGCCAATTTCATGAGTTCCTGTGCCTTTATACATCTGTCTCTGAACGAAGCACATTTTAGAAGTAACGCAGTACAGTATACACACAGATGCTGTGGATAGTTGTCTGCTGGGGCGACCTGGAATACAAATTATTTTATTATTAACTAGCGACCCGCCCCAGCTTCGCATTGGTGCAATGGTGATATATTATGCATGTATTATACATATAAACCTTCCTTTTGAATCACTCTATCTATTAAAAATAATAAACCGCATTAAAATCCGTTGCGTAGTTTTAGAGATTTAGAATAGGGATAGATTGTGGTCTGGAATCTATACTAATATTATAAAGCTAAAGAGTTTGTTTGTTTGAACGCGCTAATCTCCAGAACTACTGGTTCGATTTGAATAATTATTTTTGTGTTTTTTTTATCTAAATTTATTTTAGGGGCTTTTTGTGTTGAATAGTGCATTAATCGAGGAAGGCTATAGGCTATAAAACATTACGCTATGACCAATAGGAGCCAAGCAGAGCGGGTGAAACCGCGCGGAAGTAGCTAGTAACACATATACTTCTTTTTATCCCACGAGGACGCGGGCAAAGCCGCTTATAGAAGCTAGTATATTTTATATTTAATTAATGTTTAAATAATTTAATTATGTACTTAAATAACTTAAAAATAGTTGAATAAAGCTTTTTCTAATCAAATCTGGAATTGATTTAACAACAAAAACAAAAGACAAACAAATATTACGTACCTCAATGCCAGTTATTATTTCGTAAATATTATTCAGATTATTTTTGTATAAGTCGTAAAGTTTCACATTTGTTGCTAGACAAACTCGGCAGGCAAGTAAATCTTCCATTATTTTATAGTTATTTATTACTTTTTATACATAATTTCTGTAAATAAAAACAGAAAACTTTAATATTTTGAGAAAAACACTTGTTTTTTTTAGCCAAACATTGCAATATGTACAGAATATATAAGAATACAGATAACATACATACTCAGCGTATGTATGTATTGGTTAGTTGTCAAAAAGCGATTTTTATATTGTTTAAAATCTTCATATAAAATGTAAATATATAAATAAATATGCATGATTTAACTGCAATTAAAGAATGCAATTTGAGTTGCAGTCAATAAACTGTTGATAAGATAAATCTTTGAAAAACATTACAATGTATAAATAGTAAATGTACTAGTGATGTTTTAATTATTTTCTTCGAACTTATGTTGATTAGTTTATTTAAAAATTTTCAAATAGTTGAATAACCAGCTTTTTTTATTCAAATCTGGAATTGATTTATAACATGGTTTAAGAGACAGTGTGGCTTAAGTTAGGGGTAAAACCCCTAAAAAAGGTGTAGTATTTAAAAAACATAAATCACACTTTTCTAATTAAAAGTTTTAATACCGTGTGGCTTAAATAATCCTTTTACAATAAACTTGTAGTATTTAAAACAACAGGATTTCATTAATAAATCTCACATTTCTAGCTTAACAAATGTAGGCAGAGGTGCACATTTCACTATTTGTTTTATAAGTCCCACATAATTGGGGGTGAGCCTATTGCCATATATGGGCACAGTTCCGGAATCCGTGCTTCCACTGAGAAATTTTCGAAAAACGGAAAAAAAGCCCTTTAATACTTCGCCCGACCCGGCGTTGTACTTATTTATGTTATAAATACTTAGATAAAATAGATGTTGTGGTGTCCCGGAGGTTTAAACATTTTTTATGGTATAAGTCGGTAAACGAGCAGATCCACCTGATGGTAAGCACACAACGTCACGTCGATTATCTGTGAGGCCGAGGTACCTATCACGCCCGTCGAGCCGACTAATTCGTACTAAAGCATGGCTCTCCCACACTTAATTAAATAAACCTTTTAATTATATTTTTTTATAATTATTTCCAGATCTACGAGGAAATTATAGAGGAACCGGAACCTCCGAAGCCTAAAGCTAAGATCAAGAAGGAACGCAAGCCCAAGTCCCATTACAACGTCAAGAATATTGTCTGCGAAGTCTGCGGGAAGAGATATGCCGTGAGTATACCGCAACGTCACGCCTTTTATCCCTGAAGGGGTAGGCAGAGGTGCACATTACGGCACGTAATGTCGCTATACAATGTACACACACTTTTCACCATTTTTTTATTCAAATTGGAATTCAATTTATAAATGGTTTAAGAGACAGTGTGGCTTAAGTAAAGGGTAAAACCCCTAAAAAACGTGTAGTATTGAAAAAATATAGATTTTAATAATAAATCACACTTTTCTAGATTAAAATGTTTTAATGATACCGTGTGGCTTAAATAATCCTTTTACAATAAACTCCGTGTAGTATTTAAAACAACAGGATTTCATTAATAAATCTCACTTTTCTAACTTAACATGTTTTATAAATAAATATTTAGAAAAAAATATATCATAATATTCCACAACAAATTCAACGTTTAACTGTTTTCTAAATACAAACAACATCAATACACAATTTCAACATTATTTAACACAACAAAACATAAATCGACTAAAATTCACATCTTTCAAACACAAAACCATCGACTAAAAATTTTAATACTACAACCATAGCAGCACAGACAACACTAACCCACTACACAGAAAATAGAAAACCAAAATGGCGGTCGACATAGAAAATTAATATCAGTTTTTAACATCAAATTAGTAATCTGTGCCCGTCGTAATATCTTCGCCATGTCTGACGATATGTTCTATTGCTCCTTCGTGAGTATTCACTATATAATCTGTGAATGTGGCGAAACTTTCCCAAATGAAGATGAGTTGAAAAATCATTTGGAACGCGATCATGCAATGAAAAAGGAGAAAAAGGAAATTAAATGCGGCGTCGTAAGTAGCTCTATGTATTCTGCTGCCTTTGCTATACATTTTCGTGTAAGATATGTTTGTATGTTAGGTGAAAAATGGGGGTAAAGTTTGTAAACAAATTCGGTCTTGTCTTGCGTAATAAATCATTTAATATGTAGTGTAGATGATGGGTTGTCAATTTAAATGTCCACCCACGGTTTCATTGTTAATTCATTTTCTCAACAATACCCGCTGGTTGCATGTAAAGTTGTGAATCGTTCTTGTCGATACCTAAGTACGTATCGCCTGGACAGTCCACGCTACCATCAGTTGACTGGACAATTTACACTACACGAGTCACTGTTTACATGTTACCATTAGCTCATGACGATACCTAAGTACGTATCGCCTGGACAGTCCACGCTACCATCAGTTGACTGGACAATCTCTACACTACACGAGTCACTGTTTACATGTTACCATTAGCTCATGACGATACCTAAGTACGTATCGCCTGGACAGTCCACGCTACCATCAGTTGACTGGACAATCTCTACACTACACGAGTCACTGTTTACATGTTACCATTAGCTCATGACGATACCTAAGTACGTATCGCCTGGACAGTCCACGCTACCACCTGTTGACTGGACAATCTCTACACTACACGAGTCACTGTTTACATGTTACCATTAGCTCATGACGATACCTAAGTACGTATCGCCTGGACAGTCCACGCTACCATCAGTTGACTGGACAATCTCTACACTACACAAGTCACTGTTTACATGTTACCATTAGCACATGACGATACCTAAGTATGTATCGCCTGGACAGTCCACGCTACCATCAGTTAACTGGACAATCGCTACACTACATGAGTCACTGTTTACATGTTACCATTAGCTCATGACGATACCTAAGTACGTATCGCCTGGACAGTCCACGCTACCATCAGTTGACTGGACAATCTCTACAAAACATGGGCATGTGTCCATGGGCGATTGCTTACCATCAGGTGATCCGTCTGCTTGTTTACCATGATTATTTACTTTACAAATAGGCAACACTTTACACTTTTCCAAATCAATATTTTATAATAGCCAAGTTTCATTATGATACAATAATTAGAAGTGTGTGTAATTCATTCATATTTTAACTAGCTTCTGCCAGTGTTTTATCTTACAATAATGTGAGCCAACCTGCTGGCACACGGGAATGCGGGCAAAGTTAGTTTAGAATATTCAGGAATAGTCTTTTCCGGAATATTCTAAACTGACTTTGCCCTTAACCCGCCATTGGTGACCTATATGTCTATGAGACCAGGTAATTTAAAAACTAAGAATAATTTTTAAACTGTTTGTCGAATTAGGTTGCGATTTCGAGTAGCTGCCTTACTACACGCCCTCTACCATTAGACCACCCCGCAACAGCAATACGGGCGTTTTATTTTTATGTCCTGTCTATGCCATTTTAACTCTTTTATCTTCTTTTTGTATATTTATGTCATTTTGTGTCCTTCCAAAGTCAATGTCCTATTTTATATCGTTTCTAATTCAAAATATTTATCTAAAAAATCTAATATTAATAACAAAAAAATACATAAACCACAAAATCACAGTGCAGGGGACCAGGGTCACTGATTATGTAAGTCAAATACACATCACCAGTGGAGGGTTAATAACCCCTACCCTAATAATTCTTCAATAACCCTTGCCCATGTTTGTTCCAGTGTGATGCTCTATTCAGTACGGAGGAGGCGTGCATCGAGCACTGTGAGAGCAACCACATTGAGATCAAGCAAGAGCATGATTATGATGAGTACGTCGTGGAGGAGACACAGGAAGAGGAGCTCGGAGAGCCCACCGAGATAGTATGTATACTTATTTGTATTATATAACAACAACAACAACGTCACGCCTTTTTATCCCCGAAGGGGTAGGCAGAGGTGCACATTTCACTATTTGTTTTATATGTCCCACATAATAGGGAGTGAGCCTATTGCCATATACTGGACACAGACACTCCGTGCCTCTATTGAGAAATTTCCGAAAAACGGAAAAAAAGCCCAGTAATACTTTGCCCGACCCGGCGTGTGTGTACTTATTTATGTTATAAATACTTAGATAAAATAGATGTTGTGGTGTCCCGGAGGTTTAAGACATTTTTTATGGTATAAGACGGTAAACGAGCAGATGCATCACCTGATGATAAGCACACAACGTCACGTCGATTATCTGTGAGGCCGAGGTACCTATCACGCCCGTCGAGCCGACTAATTCGTACTAAAGCATGGCTCTCCCACACTTAATTAAATAAACCTTTTAATTATATTTTTTTATAATTATTTGCAGATCTACGAGGAAATTATAGAGGAACCGGAGCCTCCGAAGCCTAAAGCTAAGATCAAGAAGGAACGCAAGCCCAAGTCTCATTATAATGTGAAGAATATTGTCTGCGAGGTCTGCGGGAAGAGATACGCTGTGAGTATACCGCAACGTCACGCCTTTTATCCCTGAAGGGGTAGGCAATGGTGCACATTACGACACGTAATGTCGCTATACAATGTACACACACTTTTCACCATTTGTGTTATTAGTCCCATGTAATAGGTGGTGAGCCTATTGCCATATACCGGACACAATTCCAGACTCCTTGCTGACTGACGAATTTTCGAAAAATCGAAAAAGCCCAGTAATACAGTAGAACTCCAATTATCCGAACTCCGACTATCCGAATCGCCGATTATCCGAATCACAAAAATTGTCCAAAAAAGTCTAAGTGCGCTATTATACTCCCCCCCCCCGCGAAGCCAGTGTTTGCGCGTCAAGTCTTGACACTGACTTCCCCCCGCAATTTAATTCAATAAAAAATAGTGCAATATCAAAACGTAGCTTTTATTCTCTTCAATGGCAATTTTTTTTAAAAAAAATTCGATTATCCGAATATTTGATTATCCGAATGGGTCCCGGTCCCCATTAATTCGGATAATTGGAGTTCTACTGTACTTTGCCGGACCCGGGAATCGACCCTTCTGGTCGGGCAAAGTATTACTGGGCTTTTTTCGGTTGTGAATATACTCATTACAATTTATTTGTCACTATCCCTACTCTTCAGATGGGTGTCGTATACCCGTCGTTGTATCGAGTTAGCATTCATTAGATATGCCCATTTGTCATTTATACTCATGTTGAGCATGAGTAGAGCTTTTCTCCATTAATGTACGTGAATAAAACTGTGATTTTTAGTTAAATTAGTATGTCTCACGATAGTTACGTGATTTTTTAGTGAATTTCCTATTATTTTTTAAATTAATTAATTTGTTGTTTTCTTTGCAGTCCAACGCAGCGTTGAGATATCACCAGCGAGTCCACACCGGCGAGCGGCCGTACAAATGCACACAATGCGCCAAGAGTTTCACCATGCCACTGTTCCTACAGGTTAGTTCAAAATATCATAAATCATCATAACTACATCAACAGCCTATAAGTGTCCACTGCACTGCTACATAAAGGCCTTTTTTATGGAACAAGCCGGTAAACGAACAGACAAATCACCTGATGGTAAGCAATCGCCGCCGCCCATGGACACTTGAAACACCAGAGGCGTTACAAGTGCGTTTCCGGCCTTTTGGGGGTTAGGAATTTAAGGGTTGTTGGGGAATCGGGGACTGGGAAGATTAGGAAGGGGGGAATTGGGCCTCCGATAACCTCACTCACACAACGAAACAACGCAAGCGTTGTTTCATGCATGTATTTATTATTATTATTATACCCCTGAAGGAGTTGGCAGAGGTGTACATTATAGTATGTAGTTCAATTTTTAATGATAGTTAAATTGTTATTGTTTCAGATTCACACCCGCACCCACACGGGAGAGCGTCCGTACGAGTGCCCGCTGTGTCCGAAAGCATTTAGCAATAAGGCTGCGTTACTGAGACATGATCGGGTAAGTTAAATATAATATGGAGTTTCTTTCCATTCGAAGCTACACTTTGGAACAAGCACCGAGCTTCACTGACAGACAGACTGACGGACAATTCAATTTGATGTTTCAAAACTACCCATTTCTGATGTTTTCCCACCAGAGATGTGCAATGTAGCTACGCTGCGAAGATGTATGTAATAGCTTAGCTGTGAAACTATGTGACCATTTATACTGACACTAAGCTGTGTAGCTGCGCATCTGTCCATATACAAAACATATTTTAGTTGAGACCGTTCCCACCAGTGCTAAGCTATGTGTAACAATGAATATGAATATGTTTAATAAAAGCCAATCGCATCCACAGCAATTTAGCATAGCACATACCTGGTGGGAAAGCTCCGTAAAAGATTCATTTTTATTTATATAATTATGTACGAAGCGCTTCGCTTCAAGCTTCCTTGTGCGAACTGCTAGGGAGTGAAACTCCTTGCTGAAGTCTGTGTTTCCTGATGGGTATAACCTGGGTGTCTTCAAAGCCCGAGTGAATAGGTTGCTTATGGGCAGACGTGCTCCACCGTAGGCCGCATCATCACTTACCATCAGACGAGATAGCGGCCAAACGTCGACCCATAAATTAAAAAAATAATTAAATATATATATATATATATAATATAACATTTTAAATTTGCAGGTACACACAGGTATAAAACCTTACGAGTGCCATGAATGTGGCAAGTTCTTCACTCAGTCCAATTCACTGAAGCTCCACATCAACACGGTTCACTTGAAGATGCCTGCTCCGTACAAGAGCAAGTCCAGGAGAAACAAGGCCAAGGAGAGAGAGATGCTGCGAGCTGCTATATTGAGGGTCATGGATAGTGAGGATAGTACTGCAGGTTTGTATATTTTTTTTTATATAGAACTAGTATGGGAGTGCCATGCTTCGGCACGAATAGGTCGGCCCGACCGGAGTGATACCACGGCCGAGCTGTACACCAACGTGAAACAACGCTTGTGTTGTGTGAGTGAGGTTACCGGAGGCCCCTCACCAATCCCCGATCCCCCAACACGCCTTAAATTCCTAACTCCCATAAAGCCGGCAACGCACTTGTAACGCCCCTGGTGTTTCAAGTGTCCATGGGCGGCGGCGATTGCTTACCTTCAGGTAAATACGTCTGCTCGATTGCCGGCTTGTTCCATAAAAAAAAAAAAAAAATATATTGAATAAGTGACCCGCCCCAGCTTCGCATGGGTGTGTGGCGACACCTGACAAGTGACAGATGACAGAAGTCGCACATAGACTATCGACGAGCAAATCTACGGATGACGTCATAAACCATACATCGCACATGTGAAGTGTACATGCGAATAAACATGGATAGACAATCCCAACGAACAACAGTTGGGCAGAAAGCTGCCAGACACGATCACCGCCTGGTCGGAGGATACTGCTTTACTTAGGGAACTTTACTCTCTGTTCCCTAAAAGTGCAATGGTGATATAATATACATGTATGATACATATAAACCTTCCTCTTGAATTCTGTATTTATTAAAAAAACTGTATTAAAATACGTTGCATAATTTTAAAGATTTATAAGCATACAAAGGGATAAAGGGACAGAAAAAGGGACTTTATTTTATACTATGTAGTGATATGGGGTAAACGAGCAGACGTATCACGTGATGGTAAGCAATCGCCGCCGCCAATGGACACTTGAAACACCAGAGGCGTTACAAGTGCGTTGCCGGCCTTTTGGGAGTCAGGAATTTAAGGGTTGTTGGGGGAATCGGGGATTGGGAAGACCCCATCTTCTCAATCCCCGATTACCGAGGGGGTAATTGGGTCTCCGGTATATGGCAATAAGCCCATCCCCTATTACATGGTACCTATAAAAGAAATGGTGAAAAGTGAGTGTACATTGTTTAGTGGCATTACGTGCTATACCGTACACCTCTACCTACCCCTTTCCCTTAGCAACTTTTTTCGAAAAACCGAAAAAAAAACCCACAAATACTTCGCCCGACTCAGGAATCGAACTCGACACTCCTTATCCGGCAGTCGCACTCGACCAACGAGGCAGTTACGTTACATATACATGTAAATAAAAGACTATGATCAGAGATAATATGATCTCTGAGTTTGTTTCGGCATTTCTTCTCAGAGTAGTCCGATAGGAAATGCCGGCCTCATCTAGTTATTTAAGAGGTTGACGTGTAAAAGAGTTACATTGTAACCTATTTGCAAAATAAATATCATTTATCATTTAAATTAATAATTCTATTTTGTAATTTCCAGTGCAAACGATAAGCGAGCCAAATGAAATGCAAATACAACAAGAGGAACACTATATGACGCCCGAGGTATACACTATAAAACCTGAACAGATTGAGGAGAGCGAGATTTTATATGAAGATGTGGATTCCAGAGAAATTACTTATGAAGTAGTTTATGAACAGTAATTATAGGCCTATGCTGGACTATGAGCCTCCTCTACATTATTTTTGACGAGACAACGTCTTATAAAACATGACTCAAGCGTCGTTACCTCGCTCTGAGGCGATCCATGTAAGGCTTGGATTTTTGTTGGGAAACACGTTGAAATTTTTAAGGATCACAATGACTTTTACACTTATATCAGAACACACATCAACAGCCTATAAGTTGGCCACTGCTGACCAAAGGCCTCTTCTCACCTAAAAAGGTTTGAGCATTTAGTGCAAGCGAGAGCGTGGAACGTGCGAGAGAGAAGAAAAATCAGCCTTCGCATCTCTCTCTCTTGCTTCATAATGCGTCTCCGTGGACGACTGCTATGCTATAAGTACTATAGGCGTAGCCAGGTTTTAGTTTCGACACAGGTTCAAGAAAGTAGACCCATGAAAAAAAAACTTAATACATGACAAAAAAAACTATTTATGTTATAAACAGATTCATAGGTAGTCATAGAGACCTTTGCCAAACAGGGGATGTACTATGCTAACTAGAAAAATAACGCTCTGTAATGTCTAGGTACGCATTTTTCGGGGGGGGGGGGGGTTTGAACCCCCAAAACCCCCCTGGCTACGCCTATGATAAGTACATTTACATGTTTTGCTCGAGTATCAAAGTGCAGTGAAAAGTGTATATGGAGGTTAAAGATACTGTTTTGTTTGAAAATGCTACCGTTTCATCAGTATTTTTTCTTAAGACGTTGTCACGTTCAACTATAGTCAGTGAACCGACTTTACAGACAATTTCTTTTAAGTCTTTGACTGCCAATAGAAAACTGTTGAAGGCACATCCTCCGCTAACGTCGGTCACCGGTGACTACCACGGCGTTCAATGTGTTAATGGGACAACCCTGATTAACCTCCGGAGTAGAAGACTTATTTGGTTGTCAAGACTTGATGAGAAGGAGTAGGAATGGGGTGGTGTTTAACCAGATTTAGATAGATGAGGTCCAGTAAGGCTGATGCCTGATCCGGAGCTGCGGACTACCTAGCGGGTTACCGGGGCTCCGGCTATAAAAGCAGAAGTAGGAACGGGGTGGTTTTTAGTCAGTAAGAGATAGTCCCTCTCGCCTTACCCAAGCCGGGAGAAGACATTGGATGATGTTCACGCCTAAAAAAAGCCTACACAACTCCTATGCACCAGGATCTACAGTAGATACAACCATGCAAACACCGGAACACTGAAGTCCAACGTCCCAGGGACATGAATGACTGTCTTGGATCCCGCAACGAAATAAATCAGAAGATATTATTAGAGGAGAAAGAATGAAATGGTTTCCACTCCTCTCTATACATATAGGCTTTTACATAATCTCCACGCTTTGTGGAGATCTGAGATCTCTAGTAAGTTCCTTAACCGGGTGTGTGATACCCGCGGGGAGAGCTGGTGACTAATGTGTTGTCTACAGTCATTATATTGTGTAAATAATTGTCTAAAATAGTTAAATTATAAAGAGTTAGAATGAAATTTTGTATGTATGTGTAACGCTTATAAGATAGTTTAAATGTACTATATAGGGTGACTGGTAATTAGTGAACGATATTTAAACACGTGATTGTACTCATGATTACAAACAACTTTCCCGAAGAAACTGTTTTTGTATACTCATTAGTTTTATTTTTATTACAATAACAAAACAATATTTCGCGCAGCGATGCGCCCGCGTTATCTGACTAATGCCCGAATACTCAAACGCTACTCAATTTTAAGACGCTCTTAAATGTAGTTCTGTCCCTATCAATTCTTTATAAAATGACAGAGATAGCACGATATTTAAGTACAACTTGAAATTGAGTAGCTTTTGAGTATTCGGGCGTAAGACTAGGTAGGATATTTTGGAACTTTACGCGCGCGTGCTAATGAAATTTTGTTATTTGTAATCATGAGTACAATCACGTGTTTAAATATCGTTCACTAATTACTAGTCACCATATATTAAGGGCTGGTTTTTCAAATATAATTTTATCTTTATATCAATGAAAGAAAGAAAGAAAATACGTTTATTTAGCACAGACAGGAGAAGTGTTGATTCGTATAATTTTCAGAACTACTGGGGGCCTACTCCGGTTCTCGAATGCGAAGTTTCGTTTAATCTTCGGCCGTAGGTTTTATTGATTTACTAATAGAATTACATGAAATAACGTTTTATTTGTAATTTTATATCAAAACCTATTTATTTTCTCTCACATTATCCTCTATTTCATTGTCTGGACTTTAAAAGAGACTATGACCTCTGAGTTTGTTTCGGCATTTATTCTCAGAGTAGTCGGATAGGAAATGCCGGCCTCATCTAGCTATTTAAGAGATTGACGTGTAAAAGTGTTATTTTATAACCTACTTACAGAAATAAATATCATTTAACATTTATCTTCATTTCATTCGTTCATTTTTGTTCACGAAAGTTCGCAATAAATAGAATTGCAGTATGCAATCTGCGAAGTTTTTTCGTTCGTTCGTTGAATTAGAGTACGCCTTCTGTTCTCAAATAAGTCTGTAAAACATCACGCTACGATCAATAGGAGCAGAGAAACGCCAGCTAGTTATATGCCGTTGAAAAACCAGCCTTTATGATGATGTTTATTTATGTAAAAATTTAAGTAAATAAAATTCTTTTTCAAACTTGACTTTGTGTAGTTATTTCTCTAACTGTAGTAAGGATTGATTTATATTAGCGCAGAGTCGAAGCGATATATTTTTTCCAATCAGTAATCTATAATATAAAAATAAGTCGGGTTTTCCTTCCTGACGCTATAACTCCAGAACGCACGAACCGATTTCCACGGTTTTGCATTCGTTGGAAAGGTCTCGGGCTCTGTGAGGTTAATAGCAAAGACAATTCATATTCATTGGTACACATAGCTTAGCACTGGTGGAAACGGACTCAGGTAAGCTATGTTTTTATGTGAAAAGATGGGTGCTATAGATAGAGAGAGATATAGAGAGCTTAGTATCAGTGGAAACGGTCACATAGTTTCACAGCTTAGCTACTACATACTCGTAGCATAGCTGTGGAAAGCAGCCTCTGTTACTTGTCTAATTTGCCTAAAGCCACGTACCACCATCCGATATGATTTTTTCGTACGGTACGGTAAAATGACAAATTGGGTGAATCGTACATGAACAACACAATATTGACTGCACAATTGGTGCGATTGCTCACCATCAGGTAATCCGTCTGCTCGTTTACCGGCTTATACCATAAAAAACAAGGTAAATAAATGAAAAACAATTTTATAAAATCAACATTTTTATTAAATTATTATTATAATTACAATGGGCCCCCTGGACAATCAACCATTTGAATAAATTATTATTAATAGAAAACAATCACTGTTTACATGTTACCATTAGCTCATGACGATACCTAAGTACGTATCGCCTGGACAGTCCACGCTACCATCAGTTGACTGGACAATCTCTACATTACACGAGTCACTGTTTAAATGTCAACATTAACTTATGATATAAATGCAAAAGTTTGTATGTTTGCAATCAAAACTTGACTGCAACGTGAAGCGGGTTTGATTCCCGCACGGACCAACTCTTTATATGATCCACAAATTGTTGTTTCGGGTCTGTGTGTCATGTGTATGTGAACTTGTATGTTTGTAAACGCACCCACTACACAGGAAGGAATTCTAAGTATAATAAATCAATTAAAAAAAAAACAACTGATGGGATCGGGATGAAATTTGGAACAGAGGTAGATTATGGTCTGGAATAATACATAGGATACTTTATATCCTACGAAAACGCGGACGAAACCGATGACTGAAGCTAGTTACTTTACAAAACTACACGAATAAATCAAGGTGACATTTTATTATTGCATAATGACTTAGAAAGATAGATTTATCTGCTCTTAAACATCCACTCCAGTTCATCCGTGATCATGGCGCTTGCAACAGTGCCGAAATATCGGAAACTCATAAATATAAATAAACATGGTAAATATCCCGTCTCAAGTTCTAATGTTAGAGTCGTTTTATCGCATGAAAACGCGGGCGAAACCGCGTGTATGAGGTAGTATGTCTTCTAGTAAGGCTCCACACCTGTTTTCCTGTCTCCGGAGTATAGCAGAGTAGTTCATAATACTATAATATTATTCCGAGCGATAACAGCGTAGTGGCTGTCGCTGTCTCATTAGCCTCGTTGTCATGCACTTTCTGTGAACAAGAAAAAAATATATAATTTTATTTTCATATCTCTCACATCTTTATTTAATTTTGTCTGGACTTTAAAAGAGACTATGACCTCTGAGTTTGTTTCGGCATTACTTCTCAGAGTAGTCGGATAGGAAATGCCGGCCTCATCTAGCTATGATATTTATTTTTGCAAATAGGTTACAATGTAACTCTTTTACACGTCAATCTCTTAAATAGCTAGATGAGGCCGGCATTTCCTATCCGACTACTCTGAGAAGAAATGCCGAAACAAACTCAGAGGTCATAGTCTCTTTTAAAGTCCAGACAAAATCAATTAAAAATGTCGGAGAACCGTGCAAGTTGATTCTGTAGTGGTCTTTTGAGGAAAGAAGAAAGAAGATTACTCACCCGTTCGTGTTTAATGAGGTTGTGTTTTCCTTTAAACGATTTCGGACACCTATCGCACACGTAGGGACGCTCAGTAGAGTGTACCGTCTTCCGATGTTTCTGAAAATTACAAATATAATATTATTATTAAATTTAATAGCTTTAACCTTTTGAACGCCAATGGCATGTATAGATGTCATGCGCAAGCGTGCCCTGTGCGCCACCGACATCTATAGATGCCAAGAAACAGATCACAGAGAAAAACAAAATAAACACATTAAATCATTACTTTCACGTGTTTTATTGATGTATCTTAAGAACTGAATACCCAGTTATTACATAATTGTACACAGTGAACAAAATTGCAATATAGTTATTCTAATATTTGATTGATAAAAACAACTTAAATATCGGCTAAAAAAGCATGTTCTCTCGCGCCAATGGCATGTATACATGCCTACTAGTGATGTAGTGTAATTCAAGTAATATTAAAACTTGAGCTAAATGACTCGCTTATTTTTTGTAATAACTATTAAAAAGTATATATATAACCTTAGTCTCTGAGAAAAAAGGTAAACTCGTGACGTCGTAAGCGCGTGCCGTGTTTTTAAATGCGGGGAAGTTGCGAAAAATATTTTATCTAGTACCTACATTTTAATTGCAAAAATGGCGAGTGAAGAGGTTTATAGTACAGAAGAACTATTGCGCATTCTAGATAATTATAAAATATTTTTGTAGGTTACTATCAACATCAGAAATTTTTGTTATTGATAATAATTATAGATAATATACAATTTAGTTTTAAATTTTACAATTCCAAGACTGTTAGTGAGCATAATGTTTTATAGGTACAATTGTTGATTTTTATATATTTTTAAGTTTCACGTAACCTTTTTCAATTACAAGGCTGTTAATGAGCATAATAAATAAATACGATTGTTGATTTTTTATATTTTTAAGTTTCATGTGACATTTTACAAATACAAGGCAACTATTTTAAGAATATGAAAGTGTATAAATAATATCACTAAAATCTACAGATTTTTTATATACCTATATAGATATTATAGATACCTATTTAGCAGTTTTCAAATTTGATTACCTAATACATAAATGAACTCGATAAGTTACATTATTCAGCTAACTACATCCCTAATCACAAACGAGAGATTAAAAAAAATGGATAGTTGCCCGCGCCATTGGCATGTATACATGCCAATGGCGCGTAACTGATAGATAATAGTGCTGTAACTTGCTGCAATTTTATATGTATTTTTGTGTCTCAAAAGGTTGATATTTCATTGATAGTTGCTATTAATGTGGTCTTAAGTTTATTACAGTGGGAGATTAGGTTAAATAAATATTATTTTTATGTTATAAGCAGTTTATTCAAAAAAAAATTCAGACGAAAATTATTACTCACTTTGGTTTATCGATAACATTTTGGAATCCCTAATATTTTCAAGGTTATTTCGTTGAATTTGTGTCTCGGCGTGGAGGGCACGGCGAAGCGTTTATGCTCTGGCGGTCAAAAGGTTAAATCGCATTGAGCAAGTGTGGTGATTAATGCTCATTCCTTCTCCGTGTGAGAAGAGGCCTTTGGTCAGCAGGGGACACTTATTGTTGAATTTTTTTTGCGTTGCTTAGTTATTCCATTTATCGAGTAAGGCTATAGAGCCTATATGTGTTGATCCCCAATTCCCTAACAACCCTTATTAAATTCCTAACCCCAAAAATACCAGCAACGCACTTGTAACACCTCTACTGTTTCAAGTGTCCATGAGCGGCGGTGATTGCTTACCAACAGGTGATCCGTCTGATCGTTTACCGGCTTATACCGTACACATGGGCTACTTCTAATCCTCACTAGTGGAAGGCAAGAAGCTAGTATACTTTACATATTATATATACTATCTTTTATGCTACTGATACATATTAAAAAATAATACTTTTGTGGCGACACTCTGACAAGTGACAAGTGACAGATGTCAGAAGTCGCACATAGACTATCGACGAGCAAATCAATGGATGACGTCATAAATATCCTACATCGCACATGTGAAGTTTACATGCGAATTAACACGGATAGACAATCCCAACGAACAACTGTTGGGCAGAAAGCTGCCAGACACGATCACCGCCTGGTCGGAGGATCCTCCTTTTCTTAGGGAACTTTACTCGCTGATCTCTAAACTTTATTCATCCGACAAACGCTAGATATATAGTTTTGTTGGACTGCACACTAGTTTATAAGTTCTAACATGAACATAAAAATATTTTAATCTGTACTAATATTATAAAGCTGAAGAGTTTGTTTGTCTGAACGCGCTAATCTCCTGAACTACTGGTCCGATTTGAATAATTCTTTTTGTGTTGGATAGCGCATTTATCGAGGAAGGCTATAGGCTATAAAACATCACGCTATGACCAATAGGCACCATGCAGAGCGGGAAACCGCGCGGAAGTAGCTAGTACTTAATAAAATTGTTTTGTTTTGTTTTTGAATGGTAATATTTTTTTTAGCATGTATGGATGCTATACTATTGCGGGTAAACAGAAACGCCCTCTGTTAGTTAACACATTCAGTGCCACCGACTCGCCTGGAGAGTCCATGTAAATTTTATTCCAGTGCCGTCGACTCGCCCAGCGAGTTCAATGTTTTTGCTCTCTCTTTCCAAAATGCATGGTGTATTTTCTGCTTAAAATAATACTGAAGACTAAAGATACCCTAATCTAAAGAATTGCATAGAGGGTGCGACTCTATGCAATTCTTTAGATTAGGGTATCTTGGACTCTCCAGGCGTGTTGGTGGCACTGAATGTGTTAACATGCGGTGTATGTACGTACCATCATGGTATTCTTGCTGATGAATCCCTTCATACAGAGAGGACACTGGTACGGCCGCTCGCCCGAGTGCAGCCGGAGATGTACCTTCATCGCCACTTTACTCTGCAATACAGGACAATAAATGCATTAGAATCTGTAGACTAAACATATACAATGTGATAGGGGTGATCATAATCATGAGTACAATCACGTGTTTAAATATCGTTCACTAATTACCAGTCACACTGTATTAATTATTATACAATATAATAGGGGTGAGACTTCTAACCCGTTAAGGCTGAGTTCTACATCTAATTTTATCGACAAAAAATAATATGGGTGGTTGAACCCCCTCCCCCTAAAAAATATGGCTATTTTAACATTTTTTTACTTTATGTGATATTAAAGGTTATATGCGTCGTAGAAACAAAACGACAAACGGTAGCTATAATAACATTGGCTAACTAAGTCATTACTTTTTTTATATGTTTGATAATGTTTTGGTGAGAAAAAAAACATTTCTGAATTATTTTTACCGAAAAAATCGCTATTTTTCAATATTTTCAATTCAACCACCCATATTGTTTTTGTCGATAAAATTAGATGTAGTACTCAGCCTTAACGGGTTACAAGGCTCACCCCGATCACATTGTATATAGGGTGACTGGTAATTAGTGAACGATATTTAAACACGTGATTGTACACATGATTACAAACAACTTTCCCGAAGAAACTTTTATTGTATACTCATTAGTTTTATTTTTATTACAATAACACAATAACAAAATTATTAGTTTAGATTATATTATCTGCCTGCTTAAATTGACATGCCTCGTCGGCCGAGTGGTTGCAAGTGCGACTGCCGGTCAAGAGGTTTCGGGTTCGATTCGCGCATCGGACAAAGAACTACTCGGCTGTTTTCGATATTTCGAAAATTTCTCAGTAGTAGCACGGAGTCTGGAATCGTGTCCAGTAATATGACAATAGACTCACCCCCTATTAAATGGGACTTATAACACAAATAGTGAAAAGTGGGTATACATTGTATAGCAGCATTACGTACCGTAATTTACACCTCTGCCTACTCCTTCGTGAGCTATGCTACGAAGATTAGCTTAGCTGTGAAACTATGTGACCGTTTCCATTGATACTCAGTTATGTAGCTGTGCGAGGCAGATGCGCAGCTCGAGTATCGATGTATAGATAATAGGAAAGCCATCCATAGCACGCATCTTTCCATATAAAAACGTAAAGGCGTGAAGTTATAACTATACTAATATTATAAAGAATATAGCTATATAGCTATACTAATATTATAAACCTGAACAGTTTGTTTGTTTGAACGCGCTAATCTCCGGAACTACTGGTCCGATTTGAATAATTCTTTTTGTGTTGGATAGTGCATTAATCGAGGAAGGCTATAGGCTATAAAACATCACGCTATGACCAATAGGAGCCGAGCAGAGCGGGTGAAACTGAGAGGAAGTAGCTAGTTTAGTATAATCTACTCACCGGTACGACCTTCCCGCAAATCTCGCATACTACTTGTCTGCTAATCTTGAGATGTATCTTCCTCAGGTGGTCTCGAAGCTGGGCACCTTGCTTGAACACCTTGTGGCACTGTTGGTCATAGGCGTAGCCAGGTTTTAGTTTCGGGATGGGTTCAAGAAAGTCGACCCATGAAATGTGGGACCAAAAAAAAAAACTTTCTTCATACATGACAAAAAAAACTATGCCATTAAATTACGCAACATTTTGATGCGGTTTTTTGTAATAGATAGAGTGATTCAAGAGAAAGGTTTATATGTATAATACATGCATAATATATCACCATAGCACCCATGCGAAGCTGGGTCGTTAGTTCGTTATAAAAATGACAGAGATAGCACGATATTTAAGTACAACTTAAAATTGAGTAGTGTTTAAGTATTCAGGCCCAATTCCCCCCTTCCCAATCTTCCCCATCCCCGATTCCCGAACAACAACCCTTAAATTCCTAACTCTCAAAAAGCCCGCAACGCACTTGTAACGCCTTTTTAGTTTAGTTTTTTTAAAAAAAAACTAAACTAAAAAGCCTCTGGTGTTTCAAGTGTCCATGGGCGGCGGCGATTGCTTACCATCAGGTAATACGTCTGCTCGATTACCGGCTTGTTTCATAAAAAAAAGATAAATAAAAAGAAATTAAAATACTCACCTTAGGACACGGATAATCAACATTCGTGCGTGTGCGAGGCTTATGTGTTTTAAGTACATGGTCCCTCAAACCCATGGGTTCTGTATACCCGACCCCGCAGTGGATACAAGAGTGGCCGGTACAAATACCATCCATTAAATGACGGCTCAGCGCCACCTCGTCTACGAAATGGGTATCACAGTTTCCGCATCTCGCCGGCAGATGGAGCTGTTAACAATTTTTGCGTTTAATAGAAAGTAGGAATAAGGTACTCTCAACGGATTTTGGCAGGTCTGAACTACGTGCAGAAGGCTGCGCAATAAGTGTAAAGGGTCAATTGTATTTAGAAATGGTCAATCTCTAGCCTAGATCGCCGCCCCCCGCACCTCGCCTCATGCCACCGTTTGGTTCTAAAAAAGAATTATTGCACAGCCTTCTGCACGTAGTTCAGACCTGCCAAGATCCGTTGAGAGTACTGTATTTGTTTGGCATATTACTTCTCAAAGTGTGGAAGAGCCATGCTTCGGCACTGCTGTGTCGGCTCGACCGGAGTGATACCACGACTGAGCTGTACACAGTCTTGAAACTACGCTTGTGTTGTGTGAGTGAGGTTACCGGAAGCCAAATTATCCCTTTTCCAAATCTTCGATTCCCCAACACTCCTTAAATTCCTAGCCCGCCAAAGTGCCAGCAATGCACTTGTAACGCGTCTGCTGTTTTAAGTGTCCATGGGCGGCGGCGATTACTTACCATCAGGTGATCTATCTGCCCGTTTATTGGCTTATACCATAAAAAACTCAACATTTTTATGAAAATGTCAAAAACGATACCTTACTACGTATTTTTTAGACCGCTTATGACGTCATCAAACTTTTGAGTCAAATAGCACAGGGTGGTGTTTAGTCAGCAAGTCTGACAATCCCTCTCGCCTCGTCCAAAGCGGGCGAAGGCATTGGATGATTTTCCCCCTTAAAAAAATGACTGCCTCGTTGGCCGAGTGGTTGCAAGTGTGACTGCCGGGCAAGGGGTCTCGGGTTCGATTCCCGGGTCGGGCAAAGTATTACTGGGCTTTTTTCGGTTTTTCGAAAAATTTCTCGGTGGTAGCACGGAGTCTGGAAATGTGCCCGGTATATGGCAATAGGCTCACCCCCTATTACATGGGACTTACAATATAAATTGTGAAAAGTGGGTGTACACAGTGGCATTACGTGCCGTAATGTGCACCTCTGCCTACCCCTTCGGGGATTAAGGGCGTGACGATATGTTTGTATGTATGTAAAAAATATGTGTGAGCTAGGTGTGACTTAAACCAAACGCTACATATACTCACGTGCTGATGTCGCCTGAGTTTATGTTTCTCTAAATTGCCGGCGAGCACGAAGGCGTCTCCGCAGACGTGGCACCAGATCAGCTGCGACGGGTGCTCGTCGCGAAGGTGGATCAGGAATGATGATAGCATCCTGAGGAGACACGGTTTTATTTATTTATTTACTAGCGACCCGCCCCAGCTTCGCATGGGTGCAATGGTGATATATTATACCTGTATTATACATAAAAACCTTCCTCATGAGTTACTCTATCTATTAAAAAAAACCGCATCAAAATCCGTTGCGTAGTTTTAAAGATTTAAGCGTTCATAGGGACACACAACATGACAGAAAAAGCGACTTTGTTTTATACTATGTAGTGATTTATTTGGACAACCAGAAGCTGTTACATTGCAACTTACATCTAAACACTTATGTTATAATTAATTTAAATGCACAACACACGGACACGGTTTTTAAAATTACCTACTACCAAAGTCGGCGAACTCCGTTTCGCCACCAATGATTTTAGAATTGAAACTTAAAACGGCATGTTTACCTTTTAGGGTTCGGTAGCCAAATGGCAAAAAACGGAACCCTTATAGATTCGTCATGTCTGTCTGTCTGTCCGTCTGTCCGTCCGTCCGTCCGTATGTCACAGCCATTTATTTCCGAAACTGTTGGGCCTACATAGTTGAAACTTTGTAAGATGGTATATTTCGGTAACAATAGTCAATTCTTATGAGTTTCCGATATTTCGGCACTGTTGCAAGCGCCATGATCACGGATAAACTGGAGTATATATCCCGTTTTAAGTTTCAATTCTAGTGTTAGTGACCATGTCAGTTTAAAAACCAAAGATTTTCCCTGTTTTCCTGCTTTTCTCTTGATTTTTTCCTGAATTTTCTTTGCTATAAACCTCACAGAGCCCGAGACCTTTCCAACGAGTGCAAAACCGTGGAAATCGGTTCGTGCGTTCTGGAGTTATAGCGTCAGGAAGGAAAACCCGACTTATTTTTATACTAGCTACTTCCGCGCGGTTTCACCCGCTCTGCTCGGCTCCTATTGGTCATAGCGTGATGTTTTATAGCCTATAGCCTTCCTCGATAAATGCACTATACAACACAAAAAGAATTATTCAAATCGGACCAGTAGTTCCGGAGATTAGCGCGTTCAAACGTTCAAACAAACAAACAATCAAACAAATAAACTCTTCAGCTTTATAATATTAGTATAGATTATATATATCTACACATAGTCTGGTATACGATACCCGCGGAATAAGTAGAGGTTACGACACACATAATAAGCACGTTTCGCATTGGGTCTACCGCTAGCTGTTAGCGTGCTTACGGCGTGCGGGTCTGCGGACGACGAGCAAGGGTAGCTCGCCGTCCGACCAGATTCAGACCCGTGCGTACTAATAGAGCCATTAGACCACTACAGATGGGGCCCAGTAGGGCTGATGCCTGATCCGGAGCTGCGGACTACCTAGCGGGTTTACCGGGGCTCCGGTTCGAAAGGCAGGAGTAGGAACGGGGTGGTTTTTAGTCAGTAAGAGTCTGACACTCCCTCTTGAAGTCATTGGATGATTTGCCCCCCTTAAAAAATCCCTTATTCTAGCGTGAGCGAAGCTGTGGGCACATGCTAGTATATTATAATATTGTTATTACAGCCGTAGTCAGAGTCATTCAGTGGTTATTTAATGCGTTAATATAATAGCTATGGCATTACCTATGGTTTTCGTAACAAAATCGTTACTAAGGTATAGTTTAAGTAGCCATTAAATAGTTCTGAGTGCGGCAGTGAGTAGACTAGTCACCTGAAGCTCCGTCCACAGTGTTCACACGTTGTATGCTTCTGTTCTTGGTGGTACACCTCGTAATGTTTCTTGGCGTTAGATCTGAAAACAAATAACATATTAATAATATAGACTGCCTCGTTGGCCGAGTGGTTGCAGCTGCGACTGCCGGGCAAGGGGTCTCGGGTTCGATTCCCGGGTCGGGAGAAGTATAGCTGGGCTTTTTTTCGGTTTTTCGAAAATTTCTCAGTAGTAGCACGGAGTCTGGAAATGTGCCCGGTTTATGGCAATAGGCTCACCACCTATTACATGGGACTCACAATACAGATTGTAAAAAGTGGGTGTACACAGTGGCATTATGTGCCATAATATGCACCTCTGCCTACCCCTTCGGGGATTAAAGGTGTGACGATATGTAAAATAATATATTGTAGCGACACATGACAAGTGACAGATGACAGAAGTCGCACATAGACTATCAACAAGCAAATCAACGGATGACGTCATAAACCATACATCGCACATGTGAAGTGTACATGCGAATAAACATGGATAGACAATCCCAACGAACTACAGTTGGGCAGAAAGCTGCCAGGCACGATCACCTTATTTAGGGAACTTTACTCTCTGTTCCCTAAAATATTATATAGCTACTCCCGCGCGGTTTCACCCGCTCTGCTCGGCTCCTTTTGACCATAGCGTCATGTTATATAGCCTATAAACTTCGTCGATAAATGGACTATCTAATACAAAAATAATTATTCAAATCGGACCAGTAGTTCCTGTGATTAACGCGGTCAAATAACCAAACTCTTTAGCATACATACATACATAATCTCACGCCTGTCTCCCATGGGGGTAGACAGAGACAATGGAACGCCAATTGTTATGAATCTTACACACTTCTTTCGCTTCATCAACAGTCATCAGTCTTATCAACAATATGTCATTAGCACGCTCGTGTAAAGTTCCAAAATACCTATCTAGTTACTAGTTTTCCGATAATGCGGGCGCCTCGCTGCTAACAGCTGATTATGAGAAAGCACGCACGCGTGAAATTTTGTTGTTTCGTTATTGTGATAAAAATAAAACTAACGAGTATACAAAAAAAGTTTCTTCGGGAAAGTTGTTTGTAATCATGAGTACAATCACGTGTTTAAATATCGTTCACTAATTACCAGTCACCCTATATAGAAAGCCTCGTTGGTCGAGTGGTCGCAAGTGTGACTGCCGAACAAGGGGTCTCGGGTTCGATTTCCGGATCGGGCAAAGTATTGTTGGGGTGTTTTCGGTATTCGGAAATTTCTCAGAATTGTGTCCAGTATATGGCAATAGGCTCACCCCCTATTACATGGGACTTATAACACAAATGGTGAAAAGTGTGTGTACATTGTATAGCGGCATTACGTGCCATAATGTGCACCTCTGCCTACCGCTTCGGTTATAAAAGGCGTGATGTTGCTTGACGTTGCCTATGTAGAAAGCAAATGTGTGGACTTACATATTCCTCGCTACGCGCGGACATAACCGACAGGATATCCTCACAGTATGACTCTTGGTGTAGTGGAGCGCCAGGTCGGTGGGAGTCTTGTACCGCAGGTGACAATACTCACACACTTCCGCAAGACTCTGGGCATTAAACAAAACCAATTCAAGTTATATAACGTGTAACAAAAAGGGGGTATACTTATCAATTGCACGGTTTCTAGTCAACATAACAAACGATACGGGAAGGGTTTTTTAAACTCATGATTTCATGGTACCAACTTATGAATTTTTCATTGATTCAAAATTAGGTAGGCAGGTACTAGGCGATCAGATTGACTGAAAAAATGTTTCGTAATATTAGCGAGTGATCCCTGTAGTGTTGTGACACGTTTGTATGATTTGAAATCAAGAACTATGCGATACCAAGTATATGATACTAATTTTTTTTTAAACGTATTTTAAGCTGAAACTTTGTGTAGAGATTCTATTCAACCTGTATTCATCAGCCCTTCTTGATGTATATGTGTATTTTGTTACACGTTGTATATTGGGGAAGGTCATTTTTTGAGGGGGGAAAATCATCCAATGACTTCAGACTCTTACTGACTAAAAACCACCCCGTTCCTTCTCCTGCTTTGAGCCGGAGCCCCGGTAACCTTTTACGTAGTCCGCAGCTCCGAATATTGGGGAAGGTCTATGTTTATGAGTGGACGTTTTGTGGCTTATACAACATACTGTATGGAAAGATCGCAGGATGACTTTCCTAGTGATAATCATCAGCCTATTGTGCAGTATGGAGCGAACATATGGGACTTAATTTAAACCGCATGTTTTTTATCATCCTGGCTGACGATATACGAAATATGAACGAAATAGGCCCAGTAGGTAAGCCAAAAAGTGCATTATTCTCTTTGAACTAATTTGAGCACTCTTTACAAATACATGTCCGTAACATGCCTAGACAACCTACAAAATTACAGCTCTTCTATGGTCAAGGTAAATGGAGCACAAACACACACACACACACACACACACACACACACACCATCCTCCAACACACACACTCACCCCCCAACCACCAACACATACACCCCCATCCCCCAAACACCCCCCAACGCTACACAACTCACACACCCCCATCCCCCACATACCCCCTCCCCCCCCTTTCCAAACCCCCCATATACAAAGAGCAACTTAAAAAAAACGCCACTCACCGGGTTATGCCTCACCAAATGATGCGTCTTCAACAGCCCAGCAGCCAGGAACCCGCGGTAGCACAGCTCGCATCTATACGGGCTGTTCATATAGTTCACACTCGACTTCCTATCTAAGACATCCTGTATCTTCTCGTCCACACTCAACACACAGACACCCCCATCCCCCAACACACACACTCACTCCCCAACCACTAACACACACACTCACCCCCCAACCACCAACACACACACTCACTCCCCAACCACTAACACACACACTCACCCCCCAACCACCAACACACACACCCCCATCCCCCAAACACCCCCCAACCCACACCCCCCCATCCACCAACGCTCCCCAACTCACACACCCCCATCCCCCTACCACCCCCTCTCCGCTCAACATCCCCCTCACATATGCAACATTAAAAAAAAGCGCCACTCACCGCATTATGCCTCACCAAATGATGCGTCTTCAATAGCCCAGCAGCCAGGTACCCGCGGTAGCACAGCTCGCATCTATACGGGCTGTTCATATAGTTCACACTCGTCTTCCGATCCAGTACATCCTGTAACTTCTCCTCAGCACTCATCTTATGCACAAGCAGACTCAAACACACATCTACAACCCTCAACCCCAACATACAGTCCCACCCCCAACACACCCCACTCACACCCCCCCATCCGCCATCCCCCACACACACCCCAATCCCCAACACACACACTCACCCCCAACCCCCAACACACACCCCTATCCCCCAACTCACACCACCCATACCCCAACACCCCCCCCCCCATCCCCCAACACACCCCCCAACCCCCAACACACCCCCCATCCCCCAACTCACACCCCCCATCTAGGACGTTTTGTAACTTATCGTCTGAGCTCATTTTGTGCACAAACACACACACCCCATCCCCCTACACCCCCCCACCCCTCCCCCCACACACAACTTAAATAAAACCAACTCAAAACGCCACTCACCGCATTATGCCTCACCAAATGATGCGTCTTCAACAGCCCCGCAGCCAGGTACCCGCGGTAGCATAGCTCGCATCTATACGGGCTGTTCATATAGTTCACACTCGCCTTCCTATCTAATACATCTTGTAATTTCTCCTCAGCACTCATTTTATGTACATCTACGCTATATACAGTTTCAAACTCTCTCAGCATGTCTTCATTGTCGAGTATACTCGGCTTTTTCCGCCTTTTTATGTCTGCTAAGGGTTTAATTTCTTTTATTTCTATATCTTCCGCTACGTCCATGTTTTCTAGTGTAGCTGTGTGAAATAAGAATAGGAATTAACATTAGCTAACTGAAGGACTAAATAGATTTTTAATTGGGTACTATCCTCGGTCATAAATAAATTATTACAACTTTCCAATACAATAAAATATTTAAAAATAATCACACTCGTTCATAGATGATCTATTTAATTTTCGAATTTTTCTAGCTAATTTTCTAGAAATAAGTCTGCTATTTGACGTCAAAAACTTATGACGTCATAACGCACTATTTGATACAAAGTTCATAGAAAATATCGTTTTTGACGTTTCGAAAAAAGTATTGAATTTGACTAGTAGGAAAGTTGCCTATTGTCATACCCTGTCATCATCCCTATTTTTTCTTAAGTTGCCCCACACTAGGATTGTCTCCTGTGTCGTGTGTGCGTTTACAAACATACAAGTTCACATACACATGACACACAGACCCGGAACAACAATTTGTGGATCACACAAAGAGTTGCTCTGTGCGGGAATCGAACCCATATGCCTAGTCACCGCGCCAACCGTGCAGTCAGCACGGACTAAATAGATTTTTTATTGTCATTGTCCCTATTATTTTATTTATACCTAATGCGCTCTAACAAGGTGCGGCTGACAGATTCAGTAACGTTTCGTATCACTCTTGAAAGTTGCTGCGATTTAAAAATTATGCCTTAATATTTTAGCTGTATCACATTCGTATTATGTTAAATCATTCGGATGCGTAGTTAATTAAATTAAAACCAACCGGAATGTTCTAGTATTCAATTAAAATCTAATGAAATGAAAAATAAAGTAAAGTGTTATGCGTATAACGTAAAGCCATAGTCGTGTTTAGTGATGGGATGTACGGCTACGATGGATAGGTAGTCGATGTTTTTTTAGAATAAAAAACGAAAATCGTGCGTCGTTCAATTATCATTCTTAAAAAACCTTTAATTATGTGGGTAAATCCACTGTAGACGCGGCTCTCTCTGCCCAAACCACAGTGACATTATCTGAGCAGAAATATGTAGTAGGCATTTTTCTAGACATTTCCGGCGCCATTGATAATGCGTGGTGGTACTATTCCAACATATACAAACTAATATATCCTGGTTTTCTTCACGGTTCTGTAAAACTGTAACTCTGAAACACCTCAGGGCTCGGTCATAAAATATTTATTTTGACAAGTATATACACGTAGTTAGACTGCACAACTAAATAACACACACATTTAATAAAAAAATTCAAGAGAATTAAATGTATGCTGCGAGTATCGATAGCGATAAAAAAAGATTTTTCTAATGTCCATCCCTAAAGAGAGACGTCAACGTCATACTGGCATCTGTCAGCCGCACCTTGTTAGAGCGCATTAGGTATATTTAAACCGACATGGTCACTAACACTATCATTAGAACTTGAGACGGGATATTTACCATGTTTATTTATGTCTATGAGTCTCCTAAGTAATGCAATAGTGTAAATAAACATGGTAGATTAGTTCATCCGTGATCATGGCGCTTGCAATAGTGCCGAAATATCGACATAAATAAACATGATTTTATTGTAACTTTCGACATTACGTGAGTAAGCCGATAACATAATAATTAATTAATAAACATGGTAAATATCCCGTCTCAAGTTCTAATGATAGTGTTAGTGACCATGTCAGTTTAAATAAATAAATAAAATACAGTAGAGCCTCGATAATCCGTACTCAAGCTAATCCGAACGCCGCTGTAATCCGAACTGCCGCAGTCTTTAACTATAACTGAAAAGAGTGCCATACTGGATAGTTTGTAAGATGGAGTGTCTGGAACTTCTCTTTCCCTTAAGTATGGTGTTGGAAAATCGACAACTACTGATTTAAAGAAAAAAGAACAGAAGATACGGTCGTTTGTAGCTCAAACCGAGAAAGGCCCAGGTTTGAGAAAAACGCTTAAATTGCCAGAAAATCCCGTTCTCGAAGAAGCACTTTTCACTTATTAATAAGTAACTTGTGTAAAATGTGGTTTAAATGTGTATTTTACTAAACCTCAATAAATATATTTATATCAAAATATAACTAAATTTTTTTCTATACTGTATTTCTATAGTACATATTATAATCCGAACGCTCCGTGAGTCCGAACAGGGGTAATTTTTTGGTAGTTCGGATTATCGAGGCTCTACTGTAATAGGTATGATGACGGGGTATGAAAATTAAAACATCTATTTAGTCCGTCAGTTAGGTAATGAAAAAATATTAGACACGTATCAGTCAGTGAATCAGTAGGCTGGTGACGTTACGTCAGTCAGGCCGTCAGTAGGCTGGGTGACGTTACGTCAGTCAGTCAGTAAGCTGGGTGACGTTATGTCAGTCAGTTCGTTAGTAGGCAGGGTGACGTTACGTCAATCAGTCCGTCAGTGATGTTTGATCGCGCTAATCTCCAGAACTACAAATAGGAGCTAAGCAGAGCGGGTGAAACCGAGCGGAAGTAGCTAGTTATAAATAAACTAAGTTATAAATAAACTAGCTACTTCCGCGCGGTTTCACCCGCTCTGCTTGGCTCCTATTGGTCATAGCGTGATGTTGTATAGCCTTTAGCCTTCCTCGATAAATGCACTATTCAACACAAAAAGAATTATTCAAATCGGACCAGTAGTTTTGGAGATTAGCACGTTCAAACAAACAAACTCTTCAGCTTTATAATATTAGTATAGATAGATATTTACCTGTATCCTCAATGTTAGGATTTCCATCATAATCATGTTCTGCCTCCATTTTCACCCGCTCGCCCACAATATCGACATAATTTATCTCTGTCCTCTGAAGCTTTAAGTTTTCTAGCTTAGCAGCGCGTCCCAACTGTAAAAGATGAATTAAAACACATTTTTTTTTTATGAAACACACCGGTAATCGAGCAGACGTATTACCTGATGGTAAGCAATCGCCGCCGCCCATGGACACTTGAAACACCAGAGGCGTTACATGAGCGTTGCCGGCTTTTTGGGAGTTAGGAATTTAAGGGTTGTTGTTCGGGAATCGGGGATGGGGAAGATTGGGAAGGGGGGAATTGGGCCTCCGGTAACCTCACTCACACAACGCAAGCGTTGTTTCACGTCGGTTTTCTGTGAGGCCGTGGTATCACTCCGGTCGAGCCGGCCTATTCGTGCCGAAGCATGGCTCTCCCACACTTAACTCCCACACATAAAGAGTAACGTCACGCCTTTTATCCCCGAAGGGGTAGGCAGAGGTGCACATTACGGCACGTAATGCCGCTATACAATGTATGTCAACTTTTCACTTTTTTGTGTGTTGTAAGTCCCATGTAATAGGGGGTGAGCCTATTGCCATATACTGGACACGATTCCAGACTCGAGTATCTGATTTATGGATAGTAGGGAAGCCATATATATGTATATAGCACGCATCTCTCCATATAAAAAACATAGCTTAGCTAAGACTGAATCAATCCTTGCGTTGTGTGACTGAAGTTTCCAGAGACCCAATCACCCCCGTTCCCAATCCCCGATTCCCCAACAACCCTTAAATTCCTAACCCCCAAAAAGCCGGCAACACACTTGTAACGCTTCTTATTTTTCGGGTGTCCATGGGCGGTGGCGATTGCTTACCATCAGGTGATCTGTCTGCTCGTTTACCGGCGTGGCCCATGGACACTTAAAACACCAGAGGCGTGACATGCGTTGCCGGCCTTTTGGGGGTTAGGAATTTAAGGGTTGTTGGGAAATCGGGGATTGGGTAGATTGGGAAGGGGGGAATTGGGCCTCCGGTAACCTCACTGACACAACGAAACAGCTTTATTTCACGTCGGTGTACAGCTCGGCCGTGGTATCACTCCGGTCGAGCCGGCCCAGCAGTGCCGAAGCATGGCTCTCCCACACTTACAAGTATGATAAATCTAATATATAAAATTCTCGTGTCACAGTTTTCGTTGCCATACTCCTCCGAAACGGCTTGACTGATTTTGATGAAATTTTTTGTGCTTATCCGGTATCTATGAGAATCGGCCAACATCTATTTTTCATCCCCCTAAATGTTAGGGGTAGTACAACACTACATTTTTAATTTTCCGCGGACGAAGTCGCGGGCAGAAGCTAGTGTGGCGACATTCTGACAAGTGACAGATGACAGAAGTCGCACATAGACTATCGACGAGCAAATCAACGGATGACGTCACAAATATCCTGCATCGCACATATGAAGTTTACATGCGAATTAACACGGATAGAAAATCCCAACGAACAACAGTTGGGCAGAAAGCCCGCCAGGCATGATCACCTCGCATGGTCGGAGGATCCTCCTTTTCTTAGGGAACTTTACTCTCTGTTCCCTAAACTAGTAAATAAATAAATAAAAGTATACTAACAACACCGGTATAGCTAGCTTCCATCAATTCCTTGGCCGCCTCCTTGCAGTTCTGACTGAATTTGTGGCACTTCCTCAGTAGAGTGATGCAGTGGCTACATAGCCATTGTGGTAGACGGTCGTCTGTAGTCAACTGTGAATTAAAGATTATAATAAACTCAAACTCAAATAATTTATTGCATTCATGTGTACATTTGGATAATATGTAATTAGGGAATTTGTCTCAACATGAAACCTGGTTAGGGTACGGAAACATACATTTATATAATATTTCAATTAAGAAAAATACAATGTCACGCCTTTTATCTCCGAAGAGGTAAGCAGGTGCACATTACGGCACGTAATGCCGCTATACAATGTACACCAACTTTTCACCATTTGTGTTATAAGTCCCATGTAATAGGGGGTGAGTCTATTGCCATATACCGGACACATTTCTAGACTCCGTGCTACTACTGAGAAATTTTCGAAAAACCGAAAAAAGCCCAGTATCTTTCCGACCCGGGAATCTAACCCGACACCCCTTATCCGACAGTCGTACTTGCAACCACTCGACTATTGAGGCAACATTTTGTTTTAATGAACCGCCTGCAATTTTCGTTACCACCTCATTTTTTTTTTTATTTCAGTTAATAGGTATCCCTAGAAGATCAGGTGATCCGTCTGCTCATTTACCGGCTTATACCATTAGTCCAGTCATCACACATTGTTTGTACACGTGGTGGTGCAGATGAATTATACTTTGCGGCGCTCGTACGCCAAAAACTATTGATTTTATGAAAAAGTTATCAATACATAAATTGTAGGATTTTTTTTCTAGTTTAATTTTGTAGATAAATATTTTTTCGTAAAATGCGTCGGAACGGAGATATTAATAAAAAACCGTTTTTAGGCGCCATTTTTTCAATATGGCGGCGCGAGCGGCGGTTGTACGAGGTGGCAAAGTTGAAATTCGAAAAGAGCATACCAAAATCTATAAATTCACCAATTTTCAAAACTCCCGGAAAACTTTCCAGGTAAAACTACCAAATGACTGGACTACATACAAAAAACTAAGCCCCCGTTGTACGGGCGACTTACCTGTGTCCCAGACATAGTCTGGTAGACTTGCAAGACATCAGTTTCATGAATATTGAACAGTTTCCTCTTGGTAGTAAGACACGCTCTGCAGATCGGCACGGCAGGATCGAACTTTCTTCTAAACACTGTAGGAATAAAAAGAAAATCTATATGAGTCAACATTATATCCAATAGGCTAGTTTCCTACTAGTCAAATTCAATACTTTTTTCGAAACGTCAAAAACTATGTATAAATTTTTATGAAATACTCTATTATGACGTCATCAGTTTTTGACGTCAAATAGCAGACTTATTTCTAGAAATTTAGCTAGAAAAAAAGAATCTAAAATTAAGCAGTTCGTCAAATTGATGAATGAGAGTGTGATTATTTTTGAATATTTTATTATTGTATTGAAAAGTTGTAATAATTTATTTTTGACCCAGTCATTATCCCTATTATTTGCGACTAGCGACCCGCCCCAGCTTCGCATGGGTGCAATGGTGGTATATTATCCATGTATCATACATATAAACCTTCCTCTTGAATCACTCTATCTATTAAAAAACCGCATCAAAATCCGTTGCGTAGTTTTAAAGATTTCAAAGTCAAAATTATTTATTTCAAATAGACCAGGAAGGCACTTTTGAACGTCAAAGCAAATACAATAATATTAATAACGTCTGTCTGTCGGTCAGTCCTCTAGTTGCTCTATTTGCTCGTTCCAAAGTGTATATTCCTATGGAGAAGAACGAGCAAGAAACTCCATAGGTTACTCTACTACTCGATTTAAGCGTACAAAGAAACATAGGGACAGAGAAAGCGACGTTGTTTTATACTGTGTAGTGATATATGAGGAGGCGGAACAGTTACGTGAGTAATCCGAAATCGAAACGAGAGCGTGATAGGTGTTCAGGGGCCTTAGTCTGCTATTACAATTGTGTCAGAATGGTCGATCACTGAGCAGTGCGAGAGGGACGGAGTTATACAACCTACATAGCTCCGTCCCTCTCTCCGTAATAGCAGACTAAGGCCCCTGATTGGTTGGTTTATTCGAGCCAATCAGAGCACCAAACACGCTCTCGTTTCGTTTTCGTTTAACGCAAAGCAAACTCGCACTAAGGGTCCTGTACATAGAATCTCTCTCAACACATTGATTCATATTCATATTCATTTATTTGCTTTTCACAATGTATGTACATAGATATTCTTAAAAGTAACAATTATGGATCCAGTTTGTTCACAGCAATTTTAAAGATATAAAAATTAAGGTTTAATTATTATATAATTTTATATTATTATAGTTTATCTTAGTTTAAAAATGCTTAAATAATTATAATTATTGAGATCTTAAAATTATACTTTGTAGGTGATTACTTATGTGTGTGTGTGTGTATGCGTGTGTGTGTAAGAGAGAGAGAGAGTGGGAGGAAGTGTGTGGGTCATTGTCTATATAATATGTCTATATGTCCATTGGACTCGACCAAAATGGTTGTCTTTTTTTATTGGGGCAAGGTTTGTATCAAAGAACTAGCAAAACCGGCGAACTCGCGTTGTATGTGATAATTATTTGCCGTTTTTTGCTGATCTCTTGATTTTTTTTCCTGAATTTTCTTTGCTATAAACCTCACGGAGCCTGAGACCTTTCCAACGAATGCAAAACCGTGGAAATCGGTTCGTGCGTTCTGGAGTTATAGCGTCAGGAACGAAAACCTGACTTATTTTTATATTATAGATAATACAAAGGGAACATTTAGAAATATCACCTGGATAAAGCCAGGCAACGCCGCTAGTAAATAAAATAAAATTCTTATTAGTATACAAATAAAATTTTAATTAAAAACGTCTTCAATTTTCTTTTACTGCCTCCATTTTTTTAAGCCAAGTAATATACCTAAAACCTTCTCTTAAGCCTGAAAAATACTATACAGAAAACCGCATCAAAATCGTTAAAGCCAAACATGAGATAATCGCGCACAAACACACATACATACAGGTTAAACTGAGAACCTACTTTTATGGAAGTCGGTTAAAAACAAGCATTTATGGTCAAACTTATACAAGTTATAGTAAAAAAGAAAAAAGTTTCTTCGGGAAAGTTGTTTGTAATCATGAGTACAATCAGTGTTTAAATATCGTTCACTAATTACCAGTCACCCTATATTAAGGACTGATGATGACGACTATGAAAATCGTCTTGTGTGAAAAAATAAAAGATAACATTAAATAATAAGCATTTTATAATAAAACCAATATACTATTATTAGAACTTTTGACGGGATATTTACCATGTTTATTAACTTTGGTGAGTTTCCGATATTTCGGCACTGTTGCAAGCGCCATGATCACGGATTAATCCACCAAAGTGAATAAACATGGTAAATATCCCGTCAAAAGTTCTAATAATAGTGTTAGTGACCATGTCAGTTTAAAAACTTATAAAACCAATATAATTACCCTTTCGTGGTATATAAACCTGATCCTTCGCGCCTGCAACCAGTTTTTGTCTAGGTTTCAACAGTCCTTTAACATTTGACAGTGTTACACGTTTAATATTTCCTGCGGGCTGTAACTGTCCTATAGGTTTCAATTTTATTATAGGTTTTAACTTTCCCACAGGTTTCGACAGTACTATAGGTTTCAACTGTCCTACGGGTATTAATTGTCCTTTCGGAGTTGCTTGTCCTATAGGGATCAACTGTCCTTTGGGAGTTGGTTGTCCTATAGGAACCAACTGCCCTTTGGGAGTTGGTTGTCCTATAGGGACCAACTGCCCTTTGGGAGTTGGTTGTCCTATAGGGACCAACTGCCCTTTGGGAATTGGTTGTCCTATAGGGATCAACTGTCCTTTCTGAATTGACTGTCCTATAGGAATCAACTGTCCTCTAGGAGCCGATCGTACTACGGGTTTCAAGTTTTCAGCAGGCTGCAACTGTTCTATGGGTTTCCACTGTACTGTAGGTGTCAACTGTCCTTTAAAATTGTCCTGTACTTCTAGCTCAAATTGTACCTCAGGCATATCTGTAACATAATTAAATACAATATTAGAATATTTACATTATTTTGCTCTGGCCAGTTATCCTATAAAATAATGAAATAAATGTGGGAGATGCTTGCTTCGGCACTGCTGGGCCGGCTCGACCGGAGTGATATCACGGCCTCACAGAAAACCGACGTGAAACAACGCTTGCGTTGTGTGGGTGAGGTTCCCAATCTTCCCAACAACCCTTAAATTTTTAACCCACAAAAGCCCAGCAACGCACTTGTAACGCTTCTAGTGTTTCGCGTGTCCATGTGCGGCGGCGATTGCTTACCATCAGGTGATCCGTCTGCTCGTTTACCGGCTTATACCATAAACAAAAACTTACCACTTTCATATGGTAGGGAATCGCAAGGATCCAGTTGTATATCATAAATTTCTGCTTCATCTTTACAATTTTCTTCATCAGAAACATCGGGTCCTATCTTCTCAAGTCTTTTGGCAACGTCTAAAAAGAAAAAAAAAATTTTTTTTTCTTCTTTTAAAATCGTTGCCCCACATCAGGATTTTCTCCTGTGTCGTGGGTTCGTTTACAAACATACAAGTTCACATGCACATGACACACCCAGACCCGAAACAACAATTGGTGGATCACACAAAGAGTTGCTCCGTGCGGGAATCGAACCCGTTACCCGTTACGCGGCATCCAGTTGCCCAGACACCGCGCCAACCGTGCAGTCATGTTATTATTACAATTATTATGTTATCGTTAATTTCTGTAGTTTATCTTTGTAAACTATAGTGATAAGTAAATTTGTCGTTAATACATTATGTAGTTAAGTTTTTTTTTTTTTTTTGGGGGGGGATTACAATGACTTTTCTCGCCTTGGGCGAGGCGAGAGGGAGTGTCAGACTCTTACTGACTAAAAACCACCCCGTTCCTACTCCTGCTTTTCGAACCGGAGCCCCGGTAAACCCGCTAGGTAGTCCGCAGCTCCGGATCACATATAGTTATGTTATCGGCTTACTCACGTAACTGTTTGACGAGGCACTCGAATAGTTCCAAGCCATGCTAGACGCTCATATTCATAAGCAGCAATCCGCGACACACGACACGGCGACTGTCACATTGCTACTTACGCTGCTCATGAATATGAGCCTCTAGCATGGCTTGAGACTAGTCGAGTTCCTCGTCAAACAGTTACTTTAGTCATAAATAAATACTGCACGATTGGCGCGGTAGCTAGGCAACTGGCTGCCGCGCAACATGTAGTGTGTTCGATAACCGCACGGAGCAACTCTTTGTGTGATCCACAAATTGTTGCTTCGGGTCTGGGAGTCATGTGTATGTGAACTTGTATGTTTGTAAACGCACACACGATACAGGAGAAAATCCTAGTGTGGGGCAACGTCTTTAAAAAAAAAAGTAACCAAGAATTGTATTGTAAATCTGATTGAAAAAGAGTAACCTATGGAGTTTCTTGCTCGTTCTTCTCCATAGGAATCTACACTTTGGAACGAGCAAATAGATTCACAAAAGGACTGACCGACAGACAGACGTTATTAATATTATTATATTAGCTTTGACGTTCAAAAGTGCCTTCCTGGTCTATTTGAAATAAATGATTTTGACTTTGACTTTGAGTAATAAAAATTACTTACCTGGTGGTAAATGAAGACTTGGCAAAGCAATACGACTGAGTCGATGATTACGATTCTTATGTTTATCTTCAAAGTGTCGGTCACATACTACACGGTTCCGGTAATTCTTTATGTCCTCCGGGTCCTCCGGGTTCCCTCCCATAAGGAAGACCCATTTCTTAAACTGATTCTTAAACTTTTTTATGTTCGGAAACTGATGTACCGTTACTGAAAAAATACATTAACATTAAAAAAATCTTTAGCTCGGTATTTATGGTTGTACATCCGACAAGTGACAGATGACGTCATAAACCATACATCTAACATGTGAAGTTCAAAAAAAAATCTCAATTCACTGTGGATGCGTTTAGCTTAGCACTGGTGAAAACGGACTCAGCTAGCTAAGCTAAGCTGTTGTTTAGATTGAAAGATGCATGCTATAGATGTCCTGTGGATGGCTTCCCTACTATCAAAACATCGCATACTCGAGCTGCAAATCTTCCTCGCTACAGCTACATAGCTTAGTATCAATGGAAACAGTCACATAGTTTCACAGCTTAGCTATTACATCTTCATAGCATAGCTACATAGCACATCTCTGGTGGAAAAGCACTCTTTAAATCATATTTTGATTTAAAACAATTTGTTATACAAGTTTACCTAAACCTAAACCTTGTTTATACTAGTTTACCTTGTTTATTGTTTGTCCTACTAACAAGATAAAAGCGAATTAATATAATAAAATCGATACTTACATCCATATTCATGTTCACACCCAAATGCACACTTTTTAGGCATTGTTGTAATATAAAACGTTCACTTAAACACAGTAAATATCTAAGTAAATTAATAAAATTCACAACAAAACACTGATCTTTTACGTTTTCTATGGACCATTCATAGTTTGAAGCATCATAAATACATATACGTAGCTATTGAAAGAATATTAGAAGTTTTCTTCTTATAAAATCATTTCGCAAAGTATATTATTTTATACTTATTATAATATTTGGTATGTCTCAAGTTGATAGTTATCATGGAACCAGGTTTTGTTAAAGCAGACAGTAATAACTTGCCTAGAATCGACGCAATTATGCTTGGCCGATTTTTCGCGTCAAACAATGACTTTTGCTCATCGGAATTTCGCAATATCAAAACTTCGATGTAAGTATACCCAAGTGTAAAAATATTTAAGCTTAAATTAAAGCAATATACAGTTTCAGTATAAACTAACATATCTATTATGTAAATTTATTTTGTAGAGCAATTTTTTGTTAATTTTGAGGTTAGAATTACGAGGTGTAAACAAGTGATAAATTAATGTGAAATAATTTAATTTCAGGTCATCACGAGCTTCTTACGGAGATGACGCCGTAAGCTATGTGCAGCTTAAGCGAGAAAACAAATTTTGTACTGTAAAGTGCAAAATATGTCCAGAACACAAAGTTCATGCCAAATTATATGGATGTACATTGGTGGTTGATGAAGAAGATGACATTATTCTGTCTGTCCAGTGTCAAGACTGTGTAGCATCACAGGGTGGCTGTAAGCACGCTATAGCGTTCCTTATGTGGGTTCATCGTCGAAGTGAGGAACCATCATGCACTTCTGTGGAGTGCTATTGGAAGAAATCCAAACTGTCTCAAGTTGGTACTACAATTAAATATATGACAGCGAAGGAATTGTCCAAAGGAAATCCCATATTACCAGCAAATCCATCTGTTTTTAATAATTTTTTAGAAGAGGCAAGAAAGAGAAAAGTTGAGGACTGTCAACTTTTAAAATACCAACCTACTTATAGTGAAAGTGAAACATGGGCTATCTCAATGCATCAACTTACTTATAAGTTTAAAGAAAGATGCGTTGAAGATTTTTTGAAGAAAATTGAAATAACAGCATCTTTAATCAAGAAAGTGGAAGAGGAAACAAGAGAACAGTCTAATAGCGCTCTGTGGTTTGAACTGAGATATGGTCGAATAACTGCTTCCAGAGCATTTGAAGTAAGCCGATGCAAAACAAGTGACGGCACACTCATTTCCCTCATACTAGGTGGTAAAATTCCTGATACTCCGGCCATGAAACGTGGCCGTGTTCTAGAAAATGAAGTGAGAAAAACAGTTGAGAGCAAAATAAAAAAAAAAGTTAGTAAGTGTGGCCTCTTGTTAAATTCTAAGTACCCAATGATTGCTGGTTCACCAGACGGAATTTTCGAAGATGGGATAGTTGAAATTAAGTGTCCTATTAGTAAAACAACATATAAAAATTATATAAAAAATGCACTGGCTACAGAAAAATATTATGCCCAAATGCAGCTTCAGATGTATTTATCACAAAAGAAAAACTGTTGCTTTTGTATAGCTGACCCAGACTTTAGTCAAAATAAAAAAGTGGATATAATAAATATAGAATTTGATCCTCAATATGTTGAGAATTTTATCAATAAGTTATTAAACTTTTGGAAAATTAATATATATCCTTTATTATATCAGAGTGTAGAGTGAGTATGTTTGGATTTTAAATAAAAGTAACATTTTAAATTAGTTATATATATAGTTGATGATACTCATAAACTGCATAACTAACAGTGATTCAAATTTAGACTGAACAGAAAGATTCAAATTTATGAGTGAGTCTATGAGTATCACCGACAATATATTTCTTGTATTTGTATGTATGTCCGCTAGTATTTTATAAAATAATCTTACACTTTATTCATCAAAGTGTAGACTTAGACTAAGTGTGTGTATGTACATAATATATGTTTTGAATAAAAAAGAAATAATTTTGAAATTTTGTTTTATTTTACTAAAGAATCTTGCAAATTAATTAAAGCACAGGCTATGATTACTATGTCATCGAGTATTTTTACATGTTTTAAATTAACACATGCATGTGGTTTAAGCATATAAAATTCACGTAAGCGCCGAATAACTCTTTCTACATGTATTCTCAAGCTGGCTATCTGTTTGGTTAGCTTTGCTTGACTTTTGCTCATTTTCACTCCTGTTTCAACGCTTGGAGGCCTTACTAATGTAATATTTGATTTTTTGAGATACTGCTCTACATGCTTAAAGCCCCTGTCTGCCATAACAACCATACCACTTTTTAATGATTTCACAAAGTCACATGATTCCACTACACATGTGTCAGTTGTCCTGCCTCCAAATCCAGGAGAAATATAATTAACCAATCCATTTGGTGTGCATGATATTAAATATTTTATGGTATTTGTTTTTTTATATTCAGACCATGTCAGAGCTTGGTTTATTGCCTTAGATGGCTTTTGGATCTCAATTTCAAGGCAGTCGATAATGCAACTCACATTATAATATTTGTGCCTGAATGCCATAGGTAAGGTCCTTTTAATCATATCCCTGTCTAGCTCCACAATAAAAGGACGCATAAAGCTAGCTATCAGAGGTATATTTTTTAAAAATATCTTGCTTAAACCTGCTGGAGTCATTCCATAATCATCTGTGAGCTGATTAAATTTAACATCCAAACGTATCTTATTTAAACATAGCAATATATGATGTTTAGGAATATTTAATTCAGCTTTTAGTATGTCAATTAAGTAGTAACAACTGCTCGGAACACCAATGTATATTCGAGGTTTCTTTTCAATTTTTCCAATTGTGTGCAACAGTGTCTTATCAACTTCTAGTCTTCTGTCTTCTGCAATTAATTCACTACAGTCAGAAGATGATTGAACTTGTAATGATTGCACTGATGACGAACAACTGTGGGTGGCAACAGATGGTGTATATAAAGATATATCACTATCAGAGTGCTCTTCTTTATTCAATACAGTTCTTGTAACTTTGCTTAGATTGGAGACAGAAGGATATGTTTTTTTGATGATCTCAGCTTTAAACGGGGATGTGGAACTAGATATTATTGATGGCTTCAAGGGTGATGATGCCTGGTCTTTTGTTTTGATATTGATCTGGACAGCTTTACTTCTGAATTTCTGCGTTATACATGCTTGAACTGATTTTTCTACTTTATGCTCACATGTAACTTCTGGCTCATTTTGTTCAACTGTTTGGAAATCTGCAAAAAGTAAAGTAATTAATTTCATAATGATGATTAACTACTTACTTATTGAATAAAATTATTTGTTTTGTTTATTACTCATACACACCTGAACTTGTTTGAGGAGTATCTTCGAGAGACGAACTTGGAATACAACTTTTATCTAATTCATTAAGACACTCTGCTATTGTCGTAATTCTTTGTTTTTTTACTATGTATGGTCGTTCTGTGCTGCTACATGTTCGTTTTCTTCTATCTTCTTGACATTCAAATTTACTTGGAGTACAACCTGGTTTCATGCGCACTTGTGATACTCTTCCCATAACTCGGTATAATTAAGCATATCATTCGGCAACTAGAACAATAAAACGTGTATGTTAAAACAATGAATATAAATAACAGATAACATGATATCATAATTAATCATATCATTCGGCAACTAGAACAATAAAACGTGTATGTTAAAACAATGAATATAAATAACAGATTCTAGATCATCTGTTTCCGTTTGCCACCATCGTCTCTGTTTTGGTTTTAAAATCAAAACAAAAGAACTAACCCCAACCACTATTGAGTAAATTCATTTGTTTTCTTTTACATTTATATTGCTTACATTATGTTGTGAATAATACTTACATCGAAATGATCTTCACAAAAATACATTCTCGATTTTGTTGATAAAGAATGAGCATCATCCCTTCTTGCTAGAGTTAGCCACTTTCTTCGTATTTTTACATCGTTTGGAACATATATAAATAATTTGTTTGGCGTATTTATGCTTGTGCTTGTACACTGGGGCACTACACAGTTCTTGTAATACGAGGGATTCATTTTTCAATAAATAAAACACTGATACTCTCCGTTCTCTGTATACAAACACACTTGTTTGCCAAGGCGTGACGTCATCCAAGACGCCATGACAGTCTTAAGCGTTTTAGAGGATAATTTGAATTGGTTTTTTTAAATGCAAAATACTTATTGTGAATAACGCTATTTTTCAAAAATATAGGGTTTTTGGGGTAAAATAAACATCAAAGTATATTTTAAACCAATTTTTCAAATTTAGTTAATTCTATTCCTTCCTCTTGAATCACTCTACCTATTAAAAAAAAACCGCATCAAAATCGTATTTAAGCATACAAAAGGACAAAGGACAGAGAAATAATATACTACCTACGATATCACTACATAGTATAAAACAAAGTCGCTTTCTCTGTCCCTATGTACGCTTAAATCTTTAAAACTACGCAACGGATTTTGATGCGTTTTTTATTAGATAGTGTGATTCAAGAGGAAGGTTTATATGCATGTATACGACAACATATCTATTCTATAATATTATAAAATTAAAGAGTTTGTTTGAACGCGCTAATCTCCGGAACTACTGGTCCGATTTGAATAATTCTTTTTGTATTGGGTAGTGCATTTATCGAGGAAGGCTATAAGCTATGAAACATCACGCTATGACCAATAGGAGCCGAGCAGAGCGGGTGAAACCGCGCGGAAGTAGCTAGTACAGCTATATAACTTACCTCGTGACTCCGAAGGTTTATAGATATGTTGTGGGAATGGCAACAACTGCTCATCAGTGAGGGGTGGGGCGATCAGATTCAGGCTCGGTACAGCATCCCTGTTCAGACGGTTGCCGGCTTTATTGAAATCTTCCCTTCTAAAGTGGTTGGAACATAGATTTCTCCTCTCATGTAGCTTTTCTATAGGAAGATCTACTAACTCATCGTTACCAACTCGTTTAAGCCATTCTCTGCAGCTGAAAAACGAAAAAATCAATACTAAAATAAAAATAAATACCTATGTATAAACCTGAAATAAAAAAGAATTGCCCTTAATTAAGATTTTCTCCTGTATCGTGGGTGTAATGTGCATGAGTTCTCATACACATGACACTCAGACCCAAAACAACAATTTGTGGATCACACAAAGAGTTGCTCCGTGCGGGAATCGAACCCACTACACGCTACACGACGACCAATACCTAGCCACCGCACCAATCGTGCAGTCATTTGTTTGTCGGAATGCGCTACTCTCCGAAACTACTTATCCGATTTGAATAATTATTTTTGTGTTGGATAGTGCATTTATTGGGGAAGGCTATAAGCTATAAAACATCACTCGTAAAGTGATTGTGTTAAAAATTTTCTATGTGTCCCCCTAAAATGTAAAAAAAAAGTATAATTTGTTCGAAATTTAATCCCAACCCTTTCAGCCGTTTTGACAGGATTGAGTAACAAACATAAAATTAGACAAACTTTCTTTTATATATTATTAATAATTAATAATATCAGTACTTACCGATCTGGGTTCAATGGAAAACTGGTGAAGAGCAGTTTCTCTTCCCTAGGCCATGCCTCATTAATATGACAAATTTCACACCTTCTGTGCCCTTTACCCATTCTGGTTCAAAGGTATAAATTATCACACACTTTAAAGTTACTGTATTTTTTTTACATTTGATGGGCCGACGTTTGGCCGCTATCTCGCCTGATGGTAAGTGATGATGCGGCCTACGATGGAGCACGTCTGCCCATAAGCAACCTATGCACTCGGGCTTTGTAGATACCCAGGTTATACCCATATAATTATTAAAACTGTATTAATAAAACTGATTGCACAGTTAACACGGTGCACAAATCTACAGATTGTTGTTTCGGGTCTGGGTGTCATGTGTATGTGAACTTGTAGGCTTGTAAATACACCCACGACTTTAATGGGAGGTAGTGTTGTGTTTGAAGATTATTATTGTAAAGAAATTTAGTACCCCAGACCAGTTAATTCAATTTGAAAACATAAATAAGTTAAATAGACATTGATTCTTCTGCAATAAGTGGTTCACAAATACAAATGCTAGCAATTGTTTTCATTGATGAAGCAACAGAGACAGTATAAGACATCTCTTTCATAGCAAACTCTTAAATATGTATTTAGTAAGAAATAAATTATTAATCACAAGAATAATTTATATTTACTATTGTAATCTTCTAATGCATTACATTTACTTTTAAAGCATCTTATATACAAAGATATAGAGGTTACCGGCAATATATCTATAAAAACTATATGAAAACACATTATTTAAAAGCATATATGAAACAGCGGACCAAGTGCTCAACTCAAAGTTAAATATAATTCCTCAATCAGTACAAAACCATGTAAAAAAAGTTCATTATTTACATCACAAACATATGTAAACAAACGCGGACATTTTTTTTTTATTGTTATGTTGGTAAACGTAACCTAGGTAACCACAATTACTATTAGGTTGGCTAAACACAGTCACAAATTCCCGACACGAAATAATTTTCCACAAAAGAGAAAAATATCAACACTTCGCTCGATTCTTGTGAATGACAATGACACTGACAGTAGTTAGACAAATGACATTTGAAATGACCATAGATGATAGACTTAATATATTTTTTTAAATATATTATTCAGTAACCTGTTAATTTGTATCACTACATAGTATAAAACAAAGTCGCTTTCTCTGTGCCTATGTCCCTTTGTACGCTTAAATCTTTAAAACTACGCAACGGATTTTGGTGCGGTTTTTTTAACAGATAGAGTGATTCAAGAGGAAGGTTTATATGTATAATACATGCATAATATATCACCATTGCACCCATGCGGAAGCTGGGGCGGGTTGTTAGAATAATACAAAATTAAAAAAAAAAATTGTAACCACGATTAATAATAATTTTTTCTTGCACATTTCAAAATAGATTGCAAAATATTAATTATAATCATAATAGTAAGATTTATTTGGATATTTTAGATCAATTTATAAGTTGTAAATGTAACGCATGGTGATGGTAAAGCAGAGAACACTTATCACCAACCCTACTCTTCCCCTGGGTGTAGCATACCCAGTGGTGGAATAAGCAATAGTTTAAGTGATAATTAAATGTCTAACGCCTGAATACTGAAATGCTACTCAATTTTAAGTTGTACTTAAATATCGTGCTATCTCTGTCATTTTATAAAGAATTGATAGGGACAGAACTAGTCTTGAGAGCACCTTTAAATTGAGTAGCGTTTGAGTATTTGGACATGAGTAGGGCACTAGAATTGAAACTTAAACCGGGATATTTACCTTTATAGTTTTCAGTTTATCCATGATCATGGCGCTTGCAACAGTGCCGAAATACCTCATAAATATTTAAAAACATAGTAAATATCCCAGTTTAAGTTTCAATTCTAGTGTTAGTGACCATGTCAGTTTAAAAACTTATATGAGTAGGGCAGTTTGTCAATAGTGTTACTAACCTTTGTTATGACTACGGTCAGCGGTATCAATGTAGTAGCGTGTTGTATGTTTATTTACAGGAACCGACTGCTCATCATTGACTATAGGTATAGATTCTGCTGTATTACCATCTGAAAATACAATAAATGAAAATCTGAGGAAAAATACTTGCAGTGTTCGTAATCATCTATACATATAGGGTGACTGGTAATTAGTGAACAATATTTAAACACGTGATTGTACTCATGATTACAAACAACTTTCCCGAAGAAACTTTTGTTGTATACTCATTAGTTTTATTTTTATCACAATAAAATTTATCAAATCAATTAAATTTCATCATATGCCTACACATACTAGCTAAAAAAAGATGCAAACAGCCCATAATAGGACTAATTAGATTAATATAGGTGTCCAAATAGATTAGCGTTTGTATGTATAATTCCTGATATGTCTTATAAGTACCTATAACTTTCTTTTTTAAACATTGCCCCTATTAGGATTTTCTTCTGTGTCGTGGGTGCGTTTACAAACATACAAGTTCACATACACATGACACCTAGACCCGAAACAACAATTTGTGGATCACACAAAGAGTTGCTCCGTGCGGGAATCGAACTCGCTACCCGTTGCACGGCAACCAGTTGCCCAGCCACCGCACCAACCGTGCAGTCAAATAACTATATATACCTATACTAAATACAGTCCACTAATAATTTTTTACCATCAGTTGCAAATATACCGGCGAAGTAAATACACGTTGTTTTCTTTAAAAAATCACCGCACGCAAAGTTCAACCTTATCTATTAAACAATAGTCAAGAACATACCTGAATCACCTAAATTTAAGGTGGGTACCGCATTCCTGGTTAACTGTCGGCTAGGTAGTTGGTAGCAGTCGAGAAAATGTTTATTACATAGCCTTATTTGATCATATATATAGGTATCTCCTTTCTCCTGCGTAGCAACATCCAGCACGGTTTTCCAAACAGCATATCTTAATAGCTGATCTGGAATTATGCTCTTCGGATTTGGGAAATGGTGTAATGGACCTTAAACAATAGATTTGTATTCATAATTTATGTTTGTTTATCGGTATATTCGCAATAGCTTCTGCCTGCGTGTCCAGAAAGATGAAATGTAGGCTACATTTCATCAGTGTTATTTCAGTTTATAATCTACCCCTGTTCCAAATTTTATTCTGATCCCTTTAACCACGATCTTATGAAGGAGTAACAAACATACACATAAACATTCTAATTTATAACATTACTAGCTACTTCCGCGCAGTTTCACCTGCTCTGCTTGGCTCCTATTGGTCATAGCGTGATGTTTTATAGCCTATAGCCTTCCTTGATAAATGCACTACCCAACACAAAAAGAATTATTCAAATCGGACCAGTAGTTCCAGAGATTAGCGCGTTCAAACAAACAAACAAACAAACTCTTCAGCTTTATAATATTAAGTATAGATAGATGAGAAGGTGCTTTTCCACCAGAGATGTGCTATGCTATGTTGCTGTGGATGCTTTGGCTTCCACCAATCATATTCATTGGTACACATAGCTTAGCACTGGTGGAAATGGGTTCAACTAAGATATAATATACTAAGATATAATATATAACCATTGCACCCATGCGAAGCTGGGGCGGGTCGCTAGTTTACAAATAAGAAAACGAAACTACTTTTTATTTATGTTGAAAATCTTGTTGATAACTAAATTAAGATTATGTTTAGAAGCTTACTACCATACTCAGAGACACTTAAACTATTCCTTAGGAACGATTTTGTATAGAAAACTAATAATAATTGCTAAGGATTTGGTTAAGTACCCATTTAAATAACTCTGAGCACGGCAATTAAGGTTTTATATATTCAAAATAATACACAATATAGTGTAAAAAACTCTACTTACTATCACCAATTATACACCCAAAATAACATCGATTTCGACATTTCTGTCCCATTTTTATTCAATAGTTGTAAAATGTTTTAATCCAAATATACCGTAGGTAACAACAGTCACATATAACCAATTTTCTGAATGAAAATTGCCTCTAATAATAATTTAAAAGTCCGTTATAATAAGGCTTAGTATTATAAATATTACTGTTTTAATAATGAACAAGAAATAAACCGCCAAACGTATGAAAACAACAGTTTCCTTCTATGTTTCTATAACATAGAAATATAGAACAAATGTATATTTTGTCTGACAGTATTGACGATTTGACGTTTTGTCATAGTGGAAAATTATAAACCCTTGCGCTGTAACAAGGTGCGGCTGACAGATGCCAGTATGACGTTGACGTCTCTCTTTAGGGATGGACATTACAAAAATCTTTTTTTATCGCTATCGATACTCGCAGCATACATTTAATTCTCTTTAATTTTTTTATTAAATGTGTGTGTTATTTAGTTGTGCAGTGTAACTACGTGTATATACTTGTCAAAATAAATATTTTATGACCGAGCCCTGAGGTGTTTCAGAGTTTCAGTTTTACAGAACCGTGAAGAATATAAGTGTATATTAGTTTGTATATGTTACTAAAGCAACCACGATCTTTCAGATTATGTACCACCACGCATTATCAAAGGCGCCGGAAATTTCTACTATATATTTGTGCTCTGATAAAGTCACTGTGGTTCGGGTAGAGAGAGCCGCGTCTACAGTAGATTTACCCACATAATTAAAGGTTTTTAAGAGTGATAATTGAACGACGCATAATTTTCGTTTTATATTCTAAAAAAACATCGACTACCTATCCATCGTAGCAGTACATCCCATCACTAAACACGACTATGGATTTACGTTATACGCATAACACTTTACTTTATTTTTGATTTCATTAGATTTTATTTAAAGACTAGAACATTCCGGTTGGATTTAATTTAATTAACTACACTTCCGAATGATATAACATAATACGAATGTGATACAGTTAAAATACTAAGGCATAATTTTTAAATCGCAGTAACTTTCAAGAGTGATACGAAACGTTACTGAATCTGTCAGCCGCACCTTGTTACGGCGCATAGGGTTATAGTAGATAACCAATGGTCAAATACGACGTTTTGTTATCATTAAAAGCATTTATTTATTTAGTAAAAACATGCACAATTTTATAGCTTAAGCCAATATATTATACAATTAAATGATAAATGATATTTATTTTTGTAAGTAGGTTATAAAATAACACTTTTACACGTCAATATTTCAAATAACTAGATGAGGCCGGCATTTCCTATCCGACTACTCTGAGAAGAAATGCCGAAACAAACTCAGAGGTCATAGTCTCTTTTAAAGTCCAGACAATGAAATAGTGAATAATAAATCCAGACAATGATATAGAGGGTAAAGTGATATAAAAAGTATAATAATTTTAATTACTTAAAATTAATTCATCAGCCATCCATCTTCTCACAAAATCTTAAACATTAACGACATACATCCTTCCAACTCGCTTCCAAATCACACTGGTGCGGACGTTGAAAGCATTGAGCACGTGTTAATAAGTGAATTATTCAACGAGTAGCAGTAGCATCCATTTTTATTGTGTCAATAACAATAGGCTACTTTCCTACTAGTCAAATTCAATACTTTTTTCGAAACGTCAAAAACGATATTTTCTATGAAGTTTGTATGAAATAGTGCGTTATGACGTCAAATAGCAGACTTATTTGTAGAAATTTAGCTAGAAAAAATCGAAAATTAAATAGTTCATCAAATTTATGAATGAGAGTGTGATTATTTATAATATTTTATTGTATTGAAAAGTTGTAATAATTTATTTTTGACCGAGGATAGTACCCAATTTATTAAATAATAAATAGGAGATAGGTAGGTGTTTAAGTATACTTTTTTTTTTGAAGGGGCAAAACATCCATTGACTTCTCCCGCCTTGGTCGAGGCGAGAGGGAGTGTCAGACTCTTACTGACTAAAAACCACCCCGTTCCTACTCCTGCTTTTCGAACCGGAGCCCGAACCTGCTAGGCAGTCCGCAGGATTTAAATTAATATAATTTCACGACAAACTTTTACATAATTTGAACTGATCAGCATTTTTATGATAACTTTCGTGAGACATACTAAATTAATTATTATGATATCGGCTTACTCACGTAACTGTTTGACGAGGAACTCGACTAGTTTCAAGCCATGCTAGAGGCTCATATTCATGAGCAGCATTCTGCGACACACGACGTGGCGACTTAGTAGTTTAGCATTTTTTTGTCATGCAAACTAAACGTGTTTAAAATATTTTGCTGAAGATATCTGCTTCAAAATTTATTTGCAAGATTCCACTTAGCACACAATATATTTACATTAAGTGTGGGAGAGCCTTGCTTCGGCACGAATGGGCCGGCTCGACCGGAGTGATACCACGGCCTCACAGAAAACCGACGTAAAACAACGCTTGCGTTGTGTTTCGTTGTGTGAGTGAGGTTACCAGAGGCCCAATTCCCCCCTTCCCAATCTTCCCCATCCCCATTCCCGAACAACAACCCTTAAATTCCTAACTCCCAAAAAGCCGGTAACGCACTTGTAAAGCCTCTGGTGTTTCAAGTGTCCATGGGCGGCGGCGATTGCTTACCATCAGGTAATACGTCTGCTCGATTACCGGCAAGTCCCATAAAAAAATAAAATAAAAGTCATTACCTATAGTAAGCATGGATAGGACAATGGTAAGTGTCCACAAGCCCGCATCCTCACATCGGACGTATCGCACGCAATGGATGTTAGTTTACACCTTACATCTATAATATACCTTTTTTTTTTTTTTTTTTAGGGTGGAAAATCATCCAATGACTTCTCCCGCCTTGGGCGATGCGAGAGGGAGTGTCAGACTCTTACTGACTAAAAACCACCCCGTTCCTACTCCTGCCCGTCGAGCCGGAGCCCCGGTAAACCCGCTAGGTTGTCCGCAGCTCCGGATTAGGCATCAGCCCTACTGGGCCCCATCTGTGGTGGTCTGATGGCTCTTTGAGGCGCGCGCAGAACGCGACGCGCCGCACGCACGGGTCTGGTTCTGTTCGGGCGGTGAGCTACCCTTGCTCGCCGTCCGCAGGCCCGCACTTACGGTGGCCGGAGATCGTCGCGCGATCCCCGACGCCCGGAGTGTCTCTCGCGACGGCTGGGGCGTGAAGAGGTTCGTTCTCTCACGCGCCCCGCCTCCTCCTTAGCTAGCATGACTGCTTCGCAGAAGGAGGAGACGGCATCCCAGTCCCCCTCGCTCCGCACCATGGCTTGTATCAGTGCCGGACGCGAGAGGGCGCCGTCGCCGACCACATCCCTGAGGATACGGCGGTGCTCAGCCCACGCAGGGCAGACCGCAAGCGTATGTTCCACCGTGTCCTCCGGGCGGTCTTCGCAGTGATGACACCCGGGCGTTTCCTCCCGCCCAATTAGAAACAGGAACCTACCGAAGCTTCCATGTCCGGTAAGCACCTGCGTCAGGCTAGTAGGCGGTAGGTGAGGACGCCGTGGCGCCTCTCTAGCCACTCCTCAAAGAGGGGACTTACCGCTGCAATGACAGCGAGCCCAATCTATAATATACCTATTATATTATATTTTTATCTATAATATACCTAAAAATATAATATACTATATAGCTATAACTCCAGAACGCACGAACCGATTTCCACGGTTTTGCATTCGTTCTAAAGGTCTCAGGCTCCGTCAGATTTTTTATAGTAAAGAAAATTCAGGAAAAAAGCAGGAAAACAGGGAAAAACATTGGTGGCGAAACGGAGTTCGTCGGGTTTGCTAGTTATGTGTAAATAAAACATATTATATAATAAACTTACATGTTTATTTGTTTCTACATACAAGGTTTCTCAGTTTCTTTCTCAAATAAAAAGGCGAATTCCTACATCCCATCAAAATTTACAATTTTCTCATACGAACTATTAATAATTATTATACATAATATAATATTTTCAAATATATAATCATATAATGTATAAGTACCAAGTTTTATATTATTATTATAATTTTTCTAAAAAAAAGATACAATTAGGTAAGGTACATAATAATTATTTATCTAATTCCTTCAATAATTATGGCCGATTACTTGTTTTTTTACGTAATAATTATTATATGTATGTATAATGCCTTCTTTTACTAACATAATAAATATATCATAATTTTTTTTTTTTTACATTAGATGGGTCGACCTTTGGCCGCTATCTCGCCTGATGGTAAGTGATGATGCGGCCTACGATGGAGCACGTCTGCCCATAAGCAACCTATTCACTCGGGCTTTGAAGACACCCAGGTTATACCCATCAGGAAACACAGACTCCGGCAAGGAGTTCCACTCCCTAGCAGTTCGCACAAGGAAGCTTGAAGCGAAGCGCTTCGTGCAAATGGGTGGGATATCTACCATGAAGCGGTGACGCCTCGCCGATTGTCTTGTGGTTCGGTGATGGGAAGGACTAGGGGGAATAAAGTTGTGCAATTGGTTAAATTAAAAAGATACAGAGTTTGTCTTTATCTATAAATTAAACTTAGATCATATATTACATTTATATATTCACTTAGAATATATAAATGTAATATAGATACAGAGACCCTAGTACCTGGTCAATTTATACTAGCGCAGAGTCGAAGCGCATCGAAGCGTCAAATTCTTTACCAAACCACAAATTCAATTCTTTACCAAAGCGATTTCCAGCGAATACGCGCGCATTCGCCCAAATACGCGCGATAGTCCATCGTGATCAACACCGAGGCAGACCAATTTCCACCCTAGGGATGTGCCGTAACAGGCGTTGCACCATGGGGCTCCGGAGCAGGTCTAGTTAGAGGACCCGGTGCCCCTTACAGGTGCTGAGGGTGGCCACCGGGGTGGTTTTAGTGAGGTTAAAATCCCACACTCCCTAGGCGAAAAAGGCGCCTAGCTTTTTGGGGATAAGGGTGCTTGTACACGGTGCAAGTAGCTTGCGCATGTTGAGGCACTTGCGCGGGTTATATGCATCGTAAACATAAAATTTTATATGTAATTGGATATGTTTACGATGCATATAACCGGCGCAAGTGCCTCAACATGCGCATATTATTTGCACCGTGTAAAAGCACCCTTATCCGCAAAAAGCTAGGCGCCTTTTGAGGGTTTTCCCCAGTCATCAAAAAAATGGCAATTCCCAACTGATGACGTGTAGGTTCACTAGTGGACGTGGATACGCGAGAATACGCCGCACCAATCGGCGTTGATCGCGCGTAGACGCGTGAATTCCGACGAAAACGCGCGACTTTTTAAAATCCCAGAAGTAATATAAGCGTTACGCTGTAGAGTTAAGGTTGAATTTGTTATCCGGAGCTGCGGACTACCTAGCGAGTATACCGGGGCTCCGGCTCGAAAAGCAGGAGTAGGAACGGGGTGGTTTTTAGTCAGTAAGAGTCTGACACTCCCTCTCGCCTCGTTCAAGGTGGGAGAAGTCAATGGATGATTTTCCCTCCTCAAAAAAAAAAAGGTTGAATTTGTTATGTTCAGTTTTGGAAAGACGCTTCGATGCACTTCTACTCTGCGCTAGTACAAATTGACCTTAAGCTATTCTGTAATTGTCAATTTGAAAGATTTGAAGTGAGCCCGTTGGCATTCTCGTCTCTCATTGGTCGAAAATATTCTCACAATAACATGGCGGACTGCGATCGAGCTAATTTCAAATGTTTCGAATAGGGTAGATGACTAATATTTATTTCAATGTCCGTCTTGTAGATTATTTTAAAACATTACACACGTATTTTTTATTTTCTTACGGAAACCAATACTTTTGAAGATATATCGATTTCAAATATCGCGTCACTTCTAGGTACGTTTTATACGTAGAAATGACGTATTTGCTCCCACTCCTAAACTTTGATTCGTTTTATCTAAGCATTGTTGTCTTATATGACAAAATAAAAAATACGTGTCTAATATTTTTTCATTAGCTAACTGACGGACTAAATAGATGTTTAATTTTCATACCCCGTCATCATCCCTTTTGACAATTAGAGAATAGCCTAACTGTTGGCAAAATTTCTCATCATATATTAAAGGAAATTAAATATAACTCCATTTATACATTAAAACATATACATATAAGTAATATTTGTTATAGTTATGACATATAATTATAATATAATTATTCTTTTGGACTCTTCGAGCGAATAGGTTAAAATTATAAAATTATTTTTATGAGGTAATGTTAGCGACTAGTATTAAGACTGATGACTGTGGATGAAGCGAAAGAGGTGTGTAAGATTCGTAGCAATTGGCGTACCATTGTCTCTGTCTACCCCCATGGGAGACAGGCGTGAGCTTATGTATGTATGTTAGTGATGTTCTTTTTTAGGGTTCTGTAGTCAAATGAAGAAAAAAACCCTTATTATAAGTATTTTAAAGTTGAGTTAAATTAAGTTTTTTATAGCATATGTGGCATCTGATAGTAAGCGACCAGCGCCGCCTATGGACACCCGCAACACCAGAGGAGCCACAGGTGTGTTGCCAGCCTTTTTAAAAACAAGTACGCTCTTTTCTTGAAGATTTGAAGGCCGTATCGGTTCGGAAATACCGCCAACGATAGCTCATTCCACAGTTTTGCTGTGCGAGGCAGAAAGTTGCGCGAGAAGCGCACAGTTGTGGCCAGGGGCCTTAGTCTGCTATTACAATTGTGTCAGAATGGTCGATCATTGAGCAGTGCGAGAGAGGGACGGAGCTATGTAAGTTGTATAACTCCGTCCCTCTCGCACTGCTCAGTGATCGACCATTCTGACACAATTGTAATAGCAGACTAAGTCCCCTGGCAACCATCTATATGATGGGGATGGAAGTGAAGTATTTTTAAAAGTTTGTTTGTTTGAACACGTTTATATCGGCATTACTAGTTTGAATTAAAAAAATATTTATGTGTCGGATACTCCATTCATCGAGGAAGGCTTTAGGCTATATAACATCACGTTACAATCAATAGAAGACCATTCTTTTTTTTTTTTGAGGGGGATCAAATCATCCTATGCCTTCTCCCGCCTTGGGCGAGGTGAGAGGGAGTGTCAGACTCTTACTGACTAAAAACCACCCCGTTCCTACTCCTGCTTTTGAGCCGTAGCCCCGGTAAACCCGCTAGGTAGTCCGCAGCTCCGGTTTACTATCTCCTAACATTACCTCATATCGACATAAAAATAGATACATACATAAAACTTTAATGAATAATATTAACTAAGTAATTACTTAAACTTACGAAAACCTAATGATGTGTAGAAGTATTGCTTTTTGAATTCACACCTTAAAATAATTATAATTAATTAATAATATTGCACCTAATTTACAATTTCTGGACTAAAAATTAAAACAATTTTGTTTCGATTACAAAAATTTACATTCAATTTCAATTCGTTAATGAACGCAATTCAGTTTAAGTTGGCGGGAGCGGTAAAATAACAACTGTCATTTATGTCAGCTGTCAAATTTACTATATCGCACGCCTAGTAATATATTGGCATATTTACGGTTTTCATAGTTTACCTGACTTGTTTAGTTTTTAGTTTACTGACCAATGAACCGTTGCTTTACGTGCGTGAGGGGGGAAACTACAATAATGGTATAATGACACTTACGACCTCTCTCGATGAATATGGAAATAAATAGATTAATATGCACTTTTAAACACGTAAACCATATAAAGTCAATTTCGTATTTTTTGCAGATGTGCCAATGTATTACTAGGTGAGCGATATGTAGTTTTGAGGTTGAGTGTCTTTTTGTTACTACTGCAATGTTGCAAGACTAAAAAAATAAATGCGTAACGGTAGAATTCCGTTTAACATATTATGTTTTGATCATATCTTTAATCCCATGCCGACAATAAAACTGTTTTTACGTTCACTACCTACAAATCAACGGAAAACATCGTAAAGTCTTCGAAAATAACATAAAAAGAGGATTTTAATACACATTATTTACTTCTAAAATAGCTTTTATCACTAACACAATTATTGCTTAATTAAACGCTTACTGAGCCTACATTTTATATCAGTTGAACATTCAATATCATGTATTAAAACTATTCTTTATATTTTACACCTGATGGTAAGCAATCATCGCCCTTGGACACCCGCTACACCAGGGGCCTTAGTCTGCTATTACAATTGTGTCAAAATGGTCGATCACTGAGCAGTGCAAGAGGGACGGAGCTATGTAGGTTGTATAGCGCCTTCCCTCTTGCACTGCTCAATGATCGACCATTCTGACACAATTGTAATAGCAGACTAAGGCCCCTGAGGAGTTACAAGTGATTTGGCCTCGAGTAACCTTACAGTTACGTCGTAAAACATTGTGTATTAATTATTATGTTATCGGCTTACTCACGTAACTGTTTGACGAGGAACTCGACTAGTTTCAAGCCATGCTAGAGGCTCATATTCATGAGCAGCATTCCGCGACATACTACTTGATTGTAGCAGCGTGATACTAGTCGAGTTCCTCGTCAAACAGTTACGTGAGTAAGCCGATAATATATTATAATAATAAATTTAGTATGTCTCACGAAAGTTACAATAAAATTGAGGGTATCTGTTGTTTCACATCAGTTTATACTGGTTTACTTAGCTTGCTGCATGGACCTATAAAAAACCAGTTTACCATGGTCTCGTTTTGTATGACTTTTCCGCAAATTCGACGGTCAATTTATACTGGTTTGTTTAGCTTGCGGTGTCACCTCGTGTATATATTTGGCAATATATATAAATGTAACAGTTTTAATACATAATATTTGATTGCTTTCTTCAGTAAAAACGTATTGGAAACTTCAAAAAGATGGCATTTCTTTTGTCTTTTATTCAGAAACGGTTTGATGTTGATCATAGCGAAAACTAGTTTTTAAGCATCAGTGGTAACAATATAAGGTGTATCAGTGCGAGAGAGACGGAGCTATACAACCTTCATAGCTCCGTCCCTCTCGCACTGCTCAGTGATCGACCATTCTGACACAATTGTAATAGCAGACTAAGGCCCCTGGTCCGCATCGTACGCATCGGACGGATCGCATCAAACGGATAAATTTTTCAGACTGCGTCCACTGTATCGACAGCGCTCGGATTGCCGACGCGAGTATCAGCAATCGGATTGCCGATAGCACTTTCACTTGGATTTTTGACATCGGTATTCTACTTATTATATTTTAAGCAATCGCCGTCCTTGGACACTTGAAACACCAGAGGCGTTACAAGTGCGTTGCCTTTTGGGGGTTAGAAATTTAAGAGTTGTTAGGGAATCGGGGATTGGGAAGATTGGGAAGGGGGGAATTGGGCCTTCGGTAACCTCACTCACACAACGCAAGCGTTGCTTCACGTCGGTTTTCAGCTCGGCCGTGGTATCACTCCGGTTGAGCCGGCCCAGCAGTGCCGAAGCATAGCTCTCTCACACATTTAGACCCTTCGACTTATATTGTTACCAGAAACGCTTCGCTTTTATATGAAAAGGTATTCATCACCGGCACAGAAGTCTTCTGGCTTCATTAATTCCTTCTGTATCTTCTTACCAATAAGTTTACAATCTACATATTAATAATAAATTCACTTTACAATAACTGTAATGTTATGAGTAAAAATATCATTATTGTTTGTTACAAATATATATATGTTATAAGTAACATATAATATCATATATATAATATATTAAAAAAGCGTATGTTTTATGCGAAATTATACTTAAAACGTGATACGACTAGATTTTATTGGGTTCGCTTATTTAGAAGGTATGTTTTTAAATTAAAAATAGGAGATAATACGAAGTTTTCTAACGATTCTACATAGTATAAAACAAAGTCACTTTCTCTGTCCCTATGTCCATTTGTACGCTTAAATCTTTAAAACTACGCAAGGGATTTCGATGCGGTTTGTTTAATAGATAGAGTGATTCAAGAGTAAGGTTTATATGTATAATACATGCATAATATATCACCATTGCACCCATGCGAAGCTGGGGCGGGTCGCTAGTTAACAATTAACAATAAAAATACACTTTAATGAGAGTTTTGAGATACCTACTGGAGGCTACAATATATGTGGCTTAAGTTTTTTTTTAATATATGATGGGTCGACGTTTGGCCGCTATCTCGCCTGATGGTAAGTGATGATGCGGCCTACGATGGAGCACGTCTGCCCATAAGAAACCTATTCACTCGGGCTTTGAAGACACCCAGGTTATACCCATCAGGAAACACAGACTCCTGATGTCAAGTCACTAGGCAGTCAACTTATGACGCCGAGGATACGGGAGCGAAGCCTACCAACGGCAAGTACTAATGTGTCTTTTTTTGAGTTATATGTACTTTCTAAGATTATTTAGACACCATTGACAAACGGTGAAGGAAAACATCGTGAGGAAACCTTTGCTTATAATTTCTAATTATAAGTTTGAAATTGCCAACCCGCATTGAGCAAGCGTGGTGATTAATACTCAAACCTCCGTGTGAGAAGAGGGCTTTGGTCAGCAGTGGACACTTATAGGCTGTTGATGTGATGTATGGGACAGTCAACTTAGTGATAACTAAGATGATTAGACAAAAAAGTTTGCATCTCATTAGCGACCTCTAGTAGTGGAAAATTGAAAAGCCTCATTGTACATTTACTCTTGGCAAATTATATTTGTAATGTAACCAAGTATTGTATTGTGAATCTGATTGAAAAAGAGTAACCTATGGAGTTTCTTGCTCGTTCTTCTCCATAGGAATCTACACTTTGGAACGAGCAAATAGACCAACTAGAGGACTGACCGACAGACAGACGTTATCAATATTATTATATTTGCTTTGACGTTCAAATGTGCCTTTCTGGTCTATTTGAAATAAATGATTTTGACTTTAACACTGAATTGTAGTCGGATATATTAAAATTCAAATTTTAATTTAAAAATCGTTAGAAATCTTCGTATTAAAGACAATTTTACTACTAATTACATAGATTACCAGCAACTATACAACTTAAAAATAATAATTTAATTTAAAATGTGCGTTTATAGTCACAAAATATAATATAAAACATAAAAATTCCAAACGTTCCTAAGATTTATGCGTTTTTTTACAAAATGGTAGAATGATTCGAGGTATGGCAACATTAATTTAAGCATCATTGAACGCCATCTTTAATTTCATTTGCGCGCGGTTTTTAATGTCAGTTGGCTGTCAAATTTTGTCAGTATCAGTAGACTTTCGATTAAATGAAACTAGACTAAAAATCTTAAAGATTTAACTGTTTTTCTTAAGACTTAATCTTTTATTATAAAAGGAATGTGAATTCAGTTTTCAGTATTAGCTATAACATTAAAAACCGCGTGCAAACCATGAAAAAATTAGTTACAAAACATTAACTAAACCGCGTCAACACATTTTGTCACAACTCTTATAAAAAGCTTATCGACTAAAAAAGTTTTGGTGTCACATCGTCATACGATTAAAAAAGAAAACAAACGTCAAAAATTTAAAACGGAGATCGCTGATTGGTCGGTTCAAATGAGGCGCAGGGTATATATTAAGGCGAGTAGAACAGAACTTGCCAGTCGTGGCCGGGACGTCGCCGCGAACATTGGTGTTAGTTCGTCAGCGTGAGCTGTGTGAGTGCCGCCAAGGGTATGGAACTGGAAAATGTCGCTGACCTGGAAGAAATGATAGTTATTTTAAGTTGTTACCAAATATCAGATCGATCTGTCGGCAAGAGGGGGGTGGAATTCCAATTTTTCCTCACCGCTGCAACTTCTGTAAACCGGGATGTATAGTAGATACAAACATGAAAACACCGGAACATTGTAGGGACACCAAAGGATGGGGAATAGAGGAAAGAAAAAGAAAACGATAGTTTCCACTTCCTTCGTTGAATTTAATGCAGAAAACAGAATGACTTAAGCCTTAAGGCACAAAAGAGACTGCACAACTGGGAGAAGCCCAGTCGCCAAGCACCAGGGAAATTTTACTTAAACCTAAATGTGTATGGCAAAAACACCTAAACGCACGGAATACAAGGTCCGTATATTAATTATTATGTTATCGGCTTACTCACGTACTGTTTTGACGAGGAACTCGACTAGTTTCAAGCCATGCTAGAGGCTCATATTCATGAGCAGCATTTTGCGACACACGACGCGGCGATTGTCACGCTGCTACTGATATGATCATGAATATGAGCCTCTAGCATGGCTTGAAACTAGTCGAGTTCCTCGTCAAAACAATACGTGAGTAAGCCGATAACATAATAATTAATTTAGTATGTCTCACGAAAGTTACAATAAAATCAAGGTCCGTATAGTAAACTACACGTGATGACACAAATAAATTACCTAACGTAGTGTTGTGTGACATTCCAATTACTAAATTTTACTCAAACAAGCTGCCATAATGTGCACCCCTGCCTACCCCTTCAGGGATATGATACGACGAGGAACTGAACTGGAACCCGAAGGGGTAGGCAGAGGTGTACATTGTATAGTGGCATTACGTGCCGTACTGCCGCTATACAATGTACACACACTTTTCACCATTTGTGTTACTATTACATTTGTATTCCCATGTAATAGGGGGTGAGCCTATTGCCATATACTGAATAATTCCAGACTCGGTGCTACCACCGAGAAATTTTCGAAAATTTGAAAAAAAGCCCAGTAGTACTACTTACCACCCGACCCGGGAATCGAACCCGAGACCCCTTGTTCGGCAGTCGCACTTGCGACCACTCGACCAACGAGGCAGGCTTCGTAATAAATAGACCATATTCACCTCGTTCCATCCATATCTGTTCTTGGCTTGCACGATAGCCTCATACACGGCTCCCGGCTGCAAACCCCTGAGTTCATGAGTGACGCGGTGTGTCAGAGACCCGGCCGGCTCCGGCGCAGGAATCACCACGTCATGCCACCTGCCAGGCTGCTGGAACGATTCGTTGATCTGCAAACATAAGAAAAAGCTGAAGAGTTTCTTTGAACGCGCTAAGCTCCGGAACTAATTCGAATTGTATAATCATTTTTGGCTATAAAATATCAGGCTGCGATGAATAGGAGCCGAACAGGGGCCTTAGTCTGCTATTACAATTCATATCTGCAGTGCGAGAGGGACGGAGCTATACAACCAACATAGCTCCGTCCCTCTTGCACAGCTCAATGATCGACCATTCTGACACAATTGTAATAGCAGACTAAGGCCCCAGGTTGGTATTGCATTTGTATCTAACTTCTCCGGCTTTGTGGGTATCTATCCGGTTTTGGCAACAGCATAGAAGATACACACACTTGTAACTCTGGACGTGGTCTTTCTGGGGGTTGAGTTCTGCCAAGGAAGAATGGAGGAAAACATACTTTGTCGACCTCAAGCACCTTTTTATAAGGGGGGAAAATCATCCAATGACTTCTCCCGCCTTGGGCGAGGCGAGAGGGACTGTTAGACTCTTACTGACTAAACATCACCCCGTTTCTACTCCTGCTTCTTGAGCTGGAGCACCGGCATATAGTCACCTTAGGATCACCTCAAGCACTTTAAGAACCCGACCGAGATTGCATAAAACAACATGGGTTACCGGGCTCCGGCTCGAAGCAGGAGCGGGTTGGTGTTTAATCAGTAAAAGTATTTTTTTTTTAATGTATTGCCCCACACTAGGATCTCCCGTCGACACCCAGACCCGGAACAACAATTTGTGGATCACACAAAGAGTTGCTCTTTGCCCAGCCATCGCACCAATCGTGCAGACAAAGTCTGACACTGCCTCCTCGCTCTCTCCTCACCAAGAGGAGACACTTGATAATTTTGTCTAATTATAAGTTTTTAAACTGACATGGTCACTAACACTATTATTAGAACTTATTACGGGATATTTACCATGTTTATTTAACAAACATGACAGAACGCCACTATATACCTAGACTGGTAAGAGAAGCGATTGAGATAACCAAGTACAAAAACTTCAACCGGGAGGATGGGTTTCAACTGTCGAGGGCTTGGAATCCAGTGGTCCAACTGTGTAAAACCCGCAAAACTGCCAAGAAAGAAGAAAGTTCGCGAGCGGACACAGTGAGTGTTGTGTGTCGAGAGTTAAGCCGAGTTACAAGTGACAATGGTAGTGGTATTACCGGTGTCAGCAAAAAACGAACGAGAAAGCGGGTAGACCGATTTGTCTGCTCGTAAACACCCACCCGCATTTACTCCAGTTAATCCGTGATCATGGCGCTTGCAACAGTGCCGAAATATCGGAAACTCACCAAAATAAATAAACATGGTAAATATCCCGTCTTAAGTTTGTCTAATTAGTTTAAAAGAGGAAGTATACATACCGCCAACTGTCGATAAAGAAGCCTCAGCTCGTCCAATGGAGGGTAGCTGTCGACAGCGAACGCGAGCAGGTACCGCGTGTGCGCGCGAGCGAGCGGCGCGGACGTGAAGCGGGCCGGCCCGGGCCGCCCTGACACTTCCACGTGTTGTCGCGCACGACCCAGGCTGTTGTCTGCCACGCAGCTACGGAAGGAGAGGAGGGTTTTAATAATTTATTCTTATAAGAACAGTACAACAGTACAGAGTAAATCTATACTTACTAATATAAAGCTAGAGTTTGTTTGTTTGTTTGTTTGAACGCGCTAATCTCTGGAACTACTGGTCCGATTTGAATAATTATTTTTGTGTTGGATAGCGCTTTTATCGAGGAAGGATATAATCTATAAAACATCATGCTATGACCAATAGGAGCCTTAAACTAAACGTCAAAGTCAAAGCAAAATAAGAGGTCAGATTCAGGGTTAAAGTCATTACAAAAGTCAACGTCAAGGTCAAATTTAAAGTTGATCCCTCAACTTTAAATGGCCATAAGCAACGTCAATTTTTAAGTCAATGTGAAGGTCAAATTTTAATTTGAGTCAAAGTAAATTTAAGACCTTAATCAAGTAATTTATATAGTCTATTGTAAATTATAATATGTAATTGTTGGTTTTCTAAATAAATAAAATTAAAAATTAAATAAATTCTAGACCAAAGTCGAAGTCAAAAGACAAAGCCGAAGTCAAAGTCACAGTCAAAGTAAAATTCGAAGTCAAAATCAGATTGGAAAGTTAATGATACCAATTGAATTAAATACATAATAATATGTACAGATACAGAAAACACATTTTATATAAAATCTACATAACATAGGTACCTGTAGTTTCCAAAATCTTCAGGCTGGACATTCGCAATGAGGAGGGTGTGGTTGTTCCCTCGGGCGGACATTGTGACCCTCTCGGAGGCACTCAGAGGGAAAGAGTTTTGGTACCAGGTCACCTGGAAACATAAAAGAGTTTTTTTTTGTTATCAGTTTAACGACTAACGTGAGGCATACTAAATTATTGGTAAGATCGGGTTTCTTTGACCCTAAAGGGTAACTATGACCTAAATTATATAGCCAACTAGCAAACCCAGCGAACTCCGTTTCGCCACCAATGATTTTCCCTGTTTTCCACCTATTCTCTTGAATTTTTCCTGAATTTTCTTTGCTATAAACCTCACGGAGCCCGAGACCTTTCCAACGAATGCAAAACCGTGGAAATCGGTTCGTGCGTTCTGGAGTTATAGCGTCAGGAAGGAAAACCCGACTTTATAGAAAATAGGAATCCAGAATAAAGAATATATTTAGTAGGACTAAAAGTTTAGTAAAAGGAAAGTTAACCCGGAGCTGCGGACTGCATAGTAAGTTACCGGGGCTCCAGCTCAAAGCAAGAGAAGGAACGGGGTGGTGTTTAGTCAAAAAGAGTCTGACACTCTGGCCCCGCCTAAAGCGGGAGAAGGAATTGGATAATTTTCCGCCCTCAATAAAAAGGACTGTCTCGTTGATCGAGTGGTCGCAAGTGCGACTGCCGAACAAGGGGTCTCGGGTTCGATTCCCGGTTCGGGCAAAGTATTACCAGGCTTTTTTCAATTCGAAATTTTCTCGGTAGTAGCACGGAGTCTGGAATTGTACCCAACATAAGGCAATAGGCTCACCCCCTATTACATGGGAGTTATAACACAAATGGTGAAAAGTGCGTGTACATTGTATAGCGGCATTACGTGCCGTAAAGTGTACCTCTGCCTACCCCTTCGGGGATAAAAGGCGTGACGTTGTGTGTGTGTGTGTAAAAAAAGCGAGTGCGCTCATCGCGATCTCCCATAATTGGGTAGTTTCCTAGGTAAAAAATAAATTATTTTGACATTTCAACATAATAAAATATCCCAAAATAATCGTATTATCATTCATTAATTTGACAATATTACTTATTTTTTTAATTTTTCTTGTTATTTTTGCGTAATAAGTATGCTATTTGACGCAAAAAAATTATGACGTCATAATTTGCAATGTCATACAAAATTCATAGAAAAGTAACGTTTTTGACATTTCGATAAAAGTATTGAATTTGACTAGTAGGAAAATACCCTATTCAACTATGGTATAAAAAGTTGCTCACCTCTGCTGGTGGGTCTGCCAGGACTGTGCACAGCAGTTCAGCTCTGAAGCCCTCGCCCGTATGTACCCATGATCTCTCCACTGTTATCTCCGGTGGATCTGAAAATTAAAATAATCACTACACAGTACAAAACAAAGTCGCTTTCTCTGTCCCTATGTCCCTTTGTACGCTTAAATTGTTAAAACTACGCAACGGATTTTGATGCGGTTTGTTTAATAGATAGAGTGATTCAAGAGGAAGGTTTATATGTATAATACATGCATAATATATCACTATTGCACCCATGCGAAGCTGGGGCGGGTCGCTAGTTTTATATATATATGGAGAGCCATGCTTCGGCACTACTGGGCCGACCGACCGGAGTGATACCACGGCCTCATAGAAAACCAACGTGAAACAACGCTTGCGTTGTGTTTCGTTGTGTTAGTGAGGTAGCCCAATTACCCTTCCCAATCTTCCTAATCCCCAATTCCTCAACAACTCTTAAATTCCTAACCCCCAAATGGCCGGCAACGCACTTGTAATGCCTCTGGTGTTTCAAGAGTCCATAGGCGGCGGCGATTGCTTACCATCAGGTGATCCGTCTGCTCGTTTACCTGCTTAAACTTGTAAAAAGTGTACTTACATAGAACTTGCAGCTGGAATTCAGCGACTAGAGGTGCGCCCACGCCGTTATCGACAGTGCAAGCATATCGACCACTGTGTCCCCTCTCTAGCCTCGATAGTTGCAACTGTGGGCCCTCCCCTAGTCTTGTGTTCGTGTCATTCTGGAAAACAGGAATCACCTACTTATATAAAAGATGCTCTATTACTTCAGCAATAGGGCTTATTATTGCTTACACAACATGGTGTCACGTGTCCTATAGAATAGGTAGAATAGAATAGGTAGAATAAAATAGGTAGAATATAATGAAATTGGTAGAATAGAATTAGTAGAATAGAATAGGTAGAATATAATAGGTAGAATAAAAAAGTTAGAAAAGAATAGAATAGGTAGAATAAAATAGGTAGAATATAATGAAATTGGTAGAATAGAATTAGTAGAATAGAATAGGTAGAATATAATAGGTAGAATAAAAAAGTTAGAATAGAGTAGGTAGAATAGAATAGTCGAATAGAATAGGTAGAATAGAATAGGTAGAATAAATAAGGCAGAATAGAATATGTTGAATATAATAGGTAGAAAAGAATAGAATAGAACAGGTAGAATAGAATTAGTAGAATAGAATAGGTAGAATATAATAGGTAGAATAGAATAGGTAGAATATAATAGGTAGAATAAAAAAGTTAGAATAGAGTAGGTAGAATAGAATAGTCGAATAGAATAGGTAGAATAGGTGGAATAGAATAGAATTGGTAGAATAGAATAGGTAGAATATAATAGGTAGAATAGAATATGTAGAATAGAATATGTAGAATAGAATAGAATAGAATAGATTAGATAGAATATGTAGAATAGAATAGAATAGATAGAATATGTAGAATAGAATAGAATAGGTATTATGGAACACAATTTAAAGATTATATTCAAAATCTGAACGAGATAGGTACAATCTTTCTTTCACAAATCATAAACACTTACAAGTTTATGCCAAGTGACAGTTGGTACAGGGTTGCCAGCAGCTCGACACTCTAGCACAGCAGCGCCCCCTCTCCTCGCGGCAGCATGGCGAGACTCTGGCGAGGCCCTCACGCTCGGAGGGACCAGTACCTCCACTGTGTGCACCTGGTCCCTCGCTACACGGTCTGAGATCTGACATACGTAGTCTCCAGCGTCCTGGAATTGATAAGTTAAGGAATGAGATTAGATCTTTCCTTTTTTTAAAAAACGTTGCCCCACATTAGGATTTTTTCCTGTGTCGTGGGTGCGTTTACAAACATACGAGTTCACATACACATGACACCCAGACCCGGAACAACAATTTGTGGATCACACAAAGAGTTGCTCCGTGCGGGAATCGAACCCACGACACGTTGCGCGGCAGTCAGTTGCCCAGCCACCGCACCAACCATGCAGTCTAAGTTAATTCTAACCATCAAAAAGTCTTGTAAAAAAAGTCCAAGTCTTCGCACTTCATCAGTTTTTCTACCGTCAAAAGTTATGAGATCCATGTAATACCAAGTCGGTTATTTTGTTTAGTCCCTACGTAAGTTATTTGTAAATTGTTATCATATCAACATTACATTTATTTTACGTTTTAAATAAAATAGATCGACTTGGCCATCGCACGTAATCATGCAATAGACCATCGTAATTCAGGCATCTTCTGTTATTCACAAAGAAGTTACAGGCGGTCGAAATTGGTCTGAATGGTTTCGAGAAAAAGATAGTACGGCCGCTTATTTTTTGCTCGACTTGACGAGCATATATCTTGGACACTGCCGTGCCCCAAAATATATGCATCGTCACGTTTTTTATCCCCGAAGGGGTAAGCAGAGGTGCACATTACGGCACGTAATGCCGCTATACAATACCCACCCATTTCACCATTTGTGTTTTAAGTCCCATGTAATAGGGGGTGAGCCTATTGCCATATACTGGACACAATTCCAGACTCCGGAAAATTTTCGAAATAAGCCCAGTATTACTTTGCCCGACTCGGGAACCTAACCCAAGACCTCATGTCCGGCAGTCGCACTTGCAAACCACTCAACCAAACGAGACAGTCAAAATAAAAAAAAACATACATACATACATACATATCGTCACGCCTTTAATCCCCGAAGGGGTAGGCAGAGGTGCACATTATGGCACGTAATGCCACTGTGTACACCCACTTTTCACAATTTATGTTGTAAGTCCCATGTAATAGGTGGTGAGCCTATTGCCATATACCGGGCACATTTCCAGACTCCGTGCTACCACGGAGAAATTTTCGAAAAACCGAAAAAAGCCCAGTAATATTTCGCCCGACCCGGGAATCGAACCCGAGACCCCTTGTCCGACAATCGCACTTACAACAATTCGACCAAACGATGTAGTCTAAAAAAAAACCTTCCACAAAAAAAAAAATCAAAAAAAAAAAATACCATCATGGCGGACGTAAAATTGCGCGCGAAATCGCACCTCAGCCCAGTGTTGCAACACATAAAAAATAACGAGGATGTATAAACCACAAAGGTTTTTATGCGGCTATTATCATATTTTCCGTAGCCAATTACCGCTTAGGGCGCTGTTTAGCATTTTTTGATGGCTACCGAAAATTTGTAGAACGATTCTTGGTATTATAAAAGATTATAAAAGATATTTGTGATGCCATAAAGGGGGGATTTAAATTTTAAGGTCGTTTAGAACTATTCTTAAGGTTGTTTTATGGTATAAGCCGGTAAACGAGCTGATGGATCACCTGATGGTAAGCAATCGCCGTCGCCCATGGATACTCGAAACACCAGAGGCGTTACAAGTGCGTTGCCGGCTTTTTGAGGTAAGGAATTTAAGGGTTGTTGGGTAAGTTTAAGTGTGGGAGAGCCATGCTTCGGCACGAATGGGCCAGCTCGATCGGAGTGATACCACGGCCTCACAGAAAACCGACGTGAAACAACGCTTGCATTTTGTGAGTGAGGTTACTGGAGACCCAATTGCCCTTCCCAATCGTGGTAATCGCCGATTCCCCAGCAACCCTTAAATTCCTAACCCCCAAAAGGCCACACACTTATAACGCCTCTAATGTTTCGACTGTCCAAGAGCAGCGGCGATTGCTTACCATCAGGTGATCCGTCATCTCGTTTACCGGTTTATACCATAAAAAAAACCAATGCTTATAAATTTTTCCGGTTTATAATATTAAGTAGATACTTCGATGACAAGACTGCCTCGTTGGGCGAGTGTTTGCAAGTGCGACTGCCGGGCAAGGGGTCTCGGGTTCAATTCCCGGGTCGGGCAAAGTATTACTGGACTTTTTTCGGTTTTTAGAAAATTTCTCAGTGGTAGCACAGAGTCTGGAAATGTGCCCGGTATATGGCAATAGGCTCACCCCCTATTACATGGGACTTATAACACAAATGGTGAAAAGTGTGGTACATTGTACAGCGACATTACGTGCCGTAATGTGCACCTCTGCCTACCCCGTCGGGGATAAAAAGGCGTGACGTTACTTTATAAACTTTTCCGTTTTATAATATAAAGTAGTTAGTACGATGACAAAGGAGAATTGTAATTTATTCTAAAGATCTTTTAAAAAAGTCATTTGATTAAGATTTAATCAATAGATTGAGAACATTACTTGATTTAAGGCAGTAATTAAAATTCATGGGTCGACTTTAAGGAAGAATATCGATAATATTAAAGAACTTGCTTCTGCACGCGACTGGGCTCGCGTTTTCGTGTTTTTTTTTATAGGGGGAAAAATCATCTGATTACTTCTCTCTGATTTGGGTATTGTGGATAGGAGATTTGCGGAATTGAGAAATTTAGGATTGAAGATTGGGATTGGGGAATGCGGAACAGAGATTAGAGATTGGGGATTGGGGATTTGAGGATTTGGGGAATTGTGAAATTAAGGAGGAATCGAGGAATTGTGCATTGTGGAAATTGTGGATTGGAAATTGGAAATTGGAAATTAGAGAATAGAGATGGGAGATTGGGATTGTTTACAGAAGTGCTGATAGATTTGGATATTGTGGATTGGGGATTTGCAGATTTGGAGAATTATGAAATCAAGGAATTGAGGAATTGGAGATTAGAGATTGGAGATTGGGAGTGTTTACAGAAGTGCTGATAAAGGGTATGTGTTTTGGGGATTTGCGGATATGGGGAATTGAGGAATTTTGGATTGTGGATTTGAAATTGGAGATTGGAGATTAGAGAGTGGAGAGTGGAGATTGGGAGATGGAATATTAGGGACTTGAGGAATTGTGGAATTGAGAAATTTAGGAATTTTGCCTTGAGGATTGGGGCATTATGGACTTAAAGATTGGACATTGGACATTAGAGATTGACGATCGACGATTGACGCTTGAAACATTTAGCAATTGGGTACTATCCTCGGTCAAAAATAAATTATTACAACTTTTCAATACAATAAAATATAAAAAAATAATCACACTCTCATTCATAAAGATGAACTATTTAATAATAAATATAAAGACTTTGTGAGGGCACATACGGCTGGCTTTCTAGAATGGGTCCCGACTGCTTAAATTTTACGATGACTTTCTTGTTTTAGGGTTTTTCCATTTTAATATTATAAAGAAACGCAGTCGGGTTTTTTAGTTTTTTAAATTACTTTTTTTATTTTATTTTTTTTAGTTTTATTTTTTTTTTTATTTTGATATATCCAGTGTCACTCTCACAGTAAATACGAATCCAACGACACCTCTCAAGTCAAAATCCATCAAGCCGTTTAGGCTAGAGAGTGAGAAATATTCGAATTTGGCGCCAAAAATCCGCCATTTTGTTTTTTTTATTATTTTGATATATCCAGTGTCACTCTCACAGTAAATACGAATCTAACGACACCTCTCAAGTCAAAATCCATCAAGCCATTTAGGCTGCAGAGCGTGCCAAACAATTATACATACATACATACATACATACATACATACATACATACACTCGAAAAACATAACCCTCCTTCTGGCGCAGTCGGGTAAAAATAATCACACTCTCATTCATAAAGATGAACTATTTAATTTTCGATATTTTTCTACCTAAATTTCGAAAATTTAAATTAGAAATAATTCTGCTTTTTGACGTCAAAAACTTATGACGTCATAATAGAGTATTTCATACAAAGTTTATAGAAAATACCTATAGTTTTTGACGTTTCGAAAAAAACAAATATTGAATTTGACTAGTAGTATAATACCCTATTGAGAAATTTAGGATTGAAGATTGGGATTGGGTTTGGAATTGGGGAATGCGGAATAGAGATTAGAGATTCGAGATTCGAGATTCGATATTCGAGATTAGAGATTAGAAATTGGAGATTGGAAATTGGAGATTGGAAATTAGAGATTGGAGATCGAAGATTGGAGATTGACGATTCAGGATTCATGATTGACGATTGAAACATTTATCAATCCTCACCTGTGGCCCCACATCAGTGATCTGCAGGTTGTACCCGTCGACCAGGCGAAACCTTTCATCCCTGGTCACCATGAGACTGGCCGCAGTCAGCACAGCTGGGCCTCTCCGCCATAGCAGGACTAGGGAACCTGTGGACAATGGGAATGGTACTTTAAATGTAATACTTTAGAGTAGAAAGTTGAATGAACACGAGTAGCCATAAAAAAATCAACTTTTTGGAAATTATACTTTAACTGTTACATATTAGAGTAGAAAGTTGCATGAACCCGAGCAAGAAATGCTTTGACTTTGACAAGCTGTGAACAGGTGTAAAAAAAACATTTTTTGGAAATTATACTTTAAATGTTACAACTTAGAGTAGAAAGTTGAATGAACATGAGTACAGCCGTGAATGGGTGTAAAAAAAACATTTTTTTTTGGAAATTGTACTTTAAATGTTACAACTTAGAGTAGAAAATAGACTGAACACATATAGACATGAATGGTTTTTTAATGTAACACTTTAGAGTAGAAAGTTGAATGAACTTGAGTAGACGTGAATGGGTGTAAAAAAAAACATTTTTTTTTGGAAATTGTACTTTAATTGTAACACCTTAGAGTAGAAAGTTGAATGAACCTGAGCGGTTGTGAACGGTTGTCATAAAAAAAACTATTGTTTTGGAAATTATACTTTAAATGTTACAACTTAAAGTAAATATTTGAATGAACCTGAGCAAGCTGTGAACGGGAAGTCATAAAAAAATTAATTTTTGGAAATTATACTTTAAATGTAATACTTTAGAGTAGAAAGTTGAATGAACACGAGCAAGCCGTGAATGGTTGTCAGAATACAACTATTTTTTTGGAAATTATACTTTAAATGTTACATATTAGAGTAGAAAGTTGAATGAACCTGAGCAAGCTGTGAACGGTTGTCATAAAAAAAACTATTGTTTTGGAAATTATACTTTAAATGTAACTCTTTAGAGTAGAAAGTTAAATGGACCTGAGTAGCCGTAAGGGGTTGTCATAAGAAAACTAATTTTTGAAAATTATACTTTAAATATAACTCTTTAAAGTAGAAAGTTGAATGAACCTGAGCAAGCTGTGAATGATTGTCAGGAAAAACGATTTTTTTACATTTGATGGGTCGACGTTTGGCCGCTATCTCGCCTGATGGTAAGTGATGATGCGGCCTACGATGGAGCACGTCTGCCCATAAGCAACCTATTCACTCGGGCCTTGAAGACACCCAGGTTATACCCATCAGGAAACACAGACTCCGGTAAGGAGTTCCACTCCCTAGCAGTTCGCACAAGGAAGCTTGAAGCGAAGCGCTTCGTGCGAGTGGGTGGGATATCTACCATGAATCGGTGACGCCTCGCCGATTGTCTTAACCCATAGATTTTTAACAGTTTTCACACAAGAAAAGCAATAGTTTCCATTTCCTTCGGTATATCTTGTGTCTCTACTTACCCAAGTTTTGTACTTGACATGGCAGTAGTAGTGTGTCTCCTACCACTGTCCTGAACGAATGGCCTCTAGACAGGAACCGGGGGCCATCATCTGAAAATAAAAAGAAATGTGATTAGATATTTAAAATTATTACTAAAACAATCTACACTGCCTCAAAGAGCCATCAGACCACCACAGATGGGGCCCAGTAGGGCTGATGCCTGATCCGGAGCTGCGGACTACCTAGCGGGTTTACCGGGGCTCCGGCTCGAAAGGCAGGAGTAGGAACGGGGTGGTTTTTAGTCAGTAAGAGACTGACACTCCCTCTCGCCTCGCCTAATGCGAGAGAAGTAATTGGACGATTTTCCCCCCACAAAAAAAAACTGCTCTACACTGCTCGGCTTCTATTGATCATAGCGTGATGTTTTATAGCCTATAACCTTCCTCGATAAATGGACTATCCGACACAAAAATAATTTTATTGTAACTTTCGTGAGACATACTAAATTAATTAATATGTTATCGGAAAGTGCGCGTGATTCCAGACAGAGGGCGCGATGGGCGCGAAACTCGAGTCGCCAGTAGCAGCGACAGTCGCCGCGTCGTGTGTCGCGGAATGCTGCTCATGAATATAAGCCTCTAGCATGGCTTGAAACTAGTCGAGTTCCTCGTCAAACAGTTACGTGAGTAAGCCGATAACATAATAATTAACAAAAATAATTATTCAAATTGGACCAGTAGTTCCGGTGATTACCGGGTTCAAACAAACAAACAAATTCTTCAGCTTTATAATATTAGTATAGAAATATAGATATGTTACAATTGCAGGATGCAAGCATTCGTCAAATTAAGTGACAGGGTAGAGTACCATTTAGTCAAATTTCTATCTTTCTATCGTACTCAAAGACATTTAATGATTACTTAAACTATTCCTTAGTAACAATTTTGTTCCGAAAACAATAGCTAAGGACTGGGTTAAGTAACCATTAGATTCTCAGATAGACTCTAAGAGTGCTTTTCCACCAGAGATGTGCTATGCTACGTTGCTGTGGATGCGTTTGGTTTCCACCAATCATATTCATTCGTACACCTATGTGTAGCTTAGCACTGACGAACTTAGCTAAGCCACAGAATAATAAGTACAAGTATGCATAGATGCGTGCTATGGATGGCTTCCCTACTATCGATACATCGCATACTCGAGCTGCGCATCTTCCTCGCACAGTTCGACTGCACGGTTGGTGCGGTGGCTGGGCAACTGGCTGCCGCGCAACGGGTAGCGGGTTCGATTCCCGCACGGAGCAACTCTTTGTGTGATCCACAAATTGTTGTTTCGGGTCTGGGTGTCATGTGTATGTGAACTTGTATGTTTGTAAACGCACCCACGACACAGGAGAAAATCCTAGTGTGGGGCATAAATAAAAAAAAAAAAAAGTTACATAGCTTAGTATCAGTGGAAACGGTCACATAGTTTCACAGCTAAGCCATTAACTACATAGCACATCTCTGGTGGAAAAAAAACTGAGTAAAACCAGTTTCACCGTTTTTTCAAAACGGATAAAGAAATTAATGGAACGCAAAAAAGAAATATAAGTTCGTATAATTCAAATCCAATTGGCAGTTCGGCAGACATGTTTAAAATTCCATTGGAAACTATTCACAGAAGTATAATATATTATCTAAAGTTTCATGGAAAACTTTTAAAGAGTGATTTAATATGTCCATAGCACTCATACTGGTCTCTAGAGGCCAGATGGTTTTTTGATTTATTTCACCACTTTTCTTGTCGGCAAAGTTTTATTTCGACTCACTGTCTATTCCAGTTTCAACCTCTGCTGATCTCTCTCTATTGATCGTAGCGTGATGTTTTATAGCCTATAGCCTTTCTCGATAAATGGACTATATATATAACACAAAAATAATGTTTCTAATTGAACTTATAGTTCCGGAGATTAGCGCGTTCAAACAAACAAAGTCTTCAGATTTATAATATTATACAATATATTATACAATTTGATAGGAATGGGACTTCTAACCCGTTAAGGCTGAGTACTACATCTAATTTTATCGACAAAAATAATAATATGGGGGTCGAACCATTGAAATTATTGAAAAATAGCGATGTTTTCGATAAAAATAATTCAGAAATGATTTTTTTTCTCACCAAAACATTATCAAACAAATGAAAAGAGTAATGAATTAGTCGTTTTTTTTGTTTCTACGACGCATACAACCTTTGATATCACATAAAGTAAAAAATATATTAAATAAAATAGCCATATTTTTAGGGGGTTCAACACCCCATATTTCTTTTGTCGATAAAATTAGATGTAGTACTCAGCCTTAACGGGTTAGAAGTCTCACCCCTATCACATTGTATAGTACGTATAATATATTAGTATAGATTTAAATTAAGTTTACCTACGGCTCTGCCAAGTCAGCCCAGAATGCACCCGTACATGACTTTGTACCAGCAAATGATCCGGTCAACCATTTTGTTGGGACATCACGCTTCGATCTTCTTTTTTTAACGTTTCCCCACATTAGGATTTTCTCCTGTGTCGTGGGTGCGTACAAACATACAAGTTCACATACACATGACACCCAGACCCGAAACAACAATTTGTGGATCACACAAAGAGTTGCTCCGTGCGGGAATCGAACCCGCTACACGTTGCACGGCAGTCAGTTGCCCAGCCACCGCGCCAACCGTGCAGTCATACGATCAATAGCCGAGAAGCGGGTGAAAGCGTGGGAGTAACTAGTTTATCAAAATAAATAGTAAGGATAGATACCGATAAGCGCCATAACCATTCATAAACTTGAACAAAAACAAATAAATACCAACAGATACATGATTATCCAATTATCTACCGTCGTGTGACATTTTGCTACCGGACGTGACGCAATGGATCCCCACTTCCGGTAGGATAGCCATATTTATTATTTCCGAGCGAAGTCGCACTGTTTCGTTTTAATGGTATTTCCCCCCATGAAATAGGAAATGGGAGGGTTGTGTTGTATACTCCTTTTATTTCACGAGTGGGTTAGAAGAGGTGCTTATATTAAATGGAATAAGTTTAAGTGTGGGAGAGCCATGCTTCGGCACTGCTGTGTCGGCTCGACCGGAGTGATACCACGGCCGAGCAGAAAACCGACGTGAAACAACGCTTGCGTTGTGTGAGTGAGGTTGCCGGAGGCCCAATTCCACCCTTCCTAATCTTCCCAATCCTCGATTCCCCAACATCCCTTAAATTCCTAACCCTTAAAAAGCCCGCAACGCCCTTGTAACGCCTCTGGTGTTTCGAGTGTCCACGGGCGGCGGCGATTGCTTACCATCAGGTGATCCGTCTGCTCGTTTACCGGCTTATACAATGGAAAGAACAGACTAGACCAAGCTAAATAAAATCGTTTAAACATAGTTTCTTATTGAAATAGCTTTTACCTATGGAGTTTCTTGCTCATTCTTTCTCATAGGAATCTACACTTTGGAACGAGCAAATAGAGCAACTAGAGGACTGACCGACAGACAGACATTTTGTTTTCTTTATATTGTAATATTTGATTTGACGTTCAAAAGCGCCTTCCCGGTCTATTTGAAATAAATAATTTTGACTTTGACTTAGAAGCTAAAAAACATAGTTTATTTTTAAATAAAGTCAGTACGCTGCGCGACGTCGCCGTGTCTGAGCACGCTGCTCATGAGAGTCTTTCTGTGATTCGAAACTAGTAGAGCTTTTCTCTAATAATTTACGTGAGTAAACCGTGATTTTTAGTAAATTTAGTATGTCTCACGATAGTTATTACAAAAATAAGTTTTTTTTAATAGTATTGATGGATTTGACTGCACGGTTGGCGCGGTGGCAGGGCAACTGGCTGCCTTGCAATGTGTAGCGGGTTCGATTCCCGCACGGAGCAACTCTTTGTGTGATCCACAAATTGTTGTTCCGGGTCTGGGTGTTATGTGCATGTGAACTTGTATGTTTGTAAACGCACCAACGACACAGGAGAAAATCATAATGTGGGGCAATGTTTAAAAAAAAACTCAAAACGGGATATTTACCATGTTTTTCTATTTCTATGAGTTTCCGATATTTCGACACTGTTGCAAGCGCCATGATCACGGATGAACTGAGTTTATCCAGACTTAAATAAACATGGTAAATATCCCGTTTTGAGTTCTAATACTAATGTTAGTGACCATTTTTTTTTTTTTATTGGGACTAACCCGCCACAACCTCCCATACCGCTGCAACTCCTGTAAGCCAGGATCTACAGTAGATACAACCATGAAAACACCGGAACATTGAAGTCCGGCGCGTCCCAGGGACATGAATGACTGTCTTGGATCCCGCAACGAAACAAATCAGAAGATATTATTAGAGGAGAAGAAAAGAAGAGAGTCAAAAAAGTCAAAAGTCAAAGCATTTATTTCAATTAATCCTAAATTAGGCACTTTTGAAACGTCAAATTAAATTGTCCGTCAGTCTGTCTGTCAGTGAAGCTAGGCGCTCGTTCCAAAGTGTTGCTTCGAATGGAGAAGAACGAGCAAGAAACTCCATCGTTACTCTTTTCAAAAAATGTTTTTTACAATATCTCTGATACATTATTTGATCATTCACCTATTGTATATATATGTAGGAACAATGTAACTACAATACGACGTCAAAACTATGGGACAATAAAACCAATTTGTAAAGAATATAAATTAAAAAAGCGGGTTGTTTCAAACATAGTGCCCACATATGTACACTTACAATTTTGAAATAATGCTTCTATACAAATAAAAAATAATCTTTAATTTAATTTTTCAAATAAAAAAAAAAATGAATAACTGCTTGATGCCACAGGATCCCTAGACTACATTGGAATAAATTAGTACTTTAATTTAACGTGTAACTAGTGATCGTATTAGAGCATTGTCTAGTGTGAGCGAGTGTCCAGTGGAGCCGGACCAACATGCTGCCACACATTTTTATCTTCAATATAATCTGACAGTTTATAATATGCCTGTTTACACAGTTCACGCTTTATACAAGATTTAAATTTTTTCTCGTTCAGATTCAGTATGGTGGTTGGTAGTTTATTGTAACACTTAACACAAAATCCCATGAAGGATTTCTGCACTTTGGACAATCGGAATTGCGGTATAGCTAACTTATTTTTACCTCTCGTATTAAAATTGTGTCTGTCGCTTCTTTTTTCAAACAATTGTTGATTTTTTCTCACGTACATAATATTTTCGTAAATGAATTGAGAAGGCACTGTAAGAATGTTTATAGTTTTAAATAGTTCTCTCAAAGATTCGCGACGGGGCAAGTTATATATTGCTCGAATAGCTCGCTTTTGCAAAATAAAAATTGAGTGTGTTAGTGACCATGTCAGTTTAGAAACTTATGTAGCTTTGATGGACTTACTCCTATTGTTCTGTGCCTGAGCAGCGATGAAGACGGCCGCGAGCAGCACCCAGTACATCTCCATAGTGTCAACCACTTCCCGGCCCAGCCTTACTCCTCATCTGCAACAACAGATACACACTAAATTAATTCATTGTTAAAACAAACTTAATTTAAAACATACTTCCTCATACTTTTTTTGAGGGGAGAAAACCATGCAATTAGATAGTTCTCCCGCCTTGGGTGAGGCGAGAGGGAGTGTCAGACTCTTACTGACTAAAAACCACCCTTTTACACCGCCTTTTTAGGGAGGAGGGGGGGGGAACGCGACACGCCGCACGTACGAATACTTAAGCTAAAGAGTTTGTTTGTTTGAACACGCAAATCTCCGGAACTACTGGTCCGATTTGAATCATTCTTTTTGTGTTGGATAGTTCATTTATAGACGAAGACTATTTCTGGGAACCGCGCGGGAATAGCTAGTATCTTACTTATATAATAAATGTGAAAGTTTATGAGTTTATGTGTTAATGCGTATGTTTGTTACCCAATCACGTCAAAACAGCTGAAGGGATCGAGATGAAATTTGGAACAGGGGTAGATTATGGTCTAGAATATCACATAGGCTACTATTTTACCTACAGGAACGTGGGCAAAGCCACTGGCTGAAGCTAGTTACGTTATAAAGCTACAGGAATAAATCTAGGTGTCATTTTATTATTCCATTATGGCTTAAGCTGCATTTTAATGCAACCGATGCATCAACGTCACGCTTATCTGCAATACTCCATAATTTAACTAGAATATAAATTACTTTATTATTAATTTTAATTCCAATTTAAGTGTGGGCTCGCCATGCTTCGGCACTGCTGTGCCGGCTCGACCGGAGTGATACCACGGCCGAGTAGAAAACCGACGTGAAACAACGCTTGCGTTGTGTGAGTGAGGTTACTGGAGGCACAATTACCCCCTTCCCAATTTTCACAATACCTGGTTCTGCAACAACCCTTAAATTCCTATCCCTCAAAAGGCAACACACTTGTAACACCTCTGGTGTTTCTCGTGTCCATGGACGGTGGCAATTGCTTACCGTGAGGTGATTATAATATGTGAAAGTAAGTTTATTTTTAGGTACCTCTTTTTCTCTACGTTTTATTTACATACCACCGTACTTAGAGTCATTTAATGGTTAATTACCCATTATAACAGCCGCGCCGCATGTCCGTAACATTCCTAGACAACCTACAACATTACAGCTCTTCTGTGGTCAAGGAACATGGAGCTGTTCACACAGAATTTAATACTTGATTTATTTAAGCGCCTAGCTTCACTGACAGACAGTCTGACGGACAATTCAATTTGACGTTTCAAAAGTGCCTTATTTAGGATTATAATTCAAATAAATGCTTTGATTTTGACTTTAATTATTTATTTTGTTAGAAAATGTATTTTTTTAAATTTTCGTTGAAACATTAGTTGTATTACGCTTCTGTGGACGAGTACTACTTGTAGTTTCATTTAAGTCATATGAGTGATCTCCACACTGTATGCCACCCACAGCATGGTAGAAAATGTATTCGCCTCAGCCGAACGATTAATTTTCTTTTTTTTTATGAAACAGCAGACGTATCACCTGATGGTAAGCAATCGCCGCCGCCCATGGACACTTAAAACACCAGAGGCGTTACAAGTACGTTGCCGGCTTTTTGGGAGTTAGGAATTTAAGGGTTGTTGTTCGGGAATCGGGGATTGGAAAGATTGGGAAGGGGGGAATTGGGCCTCCGGTAACCTCACTCACACAACGAAACACAACGCAAGCGTTGTTTCACGTCGGTTTTCTGTGTATGTGTATTACGCTTCTGTGGACGAGTACTACTTTTAGTTTCATTTAAGTCATATGAGTGATCTCCATACTGTATGATACCCAGAGCGTGGTGGAAAATGTATTCGCCTCAGCCGAACGATTAATTTTCTTTTTTTTATGAAACAAGCAGACGTATCACCTGATAGTAAGCAATCGTCGCCGCCCTTGGACACTTGAAACACCAGAGGCGTTACAAGTGCGTTGCCGGCTTTTTGTGGGTTATGAATTAAAGGGTTGTTGTTCGGGATTGGGAAAATTAGAAAAGGGGCCTCCGGTAACCTCACTCACACAACGAAAGACAACGCAAGCGTTGTTTCACGTCAGTTTTCTGTGCATGTGTATTACGCTTCTTACAACTACTTTCATTTAAATCATATGAGTGATCTCCATACTGTATGCCACCCACAGCATGGTAGAAAATGTATTCGCCTCAGCCGAACGATTAATTTTCCCTCTCCATCCCTCCCACAATCCGCTGTGGTACCGAGGAATGCAATAATATGAGCGGGTACCATGTTTTTTTAACTATAGTACTGGTGGTCTTGAGCCCCGGCGAGGGGGCGTAATCGTACGGAATAAATTGTTAAGGGGTATGTTGCTTGGCGGTAGTCCTCAAGGTTATTTTTTATTACTACGACTACTACAACTTCACGCCTTTTATCCCCGAAGGGGTAGGCAGAGGTGCATATTACGGCCGCTATACAATGTACACCCACTTTTCATAATTTGTGTTATAAGTCCCATAGGTGGTGAGCCTATTGCCATATACCGGACTCCGTGCTATCACTGAAAAAATTTCGAAAAACCGAAAAAAGCCCAGTAATACTTTGCCCGACCCGGGAATCGAACCCGAGACCCCTTGCCCGGCAGTCGCACTTGCAACCACTTGGCCAACGAGGCAATTATCTTCTCCCGCCTTGGGTGAGGCGGGAGGGAGTGTCAGACTCTTACTGACTAAAAACCACCCCGTTCCTACTCCTGCTTTGAGCCGGAGCCACGGTAACCTGTTACGTTGTCCACATCTTTTTCTATCCTTTTGACTGATTATTGGTGTTACATGGTTCTCACATAGTTGAACCAACGCAGCAATGTAATCAAGTATTGTATTGTGAATCTGATTGAAACAGACTTAAAAAGAGTAACCTATACAGTTTCTTGCTCGTTCTTCTCCATTGAAATTTTCGAAAAACCGAAATTGAGAATCTCATTAAAACCGTTTGACATAAGAAATATCTTTATATAGAAATAGCGACCCGCCCCAGCTTCGCATGGGTGCAATGGTGATATATTATGCACGTATTATACATATAAACCTTCTTCTTGAATCACTCTATCTATTAAACAAACCGCATCAAAATCCGTTGCGTAGTTTTAAAGATTTCAGCGTACAAAGGGACATAGGGACAGAGAAAGCGACTTTGTTTTATACTATGTAGTGATTACATGTTATTGGAATGACTACCCCTTAACTCCGTTCCCCCTTGCACTTGAAATCAATCGCTCAACCTAAGGTTAGGTAGGGGGCGCCCTATTTATTTATTTATGATTAGGGAATCAAATTATTTCGGAAAATAATTTCCATTTTCAATTCGAATATGTTGTATTAATGGTGATTTATTCGAAATATGGTTTATTTTTTGTATTTCTAATGTATGTTTTTTTTATATTGTTGGTAGGGAATTTTGGATTCGATTCTAGTTTCGGCTTATTAAAGTATTACTATCTACTATAAATTATTGGAATCATTTCATTGTCAATCAGTTCATCCGTGATCATGGCGCTTGCAACAGTGCCGAAATATCGGAAATTCATAGACGTAAATATTTTTTTTTTAAAACGAGCATACGTATCAATCACCTGATGGTAAACAATCGCCGCCGCCCATGGACACACGAAACACAAGAGGCGTTACAAATGCGCTGGCCTTTTGGGAGTTAGGAATTTAAAGATAGTTGGGGAATCTGGGATTTAAAATATTGGGAAAATTAAGCCTCCGGTAACCTCACTCATACAACGCAAGCTTTGTCTCACGTTGGTTTTCTGCTCGGCCGTGGTATCACTCCGGTCGAGTTGGTCTAGCAGTGACGAAGCATGGCTCTCACATAATAAGAGACGTAGTGTCTCTTCACAAAAAACACCTCCTTGCAATCGATCTCCCCAAACTGAAGGATTTGTAGCACAAATAGAATACTGTGGTGGAATGATTTCGCTTTATAATGATGACAGATGGTTTTAAACCGGGAGGGGGTACATCTGAGTTCTATTAGTTAGCAATTCAATTCGTATATCGATGAAAAAGTTTGATTAAAATCGACTTTAAGTGTGGGAGCCATGCTTCGGCATTGCTGGGCCGGCTAGACCGGAGTGATACCACGGCCGAGCAGAAGATTTCTCCACAGAGATGTGCTATGTAGCTGCGAGGATGTAATAGCTAAGCTGTGAAACTATCCGAAGCTGCGAACTACCTACTGGGTTACCGGGGCTGTGGCTTGAAAAGCAGGAGTAGGAATGGGGTGGTTTTTAGTCAGCAAGAGTCTGACACTCCCATTGGATGATTTTCCCCTCTAAAAGAAGCTGTGAAACTATGTGACCGTTTCCACTGATACTAAGCTGTATAGCTATGCGAGGAAGATGCGCAGCTATATATAATATGCGATGTATCGATAGTAGGGAAGCCATCCATAGCACGCATCTTTCCATATAAAAAACATAGCTTAGTTGAATCCATTTCCACCAGTACTAAGCTATGTGTACCAATGAATATGATCGGTTAAAGGTACTTTTAATTTGGCCCTTCTTTAATATATCGCCAATCTGATCGCTATATGTCCGTCTGCCGACGGTCCCACTCATATTCACCTTGTATATTTCTTTCGTAAATCTGCTTTCATCCATCCTTTCTACATGTCTAAACCATCGTAACAATATACGTAAATATATAGAACTTGTGATAATTCGCTAAAAATGTAGAGTACTTGACCACCCGGCAAATTTAACAAATGCACATCAATATACACCTCAACTTCAATGCAATTTTTACTCTATTCCAACTTCGATAGAGTTGTAAATACATTGATCGTCGAGTGTAGCTACACATGCAGTATTTAGAAATCGTATTAAGACGTAAAAGACCCCTTGTATTGCAAAAAATAGGGGGTCGAAACCTCTTAAGTGAAAAAACCCATGAAATTGCATTCTATTTGCACTCGATTTGGGGTTTTCGTGTGTACACATGTTTAATGGTATTTGTGGAATAGAAAACATGATGAAAATACTGTGTAGTGAGGGCAGATATGTCGTGGCCAGGAGGTAATTTTTTTTATTTAAAAAAAAACGTTGCCTCACCCTAGGATTCCCTGTGTCGTGGGTGCGTTTACAAACATACAAATTCACATGCACATGACACCCAGACCCGAAACAACAATTTGTGGATCACACAAAAAGTTGCTCCATGCGGGAATCGAAACCGCTAGCCGTTGCGCGGCAGCCAGTTGCCCTGCCACTGCGCCAACCGTGCAGTCATAAGCATATGCAGGTTTAAGACGCCCGCTTCTCATGCATGAGAGTGTGGGCTCGAAACCTACCAACGGCGAGTACCTATGTGACTTTTTTCGAGTTATACGTACTTTATTGCACACTGTTGTATTGTGAAACTGATTGAAAAAGAGTAACCTATTAGGAGAACCTATTAGGATTATGGAGTTTCTTACTCGTTCTTCTCCATAGGAATCTACACTTTGGAACGAGCAAATAGAACAACTAGAGGACTGACCGACAGACGGACGTTATTAATATTATTATATTTGTTTTGACGTTCAAAAGTGCCTTCCTGGTCTATTTGAAATAAATAATTTTGACTTTGACTTTGACTTTAATTTGAAATGATTTGTTATTAACAAATTAAAGCCAATAGAAAGACAGGTAAAGTTCGTGGCATATTTCATGACAATTAGCGCCACCTGTCGGTGGAACATTAGCAACTTTAGAAGCGTGACTTCGCTCGTTTATAGTATTAATTGTTTATTAATTAATTCGTTATTTAATTCAAGGGATTTGTACACCACCATTTATTTATTTATTAATAAAGGGTTTAATCACCATTAATCTTTCTATGAGTGTAAGAACATCTTTCATAACCCAAAATTCTATGTACAAAACAATATGTATCTCAGAAACCTGGCTCTCAACAGAAAAACAAGAACTAATTAAATTCAGCGGCTACAAAATTGCATCATCCTACTGCCGCAGCACCCGAACTGGCGGCGGTGTCTGTATCCTGCTTCAAGAACATATAGACTACATAAATAGAAGTGATATTACAGATAAATCTATAGAATATGTACTAGAGTTATGTGCTACTGAATTGCCTAAGGAAAATTTATTAATCAATAACTATGTATTGGAATAGAAGAGAGGAAGAAGTTTTCTATCAGCAACTTAAACTAATTCTAAATTATTTAAATAACAAATGTTCTAAACTAAATATAGTTATAGGAGGCGACTTCAACATTAATATACTAATAGAAAACCTGAAATCGAATCAATTCATAAACTTAATGCAAGAATATAAATTTGCCCAACACGTAAAAAGCGCGACGCGTATAACGCCAAATACAACTACATGTTTAGATTTAATCTTTACAAATTTTAAGTTTAAAAATATGTGTGCAACTGTAGAGGAGCTAGGTTTTTCAGACCATAATAGTACCATTTTACATTTAAATTTACCCGAACAAACTAAGAAAGTAGCCTGGTCCGTAAAGAAAAGATTTTACAATCACACAAATATCTTAAAATTTAAATCGGAATTAAAAGATATAAATTGGAATGAAATAATTATAACTGGAAAAGACATAAACAGTAACTATGAAGCTTTCAATAACATACTTATTAAAATACTGAACGAAACTATACCACTAAAAAAAGTAAAGCTAAAACTAAAATATAAAAAATACTGGCTCACTGTAGGCATAAAAACATCGTGTAAAAATAAAAGACTCTTAAAAATAATAACAACTAAAACAAAAAATGATATATTGACAAAATATTATAAAAAGTATGAAAAAACTCTAAAGAAAACAGTATCTACAGCAAAAAAACTACATTATAAAAATAAAATGTCTAAATCTAACAATAAAGTAAAAACAATGTGGAGCATAATAAATGAACGTACAAATAAAAAAATACCAAGTGATAAATGTAACATAAACCTTCAAACACATAATGGTGTAACCTCTGAACCTAAAGAGGTATCAAACATATTTAATAATTTTTTTGCTTCTATCGGAGAAACTAAGAAAAACCCAACTGACAAATTGAAAACAGCTACTTTAATTAACACTACGGAGAATACAATCTTCCTCAGTCCAATAGATCCTTATGAGGTGAACAAATTAATAAAAAATTTAAAAAATAAAACTAGTCACGGAATTGATGAACTACCACCCGCATTACTAAGAAAATGTGCAGATGAATTAACCTTGCCATTTTATAAACTATTACACCAATCATTCGAAGAAGGTACATTTCCCAATCTTTTAAAAATAGCTCTTATAAAACCAATTCATAAAAAGAATTCTAAAACCGACCCGAATAATTATCGCCCTATTGCCCTCTTACCGACAGCTTCAAAAATATTTGAAAAAGCGATGTGTAACAGAGTTTATGCGTTTTGTGAAAAATATAATATATTTAATGACTGCCAAAACGGTTTCCGTAGAAACCGTTCCACAATTTTGGCCGTTTATAAATACATACAAAAAGCTCTGGACACCTTAAATGATAAAAAATACGCGATAGGACTTCTACTGGATATGACGAAAGCATACGACAAAGTGCAGTTTGACATCTTATTAAAAAAGCTTTACAATGTAGGACTCCGCGGTAAATGCCATGACTGGTTTGTATCTTATTTAAAACACAGGGAACAAATAGTAGAAATAGAGCATTACAATATCAACAAAAATGAAATAGAATTAATTAGATCAGACAACAACCAAATCTCCGCGTCAATACCACAGGGAAGCGTAATAGGATGTTTCCTATTTCTAATTTATATAGATGACCTTCCTAATAATATTAACGAGTCATGTGTTCTATTCGCAGACGACATATCTATACTGACGTCGTGTGAAAATAATGCAAACATAAATGATAAATTAAATTCTATATTAGATACAACAATAAATTGGATGACAGATCATAACTTAGAAATTAACTTCAGCAAAACCAAAATAATTCCATTTTACCCTCGCCAAAAACTACCGATAAATATTAACTTTACATTTAGAAATAATGAATTGGAAATAGTCGATACATTCACTCTACTAGGCCTAAACATTGACACACACATTAATTGGAAGTCACACGTCCAGAAAATAAGATCAAAATTATCCAAATTTGCTTACGCCCTCCGAGAAATAAAAAAAACTACAGACCTTAAAACTGCACTAACAACATATTACGCATATGCTTATGCTTGGCTCAAATATGGTGTTATTCTATGGTGGATCCTATTAACATTACTGACGCGCCCACGCTATTTACCCTGCAAAAAAAAACTAATTAGAATATTAGTAAATATTGAAGACACCGACAGTTGCAAACCTCACTTTCAGGAACTCAAAATCTTATCCCTACCCTGCCTCTATATATTTGAAATTTGTAAGTTTGTGCGTATGTACCCAGAATTATTTACAAAAAGAGAGGACATACAAACAAAAATTTCTTTAAGGCATAAAAATAGGCTAAATCTACCAACGTCACGTATAAAAATGCACTCTGATAGTACTCTTGTCATGTCCATAAAAATATACAATAAACTACCGGAAAAAATAAAAAATTTAAATAAAAATTCAATTTTTATCAATAAACTAAAAGATTTCCTTATAAGCAAATGTTACTATAGTATAAACGAATACCTAAATGAGAAATAAAAGCTATATACCTACTATTACTAATCTACATACATACTTATATTAAAAAATAAAAAATACAAACCATCCCATTAGAAAACCTAATATAAAATAAAGAAAATTACGAAATAAATAAACAAAATAATAATTATATATAAAAAAAAACTCCAAATTACTAACTACTTAACTAATAATACATAGAATATAAACACAGTGCTCTTCCTCCTCTCTCCTACTAGGTATTATTTTGCTGTGCCCGACAGGGTCCATAATTGTGACTAATATCTATATACTAACAACTTGTACATTATGGCAAGCAATAAAGAATTGTGAATTGTGAATTGTGAACATATCGAGAGCAGGGATGTAATAGATATTGAATTTCGGATATGGATATGGATACGGATAGTGGATTTTTTTATATCGGTTCCGGTTTCGGATACGGATAAGAAATTATTCCAAATTATCCGATAGTTTCGGATAGTGTCGGTTACGGATACTGAATTTTTAAGGAATTTCAAAAGTAACATACAAATAGATAATCAAATGGGTTTTATTTATAAATTAGTCTTCATTTGGCAGGTACTTCAATCTGCTTATAAGTGACTTTTTGTAACTTGTCTCATGTCTCATTTAGACTCCGCTCCTATCCGAAATTATCCGGAACATTTATTTCAGTTTCGGTTACGGAAATGGATATTTTTTTATTTCGAATATCCGATAGTTTCTGTTACGGATTTGGATATCCTTAACATCTTTGATCGAGAGACAAGACAGCAGCGCTCTCTGATAAACCTGAACCTTTTACACTGCGATCTCCAACCCACCTGCCTGCGGAGATTATGGCAAACCCTCTTATGTAGAGGAGGCGCGTAGTCCAGCAGTGGACTGTTACACGCTGCTGGTATGATCATATCATTTTAATCACCGAAAGGACAATTTGAAATTTTAATTTACGAGTTGTAAAATGATTCCGAATTTCATAACCCAATAATATTTTGTCCGATTTTAAATTTAAATCGAAAAAAAAAACCTATTCATGTTACTAATACCACAATCCTTTAAAAAAAAACACAATATTAATAATTTCAAAACTTGATTCCTTCAAGCTTTTTATTCGGGAATCGAACCCCACAACGCAACATGGGCACCCCTCGCAAAAGGATCAAAGGGCGTGGTATGTCGCTAATTTGACATTAAAACTAATATTTGTCTAGCCAGGGGTAAGTCTCGTGGGACGCGGGTTCGTTCCCGGGTAGTGCAATAATCGATTGTAATTTATGGCTTGGTATTTTTGTGTGTGATATTATTTATTGAGATTTATTGTTTTTTTTCAAAGGGAATCGGATTCATCCGATGACTTCTCCCGCCTTGGGCGAGGTGAGAGGGAGTGTCAGACTCTTACTGACTAAAAACTGACTAAAACTGACTAAAAACTACATTATTGGAGAAAAGCTCTACTAGTTTCGAGTCACAGAGGGACTCTTCATCATGAGCAGCGTATGTAGAAGCGGCAACAGATTTTTAGTCACTCCAATGATTTCTCCCGCCTTAGGCTCTCTCTTTTTCAATCAGATTCACAATACAATTCTTGGTTACATTGTTTCGATTGCTTCAATTATGTGAGAACAATGTATACTTATTAATACGAAAGTTAAAAAATTTGTTTGTTTGTTTGTTTGTTTGAACGCGCTAATCTCCGGTCAGCTAAACTACTGATCCGATTTTAATAATTATTTTTGTTTGGATAGTGCATTTATCGAGTAACGCTATAGATTATAAAACATCACGCTATGCCCAATAGGAGCCGAGAAAAAGTAGGTAGTATAAAATAACACCAGTATTTATTTTTATATTAACGTCACGCTTTTTATCCCCGAATTGGTAGGCAGAGGTGCACGTTACGGTAATATTCAACCAAAGAAATCTAAAAAATCTAAAAAATAAATCTAAAAAAGTGTGGGAGAGCCATGCTTCGGCACTGCTGTGTCGGCTCGACCGGAGTGATACCACGGCCGAGCTGTACACCGACGTGAAACAACGCTTGCGTTGTGTTTCGTTGTGTGAGTGAGGTTACCGGAGGCCCAATTCCCTTCCCAATCTTTCCAATCCCCGATTCCCCAACAACCCTAAAATTCCTAACTCCCAAAAAGCCGGCAACGCACTTGTAACGCCTCTGGTGTTTCAAGCGTCCATGGGCGGCGGCGATTGCTTACCATCAGGTGATACGTCTGCTCGAATACCGGCGTGTTTCATAAAAAAAAGGGAATAAGCCTACATAATACTAAATGTAAAAAAAAGTCTTATTCAACCACAAATCACGAACATAATGATTGTAAACACAATTTACAACCAACCCGCTAAACGTCAACAGCCCGCCCCCAAAGCGACCCCAAGCAAAAATCGGCCCCTAACATTTTAAAACTTAAAATTTAAATTTTAAACTCTGCTGGTGACATTTAAACGAATATTTATAAAGATTTGTCTAGTTAATCTTGTACTAATTAAAATTGAAGCATGGGAAACGGTTTAAAAGTCGCTCCCCAACGGGTTTTACTTAGTTTTAAATCGAGGGGGTGCAGTTTTGCATACATTATAAAATTTTAATCGTACTATCTGTTTTTTTGTGTGATGGGAATCTGTTAGCAAATGAGTGATTGTGTCTGGTCACGCTATTTTTATTATGTTGTTGCTGTGTTGTCGATTTGATTCGGAGGTCGAGTACTAGTTACTACTTTTAATGGTAAAAGGCGACAAAAGAGCAGACGGGTCATCTTTAAGGACTTATAATTAGTTGCTATACAATGTACACCCACTTTCCATCATCTACTATATTAATACGTGAAGCAAAAACTTTGGACCACTTTTTACGAAAATTGCGCGGACGTAAGAGCATACTTATAGTTTATGTGTAGGAAAAGTGCAGAACGCTAATATTTTTCAAAAATAATGCTTATAAAGTACATTAAACCAATAAATAAAACATTACACACACTACCATGCATAGTATCCTGATAGTATTTGAGAAAACATCAAAATTGACAGACAATGCGTTGATATTCTCACGTCTCATATGAAAAGAGGTTTCCTGTTCATGATGCGCCGGAATATATTAATTTGAATTTTACAAAACTAATAGCAATTCGTTAAATAAAAATTATCCTTGAACGTATTGGTATTGTAAATTAAATCGTATGTGGTCGAATTTCGACCACTAGGCGACCACTAGTTTGTATTATAAGTCCCATGTAATGGGGGTGAGCCTATTGCCTTATACCGGGCACATTTCCAGACTCCGTGCTTCCACTGAGAAATTTTCGAAAAACTGAAAAAAACCCAGTAATTCTTCGCCCAACACTCTACGTCTCGGGAATCGAACCCGAGACCCCTTGCCCAGCAGTCGCACTTGCAATCACTCGGCCAACGAGGCAGACGTTATTAACCCATTAATATTATTATATTTGCTTTGACGTTCAAAAGTGCCTTCCTGGTCTATTTGAAATAAATAATTTTGACATTGACTTTGACAAGAAACAACAAAATCAATAAAATCATTACGCCTAACAAAACCAATGAGGTATGCTAGAAAACATTGGCTTATTAAAAACGTATGAGACGGCCTTGATCCCTAGGGTAACATGTTCGATTCCCGACTGTTCCCTAGAGGGTGTGTGACGTCAGTGTCGCGTGCCAAACATATATCTTTATAGATAGGGGGTAAGCTGTAAGGGAGCTGTGTGAATAGTTTTTTATTTTATTTTACTGGTTTTTTTTTTCTTTTAAAGTATGTAATGTTTTGTTACGTGAAACAAATGTTGAAGGTTAAACTGTTGTTTATAAATGTGGTCTTAAGTTTGATTCTTGGGTAGTAAAGTAGTAAAGTGGTTTTTTATTTTATTTTGGTCAAAATGGTCGAAATGTTGTTTATGAAAATGTGGTTATTAAAAATATGGTCTTAGGTTTGATTCTTGGGTCAGCAAGTGCTTTTTTTTTGTTTATTTTATTTTTGTAAAATTCTTAATAATAGTACCTGAAACGAAAGAGGTATGTAAGACCATTTTTTATGATATAAGCCGGTAAACGAGCAGACGGATCACATGATGGTAAGCACATTTTAATGGTTGTTCGGGAATCGGGGATTGGAAAGATTGACAACGGGATAATTGGGCCTCCGGTAACCTCACTCACACAACGCTAGTGTTGTTTCACGTCGGTTTTCTGCTCGGCCGTGGTATCACACCGGTCGAGCCGGCCCATTCGTGCCGAAGCATGGCTCTCCCACACTTAAAACGGCTCGAATTGATAGTGACAACATAGCATAGCAGTATACAAAGAAAAAATTGGGGGGAGGGGGGAGAGACAATCGTGTGTAACAAATGCAGCTCGTTATCGTATCGCAGTTGCCACGCGCACGCCACGCACCCGCCACGCGCCCGCCACGCGTCCCCAATAATAAGGGGTCAACATTAAAAGTTGAAGGGACCAGTTTTGTATAGTTTTGTATTGAGTAGGGCTAGTAGTTGTTAGAGCGACTGTTGAGTATAGAGTTGCGAGTTCGAAATGATATCTATTATTAATTTTCTGTAAAAAAAAAAATAACATAAATGGTATTATATTTAGCTTGCCCGGTTTGTTTGGGTCAAATTTAGATTTTTTTTATATATCATCACGCTTTTTATCCTCGAAGGGGTTGGCAAAGGTGCAATGCCGCTATAAAATGTACTAGTACACCTTTTCACAAGAATTTATGCTATATACTGGACACAATTCCAGACACCGTGTTACTATGATTTTTTTTTTTGAAAAACCGAAAAACGGCCTGTAATACTTTGCCCGACCTAGGTGTTGAACCCGAGACCCTGTGCCAACGAGGCCGTCAAATGTAGTAATTGGGATCCCACCCCTTCCTGACGACAGATCGATCTGATATTTGGTACACACTCGTTAATCTCGATGGCCATACAACATAATGTAATTGTTTCCACAACTAACTCCATTATGGATATCCAACATAAACACTTGATTGGTAGAATAAATCTCAATGAAACCGTTTATCATAAAAACTATATTTTATACCCTACGTATGTACGTTATAAAGTTTTACCTAGCTCTACTATTTCATCCGGTTTCGCCCGCACTTCTAAAGCCGCATATTCACTTGACTATAGTCAGGAATTTTCAATTTCGGGCGGTCGCGTCACACGATAGGGTTGTCTCTGCGGATATATCCGACTATCGAGTATTTTTTTTTATGGAACACGCCGGTAAACGAGCAGACGTATCACCCGATGGTAAGCAATCGCCGCCGCCCATGGACACTTGAAACACCAGAGGCGTTACAAGTGCGTTGCTGGCTTTTTGGAGGTTAGGAATTTAAGGGTCAATTTAAGGGTGATACGTCTGCTTGTTTACTGGCGTGTTTCATAAAAAAAAGTCAGTATTAAGATTTTAATGTCGGATATTAAATCATCTGGACTTTAAAAGACCTCTGAGTTTGTTTCGGCATTTCTTTTCAGAGTAGTCGGATAGGAAATGCCGGCCTCATCTATGTAGTTATTTTAAAGAAAAAAAAAGCAACGTTGGGCCTTTTATTCCCGAAGCGGTAGGCAGAGGTGTACATTACCGCATGTAATGCCGCTATACAATGTACACACACTATTCACCATTTGTGTTATAAGTCCCATGTAATAGGGGGTGAGTCTATTGCAATGAGCTACTACTGAGAAAAACCGAAAAAAGCCCAGTAATACTTTGCCCGACCCGGGAATCGATCCCGAGACCCCTTGTCCAGCAGTCGCACTTGCAACCACTAGGCTAACAAGGCAGTCAAACTAATAATTCGAATCACAAAAAATACATTAGTTAACAGATATTAAGTTCTTTTATGTTAATGGTCCTATGAGGGTGACATAATCACTGTATGATTAAACCCTCTAATTAATTTAATAAAGATTGAAAAAAAACCAACTTGCAAAAATAAATATGATTTATCATTTATCCGCTGTGTACCAACCCTAGCTAATGTCATAACTGGATGGCCGCTAAAATTGGTTATTGGTTCGTGGAGAGACAACTCATCCAATTTCCCACGTTAAAGTAGTTTATGTTTTGTGATATAACACAACGCCTTTTAAGTGTGGGAGAGCCATGCTTCGGCACTGCTGGTCCGGCTCGACCGGAGTGATACCACGGCCGAGCAGTACACCGACGTGAAATAACGCTTGCGTTGTGTTTCGTTGTGTGAGTGAGGTTACCGGAGGCCCAATTACCCCTTCCCATTCCCCGATTTCCCAATAACCCTTAAATTCTTAACCCCCAAAAGGCAAGTAACGCATTTGTAACGCCTCTGTTGTTTCAAGTGTCCATGGGCGGCGGCGATTGCTGACCATCAGGTGATCAGTCTGCTCGTTTACCGGCTTATACCATAAAAAAAAACTTTGCTCTCTGTTCTCTTAACTGCGATCTCCAACCCGCCTGCCTGCGGATATTATGGCAAACCCTCTTATGTAGAGGAGACTCGTAGTCCAGCAGTGGACTGTCACCCGCTATTGAAGATGCAAACGAAACTTCCTATTACCCAAACTAGATGGCGTTATCATACATTATGCTCCCAATACGGAAACTATGTTGTAATAAGCATTCCCCCGTCCGTCCGTACGTCCAATAAATTTGAAGTCTTTAAAGCGACTCGCTAAAGAATGTTTTGGAAGTCTCAGAATACTTTTTGAAGTTCCCAAAAGGGGTGGAGTTTGCAAAGAATGCTGCTTTTGTTAGAGCCGGCCAGCAAATTTTTTTTAAGGGTATTTTAAATACTTACAAATGTTTAAAAATAAAATTAAAGTAAGTGAAGTTTGGTTGTTTAGCAAAGGGTTCAGGGTTCGATTCTCGAGTCGAGAACATTTTATTTTACTGTATTTTGGGCACAAGATTTTTTCAGCCAACGCTTTTATGGTAACATAAAAATGTATGTCAAAGTCAAAGCATTTATTTCAATTAATCCTGAATTAGGCACTTTTGAAACGTCAAATTGAATTGTCCGTCAGTCCGTCCGTCAGTAAAGCTAGGCGCTCGTTCCAAAGTGTAGCTTTGTATGGAGAAGAACGAGCAAGAAAATCCATCGATAACCTTTTTTAAAAAATATTTTTACAATATCTCTTATTTGATAATTTATCTATCTATTTTATACTATATGTGTAATGTATCTTATTTGTTTATGTGTAAAATTAAAGAAAAATATATTTGTTTGCGCGACCTACATATATCTCCTGAACTTGTTTTTTAGTTTTAATCTATAAGTAAGGTCAAGAAGGCTATCTGATATATTATTATTCTATTATAGAGGATATATTATTTATTTTATGACTTCTCCCGCCTTGGGCGAGGCGAGAGGGAGTGTCAAACTCTTACTGACTAAAAACCACCCCGTTCCTACTCCTGCTTTTCGAGCCGGAGTCACGGTAAACCCGCTAGGTAGTCCGCAGCTCCGGATTATACAATGTCTAAGTACTGTACTTATTTATTATCCTATCGTACAAAGGCCATCTCTGGCCACATAATTAGACTCGTTTTTGGACTTATTCGTCAACTCGGCCGCAATTAACTCGACCGCGCGGTCGAGTTGGGAAGATTTAAATCTACCTATTATTTCATTGTGCATCTCGACCGTAGGAACATTCACTATGCGGTCGAGTCGACCCGGCTAATTTTTGTGATTTTTTATTATTCGTCATCTCGACCGAGTACAAAATGTACCTTTGAGTAGAAAATGTTTTAAGACATATCATGGAAAGATTTATTTTGTTAGGCCAATTAAAATGCGTGCTGTGAACACAAAGATCGTAGATGTTTCATTACAATCACCCTTTACTTTTGTAAAATGTAGCACTTTAATCATGACCTTACATATATCCTACTTATTTAGAATAGTTTTGTCTCTCTTTCACAACTTGGAATTTTTATCGGTGGAAAAAAATGAACTTAATAATCAACTGAGCAATGCCTGATTAAAAAACATCTTTTTATCTGTCCTTAATTCTAATTTTAAGTTATTATATGTTATATAATATACCCATAGAAGAACAAAAAATTTATTAAATCGAAACACTTTTGTCAATCACTGTACAATAATGCCTCATATTTTCAATGTCGGTCGAGTTGACGAATACAAGATATGAAAAAATAGCTTTATCAACTCGACCACGTGGTTCGGCCGAGATGCACAATAAAAAATAAATTAATGTTAAAATTTCCCGATTCGACCTCGCGGGCGAGTTTATTGCGGCCGAGTTGACGAATAAGTTCGTTTTTGACACTTGCTTTTTATTCAATTTTTAATACATTTATCTAAATGAATTTACATAAAATAAATCATGCAACGTCACGCCTTTTATCCCGGAAGGGGCAGGCATAGGTGTACATTATGGCACGTAATGCCGCTATACAATGTATGAAAAAAAGACATACCGGCCGAATCAAAAACCTCCTGTTTTTCGAGAAGTCGGTTAAATATCCTTTACTTTATTTAGTACACAGCACTTTAAACACAAAAAAAATACACAACCACTGTTAAAAGTAAACACTACTTATTTAAAAAAAATAACTTTTTTTCTATTTATTTAAAAAAAAAACAACTCTTTTCGAATGTTTTTTTTTCACTTTTTTTTTCGATCACTTTAAAAAAAAAGTAAACACTAGGTACTTATTTAAGAAAAAAATAACTTTTTTCTACTTATTTAAAAAAAAAACAACTCTTTTCGAATGTTTTTTTTTCGATCACTTTTTTTTTCGATCACTATTTTCTTTCATACAATTTGCTAGACAAGCGCACCCCTCGGGTTTTCCCGGCAGACTGACAGACGGACGGTCGATTTTATTTCACGATAAGGGGAGTCATAGTACAGTGGTCGCAAGGGCTAATGCACGCAATACTCTCATTTCTATACCCGACTTGAGTAAATTGGAATAGTCGAATTGATTATTTTTAATTAAATTAAAGTAATTAGTAAGATGATGTTTTTTTATGGTATAAGCTGGTAAACAATCAGATGGGTCACTTGATGGTAAGCAATCACCGCTGTACGTGGACACCCGCGGCACAAGAGAAGTCATAGGTGCGTTGCCGGCCTTTTCAAAAGGAATACGCTCTTTTCTTGAAGGTTTTTATTATACAAACCACACGACAGCATTTCCATCCCCATCATATAGATGGTTGGCAGGCCACAACTGTGCGCTTCTCACGAAACTTTCTGCCTCGCACAGCAAAACTGTGGAATGAGCTGTCAGGCAGGTTATACCCATCAGGAAACACAGACTCCGGCAAGGAGTTCCACTCCCTAGCAGTTCGCACAAGGAAGCTTGAAGCGAAGCGCTTCGTACTTGAATAAGCTTATAACATAATAATTAAAACCAAAATTAGTTAAATTACAGTACAGCATTCAATTGTATTTCATTAAAACAATATTAATCTTTATTATACTGAATTGTTAGTTAGTTTAGAGCCATGCTTCGGCACTGCTGGGTCGGCTCGACCGAAGTGATACCACGGCCGAGCTGTACACCGACGTGAAACCACGCTTGCGTTGTGTGAGTGAGGTTACCAGAAGCCAAATTTCCCCCTTCCCAATCTTCCCAATCGCTGATTCCCCAACAACCCTTAAATACCTAACCCCCAAAATGCCGGCAACGCACACACAAGACTCTGGTGTTTCATGAGTCCATGGGCGGCGGCGATGGCTTACCATCAGTTGATACGTCTGCTCGTTTACCGGCTTATACCATAAAAAGATGTACATACCATATGTCTATGATGGCGCCTACAGACCTTAGACAATTGTATTTCATTAAAACAACATAAATCTCTATTGTACTGAATTGTTAGTTTCCGGCAAACTGCTTAAAGCACATTTTAAATTGAATAAATTAATTTGCTTCGTTGGCCGAGTGGTCGCAAGTGCGACTGCCGGACAAGGAGTTTCGGGTTCGAGTCGAATCAGGCAAAGTATTACTGGACATTTTTCGGCTTTTTGAAAATTTCTCAGTAGTTCGGAGTCTGGAATTGTGTCCGGTATATGGCAATAGGCTCAATATTTTGTACCCCAAGTTCCCTTGGAAATTTTAACAGGCGTGAGGATAGATAAATATTTACCTCTTTGCAGATGCCAGTTTTTGGTTTTTGAAGTTCTCTTTGAAATCTGTAACAAAGAAAAAATATATTAAACATCTTAATAGTCTAATTACCATACTCAGAGGCATTTAGAACCATACTAAAGATTTGCGAGCGGCTGCGGAGCGGAACGGGCGCGCAGCGAATACGCCGCGAAAATCCTACATCGCATTTTTTTTATTGGGACAAGCCCACCGCTACCTCCCATACCGCTGCAACTCCTGTGCACCAGGATCTACAGTAGATACAACCATGCAAACACCGGAACACTGAAGTCCAACGTCCCAGGGACATGAATGACTGTCTTGGATCCCGCAACGAAATAAATCAGAAGATATTATTAGAGGGGAAGAAAAAGAAAACGTATCGTATAAGTCCTACATCGCACATGTAAAGTGTACATACGAATAAACACGGATAGACAATCCCAACGAACTACAGTTGGGCAGAAAGCTGCCAGACACGATCACCGCCTGGTCGGAGGATACTGCTTTACTTAGGGAACTTTACTAAAGTGGTGACCCCTGGTGGGACCTGAACCTAATGTCATGGCGTCCACGCTGCTATTAAAATCTTGACTGCACGGTTGGCGCGGTAACACACATGGTGCGTAGAGGCTACCACGCAACGTGTAGCGGTTTCGATTCCCGTACGGAACAACTAAATTAATTATTATGTTATCGGCTTACTCACGTAACTGTTTGACGAGGAACTTAGTTAGCACGACAATCGCCGCGTCGTGTGTCGCGGAATGCTGCTCATAAATATGAGCCTCTAGCATGGCTTGAAACTAGTCGAACAGTTCCGTGGTTACGTGAGTAAGCTGATAACATAATAATTAATTTAGTATGTCTCACGAAAGTAACAATACAACTCTTTGTGTGATCCACAAATTGTTGTTTTGGGTCTGGGTGTCATGTGTATGTGAACTTGTATATTTGTAAACGCACCCACGACACAGGAGAAAATCCCAGTAGGAGAGGCAATGTTTACACAATCATTTTTTTTTTGATAAAAATCTGTTATTTCTTGCAAGTAACGCCGACGTATGAGCTTGTATAAAAGTAATAATGTTTACATGGAAACGTCATCAATCTTATCGCTGTATCACGGATCGATATGACGGTAATTTATTAGTTTTATATATGACATCGTAGCCTTAATATGTCATATCAAACATAACATATTATATGAACAGATGTATGAATGTGATGGAAGCTAAAGAAGTATGGAAACCTCTGCGTGCGTTGCCGGCCTTTTGGGAATTAGGAATTTAAGGGTTATTGGGAAATCGGGGATTGGGAAGATTGGGAAGGGGGTAATTGGGCCTCCGGTAACCGAACTCACACAACGAAACACAACGCTGTGGTTGTTTCACGTCGGTGTACTGCTCGGCCGTGGTATCACTCCGGTCGAGCCGACACAGCAGTGCCGAAACATGGCGAGCACACACTTAACAGTATGTCTTTGTATCTTCCCTCTTACCTACTAGTAATATTATAAATGCGAAAATTGGTATGTATGTTACTCAATCACGTCAAAACGACTGAAGGAATCGGGATAAAATTTGGAACAGGGGTAGATTATGGTCTGGAATAACACACAGGTTACTTTTTATCCCACGAGAACGCGGACGAAGCCACTGGCAGAAGCTAGTTTTAAAGAAATAAATAAAAGGTATCCTTTCCTCCCATTCTCTCTACATTTCAATGGGAACACTTCTCCTTCTGCTATTTTTAATTAAAAAAAACTTTTTTAATGTCAATGAAGTTAAATAGAAGCGCAGTGGTTCTCAACATTTTTTTAATTTTAAAATATTAAATACTAGCTACTTCCGCGCGGTTTCACCCGCTCTGCTCGGCTCCTATTGGTCATAGCGCGATGTTTTATAGCCTATAGCCTTCCTCGATAAATGGACTATCCAACACAAAGAATTATTCAAATCGGACCAGTAGTTCCGGAGATTAGCGCGTTCAAACAAACAAACAAACAAACAAACTCTTCAGCTTTATAATATTAGTATAGATTACGAAGGTGCTTTTCCACCAGAGATGTGCTATATAGCTATGCTACGAAGGTGTAATAGCTAAGCTGTGAAACTATGTGACCGTTTCCACTGATACTAAGCTATGTAGCTGTGCGAGGAAGATGCGTAGCTCGAGTATGCGATGTATCGATAATAGGAAAGTCAATCCATAGCACGCATCTATAGCACGCATCCATAGCACGTACAGTACTGTCAACGAAACTTGGCAGGTCTGAAGTTCTGGCAGAAGGCTGCGCAATAAGTCTGTTTTAGAACCAAATGGTGGCATGAGGCGAGGTGCGGGGGGCGGCGATCTAGGCTAGAGATTGACTATGTCTAAATATAATTGACCCTTTATACTTATTGCGCAGCCTTCTGCACGTAGTTCAGACCTGCCAAGATCCGTTGAGAGTCTGCTACCGGCTTCGCCCGCGTTCCCGTGGGATAAAAAGTAGGTATCCTATCACCCAAGTCATAAATGATAGTGATAAATGATATACATTTTGCAAATAGGTTACAATGTAACTCTTTTACACGTCAATATTTCAAATAACTAGATGAGGCCGGCATTTCCTATCCGACTACTCTGAGAAGAAATGCCGAAACAAACTCAGAGGTCATAGTCTCTATTAAAGTCCAGATAATTCCAATAAGTCAGCTCATACCCTATTTGTATACCAAATTTCGTCAAAATTGTAGTTTCAGCATGATTGACCGACAAACATCCAAACAAACAAACTTTCACATTTATAATATTAGTCTAATTATAGACGCCTTAATTAAAATGTATTATTAAAAACCTCTCCCATTTTTCATTTTTTGAAGTCGACTTTAAAAAGGTTATCGGAAAGTTTGAGAATCACAGGGCAAAACCCGGTTGAATTTAATGAATTGAAAGTAAAATAAAAACAGTATGAAGGCGATTTCAACTCTGGGTTCCGTCTTATATTTTTATAAAATTGATTCAATAATGATCACAAGTACTTAGGTATCGTCATGAGCTAATGGTAACATGTAAACAGGTTGACATATTTTTGTGAACGGAAAATTTTCGGGAAAAATTGGAAGGGGAGGGTAGTAATAGGGCCTCCGGTAACCTCACTCACACAACACAAGCGTTGTTTCACGTCGGTATACCACTCGGCCGTGGTATCACTCCGGTCGAGCTGGCCCAGTAGTGCCGAAGCATGGCTCTCCGACACTTCTACCCGTGTTCCAAATTTCATCCCAATCCCTTCATCCGTTTAGACGTGCTTGTGTAACAGACATACAAACAAACTCATAAACTTTCACATTTATAATATCAGTTTAAGTCTGGGAGAGCCATGCTTCGGCACGGAATGGGTCGGCTTGATCGTAATGGCCTCACAGGAAACCGACGTAAAACAACGCTTGCGTTGTGTGAGTATAGTTACCGGAGGCCCAATTTCCGCCTTCCTAATCTTCCCAATCCCCGATTCCCCAACAACCCTTAAATTCCTAACCCCCTAAAGACCGGCAACGCACTTGTAACGCCTCTTTTTTTTTTTTTTTTTGAAGGGGAAAATCATCCAATGACTTCTCCCGCCTTGGGTGAGGCGGGAGGGAGTGTCAGACTCTTACTGACTAAAAACCACCCCGTTCCTTCTCCTGCTTTGAGCCGGAGCCCCGGTAACCTTTTACGTTGTCCGCAGCTCCGGATCAGGCATCAGCCCTACTGGGCCCCATCTGTGGTGGTCTGGCTCTTTGAGGCGCGCGCGGAACGCGACGCGCCGTACGCACGGGTCTGGTTCTGGTCGGGCGGCGAGCTACCCTTGCTCGCCGTCCGCAGACCCGCACTTACGGTGGCCGGAGATCGTCACGCGATCCCCGACGCCCACTTGTAACGCCTCTGGTGTTTCAAGTATCCATGGGCGGCGGCGATTGCTTACCATCAGGTGATCCGTCAGCTCGTTTACCGGCTTATACCATAAAAAAGTAAGCAATACGGGTCCTAAACTCTCTATTTTGTGGAACTTTTATACAATAAAAAAAAAGTTATTTTTATCCCTCGACTCTTAAGTCACAGTTTATCTTTACGCCTATTTGATTTAATAGGGGGTAGGCAGTAGTCCAGGCTATTCAAGAGACGATAATTAACGACTCTGCGAATGGTGTTTTCATTTGAAAGTTTGTTTTATTTATTTTTTTCAGTTTTGTTTTGTTGACTGAATGAGTGAAATGTTTTCAGGAAGTCTTTTTTTCTGTTTTTTTTTTTTTGGAATTTGAAGCCTAGATTTTCATTATTTTGAATATGAATAGATGATATTATAATAGACTGACTTTAAAAAGGAGGTTCTCTCTTTGACCTGTATGTATGTATGTATGTTTGTGAACTGATTTGGATGCGGTTTTCAGCATAGCATTTTTTAGACGGATAAAACATATTTAAATAAAACATTGTCCTACACTAGGATTGTCTCCTATGTCGTGGGTGCGTTTACAAACATACAAGTTCACATACACATGACACCCAGACCCGGAATAACTTGAGGATCACACAAAGAGTTGTTCTATGCGGGAATCACCGGCGACACATATTTTTTATGGGATAGACAGCAAACGAGCAGGCAGATCACCTGATGGTAATCGATCACCGCCCATGGACAACACAGGATACACAGGTTACCGGCCTTTTAAAAAGGAATACGCTCTTTTCTTGAAGGTTTGAAGGTCGTATCGGTTCGGAAATACCGCCGACGACAGTTCATTCCACAGTTTTGCTGTGCGAGGCAGAAAGTTGCGCGAGAAGCGCACAGTTGTGGCCTGCCAACCATCTATATGATGGGGATAGAAGTGTTGTTGTGTAAGTCAGACCAGCTGCGGACTACCTAGTGGGTTTACCAGGGCTCCGGCTCGAAAAGCAGGAGTAGGAACGGGGTGGTTTTTAGTCAGTAAGAGACTGACACTCCCTTTCGCCTCGCCCAAGTCACAGTATTATTTATCCCTCAACAAGAAAAGGTATCAGACCAAACAATTCTTCAGAGCACTCCCCGTGGTATAAGCAATAGAGAAGCCGGTTACCCAGCCACCGCGCCAACTGCGCAGTTAAATTATTACCGTTACATTAAAATATAGTTCAAAAATACTTCACTTGATAATTTTGTTTAAATAAAACCAAAGCGTGGTACGTATATGAATAATATGAGTTATTTATTATTTTATATACATACATACATAACCACATGCGTCAGTAAGCGTCCACAGACCCGCATCGCACGCATCGCACGCATTCCGTATGACGTCATCAGTACGCATCGCATGTAGAGGCATTGCTGATAATGCGGTCCGTACGATGCGGATCAGTGGACGCAGTTGTATGAGTTTCTAGTGTGCCTAGTATAACATAACGCCTGTTATCCCCGAAGGGGTAGGCAGAGATGCACATTACGACACGTAATGTCGCTATACAATGTACACTCACTTTTCACCATTTGTGTTATAAGTCCCATGTAATAGGGGGTGAGCCTATTGCCATATACTAGACACAATTCCAGACTCCGTGCGAAAAAAGTCCAGAAATAATTTGCCCGACCCGGGAATCGAATCCGAGACCCCTTATCCGACCACTCGACCAACGAGGCAGACCGAAGTTTTATGAATTAGCTAAACATTAATATGAAAAAGAAAAGTCATATAAAAAGCCTTGTATATGAAAATAATAATTATTATATATTATTATAAACATTATATAAAATCGATTCGTCATGTACAAATTGATTATTTTCACTTTATATATAACATATAATAAAACAAAGCGTTATAATTTATATAAATTAGTTTATATTATATTATATTTTAATATTAGTCGCGTACCTATGTGTCGAAACAATGGGTGTTAGCAAATTTATATTTATTTTATTTCTTTTTAGTGGTGAGTGTTCAATATTTGTAGTAAATCATACTTCACAGCACAAAGTCAAAATCATTTTTTCAAATAGACCAGGAAGGCACTTTTAAACGTGAAATCAAATATTATAATATTAATAACGTCTGTCTGTCGGTCAGTCCTCTAGTTGCTCTATTTGTTCGTTCCAAAGTGTAGATTCCTATGGAGAAGAACGAGCAAGAAACTCCATAGGTTACTCTTTTTCAATCAGATTCACAATACAATACTTGGTTACATTGTTTCGTTAGTTCAATTATGTGAGAATAATGTAAAACTAATATTCAGTCAAAGCGTCAAAGTGTGTCACACTCAATGTTTTAAATATGAAAGTTTGTTTGTTTGGATGTTCGACTGTCAATCACGCAGAAACTACTGAACGATCATCTGATGGTAAGCATTCGCCGCCGCCCATGGACACTTGAAACACCAGAGGCGTTACAAGTGCGTTGCCGGCCTTTTGGGGGTTAGGAATTTGAGGGTTGTTGAGGAATCGGGGATTGGGAATATTGGGAAGGGGGGTAATTATAGTTGTGTGCTATGGATGATACAGGTAAGTAGTGAGTGTCCACTCACTCACACAACACAATCATTGTTTCACGTCAGTTTCCTGCTCGGCCGTAGTATTACTCCAGTCGAGCCGGCTCATTCGTGCCGAAGCATGGCTCTACACACTTTTTTATGTAATAGTCACCTGATGGTAAGCGATCAGCGCCACCCATGGACACCCGTAACACCAGAGAAACCACAGGACTTTGAAAAAGGAGTACGCTCTTTTCTTGAAGGTTTGAAGATCGTATCGGTTCGGAAATACAGCCGACGACAGCTCATTCCACAGTTTTTTTTTTGTTTTTATTTAACACTTAAAATTATACTAAAACTGGCTGACCCGGCAAACTTCGTACCGCCTCAAAAATTTTCTTTTCTCACCTTTTATACCTACCCTGGACTTGCACAAATAATTCAAGACCAAAATTAGCCAAATCGGTCCAGCCGTTCTCGAGTTTTAGTGAGATTAACGAACAGCAATTGATTTTTATATATAGAGATAACAGCTTTATATTTGTCTATATTCACAGTAATGGCGAGCCTATCTTCGGCCTCACCACAAGCCGCGAGTCCTGCCACCAGCACTCCGGACCCTCAACAGAATAACCCTCTATCTCTGCTTACTCTCCCTCTGACATTACCCATGAATTTCATAAACGGCTTATTGAAAGTATAAAATTATATTTAAGTTATTATAATCTTTGTTTCATTTACCACCATCGTTTTTACAGTCCACTGGATTTAAGCCTCCTCTAAAGTCAAAACCAAAGTACGCAACGTCACGCCTTTTATCCACGAAGGGGTAGGCAGAGGTGCACATTACGGCACGTAATGCCGCTATACAATGTACACACACTTTTCACCATTGGTGTTATAAGTCCCATGTAATAGGTGGTGAGCCTATTGCCATATACCGGGCACATTTCCAGACTCCGTGCTACCACTGAGAATTTTAGTACCAGTACCAGTAATACTTTGCCCGACCCGTGAATCGAACCCGAGACCCCTTTTCCGGCAGTCGCACTTGCGACCACTCGACCAACGAGGCAGTCAAAGTCAAAATCAAATCAAATTAATCCTTAATAAGGCACTTTTGAAACGTCAAATTGAATTGTCCGTCAGTAAAGCTAAAGGTGCTCGTTCCAAAGTGTAGCTTCGAATGGAGAAGAACGAGCAAGAAAATTCATCTACATACGTTCTAAGAGGGTTTGCCATAATCTCCGCAGGCAGGCGGGTTGGAGATCGCAGTGTAAAAGGTTCGGGTTTATCAGAGAGCGCTGCTGCACGGTCTCTGTTATAATTTTGTGTAGATCCTTAGTTGGGGTGTCAATTTTTTAAATTGACTGCACAGTTGATGCGGTGGCTGGGCAACTGACTGCCGTGCGTGCCGCGGGTTCGATTTCCACACGGAACAACTCTTTGTGTGATCCACAAATTGTTGTTCCGGGTCTGGGTGTCATGTGTATGTGAACTTGTATGTTTGTAAACGCATCCACGACACAGGAGATAATGATAAAGAGGGGCAAGGCTTTTTTAAAGAAAAACTAAGAATTTCTTCGAGAAAGTAAACATTTTTAATTCGTTTTCGTACTTATAAATAAAATTATAAACCTTTGAATTTTTAACCACTTTTTTGAAGGGGAAAATCATCCAATGACTTCTCTGACTTTGGGCGAGACGAGAGGGGAGTGTCAGACTCTTACTGACTAAAAACCACCCCGTTCCTAGAGCCGTGATAACCCGCTAGGTCGTCCTAAGCTCCGGTCGGATTTATACCTCAATCTTATACCCCATAAAAAGGGCTGAGGTGATTGAGATCCAGTTGCTTTTTATGCTTTTTTTTTTTTGAGGGGGAAAATCAACCAATGACTTTTCTCGCCTTGGGCGAGGCGAGAGGGAGTGTCAGACTCTTACTGACTAAAAACCACCCCGTTCCTATTCCTGCTTTTCGAGCCGGAGCCCTGGTAAACCCGCTAGGTAGTCCGCAGCTCCGGATCAGGCATCAGCCCTACTGGGCCCCATCTGTGGTGGTAAAAAAAAGGTAAAAAAATTGGTAGGATTAGTAGGAACGGCAAAAGGCTATGAAAGTGCTCGATTGGAGTGGAGACCTAGGATCAGAGGTGCGGCAGGTCTATGCCACTAGGTGGACCGACGACATCGTCAGAGTGGCGGGGAGCCAGTGGATGCAGGTGGCGGCTTGTCGTTCTACGTGGAGGAGCAAGGGGAGGCCTTTGTATAGCAGTGGACGTATATCGGCTGATGATGATGATAAGTTTTTTTTTTTTAACGTTGCCCCACAATAGGATTTTCTCCTGTGTCGTGGGTGCGTTTACAAACATACAAGTTCACATACACATGACACCCAGACCCGAAACAACAATTTGTGGATCAAACAAAGTGTTGCTCCGTGCGGGAATCGAACCCGCTACCCGTTGCGCGGCAGCTAGTTGCCCAGCCACCGCACCAACCATGCAGTCAAAGTAGGGTCTCGTGTGTCGAGTCGACAAACAGTTACGTGAATAGGCCGATGACATAATAATCCGTTTGCTCGTTTACCGGCTTATACCATAAACATATTTATTAAGTTAATAATAACGGCATTATTGAAATAAAAGATATAGCCAACGTCAGCGTGGACTGGAGCTTAAAAAATTACTTAAAAATGGTTTTTGGTAGACCTAATTTTGCTAAATACATTTCTTCTTCTAATGTTCTTCTTTTGTCTGTCTGTCTGTTCTGATTAATCTCTGAAATGGCTTGACTGATTTTGACGGGAGTTTTAAGGGCAAGTAGCTGATGCACTAAGGAGTAACTTGGGATACTTTTAAAGTCAAAAGTCCAAATTATGTCAGAAATCGTTATTCTACGCGGACAAAGCCGTAGACAGCAGCTACTATTAAATATACCTTGTATTAAAATATACAGTCTAATTTTATTTTAAAATATTTTATCTAAGAACCTTAAAAAATTAAGTGGAGAAAATCATCCAATTACTTCTCCCGCCTTGAGTGGGGCGAGACGGAGTGTCAGACTCTTACTGACTAAAAACCACCCCGTTCCTACTCCTGCTTTTCGAGCCGGAGCCCCGGTAAACCCGCTAGGTAGTCCGTAGCTCCGGTGAATTGCAACACTAGTGCAAATTGCAACTGTATTGCGTGGATATTGAATGGAAATGGTATTGAGTTTGGCTTTATATTCCGTACTCTGAATGCTATTTTAATCGCACAAGAATTCATCCAACGAACTATACCGTATGGGGAAACCTCTTATGACTTAATTTAAACCACATATTTGTATAATCTTGAGCGAAATAGGCCCAATGGGTAAGCCAAAAAGTGCATTTTTTTTGAGCTTATTTGAACACTCTTTACAAATACGGCATTATAACAGCCGCGCCGCATGTCCGTAACATTCCTAGACAACCTACAACATTACAGCTCTTCTGTGGTCAAGGAACATGGAGCTGTACACACAGAATAAATTCTGTAATACTCGATTTATTTAATTATTTATTTCTTTGAAATTTAATTTATTTTTTATTTTCGATTTTCGTTGAAATATTTAGTTGTATTATACTTCTGTGGACGAGTAGGTACTACTTGTAGTTTCATTTAAATCATATGAGTGATCTCCATACTGTATGATATCCAGTTTATCATGGACTCGCTTTGTATGACCTTTCCGTACTTTCGAAGGTCAGTTTATACTGATTATAGGTACGTAAAAAACAAGAAAAAAAAGTAAAAAATAAAAAACAAAACGACATTCAATATATTATTTTCTTTTTCCAATAAAAACCGAATCACAATGACATTTCTGTGTAAACTGATAGGTAAATAACCAAAAAAATCAACAATTACAAATTTCAGCCAAAAAAATTATTATAAAACAAATAACCCAATATTTTTTCATTCCATTTCAAACATAATCGAAAAAAAAAATTCTAAAAAATTTAATAATTTTATCATCATCCAAAAAAATGTTTCATCCAAATTTGTTTTTTCTACTATTTATTTAGTAGCAGGGGCAAGGGCAAGGGCATGCTGGTGGGGGTGGCTCTGGACAGGGGCATGGGCAGGCAGGGGGTGGGCATGGACACGGGCAGGGCGGGGGACACGGGCAAGGAGGGGGTGGGCATGGGCACGGGCACTGGCACGGGGTGTAGACTGTTGCCGGTCCCGTGCAGGGGGGACACGGCCTGCCGATGCAGATTGATGGTGGGCTGATCGATGGCTGTCCACTCTCTCCAATGCAGACCGTGCTGCCATCACAAGTGCTGTAACACCGCCATGGTGCTGCCGCTGCTGCGCTGATCAGAGCTGTAAAGGGTTTAAGGGGTGTTAGAATCATCAGCCTATGATGTGGCCACTGCAGACCAATCGCCCTTCTCACACCCTTCAAACCTTCGCTGGTTTGAGGGTGTGAGATTGTAAAAATATCACACATCAACTGCCTATAAGAGGTCACTGCTGACCAAAGGCCTCTTCTCACACGGAGGTTTGGGCATGTATCGCCACGCTTGCTCAATGCGGGTTGGCGATTTCAAAATTATAATTAGAAATTGCTAGGCGAACTCCGTTTCGCCACTAATGATTTTTCTTGTGTTCCTGCTTTTCTTTTGAAATTTTCTTGGATTTTATTAGCTGTAAACTTCATGTAGCCCGAGACCTTTCCAACGAATACAAAACCGTGGAAATCGGTTTATGCGTTCTGGAGTTATAGCATCAGGAAGGAAAACCCAACTTATCTTTATATTATAGACTAGCAAACCTGGCGAACTCCGTTTCGCCTCCAATGATTTTCCCTGTGTTCCTGCTTTCTCTTGAATTTTTCCTGAATTTTATTTACTACAAACCTGATGGAACCCGAGACCTTTTCAACGAATGCAAAACCGTGAAAATCGGTTCATGCGTTCTGGAGTTATAGCGTCAGGAAGGAAAACCCGACGTATTTTTATATTATAGATTTTGGTATTTTTTGGCAGGCATCTAGAAACTTTTTAACCAACTTCAAAAATAAAGGAGGCTCCCTTTAAAAGAAACGTTTGTTATATGTATAAAAGGCTATTTTTTTCCATATCTTGCGTCCATTCTAAAAAATACTTGACCGAGTTTGATAGTACATAATAAATAAAAGTATTTTCTTACCAAGTACCAGAAAAGCCTGAAGACCCATTATTGCCGAATCCGTACATACTGCTTGCCATCACCTCCTCTTATATACTACATATAGTTGAATATTATATAAAGCTCCACTGAGCGTGAATAATCAGCCAAGATAAAGCAAAATTATGCTTTACGGAATTACTTAGATTTTTACGGCGAAATAGGAATTTTTTATCACCTTTCTTTTTGGTTGAGGGGAACCCTTCAATTGCGTCTGGTTTTTTGGGGATAAAGATTTGGGAGTGTGGGATTTGTAACTCATTGAAATCACCTCGGTGGCAACCATCTGCACGTTTAAGCCGGTAAACGAGCAGACGGATAACCTGATGGTAAGCAGTCGCCGCCGCCCATGGACACTTGAAACAAATTAAATCACTTTAATGCATCCAGCAGTGGACGAGAACAGGCTGATGATGATGATGATGATGAAATGCCTCCATAGTAGACAGTGTGATCTACAATTTCAATAAAGTAATACGTCCCAACTATGGGTCCTTTTAGGCACCGCAAAGGTACTTAATCTACTTACATAATATTGATAATTATAACATTTTTATTGAAACACCAGAGGCGTTACATAATTGCGTTGCCGGCCTTTTGGGGGTAAGAAATTTAAGGGTTGTTAGGGAATCGGGGATTCGGAAGATTGGGAAGGGGGGTGATAGGGCCTCTGGTAACCTCACTCACACAATGCAAGCGTTGTTCCACGTCGGTTTTCTGCTCTGCCGTGGTATCACTCCGGTCGAGCCGACCCAGCAGTACCGAATCATGGCGAGCCCACACTTAAATTACCTGTAAGGGCACAGGGCGACGCCTGTTATGGCACATCTTACTAATATTATAAATGCGAAACTTTGTATGTGTGTTTCTCAACCTGAAAACGGCTGAAGTGATCGGGATGAAATTTGGAACAGGGGTAGATTATAATTATTAGTCAGACTGACAGTTGCAGTTGTAGTGGTGGTTGTTCCAGGTCGGTTTTCTGTGAGGCCTTGGTATCAATCCCATCAAACCGGCCCAGCATTGCCCATTACACTTATAATTATGAAACAATCGCCATAGTCTAGGATGCACATCATATTACTTACAACAAGAGAAGACGAAAAATCTAGTTTTTTTTTACATTTGATGGGTCGACGTTTGGCCGCTATCTCGCCTGATGGTAAGTGATGATGCGGCCTACGATGGAGCACGTCTGCCCAAAAGCAACCTATTCACTCAAGTTTTGAAGACACCCAGATTATTCCCATCAGGATACACAGACTCCGGCAAGGAGTTCCACTCCCTAGCAGTTCAGTTTAGTTTAATTTTTTCTAAGTCTCTAATCACAAAATTAAAGTGTAAAGTATGTTTAACTTAAACGTGTAGTCTAGCGTTGTACCACGGTTAGTTAGTAAATATATACAATGGGACTTAGGTTTCAGTATATAAGGATGGCGAATCCCCTCGTTCATACACAAGGCTGTCAAATATGGGGCGAATTACGGCATTGGGTATAATAGGTGAGTGTTTATACATTTAATTTTATAATAACTATCGTGAGACATACTAAATTAAATAAAAATCACGGTTTACACACGTACATTAATGGAGAAAAGCTCTACTAGCGCAGCCTACTGATTGACTGACGTGATGTCGCAGTCAGCGCGCGCTGCTCATGATGAAGAGTCCCTCTGTGACTCGAAACTAGTAGAGCATTCTTCATTAATGTGATTTTTAATTCCGTTAATTCTACTGATGTATTTTTTTAAAAACGTTGCCCTACATTAGTATTTCCTCCTGTGTCGTAGATACGTTTAGAAACATACAAGTTCACATACAAATGACTCATGACACCCAGACCCGGAACAACAATTGCGGATGGCACCCGATTACTTAGCCACAGCACCAACCGTGCAATCAAAATATTTATATAATACAGGGTGTAAACGGAAATAATTTTTTGGTTTTATAATTTTGATCGTTTTTGTTTTCAAGTTATTAATGCAACATCAGCCTTAAGCAGTGGATTAAATACAAATATTTTTACATAAAATAAATATCGATTTCCGTATTTTTTTTACCATCATCTGTTTTCGGCGTTTGAGAGCGTTTCATCTAATATAGTTTTGTATTTATCAGTAGTATTATAGTTCAAAAGTTAAAAGTCTTAAACCACCGAAGCACATTTGGACTGTACATATAGACTAACAGAATAAGATGATTTGACTGTGCCTTCTATTAATAACGTGTATCTTTCTGTCCCCAGCATTGGTAGCGTCAGCGGCGGCGGCCCCAGCGCCCCAGTACTGTCCGTGCCTCCCTCCCCCCCTGCCCTGTCCGTGTCCATCACCATGTCCCCCGCCCGTACCACCACCGTGCCCATGTGATCCCTGCGCACCACCACCGTGTGAGTATCACTTTTTTATTCCGTTGTGGCGACACATTGACAAGTAACAAGTGACTGATGACAGAAGTCACACACAGACTATCGACTAGCAAATCAACGGATGACGTCATAAATATCCTGCATCGCACATATGAGTTTGCATGCGAATGAGTTTGCATGCGAAATAACACGGATAGAAAATCCACGAACAACAGTTGAGCAGAAAGCCTGCCATGATCACCTCGCCTGATCGGAGGATCCTCCTTTTCTTAGGGAACTTTACTCTCTGTTCCCTAAACCGTTAATAAGCTACAACGTCATGTCTTTCATCCCCAAAGGGGGAAGGCATGTGCATCTCCATATTACGGCACGTAATGCCGCTATACAATGTACACCAACTTTTCACAATTTGTGTTATAAGTCCCATGTAATAGGGGGTGGGCCTATTGCCATATACTGGACACAATTCCAGACTCCGTGCTACTACTGAGAAATTTTGGAAAAACCGAAAAGTGCCTTTGGAAAAAAGCCCAGTCAAAAAAATTCTTTTGGCCGACCCGGTGATAAAAGCTAAGATTATTTGTCTGGCAGTCGCACTTACGAACACTCGACCAACGAGGCAGTAAATGAGCTCCAAAATAGCCCTTTTACAAGTAATTATATTAAAACCATCAAAGAACATGTAGTAGGTTATTATTACCAATCTTAACTATATGAACTTAAAGTCAAAGTCAAAGTCAAAGCATTTATTTCAATTAATCCTAAATTAGGCACTTTTGAAACGTCAAATTGAATTGTCCGTCAGTCTGTCTGTCAGTGAAGCTAGGCGCTCGTTCCAAAGTGTTGCTTCGAATGGAGAAGAACGAGCAAGAAACTCCATCGTTACTCTTTTCAAAAAATGTTTTTTACAATATCTCTGATACATTATTTGATCATTTACCTATTGTCTATATATGTAGGAACAATGTAACGACAATACGACGTCAAAACTATGGGACAATAAAACTAATTTGTAAAGAATATAAATTAAAAAAGCGGGTTGTTTCAAACATAGTGCCCACATATGTACACTTACAATTTTGAAATAATGCTTCTATACAAATAAAAAATAATCTTTAATTTAATTTTTCAAATAAAAAAATAATAAATAACTGCTTGATGCCACAGGATCCCTAGACTACATTGGAATAAATTACTACTTTAATTTAACGTGTAACTAGTGATCGTCTTAGAGCATTGTCTAGTGTGAGCGAGTGTCCAGTGGAGCCGGACCAACATGCTGCCACACATTTTTATCTTCAATATAATCTGACAGTTTATAATATGCCTGTTTACACAGTTCACGCTTTATACAAGATTTAAATTTTTTCTCGTTCAGATTCAGTATGGTGGTTGGTAGTTTATTGTAACACTTAACACAAAATCCCATGAAGGATTTCTGCACTTTGGACAATCGGAATTGCGGTATAGCTAACTTATTTTTACCTCTCGTATTAAAATTGTGTCTGTCGCTTCTTTTTTCAAACAATTGTTGATTTTTTCTCACGTACATAATATTTTCGTAAATGAATTGAGAAGGCACTGTAAGAATGTTTATAGTTTTAAATAGTTCTCTCAAAGATTCGCGACGGGGCAAGTTATATATTGCTCGAATAGCTCGCTTTTGCAAAATAAAAATTGATTCTACATCCGCAGCTCGCCCCCACAGCAAAATGCCGTAAGACATTATGCTGTGAAAATAACTAAAATAAACAAGCCTTGCCGTACCTACGTCCGTTAGCTGCCTAATCTGTCTAACTGCATAAGCAGCTGAGCTTAGTCTCCCCGAAAGTGCTTTTATATGGGGCAAGCTTAAGTCAAAATTATATATTTCAAATAGATTAAGATGGCACTTTTGAACGTCAAAGCAAATATAATAATATTAATAACGTCTGTCTATCGGTCAGTCCTCTAGTTGCTCTATTTGCTCATTCCAAAGTGTAGATTCCTATGGAGAAGAACGAGCAAGAAACTCCATAGGTTACTCTTTTTCAATCAGATTCACAATACAATACTTGGTTACATTGTTTCGATTGCTTTAAAATGTAATCTTCGTTCCAGCTCCATGCGGCGATGGACCCATCAAGGTACTCCTGCAGAAGAACAACGTCGCTGAACGTCTAACCGGAGCAGGGTTCCAAGCGATCCCTGTACCTGGAGGGACCTTCTTCATCAGTGCTTCCCCAGATGTGATCATCCAGCCTCCTCCGATCCTGGTGCGACCACCGCAACAGGCGCCGATCACACCACCTGCCCTATCAGTACAACCACCACCGGTACCACCAGTGACTCCCCCACCAATCTGCGTCAGGCCACCCCCTCTGCCACCGATCACGCCCCCACCTGTTCTCGCTCGTCCCGGACCTGTCCCATGTGTGCAACCTCCCCCCCTAGTGGTGAGAGTGCCCAAACCAGCTCCGATTCAACCAGCGCCCATCAGTGTGACCCAACCTCGTCCCGCGCCGATCAATCCACCCCAGATCTGTGTAAGACCACATAAGCCACAGAATATTCAGCCTCCGACTATCTGTGTGTCGACCTGTTCGCTGGTGCAAGGGCAGGGAGGTCAGGGAGGTTTGGGGGCTTTGGGAGGACCGTGCGGATCTCCTTGCCCGTGTCCATGCCCGTGCCCGTGCCCATGCCCGTGCCCGTGTCCGTGCCCATGCGAGCCTCCCCCGCCCCCACCCTGCGGTTGCCCATGTGAACCACCACCACCTTGCCCATGTGACCCCTCCCCTTGCCCATGCTAAACTCTAAACCGTATTGGACTTATTTCCATTCAACATCTACATTACCTGGGTATAACATACCCGTGAAACGTTTACTCGACTAGTGGCGACACCTACTCAAGAAAACAAGAATCTGACAGGTTGGGTGTAACTTACCCTTAAGATATTTACTCGACTAGTGGCGACATCTACTCAAGCGAGCAAACATCTGACAGATATCGTTTTGACAGCTAACGTCAGATGTCATAGAACATTTTATTTGTGAACGTCAACCACCGTTGTCAGATTTTTGCGTACATTAATTACCATCTTTTCTTTTGTAGATTATTATATATCTATTGAGTATGTTAAATGTCTTGATAAGGTATATTATAACATCTAGTATTTTGAGAGTAAACGTCACTTTGATAAAACACCTTTGAGAAAATATAACCCAGTAATGTATTGTATGACAGTTTTCACCATTTTCTTGTTTATTTTAAGAGAAATAAGTCCAGGTTTTTTAGTTTTAGTATGTAACAAAGATCTCTGAGTTTTTACGACAATTATGGCATGTTTAAAGGAATATATAAGGATAATATATAACGTCACAAATGCCCGTATGAGTTTCGAATGCGTGTGTCTTTTACAAATGTATATTTAGGTATTTTTATGTATTTTTATCATATTAACAATGATTATACGCATATATATCATATTTTTTGTCTTTTCATTCAACCTTTCTTTACACATATACATACATATCGTCACGCCTTTAATCCCCGAAGGGGTAGGCAGAGGTGCACATTACGGCACGTAATGCCGCTATACAATGTACACACACTTTTCACAATTATGTTATAAGTCCCATGTAATAGGTGGTGAGCCTATTGCTATATACCGAGCACATTTCCAGTGCTACCACTAAGAAATTTTCGAAAAACCGAAAAAAACCCGCTAATAATACTTAATACTTTGACCGACCCGGGAATCGAACTCGAGACCCTTTGCCCGGCAGTCGCACTTGCAACCACTCGGCCAACGAGGCAGCCTTTCTTTACATTGCTTTGGAATAGCATCAACAGCGGGTGACAGTCCACTACTGGACTATTTTTAAAGAGTAACCAAGTGACTAAATAAAACCCACTTTTGTATCTTTACTTATTCAAGATAACACCAGCAGCGGGATACAGTCTACTGCTCCTCTACATAAGAGGGGTATGCCATAATCTCCGCAGGCAGGCGTGTTGGAGATCGCAGTGTAAAAGGTTCAGGTTTATCAGAGAGCGCTGCTGCCTGGTCTCTGTCTAATAGGTAGTGACTTAGCTTTTAAGGCACCCACAAGAAGAGTAGGGTTGCTGACAATTATATTCTCCTCTGTTTTCTTAATAATGTAGAAAGTATTCAGAACACTACTAGACGATGTTGATGTTCAATATTAAGAGGATTTTATTTTTCGTTATAAACAACGTTGAACCTTATAAGAAGTCCTCATGACTTCCGGTAACCTCACTCACACGACGAAACATAACGCAATCGTTGTTTCACGTCGGTTTCCTGGGAGACCGTGGTACAACTCCGCTCGCGATGGTCCATTTGTACCGAAGCATGGCTCTCCCACAAGTAAATTGAAGAATTGATGAAAATAACAACATGTGTCACTCTGTCTACACGAATTTAAAATAAAAAAATGTACATTTCTTTCAATTAATCCTAAATAAGGCACTTTTGAAACGTCAAATTGAATTGTCCGTCAGTGTGTCTGTCAGTGAAGCTAGGCGCTCGTTCCAAAGTGTTGCTTCGAATGGAGAAGAACGAGCAAGAAACTCCATCGTTACTCTTTTTTAAAAAATGTTTTTTACAATATCTCTGATACATTATTTGATCATTTACCTATTGTATATTCTATATGTAGGAACAATGTAATGACAATACAACGTCAAAACTAATGGGACAATAAAACCAATTTGTAAAGAATATAAAATAAAATATCGGGTTGTTTCAAACATAGTGCCCACATATGTACACTTACAATTTTGAAATAATGCTTCTATACAAATAAAAATAAATCTTTAATTTAATCTTTCACATCAAAAAAATAACTGCTTGATGCCTCAGGTATGATTTGTCTCAAGCGTTTGAAAAGTGGTTATGAAATGATAACTTTTTGTCAAAGTCAATTATAATTGTATTCATAATATACAGTATGGAGATCACTCATATGATTTAAATGAAACTACAAGTATTACTAGTCCACAGAAGCATAATACAACTAAATATTTCAACGAAAGCCGAAAAAAGTGAAATAAATCAAGTATTAAATTCTGTGGGATCAGCTCCATGTTCTTTGACCACAGAAGAGCCGTAATGTTGTAGGTTGTCTAGGAATGATACGGACATGCGGCGCGGCTGTTATAATGCTGTATTTGTAAATAGTGTTCAAATTAGCTTAAAAAATAATAATACACTTTTTGGCCCTAAAGCCTATTGGGCCTATTTCGCAAATTTTTCGTATTTTGTCAGACAAGATGATAATAAATATGTAGTTTAAAGTCATAAGAGTATATAGTAGAGTACCGCATACGACATAATTTTAACTGTTAAACAACATTAAATTAAATTAATTTTGGCAAAATGAGATCATTAGTGCTCTAATTAGAAATACAGGGATACCACAAGGCGCAATATTAGGTCCTATTTTTCACATGCTGCATGCTTTAAAACCTATTGTGTTTAAAAATATTTGGCTTAGTTTTTTTTATATATATTTGATAGTTCGACGTTTGACCGCTATCTCGCTTGATGGTAAGTGATAATGCGGCCTACGATGGAGCACGTCTGCCCATAAGCAACCTATTCACTCGGGCTTTGAAGACACCCAGGTTATACCCATCAGGAAACACAGACTCCGGCAAAGAATTCCACTCCCTAGCAGTTCGCACAAGGAAGCATGAAGCTATATTAAAGATTGACATAAGTTACTGTTCGCTATGGTATTTATTTGTATTTACGAATTGTATAAGGCATTAGATAAATGACATGCATTCTTAACCAGTTACGTTATGAGTCTAGTGTAACAGAGATTCCAAAGCTGCGGACTACCTAGCGGGTTTATTGGGGCTCCGATTAAAAAGCAGCTGAAGGAACGGGGTGGTTTTGAGTCAGTAAGAGCCTCACTTCCTCTCGCCTCGCCCAAGGCGGGAGAAGTCATTGGATATTTACCCCCTCAAAAGAAAAAAAGAAAAATCTATCTTTCCAATCTTTGCGCATGAGACGCTTCAATTCCAGGTTTCTGAATTTATAATTAAGATAGGTGACACTAAACGACATTTTCGGTTTTATATAAAGTGACAGCTAAAAGCAAGAGGTTAGTTTAGGTCCTGGAGCTCTCTCAGACTAACACGGTAAGTAACTCTCAATTATGATTGATGGCTGGGCAACTGGCTGCCGCGCAATGGGTAGCGGGTTCGATTCCCGCACGGAGCCACTCTTTGTGTGATCCACAAATTGTTGTTTCCGGTCTGTGTGTCATGTGTATGTGAACATGTGTGTATGTAAACGCACCCACGACACAGGAGGAAATCCGAGAGTAGGGCAATGTTTTTTTCTAAAAAAAAAAAAAAAATATTAAGAGACGATTTAAGAGTGGTAAATGAAATCGACTATCTCAGTTTATTAAGCATAATACTAGGTACTGAGATAGTAAATGATTCAATACAATGTTGCATACATTAGCTAGTACGAATTGAATTTTTGTTCCACGGAGTGTCATTAATCGCCAAAGAATCTTGACACCGCGATTTACAATTTATATGAAATCGTACAACGACATCTATCGAGTGTGGTGACAACACTTGGCTTAGTCCTAATCGAACAGATTTATTTTAGTAGTACCATTTTTTTTACCCCAAGTTGTGAAATCCTCATGGAGCCCTCTCGCTTGGGGAGGACGAAAGGGACTGTCAGACTCTTACTGACTAAAACCCTCCCGGTGTCCCGTCTTACACGTGGGCCACGTCTCGGAGGCGCGCGTGGACATAACTCGTGCCACCATCTCGGAATGTTACTAGTACCTACTTTAGATTAGATTCGATGTTAAAAGACTTGCGATAAGAAAAAATAAATGTAGACATATTTTTTTTTTAACTTAAAATAGGTACCGTTGAAATAAACTAAACACCATAACGAATTTAAAAAATCCAAAACAATTTGAATAAACTATTCTTATTTTGAAATTCCAATCCGAAAACCGTTAACGGTAACCAGTGTTGCAAAACTAAATAATTCTAAATTTAAAAAATATTTCTCGAAGCATTTTAAAACAATATCATTTAAGTATGACAATACAATTTTCAATTAAAATACGAATTTGAATTTTAAACCTCAAAAAATAGGGTTTATTTTGTATTGTGTTCAGAAATCTAAGATGGCGGCTTGTCTAGGGTATAAAAGACGCAATATCTTCCAAATTAATATCAGACGATCGAAAAATGGCAAAGGGCACAGTCATATGGTTATCGGGTAAATAAATATATTTATTTCAATATTACTATTTATACCTTTTTTTTGAGGGGAGAAAATCATCCAATGACTTTTCCCGCCTTGGTCGAGGCGGGAGGGAGTGTCACCTACTTTTCCCCCATTAGTGTTATAGTTTATTGCCCGAATACTCCAAACGCTACTCAATTTAAAGTTGTACTTAAATATCGTGCTATCTCTGTCGTTTTATAAGGAATTGATAGTGACAGAACTGCATTTGAGAGCGTCTTAAAATTGAGTAGCGTTTGAGTATTCGGGCATATGTCATGGGACTTGTACATGGGTAGTAGGGGGTGAGTTCATTACCATATACTGGGCAAAATTGACTGAGATTTTTTTTTAAACTGCAAAAAGCCTATTAATTTTTTGCCCCCTTTGCCCGGCAGTCGCATATGCGACCACTCGACCAATGAGGCAGTCTCCTACCCCTTTTTTAAGGGGGACAAATCATCCAATGACTTCTCCCGCCTTGGGAAGAGGGGAGTGTCAGACTCTTACTGACTAAAAACCACCCCGTTCCTACTCCTGCTCTACGAACCGGAGCCCCGGTAAACCCGCTAGGTAGTCCGCAGCTCCGGATCAGGCATCAGCCCTACTTAAACAGTCCTTAGCAATTGTTTTCGGAACAAAATCGATACTAAGGAATAGTTTAAATAATCATTAAAATGTCTCTGAGTACGGCAATCAGACTCTTACTGACTAAACATCACCCCGTTCCTACTCCTGCTTTTCGAGCCGGAGCCCCGAGTCTACAACCTACTTATTTAACTACTAGCTACTTCCGCGGGCTCCTATTGGTCATAGCGTGATGTTTAATAGCCTATAGCCTTCCTCAATAAATGCACTATCCAACACAAAAATAATTTTTCAAATCGGACCAGTAGTTCCGGAGATAAGCGCGTTCAAACAAACAAACAATCAAACAAACTCTTCAGCTTTATAATATTACTAGCTACTTCCGCGCGGTTTCACCCGCCCTGCTCAGCTCCTATTGGTCATAGCGTGATGTTTAATAGCCTATAGCCTTCCACGATAAATGCACTATCCAACACAAAAAGAATTTTTCAAATCGATCCAGTAGTTCCGGAGATTAGCGCGTTCAGACAAACTCTTCAACTTTATAATATTATTATATATTTATTTATTTATTAATAAAGGGTTTACCAACAGTTTCTGTGTAGATAAAGCTTAAAGTACAATTTTTATATGTCTAGGACTTCACAGTTGCCAATTATAGGTTAACCAACATTCACAAAAAAAAAAAAAAATAAGTACCAGTAGAACTAAAATGAGTATATTATATTAGTATAGATAAACTAAATTAAATCTACCCTCGTGTTCCGCAGTTCTATTCCTGGGCACAGTACTGGGACAGCCGTGCCCGCAGCCGGACCCGCAGTTTCCCTGCCCCTGCCCAGCCCCGGAGCCTGCCCCCTGCAGCCCCTGCGATGGGGCAGCCCAACAGATTGGCCCCTGCAACCCGTGTGAGCCGCCGGTCAATTATGTCTACGGTCAGGCACCTTGTGGTAAGTGATTTGGTCTCGTAATTATATGTATAAGCACGCTTTTATCCCCGAAGGAGTAGGTAGAAGAACACATTATGGCACGTAATGCCGCTATACAATGTACAATCACTTGTCACCATTTGTGTTATAAGTCCATGTGACTTGGGAATAGGGGGTGAGACTATTGCCATAATATAATGGGCACAATTCTAGACTCCGTGCTACTACTGAGAAATTATATCTAAGTATCTTTTTAATTTATATTTCAACTGTATCCTCCCACAGGTTCAATCCTAATCAGGCCAGGACAGATCCGGTTCCCAACGCCACCCCCGATCATAGTCCGCCCCGGAGAGATTAGGCTGCCCACACCCCCCGCGATCTGGGTCAAACCTGCCCCCGTGCAGCCCCCAGCGCCGCAGCCCATTACTGTCCGCCCACCGCCCGTGCAGCCGCCGACTCCTGCCCCCTTCTACGTGAGGGTGCCGGCTGTGAACCCACCACAACCACCCCCATTGATCGTCCGACCTCCTCCAGTGGCTGTGCCAAGACCACCACCGATGAGGGTAAGTTAGCATATTATTATTATAAGGGTGGGAGCCATGCTTCGGCACTGCTGTGCCGGCTCGACCGGAGTTATACCACGGCCGAGCCGAAAACCGACATGAAACAACGCTTGTGTTGTGTGAGCGAGGTTACCGGAGGCCCAATCGCCGCCGCCCATAGACGTTTGAAACACCAGAGACGTTACAAGTGTGTTGCCGGCCTTTTAGGGGCTAGGAATTTAAGTATGGTTGGGGAATCGGGGATTGGGAAGAGAAGTTATTGGGCCTCCGATAACCTCACTCACACAACGCAATTACAGTATATTTTTAATATATAATATTTTAAAACTCTCTAACACTAAAATAATTGCTCATTTATAGAAAAAATACTTCAATAAATACTCCTAAAATTACGTGAGGTCATTGTTACCCCACAATGACCATTAATCAAAAGACCAACTTCACTATCATCTCCACATCCCCAGGTACAACCACCAGCAGTCCAGCCGCCAGTACCAGACGCACTAGTCGTGCGACCGCCGAAGATCGTCGTCCCCGCACCCCCTACCATCTGCTTCAAGCCAAACCCCCCACAGAACTTCAGGACCTTGGGATCAGCCACCGTTTGCCGTCTATCCAACCAGAATGATGGGGGATCACCTTGTTCTTGCTGTCCCCCCCCGTGTCCCCCCTGTCCCCCTCCTTGCCCGTGTCCATGTCCTCCCCCTTGTCCACCACCGTGCGTCCCCCCTTGTCCGTGCCCGTGCCCGTGTCCGTGTCCGTGCCCGTGCCCGTGTCCCCCACCGTGTCCCCCGCCTTGCCCGTGCCCGTGCCCATGCCCCCCACCCCCCTGCATATGCTAGATTTATGTAACAATTTAATATATATGTATTTGTATGTATATAATATATAACGGTATACATTTGTAATTGATTGAGCGTTTTGAAATATAGTGCGGGTTATTTGAGCAGTTTTGTTGTTTTATTTATTTGTTTTCTTATGTATTTTAAGTGTATAGTATATAAAGTTTCTGTATACTATAGAAAAACTATTTATATAAGGTGTTCTACGTGTCACGGCTTTAATGGGAGGTAGTGTTGTGTTTGAACATTACAATAGTGAAGACATTTCGTACCCCGGACCAGTTAATTCAATTTGAGAAAATAAAGAAGTTAAATAAACATTGACTCTACTCTGCATAAAGTGGTTCACAAATACGCACGATGCGTCGCTTCGTAGTGACAGAGACAGTGAAAGAGATAACTCTTTCATAACTAACGCATACGCGTATGAAAAAGAAAATACTCATAATCAATAATTTACATTTAATCTATTGTAATGTTCAAACACAACACTACCTTCCATTAAAGCCGCGGCAGATACTTTTAGAGCACCTTATATTTCAGAGAATCCAATGTTTAATAGGAAAATCCGAAAAAAACAAAAAACATAAATACATACAATTTTTATTTTGCCAAAAAGATATACATATACAAATACATAATAATTTTGTTTAAATTTTGAATTTGACACAATACTAATACATAATACATAGTAACAGAATTTATTTTTTCAATCCAGGCGTTGTTGTTCGATACAGACTATACACAAACAAAATAAAATTTAGTATAAAAATTAAAGAACCACTTACTTATTATAATGAGATCAATTTCAAAAAAAACAACAGCAAGAAACATTAAAAAAAATATAGGATAACCAAAAAAAAAATTACTTTTTCACTAACTAAGTCTGTATGAAAACAAAACACCTGAAGTTTTTTTTTTATCATGCTTTGAATAAAAATCGGAGAGCCATATAAACTGACATGGTCACTAACACTAACATTAGAACTTAAGACGGCATATATATTTACCAATACACCCGTGATCATGGCTTGCAACAGTGCCGAAATATCGGAAACACAGTCATTTGGATCCAAGACAGTCATTCATGTCCCTGGGACGTTGGACTTCAGTGTTCCGGTGTTTACATGGTTGTATCTACTGTAGATCCTGGTGCACAGGAGTTGCAGCGGTATGGGAGGTTGTGGCGGGCTTGTCCCATAAAACAAACTCATAAACATGGTAAATATCCCGTCTAAACTTCTAATGATAATCAAAGTGCCATTTTAAGAGAACGGTCAGTATAAGTGCCGGTACTGTCCCGTGAAACAAGGGGGTAGGGCCCATTAATTATCGTGTTGCTAGTATAATGGGACGAAGAGGTGTTGGTATCTATAAAAAAGGACGTCCAAGTACGCCCACACCCAGACCAGGGTAGCCCAAACCTAAGCCTAGGCCCAAATTAGGGCTTGATTCACAGACTGTGGTGCCGCCAGCGATCCCGCCGAGGCCGCCCAAACCTAGGCCCAAGCCCCCATAACCGCCTATACCGCCGAGGCCAAGTCCCAAAGGTACGCCTAGACCGCCCAAACCCCCATAACCTAAACCTCCCCAGCCCAAGTTAGGAATGGTTTCACAGACAGTAGCACTACCCAATCCTCCTAAACCTATACCTCCGAGCCCAAAACCGCCCAAACCGCCCAAAGCGCCAATAGGGCCAAGTCCGCCGAGCCCCAATCCGCCGATACCCCAACCTAGGTTCGGTGAGGACTCGCAAACGGTTGTAGATCCTAAACCGCTCAAACCTAACCCGCCGATACCGCCCAAATAGCCTAAACCTCCGAGTCCAACATTAGGTACGGATTCACAGACAGTTGTACCGAGACCGCCCAGTCCAATACCGCCCAACCCAGCTAAGCCAAGACCGCCCAGTCCGATACCGCCCAAGCCTCCTAAACCGATACCGCCCAAACCGTAGTTAGGTATGGATTCACACACAGTAGCGCTACCTAGACCACCGACGCCCATCCCAAGGCCTCCCAAACCGAGTCCTAAATTAGGGCTTGATTCGCAGACAGTGGTTTGGCCAAGGCCGCCTAAGCCGACTCCTCCGATCCCTCCAAGACCGAGACCGCCCAACCCAAGTCCACCCCAACCAAAAGCAGGGACGGATTCGCAAACGGTTGCTGAGCCCAGCCCGCCAAGCCCGATTCCTCCGAGCCCTAGGCCCCCTAAACCGCCCAGTCCACCGATACCGCCCAGATAGCCGAGGCCGCCCAGGCCGATGGGTCCAGATTCACAGACTGTCGTGCCCAGTCCGCCCAGACCGCCCAGTCCGCCCAGGAAGTTGGGGCTGGACTCGCAGACGGTGGTACCGCCCAAACCCAATGGGTTGCATCGGGCGACGCACAGGAATGCTATAGGAAAAAATGGAATTATTAAAATCAGTTTTCATCATCATCATCAGCATATAAGTGTCCACTGCTGACCAAAGGCCTCTTCTCACTCCGGAAAGGTTTGAGCATTAATCACCACGTTTGCTCAATGCGGGTTAGCGATTTGTGCGGCGACTGTCGCTGCTACTGCCGACTCAAGTTTCGTGCTCATCGCGATTCCAGGTAGAGGGTGCAATGGGCGCGAAACTTGGCGTGTGTCGCGGAATGCTGCTCAATGAATATGAACCTCTAGCATGGCTTGAAACTAGTCGAGTTCCTCCTCAAATAGTTACGTGAGTATGCTGATAACGTAATCATTAAAATAATATTTGGCGTTAGGTAGGTGGATCAAGGGTCTGATGCAGAAAGCAGTACTTCTGGACACGGCGTGTATTTCTCTCTCTTGAACCCTGACCGTCGGTAGCTTGGACCATGCTCCCGCTACTCGGCTCGGTCGGCTCCTATTTTTATATTTTTAAATGTTATTATATTATGTATTTTTAAAAATTTAATGGAGAAATTTCAATTAATAAAAATATACGGAAAAAAAATATAATATTCAACTCACCAGCTAATATAATTGCTTTGGCAGACATTGTGTTGCTTGGACAGCCTGTGACCTCAACTAAGCAAACTGCGCCATATATACCAGAAGTATTAATTAAAATCTATTTGGAATACCATCTTGCACGGTCCACTTCATAGCATATCATTAGATAAAGGAAAAATATTTAGGAAAAGCTAATGAAATTATGTTTATTAAATATTGAATAGGACATACATACATACTTACATATCGTCACGCCTTTAATCCCCGAAGGGGTAGGCAGAGGTGCATATTATGGCACGTAATGCCACTGTGTACGAGTACAACCACATTTCACAAATTATATTGAAAGTCCCATGTAATAGGTGGTGAGCCTATTGCCATATACCGGACACATTTCCAGACTCCGTGCTACTACTGAGAAATTTTCGAAAAATCGAAAAAAACCCAGCAATACTTCGCCCGACCCGGGAATCGAACCCGAGACCCCTTGCCCGGCAGTCGCACTTGCAACCACTCGGCCAACGAGGCAGTCTAATAGGTGGCAAATCAAACCTTCATCATCATCATCGAACCACAAAACAATCGGCGAGGCGTCACCGCTTCATGGTACGTAGATATCCCACCCACTCGCACGAAGCGCTTCGCTTCAAGCTTCCTTGTGCGAACTGCTAGGGAGTGGAACTCCTTGCCGGAGTCTGTGTTTCCTGATGGGTATAACCTGGGTGTCTTCAAAGCCCGAGTAAATAGGTTGCTTATGGGCAGACGTGCTCCATCGTAGGCCGCATCATCACTGAATCGGGCGAGATAGCGGCCAAATGTCAACCCATTCAATGTAAAAAAAACCTTTGTTAGCAAAATAGCTGTTTACAATATCATCCTAAACCTCTCTGGACTTATGGAATCCAGGTGTGAGGTTACAACTGCGGACGGCGAACAAGGGTAGCTCGCCGCCCGACCAGAACCAAATCCGTGCGTCCGGCGCGTCGCATGCCGCGCGCGCCTCAAAGAGCCATCAGACCACCACAGATGGGGCCTAGTAGGGCTGATACCTGATGCGGAGCTGCGGACTACTGGGCCTCCGGCTCGAAAAGTAAGATTAGGAACGGGGTACTGACTAAACACAGTAAAAGTCTGACACTTCCTCTCGCCTTGCTCAAGACATTTAACAATTTTCTGTTTTAATATAAAGGATTACAAATTTGACAGAATCCGATCGGTGGCACTCTCTGATAAACCTGAACCTTTTAAAAAGTAATAAATTGCATGTAAAATTAATATCTAAGTTTACTTACCAAAAATTAAGACTGCAGTGCCAATAAACTTTTCAACGTACCTGAAAATAAGAAAATGAAATATTAATAAATTGTACATTAAAAGCATCTTATCAAAATTGTCCAGTCAACTGATGGTAGCGTGGACTGTCCAGGCGATACGTACTTAGGTATCGTCATGAGCTTATGGTAACATTGTAAACAGTGACTCGTGTAGTGTAGAGATTGTCCAGTCAACTGATGGTAGCGTGGACTGTCCAGGCGATACGTACTTAGGTATCGTCATGAGCTAATGGTAACATGTAAACAGTGACTCGTGTAGTGTAGAGATTGTCCAGTCAACTGATGGTAGCGTGGACTGTCCAGGCGATACGTACTTAGGTATCGTCATGAGCTAATGGTAACATGTAAACAGTGACTCGTGTAGTGTAGAGATTGTCCAGTCAACTGATGGTAGCGTGGACTGTCCAGGCGATACGTACTTAGGTATCGTCATGAGCTTATGGTAACATTGTAAACAGTGACTCGTGTAGTGTAGAGATTGTCCAGTCAACTGATGGTAGCGTGGACTGTCCAGGCGATACGTACTTAGGTATCGTCATGAGCTAATGGTAACATGTAAACAGTGACTCGTGTAGTGTAGAGATTGTCCAGTCAACTGATGGTAGCGTGGACTGTCCAGGCGATACGTACTTAGGTATCGTCATGAGCTAATGGTAACATGTAAACAGTGACTCGTGTAGTGTAGAGATTGTCCAGTCAACTGATGGTAGCGTGGACTGTCCAGGCGATACGTACTTAGGTATCGTCATGAGCTAATGGTAACATGTAAACAGTGACTCGTGTAGTGTAGAGATTGTCCAGTCAACTGATGGTAGCGTGGACTGTCCAGGCGATACGTACTTAGGTATCGTCATGAGCTAATGGTAACATGTAAACAGTGACTCGTGTAGTGTAGAGATTATTCAGTCAACTGATGGTAGCGTGGACTGTCCAGGCGATACGTACTTAGGTATTGACCATAAAATAAATATGATTTTTCTAAAAATCCGACTCGATCTTGACTCCTGATAATTTAATCAACTCTTATCATAAAATAATTGATATTAAATAGTTTTTAATGACAAATTAAGCGTGGAAATCAGTTCAAGATAATTTTAACTGTAATACCTTCATTTTAGAGTTCATATTTCAATGATAGGTCAAGTTTTATGGTTTTATATGCGTTAAAATATATGTTAGATATTAAAAAAAAAAAACTTATTTCTTCAGTCATTTTAAATTCGCTATGAATGTGTTACTATTAATTTTCATTGGTATGTATTAGTAATTTTAATAAACTACAATCAACTGCTGGACTATGAGCCTCCTCTACATAAGAGGGTTTGCCATAATCTCCGCAGGCAGGCGGGTTGGAGATCGCAGTGTAAAAGGTTCAGGTTTATCAGAGAGCGCTGCTGCACGGTCTCTGTCTAATGTGTAGTCATTTAGTCGGGTATACGACACCCGCGGAAAGAGTAGAGGTGGTGACAGATATATTATACTCTGACTTCACTATCACATGTGAAAGTTTGTTTGTTTGGATGTTTGTCCGTCAATCACGCTGAAACTACTGAACGGATTTCGATGAAATTTGGTATACAGACAGAGTATGAGCTGACTTGGGTGATAGGATACTTTTTATTCCACAGGAACACGGGCGAAGCCGCAGGTAGAAGTTTTTTTTTAAGGGGCGAAAATCATCCAATGATTTCTCCCGCCTTTGGCGAGGCGAGAGGGAGTGTCAGACTCTTACTGACAAAAAACCACCCCGTTCCTACTCCTGCTTTAAGCCGGAGCCCCGGTAAACCCGCTAGGTAGTCCGCAGCTCCGGATCAGGCATCAGCCCTACTGGGCCCCATCTGTGGTAGTCTGATGGCTCTTTAAGGCGCATGCGGAACGCGACGCGCCCCACGCACGGGTCTGGTTCTGGTCGGGCGGCGAGCTACCCTTGCTCGCCGTACGCAGGCCCGCACTTACGGTGGCCGGAGATCGTCGTGCGATCCCCGGCGCCCGGAGTGTCTCTCGCGAGAGGTAGAAACTAGTACCATAATAATATTTTCTTTTTTTTTCAGGTGTCTTCATACGCTCAGTAGCTGCTGGGTTTGGCCTCGGAATCGACACGGACAAGAGGCAGCTGACGTTCCGATATAACTTTATACCCAGAATTATTCCTAAACTTAATTGCTGCCCACAATTTTATGTAAATTCTTAGAACTATTTGGGTGTCTGGAAGCCATATGTTACAACACCCCTAATAGTTAGTAGTCTTAAAAATTAAAAAAAAAATAGACTATTTTTATGATGATTTTTATGGGATATTCTTAGAAGACAAACGAGAGCTCTGATTGGTAGGTTTATTTGATGGACTTAAAATAATGATTGATGGATTTTAAAAGTAGGTAGTACTGATATAATGACTGACTGCACGGTTGGTGCGGAGGCTGGTCAACCGGTGGCCGTGAGACGTGTTGCGGGTTCGATTCCCGCACGAAACAACTTTTTGTGTGATCTACAAATAGTTGTTTCGTATCTGTATATCATCTGTATCATGAATGTGAACTTGTAAACGCACCCTCCTAGTGTGGGGTTTTTAAATGAAAAGAAAAAAATTATAATAATTCAAAATGTTGGAAGATGAGGGGGCAAATAAATGGGCCAGTTAGGAGTTATAAGACCCGGAACTATTTAATATTTTTGTAATTATTAGCTATGATATATGTTTTGTAAATAAATAAATATGTACGATTATATTAATGGAATGTTTTATTTGTTTTAAAATAAAGATTATAATTTGTTTATTTATTCGAAGTTAATTATTATGATTAAGTACTTACACATTATTTACAACTTAATAATACCTAAAAAAGGAATAAAAACTAACTTAAATAAAGTTTATATAGGTTCGATTCGAGTTCGATGCCTATCTATCTATATGTATACCTATCTATCTTAAGGTGATTTTCCACCAGAGATGTGCTATGTTACGTTGCTGTGGATACGTTTGTCTTCCACCAATCATATTTATTGGTAAACATAGCTTGGCACTAGTGGAAACGGACTCACCTAAGTTATATTTTTTTATTATGGAAAGATGCGTGCTACATCGATACTCGCATACTCGAGCTGCGCATCTTACTCGCACAGCTACATAACTTATATAGTGAAAACCGTCGTATAGTTTCACAGCTTAGCTATTACATCTTCGCAGCATAGCTAAATAGCACATTTCTGGTGGAAAAGCACCCTTATACTTATGAAACCATGCCACGCAGTTGAAGAGGTCGTTCATTTGTTTTTTGAACGCGTTAATCTCAGGATTACTTAACTGTTTCGATTTGAAAAAGTATATTTCTGTTGAATAGAGCATTTATCCAAGGCTATAGCTTCAACACATCACGCTTTATATGATCAAAAGGTGACGAGCAGCAGGTGAAACCGTGCTAGAGAAGCAATACACCATAAAAATTATCAAGAAATTACAGTTTTTAAATTCGACTGTACGGTTGGCGCAATTGGCTGATGTGCAACGTGTAGCGGGTTCGATTCCCGCACGGAGCAACTCTTAGCGTGATCCATAGATTTGTTTCAACTCTGGGTGTTATGTGTATGTGAACTTGTAGGTTTAGGAACGTATCCACGACACAGGAGAAAATCCTAGTTTGGGGCAACATTTTGTTCATTTGGGTGTTTCTTTAAAAAAACTTTAACTTTTATTTAACAAATCATTATTCTCCCGCGTTATTAAGCATCGTGGTAGCTTATTATCATCCTTATTTTTATTGGATTGGTTGAGAGCAGTGTCACCTTTTAATTTAATGACCAAATTCTGAGTTTCAATCGGCAGAATTGTTAACTTTTGGTTGAGGATAATGACACCGTTAATTTTTCGTGTTTTTTTTTTTTGAAACACACGAAACGAGCAGACGGATCACCTGATGGTAAGCAATCGCCGCCGCCCATGGACACTTGAAACACCAGAGGCGTTACAAGTACGTTGCCGGCTTTTTGGGGGTTAAGAATTTAAGGGTTGTTGTTCGGGAATCGGGGATTGGGAAGAGGGGAATTGGGCCTCCGGTAACCTCACTTACACAACGCAAGCGTTGTTTCACGTCGGTTTTCTGTGAGGCCGTGGTATCACTCCGGTCGAGCCGGCCCAGCAGTACCGAAGCATGGCTCTCTTCTCACACGGAGAAAGTTTGACTATCAATCACCACGAATACACGTGTTTTCCTTCACCATACATCAGTAGTATCTAAATAACCTTAGAAAGCACTGAATCATCGAGTCATTGCATTTTCAAACAACAGATAATATTATTTAAAGTTGATTTTTGATTAGCGTTCAAATGTATCGAGAGATTTTAAAATATTAAACTTAATTGCTTTGGCATTTTAAACCTTAATGACTAGGGTATTAGATGCTTTTTTATACTTGGCCAAAAAAGTTATAGGAAACCAATATATATATTGGATTAGGACAATGAATCAAGGCTTATTTAAATTAGTATTAGTATAGAGAAAAGGTGTAAATATGATTGCTATAAGTTTCATAATGACTTTCATATTTATAGGTAAGTTTAAAATTAATATCTTTAGGGTGCATTCCCACCAGAGATGTGCTATGTAGCTATGCTACGAAGATGTAATAACTAAGCTGTGAAACTATGTGTTCGTTTCCACTGATACTAAGCTATGTAGCTGTGCGAGGAAGCGCAGCTCGAGTATGCGATGTATCGATAGTAGGGAAGCCATCCATAGCACGTATCTTTCCATATAAAAAACGTAACTTAGCTGAGTCCGTTTCCACCAGTGCTAAGCTATGTGTACCAATGTATATGATTGGTGGAAGCCAAACGCATCCACAGCAACGTAGCATAGCACATCTCTGGTGGAAAAGCAGTCTTACTTCTATAAAACACACACATCAACACCAATCAACTAACCATGACAATCCATTGCTGGACTATGAGCCTCCTCTACATAAGAGAGAGACCCATATTTTTAAATGTGGGAGAGCCATGCTTCGGCACTGCTGGGCCGGCTCGACCGGAGTTATAGAACCACGGCCTCATAGAAAACCGACGTGAAAGAACGCTTGCGTTGTGTGAATGAGGTTACCGGAGACCCAATAACCCTCCTTCCCATTCTTCCTAATTCCCGATTTCCTAAAATTCTTAACCCCCAAAAGGCCAGCAACGCACTTGTAACGCCTCTGATGTTTCAAGTGTCCACGGGCGGCGGCGATTGCTTACCATCAGGTGATCCGTCAGCGCGTTTACCGGCTTATACCATACAAAAACTAAATATTTCTTTTATTTTTCAGGACACCATATAGGTATTGATGCTATGAATGCATATTGTTCTCTACCCTGTCCGTTTATGTACTCCGCGCCACCTCCTGCATCATACGGTTACCTTGGTACACAGCCTAGGAGTCCAATCATCATGGGAAGGTCTTATATCTCATATGGTACGTATAATTTTGTCATTTTACCTTTAAACTCCTCTTTCTTTATAAATATATTATGCTCATAGTCATGTTTACACAACAATACTCCCATTATTTGTAACACATACTGCTATTAATGTTCCTAGCGATTAGAATTCTTCTTTTCAAATTTTTTTATGTTTACCTGTGGATAGCGTTGTGGGTTACATTATGACCACAACAAGTCATTGTTATATTAGCTGTAAGATTTTATAATGTAACTGTTTGCTGTTCCTTAAAATGAAAAATAAAATTAAAATAAAATAATACTTCATCATCAGCCTATAAATGGCTACTGCAGACCAAAGACCTCTTCTCACATCATGCAGTCTAATATAAACTGGATTTCTCTTCAACATAACGCGTGACACTTTACGGGGAGCACGAAACGTTACAAACCACGCCGAGTGGTATCAAGTACGGCTAGGGGTCTCGGGTTCGATTCCCGGGTTGGGAAAAGTATTACTGGTTTTGCAAAGTATTACTCAGTAGTAGCACGGTGTCTGGAAATGTGTCCAGTATTTGGCAATAGGCTCACCCCTATTACATGGGACTTATAACACAAATGGTGAAAAGTGTGTGTACATTGTATAGCGGCATTACGTGCCGTAATGTGAACCTCTGCCTACCCCTTCGGGGATAAAAGACGTGACGTGCACCTCTACATAGATTAACACATTGAACGGCTTAGTAGTCACCGGTGACCGACGTTAGCGGAGGATTTACCTTCAACAGTTTTCTATTGGCAGTCAAAGACTTAAAGGTATGACGTTGCTTTAAAAAGAAATTATTTTTACAGAAGACTACACCGACTCCACTGAAGACAAGGAACAACCAGCCGTGAAACCACGTCAATCCGAACCAGATACACCTTCGAAATCCAAGCCTGTCCCAGAGGAACCAAGTCCTCCTCCACCACCGCCTAAAAAGAAGGCCGGCCCTAATTCCGAAAGTCCTCCAACTCCCATCGGTCCTCCAGTTCCTATTGGCCCATCAAGTGTTCCCACTAGACGGTTCTTTACTTCCCTATTCTCAATACCAGGAGCTGTGATGGATACTTTATTAAGTGGGGAGATTGTATTGTAATCTATACTATTTAATATTATAAAGCTGAAGAGTTTGTTTGTTTGATTGTTTGTTTGTTTGTTTGTTTGAACGCGCTAATCTCCAGAACTACTGGTCCGATTTGAATAATTCTTTTTGTGTTGCATAGTGCATTTACCGAGGAAGGCTATAGGCTATAAAACATCACGCTATGACCAATAGGAGCCGAGCAGAGCGGGTGAAACCGCGCGGAAGTAGCTTGTTTTATTATAACTTTCGTGAGACATACTAAATTAATTATTATGTTATCGGCTTACTCACGTAACTGGGGCCTTTGGGGCGAGAGGGACGGAGCTATGTAGGTTGTATAGCTCCGTCCCTCTCGCACTGCTCAGTGATCGACCATTCTGATACAATTGTAATAGCAAACTAAGGCCCCTGTTTGACGAAGAACTCGACTAGTTTCAAGACATGCTAGAGGCTCATATTCATGAGCAGCATTCCGCGACAATCGCCGCGTCGTGTGTAATAACATAATAATTAATTTAGATTGTATTGTAATATGATAAGTAAAATAAATGTGTATGTGTTATATTGTAGTTTTATTTTTTACTACCCTCGTTGACCTTGTTCGAGTGATCGTAAGTGCGACTGAGCTGTGGACTACCTAGCGGGTTTACCGTGGTTCCGGCTCGAAAAGTAGGAGTAGGAACGGGTGGTTTTTAGTCAGTAAGAGTCTGACACTCTCTCTCGCCTCACCCAAGTCAGGAGAAGTCATTGGATGATTTTCCCCCTTCAAAAACAAAACCCCTTTTTTTAATTTTATCTCGATTTCTTCAATCGTTTTAACGTGAAGACAGACAACCAAACATACAAACTGTTGCATCTATTTTATACTGTTTTTTTTTTTGTTTTTGAGGGGGAAAATGCTTTTCAAGCCGGAGCCCCAGTAACCCGCTAGGTACAGTATTTTTGGCACAATTCGATAAAATATCATTTATTGAGAGTTTGTTGAGCGTGTTTGGGTCCTATGATGGATGGATGGGCAAGCGTTATCGACGCAGGGAATATTATGTGCCTCATGGGACCAAAATAATCAAATTCGACATATTTTGGAATGAGATTATTTTCTATAAGCTTCTGTCAGCGGCTTCGCCCGCGTAGCCGTGGGATAAAAAGTATCCTATCACCTAAGTCAACTCATACCCTGTCTGTATAGCAAATTTCATCAAAATCCGTTCAGTAGTTTCAGCGTGATTGACGGATAAACATCTAAATAAACAAACTTACACATTTACAATATTAGTGTGATTCCCGAAGGTGCGCATAGGACAGAGGTGTACATAATTATACAATGTACTTGTACACTCACTTTTTACCATATATGTTATGAGTCCCATAATGTAATAGGAGGTGAGTCTATTTCCATCTAAGGTAACTTCAGATCATGAAGCAAGTACAAAGAGGAGATATCGTGAAGTGTCACGCGTTATGTTAAAGGGAAATCTAGTAATAAATAATGCATCTCCTCTATGTATTTGCTTCAGTGTGCTTTTCCACCAGAGATGTGCTATGTAGCTATGCTACGAAGATGTAATAGGTGAGCTGTGAAACTATGTGACCGTTTCCACTGATACTAAGCTATGTAGCTGTACGAGGAAGAGCTGGAATATACAATGTATCGATAGTAGGGAAGTCATCTATAGCACACATCTTTCTATATAAGAAGCATAACTTACTTGACTCCGTGTCCACCAGTGCTATGGAATATGTACCAATGAATACGATTGGTGGAAGCCAAACGTATCACCTTTATGATCCAATCTGATGCCTCTTACTAAGCAACCTTTTCATCATGAAGTTTACAAAAATTATGCCAAAAATATAAATAAAAAAACCCTCTCTGGACATTGGTAAAAAAGTGGGATTGAAAAACAAACACAAATCGTAACAATTAGAGAGAGGGGGAAAAAAGTTTGTTTTTTTATAACTTTTTGATATTTATTAACGGTTGGATTCCATAATTTTTTCCTTCCCCTCCCTTGGGACACGGGGAAGTAATTAAAATTTACGAAAAAAATAACATATATATATCGACTCGCAGTATTTTAATATGGGGGCACGGTAGTGCCCCCGCCAAGTCCAGCAAAACGGCACGGCCGTACCATCCTTTTCTCGAAGGCATTCAGGCCATTTTCGACCACCTATAACTTCGTTGTGGATAAAATAAGATTATTTTTTATTAAGGTTGGGTATACCAGGGCACTTCCTCTTGAAACCAATCTCAATGTCCATGCACTTACAATCCAATAAAATCGAAATATTAATTCAATGTCAAAACTATACAACCCCAATCATAGCTGTTACAATATCTTGCAGAGTACGGAATATAAAGCAAAATTCAATACCATTTAGTTCATTCAATATCCACGGAATACAGAAGCAATGGACTTTTCCTCATTTTATTTCAATTCTTTTTATTTAAATTCACTCAACTCCTGGGGGTTGAGTGTGAACTATTTTTAGGGGTCGAGTTGACACCAATGAGCAATTTTAGGGGCCGAGAGTCCAAAAGTGGACTAAATGCTTTTTCTACAGGTCTTACTAAGACACTGCACATTAGACAGAGACCGTGCAGCAGCGCTCTCTGATAAACCTGAACCTTTTACACTGCGATCTCCAACCCGCCTGCCTGCGGAGATTATGGCAAACCCTCTTATGTAGAGGAGGCTCATAGTCCAGCAGTGGACTGTAACCCGCTGTTTGTGATAAATAAATGAGCCTATTGTCATCAAATCAACAGCCTATAAGTGGCCACTGATGACCAAAGGCCTCTTCTTACACGGAGAAGGTTTGAGCATTTATAACCAGGCTTGCTCAAAAAACCGAAAAAAAAACCAGTAATACTTTGCCCGACCCGAGAATCGAACCCGAGACCCCTAGTCCGGCAGTCGCACTTGCGACCACTCGACCAACGAGGCAGTCTTAGACTTATATTTTGTCTAACTTTAATGTTATTTTGAAAACATTAGCTAACCATTGCTAATATATTCTTAAACTATTTTTATTCAACCGAAACGTTAAAACTGAAAAGCGTAACCTATAGAAAATTAATTTAAAACATGGCGAAAATTATATAAAAATGTTATAATAATAATAATAACACCGTGACTGATTTATTTTTATATTTTTTTCCGGCATTTATAAAAAGTTTCTTTTTGAAATGTATTTAGTTTTAGGGATCCGTTTTCGAAATATCTTTAGTTTTTAATATTGTAATGAAAAAGAGTAACCTATGGAGTTTCTTGCTCGTTCTTCTCCATAGGAATCTACACTTTGGAACGAGCAAATAGAGCAACTAGAAGACTGACCGACAGACAGAATTTTTTTTTATTATAACATTTGCTTTCTAAATTGGTAGGTACAACTTATTCATTAAAAAAATATGTTAAAAAACGGTTTCAATGAGCTCTATTCTACCAATCAAGCCCTTTCGTTAGATATCCATAATGGAGGTAGTTGTGGAAACAATTACATTATATTGTATGGCCATCGAGATTAAGAGTGTGTACCAAATATCAGATCGATCTGTCGTCAGGAAGGTTTTTTTTTGAGGGGGGAAAATCATCCATTGACTTCTCCCGCCTTGGGCGAGGCGAGAGGGAGTGTCAGACTCTTACTGACTAAAAACCACCCCGTTCCTACTCCTGCTTGTCGAGCCGGAGCCCCGGTAAGCCCGCTAGGTAGTCCGCAGCTCCGGATCAGGCATTAGTCCTACTGGGCCCCATCTGTGGTGGTCTGATGACTCTTTGAGGAAGCTGAAGATTATTTATTTTCTTATTTATTTTTTTTTCATTGGCTGATGATCTAATAACAAAAATAGATTACAATAGATAGACAAGTGTGGGAGAACCATGCTTCGGCACGAATGGGCCGGCTCGACCGGAGTGATACCACGGCCGAGCAGAAAACCGACGTGAAACAACGCTTGCGTTGTGTGAGTGAGGTTACCGGAGGCCCAATTCCCCCCTTCCCAATCTTCCCCATCCCCGATTCCCGAACAACAACCCTTAAATTCCTAACTCCCAAAAAGCCGGCAACGCACTTGTAACGCCTCTGGTGTTTCAAGTGTCCATGGGCGGCGGCGATTGCTTACCATCAGATAATACGTCAGCTCGATTACCGGCGTGTTTCATAAAAAAAATTATACTGTGCAGAACCAAACTAATTCTCATTCAGTAGTAACTTAAACATATTTTTAAGAGAAAATAGTTATATTATTATATTATTTTAAGTATATACATATTAAAAATATGTTGTAAGTATCTACGTATTAGTAAGTTTGTCAGTCGTTTCGTGTAATGTTAGCAAAGCAGTCTAGTGTGTTCATAGACCACAGGTAAAATTAAAAAAAAATATAATCTTCATCAGCATCATCATAACTGCCTCGTTGGTCGAGTGGTAGCAAGTGCGACTGCCGGACAAGGGGTCTCGGAGACAAAGTATCGGGCAAAGTATTATTGCTTTTTTCGGTTTTTCGAAAATTTCGTCGGTGGCAGCAAGATATATGAGTCTGGAATTGTGTTCAGTATATGGCAATAGGCTCGTCCCCTATTACATGGGACTTATAACACAAATGGTGAAAAGTGGGTGTACATTGTATAGCGGCATTACGTGCCGTAAAGTGCACCTCTGTCTACCCCTTTGGGGATAAAAGGCGTGACGTTGTGTGTGTCATCATCATTAGCCGGGAGGAGTCATAGTCAAAGTTAAAGCATTTGTTTTATGGTATATATATCGACTGCACGGTTGGCGCGGTGGCTGGGCAACTGGCTGCCGCGCAACGTGTAGCGGGTTCGATTCCCGCACGGAGCAACACTTTGTGTGATCCATAAATTGTTGTTTCGGGTCTGGGTGTCATGTGTATGTGAACTTGTATGTTTGTAAACGCACCCACGACACAGGAGAAAATCCTAGTGTGGGGCAACGTTTTTTTTAAAAAAAAAAAAAAAAAAAAAAAAAAAAAAAAATAAGCTGGTAAACGAGCAGACGGATCATCTGATGGTAAGCAATCGACAACACCAATGGACACTCAAAACACCAGAGGTGCTACAAGTGCGTTGTAGATCTTTTGGGGGGTTAGGAATTTAAGGGTTGTTAGGAAATCGGGGATTGGGAAGGGGGTTTATTGGGCCTCCAGTAACCTCCAGCAAGCGTTGTTTCACGTCGGTTTTCTATGAGGTCGTGGTATCACTCCGGTCGGGCCGACTCTCGTGCCGAAGCATGGCTCTCTCAGTTAAACCATAAAGAGGTACTTTTCAAACGTCACTAAGTAAAGAAATAAATAGTCTGTCAGTCTGTCCATCAGTGAAGCTAGGTGCTTGTTTCAAAGTGTAACTTCGGATGGAAAAAAATGAGAAATAAACTCCATATGTGCTATGGATGGCTTCCCTACTATCGATACATCGCATACTCGAGCTGCGCATCTTCCTCGCACAGCTACATAACTTAGTATTAGTGGAAACGGTCACATAGTTTCACAGCTTAGTTATTACATCTTCGTAGCATAGCTACATAGCACATCTCTGGTGGAAAATCAGCCTTTCTATGTGGCGTTTATTTCAATCATTCTATTTGCTCACACTCCAAGACAAGTTTTCTATAAAATTTCTAGTTTTGAAGTAAAAAAAAACATGTTTATAGGAAACTGATGGTTTTATCATAATTTTTCCACCATAACGAATTGATTGGTTCCAATTTATTTGCACTTGATTTCATTTATATTATAGATTTTCTAAAATGTGGACGTTTTCAAGTGGCTAATATTAAAAAAAAACCTTCAAAATTTGAGAAAACGGAGGTAGGTTACATTTATTTACTAACTAGCTTTTGCCCGCGACTTCGTTCGCGTGGAATAGTGACTTCCGGCAAATTTTTGGTTTTAACCACATAGTTCCCATAGCTATAGGCTGATGATGATGATGATGAGTTCCCGATCTCGCGGGATCTTTTCAAAAATGAGATGTGGAAGATATTCCAGGGAACTCTTCAAAAATCAACATAATGAGCTCTGCGTTTGAATTTAATAGATGTATACTCACTTAGGGCATTGAAAAAATAGTTTAAAAACGGACTTAAACTAAAGAAATATTATAATCTTTCCGAACTTAAGATGAAAACTAACTTAAAACTAAAGAAAGCTACGAATTACGAATTTATAACAATTAAAAAAGAAATTATATTAGAACCTATCCTTTATGCTATAATAACCAAGCTTAAACTAAATAATTTAAAAGAAACGACTTAAATCTAATCTAATTAATTTATAAATTAGACTTACAATTTTATTAAAAAAAACTAACTACAGTAACTACTAATAATCGATATCAAACTAAACCTACGTTAAATAGTTTAACCAGAAAACCAGGAAAACCCAATAAATAAACTTATTAATTGACAAATACAACGAAACCAATTTAGAATATACGAAACAGCAGGACCACTACAGACAAATAATCATACGACTGATAATACACATTTTCTACAATAGTACCGAAGCGCTCGGCCGATACCCAACCAAATAATTGTAACAAAACCATAGCGCAATCTATTTCGATCCCAACGCCATCTATCGAGGATAAAGACAACTTGGATTATTTATTTATACTCCGTTCGGGCATTTTCTTTGTACTAAAAGTTTAATTATATTGATATAATTTTTTTCATACCTTTTTACTATTTGTTAACTTTTTTCGATGAATTAAAACAATAACATGAACCGAAGTCGTGTAACGATCGACATAGAATTATCTATACTCCGTTAGAGCGTTTTCTTTGTACTAAAAGTTGTTATATGTTATATTTTTCATTGCTTTTTACTATTTTGTAAAAACAAATTTCCAATGAATTAAAACAATAACATGAACTGAACAATTGTAATTACACCATTGCGCGATCAACGCCATCTATCTACGGAGTATAGGAACAGCCCGACATTGTTCAATTCCGTACTATAAGTACGAAATTGAACAATAGATGGCGCTGTATGTCCGGAATAAATTTATTTTTTATTTTATTTTATTTTATTTTATTTTTATTTTTATTTTTATTTTATTTTATTTTATTTTTATTTTTATTTTATTTTTATTTTTATTTTATTTTTATTTTTATTTTATTTTTATTTTTATTTTATTTTTATTTTTATTTTATTTTTATTTTTATTTTATTTTTATTTTTATTTTTATTTTTATTTTTATTTTTATTTTTATTTTTATTTTTATTTTATTTTTATTTTATTTTTATTTTTATTTTTATTTTTATTTTTATTTTTATTTTATTTTTATATTATTTTTATTTTATTTTATTTTTATTTTATTTTTATTTTATTTTTATTTTATTTTTATTTTATTTTTATTTTATTTTTATTTTATTTTTATTTTATTTTTATTTTATTTTTATTTTATTTTTATTTTTATTTTATTTTTATTTTATTTTTATTTTATTTTATTTTATTTTATTTTATTTTATTTTATTTTATTTTATTTTATTTTATTTTATTTTATTTTATTTTATTTTTATTTTATTTTTATTTTTATTTAATTTTTTGATTTTTGAAATAAAAATATATCTATGTCCTTTCTAAGGTTCTAAACTATATCTGTACCAAATTTCAACCAAATCCGTCAAATAGTTGCGGAGATTAATGGTATAAGCATAGAATGTTCGACGTGATTCTTTAATTTGACATAACTTTTTTATTTATGAACCGATTGACATGAAACAAACACTAAATGTAAATTTAAGCATCCCACAATATATTCGTGAAAACCGCATCCAACTCGGATCAGCCGTTTCTGAGATTAGCGCGCACAGACGAACAGACAAACAGACAAACAGACAAACAGACAAACAGACAAACAGACAAACAGACAAACAGACAAACAGACAAAAAAAAAGTTAATTACATTTTTGGGTTCGACATCGACATAACAATAACCCCTGCTATTTTTTTTATTTTTATTTTCAATGTACAGACAGCACTTTTCTACGATTTTATTATATGTATAGACTAGCGACCCGCCCCAGCTTCGCATGGGTGCAATGGTGACATATTACGCATGTATTATACATATAAACATTCCTCTTGAATCACTCTATCTATTAAAAAAAACCGCATCAAAATCCGTTGCGTAGTTTCAAAGATTTAAGCGTACAAAGGGACATAGGGACAGAAAAAGCGACTGTTTTATACTATGTAGTGAAGAATCATAGTTTACTCGCGAACTTTAATGGAGAAAAGCTCTACTAGTTTCGAGTCACAGACGGACTCTTCATCATGAGCAGCGTGCGCAGACGCGGCAACGTCGCGCAGGCAACTTCTTTCCATTAATGTACGTGAGTAAACCGTGATTTTTAAGTTAATTTAGTATGTCTCACGATAGTTATTATAAAAATATAGGATTTAGTTATATTTATTTATTTATAAATACTAATCATCAACAACGTCAACAGCGGGAGACAGTCCACTGCTGGACTACGAGCCTCCTCTACATAAGAGGGTTTGCCGTAATCTCCGCAGGCAGGCGGGTTGGAGATCGCAGTGTAATAAGATTTAAAACTTAATCCGATCAAAACACATCCAAAGTCAAAGTCAAATCATATATTGATAAATAAGTCACGTTTTTTTTTAAATTAAACAAAAGATATTTAAAGACTGACATTTGTCTGTCTGTCGGTCAGTCCTCTAGTTGGTCTATTTGCTCGTTCCAAAGTGTAGATTCCTATGGAGAAGAACGAGCAAGAAACTCCATAGGTTACACTTTTTCAATCAGGTTCACAATACAATTCTTGGTTACATTGTTTGGAATCAAAGCTGCACTTTCATGCTTGGCAGGCAAGCGCTTTAACATCCAATCTACGATAGTTTTTTTACGCAAATCAGAAAATATAGTCAGCTTAAAACATTAGTATTGTTGAAATATAATCATCAACAACCATTTAATCTATTTTGCATAGTTCACACTTTTAACGCAGTAGCTTGCTTCATCGGTAGCTGCCTGACGTATGTATTGCAATGTTATCTAATATAGGTATAAAATATCCATGGCACAATGTTAGTTTTTTTTACATTTAATGGGTCGAAGTTTGGCCGCTATCTCGCCTGATGGTAAGTGATGATGCGGCCTACGATGGAGCACGTCTGTCCATAAGCAACCTATTCACTCGGGCCTTGAAGACACCCAAGTTATACCCATCAGGAAACACAGACTCCGGCAAGGAGTTCCACTCCCTAGTTAGCACAAGGAAGCTTGAAGCGAAGCGCTTCGTGCGAGTGGATGGGATATTTACCATGAAGCGGTGACGCCTTGCCGATTGTCTTGTGGTTCGATGATGGAAAGGACTAGGAGGAATCAAGTTGTGCAATTCCCCCGCACACTATCCGAAATGTATCCGGTAAAACGAATCCGACTGCACGGTTGGTGCCGTGGCTGGGCAACTGGCTGCCGCGCAACGGGTAGCGGGTTCGATTCCCGCACGGAGCAACTCTTTATGTGATCCACAAATTGTTGTTTCGGGTCTGGGTGTCATGTGCACCCACGACACAGGAGAAAATCCTAGTGTGGGGCAAAGTTTTTTCTAAAAAAAAAAAAAACGGAAAGGCTTGCAACCTTGCGCCTGTGTTCAAGGCTTTTACCGTTACTAGTTACCGTGCTCCTCCGAAACGGCTTTGCCAATTTTTAAAAAAACCGCATCAAGATCCGTTGCGTAGTTTTAAAGATTTAAGCGTACGAAGGGACATAGGGACAGAGAAAGCGACTTTATTTTATACTATGTAGTGAGTTGGTATTTTTGTTTCAGGTAAGATACACGCTAGATCAATGCTGCGCACGAAATGATAACGTCCACTGTGAGCTTAGCTTCTATTTTATTATGTAAGTAAATATATATAAGTATATACCTATATAACATACAAATATGTAAGGTGTTCTAAAAGTATCTGCCACGTCTTTAATGGGAGGTAGTGTTGTGTTTGAACATTACAATAGTGAATGGCGAGGTAGCGGCCAAACGTCGGCCCATTTAACATAAAAAAGAATGTAAATTATTGATTATGAGTACTTTTTTATACAGAGTATCTACGTATGGGTTTGTTATGAAAGATTATTGCTATCTCTTTCACTGTCTCTGTCGCATCGTGTGTATTTGTGAACCACTTTATGCAGAGTAGAGTCAATGTTTATTTAACTTCTTTATGTTCTCAAATTGAGTTAACTGGTCCGCGGTACGAAATGTCTTCACTATTGTAATGTTCAAACAACACTACCTCCCATTAAAGCCGCGGCAGATACTTTTAGTTCGCATATGCGCGGATAAAAAGTAGCCTATGTGTTCCAAATTTCATCACGGTCCCTTCAGTTGTTTTGACGTAAGTAATTGAGTAGCAAACACACAAACAAATACACAAACTTTCGCATTTATAATATTAGTAAGATACTAACATAATTTTAAGTGTGAGACACCCATGCTCGGCTCGACCGGAGTGATACCACGGCCTCACAGAAAACCGACGTGAAACAACACAGCGTTGTGTGGGTGAGGTTACCGGAGACGATGATAATAATTAATACTCTTGGAAAGCAGAAGCCAACCATTAGTATGCAACTAAGATAATATACCTATTTTATTATTTAAAATCGTTATTAAAATGAAGACTAACAGTCCGTATCATAATATTATAATAGTAATTACAATAATTTAATATGTTTTAATTGATATGAAAAGATAAAATAAACATTTATTTTTAGATTTTTTATGGTGTAGGCCAGTGGTTCTCAACCACTAGTGGTCCGCAGAAAACATAAAATGGTCTGCGAAAAAAAGATACAAGACTAATACCTATATTTTAATAATAACTATTGTGAGACATACTAAATTAACTAAAAATCACGGTTTACACGTACATTAATGGAGAAAAGCTCTACTAGTTTCGAGTCACAGACGGACTCTCCATCATGAGCAACGTACCTAGAAGTGACGTCACGCGATATTTAAAATCGATATATCTTCGAAAGTATTTGTATCCGTAAGAAAATAAAAAATACGTGTCTAATGTTTTAAAATAATCTACAAGACAGACATTGAAATAAAAATTAGTCATCTACCCTTATTATAGAAGTGGTCCTTGACCAGAAAAAGATTGGTATAGGTAAACGAACTGACGGATCACCTGATGGTAAGCACCAGAACACCGGACACCCGAAACGTTAGAGGATTTACAAGTGCGTTACCCCACATAGGCATAAAGTGATAAGAATTTGAGAATTATGGAAATTAGGGACGGGATAAATCTACGATTTTTATATCACCACCCTACTCTTCCCGCGGGTGTCATATACCGCGACTAAGACACTACACATTAGTCATAGACCGTGCAGCAGCGCTCTCTGATAAACCTGAACCTTTTACACTGCGATCTCCAACCCGCCTGCCTGCGGAGATTATGGCAAACCGTCTTATGTAGAGGAGGCTCATAGTCCAGCAGTGGACTGTCACCCGCTGTTGATGGTGATGTTCAATATTTGATACTCAAAACACGTATTTATGGTTGCTAACTTCAGAAAAAGTAAAAAAAAGTTTGTCTTTCGCAAAATTTTACATTTTTAAGTCGAATTCCAATGAATGTGAGTCGAATTGATAATTTTGACTTTTCTTACTTCACTGGTCAAAGATATTTTGCACGACCCGAGAATCGAACGCAAGACCCCTTAGCAATAGTAACACTTCAATCAAATGAGCTAATTGTTTTTTAAGGTGACAAAATCGTCCAATAACTTCTCCCACCTTGGGCGAGGTGAGAGGGAGTGTCAGACTTTTACTGACTAAAAACCGCCCCGTTCCTACTCCTGCTTTTCGAGCCGGAGCCTCTGTAAACCCGCTAGGTAGTCCGCAACTCCGAAACGAGCTCTTTAAGACACAAAATTAATATTTCTAATTAAATTTATTTAAAACAAATGTTTAAAAAGAAATCAAGGAATTTGTAAAACACCTGAGAACTGTTTATAATGAGAGTAATTAATTTCATTCATTTATAAATACTAGATAGGTACCCTTTTTTATGGTATAAGCCGGTAAACGAGCAGACGGATCACCTGATGGTAAGCAATCGCCGCCGCGCATGGACATTTGAAACACCAGAGGCGTTACAAGTGCTTTGCCGGCCTTTTGGGGTTAGGAATTTAAGGGTTGTTGGGAAATCGGGGATCGGGAAGATTGGGGAAGGGGGTAATTGGGCCTCCGGTAACCTCACTCACACAACACAAGCGTTGTTTCACGTTGGTTTTAATTTTAATGTATCTAGTTTTTAATATTAAGTAATATCTTCTTTTTTAAACATTGCCCCACTCTAGGATTTCCTCCTGTGTCGTGTGTGCGTTTACAAACATACAAGTTCACATGCACATGACACCCAGACCCGGAACAACAATTTGTGGATTACACAATGAGTTGCTCGGTGCGGGAATCGAACCCGCTACACGTTGCGCGGCAGCCGGTTACCCAGCCACCGCGCTAACCGTGCACTCCTTTTTTATATAAAAAATGCGAAAGTTTGTGAATTTGTGCATATTTTATTTACATAATCACGACAAAACAGTGGTAGGGATCGTGATGTTTGGAACAGGGGTAGATTATGGTCTGCACTAACCCATAGTCTAATTTTTATCGCACAGGAACGCGGACGAAGCCGCTGGTCGAAGCTATATCTTTATCTTTAATAGTAATGAATGTTTAAATTATGTGTTACAGGTATAATAGCGGTATCAAGCTCATCCCCGACATCTCACCATGGGGCAGTACCATCACACCAGAAATACTTTGATAGTCCCATCAATATACAGGTATGTATAAATTAATTATTTCTGTATTGTATCTGGAAATTATCGTAATCCTCCATCAAAATTTTTAATTCTACAATTTAAAATCTCCAATCTCGAATCTCCAATCTCCTATCTCCAATATCCAGTATCCAGTATCCAGTATCCAATCTGCAATACCCAATACCAAATATCCAATTTCCAAATATCCAAAATCTAATTTCCTATTTCCAATTACCTACCTCCAATAACTTATATCTAATATCAAATTTCTAATCTCTAATCTCTAATCGCCAAACCCCAATCTCCGTTAGACAATACTCAAACCCTTTATGTCTGAAAGTTCAACATCTCCATAGCACATCTTCTTCGCACAGTTACAAAGCTTAGTTATTACATCTTCGTTGTAAATGACGGAAAAGCACACTTAAACCTTCTGATTTTATATAACATTATTTTGTAGGCCGCAAACCAGAACAAAAATGGAGAAATTGCCTGTATATCACCCGACACTAACATATATGAAATATATCACAAAGCAGAGAAAGAAGCTAAAGGCATCGACATGAAATGTCATTTCTATTTACACAACAAAGATAAATCTGAATACATCGGCACACTAGATATTAACAAGGCACTATTTGACAAACTACTCACGAAATATAAGCATTGGCTGCTCACTAAACTAGATTCAAGCAATAATTTAGTTCAAAATCAAAGAGATAAGGTTGAAAATCGTTTGAGTGAAGCTGTAGGAGATGGTGATATAAGCAATAATGTAGTTAAAGATGAAAGGGTTAAGATTGATAATCGTTTGAGTGATAATGAAGCAGTAGGTGGTAAAAATAATGGCCATCATAACACACATCATCATAAACCACATCACAGTAAAGATAGTCATCATATAAAAGATATTAATGATAAAAGAACTAAAAACAGACACTATATAGAATTAGATCCAAAATACAATGAGACACATAAATATTTTGAAGTATTTCTACCAAAAAATAAACACAAAGATGATCCTCGTACAATATATATAAATGTTGATGAAGAAAACAAAGAATTTTCGCTTTTTGACAACGAAAAACATAGAGAAATGAACTATAAGCCAATCAAGATTGGTTTGAGAGAACTATCTGCGATCGCTGACGTAATTTTCAGTAAAGCTGAAGCTGGGAAAACCGTTTTTACAGTAAATGATGAAAATAGTGAAGATTCAGAAAAATATGAAATTAAAAATGTCGATTATGAGAGCGTTGACGAAGAAAAAGACGGGTTAGATGATAATTCAGTTGATTTAGACTCTGTAGTTAATGATACTGATATATCTAATCATGAAAGTGATACTATAGATAATAATTACACGGTACTTAACGAAACTGACTTTGATGAACATGAAACTATTGATTACGATAACACAACTGACTATTTAGATTTAAATAACACTGAAACTAATACATTTGATGACTCAATACAAACAGAGACAGCAAATAATGATACTGAACCTTATATCGATGAAAATACAGTTGAAAATAATATAACTGAACAATTGTCTGATATTAATGAAGATTTAGACAAAGAAACTCTTACACAACTTGAAGACAATCAAAATATTGATAAAGTCACTATAACGGATGATAACAATAACATTTCTCAAGTAGAAGTACATGAAATATCTTCTGAAGAGGCAGAACAACAAGGAAATAGAGAAAAAGAAGAGAACAGAAGATCTGAACAAGAAGGAAAAGGTTTACGAGCTCAAGAATATTATGCAGCAGTTCCAGATTGTAATGCAAGGTTTGATAATATTTGTAATAATAGACCAGTGCCACTAAATCCAAATAAAATGTCTAATGTAAAGCCAAATTTAGACATATCACAAGCTTTGCCAAATGCTTTAGAAGTTTGTAAAAATATCCAAACGAATTCAAATTTTGATTCTTGTATGAGACCAAATGCAGTATCTTTACCTATTTCTAATACTAATCCATGCAATTCAGTTGATTCTTCTTTAAAAGAATTGTTATTATCACAGGTATCTTTACCTATTTCCAATTCTAAACCATGCAATGCAATTGATTCTTCTTCAGAAGAATTGATCTTACCAAATAACGCTCCACAATTAATACCCCAACAAAATTTATGTGCCATACCAAACGAGCCTTGTGCAACTACATTATCAAATACTATTTGCATGCCGACCACTACATTATCAAATACTATTTGTAAACCATTTCAAAGTGATAGAAATATCAAAAATGTACCTTCAAATGTTTTAAACTATAATTCTGTTTTTCCACCAGCTGTTTTGAACCAACAATTTCAGATGCCGCTTAAGAATAATGCTAATTTTATAGATAATTCTGCTACAGTTTTCAATTCATTGCCCAATTTGAATAAGTATAGAAATTATAGTCCTCTTGTTCAAAATCCATTTCAACAATCATCATCTTGTGTATTTCCAAAAGATCTTTTAACTAAACTTAATAAAAACACTCCTCCAAATTCAGTTTCATATCCATATAGCACCAGACAAATATCACCTCTAAATTATCCTAGCACAAAGCCCAATTTCCCACCAAACTCATTATGGTATCCTCAATATAAACCATGTCTACCTTTCAGTTATAAAGATCAAAATCAAAAACCAAACATTTGTTCAAATCTACCCTTAAACAATCTTTGTATACCAAACAAAATTATAGAACCTGCAAAGAAATATAGTCCTTATAACATTCATTTATCTCCAAACGACGATATGACTATAGATCCTACGAAATTTGGGTATATAACTGCTATGCCTTTTACTAAACCAATTACTTCTGCCAATTCTTGGGTACCGACTTTCAAATCATCAGTTAGTACGAACAAAGCACTCGATTCTTCAGAATATAATCGTCTAGATACTACTTCAACAAGCCCTCATCCTTCATTTGAAGATGAGAGTCGAAATTTCGTCCATGAATCTTCTATTTCAAACTCAAATTTGGATTCTTCTCTCACAGGTCCACCTTTAGACTTAAATCCTTCAACACTACTACCTAATTCAAATAATTTAAATAATGCAAATGTCTTATCAAATGAAACTCTAGAAGCTCTTATAAAGCTTCTAACTCAGTCTGGCTATTTAGTCACCGGTACAGGTTCAAAAGCATTAAACTTAGCAACAGGCTTAGCCGAAAACAAATTAACATCACCACATTCAGCGACTTTAGACTCTACTCTCATAGGTTTAGGATTGAATTTAAATCAAGCACCAGTTGATTTAACATCAGGTCTAATATCACCATCAACTTTAGACTCTACTCTCATTGGTTCTAAGTTGAATTTCAATCAACCACCAGTTGAGTCAACATTAGGTGCTTTAGGGTCTTCAAATGTTGTTTCATTACCTCTAGATTCCACTCTTTTAGGTCCAAGGTTAGATTTGTTAAGACCTTTAGATTCATCTCTAACAGGTCCAAATTTAGATTTAAATAAATTACCAAGTAATATAATATCAGGTGTGGTTAAGTCAAATGTATTACCGACTACGGTAAATGAAATTAATACTTTAGCTAACCTTGATTTGCATAGATTGAAGTCTTTAGATTCTTCTTTAGTAGGTCCAGGTTTAAGCTTAGATAAAACAGCTAAAGCAACATCTATAGACTCAATACCTATAAGTCCAAATTCTGGCTTAAATGTACTGTCGAGCTCGTATGCAAGTTCAATTATATCACCATCAGATTTGAACAGAAACACGGATTCCATAGCATTACCGACTTTAGATTCTACGTTATTAGGTTCAAAATTACAGTTACCAAGTCTAACACTAGATAGTTCTTTAATAGGACCTAGTTTAGAAACACTATCTTCAACACCGATGTTTGAAAATCGCGCTCCAAATATGAATGAAATTAATGATACAGCTAAAGAAAATGTACCAGAATTATTAAAAGGTACACTAGAAACAAAATTAGGAGAAGATTTAGTAGAAAAACCTGTTGATAAGGATGTATCTAACATTATAAATGTAGATATACTTAATAGTGTTGAAACAAATGTAAATTCTCTTAGTATAGATACTGATAATGAGTTCAATTCAAATAATAAAGAAATAATACTAGAACCAAATGTAGATTTGGTAAATGAATTCCCAACAGGAGATGAACTAAATACAATAAATGTAGATTTAACAAACAATACTGAATCTCAAATAGAAAACCCAATCACAATTGTAAATACTGATGAAGGTAAACTACCAATAAACAATCTTAATTACACAAATACAGTTGTCAATGAAGCAGACATATTACAAACAGAATTAGACTTAAACACTACAGTTGAAGGTGTAGAATCGCATGGCAATTTTGAGATTGTAGAACCAACGGATGAAATAAGCAAGTTAGACTCTGGTTCAAATGAAGAACTTAAAACATTGAATAATATAGAAGAAGTAACTGGAATATCCAACATAGAAGTAAATATAGATGAACCCGTTCTTGATTCTAATAGTTTAGAAGATAACATGAAATTAGAACCAGTAGAGCACGTAAAATTAATAGATATATCAAATACAACTAAACATGAAGAAAATCCCGAAGATACTGTAGTTATGTCGACTACAAATATTAAAGATGATGATTTACTGACACACACAGATGAAAGTAATGTTTCTAATCATAATTTTGAAAGTCCAGTTGAAGAAATAAATGTTACAGAAAAATTACTAAAAGCAAATGCTATAAACGAAGTTATAAATATCAATTCTGATACTGAAGCTACTAATCCCACAACAGACGAACAATTAGTCCAAATAAATAATTCAGAAGTAATTTATAATGAACTAGATGATACTAAAAATGTTTTAACACAAGAATCAAGAATCGCAATCCCAAATGACAAAGCAACTGTACTAGATAACTCACTCATTGGTCCTAGTCTAGATGTATCAAAGGAAACTAAACTTAATCTTATAGGAGGTAAGGTCGATAGTTCTTTGATAGGTCCTGGTATATATCCAAAATTTGTTAGTACAGAAAATGTCCCTAACATAAGTGGTGATAATATTTTAGACACATCTCTGATAGGTGCTAGTCTATTTAAAGGTAATACTATAGATATGAAACCTAGATTAAATTCTGATACATATCTATACAGTTCTTTAGTAGGTCCTGGTTTAAATCTAGACGCAAATAATTATTTAGCTAATGACAGAGAAGGAGATAGAGTAAATCTACCAGCAGACAGAAATAAAGCCAACAATTTAATAGAAGATAGATTTGCAGATCATTCTTTAGTAGGTCATACTCTTCCAGTAAAAGAATATACGCCTACTGTAGTAGATAATCCTTTAGAATACTTTGATGATGCAAACAAACTAAAAACTGCATTATTATCTATATTAAATTCTGCAAATACTATAGATTATTCTCTAACAGACTCAGATTTGATAAGTGTTTCCAAAAATGCAAAAGACAGTCTTAATATACAAGAAAGTCCTGAATTCGTTTCATCTAGATTTACACCTACAGATTCATTTTACAATACCAATACTGGTTTTGACTCATCAATTAAAAATGCACCTTCACCTACTGGTATAGGGTCACCTTTTGTTTGCACAGCGTCATCAACGCCACCTTTATTGCCATCTACACCTATAACACCATCTTTGTATCCTCCAAGTATACCGTATTGTAATGTATTATCCCCTTCATATCCCAAGCCTTTATATTTAAATTTCTTACCGCACACAAGAAATGAGTATCCTCCCCTCTATTTACCAGCTCCTAAACCTTATAAACCTTCAATATTACCTAATCAAAATTCATCTTTACCACCATCTATGTATTCTTACCCTGTACTAACTGGTAATGCATTACCTAGTACTTCAGAATCTAGGTATTTTATACCTATACCTGCAATTCCTAATTCTAGACCAATTTCAATATCTACAACTGCGCAAAACATCCCAAATTCGTTCTTACCGAAATCATTACCTTTATATTCCAACCCTATATTAACTGGTAATGCATTACCTAGCGCTCTAGAATCTAAGTCTTTTATATCTCTACCTGGAATTCCTAATTCTAGACCAGTTTCAATACCTATAACTCCAACACCATCATCATCATTGGTTAAACCATATCAAACTTTAACATTACAATCCCAACCATTATTAAAAGGTAATGCGTTTGCTGTTTCAAAGCCTTATTCAAATTCTTTATCGCCCTTTAATTCTGTAGCACCTAATTTACCAGATGTATTTATAAATAGTCTTCCTACGAAATCTTCTTCAGCGTATCTTCCAAACCCGTTTATAAGTAATAGTTTGCCATCAAATGTAGCTCCTAAATTACCAGATGTATTTATAAACGCTCCTCCTACGAAATCTTCTTCAGCATATGTTACCAATCCGTTTATTTCAAATAGTAATGGTTTATCATCAGTACCGAATATATGTCCAATATTATCTAACTCTATATCTTCATTAGCACCATCTACAGCAACTTTTAACTCTGTATCTCCATTAAATTTACAAACGTTAACTTCAAATAATTTATTAAATAACTCTCCATCTTTGCTAAAAGAGCAACCGTTGCAACTTCTACCACAAAGCCTTTCTTTGAATCCAAGTATACAATCTATAAAATTACCTCTTTCACCAAACACACCATGTTTATCAAAATTATCAAATACTGATTATCAAAAACCTCTCTATACTACTATTATTAATTCTTTGCCAATAGCTAATAGTATAAAATTACCAAAAGCATTAAACACACAGCTACCTTTACCTTTACCTACAGCTCCCATATCTTTTAACACACAAATGGACTCGCCTGTAAACAAATGGGCGATACCATCATCTATTACTCCTGCTACCCCTTTTTCATCAACACCAATAGCAATGACACCAGATTTTTCCAAAATATTATCACAAATTCCAGAATATAAGCCATATTTCCAGATTCCGTCCGTTCCAATGAATATTCCATTATCAGATTGGAAATGTTTCACTCCAAATGAATATATACCTACACTATTAACACCTAAAGTTTCAATGCCATATTTGAAGCCAGAATCTCAAATAATTGATAATGAAAAAGAAACTCTACTGTTCAACGAAATAATGTCTCTTTTAGAACAACCTAAATCTGAACTGTTAAAAGATGCACGTATTACTAGTACTTTAGCTCCTAACGCAGCTACACCATCATCTACATCTATTTCAAACTCTATCCCAATTCCAATAGAGTTTAAAATGCAATCAGGTCCACCTTTAACTAGTATGAACCAAATTAAACCTTCAAGTATGAATCCGATAACTTATAATCAAAATCTACAAATGCCATCGTATTTTGAAGCTAAAGGAATAGTAGATATAAAACATAGAATGCCAAATCTTCAAATGAAAGAAACTGAGAGTAATCTTATAGTAGACAAAGAAACTATAAATGAGATAGAAAGTCTTTTAGAAAGAGACAAACAATCACGCTCTGTACCTCAGTTTGATGCAAATCTTATACCTGAACTGAAAGAACCAATGTATGGTGTAACACACGGCGATTTTGAACCATGTGTTAGTGAAGATAGAAATCCTATTTCAATGGCAAGCCCAGTGGCTTCAGCTAATATCCCGGGAGGTAATATCCTAAATCCTCCTAATCAAATGTATAATTTAGCTCCACTCGATTTTAAACCATATACTACTGATAATAATGCTCCAATTTCAATGTCAAGCTCAGCGCCTTATGCTAGACCAATTATAGGAGTTAATAATTTGAATTTGCCTAATCCAATATACCGTTTAACTTCAAGCAAATATGAGCCTTATACTCTCTACGATAAAACTCAAAGTCCTATTTCAAGCCCAGTATCTTTTGCTAGAACAAATATAGTAAATACTAATTTCCCCAATGTTGTTACTCAAAATACACCCATAACATCAGCACCTCATTCAAGCGAATATAGTCCTTATACACCAGTGATAGAGACTAGACTCGCTTCTTTCACTCCATCATCAGAATCTAAACCAGTTCCTTTGTCAGATATATCTTCATTTACTAATGAATATTCTTCTTTACCTTATAACTTAGAAAACTTAGATACACAATCTTTAATATTACCAAATTCTCAATTGACTCCATTAAATCTAATCAAGATTGAGAATAAACCTATTAACGAAGATACACTACCAAAAACAGACAATTTTAACTGGTCAGAAATAGATTTGAAGGATTTTGAACCTTATGAAGAGGATATAGAGACTAATATGGCAAAAACAGATGTTGATAAGGCTGAAGATGAATATGATTTAAAGGATTTTGAACCTTATGAAAAGGACATAGAAACTAATGTAGCTAAAACAGACGTTTATAACGCTGATGACAATAGATTAGTGTACAGTAATGATTTGTTTGACAAAAATCACGAAGAACCATTTATTTCAGAGACACAAGAACTTAATTACATACAGGAGGAAAAGGATTTGCTGCCTTATGCCTCTCCTAATAAAGATGCTTTTGTAAAAGCTGTCTCTCCATCTTTAAGAGCAAATCTTCCACAAAATACATTTAACACTTTACCTATTGAAACTGTAATACCTCGTCTTAATTATGCTACACCAATTTCAACCTTAACTTCACCGTCATTAAAGCCATTATCGCTTACACCTTACAAATCAATAATAGACAGAGTCAATCCATCACTACCTATTTGTGAAACTGTAACATCTCCCTTATCATCATTTTCACCATCATCACTTTATTACAATCCTATTATATCATCAAATTCAATGAAACCAATACAAAATACACCCATTTCTGCTTACCCAAGTGTTCCTACATCTTCATTTTCACCACCAAACATAGCTTCATTGCCTACTGGATCATTCCAATCATCTCTTTTAACTCCTTTGTCTAAAACATTTTCAAATTCTCCAGTAGCTTTAACTAATTCGTTACCAAACAGTCTTCAATACTTAACATCTACAAAACCATGTCTACCTTTACCCGTATCTGTGACTTCTATTCCATCATCAGCGTTTAAACCCTATTGCCCAGTAAATAAAGTCTCATTTCCTTCGCCAAGTGTAACTCCATCATCAGTTCCAAATATCTTAGACGTAACACCATTAATATCTTTATCACAAATAAAACAACAACCATGCCTTCCATATGAATCTAAACCTTATTTCCCAGTAAATAAAGTCTCATATCCTTTGGCTAGTGTTTCTCCGTGTACTGTTTTACCATTTGAATCTAAACCTTATTTCCCAGTAAATAAAGTCTCATATCCTTCGCTTTGTGGAACTCCATGTACTGTTATATCAGTACCGTGTGATAATACTCTTGTATCTTTTCCTATGGTTTATAATAGTCCAAAATTGACTCCTTGTACTACACCTGTAACAACTGTTCCTGCTTTGTCAGCTCTTAAAATCTCACCTACACCTATATCAAGTCCTATTCCAATTTGTATACCAGATCACTCTACATTCACACCGTGTTATCCAACTAAATATTTACCTATACCATCTTTCACTACAAATGTAACACCATTGGAACATAAACCTTCTGTACCATCATTTAAGTATTATTTTATATCACAGATGCCTTCAAAACCTGTTCACAGTTCCATGACACCATCATCGTCTCCTCTTATATCAACAATGGATCTACCATCTAATCCCTATTTACCATTTTCAAAATCAACACCGATATGTGAAAATATTCCATCATTACTACCATGTATTAGTTCAACACCATATATTAAACCAACTGTAACCAATTATGTTCCAAATCCATACAAAATAAGTCCAAAAGAATATCAGCCTTATGCTACTGGATATACAGTTAAAAATCCTCTATCAGGTATAAAAAATCCTTTCATCTCTTCTTCTGTTTCTCCAATAGAAATATCGCCTCTATTACCACTGCCAAATGGTTTAAATTCCTTTAAACTAAAAGAAAATCAGCCTTATGCTACTGGATATACAGTTAAAAATCCAATGTCAGGTATAAAAAATCCTTTCATCTCTTCTTCTGTTTCTCCTATAGAAATATCGCCTCTATTACCACTATCAAAAGGTTTAAATTCCTTTAAACCAAATCCTCCAACATATACTTCTACAGTCCAATCTCTATCTTTAGTATCACCACACCCATCTTTATATACTTCCAAATTACCATATACAACTGAAATACCGGTTCAAAATACACCAACTTTAGAACCAACGAAAAATAATATCGCTCAAAACCTTCAATTTTTATCAAACATACCATGTTTAAGACCATTATTACCTAAAACTGAATCTTCTATTTCATCTCCGTGTATAAACGTAATACCTTCAAAACTATTAAGTTTAGGTTCAGAAAATATTCAACCTATTGAAGTCCCATCATTACTTTTTACGCCGCCACCGTTATCGTCATATAATCTAGTAAAAGCACCATCTATAGAGCCATGTCTATCAACTTGTATACCAATTAATATACCATTAAATCCAATGGCCAACGTTCCAATAAATTCACCAGTATCTACTATAGTACCTAAAGCATATATGCCAATATTTGAACCAACTGTTCCATTAAATCATGTACCTTGTACATATGTTAATGTATCACCAATAAATGTATCACCAACTTCTAACCTAGTACCAATATCCGCTCTCACTTCTAAAGTATGTGCACCAACATTTGAACCAATTACTTCAACAAATCAATATCTGCCATATACTATACCAATAAACTTACCAGCGTATTCAGCAACCAAACCTTTGGGTAATACTCCAATATATAATGCACCAACATCTTCCTCTTTACCAATATCCAGTTCAGTTTCTAAACCATATACACCAATATTTGAACCAGTTATTTCACCAAATCAGTATACTTCACCTTGTATACCTATTAATTTACCACAATATTCACCAACAAATATTTTAGCTAATACTCCAACAGATATCAAGCCAATCTCATCAAAACCAATACCAGTATCTACTTTAGCTTCTACATTATACACATCAAGATTTGAACCTACTATTCCACCAAATCAGCTACCTTGTACATCTATTAATATACCATCAACCAATACTTTAGCTAATAAACCAATAAATATTTCACCAGCTTCTAAGCTAGGATCAGTATCTACTACACCTCCTAAATTATACACTCCAAAATTTGAACCTACTTTTCCCTTAAATCAGTATCTGTCACCTTGTATACCTATTAATATACCAGCAAATTCTCCAGCAAATCCTTTAGCCAATTCTCCAATAAATATTTCACCAACATTGCCGATATCCACTACAGCTCCTAAACCATCTATACCAACATTTGAACCAACTGTTCCACCAAACCAATATGTCCCAACAAACATACCAGTGTATACACAATCCACTCCTTTAGCCAATGCTCCAATAAATGTTTTATCAACATCTTACCCAGTTCCTAAACCTTCCACGCCACCATTTAGACCAACTACTTCACCAAATCTGTATCACTCACCTTGTTCATCTATGAATATACCAGCGTTTTCTCCAACCACTCCTTTAGCCAATCGTCCAATAAATATTTCACCAGGTTTAAACCCAGTACCGATGTCTACTACAGCTCCTAAGCCATGTTCACCAATATTTGAACCAACTATTCCACCAAATTACCTACCTTGTACACCTTTTAATATACCAGCGTATTCACAAACCAAAACTTTAGTTAATCGTCCAATAAATATTTTACCATCATCTAACCTAGTACCAGTATCCAATACAGTTCCTAAATCATTTGAACCAACACTTCCACCAAAGCAATATCAACCACCTTGTTTACCTATTAATTTACCAGCGTATACACCAACTAATCCTCTAGCCAATCGTCCAACAATTAATTCACCAACATCTTACCCAGTACCAATGTCTAAAACACCATATACACCAACATTGGAACCAAATATTTCACCTATTCAATACGCACCACCTTGCATACCAATAAACATTCCAACATATTCACCAACCTTACCAGTATCTCCTACAGATTCTAAACTTTACACACCAACATTGGAACCAATCATACAACCGTTTTCAGCAACACAGACATTACCCTCAGTCATTTCTCCTCTTAATACAAAGCCAACATTTACACATCCACATATATTAGAATCTCCAACTATTTCTTTAACTCCAAATATATGTTCCGATTCTACAAAACCTCCTACTGTGTCAACACAGTCACCTTCACCATTTATATCTTTATTATCTAATTTAAGGTCTTCATTAGCTGATAAACCTTTAATATGCTCTCAGTCAGCACAAATGCCACCATGCAAAACTAAACCACCATCTCCTTTATGTATACCATCTTTAAAATCACCATGTGTGCAAGAAACTGTTTCACCATCCCCTATTCTATTCCAACCTTTAAGTCCCGTTCCGTCTGGTGCTAAATCACCAATAATATCTCCAAAAACCATAGTACCATCTCCATGTATACCATCTTTAAAATCACCATGTATGCACGAAACTGTCACACCATTCCCCACTATATACCAACCTTTAAGTCCCGTTTCTTCTAGTGCTAAATCACCAATGTCATCTCCAGGTTCATACCAGGTATTATCCCCTAGTTTATCTAGTCCTAAATCACCAGTAACACCTATAAATCTTCCACAACCACAGTCTTATATTCCTCTATCCGATTTTCCTTTAAACACAGCATACAATTTACCAATTCCAAAATCTGTCAAAAACCCACTATTTTTCTTAACTCCTCAAAATTATAGAGATCTAACACAGATTCCCACTCCATATATCACAAGCTATTCTCAACCTTGTCCACCTCTAAATAAGGTAATAAATCCAATATCACCAGTTGAATTTTTGATACCTGAATCTAGGATACAAGAAAATAAAGATTTTGCTAGCCTAGGAGATTTAAATAACCTTCCTAATTCACTAGATGGTTATGTACCATATGACATGCAAGAAGAAAAAGACATAAAATCAGAAGATAAACAATTTGACAATGAAAATCTTTATACAAAAGAAGAAAGCTTATTCGACACTACAAGTGAAGCATTTGATGATAAAACTAATAAAGAATATTTAGAAGATAACATACATTACATAAATGAAAACAGACCAGTGTACGACACAAAATATTTAATAGATAATCACTACATACAAAAAGAACCAATGGAAACACTACGAAATGAAGATAAAATAGACACTATAGACTTCACAAACAGAAAAATGGAATACAATAATCTTAAACATAAACAAGAAAATAACACAGAATTTACTCAAGAATCACTTTACAATACACATGATCTAACTCCCGAAATAACTAGTAAAAATCCTTACATAGTTAACAAAAACGCAAACGATTACTATAACAATCGATTTAATAGACCTAGTACTATAAATTTGGAACCTAATCCTAATCTAAATCTAGATAATTTACTTCTCCAACCATCTAACAACTTTGATTATAAAGAAATGCCGAATATTAAATATTCTGGCTATAAAAGTTACCAAACGCCTTTGACAAGACAAAACAATATACCTCCATTGCCTTGTAATCCGTCTATACCGACATATACAAGTATGGATTCAAAATTAGGACTTGATTTCAACCCTACAAATATACACACACCTACTGAAAACACAATAGCTCAACCTGATTTCAACTTTAACACTATAAACTTAGGTCCAAAATCCTTTGATTCAAGACGCCCAGAAACAAACTTTAATAATTTGAATCTAAGTCCAAAATTATTTGATTTAAGACAAAATGTTTTAAATCAACCAGATATATGCCTTAATACTGTCGATTTAAGTCCAATTTCCAATGAACTTACAACTGATACAAGAGCAAGACAAGATAGTTTAAATCAACCAGAAACAAACCTTATCACTTTAGATCAAAGTCCAATTTCCAATGAACTTACACCCGACACGAAAGATATAAAAGATAGCTTAGTAAAATATATAAAAGAAAATGATATAACGAAACAAAACAATGAAATAACTATTCCTGTAGGCAACATAGTAATTCTAGATACAAAACCTATTACAGATAATATAGAAGACTTCAAAGATAAAGGTTTAGATTTGAAAATGTGGAAATCAAATGTTAAAATAGTAAATGCTGAAATTAAACTCAAATCTAAAGATGTTACTTTCAACAATTTTATGCCAATAATTACTAAAGACAGTGTTGTTGATTATGCTGATGTCATTAAAAGATATATTGAAGATAAGTATGGGAATTGCATTGTAATGGATCAGCCCTACAGTCAAGAGAATAGGCATGCAGTGTTGAATCATTTTGAACCTCATGCTGTGGGTAATGAGTTCAATTTACTCTGGCCGAGTCAGCGTTGGTAGAGTTGAAAATTTAAAAGGTACTAAGTATTTTTTGTCGGTGGGTTTGCTAGCGTCCCCGTGTTTCCTGTGCCGAAGCAGGATGCAAATCCTGGTCCCACCTTCCAATAGCTATGTGTGTTACATCTTTGGATAGGTAATTTAACGTATAAATAGCATTACTTACTGTATTTTTCAAGAACTACCATGTTTAATAAAGAATAACTCTGAACGGACTAAGATTTGGAACTTGGCGCCATAGTAACTTTTATTCAGCTTAAAATAAAACGTGTCCTATATTTTTATCCAGACCATAATCTACCATAATATTAAAAGTCACGCCTGTCTCCCATGGGGATAGGCAGAGACAATGGAACGCCAATTGCTACGATTCTTACACACATCTTTCGCTTCATCAACAGTCATCAGTCTTTTCATGCATGCTCGTCGGTTAAAGGTACTTTTAATTTAGTCCTTCTTTAATATATCGCCAATCTGGTCTCTATATATTTAGGGATAAAATAGTATGTAAAAATAATTTAATAATGTGTATTCTGTTATTTTGTAGATATTAAAGAGTATATGTATGTTAATTTTAAGTCTGTTGTGATCAGCAGTATATTGTAAAAATATCTATCTAATATTTTTTTATGGTATAAGCCGGTAAACGAACAGACGGATCACCTGATGCAAAGCAATCGCCGCCGCCCATGGACACTTGAAACACCAGAGGCATTACAAGTGCGTTATTGACCTTTTGGGAGTTAGGAATTTAAAGATCGTTGGGGAATCGGAGATTGGGAAGATGAGGTAATTGGTAACTCACATAAGGCAAGCGGTGTTTTCTGGGAGGTCGTGGTATCACTCCGGTCGAGCAGAAGCATGGCTCTCCCACACTTTCGACGCCTATCGATTCGTAGCCGAAATGGTATGCTAATTTTGAGCAACATTCCGACACTCATAGCATGAGCAAGTGTTCAATTGATGCGCTTGAAAGTGCTTGAAATTAGCATAAGTAACAATACCTTTATGGTAAGAGTCCACAGGCCCGCATCGCACGCAACGGATTTTAGTTTGTCTTGTATAGAAACTCATACAACTGCGTCCACTGATCCGCATCGTACGGACCGCATCATCGGCAATGCCTACATGCGATGCGTACTGATGACGTCATACGGAATGCCGATGCCAAAAATCCGAGTGAAAGTGGTATCGGCAATCTGATTGCTGATACTCGCGTCGGCAATCCGAATGCTGTCGATACAGTGGACGCAGTCTGAAAAATTTATCCTTTTGATGCGATCCGTCCGATGCGTACGATGCGGGCCTGTGGACGCTTACCTTTACGGATTAGACAGATATTTTTTTAATAATATTGTATTATTTATGAATATTTATAATATAAGACTGAATGAATAATAATTAAAATGTGATATGAATGTATCTTTTGTGGTTTTATTTTAAAACTAACTACCGTACTTATTTTTTATTTTAAAACACAAAACGAATTCTTCAAATCGGACCAGTAGTTCCGAAGTTTAACGCGTTCAAATCAAGAAACAGTTAAACTCTTCATCTTTATATATTAGTAAGTAAGTATAGATAAAATATATATTCGTATCTATATGGGTATATCTATACCCAATGGGAGTAACACCCACATCTGTTTCGTATCCCATGTAATGTTGTGTTACTTAACTATTACTTTATTTTTTATGGTATAAGACGGTAAACGCAGTTCTATCACCTGATGGTAAGCAATCGTCGCCGGCAAAGACACTCGAAACACCAGAGGCGTTACAAGTGCGTTTCCGGCCTTTTGGAAGTTATTAATTGAAGGATTGGAAAGATTGGGAAGGGAGAGTATTTGGGCCTCCGATAACCTCACTCACACAACGCAAACCTTATTTCACGTCGGTTTTCTGCTCGGCCGTGGTATCACTCCGGTCGAGCCGGCCCATTTGTGACGAAGCATGGCTCTCCCACACTTAAATAATCTCAACCTTTTGAATTCACAGTCAAAGTATCTGAAGTTTTCTGTTTAATATTATGTATAACTTGACTTTGTCTTCCAAAGTTCTGCCTTTTGTTTAATAATGAAGGTTTAAATAAATTATTAGATCTTAATGCTGAACTTAAGGCTTCCTTCTTTGAGAGCAGCAATTATTAAGTCGCCACCGTGTCTCTTTCCGCGAGTATTGTGTACCCGACTAAGAGGCTATATATTTGACAGATAGATAGGATAAGGGGCAAAGTTTTAGGGTGATTTTTCGCTAGAAATGTGCTATGTGGAGCTGCGGACTACCTAGCGGGTTTACCGGGGCTCTGGTTCGAAAAGCAGGAGTAGGAACGGGGTGGTTTTTAGCCAGTAAGAGTCTGACACTCCCTCACGCCTCGCCCAAGGCGGGAGAAGTAATTGGATAATTTTACAATCACAAAAAAAATTGGGGCGTAGTTTTAGGGTGATTTTCCACCAGAGATGTACTATGTAGTTATGGTATGAGAATTTAATAGCTAAGCTGTGAAACTATATGCCGTTTCCACGGATACTAAATTATGTATGTAGCTGTGCGAGGAAGATGCGCAGCTCGAGTATGCGATGTATCGAAAGTAGGGAAGCCATCAATAGTACGCATCTTTCCATATAAAAAAAACATAGCTTAGTTGAGTCCGTTTCCACCAGTGCTAAGCTATGTGTACCAATGAATAAATAAAGATACAAAAGTAAGTAAAAGTATTTGGTCACTTCGTTCCCCTATAAAACGGATTTGTGAAAAACTTAGTGATTCTTTGAGGCGGTGCTTAAATCCTTTGGGTTTGCTGAAAACAGTTGTTTCAGGAAAGGGTTAAAAATAGTAAGTATGTTACAAGTGCGTTGAGTGCAAAGTTTTACAACCGTTTTTGGTGTTAAAATAAATGTGGCTATGCAGATGTTTTCGTGGTATCTTTATTTTTTTCCTAAAAATGTTGCCCCACACTAGGATTGTCTCCTGTGTCGTGGGTGCGTTTACAAACATACAAGTTCACATACACATGACACACAGACCCGGAACGATAATTTGTGAACCAAACAAGGTATTGCTCCGTGCAGGAATCGAACCCGCTACACGTTGCGCGGCAACTAGTTGCCCGGTCACCGCACCAACCTTACAGTCAATGTGAAAATATATCCTAATTTTAGTTATTCGAATTAAAAGGTGGTTTTCAGTTTGACCTGTAAGTATGTATGTACATATATGTGTGAGCAATTATCTCGCGTTTGACTGAACCTATTTTGATGTGGTTTTCAGGAAGTATAATAGTTTTAGATTGCTTACGTGTTTGTATGTATGTTTGTTACTCAATCACGTCAAAATGCCTGAAAGGATCGGAATAAAATTTGGAACAGGGCTAGATTATGGTCTAGAATAACACATAGGCTACTTTTCACCCCAAGGGAATACGGACAAAGCCGCTGATATAAGCTAGTTATGAAATATATGACACGAGTACAGATAAGGATCGCGCCAGTATATTATTATTAGTGTTCACATAATAGTTCATTAATGTTTCAAATTCAATCATGTTGCACCTCGCGTGTTGCTAACTACCCGTTAATACTAGGGCTGTTACTGAACAACGCTTTTTTTAAAGTCCCAATACACCCACTAGGTAATTCAGGCATCAGCCCTACTGGGCCCCATCTGTGGTGGTCTCAAGGGTCTTTGAGGCGCGTGCGGAACGTGACGCACGTGTGCGGTCTGCTCCTGAATATCCAATCCCCAAATTTCCAATCTCTTATCTACCATCTCTATTCTCCAAACATTTATCTCCAATTTCCAATCAAAACATAAAATCCCCAAATCCTGAATACCTAAATCTTTAAAAGGCCGGCAATGTTATTAGAATTGTTACCCCTCTGGAGTTGCAAGAGTCCATGGGCGGCGCTGATTATTTGAAAACGAGCAGACGTATCACATGATGGTAAGCAATCGCCACCGCCCATGGACACCCGAAACACTAAAGCCGTTACAAGTGCGTTGGGAGTTCGGAGTTAGGAATTTATATGGGTCTCCGGTAATCTCACTCACACAACGAAACACAACGCAAGCGTTGTTTCACGTCGGTTTTCTGTGAGGGTGTGGTATCACTCCGGTCGAGCCGAGCATGGCTCTCCCACACTTAAATGAACAAGTTACCAGTAAATTTCCTTTAAAAAAGAAATAAGCTCTTATTCAATTATTGGCAACCATAGGTTAATACTGAAAATGAATAATATTTCAGTCCCATTATGTAATCACCACACGCTGCATGTTGTCGAGTTTGTACTAACATGTCGTTATATTGATTATTTTAAACTACACAGCTGTAGTAGCTGTGAACTTCTGTAAATATAATTTTCAGTTCACTTCGTTTAAAAATACCCAGTTGGTATACACACTCAAACCTGGGGGTCTACTCTAATTCAACGAACGAACGAAAAAACTTCGCAGATTGCATACTACAATTCTATTTATTGCGAACTTTCGTGAACAAAAATGAACGAATGAAATGAAGATAAATAAATAGGTTTTGATATGAAATAAAAAATAAAACGTTATTTCAAGTAATTCTATTAGTAAATCAATAAAACCTCCGGCCGAAGATTAAAAGAAACTTCGGATTCGAGAACCCCCCGTAGGCCTCCTGCTCCTAAGTGTAACAAACACCAAAATCAGTTCAGTCTTTTAAAAAAAAAAAAAAACGTTGTCCCACACTAGGATTTTCTCCTGTATCCGTATGTGCGTTTACAAACATACAAGTTCACATACACATGACACCCAGACCCGAAACAACAATTTGAGGATCACACAAAGAGTTGCTCCGTGCGGATGCGGAAATCGAACCCACCACACGTTACGCGGCAGCCGTTTGCCCAGCCACCGCGCGAACTGTGCAATTTCAGTAAACTTCGTTTAACAATAACCGACTTGCAATATCCTCTTTTTGAAGTCGGTTAATATACTAAAACCTGCTCTTAAGTGTAACAAACACTTTTCTGAAAACCACATCAAAATCGGTTCAGCCCATCCTGAGATTAGCGCACACAAACATACATTACTACACTAGTGATGTGAATGTATTAAATAAGAATATTGACCTAAGAATAGTAATTTTGTACATTCATTGGGTTTTTGGAGAATCGGGGATTAAAATTATTGGGCTTCTGATAACGTAATTCACATAACGCAAGCGTTGTTTCACGTCGGTTTTCTGCTCGCTCGTATCACTCCAGCCTAATCAGCCCAGCAGTGCCGAAGCATAGCTCTCCCACACTTAACAAATGGCTAGTTTAAAAATACGAGCAGTCCAAAGCCATAGCACCGGCGCTTGCATTAGCATGTCGACTGATGTGTATCTAACACGTGAACAGCGGCCCAGCTATCGTTGTTTGTACCTACTGTATGTGATTACACTGGAGTATACTATGATTGACAGGTACAACCAGGTGTATAATTAATAAATGCTTTTTTTAAGGTGGGAAAATCATTCAATGACTTTTCTCGCCTTGGGCGAGGCGAGAGGGAGTGTCAGACTCTTACTGACTAAAAACCACCCCGTTCCTACTCCTGCTTGTCGAGCAGAAGCTTCAGTAAACCCGCTAGGTAGTCAGCAGCTCCGGATTACACTATGCTATGATTGATAGCTGTTTAAAAGCAAATGTGAACGAGTACGAAATGATAAATCGCTTATATTTTTAAGTCCACTACGAATTTGCTTTACGTTTTAAGTAAGAACCAACTTTAGATAACAGAGAGTAAAGTTCCCTAAGTAAAGCACTATCCTCCGACCGGGCGGTGATCGTGTCTGGCAGCTTTCTGCCCAACTGTAGTTCGTTGAGATTGTCTATCCATGTTTATTCGCTTGTACACTTCACATGTGCGATGTATGGTTTATGACGTCATCCGTTGATTTGTTCGTCGATAGTCTATGTGCGACTTCTGTCATCTGTCACTTGTCAGGTGTCGCCACACAACCAATCAGAGCGCCCAAAAAGAATCTCGTTTCGTTTTCGAGAGATTGCTAGATAGAATAGAGCGCATTAAAACCGTTTAACACGAAAAGTATTCTTCATATAAAATTATTCTATCTAATTAAATGTGTGCTCGCTATGCTTCGGCACTGCTGGGCCGGCTCGACAGAAGTAATACCACGGCCTCCTAGAAAACCGACGTGAAACAACGCTTGCGTTATGTGGATGAGGTTACCGGATGCCCAATTACCCCCTTCCAAATCTTCCCAATCCCAGATTCCCTGAACAACCCTTAAATTTCTAACCCCGCAAAAGGCCGCAACGCAATTGTATCTCCTCAGGTGTTTTGTGAGTCCACGGGCGGCGGCGATTGCTTACCATCACCATGGTGATAATATGTCTGACCATTTACCGGCTTATACCATAAAAAAATACGACATAAAATGTTCAATTTCGTTCGAACCCAGAATCAAATCCCATTACCACCTACTACCAATTCGCACTTTTGCGCTTACTTAATGTCAATAAACTAATAATTGCAAATACCACCGCCAGAGGGCGTTGAATGTCAAGACTGTAAACATTTTAAATGTCACATCGATTTGAAATATTAAACTTCAAAATTGATATGTGAATATAGGGGGTACATAGAGATTGTAAGTTGCTAGATACTCCCACTCGGTTTCCCCCCACTCCTATTGATCGTAGCGTGGTTTTACCTATGGTATAAGCCGGTAAACGAGCAGACGGATCACCTGATGGTAAGCAATCGCCGTCACCCATGGACACTTGAAATACCAGAGGCGTTACAAGTGCATTGCCGGCCTTTTTGGGGTTAGGAATTTAAGGGTTATTCTCACACGGAGAAGGTTTGAGCATTAATCACCACGCTTGCTCAATGCGAGTTGGCGATTTCAAACGTATAATTAGAAATTATAAGCCCAGGTTTCCTCACGATGTTTTCCTTCACCGTTTGTCAGTGGTGTCTAAATAATCTTAGAAAGTACATATAACTTGGAAATAGTCACATTGGTACTTGCCGTTGGTAGGTTTCAAACCCGTATCCTCATGCATGAGGAGCAGGCATCTTAAACCTCCGCCGAATGCCACCATGACATTCGCCCTTTACAGTATGTAAATTAAGTTGATCTTTTAAAAGTTGCAAAATGAAAATCCTGTGCAAACAAAAATAATTCTGCCTCTAGGCTTTCCCGATCTCTGCCAATTTGTAGTACCTTAGTTGACACTAAGGACCCTGATCCGGAGCTGCGGACTACCTAGCCGGTTTACCGTGACGCCGGCTCGAAAAGCAGGAGTAGGAACGGGGTGGTTTTAGTCAGTAAGAGTCTGACACTACCTCTCGCTTCGCCCAAGGCGGGAGAAGTCATTGGATGATTTTCTCCGCTCAAAAAAATAAAAATAAAATAAAATAACTTTTTTTTTTCATGTGAAATGGGTCGACGTTTGGCCGCTATCTCGCCTGACGGTAAGTGATGATGCGGCCTACGATGGAGCACGTCTGCCCATAAGCAACCTATTCACTCGGGCTTTGAAGACACCCAGGTTATACCCATCAGGAAACACAGACTCCGGCAAGGAGTTCCGCTCCCTAGCAGTTCGCACAAGGAAGCTTGAAACGAAGCGCTTCGTGCGAGTGGGTGGGATATCTACCATGAAGCGGTGACGCCTCGCCGATTGTCTTGTGGTTCGATGATGGAAAAATAAACACTAATGATACCCGCGGGAAGACTATGATAACAAATGCGTTGTTCACTGCTCCACACGGTATCAGAGAACCCTCAATAACATTATTTTAATTCACACCACTGTACTAAATCCTGTTGCAACTAGGTAGTGATCGTTTCAACGATTTATGACTAACTATCACGCAAGTTTTACTTTTAAGTAGGGCTGTTCAGGGGGCTTACTCTTGAATGATGAATCCAATAGGGATGATGACGGGGTAAGAAAATTAAAAATCTATTCAGTCCGTCAGTTAGGTAATGAAAAAATATTAGATACGTATTTCTTTTATTTTGTCATATATACTCTAATACTTACTAATATTATAAAGCTGAAAAGTTTGTTTGTGTGTTTGTTTGTTTGTTTGTTTGTTTGAACGCGCTAATCTCCAGAACTACTGGTCCTATTTGAATAATTCTTTTTGTGTTAAATAGTGCATTTATCGAGGAAGGCTATAGGCTATAAAAAATCACGCTATGACCAATAGGAGCCAAGCAGGGCGGGTGAAACCGCGCGGAAGCAGCTATATAAGATAACACTACATAGATAAAACGAATCAAAGTTTAGGAGTGGGAGCAAATACGTCAATTCTACGTATAAAACGTACCTAGAAGTAACGTCACGCGATATTTCAAATCGATATACATATCTTCGAAAGTATTTGTTTCTGTGAGAAAATAAAAAATACGTATGTAATGTTTTAAAATAATCTACAAGACGGACATTAAAATAAAAAGTAGTCATCTACACTATTAATTTAGTATGTTCTACAAAAGTTATAATATAAACATGATGGGGACTTATTAATTAGCACTTTAGAGAACAAAAGAGAATTAAAATTCGGAATCAATGGTTTGAATACACTCAGCATGACTTCATAGCGGTTTAAAACACACTAGGAAAGAATCACCGCTTTTCAAATGTACTATTGTTTTCTGTGGTAGAAAAACAATGAGTCCATTCACCTTTTTAACTTAGGGGAGGTTGTGTAAAACACCATAATATCACGCCTATAATTTATAAAAAGGTGTAGACAGAAGTGCACGTTTTTTTATGGTATAAGCCGGTAAACGAGCAGACGTATTACCTGATGTTAAGCAATCGCCGCCGCCCATGGACACTTGAAACACCAGAGGCGTTACGTTTTGGGGGTTAGGAATTTAAGGTTTGTTGGGGAATCGGAGATTGGGAAGATTGAGAAGGGGAGTAATTGGGCCTCCGGTAACCTCACTCACACAACGCTGTGGTTGTTTCACGTCGGTGTACAGCTCGGCCGTGGTATCACTCCGGTCGAGCCGACACAGCAGTGCCGAAGCATGATTCTAGGTTCTAGAAGCTAGAATCTAGGGTAAGGTATAGTATCTAAGTATGTAGTATTTTATTTAAAACTTACCTCTTAGACGCTGAAGCGAAAGATTATTCGGGAACTACCTGAAATCATTAAACAAATACCTGAAATTAATTTCACACATACATATTACGGCACGTAATGCCGCTATACAATGTACACCCACTTTTCACCATTTGTGTTATAAGTCCCATGTAATAGGGGGTGAGCCTATTGCCATATACTGGACACAATTCCAGAGTCCGTGCTACTACCGAGAAATTTTCGAAAATCTGAAAAAAAGACTCGGCCTACGAGGCAGAATCCGTATTTTCTAGACGTTAAAGCGCATTTTTCATTGCACCTACATAGGTCCCAAAAGATTTTAAAGTGCAACAGAAACAAATAAACAATTTTCGACTTTTTCTTCTAAAAAATAGAGTGCAATTTCGATTGCATCGATTTCAAAAGGGTTTCAAAATTATGACAATTCAATCAGAGTGTGATTTTTACTTTTTAGTTTGACTTAGGGGCCGCTTTTAGGGGTCGCTTTTAGGGGTCGTGTTAGGGGGTCTATCAAATACTATTATAGGGGGCACGTATCAACTGAAAAGCTTTTAACTTTAATAAGATTTTTGGTGAAGTCCCGGGTTCGATTCCCGGGTTGAGTGAAAAGGGTGTTTTGAGACACTTCAGAGTAGGTACTTGGTAAGTTAAAGATTGTTGAATTTTGTAGTTTACATTTCTCGAAAATATATGCTAAATAATAAATATATTTTTATTTAGTTTGAAAACTATGTGTTATGACTATAAGTGTGATTTTCCACCAGAAATGTGCTATGTAGCTATGCTACGAAGATGTAATAGGTAAGCTGTGAAACTATATGACCGTTTCCACTGATACTAAGCTATGTAGCTGTGCGAGGAAGATGCGCAGCTCGAGTATGCGATGTATCGATAGTAAGAATTTTTTTATTATCCAATGAATGAGGCGAGGGTAGTGTTAGAGTCTTACTGACTAAAAACCACCCCGTTCCTACTCCTGCTTTTCGAGCCGGAGCCTCGGTAAACCCGCTAGTTAGTCCGCAGGCTCAGAAATATGCATCTCTACCTACCGCTGCGAGGATAAAAAGGCGTGCCAATATGTAATATGAAATACCTATTATTAGGGGTTATTAGGGGTATTACAGGGTTTTTTTCGGTTTTTCGAAAATTTCTCAGTAGTAGCACGGAGTCTGGAATTGTGTCCAGTATATGGCAATAGGCTCGCCCCCTATTACATGGGACTTATAATACAAATGGTGAAAAGTGAGTGTACATTGTATAGCGGCATTACGTGTCGTAATGTGCGCCTCTGCCTACCCCTTCGGGGATAAAAAGGCATGCCAATATAATAAAATATGTATTATTAGGATTTCTTAAATAACAACAATTCGATTATAAAGCTGCAAATTGTGATTACCATCAAATTTCATTCATTTATAGAGTCTTTAATGATAGATGCTAATGATTTCTTAATGATACTCCGAAATTCCAAGAATTCTATAAATAAGTAGCTGTGTAAGTGTGGGAGCCATGCTTCGGCACTGCTGGGCCGGCTCGACCGGAGTGATACCACGGCCGAGCAGACAACCGACGTGAAACAACGCTTGCGTTGTATGAGTCCGGTTACCGGAGCATCAATTCCCCCTCTTCCCAAACCTCGATTTCCCTTAAATTCCTGACCCCTAAAATGTCGGCAACGCACTTGTAAAGCCTCTGGTGGTTCAAGTGTCCATGGGCAGCGGCGATTGCTTACCATCAGGTGATCCGTCAGCTCGTTTACCGGCTTATACCATAAAAAACGTGTACTTCTGTATACACCTTTATAAAATAAAGGGTGTGATATTATTAAGGTGTTTTACACAACCTCCCCTAAGTTAAAAAGGTGAATGGACTCATTGTTTTTTAAGTCCTAAGCTATGTGTACCAATGAATATGATTGGTGGAAGCCAAACGCGTCCACAGCAACGTAGCATAGCACATCTCTGGTGGAAAAGCAGTCTTGTTCTCTGGAATTTTGCCTACTTTATCCAAAAACCCAGAATCGATTACAAACATTTCCCTACACACACACAATGTCACGCCTTTTATCCCCGAAGGGTAGGCAGAGATGCACATTACGGCACGTAATGCCGCTATACAATGTACACCCACTTTTCACCATTTGTGTTATACGTCCCATGTAATAGGGAGTGAGCCTATTGCCATATACTGGACACAATTTCATACTCCATGGTACTACTGAGAAAGTTTCGAAAAACCGAAAAAACACCAATAATACTTTGCCTAACCCGGGAATCCCTTATCCGGCAGTCGCACTTGCGACCACTCGACCAACGAGACAGTCTTACATTTCTCTACTTTTATCCGAATTCAATAATTGTTTTCTCACTACACCAAGTAATAAAATAATACCAGTTTATCATGGTCTGGCTTTGTTTGATCTCTCCTTAGATTTACCAGTCAGTTTATACTGGAGAACATATGGAGTTTCTTGCTCGTTCTTCTCCATAGGAATCTACACTTTGGAACGAGCAAATAGACCAACTAGAGGACTGACCGACCTAATTATTATTATACTTGCTTTGACGTTCAAAAGTGCCTTCCTGGTCTATTTGAAATAAATGATTTTGACTTTGACTTTGACTGGTTTATTTTAAACAAAATCACATCGTGGTATAATAATCTTGGAAAAACATAATTCTCGTAAAGGTATGAAAATTAAAAATCTATTTAATCCGTCAGTTAGGTAATGAAAAAAAATATTAGACACGTATTTTTTTATTTTGTCATATAAGATAACAATACTTAGGTAACTTAGATTTTTAAAAAGAGTAACGATGGAGTTTCTTGATTGTCTTCTCCATTCGAAACTACACTTTGGAACGAGCGCCTAGCTTCACTGACAGACAGACTGACGGACAATTCAATTTGACGTTTCAAAAGTGCCTTATTTAGGATTAATTGAAATAAATGCTTTGACTTTGACTTTGATAATACCAATTAAAGTTATTTTCTCTACTGCTACTCTACTCTGCTAGTAGCAGCGACAGTCGCCGCGTCGTGTGTCGCGGAATGCTGCTCATGAATATGAGCCTCTAGCATGGCTTGAAACTAGTCGAGTTCCTCGTCAAACAGTTACGTGAGTAAGCCGATAACATTATAATTAATTTAGTATGTCTCACGAAAGTTATAATAAAATCATATCCTATTCTTCATCACTTTCAGTAGTAACAAAATAAAAATAAAATGAATTATTTATGCGCTGTTAAACGAAATTGTGATTGCAATTTATGGATTTGGCAAACGAGCACCTAGCTTCACTGACGGATAAACTGACAGACTATTATTTATTTCTTTATTTAGTTGACATTTCAAAAGTACCTATTTATGGTTTAATTGGAATATAAATGATTTGACTTTAACTTGGGACTTTCCCATTTATTATGTATTATTAAACAATTTTATTAAGATTGCTCCGTTGGTTTGTTTGTGTCAAATTTAATAACTGCAATTCTATTTTTAGGTAACCTCACTCACACCACGAAACACAACGCAAACGTTGTTTCACATCAGTTTTCTGTAAGGCCGTGGTATCACTCCGGTCGCTTTTCCTTTAGGTAGTTTTATCATTGACATCCACAACCTATTTTTTCGTTTCAAAGTAACAATCAGGTGACAGACCACTGCTGGACTATGAGCCTCCTCTACATAAGAGGGTTTGCCATAATCTCCGCAGGCAGGCGGGTTGGAGATCGCAGTGTAAAAGGTTCAGGTTTATCAGAGAGCGCTGCTGCACGGTCTCTGTCTAATGTGTAGTCCCTTAGTCGGGTATATGACACCCGCGGGAAGAGTAGGGGTGGTAACTAAATGAATCTAGCATTTTATATTGTTAGTCTATCCATACTTAATAAATGAATTTAAATTCTTGCAACATATCTTTAAAATACCATTTCAAATAACAAAAGAAGATCTCAATACTTATTTTACTACATAACGTACAAAGCTTCATGTACGAAACCATTGAAAAGTATACTCATAAACATGTGAATTAAGGTTTAAATTACCGTGGATATCAATATAAATGTAATGTAGGTTGAATTTATATAACAATTGTAGTATAAAAACCTCTTATATTGCTAGCTAGGCTCACTCATAGCGCGAACGAAAACGCGTGGCTCACAGCAAAAGAACTTACTACACAAAACTACACACAATCGGCTTAAAAACACATAAAAAACACACAAACTATATATCAAAACCTTCGTTATTAAATAAGGAACCGATTTATACAGAAAAACCTACCGATTTTCAGCGATCCACACCCGAAAACACCACTGAAAGCGCGTTCATTTCAGCTATGAAACGCCATATTGAAGTAACATTTTGCACAGAAAACCGCCTCAAATACACACTTTTAAACACAATTTTTCACTGTAAAAAACACTGAAATGTATTAGAAAATTAATGTATAATAAAATACGTGTATTAAACAGGGTTTTTTAAAGGTTTTTTCTATGTTTTTTTGAACGGGAGAGACGCATCCGTTCGTTCTGAATTCTCGTTCTACACTGGAAAGGTTCGATACTTAGGTGCTCGGAGTAGGGATAAGGGGTCTGCTTTTTGATGCGGTATTGTTTTTCAAAATGTTTATACATAAATGTGTTGTCTTTTAGTATAAGTGTTTTAAACTGACATGGTCACTAACGCTAGTATTAGAACTTGAGACGGGATGCTTACCATGTTTATGAGTTTTCGATATTTCGGTAGTGTTGCAAGCGCCATGATAACGGATGAAACTGGAAACGCTTTATATATTAAGTTTCAAATAAAGGCTTCAGTGAGTATTTTATTGAAATGTTTATTTCTATATGTATCTTCGAAGGATTATACCTATATACAATGTTATATTGTATATTATCAGTGTTATATAAGGAGTTCTAAAAGTAACTGCCACGGCTTCAATGGGAGGTAGTGTTGTGTTTGAAGATTACAATAGTGAAGACATTTCGTACCCTGGACCAGTTAACTCAATTTGAGAACATAAATAAGATAGAGAAACATTGACTCCACTCTGCATATAGTGGCGTTCCGTCGATAAAAACAATTGCTATCAATTGAGAAGTTGTTATTTATTAAAACGAATTGAACCCGCTACACGTTACGTGGCGGTCGGTTGCCCAACTACCGCACCAACCGTGCAGTTTATGTTAGTCTTCATATTATATTAGTATATGAAGAAAAATCCTTCTTAGTCTAACCCTTATAAAACACTAGCAAACCCGGCGAACTCCGTTTCGCCACCAATGATTTACTACATTTTCTTTGCTATAAACCTCACGGAGCCCGAGACCTTTCCAACGAATGCAAAACCGTGGAAATCGGTTCGTGCGTTCTGGAGTTATAGCGTCAGGAAGGAAAACCCGACTTATTTCTATATTATAGATTTTAATTACTAACATTCTGAGTCTCTAATCTACCCAAAACCAATTGTAAAAACGTATCCTACCGAATCACACTTCATACTAACTTACCTATTTCCCCCATCTCTAAAATGCCGCATCCATAGCACCCCTGCTCAAACTAACCTCCATGACAGACAAGGACAGAACACCGTGCGAGAGAGACGGCGAATCGGCGCGAACTCTCACACACATATCTATTAAAAATTATGTATTATTATTATTATAACGTAGTCATTTATTATTTATATATTTATTTTTAGATATTATATAACATATTTTTATCCCTATATACAATGTAAGATCTACTTTTCACCATTTGTGTTATAAGTCCCATGTAATAGGGGGTGAGTTCATTGCCATATAGAAGGCTCAATTCCAGATTTTTTTGAGGGGAAATAGTGACTTCTCCCGCCTTGGGCGAGTGAGAGGGAGTGTCAGACTCTTACTGACTAAAAACCACCCCGTTCCTACTCTTGCTTTTCGAACCGGAGCCCTGGTATACCCACTAGGTAGTATGCAGCTGAGTATCTCTTATGAGGGTTAGGAGTTGTTGGGGAATCAGGGATTTGAAAGATTGGGAAGGTAATTCGACCTCCGGTAAATCCATGTCAAAGTCAAAATTATTAATTTCAAATAGACCGATTCAAAAGTGCCTTCCACTTTTGAATGTCAAAGAAAATTATAAAAAAAAAACAAAGTGTCTGTCTGTCGGACAGCTCGGGCACCTCAACGCAAGCGTTGTTTCACGTCGGTGTACAGTTCGGCCGTGGTATCACTCCGGTCGAGCCGACACAGCAGTGCCGAAGCATGGCTCTCCCACATTTGGTCTAAGAATAGCTCTTGTCTTAAACTTTTGGCTACGCTACTACGGCGTAGTAAGTGCTACGTCATTCTACGTAGCACTGTCTACGAAATGCTACGTTTGTGTTAAAATTAGCTCTTAACGTAGCAATATCCTGTTTTTTTAAGGAGGGGAAATCATCCTATGACTTCTCCCGCCTTGGGCGAGGCGAGAGGGAGTGTCAGACTCTTACTGACTAAAAACCACCCCGTTCCTACTCCTGCTTTTCGAGCCGAAGCCCCGGTTAACCCGCTAGGTAGTCCGCAGCTCCGGATCAAGCATCAGCCCTACTGAGCCCCATCTGTGGTGGTCTGATGGCTCTTTAAGGCACGCGTGGAAACAAAAAAGATCTTGCCAAAGTCTGTGTTTCCTGATGGGTATAACCTGGGTGTCTTCAAAGCCCGAGTGAATAGGTTGCTTATGGACAGACGTGCTCCATCGTAGGCCGCATCATTACTTACCATCAGGCGAGATAGTGGACAAATGGGTCAACCATATTTTGCAATATAAAAAACCTACTTACTACAAATATTATTAGGATGCATAATATGGACATGTAATTTAAGAATATGTCAGAGGTGAGCCTCCTCTACATAAGAGGGTTTGCCATAATCTCCGCAGGCAGGCGGGTTGGAGATCGCAGTGTAAACGGTTCAGGTTTATCAGAGAGCGCTGCTGCACGGTCTCTGTCAAACATACGTCCCCTTCGTCGGGTATATGATACCCGCGGAAAGAATAGCGGTGGTGACAAATGTATTATATTTGCTTTGACGTTCAAAAGTGCTTTCCTGATCTATTTGAAATAAATAATTTTGACTTTGACTTTGACTTTGATTCTACGCTGCTGTTGCCTTATGACAAAGATACAGTTATATTCAATAACTAGGTGATGCTCTAGGTTTTGCTCGCGTTGATTACCAACTTTGTGACCAATAAAAATAGCCTAAGTTACTTCTTAGTACATCAGCAGAAAATCGGTCCTGCTATTTCAGAGATTAGCTGGAACAAATAGACAGACAGAAAAAAGTTGAAAATATAATATTTTGGTGCATGTATGGTATGTATATAATTATTTATTTATTTATATATTCAACTTTATGTACATGTATACAAAGGTGGACTTAATGTCAATTTGGTATTCTCTACCAGTCAACCTTGGGGTGATGCAGAGTAGGTGTAACAACAGGCATATATTGAAATAATATAACATAAACCAATTTATAATTATGTATATTCATTCATACACACGTAGTAAAAAGCAGTTATTTCAATATTACAAACAGCCTTCAATTTAAATTATTGTCTAGATGACATTTAATTTGAACACCAGTACTTACTCCCTATAGAATTAAAAGTCCCATTAATAAAATCAATCTACACATTGTACGACTCGGGAATCGATGTCAGACTACCTGTAGTGATGTATGTAGCGTCGTGCTTAAATTATGACTGCGCGACCTACGGCAATGTTAGGGAGCCGTGCAGCGCGCGGTAGTGGGTTTGATACTTGTGTCGTTTACAAGGTACTTTGTGTAAAGTCAAAGTCAAGTCAAAGTCAAAGCTTTTATTTCAATTAATCCTAAATTAGGTACTTTTGAAACGTCAAATTGAATTGTCCGTCAGTCCGTCCGTCAGTGAAGCTAGGCGCTAGTAAAAGTAACGTAGTTAAATTCACTGATCTAGCCAAAAATTTCGGAAATAATTTTGGCTTTTTTATGGTATAAGTCGGTAAACGAGCTGACGGATCACCTGATGGTAAGCAATCGCTGCCGCCCATGGACACTTCAATCACTAGAGCTGTTACAAATGCGTTGCCGGTTTTTTGGGGGGTTAGGAATTTAAATCCTTTTATCCCCGAAGGGGTAGGCAGAAGTGCACATTACGACACGTAATGCCGCTATACAATGTACACCCACTTTTCACCATTTGTGTTATAAGTCCCATGTAAGCCTATTGCCATTTTTAACCGACTTCAAAAAAAGGAGGAGGTTCTCAATTCGACCGTATTTTTTTTTTTTTTTTATGTATGTTAATCGATATCTCCGGCAGTTATAGACCGATTTGAGAAATTCTTTTTGTGTTTGAAAGAGTACGATGTCAGTGTGGTCCCATATAATTTTTTTTAAAGTCTGACCATAAATGTGGAAGATAATCCAGGGAACTCCTCAAAAATGAACAGAATGTGCTCTGCGTTTGAGTTTAAGTGATGTATATTAACTTATCTTTCTGAGTAACCATAAAATTCAGGACAGATAGTAGCATATCTGGTATAGAATGATGGGTAGCTTGATGTGCTGTCTGATTTACATGTGTATGTAGGTACCTAATCTGTTTGTGTTTGACAAATGCATATCTCTGGCAGTTATAGTCCGATTTGAGAAATTATTTTTGTGTTTGAAAGAGTACGATGGCAGTGTGGTTCCATATAATTGTTTTTAAAGTCTGGCCATAAATGTGGAAGATAATCCAGGGAACTTCTTAAAAATGAGCAGAATGAGCTCTGCGTTTACGTTGAATAGATGCATACTAGCTTATCTTTCTCAGTAGCCATAAAATTCAGGACAGATAGTAGCATATCTGGTATAGAATGATGGGTAGCTTGATGTGCTGTCTGAGTTACATGACTGTATACCTATGTGGGTATCTAATCTGTTTGTGTGTTTGACAACTAACTAAGTATGTAGCTTATGAACTGGTTATTGTTAGTTGTCGGCTCAGCAGATCATAAGTAAGGGTATCAGGTTAATATACATTTGAAAATAATGTAATTATGCGTCAATATGGATAGATATTAATATTATTCATTTAAACGGCGCTGTCTCATATGAGCAGCGCGTTTAATAGGTCGACCCATACTCAAATAAGTTATTCACTAAAAATCAAGAAATAAAAAACAATTTTAACAAAAAAACCGACTTCAAAAAATAAATATTCCAAAACAAATTAATATGCACTAAAAAGTAAAAGAAATAATTGCGTATTTTTCAACAACTTAATAGATCAACTAACTTTACTAACTCATCACACACATTATAATGTAAGTAGGTACAATTATTGTTATTTTTGGAGTCGGTGTCAGCCTAGGAAACGCCAACAACTAGCACGGCACGGGCGGAGTGGTGGTTGAGTACCTACTTACAACTGGTGTAAAACTGTAATGTTTTGTTGTGATAATAGGTAAATAACAAACCTATCTTAGTTGGCTGACACCGACTCCAGAAGTAACAATAATTGTACCTACTTACATTATAATGTGTGTGATGAGTTAGTAAAGTTAGTTGATCTATTAAGTGGTTGAAAAATACGCAATTATTTCTTTTACTTTTTAGTGCGTATTTATTTGTTTTGGAATATTTATTTTTTGAAGTCGGTTTTTTTTTGTTAAAATTGTTTTTTTATAAAAAAAATACTTAATATGTAACAGTATCAAAATTTTCTGCGCAGTGTATACGATCGATCGCCGACCCGAAGATTACCGAACAATACCGAAGTAACACGAAGCACTTACATTTAGTTAAACTTTAGTTTACATTCAATTGTTTTCTATACGATACAACTAAATACTTATACCATCACTAGAGGACTGACCGACAGACAGACGTTATTAATATTATTATATTTGCTTTGACGTTCAAAAGTGCCTTCCTGGTCTATTTGAAATAAATAATAATTTTGACTTTGACTTAATATAAAAATCATAGTAAAAAAAAACACGATTTCAGTGTTTTTTTTTTTTTTTGAGGGACATATATCGTCTAATGCATTCTTCCGCCTTGGTTGAGGCGAGAGGCAGGGGTTTTTTTTTATGGAATAGGGGCAAACAAGCAGACGTGTCACCTGATGGTAAGCGATCAGCGCCGCCCATGGACACTTGCAATACCAGAGGAGTCCTTTTATCCCTGAAAAGTTAGACAGAGGTGCACATTACAGCACGTAATGCCGCTGTACAATGTACACCCACTCTTCACCATTTGTGTTATAAGTCCCATGTAATAAGGGTGAGCCTATTGCCATTTACTAGGCACAATTTCAGACTCCGTGCTACTACTGTGCTGTGAGTGTTTGAAAATTAAAATACTAAATAAAAATTATTAATTTTATGATATTTTTTTCATAAAATTAAGTGCCCAGTATATGGCAATAGGCTCATCCCCTACTACATGGGACTTACAACATAAATTGTGAAAAAGTGTGTGTAAATTGTATAGCCGCATTACGTGCCATAATGTGTGAGGCACCTACCTACCTATCCTTTTGGGGAAAAAAGGCATGACGATATATAAAAAAAAAACTATATTTAAAAAAAACAAAAATCAATGAACGCTCCCTCCTCTCTCCTATAAGTGAAGAGCATCAATCACAATTTCAGTATGTAAAATGTCATGTTTTTCAATGCACGGTGGCGGCCCCTAGTGACGCCACACGTAATAATATTACACAGATTAAAACACAATCTCTAGTGGGACTCATTTGCGGGTCCGACTTCGCGTTTTATGTACACTCGGTAACACAAGTGTTTAAGTCTTTGACTGCCAATAGAAAACTGTTGAAGCATAAGTGTAGCCAGGGGTTTTGGGAGTTCAAACCCCCCCCCCCCCCGAAAAGTTAAGATAAAATTTAAGTAGCTAGTAACTGGTTATATCTATACTTACTTATACTTATACTTATATACACTTATATATAATATACGAGTATATATTTATATATATAATATTATATCGAGCTGAAGAGTTTGTTTGTTTGATTGTTTGTTTGTTTGTTTGAACGCGCTAATCTCCGGAACTACTGGTCCGAATTGAATCATTCTTTTTGTGTTGGATAGTGCATTTATCGAGGAAGGCTATAGGCTATAAAACATCACGCTATGACCAATAGGAACCGAGCAGAGCGGGCGAAAGTAGCTAGTTAGCATATATTCTCATGGATGAAGGAAGTATTATTCGTTTAACTTTCTTGAACCCCTCCCGATACTAAAACCTGGCTACGCCTATGTGTTAAAGGCAAATCCTCCGCTAACGTCGGTCACCGGTGACCACCACGGCGTTCAATGTGTTGATTTGTTGTTTTTTTTTATGGTATAAGCCGGTAAACGAGCAGACGTATCACCTAATGGTAAACAATCGCCGCCGCCTGTGGTCACTTGAAATACCAGAGGCGTGGCAAGTGTGTTGCCGGCCTTTTGGGGGTTAGGAATTTACGGGTTGTTGGTAAATCGGGGATTCGGAAGGGGTGTAATTAGGCCTCCGGTACGTCCACGACCACGGTCCACCCAAGACGAGAAAAGTTATTGAATAATTTTCCCCTTTGAAAAAGAAAAAAATGTCTGAACAATAAAAAGCTGAAAACCACAACAAAATCAGTTCAGCCCAAACTCGTGATAATCGCGCACAAACATACATGTATGTATGCATACAGGTCAAACAGCAACAACAGGCAAACTCCTTTTTGTTTGAAGTCGGTTAAAAATGTAATGCCTGAGGTATGTAGGTAAATGTACTAATTTACATATAATCAATTACTTTGTACCTATCTCATTTTAAGTGAACTATGTATTGTTCTTGTGAGAATAAATTTCTAACCTAAAAATACTCCGGTATTTGTGTTTCAATAATCGTCGCATGATCCACAATGACTTGTGTCGCTGACTGTCCCGCCGCCCCTCGCAAACAAGGGCGCTAAGGGCAGCCCCTTTATTTTTAATTGAGTGACAGCGCACAGGGGCGGACTACGGAGTATTTGTGGTAGCATAATATTCCGTGTGGCGTTGGTCGAGATATAGATTCTTAAACAAAACTTTTCCCCACACTAGGATTTCCTCCTGTGTCGTGGGTGCGTTTACAAACATATATATTACACACAGACCCGAAAAAACAATTTGTGGATCACACAAAGAGTTGCGTTCGGGAATCGAACCCGCTACACGTTGCGTCCAGCTACTTGCCCAGCCTGGGCAGGGTGCCTTTCATCCCCGAAGGGGTAAGTAGAGGTGCAAATTACGGCACGTAATGCCGCTGTACAATGTACACCCACTTTTCACCATTTGTGTTCCAATTCCCATGTAATAGGGTGTGAGCCTATTGCCATATACCGAACACATTTCCATGGTGCTACTACTGAAAAATTTTTGAAGAACCGAAAATACCCCAATAATACTTGGCCCAATCCGGGAATCGAATCCGAGACCCCTTGCCCGGCAGTCGCACTTTAAACCACTCGGGCAACGAGGCAGTCGTTTCAATTACTTTAAACGTAACGTAAACTCGTATTTAGGATACTAAATACACCCCTGGCCACCAGATTTTGTCATGAATCAAACGTCGGTAAGCCAATTACAACGCACAACGCATGCATGACTGGTTTATCAACATGGCGCCCTCTGATAACAGATTATACTAACTTATTCATTTTACATTCATTTAAATAGAAATACAATAAAACGTAAAGAAAGTCAGCTGTCTAGTGGCAAGGTAGAATGTCTTTTTTTTTGAGGGAGGAAAATCATCCAATGACTTCTCCCGCCTTGGGTGAGACGGAAGGGAGTGTCAGACTCTTACTGACTAAAAACCACCCCGTTCTTCCTCCTGCTTTGAGCCAGAGCCCCGGTAACCTTTTACGTTGTACGCAGCTCCGGAAAAGTACAATATCTTGGAACTTATGTCAGTGCCTCTCGCGAATGTAAGAGCCCGAAGTAATAAAAGATTTGAATCCAAAATTACGATACTTATACCCAGGTGGCTTAATATTAAAAAAAAATACATTAATTCTAAAGATCTAATTTCGGCGATAAATGACTGTACTACTCATACACATTAGACAGAGACCGTGCAGCAGCGCTCTCTGATAAACCTGAACCTTTTATACTTACTTGGGTACTAATTTTCATCTTGGCTAGATGCTCCCTCCCTTATATTTCTACGTTCGCATTTTTGTGTTTTGCTTAAAAGCGTCATCTGTTGGTTGATTGCATTATTGTGCCGGTAGATGTCGCTACAACAAGTCAAGTGTTTTCATTACTGAAGGAAAGATGTCACTATGTTCAAAAGTTTAAATCTTATGAGGGCTAACGTTTTTTATTTGACACTAAAATAGAGTTAAGTCCTGTTTCTTTGTCTAAGGGTGCTACATTATGGTAAGCATCCACAGGCCCGCATCGCACGCAACGGATTTTAGTTTGTCTTGTATAGAAACTCATACAACTGCGTCCACTGATCCGCATCGTACGGATCGCTCATCGGCAATGCCTACATGCGATGCGTACTGATGACGTCATACGGAATGCGTGGGATGCGTGCAACGCTTCTTCAGGAGTAATTTCATCACAAATATCAGATTAAGACACAACAAAACACAATTTTTCTTACTTAAATCTTTTATTATAAGCTCTTACAAAACAAAACAATAAATTATTTAATCCCCCCCACTACCCTCCATGAAGCGTGGATATGAACATCACAGTATCTGCGGGTTGCAGCTCATAGTCCAGCTCTCCGTATAACTCCCAGTCGGTGTCATTTATGAGGACTAGGATACCAGGTCTTACTGAGTCTCCCTGTAAGATAATACAATCATCATTAATTATTATGTTATCGGCTTACTCACGTAACTGTTTGACGAGAAACTCGACTAGTTTCAGTAGCAGCGACAGTCGCCGCGTCGTGTGTCGCGGAATGCTGCTCATGAATATGAGCCTCTAGCATGGCTTGAAACTAGTCGAGTTCCTCGTCAAACAGTTACGTGAGTGACTCGATAACATAATAATTAATTTAGTATGTCTCACGAAAGTTACAATAAAATTACAATCATCATGTCAACTTTTTTAATTTGACATGGTAACTAGAATGAACTATTCATGTGTGAACATGGAACTTGCAACAGTGCCGAAATATCGGAAACTCATAGACATAAATAAACATAGTAAATATCCCGTTTCAAGTTCTAATGTTGGCATGTATTGTACAGAGATTTGTTGCTCTTGGCCACCGGTAGCTACTGCTTTTATATTTTGAACTATTTTTTTTAATAATTAATGAATTTTAAAAAACGTATTGAAGAAGTATGGTAAATACATGAATAGAAACAAAGTTAAGATTAAAAAAAAACATGATCTTCGGCTTAACCCCTACACAGATTAAAATACATGATACATACTTATGTAGTCTTTTACCTGTAAAAATAACTCCTCTCTTTCTCTAAGTAAGTTCTCTTTGATCCACAATAATAATTCTTTAATAGTCCATTTATCGCTCTGGCAATCCGGTTTAAACTTTTTTAGAGGTGGCAACTCCACTTCCCTTTTCTTAATTTTGTCAAATAGCAACTCTGCACCTCCCCCGAAATGTATGTTGAGTTTTAATGTTTCTGCCATTTCTTTTTGTTACTGTAATAAAGATATGTTAACATAAATTATATGTTATGTGTGTAAGTGTCCTATTATCAGTGACTTGACTCTGGTACGGTTTCACCCGCTCTGCTCAGCTCCTATTGGTTGTAGAGTGATGTTTTATAGCCTATAACCTTCCCTTATAAATGGACTATCCACCACAAAAATAATTATTCAAATCAGACAAGTAGTACCGATACATATATAAGATTGACTGTGACACAATATACAGCTGTTAAATACTGTCTATCCATACTCTTCCAGTGCTTATCCACCAGTGAGGTGCTTTGTAGCTATGCTATGAAGATGTAATAACTAAGCTGTGAAACTATGAGACCGTTTCCACTGATACTAAGCTATGTAGCTGTGCAAGGAAGTTGCGCAGCTCGAGAATGTGATGTATCGATAGTAGAGAAACCATCCATAAATCATCCATAGCACACATCTATAGCATGCGTCTTTCCATATAAAAAACCTAGCTTAGCTGAGTCTAGTCTAGCTATGTGTACCGATGAATATGATAAGTAAAAAACAGTAATTTTAATAGAATTGGAACTTCTATGATTTATTATAATATCGGAAACTCATAGAAATTGAAAAACATGGTCTATTATAGTATCGGAAACTCATAGAAATTGAAAAACATGGTAAATATCCCGTTTCAAGTTCCAATTATAGTGTTAGTGACCATGTCAGTTTAAAAACTTATAGTCATTTTAATATTACAAACAGTCACTGAATCTTGTTAAAATTTTGCATATAGTTCGGAGTATTTTTTTTTTTTTTTTTTTATATTGAATGGGCCGACGTTTGGCCGCTATCTCGCCTGATGGTATAATGGCCCATAAGCAACCTATTCACTCGGGCTTTGAAGACACCCAGGTTATACCCATCAGGAAACACAGACTCCGGCAAGGAGTTCCACTCCCTAGCAGTTCGCACAAGGAAGCTTGAAGCGAAGCGTTTCGTATGAAGAAAGATATAGTCAATAGACTACACTTTGGCTTTGGCCGTGTATAAAAGCCATATTTTTTCAATAACAAACTTTCGAAAACATGATTCATACTATACCGATATGTATTGCAAAGAAACACATTATAGAACTTACCTTAAGACTAATATTGTGTAAATATAGAATAATAAATGTTTTACACTTTACTTATTCTTATAATAATTGTTTTATTTCTTGTTTATGTTCACGATCACATCATAACATTGCGTTTCTTTGAGGTTATGTTTTATGTCAAAATCACAAACGTCAATAAAACGTTTTGTTACGTCTTTGGTGACATTTTCAAATAATAAGATTTTTTTAATTATAGGTAAACCTGTAAACGAGCATACGGATCACTTGATGGTAAGAAATCGGTACCACCCATGCACACCCGAAATACTTAAGCGTTATAACGGCTTTACCGGCCTTTTTAGGAATAGGAATTGTGTCCGTTACGAATGCGCGGCCATGGCGATTTATTATAAAAATCTATGCCAAGTTTTTGTAATAATTATTTGTAAATTTCGATTCCCAAAAGCTTAAATTAGTCAAAGCTATGGTTAAAAAATTATCCTTATAATTTTTTATCGAAATGTAGGAATAGAAACGGGGTAATTTACCTAAAGTCATTGGATGATTTCTTCCGTCAAAAAGGGTATTAAATAGGTTTAAACACATTATAGGTTAAAAAAAAAAAAACAACAGAATAGCAAAAGTCGTAACATTTTATTATAGTCATTAAACTACTAAGTATGCACAGCACACTTTAAACCATTCCTACCAACCACTCCTAAACCGTCTCTTAGTTAAGAGTAGCTTATTTGTACTTTTAGGTGTCACTTAAGGTAAGCGTCCACAGGCCCGCATCGCACGCATTCCGTATGACTCAATTCTCAATTCTTTATTGCTTGCCATAATGTATTACAGGTTGTTGGTATATAGATATTAGTCACAATTATGGACCCTGTCGGGCACAGCAAAATAATAAAATACCTAGTAGGAGAGAGGAGGAAGAGCACTGTGTTTATATTCTATGTATTATTAGTTAAGTAGTTAGTCATTTGGAGTTTTTTTTTTTATATGTAACTATTATTTTGTTTATTTATTTCGTAATTTTCTTTATTTTATATTAGGTTTTCTAATGGGATGGTTTGTATTTTTTATTTGTTAATATAAGTATGTATGTAGATGTGTAATAGTAGGTATATAGCTTTTATTTCTCATTTGGGTATTCGTTTATACTGTAGTAACATTTGCTTATAAGGAAATCTTTTAGTTTATTGATAAAAATGGAATATTTCTTTAATTTTTTTATTTTTTCCGGTAGTTTATTGTATATTTTTATGGTCATGACAAAAGTACTATCAGAGTGCATTTTTAGACGTGACGTTGGTAGATTTAGCCTATTTTTATGCCTTAAAGAAATTTTTGTTTGTAAGTCCTCTCTTTTTGTAAATAATTCTGGGTACATACGCACAAACTTACAAATTTCAAATATATAGAGGCAGGGTAGGGATAAGATTTTGAGTTCCTGAAAGTGAGGTTTGCAACTGTCGGTGTCTTCAATATCTATACTTATAATAAATCTGTAGAGAGGTCAATTCTGTACATGAAATATATTTCCAAAATAACTATCAGCGGGTGATTAGTGATCGATACTGACGCCAAAAATGCAATCAGAAAAATTTTTGTCTGTCTGTCTGTCTGTCTGTCTGTCTGTCTGTCTGTCTGTCTGTCTGTATGTTCTTTATAGAAACAAAAACCACTCGACAGATTTCAACGAAACTTGGTACAATTGTTCTTCATACTCCTGGGCAGGTTATAGTATACTTTTCATCACGCTAGGATCAATAGGAGCAGAGCAGTGAAGGGAAATGTTGGGAAAACAGGAGAACTTACTCAATTTTTAAAGCTTTCGTCGTGTGTGAAGCCTTAATGGTTAAAGCTACACAGAAATCATGTATGACGGAAATGTTCTCCTTAAAATTGTTTAAAAAATATTCCACGACAGCAAATGTCTATCTTTTATGGTTGACTCACAATAACACGTATAACTCTCGGTAACTTAGCAGTTCGGAGCTTACTGATTATATTTGTCTACTCTTACGTTTATAACACTATCATTCATTCATTCATTCATTCATTCATATTATAATAAATCTGTAGAAAGGTCAATTCTGTACATTGAAAATATTGAAAGAATAAATAACAGGGGGTGTTACTGGATCGATACCAAACCCAAATATGTGATTAATTTTTTTTTTGTCTGTCTGTGTGTATGCTCAGGCATCACCTGAAAACTAACGGTTCGATTTCGATGAAGCTTGGTATATTTATACCTTATTATCCTGTGCATAAAATAGGATACTTTTTATCCTGGAAAAATACGTAGAAAAAAATTTTGTTAGTTGGGTCCAATAGATATTTATAAGATGTCATTGTCAGAGTTACTCAAAATGGAGAAATAAAACATCCACGCGAAGACCGACATCCGCGCGGACGGAGTCGCAGGCGGAAGCTAGTTTAGTAATATTCTAATTAGTTTTTTTGCAGGGTAAATAGCGTGACGTCATCAGTACGCATCGCATGTAGGCATTGCCGATGATTGCCTTATATTTTCTTATATCTTCCACGCTCGCTCTTCCGCGCACTGTTATCTAGACATGTACATAGTCTAGATAATTTATTCTTTTCCATGGGGTAATGCCGACAAAGCGACTACTTTTACAGGTAGGAGTCAAATGAGTGTCGTGCTGCGGGGTGACCCTACGATCACACACCTACCCACAATATTATGTTTTTCTTTTATTATGTTCTTTTTAATTGTTATCATTTATTTTTATTTTGTTAAATTGGTATTCTAATATCTAAAATATATGTATGTATGTTTATTTTAATATTCTGTTTATTTATTTTTATTTATTCTGTTAATTTTTATTTTACTATATTACTTTTGTGTTTTGTTTTGTGCGTTGTCTCCGTCCGTGGGTCACTGCAAAGGGTGCCAACTGAAAACCAGTGCTGGGTACTTTCGGTGCCCAGCTCATACTGAGGTGGCAACCCTTTTGGCTTGGGCACGTTGCCACCTTGTTTTTTTTACCTGTTGTGTGTTTGTATGTTTTTTTTTTTTATATATATAATTTAAATAGTGCACTTTTTTGTGTTTTTTGAATGTATTAATTAATTTTACCACTTTTTTTTTTCTATTTTGTGTTTTGTTTTGGTGCATCGTGCCCGGTGCCGAATAAATGATTTTTCTTTCTTTCTTTCTTTCATGATGCGGTCCGTACGATGCGGATCAGTGGACGCAGTTGTATGAGTTTCTATACAAGACAAACTAAAATCCGTTGCGTGCGATGCGTATGATGCGGGCCTGTGGACACTTATCTTAGCTAAGAGGTCCCTTAAAATTTAGGAGTGGTTCATAGAAACGGGTATAAATTAAATTAATTATGTTAAACGGTTTATTCATGTAACTGTTTGACAAGGTAACTCGACTAGTTTCTAGCCATACTATTTCTAGAAATTTAGCTAGAAAAAATGGAAAATTAAGTAGTTCATCAAATTTATGAATGAGAGTATGACTGCCTCGTTGGTCGAGTGGTCGCAAGTGCGACTGCCGAACAAAGGGTCTCGGGTTCGATTCCCGGGTCGGGCAAAGTATTACTAGGCTTTTTTCGAATTTTCGAAAATTTCTCGGTAGTAGCACGGAGTCTGGAATTCTGTCCAGGATATGGCAATAGGCTCACGCCCTATTACATGGGACTTATAACACACATGGTGAAAAGTGGGTGTACGTTGTATAGCGGCATTACGTGCCGTAATGTGCACCTCTGCCTACCCCTTCGGAGATAAAAGGCGTGACGTTGTGTGTGTGAGTGTGATTATTTTTGAATACATATTTTATTGTATTGAAAAGTTGTAACAATTAATTATTTTGACCCCTATTGTCGAGTTAGCTCATCAAAAAACTACATGAATAGTCCATAAAACATGGAAATGAATGTGGAAGCCAAGTTCCCAACATGATTCTACCGACACAGGCATTCAGCGAAGGGGATGGAGTTCTTTTTACTGCTGGCGAAGAATCGGATGGTGTCCCGCAGCGCGTGGGGGAAGTAGGGGGCGTCGATGACTCGGGACAGGGAGCTGTAGCAGGGACCCAGCGCCCAGCGGATGCGGCGGTGCTTGTCTTCTGACTGCGGGGAGAGATACAATCAAATTCATGATCAATCATATTATTGTAACTGAGTGAGACACATACTAAATTAATTACTATGTTATCGACTTACTCACGTAACTGTTTGACGAGAAACTCGACTAGTTTCAGTAGCAGCGACAGTCGCCGCGTCGTGTGTCGCGGAATGCTGCTCATGAATATGAGCCTCTAGCATGGCTTGAAACTAGTCGAGTTCCTCGTCAAACAGTTACGTGAGTAAGCCGATAACATAATAATTAATGATAAATGATATTTATTTTTGCAAATAGGTTACAATGTAACTCTTTTACACGTCAATCTCTTAAATAACTAGATGAGGCCGGCATTTCCTATCCGACTACTCTGAGAAGAAATGCCGAAACAAACTGAGGTCATTGACCTCTTAATATTAGTGATGTTTAGGATCTGTCTTGGTACTCGAGGTTTATAAGACGCTTCTCATGCATGAGTGTGCCGTGTGCGGGTTCGATTCCCGCACAAGGCAACTCTAATGTGTACTAGTTTCAAGCCATTACGGGATTCTTGGTCATAAGTAGAGCTACAAAGTCGATACTTAATATCGATTTAATAGGTAAAACAACAATACTATAATTGGAACTTAAAACGGGATATTTACCATGTTTTACCACTTGCAACAGTGCCGAAATATCGGAAAGTCATAATAATTGAAAAACATGGTAAATATCCCGTTTAGTTTAGTTAGTAATAAAACACTTGGCTAGGATGACCTTAATGAGCCCCAGCGCACTAAGCACAGTATTGGCGAGTATCCACGCGGCGGCGTGTTGTTCTCCAGCGCGCTCCATGAGGATGGGGAACAGCTTGCCGGCCACGTCGCGGGCCAGCGCGCTCCGCTCCGAGAGCCCGGCCGCGCTGAAGGTAGCGTCTACGTACGCTTGGATTAGCGAGGCTGGGTCTTTTATAGACTGGAATAAAAGAAATTTTACTTAATATTTGATGCACGACGCACCGTGCGGGGTCCGAGGCCCAAGGAAGGAAATGCCGCGACGCAAGCACGCTGCATGCAAGCGGCAAAAACCACTCGCCGAAAACAACGGTCGAGCGCAGTTCGTTTTTCTTTTTTGTTAATGTTTCTATTAATTATTTAACCCGCCATTGGTGACGTGTATTTGTCTTACTGACATAAAATGGCATAGAAAGGACATAAAAATAAAACGCTCGCATTGCTGTTCCGGGGTGGACTAATGGTAGAGGGCGTGTAGTAAGGCAGCTACTCGAAATCGCAACCTAATTCGATAAACAGTTTAAAAATTTTTATTTGTTTTTAAATTACCCGGTCTCATAGACATATAGGTCACCAATGGCGGGTTAACAATTATACTCGGTTACATATTTTCATTGTGAATTAAAAGACACTTACAAAATAACAATTGAATGCAGTTCGTTCTATTAAGGACGCGTTCTCATAATTGATAGGTATCGAATCGCATCACTACATTGACACGACTCTCGACAATACACACATACGCACGGATAGCTGCGGAAATTATGACTTATACTTTGAAAGTTTTAATATTTTCTTACTTTCTTTTTTAATATTTTTATATTGTTTAGTGCGTGCGTAGACTCAAATGTTTTGTGTTATCTGATATTCAATTCAATTCCACTGGATGTAACTTACGGACGACAAGAGAAAAGTGTGCCGAATTTGGGCTCCGATTATTCGATTGGTGTAATTTTCATAGTTTTCGGAAAGTAAGTGGTCAAAATCAAAAATCAAATGGTGCCAACGCAAAACTAACTTTTTACATGCTTTTATTTAACTTCATATGTAAAGAATGTATGTATGTATGTGTGTTTGTTTGTTTGTATGTTTCAATGTAACCAACCTCTTCCAACTCGATTTTTACCCATTTTAAACGGACCGATTTCGTTCAAACTTTGTAGACTTATTTATAGACCGGTGGCAAATTAATATCTCGTAGAAATTAATCGAGGATCTAGAATCCCTGACGTGGACACTTAACAGCCCAGATGAACCTGAAGAGATATGAATATACTATCTTAAGAAAAGTTGTTCAGCGTGATGAGCACTTTTTAGCGACATGCGAAAATCAAGGATCTAGAATCCCTGACATGGACTCCTAACAGCCCAGCTGAACCTGAAGAGATTTGAATATACTTTCTTAAGAAAAGATATTCAGCGTGATGAGCACTTTTTCGCCATATCTTTTATACGATTTATTCTCATAACAATACTAAATTTTCCGCCCACTGTTAGGATTAATATTAAAATTATTGTTAGAATTAATATTACAGACCCGAAAACCATAAAAAACTGTCAAAAAAATTTTTTGGCGCTATCTAGGAATTTAATTTTCACTCCGTATTCGATATTAGCGACCCCAAAAATCACAACAATGACACTCATGTCGAAAAATTAATATATTTATGTCGGCGCCATCTTGAACTTGATTTTCACTTTATATTCGCTATAAGCGACCCCAATAACCATGAAAATGACACTCATGATGGAAAGTTGGCAAATCTTGTCGGCGCCATCTTGGATTTTGATTTTGACTCCATATTCGTTATAAGCGACCCCAAAATGGGTGGCACGAAGAAACGTTTTCTGTACCATTTCTATGGCATTTTTATATTTCTCATAAAAGGGACACCATATGGGTACTGCGTATTCTAACTGGGAACGGATAAGTGTTTTATATAGAAAGAGGTAAGTAGAAGGTTTCCTGAAGTCCTTACATGAACGCATGACAAAACCATACATCTGTAAGGCTTTGTTAACTCTGTTGTCGACATGGGCATCTAAATGTAATTTACAGTCCAGTAATACGCCAAGATCACGTGCACACTCAGTTTCATTTAATTTTGTGTTGTTCAGAATATACTGGAAATTAATTGATGTTTTGTTTTTAGTGAAAGATATAAAAAAAACATTTAGGAAAACTAAGATGGAGTTTATTGACAAGACAATACTGTGAAAGTCTGCATAAATCCTCTTGAAGCAGTAAGCAGTCTTGAATGGTCGTACAAGCCTTATAGATTTTAATATCATCGGCATACATTAGGAATTTAGAGTGGACTATGCAGGATTTTATGTCGTTTATAAATAATATAAAAAGTAATGGGCCTAAGACCGATCCCTGAGGCACACCTGACCCGACAGCTACATAATCGGACTCGAACCCATTGACGACCACCTTCTGTATCCTGCGATAAATGTACGATGCAAACCATCTCAGCAAGTTGCCTCTTATACCATTGAAGGCAATTTTATCAAGTAGTAGTTTGTGGTCCACCTTGTTAAAAGCCTTCCGAAAATCCGTGTACACAGCATCAACTTGCGTGCGCTTATCCATATTTTCGAACAAAAATTGGGTAAAGATCATTAAATTTGTGACAGTTGACCTGGATTTGACGAAACCATGTTGTTCAGGTATGATAAGGTGATTTATCTGTGGAAATAAATGGCTATGCACTAAACCCCCAAAAAGCTTAGACAAGGTGGACAAGATAGATATTGGTCGATAGTTTTCGACGTCACTTTTGTCTCCACTTTTGTGAATGGGGGTAATGAAGGCTCTCTTCCACACATATGGGAAAACCCCTTCCCTGAGACATTTATTAAATAAAATGTGCAACGGAATACAAATGTTTTGTGCCGTGTTCCTAAAGAAAGAAGGAGGCAGACCGTCAGGCCCAGCTCCTTTAGTTAAGTCTAATGTGGATAAAGCCCTCAATATGACACTTTTTTCGAGATAAATATCTGGAATACATACAGAATTGTCATGCGAATCAGGGGGTGTCCACGTGTCAGGATAAAAAGTAGAGGGTTCGTATACCGAATTAAAGGAAGTGGAAAACAGTGAACATATCTCACTGGGGCAGCTGGAAGATAAATTTTTGTAATGCATGTTTGCTGGGAGTCCAGAGCATTTCTTACTAGTGGAGCGCCTGGGGTTTTCACCTCGGATTAGAGTTACAGTGAATGAATTAATATGATCGATGTGGGATATTGTTTTTTAAACTATAAATTGCAATGTTTACCCAAAAATTTTTTGTGCACTCCATTTTTTCATTGTTTAAACAAATTATTATAAAAATTAATGTTTGACCATATATTTTCACTTTAAACAGTATTTTTTTTTATTTATATGTTAAATCTTACCTGAGTAGACATATAGGAACATTTTTCAAAGATACCTGTGTATAAAAATAGCAGTATCTCGAACAGGTAGAAAAACGTGGAGGGGAGAGCGGAGCGACAGCTGCTATGTACAATGGAACTTCTTGGCCAGTTTAATTATAAATGAAACGCACTCTATTGTGTACATTGAAAAAAATACGGTAATTAATTATGACTAATGAAAAGAAAAAAAAATATTTGTACAAAATCTGTTTATTTAAATATATTACATTGTTGTCTACATCAAATATTTTCTTCTACTTCATCTATCTGTATAATAGGTGAAGTATTGGAACAACTCTTTCCGCTGCACTGTAAACATGATACACTGCAGTATAAACTACACTCGCGAGCAACCAAATCGACTCAACCTACATGTGCGCATTCGAAGATGTTTTCTTAAAAATATACTGAATTGTTTTTAAAAACCGATATACCATTAGAAAGCTTACAACTACAGCTTTATATTGGTACCATTATTATAAAAATTGTATCAGTACTTTTTAAAATATTTAACTTAATTCAGCGGACTAGAGTATTTGCTCACTACGACTCCAACAAGTTATAACACAAACTACCCCCATAAAACCTCCACATTAAGGTTAACTTTATCTGTGGCTTATCGAAAGTTGATCGTACACATCTCCGCAAAAACGCGTCATTTTATTTCTAAAAATTTTGGATACGACACCAGAAGAAGCCGCTCAAGTCGATGCTCTACTGGAACTAGGACTAAATCAGCGAAGAGTTGCTGCTCATCTGAGTTTGAGCCAATCTGCAGTATCAAGAGGGTACAGGTAGTATCAAGATACTAGTGCCTTCAATCGAAGACCAAGAATAAGCCGCCACGGGTCCACCTCGGAGAGAGACGACCGTTTTATTATTTCAACTTCACTACGAAATCGTCACTTAACCGATGTCGATGTTCAACAGGAACTCAGAAGAGTTCGAAGAGTGGCTGTCAGCGAGTGGACAGTACGGAGACGGTTGAAGGATGCCAACCTCACCCCTAAACAGCCTACCACAGGCCCGAAATTGACGACCCGCCATCGGCAAGCGCGCATTCAATTTGCCCGAGAACACCTCGATTGGAGCATAGAACAATGGAGGCCAGTCTTATTAACTGACGAATGCAGAATGTGTCTGCACGGTAGTCGTCCCACAAGTGTTCAATTGGATTCATGTTCGGGCTAAGCGCTGGCCAGTCCATTGTCCGTATTCCGCTGGCGAACTGGCCAGGTGGTGTTAAATATTTTAAAAAGTACTGATACAATTTTTATAATAATGGTACCAATATAAAGCTGAAGTTGTAAGCTTTCTAATGGTATATCGGTTTTTAAAAACAATTCAGTATATTTTTAAGAAAACATCTTCGAATGCGCACATGTAGGTTGAGTCGATTTGGTTGCTCGCGAGTGTAGTTTATACTGCAGTGTATCATGTTTACAGTGTAGCGGAAAGAGTTGTTCCAATACTTCACCTATTATACAGATAGATGAAGTAGAAGAAAATATTTGATGTAGACAACCATGTTATATATTTAAATAAACAGATTTTGTACAAATATTTTTTTTTTCTTTTCATTAGTCATAATTAATTACCGTATTTTTTTCAATGTACACAATAGAGTGCGTTTCATTTATAATTAAACTGGCCAAGAAGTTCCATTGTACATAGCAGCTGTCGCTCCGCTCTCCCCTCCACGTTTTTCTACCTGTTCGAGATACTGCTATTTTTATACACAGGTATCTTTGAAAAATGTTCCTATATGTCTACTCAGGTAAGATTTAACATATAAATAAAAAAAAATTACTGTTTAAAGTGAAAATATATGGTCAAACATTAATTTTTTATAATAATTTGTTTAAACAATGAAAAAATGGAGTGCACAAAAAATTTTTGGGTAAACATTGCAATTTATAGTTTAAAAAACAATATCCCACATCGATCATATTAATTCATTCACTGTAACTCTAATCCGAGGTTTTACGGTTTTGAATGCTCCAGGCACTCCACTATACGGTTAGAGATGTACGACCAAAAGTATTTGACATTAAGAGGTATGCTATCTTCTACTGAGTTCATATATTTACGATAACACTGTTCACAGGCTAATTTGAACTGCTTTCGAAGACTAGAGAACTTTTCATAATCAGATACATTGCGTAGTTTTTTCCACCTTACCCATGCGCGTTCTTTATTTTTGAATATTTTAATTAGCGCAGCACTAAACCAGATCGGAAAACCAGTCGTTTTTAGACGTGACAATGGAACATGCAGACGAATAATGCCGTATAAATAATCATAAAAAGCATCTACAGCCTGTTCACTAGAAAGATTAAAAAACAGCTCATTCCAGTTCATCTTGTTTAATTCTAAATTTATTTCGTTGTAATTTGCTTTAAAATAATTAAATTTTATTGTATTTTGACGTTTCATGGGTGTGTATTGTGTTTCTAGTGAGGTTAGAACGGAAAAGGGGGATGATGATCATCAGGCTGCAGCAGGGAAAAGTCGGACTGTATTTGACATTATGTGTTGCTTATAAATAAATAATACCCATGATGGAAAGTTGGCAAATCTTGTCGGCGCCATCTTGGATTTTGATTTTGACTCCATATTCGCTATAAACAACCCCAAAAACCATGAAAATGACACCCATGATGGAAAGTTGGCAAATCTTGTCGGCGCCATCTTGGATTTTGATTTTGACTCCATATTCGCTATAAACAACCCCAAAAACCATGAAAATGACACCCATGATGGAAAGTTGGCAAATCTTGTCGGCGCCATCTTGGATTTTGATTTTGACTCCATATTCGCTATAAACAACCCCAAAAACCATGAAAATGACACCCATGATGGAAAGTTGGCAAATCTTGTCGGCGCCATCTTGGATTTTGATTTTGACTCCATATTCGCTATAAACAACCCCAAAAACCATGAAAATGACACCCATGATGTAAAGTTGGCAAATCTTGCCGGCGCCATCTTGAATTTTGATTTAACCTCATGTTCAAAATAATATAACGAAACATTCTATATTCAGTAAAATAAAAAATATCTTACCTTGTAACTTGACAAGGTAAGACAGCTCGTACAGAATGTGTAAAATATCAAGATTGGTTTGCGAAGTATAATATTAAATATTTTGTACTCGTACAGCGATCTTTTTCAAGGCCATTTTTTGTAACAGGCGACGCAGCGTCCACTCACGACAGCGCTCGAGCGCAGACTGAAATTTCATTTGACATTTTCTATCCAATAAATCTAAATAGTAAACAAATAAAATAACCCTTATTGCTACGCTTTAAAGTTGATGTCTTACAGCAAAATAGGAGAAAAAATTAAACGGGAACTTTTATTTATTTCCGAGACAATTTGTAATATTTTCGTAATTTTTCCAATAGTATAATTTTTGATTATGTCTGCTTCCCCGGGATATTTTTTGAAATTCAGAATTATGCGCGTAGTAGCAGTAAAATGTTCCTAAACTCAACCACTTTTTGTCAATTTTGTGTGAAGAGGTAAAGAAAAATCGTGTTTGCAATACTAAAATATAACTTTTTTCACATTACAAATCAATATTTTTGGAGATAAAGAAGTGATCTATCTATTGTAATTGTTAGTTATGTTCAGTTAAGTTTCTTTTGGTCGTAATATGTACCGAAAAATAGCTTATTTACGTCAGATTTGAGAACGCGTCCTTAAATATAACTTCATACCTCATATCTCTGCACTATCTTCTCTAAAAAGTAACCACATTTATACATAGAACTACCAAACCCGGCGAACTGCGTATCGACAACAATAATATTCCCTGTTTTTCTCTTGAAAATTTCTTTAATTTTCTTTGTTATAAACCTCACGGAGCCCGAGACCTTTCCAACGAATGCAAAACCGTGGAAATCGGTTCGTGCGTTCTGGAGTTATAGCGTCAGGAAGGAAAATTCGACTTATTTTTATATTATAACGGGTGTCCCAATAAGAACGTAAGATTTAAATTTGGCGGCATTCGAAGTATCATTGTTTGACATTTGAACACGTGTTATTTTTTGTTAGTATAAGGTACGAGGTTAGTAAAAATGGAGCGCTATACGATTAAAAATGAGCAGGTCAAGCGCAAACAGTCAATCATGGTGTTCGGTATCGTAAAATGATAACCAGTCTTTTCGTACCTCGAATTGAAGAAATGGATTTGGAAGGTATGTGGTTCCACAAGATGGCGCCACATGTCATACAACCAGAGAAACAATTGAATTGCTGCATCAGTCATGTCCCGGTCGTGTTATTTCACGTTTTGGAGACCAGAATTGGCCGCCTAGATCATGTGATTTATCACCATTAGACTTTTTTCTTTGGGGTTTCTTAAAGTCGATGGTTTATGCGAATAAGCCGACGACGACTCAAGCCTTAAAAAGGAAATTGGACGCTGTATTAATGAAATACCGCAGCATTTATGCAAAACGGTCATTGAAAATTTCATTGAAAGATTGCGTATGTTTCAGCAAACCAGCGGCAGCCATCTGCCCGATGTATTGTTCCATAGATAACCTCATCCTCTCTACTTTACGATATTATAAAAAATATCTGCGTTATCTGCTTTCACGATTTTTTTAAAAATATCTGCGTTTTATTTAAAATTTAAATCTTGCGTTCTTGTTGGGACACCCTATACAACGTCTAACAAAAAGGGGGTATACATATCAAGTGCACGGTTTCTAGATAACATAACAAACGATACGGGAAGGGTTGAACTCATGTTTTCATGGTACCAAGTTATTAATTTTTCAAAAATTTTTTTTTTTTACGTGCCTATCAAAGTTATGTAGACAGGTACTAGGCGATCAGATTGACAGAAGAAATGTTTCGTAATATTAGCGAGTGACCACTGTAGTGTTGTGACAAGTTTGTATGATTTGAAATCAAGAACCATGCGATACCAAGTATTTGGTACATTTTTTTTTAACGTATTTTAAGCTGAAACTTTGTGTAGAGATTATATTTAACGTGTATACACCAGGGCTTTTTGATGTATATGGGTATTTTGTTACACGTTGTAGATAAGTAAAGTATCAAGTTATGTATCAGAGAGATTATACAATGTGATAGGGGTGGGACTTCTAACCCGTTAAGGCTGAGTACTACATCTAATTTTATCGACAAAAAAAATAATATGGGGTGTTGAACCCCTAATTGAAAATATTGAAAAATAGTGATTTTTTCGGTAAAAATAATTCACAAATGATTTTTTTTTTCTCACCAAAACATTATCAAACATATGAAAAAAGTAATGAATTAGTTAGCCAAGGTTATTAGCTACCGTTTGCCGTTTTTTTTTTTTTGTTTCTACGACGCATACAACCTTTGATATCAAAAAAAGTAAAAAAAATAATTAAAATAGCCATAATTTTTAGGGGAGGGGATTCGACCCCTTCGACCCCCGACTTTTGTCGATAAAATTAGATGTAGAACTCAGCCTTAACGGGTTAGAAGTCTCACCCCTATCACATTGTATAAAAAAAAAAAAAAAACATTTAGAGCACACAACGCTGTGGTTGTTTCACGTCGGTGTACAGCTCGGCCGTGGTATCACTCCGGTCGAGCCGGCACAGCAGTGCCGAAGCATGGCGAGCACACACTTATAGGTCCTCCTTTAGGGAGGTCTTTGCCCTGCAGTGGAACGATCATAGCTTGCTTGTTCGTGGATGGATGGAAGAAGATTTTGTCGGAATGCCTGAAGTACTGCGAGGCAAACTTATGAATGCTGTTAATTCCTGTTTAATTATGTTTTAGTTATGTATGTCATGTAAGTTGCTTTAATTGGTTGTCTACCGTTGTAACTTTTGAATTAACGGCGCATTCCAATAAACTACCGATCGGTAAATTTGCTTACGAGCCGTAGAATTTTGACATAAGCTCCATACAAAATGTGTCAAAATTCTACGGCTCGTAGGCACATCTACCGATCCGTAGTTTATTGGAATGCGCCGTAAATAAATAAATTAAATTAAATGGCTGATAATAAAATAAGTAAATATATGTCTGGTGTACCTGTAGATGTGCATCGATGACATCGTGTGCGTTGGGGCCCAGTCTCTCCAAGTTCTCCACTGTAGGCTGCGCCAGGAACCGGCCCACGTCCGACTCCACTTCCTCCACTCCTGGGAATAAATATAATAGTGTTTTAGCACAGTAGATGACTCTTGTGGTGACACATGACAGAAGTCGCACATAGACTATCGACGAGCAAATCAACGGATGACGTCATAAACCATACATCGCACATGTGAAGTGTACATGCGAATAAACATGGATAGACAATCCCAACGAACTACAGTTGGGCAGAAAGCTGCCAGACACGATCACCGCCTGGTCGGAGGATACTGCTTTACTTAGGGGACTGTTCCCTAAAAACATTGACATTGACATTGGTTTCAAGAGTGAGCACCTTGATGAACCCAAACTATTGTGGTTCTTTCCTCTAAAGACCACTTCAGAATCAACTTGCATGGTTCTCCGTCATCTTTAATTGATTTTGTCTGGACTTTAAAAGAGACTATAGCCTCTGAGTTTGTTTGACTAATATAAGCGTGTTAACAAGGTTGCTTTTGCTTACCCTTACTATAAGTTTGCTTTACGTTAAAAGAAAACGAAACGAGAGGGTTCGGCACTGTAATTGGTTAATCATCATCGCTTATCATCAGTCGAGATAGCGGCCAAACGTCGACCCATCAAATGTAAAAAAAAAGAAATCATCGAGCCGGCCAATCAGAGCGCCGAATGCGCTCTCGTTTCGATTACTTTGAGCGTAAAGGAAACTCATACTAAGGTAGTAGGAGTAAGAGAGATACATATACATACTTTTAGAAAAAAATATGTAAGTCATACCTGAAGTATCCAAGGTGACACTGTTCCCGAAGTCAGCTGAACTGTCGAGATGCTGTGCATCCTCCGTGGCGCTGTCCTCGGACCCGTCTCCCGCCTGGTCATCATCATCGTCCGCTTCATCTTCTGAATTGGAGCCTTCTTCTTCTGAATCGGTCACGTCTGGTGGAAAAGGGGGGACAATATGAGAATAAGATTACTACCATGTGTTTCGTTGTGTGAGTGAGATTACCGGAGAACTAATTACCCCCCTTCCCAATCTTTCCCATCCCGGGAATTTAAGCGTTGTTTCCCCAACAACGCTTAAATTCCTAACCCCAAAATGCCGCACGACAATCTCCGGCCACCGTAAGTGCGGGTTTGTGGACGGCGAGCAAGGGTAGCTCGCCGCCCGACCAGAACCAGACCCGTGCGTACGGCTTTACCTCAAAGAGCCATCAGACCACCACAGATGGGGCCCAGTAGGGCTGGTGCCTGATCCGGAGTTGCGGACTACCTAGCGGGTTTACCGGGGCTCCGGCTCGAAAAGCAGGAGTAGGAACGGGGTGGTTTTTTGTCAGTAAGAGTTTGACACTCCCTCTCGCCTCGCCCAAGGCGGGAGAAGTCATTAGATTATATTCGCCCCTCAAAATGCCGGCAACGCACTTCTGGTGTTTCGAGTGTCCATGGGCGGCGGCGATTGTAGTGTTGAATACTGCATTTATTGAGATAGGTTATCTATAATATAAAAATAAGTCGGGTTTTCCTTCCTGACGCTATAAATCCAGAACGCACGAACCGATTTCCACGGTTTTGCATTCGTTGGAGAGGTCTCGGGCTCCGTGAGGTTTATAGCAAAGAAAATTCAGGAAAAAATTTACATTGGTGGCGAAACGGAGTTCGCCGGTTTTGCTAGTTTGTTATAAAACATCACATTACTATCAATAGGAGCCGAGCAGAGTGGGTAAAACTGCGCGGACGTAGCTAGTAATTTACTAAAGAGTACTTACATTCGTCCTCGCTGCCCTCTCCGTCGCTGAGTTCCGCTGATGCTCCGAGCTTGTCTCGCATCGTCTTCTTGTTGCCGGCGCCGCCCAGACTGTTGCCTGTCGTATAAACAATATTCAATTAATATTAAGAATATTTTATGTGTTTTCCCCACACTAGGATTTCCTGCTGTGTCATAGGTGCGTTTTTAAACATACAAATTCACATACACAGAGTTGCTCCGTGCGGGAATCGGATCCGCTAAATCGGTCCAGCCATTTCAGAGATTTTTGTCAACATACAGACAGACAAAATTTGTGAAAATATTATTTTGGTGTATGTATCGTATGTATAATCATATGCGTGTAGAAAAAAATAAATAAAACGCGATTATTTCAATATTACAAACAGACACTCCTGTAGCAATCAAATCGCATACCAGCTACCGCATCGCTGCTCACCCCAAAGCGAGAAGGGAGCGTAATGTTAGTGTATATAAGTAGTAGTAATCCGATTGTTTAATTAGTTCCGCAAATTCCTTCTAAGTCTTACGAAATATAAAATAGTATTCTATTACCGAATCTTTAATTTCACTCATAATACATAATTAGGTATACCGATCTACATTTATAACCTAAACTCCAATCTCATTTATTAGTTTTGAGGGAGATAAGCAAATTCCGATCATGTATGTATGTATGTAACCCACCAGCGAGTACGACCCTGCTGAGGCGGTCCCCGCTGTCGGGCAGCGCGGTGATGGCGTCCACCACCTCCATGCACGCCTGCCGACCGATCTCGTTGTGGCTCAGGTCCAGGGACTGGAAGCATCAACACAATATTCATTACTGGCTTTATTGTAACTTTCGTGAGACATACTAAATTAATTATTATGTTATCGGCTTACTCACGTAACTGTTTGACGAGGAACTCGACTAGTTTCAAGCCATGCTAGAGGCACATATTCATGAGCATCATTCCGCGACACACGACGCGGCGACTGTCGCTGCTACTGAAACTAGTCGAGTTCCTCGTCAAACAGTTACGTGAGTAAGTCGATAACATAATAATTAATTACTGGCTTTCCGCCCACGGTTTGTATACTATACGGCAGATGACTAATTTTCATTTCAATGTCCGTCTTGTAGATTATTTTAAAACATTACACACGTATTTTTTATTTTCTCACGGAAACAAATACTTTCAAAAATAATCGATTTGAAATATCGTGTTACGTCACTTCTAGGAACGTTTTATACGTAGAAATGACGTATTTTTATCTAAGTATTGTTATCTTATATGACAAAATAAAAAATACGTGTCTAATATTTTTCCATTACCTAACTGACGGACTAAATAGATTTTTAATTTTCATACCCCGTCATCATCCCTATTTGGTATGCTGACACATGAGCTGACTTGGGTTATAAGATACATTTTATCCCACGGGAACGCGGCCGAAGCCGCTGGCAAAAGCTAGTAAATTTAATAATATATGAAGATCTTACCTCTAATAATATAGAATTGTCCTTGAAAGCCTTCGCGAGCGCGCTGGCTCCTTTACTCTTCAGTAAACAGTCGCCAAAGTTTATACTCTTCAAGTTTTTCAGACTGAAAAAGAAAAGGAAGATTTATTATAGCGCAAAATCTAGTTCCTTTTGAAAGAAAAAAAACATCTATTCGGCAGTAGCCACACACACAAATACAAAGATTATAAAAAACACAATATAAGTATACATAGGGTGACCGGTAATTAGTGAAGGATATTTAAACACGTGATTATGTGAAATCACGCGCACGATATTTCCTATTTCCTATTTACCCGGGAATCGAACCCAACATCTACACAGCCGAGTCGAGCGAGTCTAATGTGCCAACAACGTCCCGCCAGAAAGTGCGCGTGTTCCAGACAGAGGGCGCGGGGGGCGACACTCGAGTCGCCAGTAGCAGACAATCGCCGCGTCGTGTGTCGCGGAATGCTGCTCATGAATATGAGCCTCTAGCATGGCTTGAAACTAGTCGAGTTCCTCGTCAAACAGTTACGTGAGTAAGCCGATAACATAATAATTAACTTAGTATGTCTCACGAGAGTTATAATAAAATCACATTTATCTTAGTGCAAACCTTTTTTACAGTTGCGCTAACGACATTTTATTTGCGCAAAAAGCGTTTTCCAATGCGCAAAAACGCATAACTGGGCACAATTCTAGACTCCGTGCTACTACTGAGAAATTTTCGAGAAACCGAAAAAAGCCCAGTAATACTTCGCCCGACCTGGGAATCGAACCCGAGACCCCTTGCCCGGCAGTCGCACTTGCAACCACTCGGCCAACAAGGCAGTCTAAGCGTTTTCCAATGCGCAAAAACCCTTTTTCAATACGCAAAAAGCCTTTATCAATGCGCAAAAACCCTTTTTCAATGCGCAAAAATCCTTTTTCAATGCGCAAAAAGCCTTTTTCAATGCGCAAAAACCGTTTTTCATTGCGCAAACCCCACTAACGCTACAATACTCACTTGGGCAGTGCGTCAGCGATGGCCCGCGCCCCCTTGGCGCCGACCGTGTTGTCGTTGAGGTTAAGCCGCGCCAGGCGTCGATTCTGACGACACGCGTCCGATAGCGCCGATATACCGACGTGGTAGATCCCGTTTTGAGGCATCGATAGTTCTTCTAGGGTGCCCATGTTCTGTAAATAGAAAATATTATTACTTTTTTTTTTAAGGAACACGCGTACTGAGCGAGCGGACGTATCACCTGATGGTAAGCAATCGCCGCCGCCCATGGACATTTGAAACACCAGAGGCGTTACAAGTGCGTTGCCGGCTTTTTGGGGTTAGGAATTTAAGGGTTGTTGTTCGGGAATCGGGGATTAGGAAATTGGGAAGGGGGGAATTGGGCCTCCGGTAACCTCACTCACACAACGAAACACAACGCAAGCGTTGTTTCACTCCGGTCGAGCCAGCCCATTCGTGCCGAAGCATGACTTTCCCACACTTGAATTTAATCTTGAATTTAACTTAATCCCCGAAGAGGTAGGCAGAGGTGCACATTATGGCACATAATGACATAATTATAACATACACATGACACCCAGACCCGAAACAACAATAAATCATCACGCTACGACCAAAAGGAGCCGAGCAGAACGGATGAAATAGCGCGGACGTAGCTAGTATAACATAAAATCCATACTTTACCTTGAACACATTAGCCAGCGCAGTAGCTCCATCATTCTCCAGCCTATTGCGGCCTGCTATGAATATCTTCAGCTTGCGAGGTCGCGCTGCCAATGCCTTCGCTAGTAAGCGACCACCGGTGATACCTAGACCGTTGTTGTTTAGCCGTAGTTCCTGTAACAAACAAAAATTAAGGATGGATCAAGGGTCTGATGAAGAAGGCAGTGCTCCACGGTTGGCTCCTATTTTTATATTTTTAAATGTTATTTTATATGTAATATTTAAATATGTAATTTTAGAGGATTTAAAAAAAATATATTTTTAAATTATAAGTGGTAAGTCTCATTTCCGCGGTGCTTGGCGACTGGGCTTCTCCCAATTGTGCAGTCTCTATTGTGCCTTTAGGCTTAAGTCAGTCTGTCTTCTGAATTAAATTCACCGAGGCCCAGATTTATGAGACAAGCCCGCCACAGCTTCCCAAACCGCTGCAACTCCTGTAAACTAGGATCTACAGTTGATACAACCATGAAAACACCGGAACACTGAAGTCTAGCGTGTCCCAGGGACATGAATAACTGTCTTGGATCCCGCAACGAAATAAATCAGAGGATATTATTAGAGGAGAAGAAAAAGAAAACGTCCGTTTTCCTCGGTGAATTTAATACAAGAGACAGAATGACTTAAGCCTTAAGGCACAAAAGAGTCGCCAAGCACTATGGGTGTTGTATACCCAACTAAATGACTGCACTGCACTGCTAGCAGCAAGGACAGTGCCGGCGTTAGGGGGGCTGATGGGCCGATGGCCCAGGGCGACAAATTCTGGGGGTGCCGATGCTGCCGCCGATGGGATCCGCAAAAAACTAACACTTGATATTGCTTCCCTCAAGTGGGCGCCACAATATTTTCGCCCGGGGTATCAGTGGCCCTTACGCCGGCACTGAGCAAGGAGCAGTGTAGTCTTGTAAATTTGCTGTTATCAAACAGTTACCAACCTCCAACTCACTGCACACATCACTCTGCAGTAACTTAGCAAGCCCCTCGACACCGATGGGTCCGAACGCATTGTCACTCAGGTCCAGCACGCTCAGTCTAGCACCTGCTTTTATCATACCATCTCCGAGAGCAGCCTGAAACATGAAGGGAACAATTTTAATACAGAAATGTTGGTAAAACTACCCAGTACGATATAAAGTGTGGGAGAGCCATGCTTCGGCACGAATGTCAAAGTCAAAGTCGAAGCATTTATTTAAGGACTGGAACAATCTGCCTGCTGCGGTTTTTCCGTCGGATTACAATGTGGGTGTCTTCAAGTCTAGAGTGAATAGGCTCTTAAAAAACTAGTGCGTCTCACCATCAACGATTACATTACTACTTACCATCAGGTGGGATTGTAGTCAAGCATTAGTTTTTATCGAATAAATAAAAGAAAAAAATAATATATTTAAATTAATACTAAATTTGAAACGTCAAATGGGCTGGCTTGACCGGAATGATACCACAGCTTTACAGAAAACAGACAGTGTGAGTGAGGTTATCGAAGGCCCGATTCCCCCTTTCCAATTTTCCCGATACCCGATTCCTCGACAACCCTTAAACTCCTAACCCCCAAAAAGCCGGCAATGCACTTGTAACACCTCTGGTGTTTCGAATGTCCATGGGCGACAGCGATTGCTTACCATCAGGTGATCCATCTGCTCGTTTACCAGCTAATACCATATAAAAAACTTATCTTAGTTATAGTAAGCACCAGATCGGTGAACTACAAACTATAAAGCTAGTATTGGATAATAAAAACTCACCAATGCTGGAGGAATCTCCGTCTTCATCCTCCCGGTGAACATGTCAGAAAACCGTGCGATCTTCAGCTCGGGGTGATGCTCCAGAGCCTTGGCGATAGCCTCAGCTGCTGATACTCCGAGGGTGTTCCCCGTAAGTGTGAGGTATTGGAGGTCAGCGCAGCCATTGATTGCGTCCACAATCGGTTTTGCTGAGGACGAAGAAAAGATAGTTTGAATAAGAAAATGGTAGTTAAATGCTGTTAAAAATACCCTATAAAAAAATTGTATTGTTTGTTTTTGTTTTTGGTGCATCCTACCTGGTGCAAAATAAATATTTTTTATCTTTCTTTCTTTTCTTTCTGTTGTTAGTATGCGAATTTCTATATTCCAGATTTTGTTGTGCAAAGAAAGTACGAGCTTTTATTTATTTCATTGAATAGAACAGTACAAAATAGCAATTACTTATACTACTCAATCTATAATATAAAAATAAGTCGGGTTTTCCTTCCTGACACTTTAACTCCAGAATGCAAGAACAAGATTTCCACAGTTTTACATTTGTTGGAAAGGTCTCAGACTCTGTGAGGTTTGTAGCAAACAAAATTCAGGAAAAAAATCAAGAGAAGAGCAGGAAAACTGATAGTTAATATTTTTTTTACATACAGTGTCATCTCTGACTAAAACATAAGCGAAGCCATCTGGGCTTAAAGGTGTTCGCCGGGTTTGCTAGTACATTATATAAATTACAGTATTTTATTTTAATATCTATTTTGTGAACTTTATTGTTCATCTAAACTAACACATTATTTACAACTTAAAAATACCAAAAAAAAAAAGGAATAAATACTAACTTAAAACTAAAATAAAGGCGTATTACAGTATTTAGACATTTAATAATAGTTAAATTAATCCATCTCTTTCACAAAACTTTCACAAACATTCGGACTAAAATAATCTTCTTTCCCTTGAAAACACATCACACTGGCTTTGAAACCAGGAATTGGTTTAAAAGTTCCATAGTGCGTGGTAACGGAGACTTAGCTCTACTGACTGTTCTGCAAGATAGTATAGCAAAAAACTGGTGCTATCTGTTGCGGCAGTAATTGTCAGGAGGAAAAAAAAATTAGAAGGAACTCGTTACACAGTTGAGTAGCAATTTTACTTGATTGACCGTGAATAATTAACGCACAAAATTATTCACGGTCATTCGAGAAAATTTATTGGATTTCCTGTAAGCATAGCTCTCTCCATCACTTGCTAGACATCTCAGTGTTTCTAAAAGGCCAGCAATTAGGGACTATGTCTTACATTATCCTCTATTTCATTGTCTGGACTTTAAAAGAGACTATGGCCTCTGAGTTTGTTTCGGCATTTCTTCTCAGAGTAGTCGGATAGGAAATGCCGGCCTCATCTAGTTATTTGAAATATTGACGTGTAAAAGTGTTATTTCATAACCTACTTACAGAAATAAATATCATTTATCAGTATCGTATGTCACCAGCAACATACATTGGTTGTACATCCCTATCCACACATTTACGATATCTACATACCAAGGACATATACTAATCTTATTTTTATTGATTCTATGACAAAAACAATGTCTGTAACATTCCAATAGGCTTGGAAACATCGATAAGGTATAGTTTACTGCCAAAAGAATAAATACTTTTTGACAGTCAGAGACTTTTCAGAATGCTTTTATTTTATGAAGCAATTCTAAGCTTTGCCTATGCAATTATGGCCTTGAGACGGGTATTGGAGCATGATAATAAGTTGTGTATGTTAATAATATGTTTACCTGGTAGATAAAACCAGGAAAATCAATGCAAACATGACATGACATGTTAGTTAGGTTATGTTTGAAAAACATCAAAACGTATATACAAATATCATTGGAAATTAGTACAAAATATCAGTTTTGATATAATATCAACATATTTAATGACAAAATCGTCATAAATGAGAGGAAATTTGAAATAAATCACTAAACTTACCATCGTTTGCGGAGTCCAATTTTAACGATTTTCCAGAAAAATCTACACCACTGATTGGCCTGCCTGAGTCAGAAAGCGCTGAATTAATCGAATTTAGATCGAATGTCGCCATTTTGATTGTTAAAATACACGAATAAATAAATAAAAATGTTATAAATTAGGAAAACAATGACATCAACGAACTTTTTTCAATTTTTTCGTCATAGTAACCGCGAAAGCTGTCATTCGTAAAAGCATGATGTTTTGTCTCACTTTGTTTTACTTGAAATGAGTGAAACAAAGCTATAGCTAATGACATTTATTTGTAGTTGGTAATAACGGAACGCTGCAAAGCTGTTTTCTAAGCTTCATTCGTTGGGAAAAAAACATTAAATTTGTTTGAAACGGACAAAGACATAAAAAAATATAATTATTTTGTTTTAATAATATTTAATTTACTTTCATGAGATTTCTTATAAATTTCAACTTCGAAAAATATAATATAATGGAGAAAAAGTTACCATAATACTGCCATTTCTACTAAATTGGTAGGTTTTATTTGCAAACAATGAATTACGTCTTTAATAGCATTAACGCACATTTTAAGCAGATTACTCCAGATTTTATGTCCTCGTACTTAGATTTAATATTTTCTCTCAAGAATTAATGGATAATTGTGTTTATTTATTGGTTGCTTACTTATTTCCTACACATAACTTCACGCCCGTCTCCCATGGGGGTAGACAGAAACAATGAACCGCCAATTGCTACTTATTTCCTCTAAGGTTTAAATGTATATTGTTGAACTTCTAATACATCAGAATCCTTCTACTATAAAAAGAATGCGAATATTTTATCCTTTAACACGACGGACACAATGTGCCGTAGAAATTTTTACAAAATGCCCCACATTCAATGTTTTGAGTTCTAATGCTAGTATTAGAACTCAAAACGGGATATTTACCATGTTTTTCTAATTCTATGACTTTCCGATATTTCGGCACTGTTGCAAAAGCCATGATGATCCCGTTTTGAGTTATAATGCTAGTGTTAGCGACCATGTCAGTTTAAAAACTTATATCACAATACAATGGCCAATGAACTTATAGTGCATACGTGCAAGGTCGCACGTAACAAAATATTTGACCCTGGTAGGTTTCAAATAATTTTCAGGTATCACATTTCTGACATTACGCAACTCAACAGTTTGTGTCAAATTGTGTCACAGTGTCAGTGTCAGATTAATCAACCGCTGTGTGTGTGCTGCGTTGATTCGTGACGTAGATTTTATAATAATTTCCATTTAAAATTCCGTTTTCCATTACCGGGATTCGGGAGTGTGCCTGTGCCTTCGATTAGTGGTTAAAAAAAGTTAAAATCAACATGGCCGGTAAGTCATTTCCTTCAAGTTTTATTTACAAAATTATTTTCCAAACTTAGGTATTATCGTTTGTCGAAGTTTTTAGTACCTGTGAAACTTTTAAAATGCGTCCGCTGATAAGAATTTTATCGTCAATTTATTTTTATAATAAAATTTATTATTTAAAACTTTATACTTACACAAATATTATTCCAATTTGAATTTTACGATGTCGAAAGTTTAAATTGGAAATAATTAGACAGTTTAGCATTTATTGGGTCACGTAGTCGAGCAACAGGTTATAGAGAACTTGTATTGACGAAATATCTATTATAACGATCTATGTCATTAAGTACCGCGAGTTTTCTCACGATAAATATTTGAGCAAGAGGCGTTTATAGACGTCAAACTATTTAAGACCTTTGGAACAACTTAAAGAGACGTAAAAAATATTATACACTATCTTTCGCACGCGACTTCGTTCGCGTTAAGAAGTATTATTATTAAGTTTTTGTAGTTAATTAACGAGGAAGGCTATATAACATTAAGCTACAATCAATGGGAACAGATTGGATGAAACCATGCGGTAGTAACTAATGTGTTTATATGTTTAAACTAACTTTTGCCTGCAACTTCCCCTCATGTTAAGAAGTATTATTATAGATGGAATACAACAAAATCCTTTCTTAGGGGCCTAAGACATAGTAGTTTATGCATGCAATTGTTTAAAATTTACCAAGTTTCATATAAACTTTAATCCTCTATTTTATCCCCTTGGGGGTAGGATTGATCAGAATCCTTTCTTATGTCATACCATCTAACTGCATGCCAAATTTCAGCCTGCTCCGTTCAGTGGTTTGGGCTGTGTGTTGATAGATCACTATGTCTGTCAGACAGCCAGTAACCTTTGAGTTATACTTATTAAGAATAAGCCATACTTATTTAGTATTGTAACCAGTACTTTCAAAGGGTCAAACAAAAAAATCTCCAGCTTCCTACTCTTGCCCTTCGTGGGAGCCCCGGTAAATCCGCTAGGTAGTCCGCAGCTCCGGATCAGGCATCAGCCCTACTGGACCCATTTATGGGGTACGGCTTCATGTTTATGCCAGTATCAAACAATAAAATTTTACAATGATCAGGCGAATCTGTCTCCCACTGTTCCTAGTTACACAATTGGGTAGATTTCTCAATCAAAAATAAATTATTTCGACTTTTCAAAATAAAAAACTATTTTATTATTCATAGATTTGATGAACTACTTAATTTTCGAATTCTTCTAGGTAATTTTCTAGAAATAAGTCCGCTATTTGACGTAAAAATCTGATGGCGTCATAACGCAGTGTTTCATACAAAATTTCACAGAACATTTCGTTTTTCACGTTTCGAAAAAGTTTTTTTTTATGGAACACGCCGTTAATCGAGCAGACGTATCACCTGATGGTAAACAATTGCCGTTGCCCATGGCCACTTGAAACACCAGAGGCGTTACAAATGCGTTGCCGGCATTTTAGGGGTTAGGAATTTAAGGGTTGTTGGGTCATTGAGGATTAGGAAGTTTGGGAAGGGTGGAATTGTGCCTCCGGAAACCTCAATCACAAAGCGAAAACCAACGCAAGCGTTGTTTCACGTCAGTTTTCGTCGGTCGAGCCGGCCCGTTCGTGCCGAAGCATGGCTCTCCCCTACTAGTAGGAAACTAGCGTATTATGCATGTATATGTAAGATATATTACGTGAATAACTTAGAACTGTACTTTGGACTCAGTAATGCTATGCTACTTCTACACAATTAAGTGTGTTTACCTAATGACATAATGTATATGAGGTGTTAGTTTTTATCTTTTTAAAGGCTACGCTGTTGTTTTCTGGTTGTTTTTCTGATGGAATTGATTGGGATGAATATTAAATAACATCATCACGCCGTTTTATACTCTGATAGGATAGGTAGAGCGCGCGGTGGTTGGCCAACCGGCTGTCGTGCAACGTGTAGCGGGCTCGATTACCACGGAAAAACTCTTTGAACTCCACAAATTGTTGTTTTCGGTCTGGGTCTCATGTGTATGTAACCTTGTACGTTTGTAAACGCAGTAAACTACTAAAACAAACTGTAAGTTAAAAATTTTGTCCCATACTTAGTGGGAGAGCCATAATTCGGCACGAATGGGCCGGCTCGACCGGTGAAATCACGGCCGAGCAGGAAACCGACGTGAAACATCGTTTGCGTTGTGTTTCGTTATGTGAGTGAGATTGGGTCTCACTCACACATCGGAGGCGCAATTACCCTCCTGGTGCAAAAACACTTTATTCATATACCGATTCTATCCAGTTTTTTGTTTATACAGCATACAGAGAGCAACAAAATATTATATATTTGATAATTTCTCCCCTCGTATGACCGTCAGCGGTATCTTAACCGTTTATGTTTACATAATATGACTGTATTCTTCGTAAACAGTTATAATAATAATATTATGTCAAAATGATTTACGTGTTTGTATCATACAGTTAGATAGTTAATAGTATGGAGATCACTCATATGATTTAAATGAAACTACAAGTAGATATTTCAACGAAAACCCAAAAATTATAAAATTGTAAATTATCGAACAAAATACCTAAATTGAATAATCAATTCTGTGGTATTAGCTCCATGTTCCTTGACCACAGAAGAGCTGTAATGTTGTAGGTTGTCTAGGAATGTTACGGACATGCGGCGCGGCTGTTATAATGCCGTATTTGTAAAGAGTGTTCAAATTAGCTCAAAAATGCACTTTTTGGCTTACCTACTGGGCCTATTTCGCTCATTTTTCCTATATCGTCAGCCAAAATGATAACAAATATGTGGTTTGAATTAAGTTATAAGAGGTATACGGTATATTAAAAGTATATAGAAAAGTTACGATAAAATATCTATATGTAGTTAATATAAAAATAAGTCGGGTTTTCCTTCCTGACGCTGTAACTCCAGAACGCACGAACCGATTTCCAAAGTTTTGCATTCGTTGGAAAGGTCTCGGGCTCCGTGAGGTTTATAGCAAAGAAAATTCGGGAAAACTTCAAGAGAAAAGCAGGAAAACCGGGAAAACCTTTGGGGGCGAAGCGGAGTTCGCAGGGTTTGCTAGTATAGTTATATAATGTTTTCTTTCTTTGTTTCAGCCACGAACAACCCGTACGATCATCTACTGAAGACCATAGAGATTGATGGCAAGCAATTCAAGTATTATGACGTCACCGGACTTGGGGAGAAGTATGGTAAGTAATAAACTGAATTGCACAACTTGATTCCCCCTAGTCCTTTCCATCATCGAACCACAAGACAATCGGCGAGGCGTCACCGCTTCATGGTAGATATCCCACCCACTCGCACGAAGCGCTTCGCTTCAAGCTTCCTTGTGCGAACTGCTAGGGAGTGGAACTCCTTGCCGGTGTCTGTGTTTCCTGATGGGTATAACCTAGGTGTCTTCAAAGCCCGAGTGAATAGGTTGCTTATGGGCAGACGTGCTCCATCGCTTACCATCAGGCGTGATAGCGGCCAAACGTCGGCCCATTAATGCATAACACACATTCATTGCACGCATCTTTCCTTTTAACAGGATTAGCAGCACTCTCTGATAAACCTGAACCTTTTACACTGCGATCTCCAACCCGCCTGCCTGCGGAGATTATGGCAAACCCTCTTATGTAGAGGAGGCTCATAGTCCAGCAGTGGACTGTCACCCGCTGTTGATGCTGATGACTTTATTTTCTTTCTCCTTTCAGAGAAAATCACAAAATACAGTCTCTACGAGAGGTGTCGCTCCGTATCATTGAGAGCAGATAACGAATGTCATTCAAGTTGTTATCGAATCTCCGTCAATATTATCATGACACTACCTTGAACTCAATCAAAATAGATAAAAAATATTCTTCATAATAGTAAATAACTTTTTCTGGAAGAATGTGCATAATCTCTTTTATGCAAAAATGTCGTTAAGGTCACTACTTGTGTTTTGGGATAAGCCCTAATCCGACACAACTTCTTTGTATCAGTGTGGGAGAGCCATGCTTCGGTACGAATAGGCTGGTTCTACCGGAGTGATACCACGGCCTCATAGAGGCTTCTCCCGCCTTGTGGCAGATGAGAGGTAGTGTTAGACTCTTACTGACTAAAAACGACCCCGTTCATACTCCTGCTTTTCGAGCCGGAACCCCGGTAACCCGCTAGGTAGTCTGCAGCTCCGGATCAGGCATCAGCACTACTGAGCCACATCAGTGGTGGGCTGATGGTTCTTTGAGGCGGGTCTGGTTCTGGTCGGCCATCCAGTTACCTTTGCTCGCCGTCCGCAGACCCGCACTTACGGTGGCCGGAGATCGTCCCGCGATCCCCGACGCCCGGAGTGTCTCTCACGAACGGTTGGGGAGTGAGGAGGTTCGTTCCCTCGCAGAAGGCAGAGAATGGGTGGCGTTCTACCGACTTTGTGCGACTTTATTCACTATATTTTAGAAATTTATTCCAAAGTAAAGTTAGTTTTTAACAGTTGTGAAATGTAAATTGTACTTGACTTTTTTGACCTTCCAAACTTTGAATTAATGCACGCATTCATTACATACGTAGTTTCTTTATAACGTCAATGTAGTTTTGAATAATTCAAATGGGAAGGGGCGCGTCTTGCCGTATTTATTATAGGTTGGGCCCATTTGGGTCAACTTCAGCGATTAAAATTTCATCCCCTTCCTGACGACAGATTGTTCTGTTTTTGGTATACACTCTTATGGTGCTTTTCCACCAGAGATGTGCTATGTAGCTATGCTACGAAGATGCAATAGCTAGCTGTGAAACTATGTGACCGTTTCCATTGATACTAAGCTATATAGCTGTGCGAGTAAGATGCGCAGCTCGAGTATGCTGTGTATCCATATATAAAAAACATAACTTAGCTGAGCCCATTTCCAACAGTGCTAAGCTATGTGTACCAATGAATATGATTGGTGGAAGCTAAATGCATCCACAGCAACGTAGCATAGCAAAGCACCATTATTCTTGATGACCATACACATTAAAAAACATATATTTTATATATTACTTGTTTTACTGTGTTTTAATCGACTTAAAAGTGTATATAATTTAAATTATCTACGATTTTTATCGATAGGACACACGCCTCCGTAGTGATAGATAGATAGACAAAACTAGTTTATCATGGTATCGCTTTCTAAGATCTTTCCGACATAGAAAAAACGTTTTTTTTTTTTGTGTTATACCATACACAGAAATAAAGACATTATTTTAGCTGGTAAACGAGCAGTCGGATCACCTGATGGTTAGCAATCGCCACCGCCTATGGACACCTAAAACACCAGAGACGTTTCAATTGCATTGCCAACCCTTTGGGGGTTAAGAATTTAAGGGTTATTATCCGGAGCTGCGGACTACCTAGCGGGCTTACCGGGGCTCCGGCTCAAAAAACAGGAGTAGGAACGGGGTGGTTTTTAGTCAGTAAGAGTCTTACACTCCCTCTCGCCTCGCCCAAGGCCCAGGAGAAGTCATTGGATGATTTTCCCCCACAAAAAAAGGGTTGTTGGGGAATCGAGGATGAGAAAATTGTGAAGAGGAGTAGGGGAGGGAGAGCAACACAGACGTAATTTCGCGTCGGTTTTCTGTGAGGCCGTGGTATCATCATTCCGGTCGAGGCGACCCATTCAACTCAATTCGGAGATTAGCGCGGTCAAACAAAATCTTTAGCTTTATATAATTACTATAGTATAAGATAAGATATATATCTAGATTACCTGACACGGACTAAATAGATTTTTAATTTTCATACCTTGCCGCCCCCTATAAATAGCACTCGTACGCTTCGTTCGAGCATCGATTTCAAGATCCATTCATACATTGTGTGACAGGAAATATCATTCAACTCTTGCTTATGTGAATGACAATACACACACACACACACACTCATATACATCGTTGAATAAGTGGAATTCTTACATCGCATGATTGTACCTATTGTATGATTTACTAGCCTGCGGTATCAACCACGTGGTTATACTTTTCATCGGGGCGCGTGAAGGAACGAATTACCTCACGGCTCAGCCGTCGCGAGAGACACTCCGGGCGCCGGGGATCGCGGGACGATCTCTGGTCACCGTACGTGCGGGTCTGCGACGTGCAAGGGTAGCTCGCCGCCCGACTAGAGCCAGACTCGTGCGTGCGAAAAGAGCCTCAAAGAGCCATCAGACCACCACAGATGGGACCCAGTAGGCCTGATCCGGAGTTGCGGATTACCTTAGCGGGTTTACCGGGCTTCGGATCGAAAAGCAGGAGTACGAACGGGGTGGTTTTTAGTCAGTAAGAGTCTGACACTCCCTCTAGCCTCACCCAAGGCGGGATAAGTCTCTGTGACGTGAAGTGATTTTTACTCTTGGCCGTGGTATCACTCCGGTCGAGCCGGATCATTCGTACCGAAGCATGGCTCTCCCACTCTTGTAGACAGACTTTTATTTCGTCTGACCAGTTGGGACATAGTCCTCATCATCATATCAGCGCCACTGCTGAACATAGGCCTTTCCCAATGACTTCCAGATAGGTCGGTTGGAAGCGACCTGCATGCAGCGACACCCTGGTCGCAGGGAGCCAGTGGGACATATTACTGTATTAAAATTATAGACCATACTGTGCACTTATGGTTGCATTAAAGTGATTTCATTCATGCCCGAAAATACACAATACGCTATGCGATGTCACGCCTTTTTGTCCCCGAAGGGGTAAGCAGAGGTGCACATTACGGCACGTAATGAGTCCCATGTAATAGGGGATGAGCCTATTGCCATATACTGGACACAATTTCAGACTGCGTGCTACTATTGAGAAATTTTCGAAAAACCGAAATTACCCCAGCAATACTCTGCCCAACCCGGGAATCGAACTCGAGACACCTCGTTCGACAGTTGCACTTGCGACCACTTGACCGCAATATGATAAATGCCTTTAAATGCCATTTTCCTTCCAGACCGTCTTCCCTACTCCGTGAGGGTACTCCTGGAGTCCTGTGTGAGGAACTGCGATGGTTTCCAAGTGCTGCAGAAGGATGTCCAGAACGTCCTGGATTGGGAGACCAACCAGGCCGTTGAGGGGGGCGTCGAGATCGCCTTCAAACCCGCCAGGGTCATTCTGCAGGTATGTTTGTTATTATTCATCATCATCAGCCTATAAGAAGTGCAGCTTTAAGTGTGGGAGAGCCATGCTTCGGCACGAATGGGCCGGCTCGACCGGAATAATACCACGGCCTCACAGAAAACCGACGTGAAACAACGTGTTTCGTTGTGTGAGTGAGGTTACCGGAGGCCCAATTCCTCCCTTCCCAATCTTCCCCATCCCCATTTCCGAACAACAACCCTTAAATTCCTAACTCCCAAAAAGCCGGTAACGCACTTGTAAAGCCTCTGGTGTTTCAAGTGTCCATGGGCGGCGGCGATTGCTTACCATCAGGTAATACGTCTGCTCGATTACGGCATGTCTCATAAAAAAAAAGCTTGAAGTGAAGCACGTCTGCCGCATGTCGGACGAGCGGTGGGCAAAACTCACTACTGAGTGGAGCCCGCTCAACGTCCACAGACGTCGCGGCAGGCCCAAAAGGAGATGGCGGGACGAACTCAACAGCTATGACAAGGATTGGCCGCAAAAAGCTTTAAACAGAGAGGAGTGGAAGGAGGGTAGGGAGGCCTTTGCCCTGCAGTGGGACGATCATGGCTGAAATCAAATCAAATCATCAGCCTATAAGTGGCCACTGCTGACCAAAGGTCTCTTCTCACACGAAGAAGGTTTGAGTATTAATCACCACGTTTGCTCAATGCGGGTTGGCGATTTCAAACTTATAATTAGAAATTATAAGTCTAGGTTTCCTCACGATGTTTTCTTTCACTATGCATGTGTCATATTTGTGGAGGATTGCTATTGTTCATGAGTGCTGCCATCTATTGGATAACGGCTGTAGTTATAAGTAATGATGACAATGTCATAATATCCTTGAGTCAAAAGATATTGTGATAAAAATAAAACTAATGAGTATATAAGAAAAGTTTCTTCGGGAAAGTTGTTTGTAATCATGGGTACAATCACGTGTTTAAATATCGTTCACTAATTACCAGTCACCCTATATAGGCTGGTTGGAAGCGACCTGTAGAACTATTCTGGTTCTCGAAAGCGAAGTTTCGTTTAATCTTCGGCCATATGTTTTATTGATTTATTAATGAAATTACTTAAAATAACGTTTTATTTTTAATTTCATATCAAAACCCATATTTTTATCTTCATTTAATTGGTCTCAATTTTTTTCACGAAAGTTCGCAATAAATGGAACTGTAGTACGAGATTTGCAAAGTTTTAGACGAAATTTCATTTTTCGTTGAATTAGAGTAGACCCTCTGTATACAGCGGCTCCCTAAAATGACTTGTACAGATTTATAGTATAAACTACTTTTTTTTCCAGGACCTGACGGGTGTCCCAGCAGTAGTAGACTTCGCAGCCATGCGTGATGCTGTGAAGGATCTCGGTGGAGACCCCCAGAAGATCAACCCCATATGTCCAGCTGATCTGGTCATTGATCACTCTGTGCAAGTCGATTTTGCTAGGAGGTATGTATTCTTGAGAACTTCACTGATACTAAGCTATGTAGCTGTGCGAGGAAGATGCACAGATTGAGTATGCGATGTATTGTTAGTAGGGAAGTCATCCATAGTACGCATATTTCCATAAAAAAAACTATAGCTTAGCTGAGTCCGTTTTCACTAGTGCTAAGCTATGGGTATCATGGCAGTCTCTTTTTTGCCTTTTGGCTTAAGTCTCCTGCATTAAATTTACCAAGAGAAGTAAAAACTATCGTTTTCTTTTTCTTCTCCTCTAATAATATCTACTGATTTATTTCGTTGCGGGATCCAAGACAGTCATTCATGTCCCTGGGACGTTGGACTTCAGTGTTCCGGTGTTTTCATGATTGTATCTACTGTAGATCCTGGTGCACAAGAGTTGCAGCGGTATGGGAGGTTGTGGTGGGCTAGTCGCATTAAAGAAATCGTGAGAAATGATCTTTCTGCTCTTATGCTAGTTTTGGAGTATGTAGCAGTTGTCACCACCGTTACCTATATCAGGTATTTCTCCTGTGTCGTGGGTGCGCTTACAAACATCACACCTAGACCCGAAACAACAATTCGTGGATCACACAAAGGCTTGCTCTTTTTTTACAACTAGCTTCTTTCAGCGGCTTCGCCCGCGTTCCAAAATGTATCATGGGTATTATTCCAGACCATAATCTACTCCTGTTCCAAATTTCATCCCGATCTCTTCAGCGGTTTTGACGTAATTGCGTAACAAATTATAATACACTAGCTACTTCCGCGCGGTTTCACCCGCTCTGCTTGGCTCCTATTGGTCATAGCGTGATGTTTTATAGCCTATAGCCTTCCTCGATAATTGTTCTATTAAACAAAAAGAATTAAATCGGACAAGTAGTTCCGGAGATAAGCGCGTTCAAATAAACAAACAAACTCTTCAGCTTTATAATATTAGTATAGATATGGTTTCCCCATTCCAGCCCTGATGCCCTGAACAAGAACCAAGAGTTGGAGTTTGAGAGGAACAAGGAGCGGTTCCAGTTCCTCAAGTGGGGGGCGCAGGCCTTCGACAACATGCTGATCGTGCCCCCCGGCTCCGGTATTGTGCACCAGGTATTTGGAGCATATATTTTTATTTGTGCCTTTATATTTAGACTGCCCTGTTGGTCGAGTGGTTGCAAGTGCGACTGCCGGGCAAGGGGTCTCGGGCAAAGTATTACTGGGCTTTTTTCGGTATTTCGAAAATTTCTCAGTAGTAGCACGGCGTCTGGAATTATGTCCAGTATATGGCAATAGGCTCACCCCCTATTACATGGGACTTACAACTTAAATTATGAGAAGCGTTGTACGATTCCGTACTTTTCCTAAATCCAAAAATACTTTTGAAAGTAAAATGTACACAGCTATTCCTCAAAAATTACTCAATTGAGTAGTTTCCTCAGTCAAAATCGTTCGTTGTACAATGCTGTAATAAAAATATTTTTGAAAGGAAAATGTAAACCTCAGCTATTCCTCAGCAGCAGGGATGATGACTGGGTAGAAAATAAATTAATACAACTTTTCAATACAATAAAATATTCAAAAATACACACTCTCATTCATAGATTTGATGATCTACTTTATTTATGATTTTTTATAGCAATTTTTCTACAAACAAGTCTGCTATTTGACGTAAAAATCTGATGACGTCACATAACCGCAGTGTTTCATACAAAATTCATAGAAAATATCGATAAAAGTATTTAATTTGACTAATAGGAAACTAGTCCATTAAATCCAAAAAAGAGTTACTAAATTCCGACGACAAGTTTCAAAGAAATATGTCTTTAAACAAAAACTGACACGTGTTACGAAAGTTGTCTCTAAGCTCGATAGATGGCGTTGTACGATTCTGTACATTTCCCGAATCCAAAAATATTTTTGAAAGTAAAATGTAAACCACTGCTATTCCTCAGCAATTACCAGTTTGTGTAGTTACCTCAATAAAAAATAAATTATTTCGACTTTTCATCGTTAAAAAATAATTTTCATTCTATTCATAAAAATATAGTTTTTGGCGTTTCTATAAAATTATTCGATTTTGACTAATAGAAAACTAGTCTAGTAAATTTAATACGAAAAAGAAATACCCAAATCAGACGACAAATTTCAAAGAAAAACGCATTAAAACAAAAAGCTGACACGTGTTACAAAAGTTGTCTCTATGCTCGATAGATGGCGTTGTACAATTCCGTACATTTCCTGAATCGCGCTATGGTTTCGTTACACGCGTTTGGTTAGGGTGTACGGTGAAAGATACATTTTCAATGTTACAGATATTCTAGGTTTTATAGATTTGTCTATATAGTAATTTTTTATCTGTTAAATAAATTTTTTGGAATAAACTCGTGGTCGCGAGACCGCTGAGTTTTATAAAACATTGAAAATTCTACTGAATGTTGAAACGTGGAGGAGGTAGCGCTTCCATGTTGCGGGATGAGGATGTTTCATAAAGATTTTCTAGAAATTAGAATGCTATGTGATGTAAAAAATTTATAACGTCATAACGTTTTAACTCGTCCTGTGCCGAAACGTGGATCCATGCGAGACACAGTGTATTTTCTATTGTGTCTTAATTATTTATATATTATATACAAGACGTTATTTCATAGAAAATATAGTTTTAGACGTTTCGATAAATGTTTTCAATTTGACTAGACCGAAACTAGCATTATAAATTAGCATATTAAAATGCTTAAAATTAGCATATTAAAACTTATAACCAAAAAAAAAACTGAGTAATTTTCTAAATTCCGGTTGGCTTTAAAGAAATATGTCTTTAAACAAAAGCTGACACGTGTTACAAAAGTTGTCTCTATGCTCGATAGATGGCGTTGTACAATTCCGTACATTTCCTGAATCGCGCTATGGTTTCGTTACACGCGTTTGGTTAGGGTGTACGGTGAAAGATACATTTTCATTGTTTCAGATATTCTAGGTTTTATAGATTTGTCTATATAGTAATTTTTTATCTGTTAAATAAATTTTTGGAATAAACTCGTGGTCGCGAGACCGCTGAGTTTTATAAGCGTTGAAAATTCTACTCTACTGAATGTTGAAACGTGGGGGAGGTGATGCTTCCATGTTTCGGGATGAGGGTGTTTTATAACCCATAGCGTTCCGGAAATTTTAAGTTTTAAACTGACATAGTCACTAACACTAATATTAAAACTTAAGACGGGATATTTACCATGTTTATTTATGTATATGAGTTTCTGATATTCCGATGATCATGGCGCTTGCAACAGTGCCGACATATCGAAAATTCATAGAAATGGACAAAACTGGTAAATATCCCGTCTCAAGTTCTAATATTTCCGGAAATTAGTTTGTGGCCTAACTAAAACTGCAGCTTTATATATTACTAGCTTCTAATAACGGCTTCATGCCCAGCCACCGCGCCAACCGTGCAGTCAAATCATTACATATAGTATTAGCACGAAGTTTGGAATTGTGCCCGGTATATGGCAATAGGCTCACCCCCTATTACATGGGACTTATAACACAAATGGTGAAAAGTAGGTGTACATTGTATAGTGGCAATACGTGCCGTAATGTGCACCTCTGCCTACCACTTCGGGGATAAAAAGGCGTGACGTTACATTACAACATTTTGCAGTGCTGATTGCTTACCATCAGGTGGTCCGTCTGATCGTTTGCCGCCCTATACTATAAAAAACACCTTAAAACATTGAACGCCGTGGTGGTCACCGGTGACCGACGTTAGCGGAGGATTTGTCTTCAACGGTTTTATATTGGCAGTCAAAGACTTAATATTAATTTTTTGACGTCTGAGTTTGTTTCGGCATTTCTTTTCAGAGTAGTCGGATAGGAAATGCCGGCCTCATCTAGCTATTTGAAATATTGACGTGTAAAAGTGTTATTTTATAACCTATTTACAGAAATAAATATCATTTCATTTATTTTTTCAGGTGAACCTGGAATACCTGGCTCGCGTGGTGTTCAGCAAGGACCTGCTTCACCCCGACTCCGTGGTGGGCACCGACAGTCATACCACCATGATCAATGGGCTCGGAGTCGTCGGATGGGGCGTTGGTGGTAAGTACTCATCTACCTGTGATATGAATAATGCATTGATTTTGTTGTCCTCAAGGTTATTTTCTTTTTATATCACTTTGACTGAATATTAGTTTTACATTGTTCTCACATAGTTGAACCAACGAAACAATGTAACCAAGTATTGTATTGTGAATCTGATTGAAAAAGAGTAACTTATGGAGTTTCTTACTCGTTCTTCTCCATAGGAATCTACGCTTTGGAACGAACAAATAGAGCAACTAGAGGACTGACCGACAGACAGACGTTATTAATATTATTATATTTGCTTTGACGTTCAAAAGTGCCTTCCTGGTCTATTTGAAATAAATAATTTTGACTTTGATTTTGAACGGATGACGTCATAAACCATACATCGCACATGTGAAGTGTACATGCGAATAAACATGGATAGACAATCCCAACGAACTACAGTTGGGCAGAAAGCTGCCAGACACGATCACCGCCTGGTCGGAGGATACTGCTTTACTTAGGGAACTTTACTCTCTGTTGTCTAAACTAGCTTCAGCCGGTGGTTTCGCCCGCGTTTTCGTAGGATAAAAAGCGTGGGTTAAGACTGCACGGTTGACGCGGTGGCTCCGGTTCCGGCTCGAAAAGCAGGAGTAGGAACGGGGTGGTTTTTAGTCAGTAAGAGTCTGACACTCCCTCCCCATTCACCTCGCCCAAGGTGGGAGAAGTCACTGAATGATTTTACCCCGCTAAAAAAAGAAACGTAGAATATCAGGTATCAAGTGTAAGTAAAAGTTTGAGTCCGATGAATCCAATAATTTATTTTATCAATTTTGTCCTTGTCAGGAATCGAAGCGGAAGCTGTAATGTTGGGACAGGCTATCAGTATGTTGCTGCCTAAAGTGGTTGGGTACAAACTCGTCGGGGAATTGAACCCGCTAGCCACCTCCACCGATCTGGTGCTTACTATAACTAAGGTAAGTTTTTTTTTATGGTATAAGCCGGTAAACGAGCAGATGGATCACCTGATGGTAAGCAATCGCCGTCATCCGAGCGACGTGGTCTGCCCATTGCCACTTCAGACTGCATATTTTGAGAGCCATATCTGTAACTCTTGTTCTTTGACGAATTAAAATTATGCGAATTTAATTTGACGAGCCCACAATTAGTGTATTTGAATATATTTCACCTATCTCTGCCTCGTTGATCGAGTGGTTGCAAGCGACTGCTAGGCACGGGGTCTCAGGTTCGATTCCCGGGTCAGGCAAAGAATTACTGGGCTTTTTTCGATTTTTCGAAATTTTTTCAGTAGTAGCACGGCGTCTGGAATTGTGTCCAGTATATGACAATTGGCTCAACACTATTACTTGGGACTTATAACACGATAAGTGAAAAGTGGGTGTATATTGTATAGCGGTATTACATGTCGTAATGTGCACTTCTGCCTACCCCTTCGGTGATAAAAGGCGTGACATTTTGTGCGTTGCGTTTCGTGAGACGGTGCTGCTCATGAATATATTCCTCTAGCTTGGCTTTTGGGACAAGCCTGGCACTACCTCCCATACCGCTGCAACTCCTGTGCACCAGGATCTACAGTAGATACAACCATGCAAACACCGGAACACTGAAGTCCAACGTCCCAGGGACATGAATGACTGTCTTGGATCCCGCAACGAAATAAATCAGAAGATGTTATTAGAGGAGAAAGAAAAAGAAAACGATAGTTTCCACTAGCCTCGGTGAATTTAATTCTAGCATGGCTTGAAACTAGTCGAGTTCCTCGTCAAACAGTTACGTGAGTAAGCCGATAACATTATAATTAATATAGTATGCTTAACAATTGCTTACTTGTCCCCAGCACCTCCGCTCCTTAGGCGTAGTCGGCAAGTTCGTAGAGTTCTTCGGTCCGGGCGTCTCAGCACTAAGCATAGCGGACCGCGCGACGGTAGCGAACATGTGTCCCGAGTTCGGTGCCACGGTCGCGCACTTCCCCGTCGACGAGCGGTCGCTGCAGTACCTGTGTCAGACTAGTGAGTTGGAAAGAGATTTCTTAAGAGTCTATAAGAGACAGAAATAGTCTATAAGAGTCTATAAGAGTCAGTAAGAGTGTATAAGAGTCAGTAAGAGTCCATAAGAGTCAGTAAGAATGTATAAGAGTACACAAGAGTCGCTGAGCATAGCGGACCGCGCGACGGTAGCGAACATGTGTCCCGAGTTCGGTGCCACGGTCGCGCACTTCCCCGTCGACGAGCGGTCGCTACAGTACCTGTGTCAGACTAGTGAGTTGGACTTTTTTTTGTTAAGAGTTCTTTAGAGTCAGTAAGAGTCAGTAAGAGTCCATAAGAGTCAGAAAGAGTCACTAAGAGTTAATAAGAAGAGTCATTAAGAGTCCATAAATGTCAATAACAATCGGTAAGAGTCATTTAGAGTCAGTGAGAGTCTATAAGAGTCAGTAAGAGTCTATAAGAGTGTATAAGAGTCAGTAAGAATGTATAAGAGTACACAAGAGTCGCTGAGCATAGCGGACCGCGCGACGGTAGCGAACATGTGTCCCGAGTTCGGTGCCACGGTCGCGCACTTCCCCGTCGACGAGCGGTCGCTGCAGTACCTGTGTCAGACTAGTGAGTTGGAAAGAGTTTTTTTAAGAGTTCTTTAGAGTCGGTAAGAGACTATAAGAGTCTAATGCAGTCAGTAAGAGTCAGTAAGAGTCAGTAAGGGTCAGTAAGAGTGTATAAGTGTCAGAAAGAGTTTATGAGAGTCAGTAAGAGTCAGTAAGAGTGTATAAGAGTCAGTAAGAGTGTATAAGAGTCAGTAAGAGTGTATAAGAGTCAGTAAGAGTGTATAAGAGTCAGTAAGAGTGTATAAGAGTCAGTAAGAGTGTATAAGAGTCAGTAAGAGTATATAAGAGTCAGTAAGAGTCTATAAGAGTCAGTAAGAGTCTATAAGAGTCAGTAAGAGTCGATAAGAGTCAGTAAGAGTGTATAAGAGTCAGTAAGAGTCTATAAGAGTCAGTAAGAGTCTATAAGAGTCTATAAGAGTCAGTAAGAGTCTATAAGAGTCAGTAAGAGTCTATAAGAGTCAGTAAGAGTGTATAAGAGTCAGTAAGAGTCTATAAGAGTCAGTAAGAGTGTATAAGAGTCAGTAAGAGTGTATAAGAGTCAGTAAGAGTCTATAAGAGTCAGTAAGAGTCTATAAGAGTCAGTAAGAGTCTATAAGAGTCTATAAGAGTCAGTAAGAGTTTAAGAGTCCATTAGAGTCAGTAAGTGTCAATAACTGTACTAGCGTTATAAAGATTAAAGTGGCACTATGCAAGAAGTACTTTGATAAAGTTTAGCCTGTGTGAATTCACCACACTCTGTATGATACGTTAGATTTATTTTTAGTATTATGATTACTTGTATATTGTTTTTTAGTATTTGTGAAAGCTTGTAATTGGCCATCATTTACCTAGTTATTGTTTTTTTAATTATCTTAAGTTGTTAGCTGTAAGTTTTCCGAAAATGTATAATAAAATAAAATGAAATAAGAGTCCATAAGAGTAAGTAAGACTCATGATGTATGAAGTAATCATTGGCCAGTACGTAAAACGCCCACCCATCAATTTCCAGACCGCTCTCAGGAGAAGATAGCGATCATCGAGGCGTACCTGCGCGCCACCAAGCAGTTCCGAGACTACAACAATCCGGACCAGGATCCCATCTTCTCTGAGGTATGTGGCGTAGGAGATATATACAATGTGATAGGGGTGGGACTTCTAACCCGTTAAGGCTGAGTACTACATCTAATTTTATCAGGCAGTTTGAATATTAATGTGAAGTTAAAACGTGAATTAACTTATGTTTCCAGGTGGTAGAGCTGGATCTGTCGACAGTAGTGACATCTGTGAGCGGCCCGAAGCGTCCTCAAGACAGAGTGTCCGTCTCTGTCATGAAGAAAGACTTCCAGGACTGCTTAACCAACAAGGTAAGTCCTGGCTTACAGGAGTTGTAGTGGTTTGAGATGCTGAAGACGCGCGCGACCTTCGCCTCTAAATCCCGCGGCAGTAATCCGGCAAGGAGGTTCGCCGCCTCTCCGGAGATCGTGCGATATCCACGGATCACTCGGATGGCCATGACCCTCTGGGACGTGAGCAGCGTCCGAGTTGGCCGCCGCATCAGGTTCGGCGCCCACACTGGGGCGCCGTAGAGGGCCATGGACCGCACGATCCCCGCGTACAACCTCCGGCAGACAAGAATAGGGATGATGACTGGGTGAAAAAATAAATTATTACTACATATTAATAAAATAAATATTTTAAAATCACTCACACTCTCACTCATAAACTTGATGAACTACTAAATTTTTTAATTTTTTTTAGCTACATTTCTAGAAATAAGTCTGCTATTGGACGCTATTTGACGCTAATGACGTCATAATAGACTATATTCATACAAATTTCATAGAAAATATCGTTTTTGACGTTTCGAAAAAAGTATTGAATTTGACTAGTAGGAATTTAGCCTATTTATCACTTACTAGTGGTCGCCTAGTGGCCGAAATTCGACCATATACGATTTAATTTACAATAAGTACCACTTAACATACGTTCAAGGATAATTTTTATTTAACTCAAACTCAAACAAACTCTTTTATAAAACTCTTTTTATATAAGACGTGAGAATATCATCGCAATGTCTGTCAATTTTGACGTTTTGTCAAATACGATCAGATACTATGCATGATAGTGTGTGTAATGTTTTATTTATTGATTTAATGTACTTTATAAGCATTATTTTTGAAAAAATATTAGCGTTCTGCACTTCTCCTACACATAAATTATAAGTGTACCAAATTTTATGCTCCGCAAAGTTTTTGCATCACGTATTAATATATAGATAAGAACACGTTTTCGTACCAAAGTACTGCATTTTTTATTATATTGTCGAAATCTTCGTGGTTTGATGAGGACATCAGTGTATGTATGTTATTACATACCCAGTGACAAACTATACACACTGTCTACTGAGTGAGTAACAACTGAATTACACTGAAGGCTGATAATTTTGAAAATGATGATGATGATAATGTTGAGGCACTGATGATTACTGATTACCAGTAGTGTCTATCACAACACCCAGTGACAGACTGATAACATGTCTACTGAGTGAGTGACAGCCGCTACTGAGTACACAACTGTTGATGATTCACTGAAATAAATAATAATAGCATAATTTTATTATAAGAGAGAGAGACATACTAAATAAATTATTATGTTATCGGCTTACTCACGTAACTGTTTGACGAGGAACTCGACTAGTTTCGTGTCAGTAGCAGCGACAGTCGCCGCGTCGTCTGTCGCGGAATGCTGCTCATGAATATGAGTCTCTAGCATGGCTTGAAACTAGTCGAGTTTCTCGTCAAACAGTTACGTGAGTAAGCCGATGATATAATAATTAACACATAAAATAATCAATAATGTTAAAAATTTATTGTTGGGTAGTTGTTAGAAGTCGTAGAGTTCACCAGTAACGATTATCACTACACCCAGTGACAGACTGATAACATGTCTACTGAGTGAGTGACAGCTACTACTAAGTGACACAACTGAGTAGATGATCGAAAGCCTTCGAAGTCTTATAAATTGATTCGTAAACAACATAAATGATTATACTGATGATGAATAACACCAGTAGCGATTATCACAACACCCAGTGACAGACTGATAATGTGTCTACTGACTGAGTGACACAACTAAGTCGTGGATTAAAATTCTCAAAATAATACGATTGATTGCAAATAGTCGCTCACGTTGCACTTATAGTCACCAATATCTATTATCACAACACCCAGTGACAGACTGATAACATGTCTACTGAGTGAGTGACAACCACTACTGAGTGACTGTCACACAACTTATTTACAACTAGCTACTTCCGCGCGGTTTCACCCGCTCTGCTCGGCTCCTATTGGTCATAGCGTGATGTTTTATAGCCTATAGTCTTCCTCGATAAATGCACTATCCAACACAAAAAGAATTATTCAATTCGGACCAGTAGTTCCGGAGATTAGCGCGTTCAAACAAACAAACTCTTCAGCTTTATAATATTAGTATAGATATTGTTGAGTAACACAAATGAGTTTAGTTTTAATATTTGTTCCTGAAAATTTAACTAGGTGTCATGATTGTTTTTGGTTGTCATTGTAACTGTGTCATTCTTGCTATGTATATCTTTATTATAATAAAACGTTCTTTTTAGATATAAATACTGTTGTTTATTAAGAAATACTCCGTAATCTAACAGGTTATGGGCCCAGGAGGTTCTGTAATTGATATCTAAAAGAAAATAGCAAAGAAAAAGTTACAATCGTATTGAGAAATAATCTCAAAATGGAGTCCACGCGATCTATGAACATGGATAAATTCGACGGAAATAACTTCAGACAATGGAAGTTTCAGATAAAATGTGCCCTGAAAGCAAAAGGGATTGATATTTCAGTGCCCAAACCGTCTGAAAATAGTGTTGAATGGACAAAGAACGATGGCATGGCGATGTTCATCATTACATCTTCGATGGAACTCAAGCAAATTACTCTGGTGGAAAATTGTGAAACAGCTCAGGAAATTATGACGAAACTAGAATCAATATATGAACAAAAGAGTGAGTTATGTAAAATGATTATCCATGAAAAATTTTATCAGTACAAAATGTCACCGACTGACAGCGTAGCTCAACATATTTCGAAAGTAGAATCGTTAGCCAAGCAGTTGAAAGAAAGTGGTGAAAATGTCAGTGAAATGGCTGTGATTACAAAAATAATTGGAACACTGCCACAGAAGTACAGATCACTTCGTCAAGCATGGATGTCATTGGATCCAAAACAACAGAATCTTATCAATCTCACTGCACGATTGTTAGATGAAGAAGCTAGTTTGCAATGTGAAGAAGAGCAAGAAACTGCTCTCCTTATGGCCAACAAAAGTTGGAAGAATAGCCCTAAGCAAAGTGAGCCAAATAAAAATGCTTGTAGTTCGAATCAGAATAATAACACTAAACATAGGTTTGAATGTTATAATTGTGGAAAACGAGGACATTTTTCTCGAGAATGTCGTTATCCAAAGAAATCCAAGAACAGAAAACCTCAACAAGAAGGTGCAAATATGTTAGCGTTCAATGTAGAAGCAAGTTTACATGAAGCTGAACAGAATGTTTGGATTTTAGATAGTGGTGCCTCCGCACATATGACCTACAGAAAGGAGTTCTTTGCAGAATTATTTGAATGCAATCAGAAATCATTGACATTAGGAAACAAGCAGTCAGTGGAAGTAGCTGGCATAGGCAAGGTTTTAATAAAGAGATATGTCAATGGACAGTGGGAGACTAGTGAACTACATGATGTATTGTATGTTCCGAATTTGCGACGAAATCTATTCTCAGAGGGTGTGATTATGCGAAAATCATACACCATTGTTAAGAAAGACTCCAATGCATTCATTTACAAAGATAATAAGTTAGTATTGTATGCAACAATGACTGAAAATAATCTATATGAATTAAAAATAAAAGCTGTAATCTCAGATACATGTAACTTGGTACAAAATGATAAAAGTAACATGAAAATTTGGCACGAAAGATTGGGACATATTAACATACAAAATATCAGGAATATGAGTGCTGAAAATACAGTAGAAGGCTTGAATTTTGACAACAATGATAAAGCTGATTTTGTCTGCGAAGCATGTGCCTATGGAAAGCAGTGCAGATTTCGATTTCACAAATCTGTAAGAGGAGAACTACAGCCAGGTGACCTTATATATAGTGATGTCTGTGGTCCAATGAGTCATACATCTGTTCAAGGTGCAAGATACTTTGTATTGTTCAAGGATGCTGCAACAAGCTTCAGGCATGTATATTTTATAAAGCATAAAAGTGATGTGATTGATATATTCAAGAATTACAATGCTATTATCAAAAATAAATACATGCATAGTATCAAAATATTGCATACTGATAACGGAAGAGAGTATGTAAATAAATTCTTCAAAGAGTATCTTAGCAAAGAAGGTATAGTTCATGAGTGTACTGCACCTTATACACCTGAACAAAATGGGCGTGCTGAAAGAGAGAACCGTACCATTGTAGAGAGTGCACGTTCCATGTTGTATGCAAGAGATGTGTCACTGGAATTATGGGCAGAGGCTGTGAATTGTGCAGTTTATTTATTAAACAGAACTTCTTCCAGCCAGACTCCTAAGAAAACACCATATGAACTATGGAATGGCATCAAACCTCATGTAGGCCATGTGAAGGTATTTGGAAGCATTGGATATGTTCATATTCCTGATCAACTAAGAACAAAACTTGATAAGAAGAGTGAGAAAATGATACTAGTTGGGTATGATAACAACAATTATAGGATGTTCAATCCAGAAACCAAGAAGATTAAAATATCTAGAAATGTTATTTTTGAAGAACATAATGTTCCAGAGATACGGAAAAATATTACACAAATATATATTGATGATGAAGAGAAGACATTTGAACAAGAAAACCAAATGCAAGAAAACAATCTAGAGAATACTCATTTAGAAATATCATCATCAGAGAATGACAATAGCATGTTGAGTTGTAGTAGTAGTAGTGACCCTACATATAAACCGTCTCAAGAATTAGATGATGAATTAATTGCAAGGAATATAAATTTGAGACCTAGAATTAATAGAAGATTTGAAGCAAATCTTGTTGAACTGTCACTGCCTCAGACATACGCTGAAGCAATGAAGAGTCCACAAAGAAATGAATGGTTGAAAGCTATTGATGAAGAACTGCTTGCGCATGAAGAAAATAATACTTGGACTCCAGTCGAGAGGTCTGGTCAACATACACTTACTACAAAGTGGGTTTTTGCAATTAAAAAGGGAGAAAATGATCAGGTAAGAAGGTTCAAAGCTCGTTTATGCGCACGAGGTTTTAATCAAATTAAAGGTATAGATTATCAAGAAATATTCTCTCCAACAACGAGATACGACTCTATAAGAATTGTTCTTTCTATTGCAGCTAAATATAAATTAGAAATTCAACAATTTGATGTAAAAACTGCTTTTTTGAATGGGTACTTAGATGAGGATATTTTTATAGAAGTACCAGAAGGAATTACATTTAAAAATGATTGTATTTTAAAACTTAATAAATCATTGTATGGTCTGAAACAGGCATCGCGTTGTTGGAATAGAAGATTCACTGAATTTTTGATTAAGTATGGTTTTGTGCAATCTCAGGCTGACTGTTGTGTTTATGTAGGTATTTTCAATGGGGTAAAAGTAATTCTAATAATTTATGTTGATGATGTACTTTTAGTTTCTTCCAGTTCCTCAATGATTAAAATAATTATGGAAGATTTGAAACAAGAATTTAAAATAAGGGAACTAAAATTGAAATATTTTGTGGGAATGGAAATAGAGAGAGTAAATAATGGTATCTATATTTGTCAAAGGGATTACATAGAACAAATAATTAAGAAGTTTTGTATGAGTAATTCAAATCCTGTCAATACCCCGGCAGATGTAAATGTTGTTATTTCAAAGAAAGTTGATGAAGATATTGTTAATTTTCCATACAGGGAAGCTATAGGCTCCTTATTATTTTTGAGTTCTGTTTCAAGGCCTGACATTTCTTTTGCTGTAAATGTTTTGAGCAGATATGTAAACAATCCAAGTCAGCAACATGTAAATGCACTTAAACGTGTTATTAGATACCTAATAAATACCAAGGACTTATGTATAACTTATGGAGGAAGTAGTGATCTTACTGGCTATTCAGATTCAGATTTTGCAGGCGATATTGATACGCGTAAGTCTACTACGGGTTACATTTTCTTTTTGAATGGGGGACCAATAACGTGGTGTAGCCAGAAACAAAAGACTACTGCTCTCTCCACGACAGAAGCAGAATTTGTAGCTGCATGTGAGGCTGCAAAGGAGATATTGTGGTTAAAACAATTATTGTTAGACTTAGGTGAAAATATTATATCTGTGCCGTTGTATGTTGATAACCAGAGTGCGATCAAGCTGATCAATAATCCTGTTTATCACAAGAAAACTAAGCACATAGATATAAAGTTTAATTTTATAAGAGAAAAGGTTGAGGTTGGTGTAATTAAGATAAATTATATTCCTAGTAATAGTCAATTAGCTGACATATTGACTAAAGCATTACCAACTCAATCTTTTATCTATTTAAGAGATCAGATTTTGTTTTCTTTTCCCACTGTTTGATATGTGAGTTTCAGTGGGAGATTTATTTTTTATTGTAGTTAAATTTTAGGGGGAGTGTTGAGTAACACAAATGAGTTTAGTTTTAATATTTGTTCCTGAAAATTTAACTAGGTGTCATGATTGTTTTTGGTTGTCATTGTAACTGTGTCATTCTTGCTATGTATATCTTTATTATAATAAAACGTTCTTTTTAGATATATCAACTGTTGTTTATTAAGAAATACTCCGTAATCTAACAGATATAACACAAATGATTCTGGTTACTAGAGGGCACTAGTAACGATTATCACTACACCCAGTGACAGACTACAAACTTGTCTACTGAGTGAGTGACAATCACTACTGAGTGACACAAATGAGTTGCGATTGAAAAACTTAAAATGTTACACAATTTGATTAGGAAATAACACAAATGATTACTGATGATGAATGAACACTAGTGACGATTATCACAACACCCAGTGACAGACTGTAAACATGTCTACTGAGTGAGTGACAATCACTACTGAGTGGTACCTGCTGATGATAGGACACACAAAATAACACAAATTGATGATAAGAAGTCACATATCCCACCGCATACAGATCATCAGTCGCGATTATCACTACACCCAGTGACAGACTGTAATAACTTGTCTACTGAGTGAGTGACAATGGCTACTGAGTGACACAACTCCAGAGCCTCCAACGCTTCATAATTTGACTCAAAAACAATAGAAATGATTACTGATGATAAATGACCACCAGTAGCGATTATCACAACACCCAGTGACAGACTGTAAACATGTCTACTGAGTGAGTGACAATCACTACTGAATGACACAAATGAGTGTGGCCTCAAAATCTTCGATCTTTACACACATTACTCACAAAATAACGTTAATAGTAAAAAGAAATCACGTGGCATAATAGTCATCAGTCTGTTATCAAATTACCCAGTGACACAATGACATATTGTCTACTGAGTGACTGACAACAGCTACTGAGTGACACCTAAAACGAGTCCTACAAACGATTAAGTACCGATTGACAGTAGTATTAACATATGTATGTATCGTCACGCCTTTTATCCCTGAAGCGGTAGGCAGAGGTGCACATTAGGGCACGTAATGCCTCTAGTTACTGTTGATGTACGATATTCATCAGTATCTATTATCACACACCCAGTGACACAATGACACACTGTCTACTGAGCGAATGACAACGGCTACTGAGTGACACACAAATGATTAAGTACCGATTGACACAGCGACTGATGATGAATGACCACCAGTAACGATTATCACAACACCCAGTGACAGACTGATAACATGTCTACTGAGTGAGTGACAATCACTACTGAGTGACATAACTAAGTAGGGGCGTCAAGGACGAGGATTAAGTACCGATTGACATAATAGTTACTGATGATTAGTTTTTTTATAGAATAGGTCGCAAACGACAAACGAGTCACCTGATGGTAAGCGATCAGCGTCGCCCATAGACACCCGCAACACCAGAGGAGTCACAGGGGCGTAGCCGGACTTTTAAAAAGAGTATGCTCTTTTCTTGAAGGTTTGAAGGTCGCATCTTAGTGACCACCAGTTGCGGTTATCAAACCACCCAGTGACAGACTGCAAACTTGTCTACTGAGTGAGTGACAACGACTACAAAGTGGCACATGTGAGTTGATGTGAGTCGTGACTCAATCCTCGTCTTTTTCCACGCCGTACTCATAAAATAACGAAATTAATTGTGGTAACACGGAACAGGTGTCAGATGACAGAAGTAGCACATAGACGATCGATGAACATACAACGGATGACGTCATAAACCATACATAGCACGTGTGAAGCTTTTTTTATGGGGAATATCATCCAATGTCTTCTCCCGCCTTGGGCGAGGTGAGAGGGAGTGTCAGACTCTTACTGACTAAAAACCACCCCGTGCCTACTCCTGCTTTTCGAACCGGAGCCCCGGTAAACCCGCTACGTAGTCCGCAGCTCCGGGCATTATGAAGTGTACATGCGAATAAACATCCGAACAAAAAATCTGGTAGAAAGCCCGCCAGACACGATCACCTCGCTTGCTCGTTCTAAAGAAATCACAAACGTTGTACGGTAGTCATCAGTATCTATTATCACACACCCAGTGACACAATGACACACTGTCTACTGGGCGAATGACAATAGCTACTGAGTGACAACAGCTGCAAATATCTTAAAATTTGTTCACAAAACCAACACAAATGTTTACCAGTGATCAATGTTTACCAGTGGTCACCAGTAACGATTATCACAACACCCAGTGACAGACTGTAAACATGTCTACTGAGTGAGTGACAATCGCTACTGAGTGACACCTGATACTTATAACACACACAAAATAATACAAATTATCACAAACTTTTAATGGAGTGATACTACGGCCGGGCAGAAAACCGACGTGAAACAACGCTTGCGTTGTGGGAGTGAGGTTACCGAAGACCCAATTACCTGTTTCCCAATCTTCCCAATTCCCGATTCTCCAACAACCCTTAAATTCCTAACCCCAAAAGGCACTGCACTTGTAACGCCCCTGGTGTTTCAAGTGTCCACGGGCGGCGGCAATTGCTAACCATCAGGTGATACGTATGCTCGTTTACCGGCTTATACCATAAAAGAAAAGCAGTAGCGTGTTTCATGTCGTACAGTTCATCAGTAACGATTATCACTACACCCAGTGACAGACTGATAACATGTCTACTGAGTGAGTGACAATTGCTACTGATTGACACTTTTTATTCTATTAACATCACATCAACAGCTTATAAGTGTCCACTGTTAACCAAAGGCCTCTTCTCGCACGGAGAGTCGGGCATTAATCACCACGCTTACTCAATGCGGGTTCAAACTTATAATCAGAAATTACAAGCCCAGGTTTCCTCACGATGTTTTCCTTCACCGTTTGTCAGTGGTGTCTAAATAATCTTAGAAAGTACCTACATATAACTCGGAAAAAGTCACATTGGTACTTGCCGTTGGTAGGTTTCGAAGCCTCACTCTCATGCATGAGAAGCGGGCGTCTTAAACCTTCGGGACACCACGACAAGACAACAATATATTATCATTAAAACATTAAAAAAAAAATACTAAATTACATACCTTTTTGATGTCACCAAATAAATTATCTATTTGTAAAAGCAAGTTGGAGATCGCAGTGTAAAAGGTTCAGGTTTATCAGAGAGCGCTGCTGCACGGTCTCTGTCTAATATGTAGTCACTTACTCGTGAAGGGTAGAGTAGCTCTTTACACTGCTGTTTATTGTAAAGCAAACGTTTCAATACTGATTCGAAATTGTTATATTATCGTATTTATACTAAATTATTTCGTAACTTAAATACTCGTTTACTGTAATTTGTCTAATGAGTGGGCCTAATATTGTAATTATAAAAATGATAATTAAATATGTTATTTCTGCTAATCACCTATTTTTAACCGACTTCGAAAAAGGAGGGAGGTTCTATGTTTGACGTGGTGTTTTTATGGTATAAGCCGGTAAACGAGCAGACGGATCACCTGATGGTGAGCAATCGCCGCCGCCCATGGACACTTGAAACACCAGAGGCGTTACAAGTGCGTTGACGGCTTTTTGTAGGGGTGATGGTTTGATTAGGAATTGGAGGATTGTTGGAGATCAGGGCGATTGGGAAGGGAGTAATTGGGCCTCCGGTAACCTCACTCACACAACGTAAGCGTTGTTTCACCCAGAGCTGCGGACTACCTAGCGGGTGACCAGGGCTCCGGCTCAAAAAGCGGAGGAGAGAAAGTAGGAAAGGGGTGGTTTTAGTCAGTAAGAGTCTGACACTCCCTCTCGCCTCGCCCAAGGCGCGAGAAATCATTGGATGATTTTCCCCCCTCAAACAAAAAAAGCGTAATTTCACATCGGTTTTCTGCTCGGCCGTGGTATCACTCCGGTCGAGCCGGCCCATTAGTGCCTAAACATGGCTCTCCTACGCTTAATATAATATAAGAAAAGGTAAATAAAACAAAATAAATAATATTTATTTATTTGCACATGTGATATTTTACAAAAAGTAAATACTTGATTTTGATAGTTCCCATTAGTTAATGACTCAAAAGAGTTCAATTAGTTAATTATACAATTGATTATTGTTCATCTCAAAAATACTTTCATTATCATAATGATATCTATCGATACTAATATTATAAAGCTAAGTTTGTTTGAACGTACTAATCTCCGGAACTACTGGTCCGATTTCAATAATTCTTTTTGTGTTGGATAGCGCGTTTATCGAGGAAGGTTATAGGCTATAAAACATCACGCTACGATCAATAGGAACCGAGCAGAGCGGGTGAAACCGCGCGGAAGTAGCTAGGATTATAACATAATATTCACATGAAAAAAGCCACGTCTTATCTCCAAAAGAAATAGACGACAACCTCCCATACCGCTGCAACTCCTGTGCACCAGGATCTACAGTAGATACAACCATGCAAACACCGGAACACTGAAGTCCAACGTCCCAGGGACATGAATGACTGTCTTGGATCCCGCAACAAAATAAATCAGAAGATGTTATTAGAGGAGAAGAAAAAGAAAACGATAGTTTCCACTTCCCTCGGTGAATTTAATGCAGGAGATAGAATGACTTAAGCCTTAAGGCACAAAGAGACTGCACAACTGGGAGAAGCCCAGTCGCCAAGCACCACGGAAATTTAATTTCAAACTAAGTGGGTCCTATGTGAGTGTTTGATACCTGTCGCTTCTTTTCGCCATCGACCTACACGACAGCACTTCCATCCCCATCATATAGATGGTTGGCAGGCCACAACTGTGCGCTTCTCGCGAAACTTTCTGCCTCGCACAGCAAAACTGTGGAATGAGCTGTCTTCGGCGGTATTTCCGAACCGATACGACCTTCAAACCTTCAAGAGCGTACTCCTTTTTAAAAAGCTGGCAACGCACCTGTGATTCCTTTGGTGTTGCGGGTGTCCATGGGTGGTGTTGATCGTTTGTCATCTGGTGATCCGACTGCTCGTTTTGCCCCTACTCCATAAAAAGACACTACACTGGTGTTGCGGGTGTCCATGGGCGGCGGCGATTACTTACCATCAGGTGATCCGTCTGCTCGTTTACCGACTTATAACATAAAAAACAAAACTGTTTTCTTACCAACCTCCATTCTCTTCCTTCGCTGTATATACCTGCCCATACCATTTAGTGAAATAGCTTTATGATATATACAAATATAACATCATAAGCTAAATCACCAAATAATATGAATAGGTAATTTTAAATAAAAACTTCTCCCTGACTGACTGACTGACTGACTAAAAGTCTGTACACAACAGTAACTAAGTGTAGGCAGCAGCGCTCTCTGATAAACCTGAACCTTTTACACTGCGATCTTCAACCCGCCTGCCTGCGGAGATTATGGCAAACCCTCTTATGTAGAGCAGGATCATATTTCTGTGGACTGTGCGGTAAAACAGCGAATGAATGAATCAAACACAACACTGCCTCCCATTAAACCCGCGGCAGATACTTTTAGAACACCTTATATACTAATAGATATATAATATAATTTGGGATTATATATAAAGATTCCATATTAGTTATCTTGGAAGCTAATGGCTGTCTCATTATATTATGTACAGAATGTTTGAAAATACGTTAAGTGTGGGCTCGCCATGCTTCGGCACTGCTAGGCCGGCTCGACCGGAGTGATACCACGGCCGAGCAGAAAACCGATGTGAAACAACGTTGTGTGAGTGAGGTTACCGGAGGCCCAATTCCCCCCTTCCCAATCTTCACGATTCAGGATTCCCGAACAACAGCCCTTAAAATCCTAACCCCCATAAGTTCAGCAACGCACTTGTAACGCCTCTGTTGTTTCGGGTGACCATAGGTAGCGGCGATTGCTTAACATCAGGTTATCTATCTGTTAGTTTACCGGCTTACACCGTAAAAAAGACACCACTGACAAACGGTGAATGAAAACATCGTGAGGAAACCTGCGCTTATAATTTCTAATCATAAGTTTGAAATCGCCAACCCGCATTGAGCAAGCGTGGTGATTAATGCTCTTACCTTCTCCGTGTGAGAAGTTTGTAGCTCCGTGTGAGAGGATAGGCCTCTCACTTTACGGCTGTTGATGATGATGATGAATGGTTTATGGTGACTTCGCGCATGCTTCTCATAGTTATATACTCTAGTTGGACGGCGGCGATTGCTTACCATCAGGTGATCCGTCTGCTCGTTTATCCGTTTATTCCTTAAAAGTGTGGGAGAGCCATGCTTCGGCACGAATCGGCCGGCTCGACCGGAGTGATACCACGGCCGAGCAGAAAACCGACGTGGAATAACGCTTGCGTTGTGTTTCGTTGTGTGAGTGAGGTTACCGGAGGCCCAATTCCCCCTTCTCAATCTTCCCAATTCAGGATTCCCGAATAACAACCCTTAAATTCCTAACCCCCATAAGTTCAGCAACGCGCTTTTAAAGCCTCTGGTGTTTCGGGTATCCATATGTAGCGGTGACACCTTAACATCAGGTGATCCGTCTGCTCATTTACCGACTTATACCATAAAAGACACCACTGACAAAAGGGTGAAGGAAAACATCGTGAGGAAACCTGGGCTTATAATTTCTAATTATAAGTTTGAAATTACCAACCCGCATTGAGCAAACGTGGTGATTAATGCTCTTACCTTCTCCGTATGAGAAGTTTGTAGCTCCGTGTGAGAGGTATATGGTCACTTTACGGCTGATGATGATGATGAATGGATTATGGTGACTTCGCCCATGCTACTCATAATTATATACTCTAGTTGGGTGGCGGCGATTGCTTACCATCAGATGATCCGTCTGCTCGTTTACCAGCTTATACCATAAAAAAACCCTATAACCGTTATAAATAATATCATACTATATTCTTGTTTCATTAAAGAAACTTTATCAATCATATCGGTTTTTAATAGTTATTTAATTAGATTTTAATAACGATATTTATTTTGCGGTTTCCAATATCTATTTGTAAATAAACGAGTCTATTTTTAACCGACTTCAAGAAAAAAGAAGGTTCTTTGTTTGACCTGCATGTATTTTTTTTAAACGTTGCCCCACACTGAAATTTTCTCCTGTACCTATCGTGACACACCCAGACCTGAAACAACAATTTGTGGATCACACAAACAGTTGCTCCGTGCGGGAATCGAACCCGCTACACGTTGCTTGGCAGCCAGTTGCCCAGCCACCCCACCAACCGTGCAGTGTATGTGAACTTGTATGTTTGTCAACATATCCAAGACATTGGAGAAAATCCTAGTGTGAGGAAATGTATTTAAAAAAAAAGGTTATGCTACCCGCTCGCTGCGGACAATCTAGCGGATTACCGGGGCTCCGGTTCGAAAAGCAGGAGTAGGAACGGGGTGGTTTTAGTTAGTAAGAGTCTGACACTCCCTCTCGCTTCGCCCAAGGCGGGAGAAGTCATTGAATCATTTCCCCCTTAAAAAACGTGTTCGATCTCCACACGAAGCAACTCTTTGTGTGGTCCACAAATTGTTGTTTCAGCTCTGGGTGTCTGGGAATTGTATGTTTGTAAACGCACCCACGACACGGGAGATAAAGTTATGCCTACCCGCTGCCTGTAATAACCTAGTTACCGGGGCCCCGGCTCGAAAAGCAGGAGTAGAGTGGTGTTCAATCAGTAAGAGAACGCGTCAGAAGTCATTGGATGATTTTCTCCCCTCAAAAAAAGCTCAACTAAGAAACAGATTCAAATTTAAATCTTTACTATGACTTACCCATATGCATTTAAACACCTCGCACTGTTTTCCAAAACTGAATTTCTTCACTTAAATAAACATTTAAAAACAATATTTTTTCTACATAAAAAAAAAAACAAAACACGATAATTTCAACTTGTAATGTCTTAAAAAGTAATCGATTTATATAAACTGTTATAAGAGTATATGAAACGTATGTTTTTATTCGAATCCAAAAATGTCTTATTCAGCATATTAGTATATTATATTATAATTTTCCTTGATCTGACTCATTATTATTATAAATGCGACAGTGAATTTGTATGTCTGTTTGTCACATCTTTACGCTATATCAATTTTCACTGCCTTACTCATAAATGCGACGGTTCATCAAAAAATCATCCAATGACTTCTCAGGCCAGGGAGTGGGTATAACCTGGGTGTCTTCAAAGCCGGAGTGAATAGGTTGCTTATGGGCAGACGTGCTCCATCGTAGGCCGCATCATCACTTACCATCAGGCGAGATAGCGGCCAAACATCGAACCAATAAATGTAAAAAAGAAGTGTCAGACTCTTACTGACTAAACACCATCCCGTTCCTACTCCTGCTTTTCGAGCCAGAGCCCCGGTAAAACCGCTAGGTAGTCCGCAGCTCTCCGGATCAGGCACCAGCCCTATTGGGCCCCATCTATGATGGTCTGATGGCTTGTTGAGGCGGCTTTTAATGTACATACTTATATGATTTCAATAGTCTCACCCTCTATTACATGGGTTGTTTAACATAAATTTTGAAAAGTGGGTGTACATTGTACAGTAGCGTTACGTGCCATAATGTGCACCTCTGCCTAGTCCTTCGGGGATAAAGGGTGTGACGATACATACTTAGATAAATCATGAATTTTATAAATATAATAATAAAAAAGCAAGCGAAACCATACAATAAGCTAAATAACTAAATTCGCTGACTTAGCAAGGTCACTCATAAACAATTATTACTATGTATAAAACTGCTTACAATGCGGACATGTTCCAATTTATTATATGTTTCCTTACATTGGTACAATGTTTATGTTTTACAAACACGTGCGCTCGTTTTGTTTGTGCTATTGTCACGCCTTTTACGTTGAAGGAGTAGGTAGGATTGTCAATGTTTTTGACTACATTCTTTTCTTAGTATAGTTTTTTTTTTTCGATACTTACGGTAGATCTACTCGAATGATGACGGGGTATGAAATTTAAAATCTATTTAGTCTGTGTTAGGTAATGAAATATTGTAAGTGTGGGAGAGCCATGCTGCAAACACAACGTAGGGTGTGGTAGTTGGCTCCGGTAACGTCACTCACACAAAGCAAGCGTTGTATCACGTCGGTTTTCTGCTCGGCCGTGGTATCACTCCTGTCGAGCCTGCAGCCAGAAACCCTATGCGAAATACAGCGTGTTTGACAATATATAAATATTCAAAAACCACTTCATCAATTCCAGGTCGGCTTCAAAGGCTACGGTCTATCGCCAGCGAACCTCTCAGCGTCCGGCAGCTTCAGCTACAGCGACGGCAAGACGTACACCATCACGCACGGGTCCGTCATCATAGCTGCCATCACTTCCTGCACCAATACTTCCAACCCCAGTGTTATGTTGGGCGCTGGTGAGTCTATAGTCACTATAATTACCATAATCCTCATATTGACATAATCATCACCCCGTTTATAATCTCCATTTTAGCCATAATCACCACTCACTCTATAATCACAACTCACTCTATAATCACCGCTCACTCTATAATCACCACTCACTCTATAATCACCACTCACACTATAATCACCACTCACTCTAAAATCACCACCCACACTATAATCACCACACACACTGATCACCACTCACACTGTAATCACCACACACACTGTAATCACCACTCTCGCCATAATCACTTAACACATTGAACGCCGTGGTGGTCACCGGTGACCGACGTTAGCGGAGGATTTGCCTTCAACAGTCTTCTATTGGCAGTCAAAGACTTAATAATACCCTTATTGACATAATCATCACCTCGCTTATAATCGCCAGACGTAACACAATCACCATTTTAGCCATAATCACCACATACACACACATACTATAGTCATAATCACCAAATTAGGCGTAACTCCCTCACCACAATTTTGATAATCCCCTCATTTGCTGGTTTACTTAGAATTCGCAGTTAGATCGCCTAAAGTTAACTTTAATGATACTGCTATATGCAATAGTAGTCATAGTATCAGTAGTATGTAAGTCAGCGATGGCAAGAACTGCTAGGGAGTGGAACTCCTTGCCGGAGTCTGTGTTTCCTGATGGGTATAACCTGGGTGTCTTCAAAGCCCAAGTGAATAGGTTGCTTATGGGCATACGTGCTCCATCGTAGGCCGCATCATCACTTACCATCAGGTGAGATAGTGGAAAAACGTTGACCCATTAAATGTAAATAAAACAAGACGTACACCATCACGCACGGGTCCGTCATCATAGCTGCCATCACATCCTGCACCAATACTTCCAACCCCAGTGTTATGTTGGGCGCTGGTGAGTTTATAGTTACTATAACTTGTTTTTTTTAAACCGTTGTCCCACACTAGGATTTCCTCCTGTGTCGTGGGTGCGTTTACAAACATACAAGTTCACATACACATGACACCCAGACCCGAAACAACAATTTGTGGATCACACAAAGAGTTGCTCCGTGTGGGAATTGAACCCGCTATACTTTACGCGGCAGCTGGTTGTCCAGCCACCCGGCCAATCGTGCAGTTTATTTCCATTATCTTCACTATAACCACAATTATCTCGACTATCACTACAGTTATCGCTACTATTATCGTCATTATCGCGACTATCACACCCATTATCGAAACTATCACCGTCACTGTCATAATCTCCTATACCAAAATGTTGGGGGTTGGAGCAATTGTAATCATTCACTAGCGTAATTTTACTTGGTCGATCTGTACCGAACTATGTAATAAAATGTAAGAATCTGAATGACAAACACTTGTAATTGTTGTATCATCGTGAAACTTGGCAGTTGTGATGACTACACAATATGTTGGTACCGTCGAGTTGGTCTGTACCTCTACCACGAGTTTGAAACAACAGTATTTGTCGATACTCGATAGCGAAGGCGTAATTTGCATGGTAAATTTTAGTTCCACGGGTGACCGCTATAGGCGTTATAAAATTTGCCATACAAAAAATTTTGCCTCGTCGCTAGCAACTATCGACAAATACTGTTGCTTTAAACTCATGGTAGAGGTACTGACGATGGGATTTGCACGGGTCCGGTTCTGGTCAGGCGGCGAGCTACCCTTAGCCGTCCACGGACCCGACACAACACCTAGTACTTACATTGCTTATCATTTCAGGTCTCCTAGCCAAGAAGGCAGTGGAGAATGGCCTCAGCGTGCTCCCTTACATCAAGACTTCTCTGTCACCAGGATCCGGAGTGGTCACCTATTACCTCAGGGTAAGTATATACAAATGATAGATGACTTTTGAGCCGGAGCCCTGGTAACCCGTCAGGCAGTCCGCGGCTCCGGGCAAGCATTATGTTGTTGCTGTCAATACATTATTGCATTAGGTTAAGTTAAGGTACAATTCCGAGACAGGCTGCAGACTGCAAACTGCAACCGCAAACTGCAAGAGACAACCCTTGTTTCTATGAACATCTATGAAGTTGATTCCAAGCGCGGCAACACTGCTGTCTCTCCCGCCTCTCATGAAGCTACTGGAATAACTGAGGCACGGTTCTTGTGCAGCCTCAGCATGCAGCCGCAGTTGGAATAGCTACCGCAGGCAGCATTGTAACCGCAGCCGGTAGCCACAGTGTCGCGTGCGGTTGCGGTCTGCGGCCCGTCTCGGAATTGTACCTATATGATTGTTGTATTTTGTAGTACTTAATAAAATAAATCTATACGTATAGTAAATCTGTAGAAGCGCAATTCTGTACATTGAATATATTGAAAAAATAAATAGCAGGGGGTGTTACTGGATCGATACCAAACCCATAAGATATTTTTTTTGTCTGAATTTCGATGAAACTTGGTATAATTATACCTTATTATCCTGGGCATAAAATAGGATACTTTTTATCCTGGAAAAATACGTAGAAAAAAATCTTAATTTTTCAGTTTTATACTACAGAATGCGAGCTCAACAGCAGTAGCTCAATAGAGGGATCTCCTTAATTATTATGGGCCTCGCCGTATTTGGGTCCAATAGATATTTATAAGATGTCATTGTCAGAGTTACTCAAAATGAAACATCCACGCGAAGACCGACATCCGCGCGGACGGAGTCGCGGGCGGAAGCTAGTAAATAAATAAATGTTAAAGGGAATTCCTGTTACGACATCTCATAATATATTGTTCACAATATATATTTGTTTTAGGAATCCGGCGTAGTCCCATACCTAGAGAAGCTAGGTTTCAACATCGTCGGCTACGGATGCATGACATGCATCGGCAACTCCGGACCCATTGATGATAACATTGCTAATACTATTGAGAAGGTAAGTCTTAACTGTCACTGGTTCAGGCCATGGTGCGGAGCGAGGGGGACTGGGATGCCGTCTCCTCCTTCTGCGAAGCCGTCATGCTAGCTAAGGAGGAGGTGGGGCGCGTGAGAGAACAAACCTCCTCACGCCTCAAAGAGCCATCAGACCACCACAGATGGGACCCAGTAGGGCTGATGCCTGATCCGGAGCTGCGGACTACCTAGCGGGTTTACCGGGGCTCCGGCTCGAAGGGCAGGAGTAGGAACGGGGTGGTTTTTAGTCAGTAAGAGTCTGACACTCCCTCTCGCTTTGCTCAAGGCGGGAGAAGCCATTGGATGATTTTCGCCCCTCAAAAAAAAGTCTTAACTGTAGGGCTCGCACAGCTAAACTGTGGAATGAGCTGTCGTCGGCGGTATTTCTGAACCGATACGACCTTCAAACCTTCAAGAAAAGAGCATACTCCTTCTTAAAAGGCCGGCAACGCACCTGTGACTCCTCTGGTGTTGCGGGTGTCCATGGGCGGCGTTGATCGCTTACCATCAGGTGACTCGTTTGCTCGTTTGCCACCTATTCCATAAAAAATGAAAAGTTTTTTTTTTACATTTTGTCGTTGCAAAAATACCTCCTATGTGATAAAAGTATATCTACATCATAGAAAAACGAAAAGAACTTTCTCCTGTATCTGCAACCTGTAACATAAAGCGGGTGGGTATATATATCAATTGCACAGTTTCTAGATACCATAAGAAGCGATACGGAAAGGGTTTTTTAAACTCATGTTTTCATGGTAAGTTTTGAATTTTCCAAGTTATGAAAATTAGGTAGACAGGTACTAGGCGATCAGATTTACAGAAGAAATGTTTCGTGATAAAACGTGTCACAACACTATACAGGAATCACTTAGCGAGTGATCCCTGTATAGTGTTGTGACACGTTTTTGTGTGTGTAACGTGTAGCGGGTTCGATTCTCGCACGGAGCAAATCTAAATGTGATCCACAAATTGTTGAAACACACTGGAGAAAATCCTAGTGTTAACGTTTTCATATATAAAAAAAAACATAATTTTCTTGAATTGGAACTTGAAACGGGATATTTACCATGTTTTTAATTTTTTATGAGTTTCCGATATTTCGGCACTGTTGCAAGCGCCATGATCACGGATGAACTGGAAACTCATAGAAAGACATGGTAAATATCCCGTTTCAAGTTCTAATAAAATTATTAGCGACCATGTCAGTTTAAAAACTTATAATTTCCTTGTCCCCAGAACGAGCTGGTATGCTGCGGTGTCCTCTCCGGTAACCGTAACTTCGAGGGCCGCATCCACCCCAACACGCGAGCTAACTACCTCGCCTCGCCGCTCCTCGTCATCGCGTACGCTCTCGCCGGCACTGTGGACATCGACTTCGAAACTCAACCTTTGGGTAAGATTTTATTGTTTAGCTCGCCGATACTGTCCTAGTAGTCAAGCTTGCCGATACTGTCCCAAGGCTTCAGCTCGCCTTTATTGTGCCAAGTGCTTAGCATGCCCGTGTTCTATGTAATGATTTAACTCGCCAATACTGTCCTGTTTGTTAAGCTGACCGATAGTGTTCTCAGTTTTCAGCTCGCAGATATTGTCCCGTGTTCTTTATGTGATTTTGTTCGCCAATACTGTCCCAATGTTTATCTTGTCGATACCGTCGCATACACTGTCCCTCACTTTATCTTAACCATATTAACACGCGAGCCACTCGCGTCACTACTACTCGTCATCGCGTACGCTCTCGCCGGGACTGTGGACATCGACTTCGAAACACAACCTTTGGGTAAGATTGTTGTTTAGCTCGCCGATATTGTCCCAAGGTTTTAGCTCGCTGATACTGTCCCAGGTTAAGCTGCCCGATAATGGTCCCTGTATTTAGCTCGCCGATATTGTCCCGTGTTCTATGTAATGATTTAGCTCGCCAATACTGTCCCAGTTGTTAAGCTGCCCGATAATGGTCCCAAGATTTAGCTCGCCGATATTGCCCCGTGTTTTATGTAATAATTTAGCTCGCCAATACTGTCCCAATGTTTAGCTTGCTGATATCGTCGCATACACTGTCCCTCAAATTATCCTAACCACTTTAACACGTGAGCTAACTACCTCGCCTCGCCGCTACTCGTCATCGCGTACGCTCTCGCCGGGACTGTGGACATCGACTTCGAAACACAACCTTTGGGTAAGGTTTTGTTGTTTAGCTCGCCGATACAGTCCTAAGGTTTTAGCTCGCTGATATTGTCCCAGTTGTTTAGCTCGCCGATACTGTCCCAAGGTTTTAGCTCGCCGATATTGTCCCGTGTTCTAATTAATGATTTAGCTCGCCAATACTGTCCCGTTAGTTAGGCTGGCCGATATTGTCCCAATGTTTAGCTTGTCGATATCGTCGCATACACTGTCCCTCACATTATCCTAACCACTTTAACACGCGAGCTAACTACCTCGCCTCGCCGCTACTCGTCATCGCGTACGCTCTCGCCGGGACTGTGGACATCGACTTCGAAACTCAACCTTTGGGTAAGATTTTGTTGTTTAGCTCGCCGATATTGTCCCGAGTTTTATGTAATAATTTAGCTCGCCAATACTGTCCCGGTTGTTAAGCTGACTGATAATGGTCCCATGATTTAGCTCGCCGATAATGTCCCGTGTTCTAATTAATGATTTAGCTCGCCAATACTGTCCCAATGTTTAACCTGCCGACATTGTCGCATACACTGTCCCTCACATCCTAACCACTTTAACACGCGAGCTAACTACCTCGCCTCGCCGCTGCTCGTCATCGCTTATGCCCTCGCCGGGACTGTGGACATCGACTTCGAAACACAACCTTTGGGTAAGATTGTTGTTTAGCTCGCCGATATAGTCCCAATGTTTTAGCTCGCTATTACCGTCCCACAAGTTAAGCTCGCCTATACTGTCCCAATTTTTAGCTCGCCGATATTGTCCCGTGTTCTATATGTGATTTTGTTCGCGAATACTGTCCCAGTTGTTAAGCTGGCCGATACTAGTCCCAAGATTTAACTCGCCGATAATGTCCCGTGTTCTATGTAATGATTTAGCTCGCTCATACAGTCCTGTTAACTAAGCAAGCCGATAATGGTCCCAATGTTTAGTTTGCCGATATCGTCGCATACACTGTCCCTCACATTATCCTAACCACTTTAACACGCGAGCTGTTCATATTGATTTCGAAACTCAATCTTTGGGTAACATTTTATTTTTTAACTCGCCGATAATGTCCTGTGTTTTATGTAATGATTTAGCTCGCCAATACTGTCCCAGTTGTTAAGCTATAATGTTCCCAGTTTTTGCTGCTTTCGTATCTACATCGCTCACGCGGGACACTGCGTTACTCTCACTTAGTTTACGGTATTATAAATGATACAGCAACATAGGCGTAGCCAGGGGTTTTGGGGGTTCAAACCCCCTCCCCCTCGAAAAATGCGTACCTAGACATTACAGAGCGTTATTTTTCTAGTTAGCATAGTACATCCCCTGTTTGGCAAAGGTCTCTATGACTACCTATGAATCTGTTTTTTTTTTACATTTAATGGGTCGATTTTCTTGAACCCTTCCCGAAACTAAAACCTGGCTACGCCTATGTACAGCAATTAAATAATTTTAATGTATTTGCACCCAGGCACCCGTGCGGACGGCAGCCCGGTGTACCTGCGCGAGATCTGGCCGACGCGTGCCGAGATACAGGAGGTCGAGAACAGACACGTCATTCCGGGCATGTTCAAGGAGGTAAGATCCACTCATTATACATCATCATAATGATCATCATGCAATCAGACAATTGGGTACTACTATCCTCGGTCAAAAATAAATTATTACAACTTTTCAATACAATAAAATATTAAAAAATAATCACACTCTCATTCATAAATTTGATGAACTATTTAATTTTCTATTTTTTCTAACTAAATTTCTAGAAATAAGTCTGCTATTTGACGTCAAAAACTTATGACGTCATAACGCACTATTTCATACAAAGTTCATAGAAAATATCGTTTTTGACGTTTCGAAAAAAGTATTGAATTTGACTAGTAGGAAAGTAGCCTATTGGCGTTCCATTGTCCCTGCCTACAACCATAGGAGTAACCATAACCATAGGAATCCCATAGGAGTGTGGGTAGTCCCACCCAAATTTCTTTCTCCTCTAATAATATCTTCTGATTTATTTCGTTGCGGGATCCAAGACAGTCATTCATGTCCCTGGGACGTTGGACTTCAGTGTTCCGGTGTTTGCATGGTTGTATCCACTGTAGATCCTGGCTTGACTGATTAAAGCCCCCTGACCTGACTACACTGCCATCCCTAAGAAGCTCCCGAAAGTCTAAAATAAACAAATGAATTAATTATTATATAAAAGGCTTGATGTTGTGTGTGTGTATTATTTGTTATAAATAGGTTCAGTAGAGTAAAACCACGAGAGAGATACATTGTTTCGTTCGTTGTATCCAATCTTTAACATGAATTATCGTTTATATCTCCAGGTGTACGCCAAGATCGAGCTGGGCTCGCCGTCCTGGCAGGCGCTGGACGTGCCGCAAGGCAAGCTGTACGGCTGGGACCCAAACTCCACCTATATCAAGAGACCGCCGTTCTTCGATGGCATGACCAGGGTAAGTTAAGCATTGCAACGTACAGTACTCTCAACGGATCTTGGCAGGTCTGATCTACGTGCAGAAGGCTGCGCAATAAGTCTTTTTAGAACCAAATGGTTGCATGAGGCGAGGTGCGGGGGGCGGCGATCTAGGCTAGAGATTGACCATTTCTAAATACAATTGACCCTTTACACTTATTGCGCAGCCTTCTGCACGTAGTTCAGACCTGCCAAGATTCGTTGAGAGTACTGTGCATACATACAGACAATCTTAAAAATATGGGAAACAACAGTTAGTGTATGCTCTTAAATTAAAGGTAGGCTCAACATTATTTTTAGACCGTTCAAGCAAAAAGTACAAACATAAAGCAATTAAGTACAAACATAATAAAAACTTTAAAGATTGTGTAAACTACAAATGGCTCTTTTAAATACAGTGAAACTTGGTTAAGTGGGACTTGGATAAGTGAGAAACCTCCACAAATGGAACTCATACTGAGGTCCCTACCCATTGGCACTGAATTACCTCTATTAGTGGGAGAAACAACCCTCTTTATCTGGGATTCGGTCTTTCGATTTATCTATTCGTTCTATAATTTATGTAATTTATTAATGAATGATTAATTGTGTATGTGAACTTGTATGTTTGTAAACGCACCCACGACACAGGAGAAAATCCTAGTGTGGGAAATAATTAAATTAAATGAATTACATAATAAAACTAGCGGACCCGACAGACGTTGTCCTGTCTACACGTCTGATTAATTAAAAAAACATTGTCCAGCGGACAAAATTGTGAATCTAAACCATTCTCAGATCCTCTTGAACACACACAAAAAGTTTCATCAAAATCGGTCTAGTCGTTTAAGAGGAGTTCAGTGACATACACACTTACAGAAGAATTATATATATAAAGATAAACCCTATAACTTATGTCCCCCCTCTTCCCCCCAGGCCCTGAACCCCCGGCAAGGCGTGCAGAACGCGCGCTGCCTGCTCCTGCTGGGCGACTCGGTGACCACGGACCACATCTCCCCCGCCGGCTCCATCGCCAGGAACTCGCCCGCCGCGCGCTTCCTGGCCGACCGAGGGTGAGTCTGCAATGTTTTGTTTATATCACCTGATGGTAAGCAATCGCCGCCGTGCATGGACACTTGAAACACCAGAGGCGTTACAAGTGCGAGTAGCACGGAGTCTGGAATTGTGTCCAGTATATGGCAATAGGCTCACCCCCTATTACATGGGACTTATAACACAAATTGTGAAAAGTGTGTATACAGTGCCCTCCAAAAGTTAGTTGAAATTACTTCACCTTATCAATGATGTTATATATTTTCCAAAATACGCAGTTTCGATGAATGAATTGTTTACTATTTATGTTTGGATACACTATTCTAATACGTATAGTAGGGAATTCCCCGAAATTCATTTTGATTTCTTTCAAAATCTATGTTTATGTGTGCACTACTTGAATTGAGCGCGTCAAAAGTCAGTTGAAATAGCAAACTTTAAACGATATCCGATACTCTCGCGGTTTTAAATTCATTTATTATTATTGTTAGGGCAGTGTGCGTAGTTTAAATTTAATAATAAGATATTGTAAGGTGATTTGACTGTTTTTCAATTAATAATGGCTCCGAGGCGAAAATTAACTGTCGAAGAAAGAATAAAGATTGTGTATGAACACGAAAAAATTAAAAACTTTAGTGCTGTGGGAAAATTATTTAAAGTTAGTCGAGAAGGTGTCCGAAAAATAATAAAGAAAATTTTAGAATGTCCTAGTCTTGCAGATAGGCCACGGTCGGGGCGTCCTAGGGCTACTACTTCTGTTGATGATCGACTAATAGTGCGGCAGTGTAAAATTAATCCCAAGATTGTGGTACGAGAGATCAAAGATCAGTTACAGGAAGCAGGGACCTCGGTTTCTGAAACTACCATCAGGCGACGCCTGCATGCAAATTTACGAGGTCACATTGCCGGAAAGAAACCTCTTTTAACATCGATCCATAAAAAGCGAAGGTTGGAGTTCGCCCGCAAGTATTCGGATAAACCAATAGAATTTTGGAAGAGAGTAGTCTTTAGCGATGAATCGAAGTTCGAACTATTTGGAAATCGCCGTCGGCAAACTGTATGGCGCACAAGCAATGATAACTCTTACGACGACAAATACTTGCAGCCCACTGTGAAACACGGCGGCGGGAGTGTGATGGTTTGGGGGTGTTTTTCTTGGCATGGTGTGGGCCGACTGCAAGTAATTGAAGGCAAGATGACAGCACAGGTCTATTGTAATATTCTACGTGACAATTTAAAACAATCTGCTGAAACAATGGGGTTAGGTCGGATTTTCAAGTTCCAACAAGACAACGATCCGAAGCATACAGCAAGGATAACTAAACATATTTTGAAGATAACGAAGTGGATTTACTGGAATGGCCTTCGATGTCACCCGACCTTAACCCCATTGAACATTTATGGGATGAATTAGACCGCAGGATCCCTGTTTCCATAAGACGCAACAGGAATTTGTTTAAAAATAAAATTCTCGAAATATGGTCGATTATAGCGGTCGAAACATTACAGAATCTTGTAGAATCAATGCCTAGACGACTTAAAGCAGTTCTACAGAATAATGGCGGTCATACAAAATATTAAAAGTTAAAATATTTACAAAGACACAAGCCTTAAAATATTTTTTCAACAATTTCAACTAACTTTTGGTAACGTGATTTCATTGTTAATCTACATAAATTATAATTATAAAATTTGTTATGATTCTCTTACTGACAGAAATATTCTAAATTGATTATATTTTAATAAATAATTCTTGAAGCCACGATTTTATTTGGTTTTATTATAATTTCCTCACATTTACTACATTATTGATCATTTCAACTAACTTTTGGAGGGCACTGTACATTGTATAGCGGCATTACGTGCCGTAATGTGCACCTCTGCCTACCCCTTCGGGGATTAAAGGCGTGACGATATGTACGTATTTTACGTATTTTTTTATTTAAAACTTGTTATAATGAAACGTTTGAACGACACGCGGGAAAACTAAACTTTTATTGCACAGATACAATATAGCTCACATGTTATATAATAGATGACGCCACTATTTCACAAACTGATATTGTCGATACAAAAAATAACAAATCTTTATTCAAATCGTCATGAATAGAAAAGACGCCACGCCACACTAGGGACGTTCATTTAGTTGATTTTCGTTGTTTAACAGTATGTACTAAAAACTAAATAACCATATATTTAATTATTATGTTATCGGCTTACTCACGTATTGTTTTGACGAGGAACTCGACTAGTTTCAGCAGCATTCCGTGACAATTGTGCGGAATGCTGCTCATGAATATGAGCCTCTAGCATGGCTTGAAACTAGTCGAGTTCCTCGTCAAACAGTTACGTGAGTAAGCCGATAACATAATAATTAATTTAGTATGTCTCACGAAAGTTATAATAAAACCATATATTTCTTTCCCCAGCCTAACCCCCCGCGAGTTCAACTCGTACGGGTCGCGGCGCGGCAACGACGCGATAATGTCGCGCGGCACGTTCGCCAACATTCGGCTCGTCAACAAGATGGCGCCCACCCCCGGGCCCAAGACCACGCACCATCCCAGTGGGGACGTCATGGATATATTCGATGCGGCTGACAGGTAAGTGGTGACATTTAATGATTACTTAAACTTTTTTTTCAAACTGACATGGTCACTAACTCTAGAATTGGCACGAAACAACTCTTTGTGTAATCCACAAATTGTTGTTCCGGGTCTGGATGTCATGTGTATGTGAACTTGTATGTTTGTTAATGCACACACGACACAGGAGAAAATCCTAAATGCAGGGCAATGTATAAAAAAAAACTTGAGACGGAATATTTACCTATACCTATTTTTTTATGATGGTGTTCATGGCGCTTGCAACAGTGCCGAAATATCGGAAACTCATAGATATAAATAAACATGGTAAATATCCCGTCTCAAGTTCTAATGATAGTGTTAGTGACCATGTCAATTTAACTTTTTAAACTTAACTTCCCTTAGTAAGGGTCAATTTATACTAGCGCAGAGTCGAAGCGCATCGAAGCGTCAAATTCTTTACAACCAAAGCGAATTCCAGCGAATACGCGCGCATTCGCTAGAATACGCGCGATAGTCCATCGTGATCAACACCGACGCAGGCCAATTTCCAACAGCGCTAGTTAAAGATTTGTCAGTTTATACTGACAAATCTTTTAGTATAATATAAATATAAGTCGGGTTTTCCCGCACGAACCGATTTCCACGGTTTTGCATTCGCTGGAAAGGTCTAGGGCTCCGTGAAGTTTATGGCAAAGAAAATTCAGGAAAAATTTAAAAGAAAAGGTGCCATCCATACATTACGTCACACGAATTTCTATTTTCTATTACCCAAATTTAGAACTATGTTTTCTCTGAATCGTAGGGCTTTGACACATTTGTTGCTATGCGGTTAAACAGACGTAATTACTGGATGGCCCCAAAGCAGGAAAACAGGGAAAATCATTGGTGGCGAAACTTTATAATATAAATCATGTTTTATCTTCAACAGATACGCCTCTGAGAATGTACCTCTCATCGCAGTGGTTGGCAAAGACTATGGCTCGGGTTCGAGTCGGGACTGGGCCGCTAAGGGACCTTATCTACTTGTAAGTTTAAACATACAGATATATTTTTATGGTATAAGCCGGTAAACGAGCAGACGTATCACCTGATGGTAAGCAATCGCCGCCGCTTATTGACACTTGAAACACTAGAGGCGTTACAAGTGCGTTGCGTTTTGGGGGTTAGGAATTTAAGGGTTGTTTGGGTTTTTGGGATTGGGAAGGGGGTAATTATCATGTCACATGTTAAGTGGGAGCGTAGGGGTCGACGAAGTGTGACCTTATGTGGCGAGGGGGGTAGGGGTATTAAATTTTGTGACGTCACATTTCAATTATTATAATCTAACTTAAAACTACTATTGGTTAAAACAACGTCAATCCACAGGAATACCACAGGGTCAAAAATCATGATATTCGGGTAATTTATGGATAACTTAAAGGTCCAATGGGTAATTAAATGATAAATAAATGATAAATGATATTTATTTTGCAAGTAGGTTACAATGTAACTCTTTTACACGTCAATCTGTTGACTTATCTCATAACAAAAACCTAATAACTATGGACTTACGGCGCATTCCAATAACCTACCGATCGGTAGATTTGCCTACCAGAGGTAGAATTTTGACACATTTTGTATGGAGCTTATGTCAAAATTCTACCGCTGGTAGGCAAATCTACCGATAGGTAGGTTATTGGAATTGGCCGTTATATATAACACAAATGGTGAAAAGTGTGTGTACATTGTATAGCGGCATTACGTGTCATAACGTGCACCTCTGCCTATCCCTTCCGAGATAAAAGGCCTTTTATTAAGTTAGCTTTTAATATTCATCTTCCAGGGTATCCGCGCAGTAATAGCGGAATCGTTCGAGCGCATCCACCGTTCCAACCTGGTCGGTATGGGCATTGTACCGCTCCAGTTTGTAGACGGACAGAATGCTGAAACTCTTGGCTTGGACGGCAGTGAGATTTACAGCATCGACCTGCCTGAGGATATAGCGCCCGGACAGATTATTACTGTCAAGGTAAGATTGATTTTTTTACCCGACTGCGCCAGGTTACATTAAAATAATAAAAAAACAAAATGGCGGATTTTTGGCGCCAAATTCGAATATTTCTCACTCCCTAGCCTGAACGACTCGATGGATTTCAGCTTGATAGGAGTCGTTTGATTCGTATTTACTGTAAGAGTGACTATAAAAATAATAAAACTAAAAGATAATTAAAGATAATTTACCCACTCTAAATATGAAGACTTAGTGAGGGCACATACTTTCTAAAATGGGTCCCGACTGCTTCAATTTTAAGATGACTTTCTTGTTTTAGGGTTTTTTATTATAAAGAAACGCAGTCGGGTTTTTTTTTAGTTTTTTAAATTACCTTTTTTATTTTTATTTTATTTATTTTACACTTTCGGAAAACTTACAGCTAACAACTTAAGATAATTAAAAAACAATAACTTAATGATGGCCAATTACAAGCTTTCACAAATACTAAAAAACAATGGACAAGTAATCGATAACAGTAATTACCTAAAATGAAATTAAAACAAATCTAACGTAACATGCAGAGTGTGGTGAATTAACACAGGCTAAACATTATCAAAGTACTTCCTGCACAGTGTCACTTTAATCCTTGCAACGCTAGTACAGTTTTTAAACATTGTCCCACGTTAGGATTTTCTCCTGTGTCGTGGGTGCGTTTACAAACATACAATTTGCCATACAGCACATTTACAGTAACTAATACACCTACAATAACACCTGTGACTGCACGGTTGGTGCGGTAGCTGGGCAACGTCGCGACTTCGATTCCCGCACGGAGCAACTCTTTGTGTGATCCACAAATTGTTGTTTCGGGTTTGGGTGTCATGTGTATGTGAACTTGTATGTTTGTAAACGCACACACGACACAGGAGAAAATGCTAGTGTGAGGCAACGTTTTTTATTTAAAAAAAAAAAGAATAAAATCCCTCCTAAAATAAAATATTAAAAAAAATTACGCTTTTAAGTTTTTAATATTAATCCCACTCTCTCCCCCACAGGTGAACAACGGTACAACATTCCCAGTGAAAGTACGTTTCGACACGGAGGTCGACCTCACGTACTTCAAGAACGGCGGCATCCTCAACTACATGATCAGGAAGATGTTGTAATGTCATATGTAGCAATACGACATCGTGTTACATTGTCATATATGATGTTACGTAATGTCATATATAACAATATGACATCGTATTACATTGTCATATATAGCAATATGACATCGTGTTACATTGTCATATATGATGTTACGTAATGTCATATGTAACAATATGACATCGTGTTACATTGTCATATATGATGTTGCAGAGTCATTGTTAAATATGACATTGTGTTACAATGTCATATATGATGTTATGTAATGTCATATGTAACAATATGACATCGTGTTACATTGTCATATGTGATGTTACAGAGTTATAGTTAAATATGAAGCCATTTCTATATGAAGATGTATGGAGCAAACACATATGACTTAATTTATACTACTTGTAGTTTCATTTAAGTCATATGAGTGATCTCCATACTGTTTGAATATTCTTCATGATTATAATGTTTTATTGTCATATTCTATAATTTACTACTATTGTCATATAAGATATTCAAGGCTCAAAGTTAAGTATGGGATCATATTTAACTATGATTCTAAAGATATTACAATGTCATATTATATAAATATGACAAGATGTTGTCATATAATGTTTAGTTTTAAGATTAAGAGATGGTATAAGGGTTTTTTTTTATTATTTATAAATTAAATATAAACAAAATGTAATTTAAATATTTACGGGAACATGAATTAAATTAAATTACTTTTGAATAAGAACAAATATAATATAATATTGTTTTTTTTTACCTGCACCCCAGACAAGGGGTCTCGGGTCCGATTCTCGTGTCGGGCAAAGTATTACTGGGCTTTTTTCGGTTTCTCGAAACTTTTTCAGTAGTAGCACGGAGTCTGGAACCGTGCCCAGTATATGGCAATAGGCTCACCCCCTATTACATGGGACTTATAACACAAATGGTGAAAAGTGGGTGTACATTGTATAGCGGCATTACGTGCCGTAATGTGCACCTCTGCCTAGCCCTTCGGGGATAAAAGACGTGACGTTGTAAAAAATATATATTCAAGCCCTAGTTTCCAGGATATAAACCATCTATGTACCAATACAATCATGTATAGATTATAAGTAAACGAATATATTTGTTATATTTTGTTATTTACTTGTTTTATTGCCAAAAACCTTTTACCTCCTCCCTCCCACGATGCGACAGAGACAGTGAAAGAAAAGATAAACCTAAACTTATTCATATATTCACTATTGTAATGTTCAAACACAACACTACCATTAAAGTAGTGGCAGATACTTCTAGAACACCTTATTTAGTTAGCCTGAAGATGTGAGTAAAGATGTGAGCGGACGGATCACCTAATGGTAAGCAATCGCCGCCGCCCATGGACACCTGAAATCCCCTAGGTTAGGAATTTAAGAGTTGTTGGGCAAGTTGACTTTTGGATTAAATAGACAGATCAAAGAATTTGACGCTTCGATACGCTTCGACTCTGCGCTAGTATAGATTGACCTGACACGCAGCTAAAATGTACCGCGTGCCCGTTCACAGCATGCGTCGCGGTAGGCCCACGACTTAATTGTCTATGAGTTTCTGATATTTTTGACTGCACGGTTGGTGCGGTGGCAGGGCAACCGCGCAACGTGTAGCGGTTTCGATTCCCGCACGGAGCAATTCTTTGCGTGATCCACAAATTGTTGTTTCGGGTCTGGGTGTCATGTGTATGTGAACTTGTATGTTTGTAAACGCACACACGACACAGGAGACAATCTTAGTGTAGGGCAACGTTCTTAACAAAAAAACAAGCACTGTTGCAAGCGCTATTATCACGGATGAAATGGAGTATATGCGGGTGCAATTTTATAAAGAGACCAATTAGAAACTCATAGACAATAATAAATAGAATAAATAGAATAAAAAGACATGGTAAATATCCCGTCTCAAGTCCTAATGAAACTTAACGAGAGTTACATGATTTAGCCAGTCAAATAAAGTAGTAGAAAGGGGCCCTAAAATTGTGTTGCCTAGAGGCCCATGATAGGGTTAATCCGGCTCTGGCTGTAAACGGCTTCATCGAAAACCGACGTGAAACAACGAGTGTGTTTCGTTGTGTGAGTGAGATTACCGGAGACCCAATTACCCCCTTCCCAATCTTCCCAATCCCCGATTCAACAACAACTCAAATTCCTAACTCCCAAAAGGCCGGCAACGCACTTGTAATGCCTCTGGTGTTTCAAGTGTCCATGGGCGGCGACGATTGCTTACCATCAGGTGATCCTGTGGTCTGCTCTTTTACCGGGTTATATCATAAAGTCACGTAAGTCATAGCTAAGTATCATGAACGAAAATAAATAAAACAACTTTGCTTTCGACATTTTATTTTTTAAAACGTTGCCCCACACTAGTATTGTCTCCTGTGTCGTGGGTGCGTTTACAAACATACAAGTTCACATACATATTACACCCAGACCCGAAACAACAATTTGTGGATCACACAAAGAGTTGCTCTGTGCGGGAATCGAACCCGCTACACGTTACGCGGCAGCCGGTTGCCCAGCCACCGCACCAACCGTCAGTCAGACTATAAATAAACAAACATCTTGATTGCAAGTATTTCGACACTTTAATATGAATGAAAAACAATAACAGGGTAAGGTTACAGTTGTATTAACAAGCAGATCCGATGCAACAAAGATCCTGTATTTAAATTACTATATTTACACCTACATACTATAGTATTATATAGATGGAAGTCCGTCTGTATATCATCAACCATGAGACAAAAATATATTTTATTTATAAACGTCAACAAGAGTCTTTTATTTTTGAGGGGGGGAAACCATCCAATGGCTTAATAGGCCTATTGCCATATACTGAGCACAATTCCAGACTCCGTGCTACTACTGAGAAATTTTCGAAAAACCGAAAAAAGTCCAGTAATACTTTGCCCGACCCGGGAATCGAATCCGAGACCCCTTGTCCGGCAGTCGCAATTGCGACCACTCGACCAACGAGGCAGTCATTTATCATTTATTGGTACGTAAAAATTTAAACAAGCGTAAACAAAGCCACGGTGCAACTAGTTATATTGTGATACGTTACTTAAGACGTCTTCAAATTACAACAAAAATATAAACAAATAAAGTGGGTAAGTATGTATGTATACAGCAATCACAGACATATTTGTAACAGTTTTCACTGTGTCCCAATTGTGTTGTGATTGTAACTATAAAATACATATTTATAAAATCAAGTGTTTCTTAAATCGTATCTTGTTATCACTTCTACTCTTTTACTGGGTGCGTTATATCTGACTAAGGGACTACACATTTGACAGAGACCGTGCAGCAGCGCTCTCTGATAAACCTGAACGTTTTAAACTGCGATCTCCAACCCGCCTGCCTGCGGAGATTATGACAAACCTCTCTTATGTAGAGGAGGCTCATAGTCCAGCAGTGGACTGTCATTCACACTACTTGGTTGATAGGTAAATAGATTACAGATCGCAGTATAAAAGGTTTATTAAAAGTTACAAGTGCGTTGCCGGCCTTTTGGGGGTTATGAATTTAAGGGTTGTTGGGAAATCGGGGATTGGAAAGATTGAGAAGGGGGTAATTGGGCCTCCAGTAACCTCACTCACACAACGCAAGCATTGTTTCACGTCGGTTTTCTGCTCGGCCGTGGTATCACTCCGGTCGAGTCGGCTCAGCAGTGCCGAAGCATGGCTCTTACGCATTAAATGAACGTATCGTGGACAATACGCTTTAATCGGGTGTACCACACCCATGTGAAGAGTAGATGTGTTTTTTTTAATAACAAATTCTATATATAACAGTGATTGTTTTATAGTAAGTGAAGTGATATTATATAAAAGTGTTTATATATAAAAGAAACTATGTTTTACATAATACTGTGGTTATATATATTTCATCTTGATTCGGTAATATGTATGTCGCCGGTGACGAAAGACCTGTTGACTCCATTGATCCAGTACGGAGAAGGGTGTGGGTATATGGTAAGTCGAATTTGAGTCCTATTTTTCAGTAGTTAATCTAAGTGTGGGAGAGCCATGCTTTGGCACTGCTGGGCCGGCTCGACCGGAGTGATACCACGGCCTCACCGAAAACCGACGTGAAACAATGCTTGCATACGGATTGCCTGATGGTAAGCAATCGCCGCCACCTATAGATGTTTGAAACACCAGAGGCCTTACAAGTGCGTTGTTGTCGTCGTTTAAGGGTTGTTGGCGAATCGGGGATTGGCAAGGGGGGAATTGGGCCTCCGGTAACCTTACTCACACAACAAAACACAACGCAAACGTTGCTTCAAATCGGTTTTCTGTCGAGCCGACCTATTCGTGCCGAAGCATGGTTCTCCCACACCTAATATTGAATGCACAGTTGGTGCGGTGGCTGGGCAACCGTCTGCCGTACAAAGTGTAGCGGGTTCGATTTCCGCATGGAGTAATTCTTTGTGTGATCCACAAATTGTTGTTTCGGGTCTGGGTGCCATATGTATGTGAACTTTTGACATCATGAGCATGAGCTGAATGTTTGTAAACGCACCAACGATACAGGAGAAATTCCAAGTGTGGGGCAACGTTTAAAAAAAATATCTATACTGATGACGAGAGGCTGCGGTATCAATCCGGTCGACGTGTGGTGCCGAAGCATGGTTCTTCCATACCTAATATCTTTGTCCTGATGACGAGATTATAATGATTTTTTATGTTTTTTAACACATGGAACGCCGTGGCGGTCACCGGCGACCGACGTTAGCTAGTTAGCTAACAGTTTTCTATTGGCAGTCAAAGACTTAAACTATGAACGTATGTGTTGGTTTCAGAGTTGTCCTATAATGGGCCGGAACGTGCTCAACGTGCACATAGTCCCCAGCACCCACGGCGAGCTTGGGGACATGAGGACCTTCTACCAACACTACACCGGCTGTAAGTATACTATGAACACATATAATAACAAACTAAGTATAATACTTGGTGTAAAAAGACTACCGAAAACGATTAAGTGTTAAGTTTAAGTGTGGTAGCCAAGCCGAAGCCATGCTTCGGCACGAATGGGCCGGCTCTATCGGAGTGATACCACGGCCTCACAGATGATGCATTGTGTTTCCTTGTGTGAGTGAGGTTACCGGGGGCCCAATCTTCCCAACCCCCGAACCCTTAAATTCCTAACCCCCAAAAGGCCGGCAACGCACTTGTAACGCCTCTGCTGTTTCAAGTGTCCATGGGCGGCGGCGATTGCTTACCATCAGGTGATACCCATTTTTTTTTGGGACAAGCCCGCCACAACCTCCCATATCGCTGCAACTCCTGTAAGCCAGGATCTACAGTAGATACAACCATGAAAACACCGGAACACTGAAGTCCGGCGCGTCCCAGGGAAATGAATGACTGTCTTGGATCCCGCAACGAAATAAATCAGAAGATATTATTAGAGGAGAAGAAAAAGAAAACGATAGTTTCCACTTCCCTCGGTGAATTTAATGCAGGAGACAGGTGATACGTCTGCTCGTTTACCGGCGGGTTCCATAAAAAATACAGTTGATAACACATGTAATCCAAAAAAATAACTGAGTTTTACCCCGATTCCCCAACAACCCTTAAATTTCTAACCAAAAAATACCGACAGCGTACCTGTAACGCCTCTAGTGTATGAAGTGTCCATGGGCGACGGCGATTGTTTACCATCCGTTACCTCATTTGTCGTCATAGGACGACATATTTATAGAAATAGAATGAATATATACACCATTTATTTTAAATACATACAGTATGAAGATCACTCATATGGTTGAAATGAAACTACAAGTAATACTCGTCCACAGAAGCAAAATAAATAACAATTAATTAAAAAAAAAAATTAAATAAATAAAAAAATAAAAAATATAAAAATAAAAAAAATAAAAAATAAATTAAAATAAAAATAATTTTAAATTACAACTAAATATTTCAACGAAAACAACAAATTCCAAAAAATCTAATTCAAACAAAATTAATCAATTGTTAAATTCTGTGAGAACAGCTCCATGTTCCTTGACCACAGAAGAGCTGTAATGTCGTAGGTTGTCTAGGAATGTTACGGACATGCGGCGCGGCTGTTATAATGCCGTATTTGTAAAGAGTGTTTAAATTAGCTCACAGAAAATAGTACACTTTTCAGCTTATGTAATGAGCCTATTTCGTTCATTGTTCGTATATAGTCAGCCAAGATGATAACAAATATGTGGTTTAAATTAACTCATAAGAGGTTTCCCCAAACTGTATGTTCTTAACGTCTATGCCAATTTTCAGTTCCATACGAACTATGTCAAGGTCAAATGTCTGGAGCTGTGGACTACCTAGCGGGTTACCGGGGCTCCGGTTCGAAAAGCAGGAGTAGGAACGGGGTGGTTTTTTAGTCAGTAAGAGTCTGACACTCCTCCCGCCTTGCCAAAGGCGGGAGAAGTCATTGCATGCTTTTCCCCCTCAAAAAAAAAGTCATATGTCTATCTTGACCTGGCTAATGATATCTTGATCTCAATATGTTTTTTTTTTACAGATGACGATATTTCTGAGCAGAGTAAAGTCAGTATGAAGAATATCCTGGATGCCACCATCACCGCGCTCTGGGCTCACGCGGAGAGGAAGTATGTCTTATATCTTAATTTTTTTAAATATTATAGCCACATACTCGTATTATGTCCTTTTTTAACACATTGAACGCCGTGGTGGTCACCGGTGACCGACGTTAGCGGAGGATTTGCTTTCAACGGTTTTCTATTGGCAGCCAAAGACTTAAACGTTGCCCCACATTATGATTTTCTCCTGTATCGTGGGTGCGTTTACAAACATACAAGTTCACATACACATGACACCCAGACCCGAAACAACAATTCGTGGATTACACAAAGAGTTGCTCCGTACGGAAATCGAACGCGGCAGCCGATTGCTTAGTCACTGCGCCAACTACGAAATTGATACATCAACAATGTTGCTAAATCACGAAAAAGTCCAACTATTTAACATGTGAAAGCCAAGCCATGAAAATGTGAAACAATTACCCTACCGGAGTGATACCACGGCCTCACCGAAAACCGACGTGAAACAACGCTTGCGTTGTGTTTCGTTGTGTGAGTGAGGTTACCGGAGGCCCAATTCCTCCCTTCCCAATCTTCTGAATCCCTGATTCCCCAACAACCCTTAAATTCCTAACCCCAAAAGGCCGGCAACGCACTTGTAATGTCTCTGGTGTTTCAAGTGTCCATGGGCGGCGGCGATTGCTTACCATCAGGTGATCCGTCTGCTCGTTTACCGACCATAAAAAAATGATTTGTACAAATAGATTTACTCTTTATTCCCAGATTCACATTCTCCGACATGCCGTATCTATTCCATTGGTGGCAAAACCGGGATTTAACAGGTAAAATATAATATTTTGATAAAACTTAATCTGATACGTTTGGCCGCTATCTCACCTGATGGTAAGTGATGATGCGGCCTACGATGGAGCACGTCTGCCCATAAGCAACCTATTCACTCGAGCTTTGAAGACACCCAGGTTATACCCATCAGGAAACACAGACTCCGGCAAGGAGTTCCACTCCCTAGCAGTTCGCACAAGGAAGCTTGAAGCGCTAAAATTTTAAGTTAGTTTTTATTTTAGTTGTATTTTTAAGTTGTAAATAATGTGTAATCTTGAAACAGACGTGCTCCACCGTAGGCCGCATCATCACTTACCATCAGGCGAGATAGCGGCCAAACGTCGACCCATTTAACATAAAAAAAACAAATTAACTTTGTCTTACAGTAAAACGCATGGTGTACCAGCTGCTCCGACAAGGGAGGCTGTACTTCAACGGTGGTGGATGGAGTATGACTGATGAAGCCACCACCAGCTACCACGCCATAATCGACCACTTCACTTACAGTCTGAGGTATCAACAGTCATTTATGGACTAGCTTTACCCTTATTTTTGAGGGGAGAAAATCATCCAATAATTTCTCCCACCTCGGGCGAGGCGAGAGGAAGGGTCAGACTTTTACCAAAAACCACCCTGTTCCTACTCCTGCTTTTCGAGCCGGAGCTCTGGTAAACCCGCTAGGTAGTCCGCAGCTCCGGATAATAATAATGACGCTTCACCCTAAGTGGGTTTTTCCCCAGAGTTTTGCTATGTAGCTATGCTACGAAGATGTGATAACTAAGCTGTGGAACTCTGTGCCCGTTTCCACTGACACTGCTATGTAGCTATGCGAGGAAAAGCTCTGGTGGAAAAACACCCTAACGAATCGAGTTTCATGCTCGTTCTTCTCCATTCGAAACTACACTCTGGAATGAGCACCTAGCATCACCACTCACAGATAGACTATTATATATTTGTTGACATTTCAAAAGTACCTATTTATGGTGTGGCGACACCTGACAAGTGACAGATGACAGAAGTCGCACATAGACGATCGACGAGCAAATCAACGGATGACGTCATAAACCATACATCGCACATGTGAAGTGTACATGCGAATAAACATGGATAGACAATCCCAACGAACAACAGTTGGGCAGAAAGCCGCCAGACACGATCACCGCCTGGTCGGAGGATACTGCTTTACTTAGGGAACTTTACTCTCCGTTCCTTAAAATGGTTTAATTTGGAATTAAAAAGAATAAATGATTTGATTTTGACATCATCCCCCATTTTCACAGAAAAATCAACGCAACATTCTTGGAATGTGGACGTCCACTGGTGACGTGGCAAGCAGACGTGTTTGGTCATACGAGGGAATTCGCCTCACTGATGGCACAGATGGGATTCGATGCCCACTTTATCAGCCCCATCAGTTATGACGATGAGCTAGCGAGGATGAGGAGCAAGTCTTTGGAATTCGTGTGGAGAGGCAGTGATGATTTGGGTAAGTATTTTTTTTGTGGAATTTAGGGAACAGTGAGTAAAGTTCCTTAAGTAAAGCAGTATCCTCCGACCAGACGAGGTGATCGTGTCTGGCGGGCTTTCTGCCCAACTGTTGTTCGTTGGGATTTTCTATCCATGTTTATTCGTATGTAAACTTCACATGTGCGATGCAGGATATTTATGACGTCATCCGTTGATTTGCTCGTCGATAGTCTATGTGCGACTTTTGTCATCTGTCACTTGTCAGGTGTCGCCACAGGCACACGCCGGTAAACAAGCAGATGTATCACCCGATGGTAAGCAATTGCCGCGGCCCATGCACACACGAAACAGCAGAGGCGCCACAAATGCGTTGCCAACCTTTTGGAAGTTAGAATTTAAGGGTTGTTGGGGAATCGGGGATTAGGAAAATTGGGAAGGGGGAATTCGTGCCGAAGCATGGCTCTCCCACACTTAAGTGGAAGAAGATGGAAATTTAAAAGAAAGTTGTGTTAGTTATACGTAAGTGGCCGGCTCGACCGGCGTGATACCACGACTGTGTAGAAAACCAACGTGAAACAACACTTGTGTTGTGATCTTGCAATGAAATAAATTGGAAGATATTGTTTCAAATTGACTGCTTCGTTGGTCGAGTGGAGGCAAATGTGACTGCCGGACAAGAGGTCTTAGGTTCGATTCCCGAGTCGGGCACAAAATACCTCGGGTTTTTTTGGTTTTTTGAAAAATTCTCAGTACCAGCACAGAGTCTGGAATTGTGCCCAGTATATGGCAATAGGCTCACCCCCTATTACATGGGACTTATAACACAAATGGTGAAAAGTGAGTATACATTGTATAGCGACATTACGTGCCGTAATGTGCCTACCCCTTCGAGGATAAAAAGGCGTGACATTGCTTCTGAAAACATTTCAAGTTTAGAGTATACATATGTGTTTAATCAATGTTTTAACTATGTCTTTCCTTCTTCCAGGACCCTCCACGGACATTTACACCCACAAACTGTTTGACGGCTTCTGGGCTCCTCCAGGGTTCTGCTTCGGCCAATTCTGCCACGACCCTCTCATCATCACATCAGACAAGACGTTCGCGAACGTTGAAGAGAGGGTGAGTACCTACCTCATCTATAACTAGCTACTTCCGCGCTTTCACCCGCTCTGCTCGGCTCCTATTGGTCATAGCGTGATGTTTTATAGCCTATAGCCTTCCTCAATAAATGGACTATGCAACACAAAAATAATTATTCAAATTGGACCAGTAGTTCCGGAGATTAGCGCGTTCAAACAAACAAACTCTTCAGCTTTATAATATTATAGTACAGATATAAAAATAAGTCGGGTTTTTCTCCCTGACTCTATAATTCCAGAACGCACGAACCTTCTCTAAGGTTCGAGTTATGAGAGAAATGAAAGGTCCGAATGCTGAGACGATACTGCCTTTAATTATGTTAAGACAAAATATTAAATACATGATTACAGAGATATAATGTACTTAGTAATATGTTATATAGTCTTACTACTACACTTCGCATAGGTGCAATGGTGATATGCATGTATTATACATATAAACCTTCCTCTTGAATCACTCTATCTATTAAAAACACATCAAAATCCGTTGCGTAGTTTTAAAGATGTAAGCATACAAAGGAACATAGGGACAGAGAAAGCGACTTTGTTTTATACTATGTAGTGATAATGAGATTGACCCCACTACTTCTGAGCAGATTCACCCGCTCTATTTGGCTCCTACTGATCGTAGCGTGATGTTTTATAGCCTAAAACCTTCCTCGATAAATGGACTATCCGTCGTTAAAAATAATTATTCAAATCAGACCGGTAGTTCCGGAGATTTGCGCGACCAATGAATTAGCTTTACGTTTAAAGTAATGTTGTTTACAGAATGCTTTTGGTGCTCTGATTGGTTGGTTCATTCGCGCCGGCCAATCAGAGCGCCGAACCCACTCTCGTTTTGATTATTTATTTTAAATGTAAAGCTAACTCATACTAATGGTACAGGAATCAAACTTACCACGTTACTACGGCGTCACTTAGTAGATTACTACGGCGTAGCACGACTACTACGCCGTAGCACAGACTGCTACAAAAACTGCTACGCGAATAAAAACATGAATTTATTTTTTATTTCGTAGACAGATGTTAAAATAAAGCTAAAATACATAATAATAATTATGTTATCGGCTTACTCACGTAACTATTTGACGAGGAATTCGACTAGTTTCAAGCTATTTTTTTTTTTGAGGGGGAAAATCATCCAATGACTTCTCCCGCCTTCAGCGAGGCGAAAGGGAGTGTCAGACTCTTACTGACTAAAAACCACCCCGTTCCTATACCTGCTTTTCGAGCTGGAGCCCCGGTAATCCGCAGCTCCGGATCAGGCATCTGCCCTACTGGGCCCCATCTGTGTTCAAGCCATGCTAGAGGCTCATATTCATGAGCAGCATTCCGCGACACACGACGCGGCGATTGTCGCTGCTACTGAAATTAATCAAGTTTCTCTTCAAACAGTTACGTGAGTACGCCGATAACGTTGTAATTAATAAAGGAATCTCGTAATATTTTTTAATATTATTTATATTAACTTTTTCAAATTTAATATATGTATTATACATTTGCAAAGATGATATCGCGAGTGACAAAAGGAGGTCACAGCTGCTACTGCCGTGGGGTTGAGGATCCATGAACCTCTTGATTTCATCTTTCACTGTCTACACTTCTGTTCTTTATTTCAGAGGGGACTAGGACTTAGGTCGGCTCCTAGTAAACCGATTTACGGTGTAGCAACGGACCTCCCGACATTCCCTCTTGACATTGGCTCCTCTATAAACCGGGCGAGAAAACTTCGCTTGCGTGATGCAGGCATTGTAACTTTGGGACGAATTTTCTCGTAAACTATTATACATTTGTTTCAACATTATAGTTTTAAATGAAACCTTATTTTTTGTAGCATTTTTCAGTATTATTTATCTATTGATTCACATCGTAGTTTAATTATTATTCCAGTTTAAAATAAAAGAAACGTACCACCAAATGTCCTTACGTATTTTCCCGTGTGTGGGAAAAGGCGAGGAGATTGCCCTCAACAGTAATTTAGCTCGATCTGATTGGATCCTAGAACTGGCGGCCATCTTGCAAATGTCTTTATGGCATTTCAAACTCTATCGTTCAGTAATAAAGTCGAGATTGTATCGAAGTAACGTTTGTCGATATGCTGACATCTGTACATGGAGTATAGACATAAGGAGTAGTCTCTGTGAATGAAACATTGTCCGTTACAACGTGTTGCATAGAGGGCGCCACCTAGAGTCTCCTCTACATAAAATCCAAAATGGGTTTGCCATAATCTCCGCACTTGGCAAGCGGGTTGGAGATCGCAGTTTAAAAGGTTCAGGTTTATCAGAGAGCGCTGCTAGCAAATCTCTGTCAAATGTGTAGTCCCTTAGTCGGGTATATGATACCCGCGTGAAGAGTAGTGGTGGTTACACATGTATTGCACTCTGACGTCCCCTCACGGCACAGATGGCACTCCTTGCCTGTATACTCCGTGATGTTGTTTGTGAGGAGAGCTCTACACTGCATAGTTTAAGCGCAGTGAAATCCGGTGGAAGAGCGGCGAAGATACTGAGAATAAATCAATTTAAAATGAACCTTTACTATACTGACATATGGTTAAAAACGGTATGGCAAAGAAGCTTGGAGCTAACAACTAAAATCTGTCATTGGCATGCCGTTTTCATCCGTACGGTAAAGTATTTAAGGTATATTTTACATTGATTTCTCGTCTTTCTCTCTGCCACTTTATGCTGAGTCTAACTGATGTACTTGTAGTTTGTATTGTGGATTGCATTGAGGGAGATATAGGGACACAATTGCAGTATATCTGTCTCTTTCTCTCTTACTGAACACACGTGTGTTAGAGCGAGTAAGCTGACGTACAAAAATTGATTTTAAATTATCTTTGCAATTTTCAAAACATGTTGGAAATATTTTAGATACTGAATGAAATATCAAATGTTTACATTATTCTAAAATGGTTAATGTATAGAATGGAGATGGTCACCCATCTATATACTAACCTTGGCAAGTGTTGCTTTACTTATTTAAGTATATTTCTGTGGCCACCCGCGAGAGGGCGTTAGATTAGTTATCAGCGCTCTCTGATAAACCTGACTGTTTTCTGGTTTCCTCACGATGTTTTCCTTCACCGTTTGTCAATGGTGTATAAATAATCTTAGAAAGTACGTATAACTTTATCTTTTCATCTAAACTAACACATTATTTACAACTTAAAAATATCAAAAAAAAAGGCATAAAAACTAACTTAAAACTAAAATAAAGGCGTTAGGCGTGGTTAGGCGTCGAAGTACTCGTCCGCATCGCTGTCATTGGGGAACGTTCCCAGAAGACTGGCCGCATTGCCAGATATAACTAATAAAAAGTCACTTTGGTACTTGCCCGCCGCCCATGGACACCCGAAATACCACAGGCGTAACAAGTGCGTTACTGGCCTTTTTGGGTTAGGAATTTAAGGGTTATTGGGGAATTGGGGATTGGGAAGAGGGGTAATTGGGCCTCTGGTAACTTCAATCACACAACGCAAGCGTTGGTTCATGTCAGTTTTCTGTGAGGCTGTGGTATCACTCCGATCGAGCCGACCCATTCGTGCCGAAACATGGCTCTCCCACACGTATTTATTTGCCAGATTGACAAGAAGGTCAAATTTGCTGTGGAGGTGTGGGGATGTATGTTTGGTCTCTATTGCCTGATGAAAATGAATAAATGAAAAAGAAACTAAATTAATGTCGGGTTGACAAAAAGGTCAAATTTGCTACATCGTGAGAGTCAACAACCTCTTCAGAATTAAAGAGGCTGTTGACAAGTGTTTCTTATCTCATCCATTGATTGGTTGGTCTCTGTAGTCGGCATATAGTAAGTACTGCACTTGATATTATTCAGAGACACAGTCTAGGACTTAGGTCGGCTCCTAGTAAACCGATTTACGAAGTAGCAAACGGACCTCACAAGATTCCCTTTAGACATTGGCTCCTCTATAAACCGGGCGAGAAAACTTCGCTTACGTGATTTAGGAATTGAAAATTCCGGATGATTTTTCTCTTAAATTATTGTATTTTTGGTATAACCTTGTAGTTACAAATGAAAGCTTATTTTTGAAGTATTTTTCAGTATTATTCATATATTGAATAACCGTTTAATATAAAGAAATTTCGCTGTAATATAAAACGAAAGTACAACAATAAGAGAAGATTGTGTTTAACGCCATCTGTTAGTTTCCGTTTGAATTATTTTCTCTACGTGTCAGTAAATGTCGTCACACAGTCAAAAGTTATAATTGCCAAGTAATTCAGCAATACCAGAGATAGGTTACCTCTCTGAATTCTATTGGGAGGGAGTGTCAGACTCTTACTGACTAAAAATGTAACCCGCTAGGCAGTCCGCAGCGTGACTTATTCAAATAACTAAACATTACATAGCCCTCCGTTTCATGAAGACAGTTTTTTAAACGTTGCTCCAAACTAAGATTTTCTCCTATGTCGTGTTTACAAACATAAAAGTTCACAATACATATACATGACACCCAGACCCGAAACAACAATTTGTGTATCACACAAGTTGTTCTGTGGGGAATCGAACCCGCGACACGTTGCACTGCAGCCAGTTGCCTAGCCACCGTGCCAACCGTGCAGTCTTTATTTATACTAACTTTTTCAAATTCAAAATATATTACATTGAGTCTGAAACTAAAGAAAATTTTTAACTCATGTAAAAATGATATCGCGAGTGACAAAAGGAGGTCACAGCTGCTACTGCCGTGGGGTTGAGGATCCATGAACCTCTTGATTTCATCTTTCACTGTCTACACTTCTGTTCTTTATTTCAGAGGGGGACTAGGACTTAGGTCGGCTCCTAGAAAACCGATTTACGGTGTAGCAACGGACCTCCCGACATTCCCTCTTGACATTGGCTTCTCTATAAACCGGGCGAGAAAACTTCGCTTGCGTGATGCAGGCGTTGTAACTTTGGGACGAATTTTCTCGTAAACTATTATACTTTTGTTCGAACATTATAGTTTTAAATGAAAGCTTATTTTTTGTAGTATTTTTCAGTATTATTTATATATTGAATCACATCGTAGTTTAATTATTATTCCAGTTTAAAATAAAAGAAACGTACCACCAAATGTCCTTACGTATTTTCCCGTGTGTGGGAAAAGGCGAGGAGATTGCCCTCAACAGTAATTTAGCTCGATCTGATTGGATCCTAGAACTGGCGGCCATCTTGCAAATGTCTTTATGGCATTTCAAACTTTATCGTTTAGTAATAAAGTCGAGATTGTATTGAAGTAACGTTTGTCGATGTGCTGACGTCTGCACATGGAGTATAGACATAAGGAGTAGTCTCTGTGAATGAAACATTGTCCGTTACAATGTGTTGCATAGAGGGCGCCACAATGACAGTCTCAGACTATGAGTCTCCTCTACATAAGAGGGTTTGCCATAATCTCTGCAGGCAGGCGGGTTGGAGATCGCAGTGTAAAAGGTTCAGGTTTATCAGAGAGCGCTGCTGCACGGTCTCTGTCTAATTTGTAGTCCGTTAGTCGGGTATATGACATCCGCGAGAAGAGTGGGGGTGGTTACACATGTATTGCACTCTGACGTCCCCTCACGGCACAGATGGCACTCCTTGCCTGTATACTCCGTGATGTTGTTTGTGAGGAGAGCTCTACACTGCAGTGTGTGTGATGTACAGACAACACGCCTATTTAGTATGCAGGTGGAAAATAAAGATTTATTCAATACAGAGACAGTAACTACAGGGTAGTAGACGGGGTATGAAAATTAAAAATCTATTTAGTCCGTCAGTTAGGTAATGAAAAAATATTAGACACGTATTTCTTTATTTTGTCATATAAGATAACAATACTTGGATAAAACGGAGTTAAGTTTAGGAGCGGGAGGTCGTTCGTAGTTCTGCTGACTGTACTTGTGGCGCGGGTTGCATTGAGGGGGACACTGGGATACAACTGCAGTATATCTGTCTCTTTCTCTCTTACTGAACACACGTGCGTTAGAGCGAGTAGGCTGACGTACAAAAATTGATTTTAAATTATATTTGGAATTTTCAAAACATGTCAGAAATATTTTAGATACTGAACAAATGAACAAAATGTCAAATGTTTACATTATTCTAAAATGGTTAAAATATAGAATGGAGATGGTCACCCATCTATATACTAGCCTTGGCAAGTGTTGCTTTACTTATTTAAGTATATTTCTGTAGCCACCCGCGAGAGGGCACTAGATCAGCACTTTCTGATAAACCAGGAGTTTATGGCAAACCCTCTTATGTAGAGGAGGCTCATAGTCCAGCAGTGGACTGTCACCCGCTGTTGATAGTGATCTAAGTGAAAGTAATATTACTAAGTGTGGGAGAGCCATGCTTCGGCACGAATGGGCCGGCTTGACCGGAGTGATACCACGGCCTCACAGAAAACCGACGTGAAACAACGCTTGCGTTGTGTGAGTGAGGTTACCCGAGGCCCAATTCCTCCCTTCCCAATCCCCGTTTCCCCGTATTATCACTTCAATCAAGCCGGCCCAGCAGTGGCGAGCCCACATTATTTGCCAGATTGACAAAAAGGTCAAATTTGCTAGAGCCGTGGGGGGCGACCTCGTTAGAGGTCGATGTCCGTATTTCCTTCAAATTTATGTTTGGTCTCTATTTTCGGCATATAGTAAGTACTGCACTTGATATTATTCAGAGACACAGTCTAGGACTTAGGTCGGCTCCTAGTAAACCGATTTACGGACTAGCAAACGGACCTCACAACATTCCCTCTTGAAATTGGCTCCTCTATAAACCGGGCGAGAAAACTTCGCTTGCGTGATGCAGGCATTGTAACTTTGGGACGAATTTTCTCGTAAATTATTATATTTTTGCTGTAACGTTATAATTACAAATGAAAGCTTATTTTTTGTAGTATTTTTCAGAATTGTTAATAATTGAATAACTTTTTAATGAAAAGAAATATCGCTTTAATATAAAACAAAAGTACAACAATAAAAGAAGATTGTGTTTAACGCCATCTGTTAGTTTTCGTTTGAACTATCTTCTCTATGTGTCAGTAAATGTCGTCACACAGACGAAAGTTATAATTGCCAATATAGTTGAGAGCGACCGGAGCTAGGTCTGTACATCTCTGAGTTTTATTCGATTTAATCGCTGTTTAAACTTTGATTACACGATTTAGAAGTGGCTTGGTAATGTTTAAACGATTGTAGATTGTGTTTAACGTCATCTGTTAGTATTCGTTTGAACCACCTTGTATATTTGTCAGTAAATGTCGTCTCACATACAGCTGAAAGTTATAGTTGCCAAAAGAGTGTAGAGAGACCGGAGTCTGTATCTAACCGGTCCTACAGTGTGTATTTAATTTATACTAATATTATAAATTTGAAAGTTTTGTGTGTCTATTTATTATTTGTGCGTCTTGCACGACAAAACGGACCGACATATGGGCTAGCTTTTATTTTAATGTCCGTCTTGTAGATTATTTTAAAATATTAGACAAGTATTTTTTTATTTTGTTATGGAAACAAATACTTTCGAAGATATATTGATTTGAAATATCGCATGACCTCACTTCTAGATACATTTTATATGTAGAAATGGCGTTTTTGCTCCAACTCCTAAACTTTGATTCGTTTTATCTAAGTATTGTTATCTTAAATGACAAAATAAAAACACAAATGATGAAAAGAGGGTGTACATTGTATCTCTGCCTATCCCTTTGGGGATAAAAGACGTGACATAGGACATGAGCCTTCGTTCTCTAAAGAAAATTATTTAAAAAAAAGACACTAAATTAATGTCGGATTGACAAAAGGTCAAATTTGCTACATCGTGGGAGTCAACGACCTCTTCAGAATTAAAGAGGCTGTTGACAATAGTTTCCTCCGTTGCTTGGTTGGTCTCTATTGTCGGCATATAGTAAGTACTGCACTTGATATTATTCAGAGACACAGTCTAGGACTTAGGTCGGCTCCTAGTAAACCGATTTACGGAGTAGCAAACGGACCTCACAACGTTCCCTCTTTACATTGGCTCCTCTATAAACCGGGTAAGAAAACTTCGCTTGCGTGATGTAGGCACTATAACTTTGGGATGATTTTTCTCTTAAATTATAATATATTTGGTATAATGTTATAGTTATAAATGAAAGCTTATTTTTTTAAGTATTTTTCAGTATTATTTATAAATTGAATTTCCTTTTAATATAAAGAATATACCGCCTTAATATAAAACAAAAGTGCAACGATAAAACAAGATTGTGTTTAACGCCACCTGTTAGTTTTTATTTGAACTATCTCCTCTATGTGTCAGTAAATGTCGTCACACAGTCAAAAGTTATAATTGCCAATATATGTAGTTCAGAAAGACCAGAGATAGGTCTGCACCTATCTGAGTTCTATTCGTTTTAATCGCTGTATAAACTTTGATTACACGATTTAGAAGTGGCTTGGTAATGTTTAAACGATTGTGGATTGTGTTTAACGCCATCTGTTAGTATTCGTTTGAATTATCTTCTCTATGTGTCAGTAAATGTCGTCTCACATACAGCTGAAAGTTATAGTTGCTAAAAGAGTGTAGAGATACCGGAGTCTATCTAACCGTTCCTACAGTGTGTATTTAATTTATACTAACATCATAAATGTGAAAGTGTGTGTGTCTGTTTATTTGTCCGTCTTGCACGAAAAAACAGACCGATGAATATGGAAGATGACAGATTTTTATTTTAATGTCCGTCTTGTAGATTACTTTAAAACATTACACACGTGTATTTTTTATTTTGTCACGGAAAAAAATACTTTCGAAGTCCGTCAGTTATGTAATGAAAAAATATTAGACACGTATTATTTTATTTTGACATATAAGATAACAATACATAGATTAAACGCATGTATCTCCGGACATATTCCCCGAAGGGGATAAAAGATGTGACGTTGCACATGAGCCTTCATTGCCTGATGAAAATGAATAAATTAAAAAGAAGTAAGCCGATAACATAATAATTAATTTAGTATATCTGACGAAAGTAACAATAACATTAAATAAAAAAGAAACTAAATTAATGTCGGATTGACAAAAAGGTCAAATTTGCTACATCGTGGGAGTCAACGACCTCTTCAGAATTAAAGAGGCTGTTGACAAGTGTTCCTCATCTCATTGTCATCACCATTGCTTGGTTGGTCTCTATAGTCGGCATGTAGTAAGTACTGCGCTTGATATTACTCAGAGACACCGTCTAGGACTTAGGTCGGCTCCTAGTAAACCGATTTACGAACTAGCAAAGGGACCTCACGACATTCCCTCTTGACATTGGCTCCTCTATAAACCGGGCGAGAAAACTTCGCTTGCGTGATGCAGGCATTGTAATTTTGGGACGAATTTTCTCGTAAACTATTATACTTTTGTGTCAACATTATAGTTTAAAATGAAAGCTTATTTTTTGTAGTATTTTTCAGTATTATTTATATATTGAATCCCACCGTAGTTTAATTATTATTCCAGTTTAAAATAAAAGAAACGTACCACTAAATGTCCTTACATATTTTCCCGTGAGTGGGAAAAGGCGAGGAGATTGCCCTCAACTGTAATTTAGCTCGATCTGATTGGATCCTAGAACTGGCGGCCATCTTGCAAATGGGTAGTTCTTCAGAGACAAAATTTTCGATGTCTATGGGAATATTTTTGAAACCAACTAACAAAACGGCATGTAATATTTTTTTTAGTATAGTTTAGCTATATCAGTTACTAGGACAAATAATATTTTTTTAATAATTGCAGTCTAGGTACAAAATAATTTTTTTAAAGCTTGTTCTTCTGATTCATATGGCGTGTCCGTTTGCCATTTTCCGGAACAAAGTAGTCGATTTCGCATTTTCCCTTTGATACTTCAATATAAATTATAATTACATAGAAAGGAGATGAGTTGTCCTCTTCAAAAAAATATACATTCGTTATAACCATGTTAGTATAATTATAAATAAATAAATAAGAAGTGTCCGGCGTATAATACTGATTAATATGGCGTAAGCTTCGCATGACCATACTTGGTCGGGTATTAATAATGAGAGTCTGGCTTCCTGTGCGGAGGGAAACCAGGCGTGCAACGGACAAGCTAGGAGGCAGACGTGCAGCTGGTTGGCTTAGATCCAGGTGTTACTGATGTAAATATCTGATTCATCTGTGTTTGGTTTACATGGCATCCTGATTACAATGCATATTTTATAAAATTTACTTTACAGTTTTAAAACTTCAATCTATGTTTCGTGTGAAGCTTTTTGGTTATACATTCGTGTAGAAAAATGACAAGAATGAAGTCGGTATATATGATGAGTTATGCATGATTGTAAGCAAAATCCTGATTCATCTGTGCCTGATTCGTATGGTCAAAACCGCATATGAATCATAAAATAAATTATTGATTCTTCTGTACAGCACTTTTACTAGTCTTATTTTTAAATTAACTTAGCTATAAAGGTTATAGCTATAATTTAAAAACTTTTTTTTGGAGGAATGTAATTAATATAAGTCTGAAATTGCTAATCCGCCCTGAGCAAGCGTGATGATGAATGCTCGTGACTTCTCTGTGCGAAAGTACTCGAAAATGGTATGCTAAAAAGAAATTAAAAGAACGTGAAATTAAAATAAATACAGAGCTCATTTACATACAATTTTCAATTGTTCAACAGATTCATCTGTAACAATTTCTGATTCATCTGGGCAGAAAATATTCGAACGTCGATATCTCGAAAACTATTTTTTAAAAACGAGTCCCTCATTCAAATATACGTTATTTGGTATACCTATTTTCATATGAACACGTGTTACAGATCTTAAAGTGGAATTAAATTTTGGCCATATGAATCAGTCGAAGAATCAAATTTCGAAGAACTACCCAAATGTCTTTATGGCATTTCTAACTCTATCGTTTAGTACTAAAGTCGAGATTGTATTGAAGTAACGTTCGTCGATGTGCTGACGTCTGCACATGGAGTATAGACATAAGGAGTAGTCTCTGTGAATGAAACATTGTCCGTTACAATGTGTTGCATAGAGGGCGCCACAGTGACAGTCTCAGACTACGAGCCTCCTCTACATAAGGGTTTGCTATAATCTCCGCAGGCAGGCGGGTTGGAGATCGCAGTATAAAAGGTTCAGGTTTATCAGAGAGCGCTGCTGCACGGTCTCTGTCTAATGTGTAGTGTCTTAGTCGGGTATACTACACCCGCGGGAAGAGTGGTGCTTGTTACAAATGTATTGCACTCTGACGTCCCCTCACGACACAGATGGCACTCCTTGCCTGTATACTCCGTGATGTTGTTTGTGAGGAGGGCTCTTCACTGCAGAGTGTGATGTACAGACAACACACCTATTTAGTATGCAGGTAGAAAACAAAGATTCAGTACAGAGACACTAACTACAGGGTAGTAGACGGGGAATGAAAATTCAAAATATATTAAGTCCGTCATTTAGGTAATGTAAAATATTAGACACGTATTTTTGTATTTTGTCTTATAAAATAACAATACTTAGATAAAACGGAGTTAAGTTTAGGAGCGGGAGGTCGTTCGTAGCTCTGATGACTGTACTTGTGGCGCGGGTTGCATTGAGGGGGACACCGGGACACAACTGCAGTATATCTGTCTCTTTCTCTCTTACTGAACACACGTGTGTTAAAGCGAGTAGGTTGACGTACAAAAATTGGTTTTAAATAATCTTTGCAATTTTCAAAACATGATGGAAATATTTTAGATACTGAATAAAATGTCAAATGTTAACTTTATTCTAAAATGGTTAAAGAATAGAATGGAGATGGTCACCCATCTATATACTAGCCTTGGCAAGTGTTGATTTACTCATTTAAGCATATTTCTGCAGCCACCCGCGAGAGGGCACTAGATCAGCACTTTCTGATAAACCAGAAGTTTATGGCAAACCCTCTTATGTAGAGGAGGCTCATAGTCCAGCAGTGGACTGTCACCCGCTGTTGATAGTGATCTAAGTGAAAGTAATATTACTAAGTGTGGGAGAGCCATGCTTCGGCACGAATGGGCCGGCTCGACCGGAGTGATACCACGGCCTCACCGAAAACCGACGTGAAACAACTTGCGTTGTGTTTCGTTGTGTGAGTGAGGTTACCGGAGGCCCAATTCCTCCCTTCCCAATCTTCCCAATCCCCGTTTCCCCGTAGTATCACTCCAATCGAGCCGGCCCATTCGTGCCGAAGCAAAGCTCTCCCACACGTATTTATTTGCCAGATTGACAAAAAGGTCAAATTTGCTAGAGCCGCGGGGGGGGACCTCGTTAGAGGTCGATGTCCGTATTTCCTTCAAATTTATGTTTGGTCTCTATTTTCGGCATATAGTAAGTACTGCACTTGATATTATTCAGAGACACAGTCTAGGACTTAGGTCGGCTCCTAGTAAACCGATTTACGGAGTAGCAAACGGACCTCACAACATTTCCTCTTGACATTGGATTCTCTATAAACCGGTCGTGTGAACTTCGCTTACGTGATGCAGGATTTGTAACTTTGGGACGTTAATTTCTCTTAAATTATTATATTTTTGGTGTAATGTTATAGTTACAATTGAAAGCTAATTTTTTAAAGTATTTTTCAGTATTATTTATAAATTGAATTACCTTTTAATATAAAGAAATTTAGCTTTAATACAAAACGAAAGTACATCAATAAAACAAAATTGTATTTAACGCCATCTGTTAGTTTTCGTTTGAACTATCTTGTCTATGTGTCAGTAAATGTCGTCACACGGTTGAAACTTATAATTGCCAAGTAGTTCAGCAATACCAGAGATAGGTCTGTACCTATCTGAGTTCTATTCGATTTAATCGCTGAAAAAACTTTTATAGCACGATTTAGACGTGCCTTGGTAATGTTTATTATTTATTATTTATTTAGACAACCAGTAGCTGTTACATTACAACTTACATCTAAACACTTATGTTAATTTAAATGCACAACATTGTAAGGTGTCACAACATGCACTGTAACATTACATAACGATGACATCTCATCAATCAGTAAGAAAAAAAACGATTGTAGATTGTGTTTAACGCCATCTGTTAGTTTTCGTTGGAACTATCTTGTCTATGTGTCAGTAAATTTCGTCTCACAAACAGTTGAAAGTTATAGTTGCTAAAAGAGTGTAGAGAGACCGGAGTCTGTATCTAACCGTTCCTACAGTATGTATTTAATTTATACTAATATTATAAATTTGAAAGTGTGTGTGTCTGTTTATTTGTCCGTCTTGCACGACAAAACGGACCGATGAATATGGAAGATGACAGATTTTTATTTTAATGTGCGTCTTGTAGATTAATTTAAAACATTACACACGTGTATTTTTTATTTTCTCACGGAAAAAAATACTTTCGAAGTCCGTCAGTTATGTAATGAACAAAATATTAGACACGTATTATTTTATTTTTTCATTTAAGATAACAATACTTAAATAGATTAAACGTATTGTATCTCCGGACATATTCCCCGAAGGGGATAAAAGACGTGACGTTGTACATGAGCCTTCGTTGCCCGATGAAAATGAATAAATAAAAAAGAAGTAAGCCAATAACTTAATAATTAATTTAGTATATCTGACGAAAGTTACAATAACATGAAATAAAAATAAAAAAGACACTAAATTAATGTCGGATTGACAAAAAGGTCAAATTTGCTACATCGTGGGAGTCAACGACCTCTTCAGAATTAAAGAGGCTGTTGACAACTGTATCTCATCTCATCATCATCACCATTGCTTGGTTGGTCTCTGTAGTCGGCATATAGTAAGTACTGCACTTGATATTATTCAGAGACACAGTCTAGGACTTAGGTCGGCTCCTAGTAAACCGATTTACGGAGTAGCAAACGGACCTCACAACATTCCCTCTTGACATTGGCTCCTCTATAAACCGGACGCGAAAACTTCGCTTGCGTGATGCAGGCATTGTAACTTTGGGACGTAATTTCTCTTAAATTATTATATTTTTGCTGTAACGTTATAGTTACAAATGAAAGCTAATTTTTTTTAAGTATTTTTCAGTATTATTTATTTATTGAATAACCTTTTAATATAAAGAAATTTCGCTTTAATATAAAACGAAAGTACAACAATAAAAGAAGATTGTGTTTAACGCCATCTGTTAGTTTTCGTTTGAACTATCTTGTCTATGTGTCAGTTAATGTCGTCACACAGTCAAAAGTTATAATTGCCAATATAGTTGAGAAAGACCAGAGATAGGTACAGACCTATCTCTTTAAGGTCAGTACAAGATAGGTCTGCACCTATCTGAGTTCTATTCGTTTTAATCGCTGTATAATCTTTGATTACATGATTTAGGAGTGGCTTGATAATGTTTAAACGATTGTAAATTATGTTTAACGCCATCTGTTAGTTTTCTTTTGAATTATGTTGTTTATGTGTCAATAAATGTCGTTTCACATACAGCTGAAAGTTATAGTTGCTAAAAGAGTGTAGAGAGGAGTCTGTATCTAACCGTTCCTACAGTGTGTTACTTATGAAGATTTAAACGGTGTAACAAAAAGGGGGTACACATATCAAGTGCACGGTTTCTAAATAACATAACAAACGAAAGAAGATATGATTTTTTCCAATACATAAAATTCCAGAAACCGAACATCAAAATTAGGTAGACTAGGCGATCAGATTTACAGAAGAAATGTTTCGTAATAAGCGAGTGACCGCTGTAGTGTTGTGACCCGTTTGTATGATTTAAACCATGCGACACTAAGTATTTGGTACCTTTTTTTAAACCGTATTTTAAGCTGAAACTTTGTGTAGCGATTCTATTCAACCTGTATTCTTCAGTGCTTCTTGATGTATAAGGGTATTTTGTTACACGCTGTATAGATTTAAAATATCGCATGACCTCACTACTAGGTACATTTTATAAGTAAAAATGACGTCTTTGCTCCCACTCAAATGAAATCAAATCACTATTAAGCATTGATTCGTTTTATCTAAGCATCGTTGTCTTAAATGACAAAATAAACACACAAATGATGAAAAGTGGGTGTACATTGTATCTCTGCCTACCCCTTTGGGGATAAAAGACGTGACATTGCACATGAGCCTTCGTTCCCTAATGAAAATTATTAAAAAAAAGAAATTCAGTTAATGTCGGATTGACAAAAAGGTCAAATTTGCTACATCCGCTTCAGAATTAAAGAGACTGTTTATCCTCATCACCATAGATTAGTTGGTCTCTGTAGTCGGCATATAGTAAGTACTACACTTGATATTATTCAGAGACACAGTCTAGGACTTAGGTCGGCTCCTAGTAAACCGATTTACGGAGTAGCAAACGGACTTCACAACATTCCCTCTTGACATTGGCTCCTCTATAAACCGGGCGAGAAAACTTTGCTTGCGTGATGCAGGAATTGTAAGTCCCGGATGAACTTTCTCTTAAATTATTATATTTTTGGTGTTACTTTATAATTACAAATGAAATCTTATTTATTAAAGTATTTTTAGTATTATTTATTAATTGAATAACCTTTATATTTAAAGAATATTCCGCTTAAATATAAAACACAAGTACAACAATAAAAGAAGATTGTGTTTAACGCCATCTGTTAGTTTTCGTCTGAACTATCATGTCTATGTGTCAGTAAATGTCGTCACACAGCCGAAAGTTATAATTGCCAAGTAGTTCAGCAATACCAGAGATAGGTTACCGCTTAGAATTATATTGGAAGGGAGTGTCAGACTCTTACTGACTAAAAACGTTACTTGCTAGGCAGTCTGCAGCGTGACTTATTCAAAGAAATGAACGTTACATAGCCCTCCGTTTCATGAAGACAGTTTTTTAAACGTTGTTCCAAACTAGGATTTTCTCCTGTGTCGTGTTTACAAACATACAAGTTCACATACACATGACACCCAGACCCGAAACAACAATTTGTGGATCACACAAAGAGAAGCTCCGTCCGGAAATCGAACCCGAGATACGTTCCACGGCAGCCAGTTGCCTAACTACCGCACCAACCGTGCAGTCATTATTTATATTAACTTTTTCAAATTCAATATATTATACATTTAGTCTGATACTAAAAAAAATGTAAACGTATGTAAAAATGATATCGCGAGTGACAAAAGGAGGTCACAGCTGCTACTGCCGTGGGGTTGAGGATCCATGAACCTCTTGATTTCATCTTTCACTGTCTACACTTCTGTTCTTTATTTCAGAGGGGACTAGGACTTAGGTCGGCTCCTAGAAAACCGATTTACGGTGTAGCAACGGACCTCCCGACATTCCCTCTTGACATTGGCTCCTCTATAAACCGGGCGAGAAAACTTCGCTTGCGTGATGCAGGCATTGTAACTTTGGGACGAATTTTCTCGTAAACTATTATACTTTTGTTGCAACATTATAGTTTTAAATGAAAGCTTATTTTTGGAGTATTTTTCAGTATTATTTATATATTGAATCACATCGTAGTTTAATTATTATTCCAGTTTAAAATAAAAGAAACGTACCACCAAATGTCCTTACGTATTTTCCCGTGTGTGGGAAAAGGCGAGGAGATTGCCCTCAACAGTAATTTAGCTCGATCTGATTGGATCCTAGAACTGGCGGCCATCTTGCAAATGTCTTTATGGCATTTCAAACTCTATCGTTTAGTAATAAAGTCGAGATTGTATGTAACGTATTGAAGTAACGTTTGTCGATGTGCTGACGTCTGCACTTGGAGTATAGACATAAGGAGTAGTCTCTGTGAATGAAACATTGTCCGTTACAATGTGTTGCATAGAGGGCGCCACAGTGACTAAATACTGTACTTGTAGCGCGGATTGCTGACTGATGCTAAATAAAATGTCAAATGTTTACATTATTCTAAAATGGTTAAAGTATAGAATCGAGATGGTCACCCATCTATATACTAGCCTGGGCAAGTGTTGCTTTACTTATTTAAGTATATTTCTGTAGCCATCCGCGAGAGGGCACTAGATCAGCGCTTGCTGATAAACCAGAAGTTTATAGCAAACCCTCTTATGTAGAGGAGGCTCATAGTCCAGCAGTGGACTGTCACCCGCTGTTGATAGTGATCTAAGTGAAAGTAATATTACTAAGTGTGGGAGAGCCATGCTTCGGCACGAATGGGCCGGCCCGACCGGAGTGATACCACGGCCTCACCGAAAACCGACGTGAAACAACGCTTGCGTTGTGTGATTGAGGTTACCGGAGGCTCAATTCCTCCCTTCCCAATCCCCGTTTCCCCGTAGTATCATTCCAATTGCGCCGGAACAGCGGTGGCGAGGCCACATTATTATCCAGATTGACAAAAAGGTCAAATTTGCTAGAGCCGTGGGGGGGACCTCGTTAGAGGTCGATGTCCGTATTTCCTTCGAATTTATGTTTGGTCTCTATTGTCGGCATATAGTAAGTACTGCACTTGATATTATTAAGAGACACAGTCTAGGACTTAGATCGGCTCCTAGTAAACCGATTTACGGAGTAGCAAATGGACCTCACAACATTCTCTCTTGACATTGGCTCCTCTATAAACCGGGCAAGAAAACTTCGCTTGCGTGATGTAGGATTTGTAAGTTCCGGATGATTTTTCTCTAAATTATTATATTTATGTTATGATGTTATAGTTACAAATTAAATTTAATTTTTTGTAGTATTTTACAGTATTATTTATATATTGAATAACTGTTTAATATAAAGAAACTTCGCTTTAATATAAAATGAAAGTACAACAATAAAATAACATTGTGTTTAACGCCATCTGTGAGTTTTCGTTTGAACTATCTTGTCTATGTGTCAGTAAATATCGTCACACAGTCCAAAGTTATAATTGCCAATATTGTTCAGAAAGGCCAGAGATAAGTCTGTACTTATCTGAGTTCTATTCGTTTTAATCGTTGTATAAACTTTGATTACACGATTTAGATACTGTGTTTAACGCCATCTGTCCGTTTTCGTGTGAATTATGTTGTGAATGTGTCAGTAAATGTCGTCTCACATAATTCTGAAAGTTATAGTTGCTAAAAGAGTGTAGAGAGACCGGAGTCTGTATCTAACCGTTCCTACAGTGTGTATTTAATTTATACTAATATTAAAAATTTTAAAGTGTGTGTGTGTGTGTCTCTTTATTTATCCATCTTGCACGACAAAACGGACCGACAGATGGGGTAGATGGCTAGTTTTTATTTCAATGTCCGTCTTGTAGATTATTTTAAAACATTACACACGTATTTTTTATTTTCTTACGGAAACAAATACTTTCGAAGATATATCGATTTGAAATATCGCATGACCTCACTTCTAGGTACATTTTGTATGCAGAAATTACGTATTAGCTCCCACTCCTAAAGTTTGATTAGTTTTATCTAAGCATCGTTATCTTAAATGACAAAATAAACATACAAATGATGAAAAGAGGGCGTACATTGTATCTCTGCCTACCCCTTTGGAGATAAAAGACGTGACGTTGCACATGAGTCTTCGTTGCCTGATGAAAATAAATATGTAAATAAAAAAGAAACTAAATTAATGTCGGATTGACAAAAAGGTCAAATTTGCTACATCGTCGGAGTCAACGACCTCTTTAGAATTAAAGAGGCTGTTGACAAGTGTTCCTCATCTCATTGTCATCACCATTGCTTGGTTGGTCTCTGTAGTCGGCATATAGTAAGTACTGCACTTGATATTATTCAGAGACACAGTCTAGGACTTAGGTCGGCTCCTAGTAAACCGATTTACGGTGTAGCAAACGGACCTCACAACATTCCCTCTTGACATTGGCTCCTCTATAAAACAGACGCGAAAACTTCGCTTACGTGATTTAGGAATTGAAAATTCCGGATGATTTTTCTCTTAAATTATTGTATTTTTGGTATAACCTTGTAGTTACAAATGAAAGCTTATTTTTGAAGTATTTTTCAGTATTATTTATTTATTGAATAAACTTTTAATATAAAGAAATTTCGCTTGAATAGAAAACGAAAGTACAACAATAAAAGAAGATTGTGTTTAACGCCATCTGTTAGTTTTCGTCTGAACTATCATGTCTATGTGTCAGTAAATGTTGTCACACCGTTGAAACTTATAATTGCCAATATAGTTCAGCAATACCAGAGACAGGTCTGTACCTCTCTGAATTATATTGGGAGGGAGTGTCAGACTCTTACTGAGTAAAAACATAACCAGCTAGGCAGTCCGCAGCCTGACTTATTCAAATAACTAAACGTTACATAGCCCTCCGTTTTATGAAGACAGTTTTTTAAACGTTGCTTGTTCCAAACTAGGATTTTCTCCTGTGCCGTGTTTACAAACATACAAGTTCACATACACATGACACAGACCCGGAAGAACAATCTGTGAATCACACAAAAAGATGTCCCATCCGGGAATCGAACCCGAGACACATTGCACTGCAGCCAGTTGCCTAACTACCGCGCCAACCGTGCAGTCATTATTTATTTTAACTTTTTCAAAATCAAAATATGTATATTACATTGAGTCTGAAACTAAAGAAAATTTTTAACTCATGTAAAAATGATATCGCGAGTGACAAAAGGAGGTCACAGCTGCTACTGCCGTGGGGTTGAGGATCCATGAACCTCTTGATTTCATCTTTCACTGTCTACACTTCTGTTCTTTATTCCAGAGTAGAACTAGGACTTAGGTCGGCTCCTAGTAAACCGATTTACGGTGTAGCAACGGACCTCCCGACATTCCCTCTTGACATTGGCTCCTCTATAAACCGGGCGAGAAAACTTCGCTTGCGTGATGCAGGCATTGTAACTTTGGGACGAATTTTCTCGTAAACTATTATACTTTTGTTTCAACATTATAGTTTTAAATGAAAGCTTATTTTTTGTAGTATTTTTCAGTATTATTTATATATTGAATCACATCGTAGTTTAATTATTATTCCAGTTTAAAATAAAAGAAACGTACCACCAAATGTCCTTACGTATTTTCCCGTGAGTGGGAAAAGGCGAGGAGATTGCCCTCAACAGTAATTTAGCTCGATCTGATTGGATCCTAGAACTGGCGGCCATCTTGCAAATGTCTTTATGGCATTTCAAACTCTATCGTTTAGTAATAAAGTCGAGATTGTATTGGAGTAATGTTCGTAGTTCTGCTGACTGTACTTGTAGCGCGGGTTGCATTGAGGGGGACACCGGGACACAATTGCAGTATATCTGTCTCTTTCTCTCTTACTGAACACACGAGTGTTAGAGCGAGTAGGCTGACTTACGAAAATTGATTTTAAATTATATTTGCAATTTTCAAAACATGTTGGAAATATTTTAGATACTGAACAAAATGTCAAATGTTTACATTATTCTAAAATGGTTAAAGAATAGAATGGAGATGGTCACCCATCTATATACTAGCCTCGGCAAGTGTTGCTTTACTTATTTAAGTATGTTTCTGTAGCCACCCGTGAGAGGGCGTTAGACTAGTTATCAGCGCTTTCTGATGAACCAGGAGTTTATGGCAAACCCTCTTATGTAGAGGAGGCTCATAGTCCAGCAGTGGACTGTCACCCGCTGTTGATAGTGATCTAAGTAAAAGTAATATTACTAAGTGTGGGAGAGCCATGCTTCGGCACGAATGGGCCGGCTCGACCGGAGTTATACCACGGCCTCACCGAAAACCGACGTGAAACAACTTGCGTTGTGTTTCGATGTGTGAGTGAGGTTACCGGAGGCCCAATTCCTCCCTTCCCAATCTTCCCAATCCCCGTTTCCCCGTAGTATCACTCCAATCGAGCCGGCCCATTCGTGCCGAAGCAAAGCTCTCCCACACGTATTTATTTGCCAGATTGACAAAAAGGTCAAATTTGCTAGAGCCGTGGGGGGCGACCTCGTTAGAGGTCGATGTCCGTATTTCCTTCGAATTTATGTTTGGTCTCTGTTGTCGGCATATAGTAAGTACTGCACTTGATATTATTCAGAGACACAGTCTAGGACTTAGGTCGGCTCCTAGTAAACCGATTTACGGAGTAGCAAACGGACCTCACAACATTCCCTCTTGACATTGGCTCCTCTATAAACTGGACGCAAGTACTTCGCTTGCGTGATGTAGGTACTATAACTTTGGGATGAACTATCTCTTAAATTATAATATTTTTGGTGTTACTTTATAGTTACAAATGAAATCTTATTTATTAAAGTATTTTTAGTATTATTCATTTATTGAATAACCTTTTAATATAAAGAAATTTCGCTTTAATATAAAACGAAAGTACAACAACAAAAAAGATTGTGTTTAACGCCATCTGTCAGTTTTCGTTTGAAGGAAAATCCTTCTCTGTGTGTCATTAAATGTCGCCACACAGTCGAAAGTTATAATTGCCAATATAGTTCAGAAAGACCAGAGATAGGTCTGTACATCTCTGAGTTCTATTCGATTTAATCGCTGTATAAACTTTGATTACACGATTTAGAAGTGGCTTGGTAATGTTTAAACGATTGTAGATTGTGTTTAACGCCATCTGTTAGTTTTCGTTTGAATTGTGTTGTATATGGTGTCAGTAAATGTCGTCTCACAGAAAGTTATAGTTGCTAAAAGAGTGTAGAGAGACCGGAGTCTGTATCTAACTGTTTCTACAGTGTGTATTTAATTTATACTAATATTAAAAATTTGAAAGTGTGTGTGTCTGTTTATTTGTCCGTCTTGCACGGTAAAACGGACCGACAGATGGGGTAGATGGCTAGTTTTTATTTCAATGTCCGTCTTGTAGATTATTTTAAAACATTACACACGTATTTTTTATTTTCTTCTTCACTTCTAAGTACATTTTATAAGCAGAAATGACATCTGCTCCACTCCTAAAGTTTGATTAGTTTTATCTAAGCATCGTTATCTTAAATTACAAAATAAGCACACAAATGATGAAAAGACGGTGTACATTGTATCTCTGCCTACCCCTTTGGGGATAAAAGACAAGACGTGACGTTGCACATAAGCCTTCGTTGCCTGATGAAAATGAATAAATAAAAAAGACATTAAATTAAATGTCGGATTGACAAAAAGGTCAAATTTGCTACATCGTGGGAGTCAACAACCTCTTCTGAATTAAAGAGGCTGTTGACAACTGTTTCTCATGTCCTCTTTGCTTGGTTGGTCTCTGTTGTCGGCATATAGTAAGTACTGCACTTGATATTATTCAGAGACACAGTCTAGGACTTAGGTCGGCTCCTAGTTAACCGATTTACGGTGTAGCAAACGGACCTCACAACATTCCCTCTTGACATTGGCTCCTCTATAAACCGGGCAAGAAAACTTCGCTTGCGTGATGTAAGATTTGTAAGTTCCACATGATTTTTCTCTTAAATTATAATTTTAGTATAATGTTATAGTTACAAATGAAAGATTATTTTTTGTAGTATTTTTCAGAATTTTTAATAATTGAATAACTTTTTAATGAAAAGAAATATCGCTTTAACATAAAACGAAAGTACAACAATAAAAGAAGATTGTGTTTAACGCCATCTGTTAGTTTTCGTTTGAACTATCTTGTATATGTGTCAGTAAATGTCGTCACACCGTTGAAACTTATAATTGCCAAGTAGTTCAGCAATACCAGAGATAGGTCTGTACCTCTCTGAATTCTATTGGAAAGGAGTGTCAGACTCTTACTGACTAAAAATGTTACTCGCTTGGCAGTCCGCAGCGTGACTTATTCAAATAACTAAACGTTACATAGCCCTCCGTTTCATGAAGACAGTTTTTTAAACGTTGTTCCAAACTAGGATTTTCTCCTGTGCCGTGTTTACAAACATACAAGTTCACATACACATGACACTCAGACCCGAAACAACAATTTGTGGATCACACAAAGTGTTGCTTTGTGCGGGAATCGTACCCGCTACACGTTGAATATAAATTTACTCATGTAAAAATGATATCGCGAGTGACAAAAGGAGGTCACAGCTGCTACTGCCGTGGGGTTGAGGATCCATGAACCTCTTGATTTCATCTTTCACTGTCTACACTTCTGTTCTTTATTCCAGAGGGGACTAGGACTTAGGTCGGCTCCTAGTAAACCGATTTACGGTGTAGCAACGGACCTCCCGACATTCCCTCTTGACATTGGCTCCTCTATAAACCGGGCGAGAAAACTTCGCTTGCGTGATGCAGGCATTGTAACTTTGGGACGAGTTTTCTCGTAAACTATTACACTTTTGTTTCAACATTATAGTTTTAAATGAAAGCTTATTTTTTGTAGTATTTTTCAGTATTATTTATATATTGAATCACATCGTAGTTTAATTATTATTCCAGTTTAAAATAAAAGAAACGTACCACCAAATGTCCTTACGTATTTTCCCGTGTGTGGGAAAAGGCGAGGAGATTGCCCTCAACAGTAATTTAGCTCGATCTGATTGGATCCTAGAACTGGCGGCCATCTTGCAAATGCCTTTATGACATTTCAAACTCTATCGTTTAGTAATAAAGTCGAGATTGTATTGGAGTAACGTTCGTAGCTCTGCTGACTGTACATGTAGCGCGGGTTGCATTGAGGGGGACACCGGGACACAACTGCAGCATATCTGTCTCTTTCTCTCTTACTAATCACACGTGTGTTAGAGTGAGTAAGCTGACGTACAAACATTGATTTTAAATTATCTTTGCAATTTTCAAAACATGTTGGAAATATTTTAGATACGGAATGAAATGTCAAATGTTTACATTATTCTAAAATGGTTAAAGTATAGAATGGAGATGGTCACCCATCTATATACTGCCTTGGAAAGTGTTGCTTTACTTATTTAAGTATATTTCTGTAGTCACCCGCGAGAGGGCACTAGATCAGCACTTTCTGATAAACCAGGAGTTTATGTTCGTTGTATGAGTGAGGAAAAACGGAGTCAATTTTCGCTGGCTCCTACTTTCCTAAATGTATCCGTTCCAATATCGGATCATCTTGAGCTTCTGGGCGTAACTCTACCGCCTACCCTAAACTTCGGCTCATATATAGGGTTGAAGGCGCATCTGGCTGGTAGGAAGTTGGGTATCCTCTCGAAGGTGAGATGGTACTTCACACCGAAACAACTGCTGAGCCTGTGTGTGTTTGAAAGTGTTTTCACCTTTGGGACGGCTCGGCCAAATACCAGCTGGATGTGCTCGAACACATTGAAAGGCGTGCCAAGAAGCTCATCAATGATGATGCGCTTGTAGAAGCCCGGCTTCAAAGCTTTGAACACCGTATCATCACTTACCATCAGGTGAGATAGGGGCCAAACGTCAACCCATCAAATGTAAAAAAAAACTCCCTTCCCAATCTTCCTAATCCCCGTAGTATCACTCCAATCGAGCCGGCCCAGCAGTGGTGAGCCCACATTATTTGCCAGATTGACAAAAAGGTCAAATTTGCTAGAGCCGTGGGGGGTGACCTCGTTAGAGGTCGATGTCAGAGTATTTCCTTGGAATTTAGCTGTAAAGAAATTTTGCTGTAATATAAAACGAAAGTGCAACAATAAAAGAACATTGTGTTTAACGCCATCTGTTAGTTTTCGTTTGAACTATCTTCTCTATGTGTCAGTAAATGTCGTCATACAGTCGAGAGTTATAATTGCCGATATACATAGTTGAGAGCGACCGGAGCTAGGTCTGTACATCTCTGAGTTTTAATCGATTTAATCGCTGTATAAACTTTAATTACACTATTTAGAAGTGGCTTGGTAATGTTTAAACGATTGTGGATTGTGTTTAACGCCATCTGTTAGTATTCGTGTGAATTATCTTCTCTATGTGTTAGTAAATATCGTCTCACAAACAGCTGAAAGTTATAGTTGCTAAAAGAGTGTAGAAAGACCGGAGTCTGTATCTAACCGTTCCTACAGTGTGTATTTAATTTATAATAACATTATAAACGTGAAAGTGTGTGTGTCTGTTTATTTGCCCGTCTTGCACGACAAAACGGACCGATGAATATGGAAGATGACAGATTTTTATTTTAATGTCCGTCTTGTAGATTACTTTAAAACATTACACACGTGTATTTTTTATTTTGTCACGGAAAAAAATACTTTCGAAGTCCGTCAGTTATGTAATGAAAAAATATTGAATTGAATTGAATTTATTTATTGATCAGACAACTTTTGGTCCACATTATATGTTAGTATCACTTATAGCTATGTTAGTACAGGAGCTCAATGATATTTTACAATTAATAAATTAACATTTGATAAAATCAATAAAACAAATTTAAATCAGAATTGTCATTAAATGTCACTAAAATAAATGTCAAAGTAAAAACACAAATAAATCATATGTCACTAAATTAAATGTCTTGGAGTCAAAAATTGAAATGTTATTAAATTAAATGTCACGGGGAATAAAATAATTATTAAAATGTTTACAAACAAATAAAGCAGTTTACCATACCACCATAAAGCTCCACTATGTTAGTAACAGAATGTCTTACCCTATGTTAGTATTTAATAACCAATAATGATTTCGTCCGATCGATCAGCACACGCACTAGCGGGTTATCTACCCGGACGGCTATCGAGTGTAGGATGCTGTTAGGACTGTCACGCAACCTGCGAAGCATCGATGCAGATTTTTTTACGCCATACTGCGTCAAAGTTATCAGTGCGCGCGTCGGCAAACATTCCCGATGCGCTGCAAAAGCGTGGCAGTCGTAACAGAACCCTGAATGCGTTATTAAATTGGATACGCAAAGCATTGTAGGACCTTTGGATATATCTGAACCACAAAGCCCCCGTGTACAGTGACGTACAATATGCTTTAAAGAGGGCTATTTTAATTTCCACCGTACATCGTGAGAACCTGCTGGCCAGCATGTTCGCCCGCACCGACAATGCTCTGCGCTCCCTCTCAAGATCCAAATCAAATATTAGACACGTATTTTTTTATTTTGTCATATTATACGATAACAATACTTAGATAAAACGTATGTATCTCCGGACATATTCCCCGAAGGGGATAAAAGACGTGACGTTGCACATGAGCCTTCGTTGCCTGATGAAAATAAATAAATAAAAAAGAAGTAAGCCAATAACATAATAATTAATTTAGTATATCAGACGAAAGTAACAATAACATTAAATAAAAAAGAAACTAAATTAATGTCGGATTGACAAAAGGTCAAATTTGCTACATCGTGGGAGTCAACGACCTCTTCAGAATTAAAGAGGCTGTTGACAAGTGTTCCTCATCTCATTGGCATCACCATTGCTTGGTTGGTCTCTGTAGTCGGCATATAGTAAGTACTGCACTTGATATTATTCAGAGACACAGTCTAGGACTTAGGTCGGCTCCTAGTAAACCGATTTACGGAGTAGCAAACGGACCTCACAACATTCCCTCTTGACATTGGCTCCTCTATAAACCGGGCAAGAAAACTTCACTTGCGTGATATAGGACTTGTAAGTTCCTGATGGTTTTTCTCGTAAATTATTATATTTTTGGCATAATGTTATAGTTAAAAATTAAATGTAATTTTTTGATGTATTTTAAAGTATTATTCATTTATTGAATAAGCTTTTAATTTACAGGTTTTCCGCTTTAATATAAAACGAAAGTACAACAATGAAAGAAGATTGTGTTTAACGCCATCTGTCAGTTTTCGTTTGAACTATCTTGTCCATGTGTCAGTAAATGTCGTCACACAGTCGAAAGTTATAATTGCCAAGTTATAGAGATAGGTTTGTACCTCTCTGAATTATATTGGAAGGGAGTGTCAGACTCTTACTGACTAAAAATGTTACTCGCTTGGCAGTCCGCAGCGTGACTTATTCAAATAACTAAACGTTACATAGCCCTCCGTTTCATGAAGACAGTTTTTTAAAGGTCATTGGCTTCTGTTGCTACAGTAACGCCCATTTATTGATTTTTAGATAAAGACAGCGACAGTGTTTGCCGAATGTTTAAAAGAGACGGATATGTTTCTTCCAGTCTGCCTTCAAATCAATAAATATTTCAAAATTTTATGATTTGTTTTATTAAACCTTTACAATATTCACATGTTCTACATACTTCAATAAACGAAATACTTTAGGAATATAACAAACTGTTGCAGAAGAGTTTTTTAATATCAATATGGTCACCCATCTATACACTGACTTTCCCAAGCGTTGCTTAACCCATTTAAGTTAGTTACTCAATCCACCCGCCAGAGGACGTAGGAGAAAGTTGATAGTTTTAGTGTATGCAACAATAAGTTACTTAGTTTAAATCCCGGATGACTAGTTGTTGTCATCTATCTATCTAACTAGTATAGTCTAGATTAGTAAATAAAATTGGAGTGTCTGTTTGTAATATTGAAATAACCGCTTTTTACTATATACATACGATACATACAACAAAATAATATTTTTTACAATTTTTGTCTGTCTGTTTGTTCTGGCTAATCTCTAAAATGGCTGGACTGACATTTATTGGCAAAATTATAGCAAAAATGTTATGTCCTATAAAATAAATTTATATTCAAAGACTGGTGTCTTCGGGGAACAGACTCCGACGCAGAATTCATTAGTAGTTCTAATATTAAGTCTTTGACTGCCAATAGAAAACAGTTGAAGGCAAATCCTCCGCTAACGTCGGTCACCGGTGACCCCCACGGCGTTCAGTGTTAAGAGTAGGCAATGAATTGTGTTATTATAGCCAGATTGCCAAAAAAGTGGAATGCGTTTAACGCCATCTGTTAGCTTTTGCTTAAACTATCTTGTGTATGTGTCAGTAAATGTCGTCACACATATAGAAGCAAGTTATAATTACTAACAGAGGTCGGAGTTGACTGCCTCGTTGGCCGAGTGGTTGCAAGTGCAACTGCCGGGCAAGGCAGTTAGGCAGCAGCAGGCTATTTCAATATTACAAACAGACACTCCAATTTTATTTATTAGTCTAGTCTAGATAGATAGAAGACAACAACTAGTAATCTGGAATTTAAACTAAGAAACTAACATACATTGTTGCATTCACTAAAACTATCAAATATCTCCTACGCCCTCTGGCGGGTGGATTGAGTAACTAACTTAATGAGGTTAAGCAACGCTTGGGAAAGTCAGTGTATAGATGGGTGACCATTTTGATATTACAAAAACTCTTCTGCAACAGTTTGTTATATTCCTAAAGTATTTAGTTTATTGAAGTATGTAGAACATGTCCATATTGTAAAGGTTTAATAAAACAAATACTTAAAATGTTGAAATATTATTGATTTGAAGACAGACTGGAAGAAACATATCCGTCTCTTTTAAACGTTCGGCAAACACTGTCGCTGTCTTTATCTAAAAGTCAATAAATGGGCGTTACCATAGCAACAGAAGCCAATGACCTGATCATGCAGTTCTAGGATCCAATCAGATCGAGCTAAATTACTGTTGAGGGCAATCTCCTCGCCTTTTCCCACACACGGGAAAATACGTAAGGACATTTGGTGGTACGTTTCTTTTATTTTAAACTGGAATAATAATTAAACTACGATGTTATTCAATATATGAATAATACTGAAAAATACTACAAAAAATAAACTTTCATTTAAAACTATAATGTTGAAGCAAAAGTGTAATAGTTTACGAGAAAATTCGTCCCAAAGTTACAATGCCTGCATCACGCAAGCGAAGTTTTCTCTCCCGGTTTATAGAGGAGCCAATGTCAAGAGGGAATGTCGGGAGGTCCGTTGCTACACCGTAAATCGGTTTACTAGGAGCCGAACTAAGTCCTAGTCTACTCTGAAATAAAGAACAGAAGTGTAGACAGTGAAAGATGAAAATCAAGAGGTTCATGGATCCTCAACCCCACGGCAGTAGCAGCTGTGACCTCCTTTTGTCACTCGCGACATCATTTTTACATGAGATAATCAACGTGTAGCGGGTTCGATTCCCGCTCGCCTCAAATAGAATTCAGAGAGGTACCTGTCTCTATAACTTGGCAATTAAAACTTTGACTGTGTGACGTTCGTTTAATATAAAAGTGGATAATTATCTGAATTGGAAGGCAATTCAATAGATGGATAATACCTAAAAATACTTCAAAAAATAACCTTTCATTTGTAACTATAACGTTACAACAAAAATATAATAATTTACGAGAAAAATCGTCCGTAATTTACAATGCCTGCGTCACGCTAGCGAAGTTTTCTCGTCCGTTTTATAGAGGATCCAATCGAAAGATGGAATGTTGTGAGGTCCGTTTGCTACTCCGTAAATCGGTTTACTAGGAGCCGACCTAAGTCCTAGACTGTGTCTCTGAATAATATCAAGTGCAGTACTTACTATATGCCGACAATAGAGACCAACCAAGCAACGGAGGAAACTATTGTCAACAGCCTCTTTAATTCTGAAGAGGTCGTTGACTCCGACGATGTAGCAAATTTGACCTTTTTGTCAATCCGACATTAATTTAGTTTCTTTTTTATTTATTCATTTTCATCAGGCAACGAAGGCTCATGTGCAACGTCACGTCTTTTATCCCCAAAGGGGTAGGCAAAGATACAATGTACACCCACTTTTCATCATGTGTGTTTTTATTTTGTCATTTAAGACAACGATGCTTAGATAAAACGAATCAAAGTTTAGGAGTGGAGCAAATACGTCATTTCTACATGTAAAATGTACCGAGAAGTGATGTCTCGCGATATTTCAAATCGATATATCTTTTCGAAGATATAATATAAGAAGATATAAGTATTTATTTTTGCAAGAAAATACAAAGTACTTGTGTAATGTTTTAAAATAATTTACAAGACGGCTATTAAAATAAAAACTAGCCATCTACCCCATCTGTCGGTCTGTTTTGTCGTGCAAGATGGATAAATAAAGAGACACACACACACACACTTTAAAATTTTTAATATTAGTATAAATTAAATACACACTGTAGGAACGGTTAGATACAGACTCCGGTCTCTCTACACTCTTTTAGCAACTATAACTTTCTGTGAGACGACATTTACTGACACCATATACAACACAATTCAAACGAAAACTAACAGATGGCGTTAAACACAATCTACAATCGTTTAAACATTACCAAGCCACTTCTAAATCGTGTAATCAAAGTTTATACAGCGATTAAATCGAATAAAACTCAGAGATGTACAGACCTAGCTCCGGTCGCTCTCAACTATATTGGCAATCATAACTTTCGACTGTGTGACGACATTTACTGACACATAGAGAAGATAGTTCAAACGAAAACTAACAGATGGCGTTAAACACAATCTTTTTTTATTGGTGCACTTTAGTTTTATATTAAAGCGGAAATTTCTTTAAATTGGAAGGCTATTCAATTTATAAATAATACTGAAAAATAAGGTTTCTTTTGTAACTATAACGTTATACTAAAGATACAAAAATTTAAGAGAAAAATCATGCGGAACTTACAAATCCTACATCATGCAAGCGAAGTTTTCTTGCCCGGTTTATAAAGTAGGAATGTCAAGAGGGAATGTTGTGAGGTCCGTTTGCTACTCCGTAAATCGGTTTACTAGGAGCCGACCTAAGTCCTAGACTGTGTCTCTAAATAATATCAAGTGCAGTACATACTATATGCCGACAATAGAGACCAAACATAAATCAACACTCAAATTAAAACAACACTCGGACAGACTTCTAACGAGGTCGTTAGAAGGCCCCCACGGCTCTAGCAAATTTGACCTTTTTGTTAATCTGGCAAATAAATAAGTGTGGGAGAGCTATGCTTCGGCACGAATGGGCCAGCTCAATCGGAGTGATACCACAGCCTAATAGAAAACCGACGTGAAAAAACGCTTCCGTTGTTACTAGAGGTTCAATCAAGTTACTAGAGGCCCAATTACCCCCTTCCCAATCCCCGATTCCCCAATAACTCTTAAATTCCTAACCTCCAAAAGTACGGCAACGCACTTGTAACTTGTCACTTCTCCGTGTGAGAAGAGGACTTTGGTCAGCAGTAACCACTTATAGGTTATTGAAGATGATAGTTTCTTGTAAGATTGTGTTTATTTTAAAACATTGAGTTGGAAATCGCAGTATAAAAGGTTCCGATTTATCAGAGAGCGATGAGTCTTACGCCCTCTCGCGGGTGGCTACAGAAATATGTATACTTAAAGTAAAGCAACACTTGCCAAGGCTAGTATATAGATGGGTGACCATCTCCATTCTATACTTTAACCATTTTAGAATAATGTAAACATTTGACATTTTATTCAGTATCTAAAATATTTCCAACATGTTTTGAAAATTGCAAAGATAATTTAAAATCAATTTTTGTACGTCAGCCTACTCGCTCTAACACACGTGTGTTCAGTAAGAGAGAAAGAGACAGATATACTGCAGTTGTATCCCAGTGTCCCCCTCAATGCAACCCGCGCCACAAGTACAGTCAGCAGAACTACGAACATTACTTCAATACAATCTCGACTTTATTACTAAATGATAGAGTTTGAAATGCCATAAAGACATTTGCAAGATGGCCGCCAGTTCTAGGATCCAATCAGATCGAGCTAAATTACTGTTGAGGGCAATCTCCTCGCCTTTTCCCACACACGGGAAAATACGTAAGGACATTTGGTGGTACGTCTCTTTTATTTTAAACTGGAATAATAATTAAACTACGATGTGATTCAATATATAAATAATACTGAAAAATACTACAAAAAATAAGCTTTCATTTAAAACTATAATGTTGAAACAAAAGTATAATAGTTTACAAGAAAATTCGTCCCAAAGTTACAATGCCTGCATCACGCAAGCAAAGTTTTCTCGCCCGGTTTATAGAGGAGCCAATGTCAAGAGGGAATGTCGGGAGGTCCGTTGCTACACCGTAAATCGGTTTTCTAGGAGCCGACCTAAGTCCTAGTTCTACTCTGGAATAAAGAACAGAAGTGTAGACAGTGAAAGATGAAATCAAGAGGTTCATGGATCCTCAACCCCACGGCAGTAGCAGCTGTGACCTCCTTTTGTCACTTGCGATATCATTTTTGCATTAATACATACAAGGTGTGAGCTAGCTTTTTTTAGCGTTGATAAGTCTGCGTTTGAACCCGCTTATTTGGTTGATAGAATACTTTTTATCCTACGGAAATACGGGCGAAGCCATTGACAGAAACTAATCTATACTATCTATACTAATATTATAAAGCTGAAGAGTTTGTTTGTTTGTTTGAACGCGCTAATCTCCGGAACTACTGGTCCGAATTGAATAATTCTTTTTGTGTTGGATAGTGCATTTATCAAGGAACGCTGTAGGCTATAAGACATCACGCTATGACCAATAGGAGCCGAGCAGAGCGGGTGAAACCGCGCGGAAGTAGCTAGTTTATAATATAAAAATAAGTCAGGTTTTCCTTCCTGACGCTATAACTCCAGAACGCACGAAACGATTTCCACGGTTTTGCATTCGTTGGAAAGGTCTCGGGCTCCGTGAGGTTTATAGCAAAAACGTTCAAGATAAAATGACTGCCTCGTTGGCCGAGTGGTTGGAAGTGCGACTGCCGGGCAAGGGGTCTCGGGTTCGATTCCCGGGTCGGGCAAAGCATTTTGGTCATTTTTCGGTTTTTCGAAAATTTCTCAGTAGTAGCACGGAGTCTGGAATAGTGCTCAGTATATGGCAATAGGTTCACATGGGACTTATAACACAAATGGTGAAAAGTGTGTGTACATTGTATAGCGGCATTACGTGCCGTAATGTGCACCTCTGTCTACACCTCTTTTTTGTTTTTTATGGAATAGGAAGCAAACGAGCAAACGAGTCACCTGATGGTAAGCGATCAGCGCCGCCCATGGACGTCCGCAACACCAGAGGAGTCACAGGTGTGTTGCCAGCCTTTTAAAAAAGAGTATGCTCTTTTCTTGAAGGTTTGACCTTCGGGGATAAAAGGCGTGACGTTGCATACATTGTCAGATCTGCTGTCTCCTTCTGTGCAGGTGAGGGAGTTCCTGCAGCAGGTCCACGAGCGCCAGAGTCCGTACTACACGACGCGCCACGTGATGATCATGATGGGGCAGAAGCTGGCCTACTACGACGCGGAGATCTGGTTCGCTAACATCGATAAATTGATCGGGTAAGTGTTCGTTTATTTGACTGCCTAAGATGGGTACCTATACGTTTTCTAGAGTGGAGACCGCGTCTAGGCAAGCGTAGTGTAGGTTGCCCTCCAGCTAGCTCGCCGCCCGATCAGAACCAGACCCGTGCGTTCGGCGCATCGCATTCTGCGGGCGTGCTCAAAGAGCCACCAGACCACCACAGATGGGGCCCAGTAGGGCTGATGCTGCGGACTACCTAGCAAGCTTACCGGGGCTTCGACTCGAAAAGCAGGAGTAGGAACGGGGTGGTTTTTAGTCAGTAAGAGTCTGACACTCCCTCTCGCCTCGCCCTGGCGAGAGAAGTCATTGTTATTTAACTGCCTGGTAAACGTGTTCTAGAGTGGAGACCGCGTCTAGGCAAGCGTAGTGTAGGGTGCCCCTTAGTTCGGTGGAGCGACGATATCCGCAAGGTGGGTGGTGCCCAGCGGCGTGCCATTGGAGAGGCCTATGTCCAGCAGTGGACGAGAACAGGCTGCTGATGATGATGATGAACTGCCTCTAGGGTCAAATGGTCACAAGTGTGAAATATTTATGATGTGTATTTAAATCCTAAAACATTTATTTTCCAGGAGTGTAAACTCGAGACAAGGGAATAATAAGCATGGGAAGGTTTATTTATTCTATTCAACCCCAGCGTGTTACGTGAAGGCGGTACATGAGGCAATGTAAGTCACTGAAGCATTTAACTTCCATCACATTCATACATCTGATGGTATACAGAAACTACAGAGCGCCGCCTACTACGCTCCTTACATACTTCTTTAGCTTCCACCACATTCATACATCTGATGGTATACAGAAACTACAGAGCGCCACCTACTGCGCTCCTTACATACTTCTTTAGCTTCCACCACATTCATACATCTGATGGTATACAGAAACTACGGAGCGCCACCTACTACGCTCCTTACATACTTCTTTAGCTTCCACCACATTCATACATCTGATGGTATACAGAAACTACAGAGCGCCACCTACTACGCTCCTTACATACTTCTTTAGCTTCCACCACATTCATACATCTGATGGTATACAGAAACTACAGAGCGCCACCTACTACGCTCCTTACATACTTCTTTAGCTTCCACCACATTCATACATCTGATGGTATACAGAAACTACAGAGCGCCACCTACTACTTTTATGGTATAAGTCGGTAAACGAGCATACAGATCACCTGATGGTAAACAATCGCCGCCGCCCAACGACACCCGAAACACCAGAGACGTTAAAAGTGCGTTGCTGGGCCTTTCCGGGGAATTCGGTGCTGCACACCGCATGTTAAAACAAAAAACTAAAAAAAATATTGTTGATGTAGCATGGATTTCCGCAAAGTAACGCCTGAACCGTTCCCCAGTGACAGCGATGCGGACGAGTACTTCGACGCCTAAAGAAGAGAATTTTTATTTTAGTTTTAAGTTAGTTTTTATTCCTTTTTAGGTATTTTTAAGTTGTAAATAATGTGTAATCATAATAATTTACTTCGAATAAATAATATATTTATAACGCCTGATTCTATTCTATACTGCCTCGTTGGCCGAGTGGTTGTAAGTGCGACTGCCGGGCAAGGGGTCTCGGGTTCGATTCCCGGGTCGGGCGAAGTATTACTGGGCTTTTTTCGGTTTTTCGAAAATTTCTCAGTGGTAGCACGGAGTCTGGAAATGTGTCCGGTATATGGCAATAGGCTCACCACCTATTACATGGGACTTACAACATAAATTGTGAAAAGTGGGTGTACACAGTGGCATTATGTGCACCTCTGCCTACCCCTTCGGGGATTAAAGGCGTGACGATATGTATTCTATTCTATATATTTTAAATGATTTCAGGCCAAATTTGTCGACGAAACAGGACGATTTCATTCCTTTAGGCGTGGACAGACATACGCATGCGACCGGCATGTATACCTCACGCCCTGTCATCAAATACCTCGCCAGAGAGACACACTTATATGTACAGGTATATATGTTTTATTAATTATTATGTTATTGGCTTACTCACGTAAATGTTTGACGAGGAAATCGACTAGTTCCAAGCCATGCTAGAAGCTCATATTCATGAGCGGTATTCTGCGACACACGATGCGGCGATTGTCGCGCTGCTACTGAAACTAGTCGAGTTCCTCGTCAAACAGTTACGTGAGTAAGCCGATAACATAATAATTAATTTAGTATGTCTCACGAAAGTTATAATAAAATTATGTTACTTCTTGGCATATAAAGGATCTTGAAACCAATCTCAATGTCAATGCAATAGGGATGATGACGGGGTATTTGTTTTATGTAACACTCCGGTAATCGAGTTGACGTATCACCTGATGGTAAGCAATCGCCGCCGCCAATACCGTTTATTTCATTCAATAACCACGTGATACGGATGTAATGTGTAGCGGGTTAGATTCCCGCACGAAACAACTCTTTGTGTGATCCACAAATTGTTGTTTCTGGTTTGGATGTCATGTGTATGTGAACTTGTATGTTTGTAAACGCACCCACGACACAGGAGAAAATCATAATGTGGGGCAACGTTTAAAAAAAAATTGGCACTAGTGTTGCAACTCAAGAGTACGACACAATATCCATGTTGATCGATCGGAATTGGATTCAAGAGTAAGCTTCTAGGTTAGTCTAGCCCTTTGGTCAATATTTTTACTACGCCGTAGCGAAAGCTGTAGCCAGGGCTACTACGCCGTAAAGAAAGCCGTAGCCAGATTTACTACGCCGTAGAGAAAGTCGAGGCCAGGGCTATTACGCCATAGGGAAACTCGCAGCGTTGACTACTACGCCGTAGCGAAAGCCGTAGCCAGGTCTACTACGCCGTAGCGAAAGTCGTAGCAAGGACTACTACGCCGTAGAGAAAGTCGTAGCCAGGTCTACTACGCCGTAGTGAAAGCCGTAGCCAGCATCAGACCCAGTACAACATGAAATTTTGCCCATAGATTGCAAAACAACTACAGATCTTTGCTCAACTTGGCAACAATGATAAAAAATTTGAAGAAATCATGTGGATTTCAGGTAAGACATCCCCATCAATAGCCTATAAGTGGCTACTGCTTACCAAAGCCACATGTGGCACGACACCACGCTTGCTCAATGCGGGTTGGCGATTTCAAACTAGCAAACTCGGCGAACTCCCTTTAGTCTCCAATGATTTTCCCCGATTCCCTGCTTTACTTCTGATTTTTTTCTTAAATTTTCTTTGCCATAAACCTCACGGCGCCCGAGGCCTTGCCCACGAAAGCAAAACCGCGGAAACCGGTTCGTGCGTTCTGGAGTTATAGCGTCAGGAAGGAAAACACGCCTTATTTATCTCTTATTTCGAGCAAGCCGATAACATAATAATTGAAAGGATACTATATTTTATACCACGGGAATTACGCGGACGCTGACTAACTAGTGATGATATAATTGATCTTTCAGGAGTACTACAGGATCACACGGTGATCACAGGAGCGATGCGTCCGATTGTAGCCGATTACTACGCGAAGAAGGCCTATCTAGCCAGGGAGATATCGATGCAGATGTTCAGACCGGCTTTTAAGTAAGAAATACGTTATTTTGCTCATTTACAATATTATTTATTTCAAATAGACCAGGAATGCACTTTTGAACGTCAAAAGTAATGGTATAAGCCGGTAAACGAGCATACGGATCACCCGATGGTAAGCAATCTCCACCGCCATGGACACCCGAAACACCAGAGGCGTTACAAGTGCGTTGCCTTTTACGAGTTAAGAATTATGAGTCATTGGAGAATCGGAGATTTTGAACATTGGGGAGGGGGTAATTGGGCCTCTGGTAACCTCAATCACACAACGAAACACAACGCAAGCGTTGTTTTAAGTACTGATTGGAAAAATGTATCAGAGAAATTGTAAACAAATATTTTTTAAAAGAGTAACGATGGAGTTTCTTGCTCGTTCTCCATTCGAAGCTACACTTTGGAACGAGCACCTAGCTTCACTGACGGACAGACTGACAGACTATTGTTTGTTTCTTTCTTTTTGTTGACGTTTCAAAAGTACCAAAATAAGCAACGTATATGGTTTAATTGGAATAAATGATTTGATTTTGACCTCTCCCACTCTTGAAATCTATTTTTTATTTTAATTTTTCAGCATTTTACGCAATTCATCCAGCAAAATGATATATTACGCCTGCCACTTTAATATATCTTCATGTTGGACCCTTGAAGGAAACAGATTTTTCGTAAGTATATCAAAATAATCAGTCCACGCTACCATCAGTTGACTGGACAATCTCTACACTACACGAGTCACTGTTTACATGTTACCATTAGCTCATGACGATACCTAAGTACGTATCGCCTGGACAGTCCACGCTACCATCAGTTGACTGGACAATCTCTACACTACACGAGTCACTGTTTACATGTTACCATTAGCTCATGTCGATACCTAAGTACGTATCGCCTGGACAGTCCACGCTACCATCAGTTGACTGGACAATCTCTACACTACACGAGTCACTGTTTACATGTTACCATTAGCTCATGACGATACCTAAGTACGTATCGCCTGGACAGTCCACGCTACCATCAGTTGACTGGACAATCTCTGCACTACATTTGTATTGGTTTCAGATTGTGGTGTATAATCCCCTAGCCTGGGCAGTCACTCTGCCTATCAGACTACCAGTGGCCCGAGGAATCTACAAAGTATATGATCCAAAAGGTATTTTTCTAATTTACTTACTTTTCCCTCTCCTTTCCACATCAAGTTTTTTTTTAAACTTTGCCCCAAACTAGGATTTTCTCCTAGGCTAAACGAGCTGACGGGTCACCCGATGGTAAGCAAACGCCGCCGCCCATGGGTGCCTGAAACACCAGGCGTTACAAGTGCGTTGTCGACCTTTTGTGTGTTAGGAATTTAAGGGTTGTTGGGGAATCGGGGATTGGGATGATTGGAAAGGTAATTGGGCCTCCGGTAATCTCACACGGACAACGCAACGTTGTTTTACGTCGGTTTTCTGCTCGGCCGTGGTCGTGGTATCACTCCGGTCGAATCGGTACAGCAGTGCCGAAGCATGGCAAGCTCACACTTAAATAATCTTTGAAAGTTGTGCTATCAGAAATCTTGAAACTTTTACGCCCGAATACTGAAACGCTACTCAATTTGAAGTTGTACTTAAATATCGTGCTATCTCTGTCATTTTATAAAGAATTGATAGTGACAGAACTAGTCTTGAGAGCGTCTTAAAATTGAGTAGCATTTCAGTATTCGGGCGTTAATCTTATTAACGTTTTTAAACCTATTTACAGGTGTACAACAAAATCACTCTCTAATAACAATCCATGAACTAGTGATGTCACTCCCGGACCGAGGAGACTTCCTCACAGAAGACGAACTAGTGTTCATAGCAGACAAAATACCCCCGCTAGGCTTCAGATCGTATTTTATTGAGAGAATCCAACTCCGGACAAGAACAAGACGATCTGTATTAAAAAGGTATTTATAATAAAGTATCATAATTTTATGTACATACAACATATCACTACATAGTACTGTATAAAACAAAGTCGCTTTCTCTGTCCGCCATGTCAGCTTAAATCTTTAAAACTACGCAACGGATTTTTAAAAAGCTCACCCCCTATTACATGGGACTTATAACATAAATGGTGAAAAAGTGGGTGTAAATTGTATAGCGGCATTACGTGTTGCAATGTGCACCTCTGCCCACCTCTCGGGGATAAAAGTCGTGACGTTGCTTTATATTTAACTAGCGCCCCGCCCCAGCTTCGCATGGGTGCAATGGTGATATATTATGCATGTATTATACATATAAACCTTCCTCTTGAATCACTCTATCTATTAAAAAAACCGCATCAAAATCCGTTGCGTAGTTTTAAAGATTTAAGCATACAAAGGGACATAGGGACAGAGAATGCGCAGAGATCGATTAGTTTGGTAGCTTTAATAGATCGACGGATACCGGTCAAATTAACCAATCAATCGACTACCTGTCGATGGCAGCGTTTATTATATTCGGGCTGGAATCTGTCGATCGACATCGATCAATCCATTCCACAATCGACAGATAGTATCTATCGCCTATCGATCGATTGGTGTGGTAGAAACTATCGATCGACATCGACTAATCTATTCCACCATCGATCGACGATCGCTCGATTGGTGTGGTAATACCCTTAAGTTTTAATGTTAGTGTCAGTAACCATGTCAGTTTAAAAACATTATCTTTTCACCTGATGGTAAGTGATGACGCGGCCTACGATGGAGCACGTCTGCCCATAAGCAACCTATTCACTCGGGCTTTGAAGACACCCAGGTTATACCCATCAGGAAACACAGACTCCGGCAAGGAGTTCCACTCCCTAGCAGTTCGCACAAGGAAGCTTGAAGCGAAGCGCTTCGTGCGAGTGGGTGGGATATCTACCATGAAGCGGTGACGCCTCGCCGATTGTCATGTGTTTCGGCTTTTTAATCTTTCTTTATCTTTTCGTTTAAGGATATTCAACCACAACAATAAAAGCGACACACCAAAAAAAGAGTTTACAAGAGAAACAAGCTTTTTGAAGAGAGAGAACAAATACTTACTCGACGACTTACCAGAGTATGAGTATTTCGAAGATGTTACTGAGAAGGGGCACTATAAAGTGCCACTAGCTAATAGTGCCAGGGCTAAATATCTAGAATTCTACAGTGATTATGTTGGTACACAAGCATCAGTCACCAATGAGACCGAGGAAGAAAGCAGTACGGAAACAAAGAAGGTTTTAATAACAACTAGTAGTTGGGTGCCTTTACGGACTACTACTGCGTAAGTAATGCTTTCTTTTAAACAATGTGATAGGGGTGAGACTTCTAACCCGTTAAGGCTGAGTATTACATCTAATTTTATCGACAAATAAAATAATACGGGGGTTGAACCCCCTCCCCCTAAAAATTATGGCTATTTTAATATATTTTTTTAATTTATGTGATATCAAAGGTAGAAACAAAAAAAAACGACAAACGGTAGCTAATAACCTTGGCTAACTAATTCATTACTCTTTTCATACGTTTGATAATATTTTAGTGAGAAAAAATCATTTGTGAATTATTTTTACCGAAAAAATCGCAATTTCAATATTTTCAATTGGGGGTTCAACTCACCAAATTATTTTATTTGTCGATAAAATTAGATGTACTAAGCGAGCCTATCACATGATGCTTACCATCATGCATATAAGGGCTCTTGAAACCAATCTCAATGTCAATGCAATAGGGATGATGACGGGGTTTTTTTATGGAACACGCCGGTAATCGAGCAGACGGATTACCGGACGGATGGTAAGCAATCGCCGCCAGAGGAGTTACAAGTGCGTTGCTAGCTTTTTGGGGCTTAGATAGTTAAGGGTTGTTGGGGAATCGGGGGTTGGAAAGACTGGGAAGAGGAATAAATGGGCCTCCGGTTACCTCACTCACACAATGCAACCGTTTTTTCGCGTCGTTTTTCTGTAGTCACTCCAGTCGTCCAGGCCCATTCGTGCCGAAGCAAGGCTTTCCCACACTTACTATTTAGTCACTAAGAGTCTGACACTTCTTTACACCAGGGCGAGAGGATCCAAAAAAATAATGCTTTATCTACTAACATTCTTTAAAGGAGAATGGCAGAGTTTCTATGAAATCTGGTCCCACCTTCCAATAGCTGTGTGTGTTACATCATTGGTAATTTTGAGCTGAATAAGTCACTTTGCATACAGGATTTGCAGCTTTTACCTTTTACCTACATATCTTTGAGACTATAGATAGAGACATACGTTTATAACTAACATTATATATTTCAGATTCACAACATCAACATCATCAACCATATCTGTAACACGTACGACAACGGAACCGCTTCCCACCACAACCAGACCCACTACAACCGCTACCACCACCACCAAAGCTACCACCACCGTACCCACTACCGAAGCTACCACTACCACCACCGAAGCTACCACTACCACCACCGAATCTACCACTACCACCACCGAATCCACTTCTACCACAGAAGAACAAACTGAACCATTTATGACCACCAGACGATTTGTACCATTCAACTTCTTTAAAACAACCGATGAGCCAATAGAGTATTACGATTATGAGACAACACCACTACCAGTCGAAAGTACGACCCCGTTTTTCGATTTCGAAAAGTTTTATCGAAGAATGGAGAAGTCTGGGTACCATAGTATGGAGTCTAGTGACAGTTTTATACAGAATGAGGTTTGTTTTTTAAATATTTAACCGCCGTACATTTAATGGTTACTGTTAACTCGAAGGTTCAATGTTTTTGCTGTAGTTTGATAGCGTCAGCGGGAGTTGACGAGTAAAACTCGAAATATAGAACAAATAAGACAATTGTGAATTAATTATAAAAAAAAATAAAAGAAACTATAATAAATTGCTGCGTCACCGCCGTGGTAAAATAGAAGTGCACCGCCTGGTGCGCAGCGACGCCGGCGAGTCCAGTGCCTCCAGCCGGTGACAACGATGTCTTGTATAGACAGTTACTTAACCCAGTCCTTACCAATTATTTTCGGAACAAAATCGTTACTAAGGAATAGTTTAAGTAACAATTAAATTTCTCTGAGTGCGACAGTAAATGTCTTAAGTTATCTCTTTTCAGAAAAGCATACACAGATCCGCGTCTCACGCATCGGATTGATCACACGCAACGGAATTTAGTTAGTCTTGTATAGAAACTCATACAACTGCGTCCACTGATCCGCATCGTACGGACCGCATCATTAGCAATGCTTACATGCGATGCGTACTGATGACGTCATATAAAAATCCGAGTGAAAGTGACATCGGCGATCTGATTGCTGCAGATACAGTGGACGCAGTTTGAAAAATTAATCTTTTTGATGCGATCCGTACGATGCGTCCGATGCGGGCCTGTGGACGCTTACCTTTAACCGACATGCATGCTTTAGTATGAGAGCTCACGATGCTTTTGCATCTACTCGGGCGTCGTAGATACCTTCTGGATTTTAAATATACGGTGATGAAAAGAAAAAATGGTTTAGTGATATTTTTTATGGAACACACTGCCGGTAAACGAGCATACGTATCACCTGATGGTAAGCAATCGCCGCCGCCCATGGACACTTGAAACACCAGAGGCGTTACAAGTGCGTTGCCGGCCTTTTGGAGGTCAGGAATTTAAGGGTTGTTGGAAAATCGGGGATTGGAAAGGGGGTAATTAGGCCTCCGGTATCCTCACTCACACAACGCAAGCGTTGTTTCACGTCGATTTTCTGCTCGGCCGTGGTATCACTCCGGTCGAGCCGAAGCATAGCTCTCCCACACATAAAATTAAAATATACACATTTCCATTTCAGTACATCAAAATAAATGTGGACAAGGATCAACAACCGCTAAACATAATCCTCTCAAATGGAGTAAACATTTCATTTGCAATACAAATGTGCTACTACGTATCAGATGACCCTGAAAAAATGGGCACTAAAAAGCGGACACCCGGAGCCTACATATTCCGACCTATCGACTCCCAACCGATTCTAATAACAGATCTTTACGACTCTAAGATCCTAAAATCTGATACAGTTCAGGAGATCCAAATTCGCTTTGCAAGTTATGCTGGGCTCTCTCTAAGGTTGTACAAAGGTCTTCCTACTATTGAAATAGATTGGATTGTAGGCCCTATACCAAAAGCTGATGGATTGGGTAAAGAAGTATTTGTGAGATATGTGACGGATTTGGGTAATAAAGGGGTTTTCTATACTGATTCTAATGGAAGGCAGACTGTGAAAAGGATTCGGGATGCGAGGCCAACGTTTTTACCGACAATTATTGATAGTAGCTCTGCAGTGGCTGGTACGTATAATTACCGATGACTTATATTTAAAATTGGGTGATTGTATGCATTACGGCACGTAATACTGCTATACAATGTACACCCACTTCTCACCATTTGTGTTACAAGTCCCATGTAATAGGGGGTGAGCCTATTGCAATATACTGAGTACAATTCCCGACTCCGTGCTACTACTGAATAAAAAGCCAAAAATGCCCAGCAATGCTTTGCCCGACCCGGGAATTGAACCCAAGACCCCTTGGCCTGCAATTGCACTTGCGACCACTTGACCAACGAGGCAGTCAAAGTCAAGTTAAATAAACAATGATAATCAGTATTTCCTTCCATCCAATGACTTCTCCCGCCTTGGGTGAGGCGAGAGGGAGTGTCAGACTCTTACTGACTAAAAACCACCCCGTTCCTACTCCTGCTTTGAGCCGGAGTCCCGGTAAACCCGCTAGGTAGTCCGCAGCTCCGGATCAGGCATCAGCCCTACTGGGCCCCATCTGTGATGGATTAGGTGCTTAGGATGACTGCTTCGTTGGTCGGATGGTTGTAAGTGCGACTGCCGGGCAAGGGGCCTCGAGTTCGATTCCCGGGTTGGGCTGGTATTTTTTTAATGGTATAAGCTGGTAAACGAGCAGACGGATCACTTGGTGGTAAGCAATCGCCGCCGCCCATGGACACCCAAAACACCAGAGACGTTATAAGTGCATTACCGGCCTTTTGGGGTTTAAGAATTTAAGAGTTGTTCGGGAATCGGAGATTGGGAAGATTGGGAAGGGGGTAATTGGGCCTCCGGTAACCTCACTCACACAACGAAACACAACGCAAGCGTTGTTTTCTGTGAGGCCGTGGTATCACTCCGGTCGAGCCGGCCCAGCAGTGCCGAAGCATGGCTCTCGTCGCTAGCGAATATCGACAAATACTATTGCTTCAAACTCATGGTAGAGGTACAAAACTGTCTTTTTGAAGCCACTTACTAAAACCCAATAACTTAATTAATTTTATTCCAGGAAACGTTTACCCAGTAACATCAAAGATTTACATTGAAGACCAAAGAAGGAACATCAGACTGTCAATTTTTACCGACAGATGTCAGGGCGGGACCTCTTTGATCGACGGCCATATCGATCTATTTCTACATAGACGCATTCTAACAGACGATAGTAAAATGAAAACTTACTTCAACGAAACACAACTAGGACAAGCTATTATAGTAAGAGGAAAACAGCATTTATATCTTTCCAAAGCAGATTACCGACCAAACAAAGTATTTGAAAAGAAATTCGCAAAAGAATTAGAATTGACACCGAAAGTATTTGCGTCTATTCACGAATCTTACTTCAACATAAGCTTAACAAATTGGAATAAAAATAAAAATGAGTATTCTGCATTGAATTTGAAACTACCAATCGGCGTTCACATTTTGACACTTGAAAAATGGCACGATAAATACTTATTAAGGCTAGAAAATTATCTAGAAAAGGCTGATGTAGCTAGGAATGGATATAAAAAAGTGTTTTTAAGAGAATTGTTTAAAGATTTCGTTATTACTGAGGCTAGAGAAACTTTGTTAGCCGGTAATATGTGGTTAAAAGATTATTATCCAATGCGTTGGCAAAAGGATAGGTTTGTGAAGAATTTCAATGATGTGTATGGCAATTATACTCGTTTTGAATTTGCTAAAGATGAAGAATATGAGGTTAATAGACAGAATATTGATTTAGATGAGGGGATAGGTCTTATGCCGCAACAAATAAGGACCTTTGTTGTAAGTTATGTTCGAAGGTAAATGTAAGGTAGGCAGAGGTGTTACCTACCTAACGCAAATTTCCTTAATGGTAAGCGTCCACAGGCCCGCATCGCACGCAACGGATTTTAGTTTGTCTTGTATAGAAACTCATACAACTGCGTCCACTGATCCGCATCGTACGGACTGCATCATTGGCAATGCCTACATGCGATGTGTACTGGTGACGTCATACGGAATGCGTGGGATGCGTGCGATGCGGGTCTGTGGATGCTTACCTTTAAGGTGCATTTCTAAATTGATGTGCTATGTAGCTATGTTGCGAAGATGTAATAGCTAAGCTGTGAAACTATGTGACCATTTCCACTGATCCTAAGTTATGTAGCTGTGCGAGGACGTATGGTTTTTTTTTAAAGGGTAAATAAAATTTGTACAGTCTTAGATAAGTATATTATTAGTACTTATGTATATAATAAATATATAACATGACTTTTTGGTTTTTTTCTGAACCACTGTTTACAAGTTACCATTAGCTCATGACGATACCTAAGTACGTATCGCCTGGACAGTCCACGCTACCATCAGTTGACTGGACAATCTCTACACTACACGAGACACTGTTTACATGTTACCATTAGCTCATGACGATACCTAAGTACGTATCGCCTGGACAGTCCACGCTACCATCAGTTGACTGGACAATCTCTACACTACACGAGTCACTGTTTACATGTTACCATTAGCTCATGACGATACCTAAGTACATATCGCCTGGACAGTCCACGCTACCATCAGTTGACTGGACAATCTCTACACTACACGAGTCACTGTTTACATGTTACCATTAGCTCATGACGATACCTAAGTACGTATCGCCTGGACAGTCCACGCTACCATCAGTTGACTGGACAATCTCTACACTACATGATAAGTCCCATGTAATAGGTGGTGAGCCTATTGCCATATACTAGGCACAATTCCAGACACCGTGCTACTACTAAGAAATTTTCGAAAAACCGAAAAAAGCCTAGTAATACTTTGCCCGACCCAGGAATCGAACCCGAGACCCCTTGTCCGGCAGTCGCACTTGCGACCACTCAACCAACGAGGCAGTCTCTACACTACACGAGTCACAGTTTACATGTAAAATAGGATAACAAAATAAAACAGCAAAGTTTTTTAAAAAAATCATAAAATTTATTTGGTTTTTTCATTCATTCTTTTTTTTCTGTATGTAACATTTGATTACAAAAAAAAATAATACATTTAATATTAATAATCTACAAACATAATTATTAGAATCATTTCGAAAAACTACTTATTATAAACACACAACGTCACGCCTTTTATCCCCGAAGGGGTAGGCAGAGGTGCACATTACGGCAGGTAATGCCGCTATACAATGTACACACACTTTTCACCATTTGTGTTATAAGTCCCATGTAATAGGGGGTGAGCCTATTGCCATTTACCGGGCACAATTCCAGACTCCGTGCTACTACTGAGAAATTTTCGAAAAACCGAAAAAAGCCCAGTAATACTCTGCCCGATCTGGGAATCGAACCCGAGACCTCTTGTCCACTCGAACAACGAGGCAGTCATATACTTATTATAAAATGGAGACAAATACCCTGAAGGGATAGGCAGAGGTGCCTTCAACAACACCCACTTTTCACCACTTACGTTATGAGTCCCATGTAATAGGGGGGTGAATATTCCCAGAACACTAAAAACTACAGACTCCGAGCTATTACTGAGCGTTTCGACAATGAAAAACTCAGTTTCACAGCCCGGGAATCGAAATTAGGACCTCGTTAAGCTGTGATAGTTGTTACCACTCGACCAACAAATTGGTCTAAAATTATGTTTTGACGTATCACCTGATGGTAAGCAATCGCCGCCGCCCATGGACACTTGAAACACCAGAGGCGTTACCAGTGCGTTACCGGCCTTTTAGGGGTTAGGAATTTAAGGGTCTTTTTTATGGGATAACCTTCCAAACTACTGCAACTCCAATGCACCAGGATCTACAGTAGATACAACCATGCAAACACCGGAACACTGAAGTCCAACGTCCCAGGGACATGAATGACTGTCTTGGATCCCGCAACGAAATAAATCAGAAGATATTATTAGAGAAGAAAAAGAAAATGAAAATGATATTTTCCAGAATTTAAGTGGTGTTAGGGAATCGGGGATTGGGAAGATCGGGAAGGAAAGAGAAAATCTATCGTTTTATACAACTGTGGTTACCTCATATCGACCTAACATGCCTAAACTGGTAGCTTTTACTTGTGTCGAATGCTCTCTGATTTCAAAATCAGCTAAATAAGTCTTTATCTCCTTGCCTTTAATATTCACAATTAAATTATTAGTCTTCCCCCCTTTGACTGAATCAGTCTTCTCTTTCCCCCCATCCTTTTTCCAAGTCCATTTCTTATAACCTTCCACCGGTCTATGTCCAGCCAAAAGCATCTCCTCAACTGCCAAAATCCTAATATTCTTAAACAAGTCTTGTAGATTAACTTCAGCTGACGCATTTTTGTCATTGTAGTAATTCTCTAACCGAATCAAAAGTTGAGAATCCCATGGTTCTAGAGTTAAAAGATGTATCCCTTTAGGCAAATCCCTTTCTAACCAGGAAAACTCATTATGCATCGCGAACCAATCATCGTACTTAATATTAGTAGCATCAGCGAATAGCAAAATAGGGGGCTGATGCATTTCAACAACTTGTTTCTTTAAATTGTCTTTACTTATGCCAAGATACACTCTATGTTTTCCTCTAGCGACGAGTCCTTTATCTTTAGCGGTCTCATTCAAGGCTTCTCCGACGCCAAAAGCATCATCACAAAGTAATCTTCTATGAAGCATCAGCTCTATTTCACCATCTATCATAGAACTGCCGCCTTGAGACCTATCAGTTAACACGGACATACGAAAATCTCTACTATTCTTTATATATATCTGATTAGCTACTGGATAATAATTCCCTGGTATAGGTTCTTGCAAAGACACATTCCATTGCGGGCGATGATCACGACACCTCTCAAGTATCTGTCTACCATTCGAATCTGTGTAAAACTTTCCCTTATTTGCTATATGAGTTTCATATTTGATAATGTATTCTTTACCTGTATCATCTAATATAGGTATTGGGCCAACAACCCATTCAACTTCTAAGTAATTTTGATTGTCGTAGAATTTTACGTCTAGATAACCAGCAGGGCTTAAATCTAGTCGAATTTCTTGCACAATGTCTCCTTTGATGATGTCAGTGGTGATGGTTTCTAATTTAATTGGCACGTTAGATGAAGGTCTAAAAATGTAGGCACCTGAAGCCCTATGTGCTGTGTCGTGGTTGTCCCCACAAGTTCCTATGTAGTAATACATGTTTATTGAGAAATTCGTTCTTGAATTGTCCGGGAAAATGATTTTCTTGATGATTCCTGTTGCTCTGTTGACTTCCAGTTTGAAGTGCTGAAAAAAATAAATGAAGAATTAGATTTGTGAATAGTTTTGTATGACAGTGAAAAAGTGTCGGTAAGTCATGCTTAGGTACGAATCCGCCTCACAGAAAACTGACGTGAAACAACGCTTAAGTTGTGTGAGTGAGGTTACCGGAGACCCAATTACACCCCAATTTTCCCAATCCCCGATTCCACAACAACCCTTAAATTCCTAACCCCCAAAAGGCCGGCAACGCACTTGTAACGCCTCTAGTGTTTTGGGTGTCCATAAGCGTAGACGATTGCTTACCATCAGGTGATCCATCCACTCATTTCCCATATCCCCATAAAAAAACAATATCAAATAGAAATGGGACACAGAACTGCCAGACACACACTTAACCAACTTCCAAAAAAAGATGTATTACATTATCCTTACCTGATTACCAATAATAATTTCATCTTCATCCTTTACAGCGTGATGTGGCTCATCAGCCAACATCCTCAATTCCTCATTACTAAACATGCTAGGATAATTGAACGGTCTGGGCTCATTACTGCCTTTACTATTATCAACTTTCTTATTACTATTATGTACCAATATCTTTTCTAGTTCTAATATCTTTTGGTTATCATTATCGTGCGGTCCGCCTTTTAAAACATCAAGATTAGGCTCATTATTATTCTTATCTGTCTTCTTTCTATCATCGAACGGATTTTTGTCATAATCAGGTACTTTTTGGTAGTTATTTTGCAACTCATCTTTCAAAATGTCGAAACTGTTGCTATTGTCAATTTTCTTACTATCGTCTGCTGTCATTTTTTCGAAGTTAAGCAGTTTCTTGTTATTGTCACGAAGACCATCTTTCAAAATATCGTATGTTGGTTCGTTAGTGATTTTAGTATCAATCTTTTGTTTATCATCAATAGTAATCTTTTCAAAATCAAAAATATGTTTGTTATCATGCGGCATATCTTTCAAAATATCGTATATAGGTTCCTTATTATTCGTACTATCGATTTTCTTACTATTTTCCACCAAAATCTTTTCTAGCTCAAGCATTTTTTGATCATTATCGCTTAGACCAGTTTTGAAAGGATCGAAAACAGGATCATTATTGTTATTTTTGCCAATCTTCTGTCTATTAGCTACCAAAATCTTTTCAAAATCAATATTCTTTTGGTCGTTATCATGTGACTGATCCTTAGTTTCATGATCGTTCGTAGTTTTATAAATCTTCTTTCTATTATCTAGAATCTTTTCAAGATCTAACATTTTATGTTCTTTATCATTCGGATTAGTTTTTAAGACATCGAAATTGACATCTTTATCATATATGTTTGGTATATCTTCTAGATAAACTGGGGGGTCGGGGATCGATTCAGTTGTCAAGTACTTTTCGTAATCAGTTTTAGATGGGTCGTTGCTCCAAATATTCTGATTTATACTTGGATAATAATCGTAGGAACCTTGTTTAGCACTGCGCTTTGGGCGCAAACGTTTCTTTATGTAGAAGCTCCTATAAGATAGTGGTTTTAATTCTGTCAAGAAGACAATTTCTTGTGTCGCTTTTGACACTCGAGTCGGTATGTTTTTGACTTTCGCTGCTAATGGTACCATTTGTGTTTTCATTATAGTACCTGTAAGGAATTGTGTGGTTATTATTATTTATTTATTTAGAAAAACATGTATAATTTTACAGCTTAAACCAAGACATTATACAGTTCAAGATAAAATAAAATAGTAAAATAATTTTAATTATGTGTTATACAAAATTGTTCTAGTTTTTATATTAATTAAATATAATGGTTTTGCTCACGTAGATTAATGGAGAAAAGCTCTACTAGTTTCGAGTCACAGAGTGACTCTTCATCATGAGCAGCGTGTCGCGTAGCGTACTGCGATGAAGAGTTCCAATGTGACTAGAAACTAGTAGAGCTTTTCTCCATTAATGTACGTGAGTAAATCGTGATGTTTAGTTAATTTAATATGTCTCACGATAGTTATTATATTAAAAATCGTTATTTTAATTACCAACATATTCGTATTATTGGTCAGAAGCAAAACAAACCCTAGTCTATAGTGTTTGGTTTGGATTTTGTTTGTCGCCTATTAACCGATTTTATTATAAGTTTCGTGAGACATACTAAATTAATTATTATGTTATCGGCTTACTCACGTAACTGTTTGACGAGGAACTCGACTAGTTTAGACAGTAGCAGCGACAGTCGCCGCGTCGTGTGTCGCGGAATGTCAAACAGTTACGTGAGTAAGCCGATAACATAATTATAAAATAATATTAATAGATGTAACTTACCATACGGTCCAAAGACCTCAAATGTACCAGCCGGCACAGGTATCCTGATCGGTTCCTTCACAGACCAACCCAGAGGATTGTAGACAGTTACCTGTAAACAAAGATACCATTAATGGTGCTTTTCCACCAGAGATGTGCTATGCTACGTTGCTGTGGATGCGTTTGGATTCCACCAATCATATTCATTGGTACACATAGCTTAGCACTGTTGGACCACCTCCATGCTTGGCAGGTATATTGGAGATTGCAGTCTATAGGGATAAAGTTTATAAGAAAACATCTAGACTATTCTTGAACTTTCTGAAATCGCTCGCGGTCCGCCATGTCATTGGTTCAATCAATGAAGAGCAAGAATGCGATCGAGTACACTTCAAAAGGTTACTTCAACCTTTAAGGTGAGCGTCCACAGACCGCATCGTAAGCATTGCACGCACCGTATGGATCGCATCAAACGGATTTTTCAGACTGTGTCTACTGTATCAACAACGATCGGATTGCCGACGCGAGTATTAGCAATCAGATTGCTGATCCCACTTTCATTCGGATTTTTGGTATCGGCTGTCCGTATGACGTAATCAGTACGTATCGCATGTAGAAGTTGAGGAAGAGCGGTTCGTACGATGCGGATCAATGGACTAAAATCCGTTGCGTGGGATGCGGGCCTGTGGACGCTTACCTTTAGTCGGATATATGACACCCGCGTAAAGAGTAAGAGTGGCGACAAATATATGTACTGTGGCGTCATAACACGATTTACTTAATAGAAGCTACTTCTAAGTGTAGGCTCGCCATGCTTCGGCACTGCTGGGCCGGCTCGACCGGAGTGATACCACGGCCGAGCAGTACACCGACGTGAAACAACGCTTGCGTTGTGTGAGTGAGGTTACCGGAGGCCCAATTCCCCAACAACCCTTAAATTCCTAACTCCCAAAAGGCCGACAACGCACTTGTAACGCCTCTGGTGTTTCAAGTGTCCATGGGCGGCGGCGATTGCTTACCATCAGGTGATACGTCTGCTCGTTTATAAAATAAACTACTTACAACAAAATTATCGCTGTTCTCTGATACTTGGCAGCTAGACTCGTTCAGGTGACATCTCTGAAAGTCAAACATCGGCTTTCTCATGCTATCCTTTAATATCATTTTACTGAAACAAAAATATATGTATTATATCAAACTGCCGCACTCAGAGACATTTAAAGGTTACTTACCCCAGTCCTTAGAAATTGTTTTACGGAACAAAATCTATACTAATATTATAAAGCTGAAAAGTTTGTTTGTTTCTTTGTACGCGCTAATCTCAGGAACTACCGATTTGAGAAATTCTTTCAGTGTAAGATAGTCCATTTATCGAGACAGGATATATCATCACGCTAAAACATTTAGGAGCGGAGCAGCAATGAAAAATGACACAAAAACAGGCAAAGTATGAAAGATATTATACCATGCGGGCGGAGCCACTGGCGAAAGCTAGTCATTGGTAAGAAATTGTTTAAGTAATCATACATCTAAGTACGGCAATACGATTTTGTATAGAAAACAATTGCTAAGGACTGGGTTGAGTAACCATTAAATGACTCTGAGTACGGCGGTTAATTTCAGATTGGTGATATATTAATGAAAAGACTGATGACTGTTTATATAACCATGTTATGACTCTGAGTGCTGCGGTAGACAGCGAAAAACACGTTTTTTGTATACTCATTAGTTTTATTTTTATCACAATATTCTGCTGTTTTGTTGTTGCGATAAAAATAAAACTAAGGAGTATTCAAAAAAAGTTTCTTCACGAAAGTTGTTTGTTATCATGAGTACAATCACGTGTTTAAATATCGTTCACTAATTACCAGTCACCCAATATAGGTATACTTACTTGAACGCCTGTTTAGCAATAATGAATGCGTCGTCGATGGCTTGGTTCAACAACCTCTCGTAATCGTGTGTGACATGCTGCTTCTCTGTCCCTGTTATAGCGTCATGATGTTGCATTACACCTGGAAATTATTATACATCATTAAAATATCTAAATTATATCACAGTCAAAGCATTTATTTTAACGCAACGCAACACAACCTTACGCCATTACAGCACGTAATGCCGCTATACAATGTACACACACTTTTCACCATTTGTGTTATAAGTCCCATGTAATAGGGGGTGAGCCTATTGCCATATACACAATTCCAGACTCCGTGCTACTACTGCCACGTTGGTCGAGTGGTCGCAAGTGCGACTGCCGCACAAGGGGTCTCGGGTTCGATTTCCGGATCGGGCAAAATATTGATGGGATTTTTCAGGTTTTCGAATATTTCTTAGTAGTAGCATAGAGTCTGGAATTGTGCCCAGTATACGGCAATAGGCTCACCCCTATTACATGGGACTTATAACACAAATGGTGTAAAGTGGGTGTACATTGTATAGCGGCATTACGTGTCGTAATGTGCACCTCTGTCTACCCCTTCGGAGATAAAAGGCGTGACGATGCACGAAGTTTCCGATATCTCTTGAGTTTGAGATTGAGTTAGTGACCATGTCAGTTTAAAAAAATTGGTATGAACTCACCCATAGCACTTTTCAATTCGTTGAGAACAAATTCATTATGTTTGTCTAAATCAGCCAACACTTGCAACTGTTTCATAGTCTGAAAACAAGTAAATAAAATATCAATATTGATTAAAACTGTGACCGTTTAGATTGACATGTAGTGACGGCAGAGTAGAATACGTTTTATAGACACTACTATATTAGGCAGAGAGCGTGCAGCAGCGCTCTCTGATAAACCTGAACCTTGTACACTGCGATCTCCAACCCGCCTGCCTGCGGAGATTATGGCAAACCCTCTTATGTAGAGGAGGCTCGTAGTCCAGCAGTGGACTGTAGATGTGATTAAAACTACTTTGTAAGTAGATTGTAGATCGCAGTGTAAAAGGTTCAGGTTTATCAGAGAGCGCTGCTGCACGGTCTCTATCTAATGTGTAGTCCTTTAGGGTGCTTTTCCACCATGCGTTTGGCTTTACCAATCATATTCATTGGTACACATAGCTAGTGAAAATGGACTTAGCTATGATTTTATATGGAAGATGCGTGCTATGAATGCATGCTATGGCTTCCCTACTACATCGCATACTCGAGCTGCGCATCTTCCTCGCACGACTACATAGCTTAGTATCAGTGGAAACGGTTACATAGTTTCACAACTTAGCTATTACATCTTTGTAGCATAGCTACATAGCACATCACTGATGGAAACGTACCCTTAATCGGGTATACGACACCCGTTGGAAGACTGGGAATGGTAAAATATACTCTTATTATCATTAGAACTTGAGACGGGATATTTACCATATTTATTTATGTCTATGAGTTTCCGATATTTCGGCACTGTTGCAAGCGCCATGATCACGGATGAACTGGCGTTCAATCGTTCGATGCGTTCATCCGTGATCCTATTAATAGTGTTAGTGACCATGTCAGTTTAAAAACTTATATACTCTTATTACCTGTAAATAATTATTTCCTTCTCTCTCAAAGAATTTGGTGGTAGGTCTAGATGTGAAATAGCCAGTCCAATAAGCAGTGGGGTCGCTGGCGTATGGGAAGAAATCGTCCTTCTTTGTGGGCAGAGTCGGGCTGAAAACGTAATATATATATAGCATTAATATTACATCATTATATGGTATAAAATATAGTCGCTGTCGGCTATCTGTGCGCCTAGCTTCACTGACGGACAGACTGACGGACAATTCAATTTGACGTTTCAAAAGTGCCTAATTTAGGATTACTTAATTGAAATAAATGCTTTGACTTTGACTGTCCTCCTGTTTTTTTTTTATGGCATAAGCCGGTAAACAAGCAGACGTATCACCTGATGGTAAGCAATCGCCGCCGCCCATGGACACTTGAAACACCAGAGGCGTTACAAGTGCGTTGCCGGCCTTTTGGGGGTTAAGTATTTAAGGGTTATTGGGGAATCGGGGATTGGGAAGAGGGGTAATTGGGCCTCCGGTAACCTCACTCACACAACGAAACACTACGCAAGCGTTGTTTCACGTCAGTTTTCTGTGAGACCGTGGTATCACTCCGGTCGAGCCGGCCCAGCAGTGCCGAAGCATGGCTCTCCCACGGTTAAATCTCTACTGACCCTTTTATATAACAAATAATGTAACTTTATGTCTACTTACTTAGCTTCTTTTACGGACTTCAAGTAACAATTAGGAGTCGAATAAAATACTGATATGTTAAGTCCATCTCTAGCCGCCTTCAAATTGGAATATCTGAAAATATCAATAAAAAACATTAGCTTTACAAATACCAGTGTGACTCCAAGTTATATAAGGTGTTCTAAAAGTATCTGCCACGGCTTTAATGGGAGGTAATGTTGTGTTTGAAGATTACAATAGTCAAGAAATTTCGTACCCCGGACCAGTTAACTCAATTTGAGAACATAAAGAAGTTAAATAAACATTGACTCTACTCTGTATAAAGTGGTTCACAAATACGCACGATGCGTCGCTTCGTCAATGAAGACAATTGATAGCAATTTCAACAATGACAGAGACAGCGAAAGAGATAGCTCTTTCATGACTAACTCATAGGTAGACTTTTGTTCTATTAAAAAAACTCATAATCAATCATTATTCACTATTGTAATCTTAAAACACAACACTACCTCCCATTAAAGCCGTGGCAGATACTTTTAGAACTTTTTTTAAGTAAACCGTTGCCCCACACTAATATTGTCTCCTGTGTCGTGAGTGCGTTTTCAAACATGCAGGTTCACATACACATCACACCTAGACCCGAAACAATTTGTGGATCACACAAATAGTTGATCCGTGCGGGAATCGAACCCGCTACACGTTGTGTGGTAGCCGGTTGCCCAGCCCCCCCCCCCCATTGGTGAAAATTGATAATGTTATATCCATAAGCCAAATCATGCTGTTAATATCATGCCATATCAGCGATATTTACACACGTGATTGTACATTTATGATACAAACAACTTTCCCGAAGAAACTTTTTTGTTTACAAATTTTTACCACAATAACAAAACAACAAAATTTCATGCGCGCGAGTTTTCGCATGATCAGCTGTTAGCAGCGTGGCGCCCGCGTTATCGGAAGACTAGTAACTAGGTAGGTATTTTGGAACTTTACTTTACTTTGTTATTGTGATAAAAATAAAACTAACGAGTATACAAAAAAAGTTTCTTTGGGAAAGTTGTTTGTAATCATGAGCACAATCACGTGTTTAAATATCGTTCACTAATTACCGGTCACCCTATATACTACAATAAAAATATATAATGATATCTTACTTTATCAATTTGTCAAGATTTATATACCACATTGACGCGTCCTGGTACGTAAAATCCCCGCCCATTGTAACTATCACATTTTGAGTTTTGTAGTATCTCGCTTGATTTTTAACATAGTCTAGAAAAACTGGAATCTGTGAATAGAATTTGGTGCTTAATATAAAGGGTATAAGGTATATTATTCATTGAATCGTTATTATTCATTACAAAGGGTATACAGTAGGTATATTATTCATTCATATATTATTCATTCATTCAAGTATATTACTCAAAGTGGTGTTTATGACAAAAAAGTTGGGTTTAATATTCAATTTAAATAACTTATTTTTAATTCACTTAGTACTACACCTAACAGTTCTATCGCCAAGCAAAATATTAAGAAAATACACAACTCTCCTTCTGGCGCAGTCGGGTAAAAAGACAAAGTATTGTATTGTGGGACAAGCCCGCAGGATCGACAGTAGATACACTGAAGTCTAACGTCCCAGGGACATGAATGACTGTCTTGGATCCCGCAACGAAATAAATCAGAAGATATTATTAGAGGAGAAAGAGAAAAATAAGTATACATGCTTCGTTTATGTATACGCACTTTCAGATTCTGATTGGTTGATTCATTCGCGCCGACCTATCAGAGCGCCGAACGCAATCTCGTTTCTTTCTCAGTAAACGTAAAACAAATTCGTACTAAGCTCTTAAAGAGATGACCTGTCATGATTTAAGTCAGTCTTAAAAATTCTCAAAAGGGAATTGGGAACACGGTATGAAGTCTTTTTTTAAGGAGGGGAAATCATCCAATGACTTCTCTCGCCTTGGCCGAGGCGAAAGGGAGTGTCAGACTCTTACTGACTAAAAACCACCCCGTTCCTACTCCTGCTTTTTGAGCCAGAGCCCCGGTAGCTTGCTAGGTAGTCCGCAGTATGAAGGCTAGGGCTAATTTTATTAAAGTAGTAAACCTAAAAACAATATTGCATAAACTATTCCATACTCTACAACCAAATTTAAATTTTAATAAAATAATTGCAAGCAATATTATATTATTAAGGTATTATATTTGATTGTATCGTCGTATCGTCACGCCTTTTATCCCCGAAGAGGGTAGGCAGAGTTGCACATTACGACACGTAAGCTATACAATATATGCCCACTTTTCACAATTTATGTTGTAAGTCCCATGTAATAGGCCTATTGCCATATACTGGGCACAAATCCAGACTCCGTACTACTACTGAGAAATTTTCGAAAATAATAATACTTTGCCCGACCCGGTAGTCGCACTCAACAAACGAGCCAATCAGTAATTTTTTAATACACTATTATGGTATATAGATCTTGACAAAACATGTCAAAAAATATATTTTCATACTTACACAACATCATTTTAAATGAAAATGAACTTTATATTAAACAAAAGAAAAGCAAAAACGTGCATTGAAGCTAAGCATGCAAGCTAGTGTTACATTCAAATCATCACACGCATTACCGTAGGACCTGTGTATTGAGTGTCTATTGTTTTAAAACATAATAGGTATATAGATACAGCTCTGCACATATTACATTTAAATCTCTATACAACGTGTAACAAAATACCCATATACATCAAGAAGCACTGAAGAATACAGGTTGAATAGAATCTCTACACAAAGTTTCAGCTGTTTAAAAAATTTTGTACCAAATACTTGGTGTCGCATGGTTCTTGATTTCAAATCATACAAACGTGTCACAACACTACAGGGGTCACTCGCTAATTACGAAACATTTCTTCTGTAAATCTGATCGCCTAGTACCTATCTACCTAATTTTGATTCGCATGAAAAATAAAAAAGAAATATTGGAAAAATTCATAACTTGGTACCATGAAAACATGAGTTTAAAAAACCCTTCCCGTATCGTTTGTTATGTTATCTAGAAACCGTGCACTTGATATGTGCATGCGGGGAGTCCCCGCATTTGGGCTAACGACCGACTTATCGACTAATGAAAATGCGCCTTATTCATACCCCGTCATCATCCCTATTAATGCAGCTTATTATTGAGCAAATAAATTATTATCATGCACAAGACATCGACACAAGACTTACTGTATCAGTTTGTCTAGGTTAATGAACCACATGGCAGCATCCTGGTAGTGGAAATCTTCACCCATTGTCAACAGAATATTATTCGTCTTATACGCTTTCGACATATTCGTACATATGTCCAAGAAATTCAGTATCTTTAACAAAAACAAACGTTTAAAATTGTTAAGGATCACTGCGGCAGTAACTGCTGTACTCAGAGACATTTAATGATTACTTAAACTATTCCTTAGTAACGATTTTGTATTGAAAACAATTGCTAAGGACTGGGTTAAGTAACCATTAAACGACTCTGAGTGTTACTATAGCTATCCATCAATAGTCCATCGACGGCAACGATCGACATCGGTCGACATTATTCGATTGGTGTGCTAGCTTTAATTGATCGACGGTATCGGTCGACTAACCGATCGATCGATGGCCGGTCGATGGCATCGGTCGACGTAGATTGATTATATTTCGACCAGAAACTGTCGATCGACATCGACCAATCCATTCCACTATCGACAGATAGTATCTATCGGCTATCGATCGATTGGTGTAGTAGAAACTATCAATCGACGTCGACTAATCAGACTGCGCTTAACACTTTGAACACCGTGGTGGTCACCGGTGACCGACGTTAGCGGAGGATTTACCCTCAACAGTTTTCTATCGGCAGTCAAAGACTTAATACCAGCCTAAAATACCATAATTGAAACATATAATTACTTCGCAAATACAAAACCAAGACAGAGCCATATCTATATCATTAGTTCCTTCACAAACACACACACACAAGCTAAAAAAAAAACAGATTTACACAACATGCCAACTCAAACTAACTTACTCAATCAACTTATCTAAGTTTTTGAACCACATTCCAGCATCTTGGTAATTGAAGTCATCGCCCATTGTAATCAATATGTTTTGAGTCAAATAATGCTGCGACATTTTGCGACAGATCGACAGAAAATCACGGACCTGTTTAGAATTTGGATTTTTAATATACTAACTTTTTTTTTTTTTTTAAACGTTGCCCCATATTAGGATTTTCTCCTGTGTCGTGGGTGCGTTTACAAACATACAAGTTCACATGCACATGACACCCAGACCCGAAACAACAATTTGTGGATCACACAAAGAGTTGCTCCGTGCGGGTATCGAACCCGCTACCCGTTGCGCGGCAGCCAGTTGCCCAGCCACCGCACCAACCGTGCAGTCAAATATATCAGTAGCAGCGACAATCGCCGCGTCGTGTGTCGCGGAATGCTGCTCATGAATATGAGTCTCTAGCACGGCTTGAAACTAGTCGAGTTCCTCGTCAAACAGTTATGTGAGTAAGTCGATAATATAATAATTAATTTAGTATGTCTCTCGAAAGTTACAATAAAATTAAACTTATCTATAATATAAAAATAAGTCGGGTTTTCCTTCCTGACGCTATAAATCCAGAACGCACGAACCGATTTCCACGGTTTTGCATTCGTTGGAAAGGTCTCGGGCTCCGTAAGGTTTATAGCAAAGACAATTCAAGAGAAAAGTAGAAAAACAGGAAAAAATTTTGGTAGCGCAACGGAGTTCGCCGGGTTTGCTAGTTATACTATATTTACTTTTAACTCAAATCAGTCAATCAGGGATGACCACGGCTAAAAATAAAAATAAATATATTACACGCTACAACCAATATAACAGATATAGAATATAGAATATAACAATATAGCAGAGAGAGAGTGACAGACTGTACACAGCTGTAACTACTGTGCGTAGCAAGCTGTGTGACATGTAGCGCGCTAGGGGAGTGTAGGGGAGTGCTGAGAGAGTGACAGACTGCACACAGCTGTAACTAGTGTGCGAAGCAAGCTGTGTGACATGTAGCGCGCTAGGGGAGTGTAGGGGAGTGCTGAGAGAGTGACAGACTGTACACAGCTGTAACTACTGTGCGTAGCAAGCTGTGTGACATGTAGCGCGCTAGGGGAGTGTAGGGGAGTGCTGAGAGAGTGACAGACTGTACACAGCTGTAACTACTGTGCGTAGCAAGCTGTGTGACATGTAGCGCGCTAGGGGAGTGTAGGGGAGTGCTGAGAGAGTGACAGACTGTACACAGCTGTAACTACTGCGTGTAGCAAGCTGTGTGACATGTAGCGCGCTAGGGGAGTGTAGGGGAGTGCTGAGAGAGTGACAGACTGTACACAGCTGTAACTACTGTGCGTAGCAAGCTGTGTGACATGTAGCGCGCTAGGGGAGTGTAGGGGAGTGCTGAGAGAGTGACAGACTGTACACAGCTGTAACTACTGCGTGTAGCAAGCTGTGTGACATGTAGCGCGCTAGGGGAGTGTAGGGGAGTGCTGAGAGAGTGACAGACTGTACACAGCTGTAACTACTGCGTGTAGCAAGTTGTGTGTAGATATTTTTTTTAAAGTAGTTAATAATTCTAAAACTATTTGTGAAATTGCTTGGCGATAGAATAGTATAATCAATGAATTATCAACTTTATCTTGATGACCATACAATGTAATTTTCCACAACTACCTGGTAGACTACAGCTCATTGAAATCGTTTAACATAAAACATATATATTTAATATACAGCATGTTAACTAACAGAGGGCGTTCCTTTAAACTCGTTAATCTATATCATCAATAGATTAAAATAAAAACATCAGTATAGAAAAATAAGCAATAAATTGCAACGTTGCCTTCCTTCAACTACGCGTGCAGTGTTTCTTATACGTATCGATAAAAAATTTTTGGTGAATATTTTAAATAAATAAAAAATCGTTTTGTTTTTGAATGGTAATATATTTTTTTAGCATGTATGGATGCTATACTATTGCGGGTTAACAGGAACGTCCTCTGTTAGTTAACATACTGTATAAATGTTCAGTAACATACCTTAGTCTCAACGTTATACAGCGGTGACGTGGCATCGTCTATGATTGGTTCATCAGAGCATAGCACGTCGAAGCAGAATCCGGGAGGCGGCGAGTATGTATTATATAATACTCCAGTAAATATATCTGACGATTTACCTGCAACATTATATGACATAATGTGACGTTAGTACTTGGGAGACTGCCTCGTTATTCGAGTGGTCGCAAGTGCGACTGCCGGACAAGGGGTCTCGGGTTCAATTCCCGGGTCGGGCAAAGTACTACTGAGCTTTTTTCGGATTTTCGAAAATTTCTCAGTGGTAGCACGGAGTCTGAAAATGTGCCCGGCATATGGCAATAGGCTCACCCCCTATTACATGGGACTTACAACATAAATTGTGAAAAGTGGGTGTACATTGTACAGTGGCATTGCATGCCATAATGTGCACCTCTGCCTACCCCTTCGGGGATTAAAGGCGTGACGGTATGTATGTATGTAGTACTTGGGAGAGAGCCATGCTTCGGCTCGACCGGAGTGATACCACGGCCTCACAGACAACCGACGTGAAACAACAATTGCGTTGTGTGAGTGAGGTTACCGGAGGCCCAATTTAAATTAAATCAAATCACTTTAATGCATCCACAGTGTACAGTTCCCCCCCCCCCCCCACTTTCCAATTTTCCCAATCGCTGATTGGCCGAAAACCCTTAAATTCTTAACCCAAAAAATGTAACGCACTTGTAACGCCTCTGGTGTTGCTTGCCAATGTGTTGCTTCGTAGCAATTTCCGTTCCATTGTCTTTGCCTACCCCCATGGAAGCCAGGCTTGAAGTTACGTACGTATGTATGTAAAAACTTCAACACACATGTCTAAAAGTGTGTTAAAGTACGAACCTCAATTTTTTTATTCGACTGTAAAACACTATGCGGAAAACCGCATCAAAATCGACACACCCAAACGCGACATAATCGTACACAAACAAACATACATACATACATACAGGTCAAACTTCAAACCTCCATATTATTTAACCCCTTGTCTGTCGGTATATAAGACACAATAGAAAACACATTGTGTCTCGCGTAGATCTGCATTCCGACAGACAACGGGTTAAAGTCAATTAAAAATAAAACTGCAACGTACCTAAAACATCGTCTCCTCTCCATAGCATCTCCATATTTTTACCCAGTAACCTGGTCCTCTTGTCCTGATAGTCTATCCTACCTAGAAACAGCCCATCATATCCCATCATAGACAGTAGGTTGGCAAACTCTCGGGAATGGCCGAACGGGTCGATCTGCCAACCGACGTGCGGCCAACCACATTGGCCGAACGTGTCGTTTAGTTTTCTGGAAAAAACATGAACATAATTCCGTCATATACGTAATTCTAGGCTTCATGCTACTTACTGAGATTTTTTTTATTTAAGAACGTTGCCCCACTTTAGGATTTATCTCCTGTGTCGTGGGTGCGTTTACAAACATACAAGTTCACATACACATGACACCCAGACCCGAAACAACAATTTGTGGATCACACAAAGAGTTGCTCCGTGCGGGAATCGAACCCGCTACATGTTGCACGGCAGCCAGTTGCCCAGCCACCGCGCCAACCGGGAAATGATTCGAAAAACCGAAACAAGACCAATTAATTTTTACAAGAACTATTACTGTGGCATTTGGAGTTGTATTGTATGTTCTTGGAGGCACTTGCACGTCTGTCGTGATATGGTTAAAACAATGAAGGCTCAGAACGCATAACGACTTTTTTTCATTGCCACAACGCGTTGAGATCGAATAGCATGGCAGCCACGACACGAATTTCGCTATTTGGTCTTTCTGTGATTGCCACAACGCGTCGTGCGCGTTTCCATTAGAGCCAAAACACGAATTTCGCGATGTGGATTGACATTTGACTATGACCACAACGCGTTGTGGTTTTATTTTATTTTTTTCGCTTACTGAGCGTTTTCGATCTTTGAACGTAACATATACACTAAGTCTAGGGGTAAATTATGATCTGGAATAACACATAAGCTACTTTTTATCCCACGGGAACGCGGCCGAAACTATTGGTAGAAAATAAACGATTATTTAGTGATGGTATAATCATCATCATCAGCCTGTTCTCGTCCACTGCTGGACATAGGCCTCTCCAATGGCACGCCACTGAACTCGATCTTCAGCTCTACGCATCCAACCACTACCAGCCACCTTGCGGATATCGTCACTCCACCTAGCTGGAGGGCGCCCTACACTACGCTTGCCTGGACGCGGTCTCCACTCTACAACACGTTTACCTCAGCGGTCATCGGTTCTTCAAAAACCATACTGACGGTTTAATCAAACTTTTATCGTAGGTCGGTTCTTCAAAAACACTAGCTACTAATCCAATAACCGCTCTCACCTCAATCCCCAAGTGAACTGATCGATGGTGCTCTGGTAGTGGGAGGCGGCTTCATCGTTCATGCTCCACGCGCCCCCCACCATCTGCAGGCGACCCTGGCTGACCAGCACCCGCACCTTCTGCTGCACGCTGGGCGGCTGACGCACCCACCACTTCCAGAAGAATGCTGTTTCTACGTATATAAATCTGGGGGTGAAAGAAAAATAACATGTAAGGTTAAAAAAAGGACAAACGGTGAAGGAAAGCATTGTTAGGAAACCTGGGCAGTGCCGCCGTTAGGGGGGGGCGTGATGGGGCGATGGCCCAGAACAACAAGTTTTGGGGGTGGCGCCAAAAAAATTAAAAAATATATAATGTAAAAAATTTAATAAATATACAAAACTTTTTACATCCGCGTCTTTAGTTCTGGGTAACGCTAAAGGAAAGATGAAATTATTAATTTTTAATAAAGATTAAAAGCTTAAGAGTTTGTTTGTTTGTTTGTTTGTTTGAACGCTCTAATCTCAGGAACTACTGGTCCGATTTGAATAATTCTTTTTGTGTTGAATAGTGCATTTATCGAGGAAGGCTATAGGCTATAAAACATCACGCTGTGACCAATAGGAGCCGAGCAGAGCGGGTGAAACCGCGCGGAAGTAGCTAGTAACATATAAGGTTATTTACACACCACTGGCAAACGGTGAAGGAAAACATTGTGAGGAAACCTGTAGGGCTACTCCGGTTCTCGAATGCGAAGTTTCGTTTAATCTTCGGCCGTAGGTTTTATTGATTTACTAATAGAATTACTTGAAATAACGTTTTATTTTTAGTTTCATATCAAAAGCTATTTATTTATCTTCATTACATTCGTTCCTTTTTGTTCGCAAAAAGTTTGCAATAAATAGAATTGTAGTATGCAATCTGGGAAGCTTTTCGTTCGTTCGTTGAATTAGAGTAGGCACCCTGGGCTTATAATTTCTAATTATAAGTTTGAAATCGCCAACCCGCATTGAGCAAGCGTGGTGATTAATGCTCATTCCTTTGCCGTGTGAGAAGAGGCCTTTGGTCAGCAGTGGCCACTTATAGATAAAGATAAAGATATTTTTATTTGCATTAACATAGAGAAATTAACTTGTACACACGTCGCTATATTTTATAATTACAAAAAAAATATGGTACCTTCTTTTCGGAGACTCCCAAAGTTCTTTCACGACCGAGTCCAGAATATACTGGACACCAGCCTTCTGGATATTGTTTCTGCCTGGAAACATATCATTTATTAATTAAAATCACGTAATTAAGTGTGGGAGAGTCATGCTTCGGCACTGCTGGGCCGGCTCGACCGGAGTGATACCACGGCCTCTAGAAAATCGATGTAAAACAACGCTTGCCTTGTTTTTCGTTGTATGAGTGAGGTCCAATAACTGCCTCCCCAATCCCCAAATACTTAATCTCTCAAATCTCTAACCCCCAAAAGGCCGGCAACGCACTACTAACTCGCCTAGTGTTGGAAACCCGTTTATGAGCGGCGGCGACTGCTTACCATCAAGTGATCCGACTGCTCGTTTGCTGCCCTATATAATAGTCAGAACGTCAGAACTTATTTCCATTAACTAAAAATAACGGTTAACTCATGAAAATATACTGAATCAGTAGGCTGCACAACATCGCCGCGTCCGCGCACGCACCTCATGTAGAAGAGTCCCTCTGTGACTCGAAACTAGTAGAGCTTTTCTCCATTATTATTGTACGTGAATAAACCGTGATTTTTAGTTAATTTAGGACCTGTTTCACAATGTCTGGATAGCCGCTATGTACCAGGTAATTATGAATTAAGGACGTAATTTGTATGCACTATCTGTCACAAAAGTTTATCGGGCACTTATATGAAAGCGCTTTAAAACAGGCGCTTAGTATGTCTCACAATAGTTATTATAAAAGAAAAACAACTAAAAACAAAAACAACAACAATCTGCCTGCTGCGGTTTTTCCATCTGATTACAATGTGGGTATCTTCAAGTCTAGAGTGAATAGGCTCTTAAGAAACTAGTGCGCCTCACCATCACTTACCATCAGGTGGGATTGTAGTCAAGCATTAGTTTTTATCGAATAAATAAAGAACTTACTTCCATAATAATACTGGTCAACAGTCTTCAGCCATCCGACGTCGTCGTGTGTGTGCGGCACGATGTGCACGTTCAGCATGCCGGGCGATGTGGCCGTGCAGCTCTGGAATGTAAGGCATGTCCTCATCAGCATCATGGTCATACCAGCAACACTCTGACAACTGTCCAGAGTCGAATCAAACCTAGAGAGCTCCCTAGGCAAGCACCATCATTGGTACAAGCCATGGTGCGGAGCGAGAGGGACTGGGATGCCGTCTCCTCCTTCTGCGAAGCAGTCATACTAGCTAAGGAGGAGGCGGGGCGCGTGAGAGAACAAACCTCCTCACGCCCCAGCCGTCGCGAGAGACACTCTGGGCGTAGGGGATCGCGAGACGATCTCCGGCCACCGTAAGTGCGGGCCTGCGGACGGCGAGCAAGGGTAGTAGAACCAGACCCGTGCGTACGGCGCGTCGCGTTCTGCGCGCGCTTCTAAGAGCCATCAGACTACCACAGATGAGACCCAGTAGGGCTGATGCCTGATCCGGAGCTGCGGACTATCTAGCTGGTTTACTGGGACTCCGGCTCGAAAAGCAGGAGTAGGAACGGGGTGGTGTTTAGTCAGTAAGAGTCTGACACTGCCTCCCGCCTCGTCCAAAGCGGGAGAAGTCATTGGATGATGTTCCCCCCTTAAAAAAAGCCCGAGATTTGTTTGGTATTCACTCTCAACTCGTCCAACAGAGCAGTATAGTTTTAAAACCACAATTACTTGAACCTACAACTGACTATGAACAATATAAACAATGATTCCTTGATAATAACTTGACCTCTACTCTACGATAACACAATTAATATGTGTTTAATAAATAATATGTTTATTACAATTGACTCCATTTATAGAATGCCTAGTTACATTTAAAAGTACTTATTTTAACCGACATGGACAGAGGAAACTAATCCGGAACTGCGGACTACCTAGTAGGGTTGTCGAGGCTTCGAAAAGTAGGTCCTACTCCTACAGGGTGGTGTTTAGTCAGTAAGAGTCTGACACTCCCTCTCGCCTCGCCCTAGGCGGATGAAGTCATTGGATGATTATTCCACTTAAAAAAAAGACTTCAGTGTTCCGGTGTTTGCATGGTTGTATCTACTGTAGATCCTGGTGCACAGGAGTTGCAGCGATATGGGAGGTTGTGGCGGGCTTGTCCCAATAAAAAAAATGTTTCATGCTTCATCCCTCGGGCACGCGGACGAAGCCGCTGGCAGAAGCTAGTTGTAAATAAGGAAGATAAACATACATAACTTCACGTCTGTCTCCCATGGAGGTAGGCAGAGACAACGGACCGCCAATTGCTATAATCTATACTTACTACTAATATTATAAAGCTGAAGAGTTTGTTTGTTTGTTTGAACGCGCTAATCTCAGGAACTACTGGTCCGAATTGGATAATTCTTTTTGTGTTGGATAGTGCATTGATCGAGGAAGGTTATAAGCTATATAACATCACGCTACGATCAATAGGAGATGAGCAAAGCGGGTGAAACCGCGCGGAAGTAGCTAGTGATATTATAAGTAAACAGATGTAGATCTATACTAATTATATAAAGCTGAAGAGTTTGTTTGTTTGTTTGAACACGCTAATCTCCAGAATTGCTGATCCGATTTGAATAGTTGTTTTTGTGTTGGATAGTGCATTGATTAAGGAAGGGTATAGGCTACATAACATCACGCTACGATCAATAGTTTCATGGTAGATATCCCACCCACTCGCACGAAGCGCTTCGCTTCAAGCTTCCTTGTGCGAATTGCTAGGGAGTGGAACTCCTTGCCGGAGTCTGTGTTTCCTGATGGGTATAACCTGGGTGTCTTCAAGGCCCGAGTGAATAGGTTGCTTATGGGCAGACGTGCTCCACCGTAGGCTGCATCATCACTTACCATCAGGTGAGATAGCGGCCAAACGTCGACCCATTAAATGTAAAAAAAAAAAAAATAGGAGCTGAGCAGAGCGGGTGAAACAGCGCGGAAGTAGCTAGTAAAGAATATAGATAATACGTAACTCACATCATATCCACATTTCTCAGAGTTGGTGAGGTACAGCTGCTCGAGCGGCACCAGGTGCGCGCCGCCGACACACAGGAGGAGCAGGACGTACTGCATACTGGTCTGGAGACAAGGAACATTGATTTTTTTATATAAACAAAACAACGTCATACCTTTTATCCCCGAAAGGTTAGGCAAAGGTACACATTACGGCACTTAATACCGCTATACACGTGATGTGTGTGAGTGAGGTTACCGGAGCCCGAATCTTCCCAATCCCCGATTCCCGAACAACCCTTAAATTCCTAACCCCAAAAGGCAGGCAACGCACTTGTAACGCCTCTGGTGTTTCAAGTATCCATGGGCGGCGGCGATTGCTTACCATCAGGTGATACGTCTGTTAGTTTACCGGCATGTTCCATGGAAAAAAAAACGTAATGCCGCTATACAATGTAGACACACTTTTCACTCTTTGTGTTATACGTCCCATGCAATTCGAGACTCCGTGCTACTACTGCGAAAAACCGAAATAAGCCCACCAATATTTTGCCCGACCTGGGAATCGAACCCGAGACCCGCACTTGCGACCAATCGAGCAACGAGGCGATATAAATTCGTTACATATTTATAATAACTATCGTGATACATTAGAATTGGAACTTAAAACGGGATATTTACCATGTTTTTCAATATTTATGAGTTTCCGATATTTCGGCACTGTTGCAAGCGCCATGATCACGGATAAACAAATTGAAAAACATGGTAAATATCCCGTTTTAAGTTCCAATTCTAGTGTTAGTGACCATGTCAGTTTAAAAACTTAAACTTAAATTAACTAAAAAATTAAGTCAGCGCACGCTGTTCATGAAGAAAAGTCCCTCTGTGACTTGAAACAAGTAGAGCTTTTCTCCATTAATGTACGTAAGTAAACCGTGATTTTAATTAATTTAGTATGTCTCACGATAGTTATTATAAGAAAATAATAAGAATCACAAAAGTGGTGTTTAACCAAGAAAAGGTTTACAATAAGATAAAATATGTTAAGAATGTGATGTGAAAGAACTCTATACAATATAATAATATCTATACTATATACTCAACAGATATATAAAGTCAACGACTGCTAATGTAAACATTGACGCCAATCATGTGTATTTATAAAATTCTTTATAAGCACATAGTTGTATAAAAAAACTAACAAACCCGGCCAACTCCATTTCGTCACCAATAATTTTCCCTGTTTTTCTACTTTTCTCTTAGATTTTCTTTGCTATAAAGCTCACGGAGCCCGAGACTTTTCCAACGAATGCAAAACTGAAGGCTCGCACATAGCTAGCTCGATGGTAGTAATTTGATGAAAGTAATTTTATTGTAACTTTCGTGAGACATACTAAATTAATGATTATGTTATCGGCTTACTCACGTAATTGTTTGACGAGGATCTCGACTAGTTTCTAGCCACGCTAGAGGCTCATATTCATGAGCAGCATTCCGCGACACACGACGCGGCAATTGTCGCGCTGCTACTACAGCAGTAGTAGTGCGACAATCGCCGAATATGAGCCTCTAGCATGGCTTGAAACTAGTCGAGTTCCTCGTCAAACAATTACCGGAGTAAGCCGATAACATAATAATTAAGAAAGTAATTTCCTTCAATTCCTTCGAGCCTACTCGAAGCACCGTCATCCTTTGGCTCAAATCGTTCGGCGAATACTGAACGGCGGGCCTCACTCGATAGATCAATGCTGAATGTGTGGACGAAAGCCCATGCCATGGGATTTACTCGACAGCTTAGCTCCATCGAGTAATACCGTATGTGAGTACGGAGCTTTAGATTAAAGTAACGGTATCAGTGCAGTATCAGTTTCGCTCTAGGTCAGTGAACAATTAGTAGACTTTCTATAATTACTAGTAACTCATGTTACTTAGAAAAAGTGTCACATAGTCGACATCATCAATAGTGCATGACAGTCAACTGGACTACGAGCCTCCTCTACATAAGAGGGTTTGCCATAATCTCCGCAGGCAGGCGGGTTGGAGATCGCAGTGTAAAAGTTTCAGGTTTATCAGAGAGTGCTGTTGCAACTTCCAGATCAGGCATCAGCCTTACTAAGCTCCATCTGTGGTGGTCTGATGGCTCTTTCATCGGCACGCGCGTGTCTAGTTCTGATCAGGCAGCGAACTACCTTTGCTCGCCGTCCGTAGACCCGCACTTACGATGGCCGGAGATCGTCGCGCGATCCCCGACGACCGGAGTGTATCTCGCGACGGATGGATCGTGAGGAGGTTCGTTCTCTCACGCCTCGCCTCTTCCTTAGCTATCATGACTGCTTCGCAGAAGTCATAGTATATTTAATATGATAGTAATATGATTAATGGGGTGGACCATCATCATATAAACGATTGGGGTATACCAATAGGTTTAAAATAGGAAAGACGGCATCCCACTCTCCCTCGCTCCGTACTTACCATGGCCTAAACCAATGACTCTAATGATACCTAATGTTTACATGATAATCAGCTAATGTAATGCACATAGTTAAGTTTAAAACTACGTTAAATATTTTAACCGCAAACTATTTAACTACTTACAATAGTTAAGATAACCAAATGTATGTTTAAAATGTTCAAGTTATTTCTAATGTATCTTATCGCTTGGTTAAGTTAAGTCGAAATTACTTAACTAGTTATCGGTTAAATGTTTAGAACCCTGTAGTGCGATTCTCTAATGCAAAACATCTTTACAACAAAGAAATCATCGTTGTAACATCCGATGAAAAAAATTGTCAAAACACACCGGTAAACGAGCAGACGGTTTACCTAATGGTAAGCAATCACCGCCGCATATGGACACTCGTAACACCAGAGTCGTTACAAGTGCGTGGCTTTTGGGGATTAGGAATTTAAGGGTTCGGGAATTGGGGATTAGGAAGATTGAGCAGGTGATCCGACTACTCGTTTGCCGGCTTATACTATAAAAAAAAAACTAGCTGTTACCAGCGACTTCGTCTGCACAATTAGAATAATCATTGCAGACATATTTTTTTCTAAAATAAACTATATATTCTAAAATAAAAGTAGCCTAAGTAACAACAACTACCTTTTTTGAGGGGTCAAAATCATCCAATGACTTCTCCCTGCTTGCACGAAGCGAGAGGAAATATCAGACTCTTACTAACAAAAACCCACCCCGTCCCAACTCCTGCTTTTCAAACCGGAGCCCCGGTAACTCGCTAGCCAGTTAACAACTCCGGGTCAGTAATACAAAATGAATTCTATGTCACAGAACAAAAAACACACATTGGATTGAGTTGGCGACAAACAGGAATTTTTATAGAAAAAATGTGTGTCAACTAACTGTGACACACTAGGCGAGTCTTATGGGATCCTGGTACTATGCTGTGCTGTTTTAGTTAGCTTGCTAACCGGATAGTAAAGCTGTTAAATCAATGGGTTAAGTTTATTGTACCGTATAGAGCAACCTCTTATGACCTAATTTAAACTACATATTTGTTATCATCGAAAAAATATACAAGGCGAATATGAGTGGGACCGTCGGTAGAGGGCGCCCCAGACGTACATATAGCGACCAAATTAATTATTATGTTATCGGCTTACTCACGTATTTGTTTGACGAGGAACTCTACTAGTTTCAAGCCATGCTAGAGGCTCATATTCATGAGCAACATTCCGCGACAATCGCCGCGTCGTGTGTTTAATGTAATTATATAGCGACCAGATTGGCGATATATTAAAGGAGGGCCAAATTAAAAGTACCTTTAACCGACGAGCATGCATGAAAAGACTGAAGATAAATAAATACCTAGTTTTTGATTTGAAATTAAAAACAAAACGTTATTTCAAGTAATTTCATTAGTACTTCGACGCCTAACGAGAATTTTTATTTTATTTTTTCTTTATTTTAGTTTTACGTTAGTTTTTATTTCATTAGTAAATCAATAAAACCTACGGCCGAAGATTAAACGAAACTTCGCATTCGAGAACCGGAGTAGGCCTACAGGCTTGTATCTATATGTTTTTTCAAGTCACCTTACTAGTAGGTAGTATAAACCAGTTCTTGCTAGCGGCATTACGTGCCCGTGGGATAAAAATATAGCCTACTAACGAACCATCCCAGCTTCGTATGGGTCCAATGGTGATATATTATGCATGTATTATACATATAAACCTTCCTCTTGAATCAAAAAAACCGCACCAAAATCCGTTGTGTAGTTTTAAAGATTTAAGCGTACAAAAGGACATGGGGACAGAGAAAGCTACTTTGTTTTATACTATGTAATGATGATATGCTATCCCAATTTTGCAATGTTAGCAATTAAAGAGTTGTTGGGGAGTTGGGGATTGAGAAGATTGAGAAGATTTGGACCAAGAGCCCAGCCCTGCCAGACATTACTTATTTTCTGAAAGACAAAACATGGAATACCTGTAAATCGGCCGTCTATCCAACTTAGCTGGTACGCAGGCGTTCAAGCTACTCGGTATCCCATGTTTTGTCTTTCAGAAAATAAGTGATGTCTGGCAGGGCTGGGCTCTTACTCTAAATGGGAAGTAGGCTAATCGGGCCTCCGGTAGCCACACTCACACAACGCAAGCGTTGTTTCACGTCGGTATTCTGCTCGGCCGTGGTATCACTCCGGTCGAACCGGCCTAGCAGTGTCGAAGCATTGCTATACCATGCACTTAAAGATAATTTATAAATGGTTATTATGCAAAGAAAGGATGGATGAAACCAGATTTACGAAAGAAAACAACAAGGCGAATATGAGTGGGGCCGTCGGTAGAGGGCGCCCCAGACGGTCATATAGCGACCAGATTGGCGATATATTAAAAAAGGGCCAAATTAAAAGTACCCTTAACCGACGAGCATGCATGAAAAGACTGATGACTGTTGATAAAGCGGAAGAGGTGTGTAAGAACCGTGGCAATTGACGTTCCGTTGTCTCTGTCTATGGGAGACAGGCATGAAGTTATGTATGTGTATGTAATCTCCCCTGTCTTAGTTTGTGTGTATGTTTGTTACTGGATTACGTCAAAACGGCTTGAGGGATCGGGATGAAATTTGTGAACAGCGATTAGTTAGTAATGGTCTGCATGAGGTAAATTTTATCGCGAAAACACGAGCCATGCCGCTGGTAGATACTAGTTTCATTATAAATGGTTATTATGCAAACTGTTTACACTTAAACTGCAGTTATGAAATGTATTTAAGATAACTGATAAGTTAAAGATTAACTCAAGTGTTTATTGACCTAAATCTATCAAATATATCGTAAACAAATAGATAAGTACATAATTACAACACACACACACACACACAACGTCACGCCTTTTATCCCCGAAGGGGTAGGCAAAGGTGCACATTACGGCACGTAATGCCGCTATACAATGTACACCCACTTTTCACAATTTGTGTTATAAGTCCTATGTTATAGGGGGTGAGCCTATTGTCATATACTGGACACATTTCCAAACTCCGTGCTTTGAAGACACCGAGGTTTTTTTATGGAACAAGCCGACGAACGAGCAGACGTATCACCTGATGGTAAGCAATCGCTGCCGCCTATGGACACTTGAAACACCAGAGGCGTTACAAGTGCTTTGCTGGTCTTTTGGGGGTTGGGAATTTAAGTGTTGTTGGGGAATCGGGGATTGGGAAGATTGGGAACGAAGTTATACCCATCAGGAAACACAGACTCGTCAAATGTAAAACAAACTTGTACTTCAGTCGTATTCCTACAGTTACGGATTTGTTTATAAACATATGAATGTATGTCTAGTAAAAGGATGTTTACATTAAAACTAAAATGTAATTATGTAATCCTACAATGACTAGAAATAACAGAAAACAATCGTTCATTACTATTGTAGGAAGATAAACAAATAACATTACAAATGATATAACAGTATCAAGATGAAACAATAAATATATTGCCGCATAATGATTGATAAATCGATGCTGCCATCCCCCATGACGCGATCTCCGGCCACCGTAAGTCCGGTTCTGAAGGCAAGATACCCTTGCTCCCTTTTAGGGGTTAGGAATTTAAGGGTTGTTCTTGCGGGGATTGGGAAGGAGGTAATTGGGCTTCCGGCACAGAATAACCTCCGGTAACCTCACTCACACAACGCAAATTCTTTCACGTCGGATTTCTGTGAGGCCGTGGTATCAATACGGTCGAGCCGACCCAGCAGTGCCGAAACATGGCTCTCCCACACTTGAAATGAATATGAAATGCCTATTTAAAAAAAAATCCTAGTTATAATATGACATCGTTAATCATTTTAATCACAGAAGGATTGTAAACTATCTTACTTAAAGTATTCTTTGTATTTGATACTAACTTACTTTACTTTAATACTAATAATAAATGTATTATTTATGTTTCAATGCTACTCTTCTCACGGGAAAAGTAGGTAATGCATCTTAACTATAAGCTCATACATTTTTTAATGAAAAACACTGCCCCACGCTAGGATTTTCCCTAGCCGTCGCGAAAGACACTCCAGGCGTCGGGGATCATGCAACGATCTCCGGCCACCGTAAGTGTGGGTCTGCGGACGGCGAGCAAGGGTAGCTCACCGCCCGACCAGAACCAGACCCGTGTGTACTCAAAGAGCCATCAGACCACCACAGATTGGGCCCAGTTGGGCTGATACCTGATCCGATGCCGCGGACTACCTAGCTGTTTAACGAGGCTCTGGCTCGAAAAGCAGGAGTAGGAACGGGGTGGCTTTTAGCCATTAAGAGTCTGACACTCCCTCTCGCCTCGGCCGAGACGGGAGAACACATTGAAAGATATTAAATAAACACTAGGGTTATCCCCTTTACCGTTGGTGCGTTTTGAAACAAACAAGTTCAGATAAAGAGTTATATATCCATGTACTGCATCTGCGCCACGCTGTAGCTGTGCAAACCGTACAGCCTCTGTTACCAATGACCTAGGCACTGCGCATTCCAGGCACCTTCGATTATCGCAAGGAACAACTCTTTGTGTGATCCCCAAATTGTTGTTTCGGGTCTGTGTGTCATGTGTATGTGAACTTGTATGTTTGTAAACGCACACACGACACAGGAGGAAATTCTAATGTGGGGCAACGTTTAAATTAAACAATATAGTTAAGTTTACTATCAAAATCGGACCACTCCTTCCAGAAATTAGAACGTTCAAACAAACAAACTATTATTTATTTACCTACGTCATTATAACTAGTTAACAAAAACTGCCACTTTCTGTTTGTCGTCTGTGTGCGATAAACTCGTTAACGGCTGGACCTATTACGATAAGGTTTTAACTAATGAGTAGAGTCATTTATGAGCTATATTTTTAGTACTGTATAACTAAATACAAATGCAATTTGCTGTGTAGTGATTACAGAGTAGAATGCACCACCTCTACTCTTCAAACGGATGTCGTATACCCGACTAAGACACTACACGTTAAACAGAGACCGTGCAGCAGCGCTCTCTGATAAACCTGAACCTTTTACACTGCGATCTCCAACCCGCCTGCCTGCGGAGATTATGGCAATTCCTCTTATGGTATTGAAATTATAAGCCCAGGTTTCCTCACGATGTTTTCCTTCACCGTTTGTCAGTGGTGTCTAAATAATCTTAGAAAGTACATGTAACTCGGAATAAGACCTTTTGACCTAAGCTAATTACTGCGTCACTATGACTACATAATATAAAACAAAGTCGCTTTCTGCCGTCTGTGTGTCTGTATGCTCTTTTGAAGGGGGAAAATCAACCAATGACTTCTCCCGCCTTGGGCGAGGCGAGAGGGAGTATCAGTCTCTTACTGACTAAAAACCACCCCGTTCCTACTCCTGCTTTTCGAACCGGAGCCCCGGTAACCCGGTAGTCAGTCCGCAGCTCATTTATGTATGCTTAGATCTTAAAAATTACGCAACAGATTTTGATGGTATTCTTTTTAATAGATAGAGTGATTCAAGAGGAATGTTTATACATACTACACCACGCATACGAAGCCACGGGTGGAAAGCATAGCATAGCATTTTATTATAATTTATAATCTATAACATAAAAATAAGTCGGGTTTTCCTTCCTGACGCTATAACTCCAGAACGCACGAACCGATTTTCGCGGTTTTGCATTCGTTGGAAAGGTCTCGGGCTCTGTGAGGTTTATAGCAAAGAAAAATTAAGAGAAAAGCAGGAAAACAGGGAAAATCATTGGTGGCGAAACGGAGTTCGCCGGGTTTGCTAGTAATACTATAAGGACGATATATTTGATTATTTTTGCTTCGTAACTAAAAAACGGATTTCAAAAATTCTTTTACCGTTCTAAAGATTACTTTTCCGGGAGTAACATAGGCTTCTCTTTTAACCCAATACCACTAGAGGAAAAGGATTTACGTCTTTAAAATATCAGCAGCGGAAACCGGAGTACAATATTTATTTATCATACTTGCAACTAACAAAAACAACATAAGAGGAAAAATTATGCAATTAATTAACAGCAGTTTATGACTAACTCTGCAAAAAATATATAACAAGCTGTGCTAACAGTACTGAATTGAAATACATACGATTTAAAATTACCTATCGTATACTGGTAAACTTATCCTTAATTACTACTATTTTAAAGTAAAGAATACTCACGGAATAATCTCGTGTGCCTCTACATGTATTACCCCAACACGAAACGAAGTATAATATATTATTAAATACGATTTTTTTATTGTTTTGCTCACAACCGCGCCGCGGCTTATACAAAATCAAACTAGCAAAATTATCAAAACAATTTGACTGACTGACTTATGTCAGTCTGACTGACATTTCAATGGTAATTTTAGTTCATTCGTTCTTTAGTTCAGTGTAGTCTCGACATGAGTAACTATAAAATTCAATCGTTAATTTCTTTAAATCGTTGACTAAATATTTATAATTGCTTCTCAATGTAGTTAAATATAACAAATGATATTACATTGATTATAATTAGGACTAATGTTAAATATAACACATACTATTTTGTAATCGATACTGAAGTTGATTGATTTATCGATTGTGATTGTTATGAATCTTGGTTCCACATCTCTATTAATGTCAAAAATTGACATTGACATTTACTGTGTTTATTTTGAATTTACCAGTTTATTGTTTTATTCATTAAAGTTATCAAAGAATTCAAATAAAACACAATTTACGCCTCCAAAACAATGTCTCATATTTGGATATTTGCACCTGAGTCTCAATCGTTACTTCAGCGCTGTTTAAATGCCGCCTCACCGCCAGATCCCAGCAATAAATGGTTACAAACATTCGGTCCACAAAACTTAGATTTAATTAATAAAACTAATGACACTATCATCGTAGCCGACTCTCCAGAGAATGATCCCGTATCTGAGACACAAGAAAACGTAGATGACAACCTCACAATTGATATAGAACAGTTTCTAGATCCCGATGTTGACATACTCTTAAAGATCGACGATTTAGTTGAAAAATGTCTTAAAACACCTAAAATACTCGTCAAACTTGCTGAAACCTTACCTACAAGTGTAGCTGAGAAGTTTATAGAACATATTATAACCGCTGAAGAACTGAAAACTGACTTTTTACAAATATTTTATAAGTATTTCATACCCACTTATATTAAGCGAGAAAACTCAAGATTTTGCACCAATATCCTGTTAAAAACACATGCTAAATATCCTCATTTACTCAAAATTACATTGAAAATTATCTTAAAAGATGTAGAAATAGAAAATAATGTAATAAATGACTTTTTTACCAACTCAAATAGTGATGAACTAACAAAGTTACTAGAATTCATTTCAGATGTAGATTTTAGCCCAGAGCAGTACACACATAACTTGTTTAGTATATATACAGCTTATAAATCATGTACAAAGACAGAGAACATACAAAATTATATGTTTACTCTACTCAAACATTGTAACAACTTCAGCTCGAGCGATAAGAATTATGGTAAACTTATGTTAGCTTTTTTACAGCAAGAAAAAGGTTTGAAAAAGAATATTGATGTATTGTTATTAGAAGAACTTGTAGAAAGACATAAGACTCCTTTTAAAAGACCTTGTTTGTCTATATTAAATGAAATAAAGGGTAATAAGTAATTGTTTTTGTTTCATTTCTCGATATCTTTTGCAAACTCTTTATAACTTGATTTAAAGTGCTATTCCACCAGAGATGTGCTATGCTATGTTGCTGTGGATGCGTTTGGCTTCTACCAATCATTTACACTGGTACACATAGCTTAGGTAGCACTGGTGGAAACTGTGCTTAGCTAAAGCTATGTTTTATATATTATATGGAAAGATGTGTGCTATGGATAGCTTTCCTTCTATTGATATATCTCATACTCGAGCTATGCATCTTCCTCGCACAGCTACATAGCTTAGTATCAGTGGAAACAGTCACATAGTTTCACAGCTTAGCTATTATATCTTCGTAGCATTGCTACATAGCACATCTCTAGTAGAAAAACACCCTTAAACTTCAAAAAGAACAGCATTAGCAAGTTTAAAAGCTAGTCAGTTATCTATAATATAAAAATAATTCGGGTTTTCCTTCCTAACGCTATAACTCCAGAACGCACGAACCGATTTCCACGGTTTTGCATTCGTTGGAAAGGTCTCGGGCTCCGTGAGGTTTATAGCAAAGAAAATTCAGGAAACAATTAATATTGGTAGCGAAACGAAGTTCGCCGAGTTTACTATAGTATTATAAAACTCAATGGTCTCCCGACCACGAGTTATCAAAAAATTCAGTTTTTAATCAGTTTAAAACCTTAATTAAATCATACACAGTCGGGCCGCGCGCCCTAACCAAACGCGTGTAACGAAACCATAGCGCGATTCAGGAAATGTACGGAATTGTACAACGCCATCTATCGAGCACACATGTAGTCTTGTTTATTTAGATGCGCTGATTGTTTTTATTTTTTAACCGACTTCAAAAAGCTGTGATATTCTTAATTTAAGTTATTAATAAAAATAAAATACTTACCATAAAAAAAAACTGTTAAAAAACCAAGTTTGGCACCTCAGTTTTTCTACCATAAAAAGTTGTGAGGTCCAAGTCGGTTATTTTATTTAGTCCCTACTTAAGAGACCTCTTGTGTAAATTGTTATCATATAAATACTACATTTATTTTACGGCTTCAGACGTAAAAAATTTAATGTTGTTGTGTTGATATTGGACAATGGTACCTAAACTCGAGAATTTCTATATCTTTTCATCTTGGCTTTTGATTTTTTTTTTAATATTTGTTTAGTATTTAATTTCTACTCACCTCACGATCCAATCATATTTAGGAATTAGGAATGACTAGACATAGCTCTTACGCTTACCTCACTACTCTCAAATTTTGAGTTTAAAAAAAAACGATGCCCCACACTAGGATTTTCTCCTGTGTCGTGTGTGCGTTTACAAACATAAAAGTTTTCATAAACATCACACTCCGACCCGAAACAACAATTTATGGATCAAACAGAGTTGTTCCGTGCGGGAATCGAACCCGCTACACGTTGCGCGACAGCCTTGTCACCGCGCCATCCGTGCAGTCATGTTTATATTTTGCATTCAACTCGCTGCACTTGTAAATCCTCTAGTTTTGTATGGGCATCGGCGATTCCTTACTCACTCTATACAGGAGTAGGAACAGGGTGGTTTTTAGTCAGTAAGAGTCTGACACTCTCGTCTTACACAACGCGGGAGATATCATTAGATGATTTTTCTCTTAAGAAAAAGGGGGTGAAAAAATGAAACTCCAAAGAAATATATTTCCAAAACGGTATATTATTTAATCAGTCGAAAATGGTTTAATTTAATACCCGAAAGGTTTCATGACAACATCAAGAATACAACAGAACAAATTGTAGATTATAGAAATATTTTGAACAACAAAAAATCATCTGACATTACGACAATTGCAAAAAAAATATGGCCGCTCAAACTCTAGTCGTGTAAAAGTTAAATTATCAAGAAAAAACACATTGGTCTTGGTATAGCACTTTATAAATCTGGATTTTAACATGAAATTAATTCTAAGTGTCAATTTGGAAAATAATTTTGAAAATATTGCTTAGAATAAAATAGTAGTATAATTTACACTGCCACTATTTGTTAGTAATTAGGCTTCCTTAATAGGAAAATTGGAATTTAGTATTTTTAGACAAATCTATTCAAACGCCGTAGTTACTCATTTAATGGTTACTTAACCCAGTTCTTAGCAATTGTTTTCGGAACAAAATCGTTACTAAGGAATAGTTTTAAGTAATCATTAAATGTCTCTGAGTATGGCAGTAAGAAAGATGTTACAAAATATGACATGTAATTGTTTTAACATTTTTATTGGCATCAAGTTATTTATGGACAAAAAAAATACCAAAAATATCGAAATCTATTATTTAAAAATAAGTCGGGTTTTCCATCCTGACGCTATAACTCCAGAACGCGCGAACCGATTTCCACGGTTTTGCATTCGTTAGAAAGGTCTCGGGCTCGGCTAGGTTTATAACAAAGAAAATTCAAGAAAATTTCAAGAGTAAAGCAGGAAAATGGGAGTTTGTCGGAGTTTGCTAATATTTCTATAATCTACAACTGCCGCATATATTGATATGAACACGTTTTTGGATCACAGATTATACTCAAAAGGCCATTGCGTGTGAGGATTTTCGAAAAACAATTGTTTCTTTAATAAAATCATTCAAAACATCGATTCAAAACAATACAAGATGCAATATAATATGGCTATTAAACCTGATTTTTTGAGAAAAATGTAATTCGTTTTATTTTCCATCGTCGCCGGTAAAAAGTTTAATTATTTTTTTATAATAAGTTTTTCGAAACTCCTCACACAAATTAATTCCAACAACTATTTTTTTAACAATGAATTTTTACAATTAACAGCATTTTATAAATCACAGTTTAGCACAATATTACAAATTATCAGTTAATCAGTTCTAATCGTCTATGGAACACATTTCGCCTCATTTTGCAAAGTTACCACCAGTGTAACGTGACCCGTCTGAAGCTAACTTCACGTATATCTCCATCTCTGTCACTCGTTACTGTTCCTGTATATTGGCGTCTCGCTCTTTAGTAGTATAGACAACTTCAGACAGGTCTAGTTACGTTGGTGTTGTTAATGTAGTAGAGTGATGATATTTATTATGATTTGCGAGAAGAATGAATGTTCTAAACATATTTGAAACACTAGTATTATGAAATTGACAAGATTTTGAATTAATATTATTAATTTTGTATCCCAATTACTTTCAGATTAGTAGAAACAGATAGTCAACACATAATTTAAAAAAAAAATGTTTTTTTAGTAACTATTGTGAGACATAATAAATTAACTAAAAATCACGGTTTACTCACGTACATTAATGGAGAAAAGCTCTACTAGTTTCGAGTCACAGCGAGAGCCCATAGAGGGCCCACAGCTGTCGCCGCTACTCAGGAGGAAGAGTCCCTCTATGACTCAAAACTGGTAGAGCTTTTCACAGATTTACGTGCGCAACCCGCTGTTTTTAGTTAAAAAATCTCGTTCTCTCTTCATAATCTACACTATTGAAACGATTTATTAAATGAATAAATAATTAATGCTGTTTTAGATCCTAAGTAAGCAATGATATGGTGTGTCAATGTCAATATTAAGCATGTATTATCAATCGATCGATGCTGGTCGCTGATAGAGGTCGGTAGATTTATTACATTCCGTCTGGAATCTATCGATCGCCATCGACCAATCCATTCCACCATCAATCGGTAGTATCTATCGGCTATCGATCGATTGGTGTGGTAGAAACTATCTATCGACGTCGACCAGTCCATTCCACCATCGATCGACGGTATCTATCGACTACCGATCGATTGGTGTGGTAACACCCTTAAGCCAGGACAAGATTCGTATGAGAGTTACATGAATAATATTTTTTTGAACATCGACGCCTAATTAGGAGCAAAATTATCACAGTATTGGCTACAAATACATATTTAAATAATGAGATGACTTAATAATTGACACGTATACATAATAAGAGATATCGACACAGAATCGATGCTAAATGATACAGAATTACGATTTATGAGTAAAATATTGGTTGAGTAGACACTTGGGTAGATTGTATAGGAGCTAAAGATATCAAAAACTATTGCTTTTTTTCTCTGTTACCTCGAAAAAACAGATGTAAGATCAAAAATCAAGACATTTTTTGTTATTTTCAATGATATTTTTAGTATTTTGAAGAAGGGTATCATAGGTGATGATTGTTAATGAAAAATATTACAATTTCAATATGAATTGACGTTACAAGACGTCAGAATCCACCATTTTGTTTACAATGACGTAAAATTACGCGGGAAAGTCAGCCATATTGATTTTAAACTGCAGAAATGACAAATATTGAATTGAAATGGATCTACCCAAAAGAATCATTCACCATTGTTGATATTAATTGCTGATACATTAAACGTTACATAAGTTTATATACTTGCTTAGCAATTTAAATTATTTACATGTCCTAACGAACTGCTAGTCATTAATAGATAGGTACGTTGAAAAACAGAGAAAATAAATTAAATATTTTGATAATGGATCTTAGAAATTAGTAAGTTTATAAGAAAACCGGTAAACGAGCAGACGGATCACCTGATGGTAAGCAATCGCCGCCGCTCATGGACACCCGAAACGTTACAAGTGCGTGGGACTTTTGGGAGTAATGAATTTAAGAGTTGTTGGGGAATCAGGGTTTGGGAAAATTGGGCCTCCGGCAACCTCACTCACACAACGAAACACGACGCAAGCATTGTTTCACGTCGGTTTGGCGGTGAGGCCGTGGTATCACTCCGGTCGAGCCGGCACAGCAGTACCTGCCAGCCTTTGGACGTTAGGAATTTCATTTTCCCTATTTTTTTTAGTTTGATTTTAGATTTTTTGTAGTAAGACATGTAAATAATTTAAACTGTAGGTATTACATTACAATATAATACTTAAATTAAGCATACGTATGTACTTAAACCCACTACATAAGACATTAAACGAGTATCTACGATTATTTATTTACTTTTTTTTCATTCATTTTTTAACTTTATCTTAAATGCTAAAGATTACACGAGTTTTGGTTAAATTAATTTAAATTTAAATTTTATTCGTGAAAGTTTAAAATATTTTAATTTTTTCAAACTGTTTAGTTTTTTCTTTTATTAAAATTTAATTTTGTTTATTGTTGTGCAGTTTTTTTTAACTCTGTCAGTTAGTGCCGAAAATACATTTTTGTGTCTAATCTTATGTTTTTTTGTTTAAAAACCTGTGAAAGAGTCAAAACCGAAATTATAGAGCATAAAAATAATTTAAAATTCGTAAATTGTTACACCTAAAACAGCTGAGCAATTATTGATAGATTTTTGGCACTTTAATAGACGGAATTTATACTATGGACATTTTTTTAATACTACGTTTTTGTTAATTACCAAATAATTTTATGAGTTGTTTTCACTCAACTGTATACCTAATCAATTTGAAAGTTTAAAAACTAATGATTTGTTTAGAATCACTAATGAATATGTTCACAGATTGACAAAGCTTTGGTCCAGAAGTCTTATTTATTGATTTTTTTAACTCTTCCACAAGTTTAAAATTTGTAAACAAATATCTCAGTTCCTATATCATACGTATTATGTGGTTATTAAATCTAAATGTACCATGTATAGTATGCCGCTTAAATTTAAATACGCGATTACACATATTTAATATTAGGTAATTAGGTATAATAATCCTACATTAATTACTCCTAGTTAAAATAAACATAGGCGGCTGGCGAGATGGTTTAAAAATTTAAAAATTACTACAAAAAAAATCGAGTAAAAATAAGAAAAAATAAACGTGATTTTTTATTAAAAAAAAAATTAAAATTTCTTTAGAAGTTAAAAAGAAACATTATTATCACAGTTTAAAAATTTAAAATTTCCGAAAAAATCAGCCAAATCTAATTTGACTGTTAAACGGGTGGGGTTTACACCATTTTTTTTGGTTTTGTATAAAATTCACTGTATCCGGACGTAATCTTAGAATCTGGGCTGATACTGAGAATTTCGAAAACTATACATATTTTGCAAGGCTCGAGAACACAACCTATTAAACCTCGTGAACTAGTCGAGTTTGCAACCAATTGACTATCGGAGCAATCTGTTACCGCCATACTTAAGTCATTTAATGGTTACTCAACCCAGTCCTTTTTTTAAGTAAGCCAGAATCTACTATAGTCCCAGGGACATGAATGACTGTCTTAGATCCCGCAACGAAATAAATCAGAAGATATTATTAGAGGAGAATAAATGAAAACGATAGTTTCCACTTCCCTCGGTGAATTTAATGCAGGAGACAGATTGACTGAGGCCTAAAGGCACAAAAAGATATTATACACTAAAAGATATGATAGGCACAACTGGGAGAAGCCCAGTCGCCAAGCATCACGGAAATTTGAATTAAAAAAAAAATGGCCAGTAAATTAACCCAGTCCTAAGCAATTGTTTTGGGAACAAAATCGTTACTAAGGAATAGTTTAAGTAATCATTAAATGTCTTTCAGTACGGTATTGAGACTGTCTCAAGAAGTAAGGGTAGATTTTTCTTATTTTTACTAATTTTCATTAAATTATTATTATTTTTTCGTGGATAAAAACGTGTTTCGTTTTGGAATTAATGGCAAATAATCAGTCTTTAGGATTTCCTTTCTAAATTGAGGCATTTCGAGATCAGTAAAACATGCTATTGACTACATAATAATGCATTTTTGTACTTGAGAAGGAATTAAACACACGATTCGACTTTTTATACAAAGAAAACAAACAAGAACATGTATTTTTTGGTTTTTGAATATTTTGTAAAATTTTATAGCATAAATAAATACATTGAAAATAAAAGCAATATATTTTGAAATAAAACCATGAAAAATAATAAGAAACGTCATGCCTTTAATCCCCGAAGGCGCAAGCAGAGGTGCACATTGCGACACGTAATGCCGCTATACAATGTGGGCACCCCCACTTTTCACCATTTGTGTTATAAGTCCCATGTAATATAATAATGAGCGTGTTATATTTAACTTAAAAAAATCCCATAAAATTATGTAAAAATGGTCTATAATTCCTTCCCAAGTACAAAATATGAGTTAAAATCTATTTTTTTAATCTTACCAAACTATTTTATTTCAGTTTATGCGCTAAATGACTTTCAGTCCAGGTATTTTTTTAAACTTTTGAAGTTAATTTCGTTTAAAATAAAAACAATTTCGATCAGCTATAAAAATCAATCAGCTATGTATATAAAAATCAACACAATTTAAAATCGAATCAACAAAGTTTAAAAAATAAAATTTAAAATTTTTAAAATTGCTTTGGACTTTTAACGTGATAACTATCTTCGTTTATAATTGATTTAATGGATTTTAAGTCCTATTGCAAAAATAATAAGGATGATGGGGTGAAAGCAGACATAATTTGCACAATTAGCTAATATAGCTTCTATCTTAAAGCGAATAGAACTCAAAATCGACCAACCAACTACAAATTCAGAATTGTAACACATCAATTTGAAAAAAAGTGACAAAACATAGTTTCAAATAAAAAAACAAAGAAAAATCAGTCTACAACGTTTGCAAAGTTCGTATTTTCAATTTCCCTAAACTTATAAATTAATTTTAAACTTATAATTAGGATTATAATCGAGGCGTTAGGTATAAATGTGCTTACGATTATCAATTAATTGGTTAACTAATTAAATTATGAAAGAGCTAATAGTAATGCTAATTAAAAGAAAAAACATGTAAAAAGTCTTCTAGTAACACCCTGTTTTTGAAATTATGTTTTCCTGTTGTCGTTTCGATTTTTCGTTAAAAGTTTAAAAAAGTTTCAAACTATTTTAAATGTCTTTTTCTGTTAGTGTTTGTTAATAATTTAGTAGGTAGATGCGAAAATTAGTATGTTAATAATTAATAATTTGATATTAGTTGAATTATTATACACAAAAAGCTATAGAGGTCTAAGGCCGGTATTTAAAAAAATACTCAAAGTTGAGATCTCTTCTCGAGTATATTTAGAAAGGGATGCAAATACCTTCAGATATGTGCGTCCCTTTCCAACTGTGGTTGAGCACATCTGTGCTCAACAATAGTATATCTATACTGCTTGAGTTATTGGCTGTTTCACAAAGTGTAAGTTTGGCTGATACATATAATATTTTGAGTCATTTCAAAATAATAATAGATAAAAATACTAACGCATTCTTATTGGCCTGCCCTCTATGCTAAAGTGTATAAACAATAAATGAAATTGTTACGTTATTAAGAACAAAAACGAGTTTTTTAAACAGTTTACAAGACAAAAAAGATTGTTTTTAGAACTTAAGACAGGATATTTGCCATGATCACGGATGAATTCCGCTCTGGCGCTTGCAACAGTGCCGAAATATCGGAAATTCATAGACATAAAATAAATGAACATGGTAAATATCCCGTCTCAAGTTCTAATGATAGGATTAGTGACCATGTCAGTTTAATAACAAAAAAGATTTTAGAGAAAAATACAGAAACAAGAAACGCGAAGTCAAAATTGTTAACTTCTAACGAAAAATCGAAAAAACTAGAGAAACATGGATTTTTACATATCATTATTATTTCACTAAAACTGTGACAATGGACATTGCTGAACACAATATTAGGTATTGCACTACTTGGATCCAAAAGCACCCTTCCATCAAAATTCCCCTTGGCTAATAAATTCATAAAATACATAAAAATTGAAAAAAAAAACCCACGAAAATTAATGTCGATTTTTGTAAACGCACAAAAAAGACAGGAGAGTAAATACGAAAAAATTAAAAAAAACAGATCTCATTCACTTGTAAAAAAATATAACAGAAAAAATTAGTTAAAAAAATGAGTTTTTTTTTTTAATAAATGTCATTCCTACACTAACTACATACAAAAATTATTTTTAAAAGCGAAAGAGCTTTCTTTTTCGACAATTTTCACACAAAAATCACACTTAAAAACATCGCCAGCGATTTAAAACACAAAAAAATTGCATAGCAAGACAAGATAACAGAGCCCTTTCGCTTTTAACTGCTAAACCAAACGCATGCATATTCGTTATTCAAAGTCGTTTAGAAAGAGAGAGAGAGAGAAAGAACTGATCTATAGAAGAAAAGAGATAAAAGATACATCACCTATAGCATTTTTAATCAAACATTTCATACATCTTCTCTCTGCGGTCTGCATGCGTTTCATCGCTGCAATGTGCCATTAGTACGGACTCACCAACGATCGGATTCTCAAAGCATAACGAACAGGCATACACAGCATCTCCGAAGCAAACTATCTTGTTATCATCTCGGTACATAGTCATTGGGTTCAGGACCGTACTGGGCTGGATCTCTTTTCCACCAGCCACACACTTCTTGATGTAGACACTCTTATACAAGAAATGAATCTTCTCACAATGTGTTTGGCTCAAAATATGCTTCAGAAGCCCATCTTCTTCAACTTCTGTAGTAGAACAAGCTGGGCAGAAGAACGTGATGGAATTCTTGCATTCATCATTCTCCGGTTCACTCCGGATCTGTATGCTGTGGACTTGTACGTAGAATGTTATGCGTTCGATGGCCGGTTTTTGCTGTAGAGTGTTGAATAGCGTTGAGTCTTCGAAACTGTTGTAGCTGATCACTTGGTCTAGGGACTCGGAGAAGGCAGACAGTGTGGTCGAATCTAAGCTGAAGTTTCCGATGGAAGACGTAATGGATTGGTTGGACATGCTATCCTTTGTCACCAAACCGGAGTCCGATTGGCTGATGGAATGGTTATGGCACTGGCAGGAGCATTTGTGATCAGACTCATCGTTGCTATGCTCTAAATGGGTGTCTGTCTCATCAGACTCAGTCTCTTTGAAGAGATTCAGGAAGGCATCTCGGTAATCTGGGAAATCAAAGTGTTTGATGCGCTTCTTATTAGTAACTTTCCCGGTTTTGTGTAAACGCTTGCCTTTGTGAAGGTCGAATGTGATGCTGCGGCGGAACATAGCCTTGGGCTTCACTTCCTCCTGCAAGTAGGTCCCAACAAAAGTATCCAAGGAGTGTCGCAGATCAAGCATTTGTTTCCGGAACTTGTACTTCGTTTCATCATCCTCCTTGTCTATCACAAAGTTCCAGGACTCCACCGGGCTGTCACGGTCCCCATGATTGATGTATGTAACTTGACCAAACATCTTCGGTATCTCAGATAGGTCCGTACCAGGTAACATAGTCACAAAAGACCTGCAGGTGAATATTTTGGCAACTTCAATGTGGAATTGGAATTCCGCAAGCAATTTCCGCAGAACACATTCAATTTTCTCCAACTTCATCTGGTAGCTTAGTAACAAGGAGACTCGTTCTTCTTCGTTCCTTTCTAGTTCGACATCACCGAAGGATTCAGGAGTACCAGTACGCACCAACTGGTTATCACTGGTCGTATCAACCTTACGGCACATTTTGACCCTTGATTTCTTGTCTTCTTTACCCGAAAGGTCCGTGTCGGAGCATTCGGATAGAGATTCAATATCTAACTCCTCATCGGACTCCGTTGATATGTCAAACTCGAAAGACTGGCTGAAGTTAAGCTGTTTAAACCTTTGACTGAAGAGATTAGCGCTCTGGCAGTCTAAAGAGATATGTGGGGGTGTATTTTCGTTGTGCTGGCGGTCTCCTTGGTACAAAGACTCGTTCATGGAGCGACTGGCTTGTTTGATATCTATTTTCAAACTGCGGCTTTTAGGTTTGCGGCCTCTAGTGCTCACCTCGTCTATATTAAGGAGGTCGGTATCAGACAGCGACCCTTTCTTCGCTGCGAAGTTTTTGACTGATGTTGGAAGCTTCAAACTTGTTGCATGGGGTTTCGACGTAGAATCTGGCTCGATAGACACAAATTCTATGGTCTGCGACGACTCAGGCCTTGAAGAAGAAATTGCTACGCTTTCGTCCACTGGGTGCTCATTGGATTGACTCTGTTCACCAGATTTCGAAAAATAAGATATGTTTGAAAACATTTTACGTATTGAAAACGCCATTTTGCCAGCGTTTCTGTTGTTCTCGACGGCAATTAGAAAGTTTCTCCAGTTTATCGTTGATTAATCTACCTGTCGGACAATTAGACGCGAATTAATTATTTTCGCTAACAAAGAAAATTGTTTTAGTGAATGAATAAATATATTTTACCTTTCTCAATTCCTCGCGGCTCGTTCAACACATAATTTTACGCTTATATCATATTTGGACAGTTTTACACATTTTCTTATTATGATTACCCTCAGATTACGACGAAATTATAAATATTTTGACTAAACAAAAAATCTGATTGACAATTTGTTGAACTTCTCTGTGTATAGCTCAATCAATTTAAGTTGTATATTGAATTTATACTTATATAGTCACCATTGGCGCTAGTAGTCATACAAAATACAAGGGAAGAGTAAAATAAAGCGATTTTTTTAAGAACTTCTATTTTTGGTACGGTAATACGTCAATATTAATGTTTCTAGCTCTCTACAAGTAAATACTACGGTAGAAATAAGACTTGTTGCTTATATTCTGATTGTATGAAATTCTAATGAGATAAATATAAAGTTTCACATATCCAATTAATGACAGTAAAGTTTAAGTTTTCCAACAGACAAACTGTATAGTTTTGTTGGATTATACTCTAGATTATAATTTATACCCTGTACCTTTCTCAATAAATAGTAATTTAATTTGTATTGGTTAAAAACAATAGTCAAATATGAATTTCTACCAAAATACTATTGCTACAAATAACGAAACCATATCTGCGTAAATTGGAACAAAGGCAGCTGTCAAAATACAAAACAAAAATAAAAAAAAAACAATCTGTCATTTTATCAGATCCACGATTTGACATCAACACGATTTTCATAACAAAATTTTGTTAAAAATTCGCAGTAAATGCGATAGAAAAACAATATGAAACCGACAATAGATATTGACGCGTTACGTACGGAACACGAATCTGACGAGCAATGGGAAGTGAGGCGGAATTTCATGGAGGAACATAAAGATGATTTCGAGGAGGGAGAACTCATTACACTAGCGCAATTGTTTACTAATATTGAGTTTTTGGGATGTCGGTACGCAAAAATATAACGATAAAAATTATAATTACTTATATACTAGACTCTTTGCCTTTTTTAAATCATTTAAAACTTTCACACTACAATTTTAGGGCTATAAGTAAGAATAGGGTAGTTTCCAAAATCATGTTTTAGGCAATATGTTACAAACAAAAGACTGATGACTGATGTTCAGTGTGCACTGTGATAAACCAAATGGGTGCTGCCCAGTGATATTATAAATAAAAAGATGTAGATAGGTTATCATATCTCAGAAAGTGGCCCATTAAAATGTGGACGATTGGCAATGTGTGAGTAGTATGGGACCGCTAGATGGAACATAGAGAGGGGCGCGGCTTGTAACGTCCCGCGCTACCCATACAGTGTCACGCGTTATGTTTAACCCGGCGTCATTGTGGTAGGAAAAAGATACATGAGCGTTGAGGTGGTTCAACATGACCCGTATATTAAAATTGGGATATTATCATAGTTATGGAGTATATTCAAAAACTATGTTATTATCCAATCATAAGGCTATTTAGTTATTGAAAATAAAAAAAGAAAATAATATTTAAGAAATGTTTAATAAGGTTTAATCAACTTTTACATAAACTATCAAAAAAAGGAACAAAAATGAGATCTCTAATGTTTATAGCATATTCTTATTATAATTATCACTCTTTTTTGTTACTAATGGTATTTTTATAAGCCGCAGCCTCATATCTTTCTACTAAACATAAAAAAAACTAATTAGAATGTTCTTTATAGATGCAATCACTGCAAAAAGATATGTGTTCAGGACATATATATTTGAGGCAAGCTATCTATATATCTAAGCTATATATCTATCTTTTTTGGCAGGACAGACTTGACACCGTTTGCGAACATTGGGTACTTTCGCAGGAGGTTCTTGTGAAGACTAACATGATCGCTTTCTTCACACTCTTTCTCATCACCTAAAAAGTCTTCCTCCGAGTCCGATTCCTCTAAAATTGACATAATGTGCCGGTTTTCTATCTCCTTTCGATCCATTTCAACTTAAAATAAGTATCTTATGACAAATATAAAACATATAAAGCAAAATGCAAAGAAAAAAGTGATGTAGTGACCAAAAATGTTAACACAAATGATTAATTGAAAATGGCACAAAATAGTAACATTAGCTGTGAGGATGGGTCAAAATTACCTTTTTAAAAATGTAACGCGTCTAACACCCAGTTGACTCGCCGCCGCACTGATTTCTCATCAAAAACGTTTAGAACACACCATTGACTCCAGCTACTGCACAGAACAGCAGCGTCACACGAGCACTTACAAAAATATTTGAAATTTCAAATAGGCCGGGTAATTTTGACCCAACCTCAATGACGCCGGGTTAAGGAAAATCCAGTTATGACATCCCCTTTTCTTATTAGCTTCATGAACTAAATAGATTTTTAATGTTCATACTCTCTCTATGCAAGAATTGAACCACAATCACTTTATTCACTATAAAATATTAATTTCCAGGTACCCCCAGCCACGATGAAGAGAATAGCCAAACTGTCTGAAAAGGTTTCAGCGAAATACAGAGAGAGTAGGAAGAACAAGCTGAAACGCACATTTGTGCAAGCTAGTGACGCAGCTGAACAGAAGGCAAAGAGATCTTATACGAAATAGGTTTAATTGTAATTGAATTTAATACATTTCTATTCTGTGGTATATAAGTGTTTTATTTTTACTCTTCTTCATTTATTAATTATTATGTTATCGGCTTACTCACGTAACGGTTTGACGAGGAACTCGACTAGTTTCAAGCCATGCTAGAGGCTCATATTCATGAACAGCATTCCGCGACACACGACGCGGCGACTGTCGCTCTGCTACTTTTTCATTTCTCTGCTGTTTAAAGCTTTTTGTGGAGAGTGGAAGGATTAGGGAGGCCTTTGCCCTGCAGTTGTTCCCAAGTTTCTATTTTACATTTCAGAGCACAAAATTGTCCATGTAATGAAAAAAGAAATGATAATATTATAATATTTATGTTTTTATGGTATAAGCCGGAATCGGATCATAAGCAATCGCCTGATGGTAAGCAATCGCCACCGCCCATGGACACGATACACCAGAGGCGTTACAAGTGCGTTACCGGCTTTTTGTTAAGGCAAGTGCGTTGGGGAATCGGGTATTGGGAAGGAGGGTAATTGGGCTTCCAGTAACCTAGCTCATATGACGGAACACAACGCAAGCGTCGTTTCACGTCGTCAGTTTTCTGTGAGGCCGTGGTAATCCAGTCGAGCCGGCCCATTCGTGCCGAAGCATGACTCTCTCACACTTAAGAGTTGTACGAGTTTCTATACAAGACAAAGTAAAATCCGTTGCATGCGATGCGGGCCTGTGGATGCTTGCCTTTAGAAGGATCTAGCAAGAAAAACAACAAAAATATATAAAAAAAACCATTTATTTTGAAAAATACTAAATTTCTTGATGCTTTATACAATCATAACAAAACATTTGCTTACAAACTAGAGAATTTTATAATATTCTATACAAACTCATGAAAACATATTTTTTCACGCATTCACGACCATTTAATATAAATAAAACGGTCTGTCTTAAGAAGACATTGAAAAATCTATCTAAATACCGCACTCAGAGACATTTAATGATTACTTAAACTATTCCTTAGTAATCTAGCAATTAGCTAAGCACCTAGCTTCACTGACAGACAGACTGACGGACAAATCAATTGGAAGTTTTAAGTGCCTAATTTAGGATTAATTGAAATAAATGCACACGTATTTTTTTATTTTCTTACGGAAACAAATACTTTCGATGATATATCGATTTGAAATATCGCGTGACGTCACTTCTATGTACGTTTTTATACGTAGAAGTGTGTGTAATGTTTTAAAATAATCTACAAGACGGATATTAAAATAAAAATTAATCATCTGCCCTATTGTTTTTGGAACAAAATCGTTACTAAGGAATAGTTTAAGTAACCATTAAATGTTTCTGAGTACGGCAGTACAAAAATAATTTCGATAACATCTTTTATGTACCATCAAATATACTTTTAAATCTTAAGTCTTATCTTCTCAATTATCCAGAGTTCTAATAATAATCTATGTCTGTGCCAAAATTCATCATAATATTTACAGCAAAAACATCAATATACGCACAACTACAAAGCTTAGTATCAGTGGAAACGGTCACATAGTTTCACAGCTTAGCTATTACATCGTCTTAGCATAGCTACATAACACATCTCTGGTGGAAAAGTACCTTAAATTCTATGTATCCGGAGCTGCGGACAACGTAACAGGTAACCGGGGCTCCGGCTCAAAGCAGGAGTAGAAATGGGGTGGTTTTTAGTCAGTAAGAGTCTGACACTCTCTCTCGCCTCACCCAAGGCGGAGATGATTCTCCCCCTCAAAAAAAGTGCCAGAGATATGCTATGTAGCTGTGCTATGAAGATGCGCAGCTCGAGTATACGATGTATCAATAGTAGGAAAACCATCCATAGCACGCATCTTTCCATATAAAAATCATAGCTTAATTAAGTCCGTTTCCACCAGTGCAAAGCTATGTGTACCAATGAATATGATTGGTGGAAGTCAAACGCATCCACAGCAACGTAGCATAGCACATCTCTGATGGAAAAGCACTCTAATGTCTATCACTAATAATAACATTAATGTCAATTTTAATGAGGTATTCTTGACATTGTAATTGCAACAATAATTTATTTTAAATAACACATAAGGGGGCCATTCATAAATTACGTCACACGAATTTCATGATTTTTGATCCCCTCCCCCGTCCTTGTCACAATTGTGGGACCTCCCCCTCTAGTGTGACGTCACATTTTATAATTTTACATCTAGATTTCTTTGAGTTTTTAGATAATAGTTTCAAGTTCGTGTTTTAACAGTTGGATTATAATAATTGAAATGTGACGTCACGAAATAAGACCCCTCCCACCCCCTTGTTACACTTTGTCGACCCCCTCCCCCCTTAACGTGTGACATAATTAATGGATGGCCCCTAAACATCATTCTTTACACTCTATCCGCCGTACTCAGAGTCATTTAATGGTTACTTAACCTAGTCCTTAGCAATTGTTTTCAGAACAAAATCTTTACTAAGGAATAGTTTAATTTCGGAGCTGCGGACAACGTAAAAGGTTACCGGGGCTCCGGCTCAAAGCAGGAGTAGGAACGGGGTGGTTTTTAGTCAGTACGAGTCTGACACTCCCTCCCGCCTCGCCCAAGGCGGGAAAAGTCATTGGATGACTTTCCCCCATCAAAAAAAAGTCCTTAGCAATTGTTTTCGGAACAAAATCGTTACTAAGGAATAGTTTAAGTAAACATTAAATGTCTCTGAGTACGGCAGTAAGTACCTAATACTAAACTAAGCAAGGATGTTGACCAGTTTGAAGCTAATACGGTAGATGACTAATTTTTATTTGTCCGTCTTGTAGATAATTTTAAATAAAACATTAAACACGAATATTTTTATTTTCTTACGGAAACAAATACTTTCGAAGAATATATCGATTTGAAATATCGCGTGATGTCACTTCTACGGATTTGCTCCTTGTATTGTTGTCATATTACGACGAAATAAAAAAATACGCGTCTAATATGTTTTTTCATTACCTAACTGACGGAATAAATAGATGTTTAATTTTCATACCCCGTCACCATCCCTATTCTACTTACAATGAATTAATGCAGACTCAAGATTATGAGTCCCAGTATGAGTCGAAACTAGTCGGGCATCCTCGAATAATTTACAAGTCGTGTTAAACATTTTTATACAATTTTTTACATGCTTGTTTATACAGTATGAAGAAACCACATATGACTTCAAATAGGCCCAGTAGGTAAGAGAAAAGGTGCATTATTCTCTTTGATCTAATTTGAACACTCTTTACAAATACGGCATTATAACAGCCACGCCGCATGTCCGTAACATTCCTAGACAACCTACAACATTACAGCTCTTCTGTGGTCAAGGTACATGGAGCTGTTCACATAGAATTTAATACTTGATTTATTTAATTGTATGTGAAATTGTATAATTGTAAACGGAGTCACGACACAGGGGAAAATACTAGTGTGAGGTAATGTTTCTTTCAACAAATATTGAAAAAGTTGTATTATGCTTCTGTGGACGAGTACTATTTGTAGTTTCATTTAAGTCATATGAGTGATCTCCATACTGTATAACAAAGATAAGTGGGTCTTTTGGGTGTTAAACCCACTTTCTTGATCTTAATTGATAAGAAATCCAACAAATATGGGATCTTAAATGTCTAACTGTTTTATTACAACTTTCGTGAGACATACTAAATTAATTATTATGTTATCGGCTTACTCACGTAACTGTTTGACGAGGAACTCGACTAGTTTCAAGCCATGCTAGAGGCTCAGTAGCAGCGACAGTCGCCGCGTCGTGTGTCGCGGAATGCTGCTCATGAATATGAGCCTCTAGCATGGCTTAAAACTAGTCGAGTTCCTCGTCAAACAGTTACATGAGTAATGCCCGAATACTCAAACGCTACACAATTTTAAGACGCTCTCAAATGTAGTTCTGTCACTATCAATCTATACTTCTATACTAATACTATACTAATATTATAAAGCTGAAGAGTTTGTTTGTTTGTTTGTTTGAACGCGCTAATCTCCGGAACTACTGGTCCGAATTGAATAATTCTTTTTGTGTTGGATAGTGCATTTATCGAGGAAGGCTATAGGCTATGAAACATCACGCTATGACCAATAGGAGCCGAGCAGAGCGGGTGAAACCGCGCTCTGCTAGCAAGTAGCTAGTTCTTTATAAAATGACAGAGGTAGCACGATATTTAAGTACAACTTAAAATTGAGTACCGTTTGAGTATTCGGGCGTAAGCCGATATAAATAATTATTAGTCTACCTGTTTCTTCAACAATGAAGTTTGCTTAAAACTAGCATCAGTCAAGTCCTGCAGGGGCCTTAGTCTGCTATTACAATTGTGTCAGAATAGTCGATAATTAAGCAGTGCAAGAGGGACGGAACTATGTAGGTTGTATAGCTCCGTCCCTCTCGCACTGCTCAATGATCGACCATTCTGACACAATTGTAATAGCAGACTAAGGCCCCTGGGCTCTTCCTCGCGATGTGTAGTCATTGGGAGAGGACTGTGGGAGGACAGTACGTGGCTGATTGCTGAGGAGGATCAGTCTCTTGTCCGTAGACCCCATATTGAAGTCCGTCTGGTACCAACTGTGGGTCTGGCTATGGCACTGTAACAAGAAAAAGGGGTAATTAGAATCTTGTTAGATTTTTTTGTAGGGAGCTGTGGGGGTCCGTTTCAGTAAGTACGTGCGTAAGTACGTACGTAAGACGTATCGTGACGGTATGAAAACAAAAATAGAATGAGTCATGTATCTCGCTTAGCGGCTTGCGAACTACGCATTTACAACAAGTTAAAACAGAACGAATTCGCAATCATTTCACATCATACGATGTTTTAAACCTGTTGGTAAATTTTGTTTTGACTGCACGGTTGGCGCGGTGGCTGCCGTGCAACGTGTAGCGGGTTCGATTCCCGCACGGAGCAACTCTTTGTGTGATCCACAAATTGTTGTTTCGGATCTGAGTGTCATATGCATGTGAAATTGTATGTTTGTAAACGCACCCACGACACAGGAGAAAATCCTAATGTGGGGCAACGTTTTTTTTTTTTAAATAAAAATATAAATAAATATAGTAGTTAAAACGAATTCGCAATCATTTCGCACCGTACGATGTTTTAAACCAGTTCGTAAATAAATACCACGTGGTTGGTATTTTTTATCATTTTCATATTTTGTATGGTATAAGCCGGTAAACGAGTAGACGGATCACGTGATGGTAAGTAATCGCCGCCGCACATGGACACTTGAAATACCAGAGGAAATAACTAAAAACTCGTACTAAGGTGGTCTGTAGTAGGTAAGTAAGAATTTGACACTCCCTTTAGCCTCGCACAAGGTGGGAGACGTCATTGGATGATTTAATTTTTTTTAAATTAGAAGAGTTGATTAGATTCTTATTAGAATATTTTTTTAGGAAACAAGGCGTGTTGTTTCCTAATTGGCTTTTTAATTAACACTTATTTTACTAATTAAAAAGCTAATAAGATTCTTATTGGAATTTTAATTATTTATTGAAGGAGCCGACTGATGTTCTCTGACTTAAAAAATCATGATCCCAGTCAGGATAGGTGATATTAATCCATTCAATGACCTCGACGGAACAGTGCGTTCTGTTATATAAAAAAATCTAATAAGATTCTTATTGGAATTTTAATATTTTTTTTAGGGAGCATACTGTGATGTTTTCCGACTTAAAAATAGACGTTGCAAACCACGTCTCGCTCTATTTTCCAATATGCAGTCCCATACTACAAACACGTTGCCAATTATATTGTCCACATTTTAATGTGACACTTTTTTAGTGCTTATCACTACATGGTATAAAATAAAACTAAGTCGCTTTTTCTGTCCCCATGTATGCTCAAATCTTTTAAACTACGCAACGAATTTGGATGCGGTTTTAATAGATAGAGTGATTCAAGAGGAAGGTTTATATGTACCTACGCATAATATATTACCACTGCACCCATGCGAAGCTGGGGCGGGTTGATACTAAACTATAATATCATTGGACAGGGCCGTGTTTGTGTTACAGTACACAATCATATTATGGCATCTCCTCTTTGTAATTACTAAATGGTGTTTATCTATACCTTTTCAGGGAATAAAACTCGCAATAATATAACTATAATATTTTTATTTTAATAAGTAATATCCCGTAATCGATTGGCGAATGTGATGGAAGCTAAAGAAGTATGTAAGGAGCGTAGTAGGTGGCGCTCTGTAGTTTCTGTATACCATCAGATGTATGAATGTGGTGGAAGCTAAAGAAGTATGTAAGGAGCGTAGTAGGTGGCGCTCTGTAGTTTCTGTATACCATCAGATGTATGAATGTGATGGAAGCTAAAGAAGTATGTAAGGAGCGTAGTAGGTGGCGCTCTGTAGTTTCTGTATACCATCAGATGTATGAATGTGGTGGAAGCTAAAGAAGTATGTAAGGAGCGTAGTAGGTGGCGCTCTGTAGTTTCTGTATACCATCAGATGTATGAATGTGATGGAAGCTAAAGAAGTATGTAAGGAGCGTAGTAGGTGGCGCTCTGTAGTTTCTGTATACCATCAGATGTATGAATGTGATGGAAGCTAAAGAAGTATGTAAGGAGCGCAGTAGGTGGCGCTCTGTAGTTTCTGTATACCATCAGATGTATGAATGTGATGGAAGCTAAAGAAGTATGTAAGGAGCGTAGTAGGTGGCGCTCTGTAGTTTCTGTATACCATCAGATGTATGAATGTGGTGGAAGCTAAAGAAGTATGTAAGGAGCGTAGTAGGTGGCGCTCTGTAGTTTCTGTATACCATCAGATGTATGAATGTGATGGAAGCTAAAGAAGTATGTAAGGAGCGCAGTAGGTGGCGCTCTGTAGTTTCTGTATACCATCAGATGTATGAATGTGATGGAAGCTAAAGAAGTATGTAAGGAGCGTAGTAGGTGGCGCTCTGTAGTTTCTGTATACCATCAGATGTATGAATGTGGTGGAAGCTAAAGAAGTATGTAAGGAGCGTAGTAGGTGGCGCTCTGTAGTTTCAGTATACCATCAGATGTATGAATGTGATGGAAGCTAAAGAAGTATGTAAGGAGCGTAGTAGGTGGCGCTCTGTAGTTTCTGTATACCATCAGATGTATGAATGTGGTGGAAGCTAAAGAAGTATGTAAGGAGCGTAGTAGGTGGCGCTCTGTAGTTTCTGTATACCATCAGATGTATGAATGTGGTGGAAGCTAAAGAAATATGTAAGGATTAGCTAAGGTTAGCGCTCCGTAGTTTCAGTATACGAGGGACGAAGGGGAGTGAAATAATAAACTAAGGTTTATTTTTACATACATTTTTATTTATTATAAATTCAGTCGAGAATCAATTATTTCGACTTTTCAATACAAGAAAATATTAAAAAAATAATCACTTTTTCATTTCTACATTTGTTGATCAACTTCATTTTCGAATTTTTCTAGTTAATTCTTTTGAAATAAATCTGCTATTTGACGAGAAAATCTGATGACGTTATAGCGCAGTACTTCATACAAAATATGTAATAGAAAATATAGTTTATGACGTTTCAAAGAAGTATGAGCTGACTTGGGTGATAGCGTACTTTTTATCCCACGGGAACGCGGTCGAACACGCAGGCAGAAACAAATGAGTTTGAAATAAAAAAGGGATATTATTACAAAAAATCTTTTAATAAAAAAAATAGTATTTCTTTGTACTCTTATCCTAAATTACTAAAGGCTGAAATTGATAACCGGTCCAGATCCATAATACGAGTTGTTTTAAGTTTAATAAAAGCAAAACGAGACCGCGTTCGGTGCTCTGCTCAGCTACACTTTCGAACGAGCACCTAGCTTCACTGACAGACAGATTGACAGACAATTCAATTTGACGTTTCAAAAGATCCTAGATAAGGGATTAATTGAAATAAATGCTTTGACTTGCAAATATCTCCAACGAATTGAGCTGAAATTTTGTATACACGTTTAGTTTGCATAGCCGTAAAATGCTAAGCTTTAAATAAGATTTTTTATTAACTCTTCAATTCCCATGTCCAATGTAATACTTTTTTTCATTATTATTTTGATCACTCAGTTAATACTCGTATAAAAGAAAAAAAAAAGTAATGTAAAATAATAAAGTAATGATCAGTGGCATTACTATTATAATGACAGAATAAGAAAAAATACTAGCCTAGTAGTAAAAAATCACTTTTAAGGTTCTGTCACCTCTAGATAACACTGGGAATTGAAGAGTAAAACTCGGTTAAGAATTTCGGCCGTAAAAGTCTTTAATGGTCGTTTTCACCGACATCTTATACATTTAAAGTAAATCCTAAACTAAGAAAAGAGATCATTTAACGACAACTCAATAGGGTAGATGACTTATTTTTATTCTAATGTCCGTCTTGTAGATTATTTTAAAACATTACACACGTATTTTTTATTTTCTTACGGAAACCAATACTTTCGAAGATATATTGATTTGAAATATCGCGTAACGTCACTTTTAAGTACGTTTTATACTGAAAAGTGACGTAGTTAGCTCCCACTCCTAAACTTTGACACGTTTTATCTAAGCATTGTTATCTTATATGACAAAATAAAAAAATACGTGTCTAATATTTTTTCATTAGCTAACTGACGGACTAAATAGATATTTTAATTTTCATACCCCGTCATCATCCCTATTTTTACCAACTTATAACTAGCACCATGCATTGAGGGAGGCCTATGTTCAGTAGTGGACTTCTCGTGACTGATATGAAGATGCTAATCACACCTATTAGTAGAAGTAAGAGCCTCTTATAACTCTTACACACGAGCGGCATATTGCCAACGGCAGAGGTGATTGCGGCCGTCAATTTTCAGAACATATGAAACAAGCCGGTAATCGGGCAGACGTATTACCTGATGGTAAGTAATCGCCGCCGCCCATGAACACTTGAAACACCAGAGGCGTTACAAGTGCGTTACCGGCTTTTTGGGAGTGAGGAATTTAAGGGTTGTTGTTGGGAAATCGGGGATGGGGAAGATTGGTAAGGGAGAAATTGGGCCTCCGGTAACCTCACTCACACAACGCAAGCGTTGTTTCACGTCGGTTTTTTGTGATGCCGTGGTATCACTCCGGTCAAGCCGGCCCAGCAGTGCCGAAGCATGGCTCTTCCACACTTATATAGAGTTCTCTTCTAAGTATTTCCCAGAAGGGTCGTGTGGGATGTACTCGACACCTATGAAAAGGGTCGGTCGCATAAAGTTCTGCACATAGACCATTCGAAGGAGGGTATGGATACCTTTGCGCTGCAGTGGGACGACCGTGGCTGAAAATAAAATAAATACATAAATATATAAGTGTTTAAAAAAAACAACGGTACAACTGCAAGTGTCGCCTTCTTGAAGATCTTTGAAGTTGAAATGTCGACGGCCTCGAAGTCAATGAATGCAGTTGACGAGTCAATGAATGCTGTCGATGCGGCAATGGATGCCATCGACGCATCCACAAATGTCATCGATGCGTCAATGAATGCCGTCGATGCGTCAAGTAATGTGGTCAAAACGTCAACGGATGCCATTGACGCGTCAAAGGATACTGTCGACGCGTCAACAAATGTCATCGATGCGTCAATGAATGCCGTCGACGCTTCAACAGATGCTATCGACGCGTGGATGAATGCCCTCGATGCGTTAATAAATGCCGTCGACGCGACAACAGATGTCATCGATGCGGCAATGAATACCGTCGATGCGGCAATGAATACCATCGATGCGGCAATGAATACCATCGATGCGGCAATGAATACCATCGATGCGGCAATGAATACCATCGATGCGGCAATGAATGCCGTCGACGCGACAACGGTTGCAGTTACTTCTACCATTAGCAAAATGCCACTCATATGTAAGACCTTCTAACTGCCTCACTCAAAGACATTTAATGATTACGGCAATATAGTGGTATGAACGACTATTTCATACCACTATAAGGCCGTCCTAACCCTAACGACCTCCTAACGTTAAGAAACCCCTAAAATCCCCCTAATCCTCGTTTCTACCTCTGGAAGGCCTAACGACCCTCCTAATGGCATGGTTCCTCAGCGCGAGTTTTACAAAGATGACGTAACACAGGGTACTGGGACACGGGGCTGGCGCCAGACACACCGGACAGCCGCGTCTGTTGCTCCAGTACACATCATCTCTGTTGGGGAGAGAGAGAGGATACAGACATACATACATACATAATTATCATAGGCGTAGCCAGGGGCCTTAGTCTGCTATTACAATTGTGTCAGAATGGTCGATCACTGAGCAGTGCGAGAGGGATGGAGCTATGAAGGTTGTATAGCTCCGTCCCTCTCGCACTGCTCAGTGATCGACCATTCTGGTTTGGGGTTCAACCCCCCCCCCCACCCCTAAAATGCGTACCTAGACATTACAGCGTTATTTTTCTAGTTAACATAGTACATCCCCTGTTTGGCAAAGGTATATATGACTACCTATGAATCTGTTTATTAAATCTATACTATTAATAAAAAAAATATTATTATATTATAAAGCTGAAGAGTTTGTTTGTTTGTTTGAACGCCCTACTCTGAGGAAATACTGTACCGATTTGAATAATTCTTTTTGTGTTGCATAGTGCATTTATCGAGTAAGGTTATAGGCTATAAAACATCACGCTATGACCAATAGGAGCCAAGCAGAGCGGGTGAAACCGCGGGGAAGTAGCTAGTATGACATATAGTCTTTTTTTGGTCCCACATTTCACGGTTCGACTTTCTTGAACCCCTCCCGAAATTAAAACCTGGCTACGCCTATGATACATATCGTCACGCTTTTTATCCCCGAAGGTGAAAGAGGTGCACATTACGGCACGTAATGCCACTGTACAATGTACACCCACTTTTCACAATTTATGTTGTAAGTCCCATGTATTAGGTGGTGAGCCTATTGCCATATACCGGGCACATTTCCAGTCTTCGTGCTACTAACCGTCACAAAAAACGTTTAAAAAATTATAATGAAACAAAATATCGTGCGCGCGTGCTTTAGCATGATCAGCTGTTAGCAGCGAGGCGCCCGCTTTATAGGACGACTAGTAACTAGGTAGGTATTTTGGAACTACCCACGCGGCTAATGAAATTTTGTTATTGCAATAAAAATAAAACTAATGAGTATACAAAAACAGTTTCTTCGGGAAAGTTGTTTGTAATCATGAGTACAATCACGTGTTTAAATATCGTTCACTAATTACCGGTCACCCTATATGGATATTCAGGGTGTAGTTTTGAAACGACAACAAAACTAGGGGGCATGTCACAGTCAATAGGGCAATAGGTAAAAACACGTCTATAATAAATTATTTAAGTTTCAGAGTAATCCGGTATTTGGTAATAATATTAAATACGTGTTTGAGTTTGTGTGTGTACGTTCGAAATGTGATAGGCGTAGTTTTCCATTTATTTTATTGTTTTGTACTAAGAATCAATAACCGAGTTACCTTCCTTAAATGTTTCTGGGCTTCAAAACGACACCTTATACAATGTGATAGGGGTGAGACTTCTAACCCGTTAAGGCTGAGTACTACATCTAATTGTATCGACAAAAAAATAATATGGGGCTTGAAACCCCAATTGAAAATATTGAAAAACAGCGATTTTTCGGATTTCGTTTTTTTTTTGTTTCTACGACGCATACAACCTTTGATATCACATAAAGTAAAAAAAAAATACTAAAATAGCCATAATTTTTAGGGGGAGGGGGTTCAACACCCCCTCCCCCATCCCAGATATTATGTTTTTTGTCGATAAAATTAGATGTAGTACTCAGCCTTAACGGGTTAGAAGTGTCACCCCTATCACATTGTAAGGGGTAGAGTAGGGGGGCTAATCGTCGATATCGTAGCTGTCTAGCCACATGGGGTCGTCCATTAGCATGACCAGCCGTTAGCAGCGAGGCGCCCGCGTTATAGGACGACTAGTAACTAGGTAGGTATTTTGGAACTACGCGCGCGGCTAATGAAATTTTGTTATTGCGATAAAAGTAATGAGTATACAAAAACAGTGTCTTCGGGAAAGTAGTTTGTAATCATGTGTACAATCACGTGTTTAAATATCGTTCACTAATTACCAGTCATCCTATGTGGTATATGGGCTGAGTAGACGTTTAATCGTCGATATCGTAGCTGTCTAGCCACATGGGGTCGTCCATTAGCATGACCAGCATAGCGCACTGCAGGCACAAGCTAGTCATACGTCTAACTACTACTTCATTCGACGCTTCCCTGTGGCAACAAAAATTTATTCTATACTCACAATCACAGGACATATAAGTTTTTAAACTGGCATGGTCACTAACACTTGTGTGTCGAGAGTTAAACCGAGTTACAAGTGACAATGGTAGTGGTGTTAGCGGTGTCAGCAAGAAACGAACGAGAAAGCGGGTAGACCGCATTTACTCCAGTTAATCCGTGATCATGGCGCTTGCAACAGTGTCGAAATATCGGAAACTCACCAAAGTGAATGAACATGGTAAATATCCCGTCATAAGTTATAATAATAATCACAGGACATGTTTTTTATGACACACGCCGGTAAACGAGCAGACGTATCACCTAGGGCCTTAGTCTGCTATTACAATTGTGTCAGAATGGTCGATCACTGAGCAGTGCGAGAGGGACGGAGCTATGTAGGTTGTATATCTCCGTCCCTCTTGCACTGTTCAGTGATCGACCATTCTGACACAATTGTAATAGCAGACTAAGGCCCCTGATGGTAAACAATCGCCGCCGCCCATGGACACTTGAAACACCAGAGGCGTTACAAGTGCGTTGCCGGCTTTTTGGGGGTTAGGAATTTAAGGGTTGTTGGGAATCGGGGATTGGGAAAATTGGAAAAGGGGGAATTGGGCTTCTAGTAACAGGATATGTAAAGCCTTGAGCCCAATAGGAACATTTGTCGGATCGGATAACATCGCTGCGACATTGTTGAAACTGTTCCTTGTCGCGCAGTCAACAATGTCGTCCGATGTCTCTGGGGACACATGTCGCTCAACAAATGTTCCTAGTGGGGACGAGGCTTAATATTAAGGATGTATTTGACGGAGCTGTGGACTGCCTAGCGGGTTTACCGGGGCTCCGGCTCGAAAAGCAGGAGTAGGAACGGGTGGTGTTTAGTCAGTAAGAGTCTCACACTCCCTCTCTCTTCGCCCAAGGTGAGAGAAGTCATTGGATGATTATCCCCCCTCAAAAAAAGGATTTGGTTTGAACTCGCCAATCTCCTGAATTACTAGTTGAAATTGAACAATTCTTCCTTCTTATCCATCCTTTTATCCTCGAAGAGGTAGGCAGAGGTGCACATTACAATCCCATGTAATAGGGGGTGAGCCTATTGCCATATAGCCATATACTGGACACAATTCCAGACTCCGTGCTGAGACATTTTCGAAAAACCGAAAAAACAGATATAAGTATAAAAAAAAATCTTCTTGTACTTATTCCAGTTTTCTTTTTCAGCATTATGTCTTCTTTGATTCTTCATCCACGCCAGGAGAAAAAAACCGTTTAAAACAACGTCACGCCTTTTATCCCCGAAGGAGTAGGCAGAGGTGCACATTACGGCACGTAATGCCGCTATACAATGTACACCCACTTTTTACCATTTGTGTTATAAGTCCCATGTAATAGGGTGTAAGATTAATCCCATGTAACAGAGGTATACCGTTTAAAAATGTCGCAAAAACATATGAGAACACGGTTTTTTAAACGTAATTTCTTCTTTGTATCACAGAAAAATACAATAAAATATGTTCTTTATAGAAAAATATAATAAACGTAATAAAATAATCTAATGTAAAAAAACATATAATTTCTAAGAATATAACACATTTAAAATATTTAAACATATACTCCACAAATATAAAGGGACATTTGAAGGACTAAAAGGAGCATTTGGAGGACTAAAGGGACATTTGGAGAACTAACGGAGCATTTGGAGGACTAAAGAAACATTTGGAGGCCTGAAGGAACATTTGGAGGACTCTAAAGCTACAATTGGAGGACAAAAGCAACATTTGAAGGACTAAAGGGACATTTGGAGGTCTAAAGGAACAATTGGAGGACTAAAGGGACATTTGGAGGACTAAAGGGGCATTTGGAGGACTCTAAAGCTACATTTGGAGGACTAAAAGGACATTTGGAGGACTGGAGGGACATTTGGAGGAGGAGTAGTAGCAAAAAATGTAAAAAAACAAACAACAATCTTTGGAAATTATCTTACTACCACACTTATTTAATGATTATTTAAACTTTTACTTAGTAACGATTTTGTTCCGAAAAAAATTGCTAAAGACTGGTTTAAGTAACCATTAAATGACTCTAAGTGCAGTAGTTATTATTTTAAGATTTATATAATCAGACTACACTAGGTTTATGTAGTATAGACACCAAATTCTGTAGGGGGATATAATCGGGTATGAATTTAAATAGGGGGTGATGTAGGGGGACGGGGACTAAATGTACGGAGGGGTAATAGAGCGGTGGGGGGGCACAGATAACGATTTGAACTGACCTGAACATGAAGGCGTTGACCGTGATATGGGGGATTGATGCCCGGAACGATGATAGACAATGACTCTGGAGTAATCCCCATACGTCTAAGTACTGGAGATGAGGCATTCTTGATAATTGGCTGTTGGGGGAGAGAAATATATATTAAAATCACATAAATAATATTATTAATGTGGGTTTGACTGGGGTGATACCACGGCTGAGTAGAAAAGCTGACGTGAAACAACGCTTGCGTTGTGTGAGTGAGGCCTAATTACCCCCTTCCAAATCTTCCCAATCCCCGGTAACTCTTAAATTCCTAACCCCCAAAAGGTTGGCAACGCAATTGTAACGACTCTCTGGTGTTTCAAGTGTCCATGGGCTGCGGCGATTGCTTACCATCAGGTGATCCATCCACTCGTCTACCGGCTCAAAAAGCAGGAGTAGGAACGGGGTGGTTTTTAGTCAGTAAGAGTCTGACACTCCTGAGAAGTAATTGGATGATTTTCCCCAGTCAAAAAAAAATCCCCTACTGTCTTCCTGATTAGAAACGGACCCGGACAGATATAAGACCACAATATACTCCTTTTTAAAAGTCCGGCAACGCACTTGTAACGCCTCTGGTGTTTCAAGTGTCCATGGGCGGCGGCGATTGCTTACCATCAGGTGATCCGTCAGCTCGTTTACCGGCTTATTCCATAAAAAAACTACTGGACCGATTTGAAAAATTCTTTTTGTGTTGTATAGTGCATTTATCGAGGAAGGCTATAGGCTATAAAACATCACACTATGACCAATAGGAGCCGAGCAGAGCGGGTGAAACCGCGCGGAAGCAGCTAGTATTATTATAAGTAGGCTCGACCGGAGTGATACCACCACGGCCTCACAGAAAACCGACGTGAAACAACGCTTGCGTTGTGTGAGTGAGGTTACCGGAGGCCCAATTATCCTCCTTCCCAATCTCTGATTCCCGAATAACTCTTAAATTCCTAACCCCCAAAAGGCCGGCAACGCACTTGTAACTCCTTTGATGTATCCAAGTGTCCATGGGCGACGGCGATTACTTACCATCAGGTGATACGTCTGCTCGTTTACCAATAAAACAATACTCACGTTAGCGACGTGACGGGTATGGAGTAGCACCTATTAACAGCTAGGTGCTCCAAGCGCTGCAGCTTGAGGAACGAGCCGATGCTGTTCACCGTCAGCTGGCCGCAGTCTGACACATCCAGCTCCAGGAGACGGGGACAGCGGTCCACTAGTTTGGCTAGCACTGTAGGATAGAAGGGATAAAATAAATAAATATGTATGTATGAGATATTTGGGTATGGGGACAAGCCAGCCACTACCTCCCATATTAACCGCTGCAATAGGGATGATGACGGGGTATGAAAATTAAAAATCTATTTAGTCCATCAGTTAGATAATGAAAAAATATTAGACACGTATTTTTTTATTTTGTCATATACGATAACAATACTTAGATAAAACGAATCGCAACGTCACGCCTTCTATCCCCAAAGGGTTAGGCACATTACGGCACGTAATGCCGCTATACAATATACACCCACTTTTCACCATTTGTGTTATAAGTCCCATGTAATAGGGGGTGAGTCTATTACCATATACTGGGCACGATTCCAGCCTCCGTGCTACCACTGAAACATTTTCGAATAAACGGAAAAAAGCCTAGTGATACTTTGCCCGACCCAGGGGTCGAGCCCGAGATCTCTTGTCCGGCAGTCGCATTTGGGCATGAGTATACGATATATCGATAGTAGGAAAACCATCTATAGCACGCATCATTACATATAAAAACCTAGCTTATCTGAGTCCGTTTCCATCAGTGCTAAGCTATGTGTACCAATGAATATGATTGGTGGAAGTCAAACGCATCCACAGTAACGTAGCATAGCACATCTCTGGTGGAAAAGCAGTTAACACATTGAACGCCGTGGTGGTCACCGGTGACCGACGTTAGCGGAGGATTTGCCTTCAACAGTTTTCTATTGGCAGTCAAAGACTTATGGTCAAATACTCAAACGTCACTAAATTTTAAGACACTCTCAAATATAGTTCTGTCACTATAAATTCTTTGTAAATGACAGAGATAGCACCAGATTTAAATACAACTTAAATTTGAGTAGCATTTGAGTATTTGGACGTTAAAGAGCCAAGTGTGGAGCTTAAGACATATAAAGGCGAAAATTACTTACAACTATCAGTGAGAGTCCTTACACCTCCTAGGTTGAGTCGCTGCAAGCGTTCTGGTGCTTTCTCTACCAGTACATTAAGAGACTCTTCACTGATACCACACCAGCCCAGGTTCAGAGCTAGCAAACTGAAAATAAAGAAAACAAAAATGTTATATTGTAAATGCGTATGTTTGTGAGTTTGTTACTCTCAATCACGCTCCGCCCAAGGAGGAAAAGTCATTGGATGTCTGCCCCCCTAAAAAAACTGTCCCATTTTACTATCTTACTATAGAAAATTATAAATACAAAAGTTTGTGAGATTGTATGTAAGTTTTTGTTACTCAATCATGTCGAAAAGTCTCAAGTAATCGGGATGAAATTTGGTATTATATGGCCTGGAGTCACACATTTTATGTTATAATTCACATGTAATAGGGAGTGAGCTTATTGCCATATACTGGACACAATTCCAGACTCCGTGCTTCTACTGAGAAATTTTCGAAAAACCGAAAAGAGCACAGTAATACTTCGCCCGACCCGGGAATCGAACCTGAGACCCCTTGCCCGGCAGTCACATTTGCAACCACTCGGCCAACGGCAAACGTAGATTTTCAACAATATGTATATAAAATTTGAACTTACTTGGGGCATCCTTCAAATAATGCGTTAAATCCTTCAGTTTTCAGCCCAAAGGCCATAGTTAGGTTCAACGTTTCTAGATTTGTGCATTGACCTGTAAATAAAGAAAACAATTTATAAATAAAAGAAAGTATGGATGAAAGCAGATTTACGAAATAAGTAAATGAATGGGACCGTCGGTAGAGGGTGCTTAATACGGACATATAGCGATGTAAATAAAACATTGTAAAATTCTCACATAGTTGAAGCAATCGAAACAATGTAACTAACCAAGTATTGTATTGTGAATCTGATTGGAAAAGAATACTACTCACAGAAAACCGACGTGAAACAACGCTTGCGTTGTGTCCCCTTTCCCATCTTCCCAATCCCCGATTCCCCAACAACCCTTTAACTCCTAACCTCCAAAATGCCGGCAACGCACTTGTAACACCTCTGGTGTTTCAAGCGTCCATGGGCGGCGGCGATTGCTTACCATCAGGTGATACGTCTGCTCGTTTACGGCGTGTTCCATAAAAAAAATCAGGCCACCACAAATGGGGTCCAGTTTACCAGGGCTTCGGCTCGAATAGCAGGAGTAGGAACGGGGTGGTTTTTAGTCAGTAAGAGAGTCAATTACTTACCAATAATACTGAGAGTGGTATCCTCAATCGGTAGACTCTCGAGGCTGACTTTCTTGAGATTGGGGCAGCATTGGAGCAGTGTGTCTAAAGTCTTGGTGGTGATAGTGGCCATGCTCAGGTCGAGGTACTGGAGCCGGGACGCGGGCAGCTGGACGGTGGGCGTCCAGTCGCCTATCTGGGGGTGAGAATAGAGAATAAAGGTTAGAGTAAATATATAATTATTATGTTTTTGTGAGGTCTGAAAGTGTTCATGGATAGTTACACTAATGAAATGATAAATGATATTTATTTCTGTAAGTAGATTATAAAATAACACTTTTACACGTCAATCTCTTAAATAACTAGATGATGCCGCCATTTCCTATCTGACTACTCTGAGAAGAAATGTCGAAACAAATTCAGAATTCATAGTCTCTTTTAAAGTCCAGACAATGGGTAATGGAAATGGAAAAAGTTGTTCACAGATTATCACATTAATATTATAAATGTGAAAGTTTGTTTGTTAGGATATTTGCCCGTCAAAAACGATAAAACTACTGTACCCTTAGTACAAGTTTCATTCAATCGAAACGAGAGTGCATTGCGCCTCTAATTGGCCAGCTCGAATAAACCAACCAATTAGAGCGCCGAACGCATTCGTTTCGATTACTTTAAAAGTAAAGCAAACTCATACTAAGGGATTATGCTTTAAGAGAAGGATTTACATTTTATGTATATTCAATGATAGGAATAGGTAATGTTTATTAGCCTTAACTTTGAAGAACAGAGAAAAGAAACGCTTCAACGTTTCAACGAAACGTTCAACGTCAAACGTTCAATCGTTTCAACGTTCAACGAAAAAGAAACAGATACTTCCTTAGTACTATATTTAATAGAATAATTAAAATTGTAATAATAAAACTCTGCTTTTTTGTGGTATTGGATTCGTTATTACCAGCATTATCACCTGTATTCGTTTCTAGGATCGGTCTTTTAACACCGTGTATAAAATTGGAACTTGACACGGGATATTTACCATGTTTCTCAATTTCTATGAGTTTCCGATATTTCGGCACTGTTGCAAGCGCCATGATCACGGAAACTCATAAATAATGAAAAACATGGTAAATATCCCGTATCAAGTTCCAATTCTTGTGTTAGTGACCATGTCAGTTTATAAACTTATACCGTGTATAAAGTTCTTCAAAGATAAAAAGACCTATAAAATATTATAATATCTTACCTCAGAGCTCGCCAATCGTAGTATAACAGGTTTCCTATCTAGTATTCTGCCTAGTGCATCTTTGGCGATTGTCTTATTGCCCAGGTCCATTCGGACCCAGAGCGTTTCATCACAAGCTACTCTGTACCACCTGTGGAATAGAGAGAAAATGTTAAATAACTTTGATAAAACCACATTTAAAAAACTGCCTCGTTGGTCGAGTGGTCGCAAGTGCGACTACCGGACATGGGGTCGCATCGGACAAAGTATAACTGGACTTTTTTTTAGGTATTTTGAAAAAAAATCTCAGTGGTAGCACGGATAGCACGGAGCCTGGAATTGGGCCCAGTATATGGCAATAGGTTCACCCCCTTATACATGGGTCTTATAACACAAACGGTGACATGTGGGTGTACATTATACAGTGGCATCAGGGGCCGTAGTGGGCACCTCTGCGTAGGCTGTGCCTAAAGGCCCTAGTCCTTCGGGAATAAAAGGCGTTACGTTTAAAAGCACCGACTTCAACTCACGTGCTTAAACACCTGAAACACCAGAGGCGTTACAATTGCGTTGTCGGCCTTTTGGGGGTTAGGAATTTAAGGGTTGTTGGGAAATCGGGGATTGGGAAGATTGGGGAGGGGAGTAATTAGACCCAAGAATTTAAGGTGTTAAATTAAGTGTATTTTAGTAGGGCAGATGCCGGAGCTGCGAACTGCCTAGCGGGTTTACCGGGGCCCAGGCAATAGTAGAAATGGAATCGAAAAGCAATTTTTAGTCAGTGAGAGTCTGATACTCCTTCTCGCCACGCCCTAGGCAGGGGAAGTCATTAAATGACTTACTACTTCGATGACCTCCTCCTTATAAAAAGAACACATGGCAATTAGGTTGTTGATTAACACGTTAACTGCCACGTAGGCGACCTATGTTTTTTCTTTTACATTTAATGGGTCGACGTTTGGCCGCTATCTCACCTGATGGTAAGTGACGATGCGGCCTACGGTGGAGCACGTCTGCCCATAAGCAACCTATTCACTCGGGCCTTGAAGACACCCAGGTTATACCCATCAGGAAACACAGACTCCGGCAAGGAGTTCCACTCCCTAGCAGTTCGCACAAGGAAGCTTGAAGCGAAGCGCTTCGTGCGAGTGGGTGGGATATATATATGTGTACATACCTCTTACAAACCACCATACAATGAGCGAGGGTGCGCTTCGGCAGCCAGTTGAAGATGCTGAGCATCATCTCATCGGAGAGCAGCTTGAACGAGTCCACCTCCCCGTCCGCAGCCTCCGACTTGTGGCGCCGTACCAGTATCGCATCGTCTTCTATGCCTAGCGCTGGAAATTACATGGTATTCGTTAAAATGTATCATACACTGGCTTCTAGTACCTATAATATACGTATGCCATTTTTTTTTAATAGAGCAATTCTCGCGCAACCTCCCATACCGCTGCAACTCCTGTAAGCCAGGATCTACAGTAGATACAACCATGCAAACACCGGAACACTGAAGTCCAACGTCACAAGGAACATGAATGACTATCTTGGATCCCGCAACGAAATAAATCAGAAGATGTTATTAGAGGAGAAGAAAAAGAAAACGATAGTTTCCATTTCGCTCGATGAATTTAATGCAGGAGACAGAATGACTTAAGCCTAAAAGGCACAAAAGAGACTGGGAGAAGCCCAGTCGGCAAGCATCAAGGAAATTTGACTATGCCAACATTATGAAATTAAAGGACTTTATTAACAGATTAGATAGACTTTATTATGGGTGGGCTCGCCATGCTTCGGCACTGCTGTGTCGGCTCGACCGGGGTGATACCACGGCCTCATAGAAAACCGACGTGAAACAACGCTTGCATTGTGTGAGTGAGGTTCTTGGAGGCCCAATTACTCCTCTCCCAAATCTTCCCAATCCCCGATTCCCCAACAACCCTTAAATTCCTAACCCCCAAAAGGCCGGAAACACACTTGTCACACCTCTGGTGTTTCGGGTATTCATGGGCGGCGGCGATTGCTTACCATCAGGTGATACGTCTGCTCATTTACCGGTTTATACCATAAAACAAAGTCATTAATTAACCAATCCCCAACTTTGGATAAAGTATTATATCTCTCTACTTCTTTAATTGTTTTTGTCTGGACTTTAAAAGAGACTATGACCTCCGAGTTTGTTTCGGCATTTCTTCTCAGAGTAGTCCGATAGGAAATGCCGGCCTCATCTAGTTATTTAAGAGATTTACGTGTAAAAGAGTTACATTGTAACCTATTTGCAAAATAAATATCATTTATCATTTATAACTCTTAAATTCCTTACCCCCAAAAACCGGCAACGCACTTGTAACGCCTCTAGGTTTCAAATGTCCATGAATGGCGGCGATTGCTTACCATCAGATTATCCATCTGCTCGTTTACCGGCTTATACCTATCGCCATACAATTAGAATATTCGTAGAGCTCCTATCGCATGTGACATAGGAATATTCCTAGTGCAGGCATATTAATTTTGTAAGATCTTGTCGCTTAGTTAAGATTATTTTGTACTTGTATTGGCCATTGTTAGTATGAATAAAGATTTTATTATTTTTATACCATAAAAAACCATTTATCCACTAATCCCCAACATTGGAAAAAGTATTGTATACAAGTATCTCAACTTCAATACTCACGCGTGCAACTCTGCCGCCCCCCACTGCTGTCACTACCAGCACTGTAAGTGGCCCCAGCAGTGGGTATATACCCAGCGCTAACTGACTGAGCCTGTGGAGTCTCCTCTTCGATGAGGAAGTCATCAACTAGACTGGTCTCCAAGATCTGCTGTTCCGACTCCTGGAGCGGTTTCACTGGAAGAAATTGTAGGATTATTAGTTAGATATAGAATTAAATATGTGAAACATTTGGACTCTCAGAAGTGCCTTTCTGGCCGCTTACTTTTAAACCAAGCTCAGGGTGCCTTTCCACCAATTTAAGTGACCGATGCTGACCCCTGGGTCAGGAAGTCAGGAGGACACACACGGGAGGTCACACGGAGACGGTTTGAGTATTATTAATCAACACGCTTGCACAATGCAGGTTAGCAATTTCAAACTTATCCCCGGTTTTCTCAAGATGTTCTCCTTTACCACTAGGCAGTGGTGTCTAAATAATCTTAGAAAGTACATATATAACTCGGAAAAAGTCACATTGGTACTTGTCGTTGGTAGGTTTAGATCACGCACCCTCATGCATGAGAAGCGGGCGTCTTAAGCTCTCCGGGCCACCGGGACTTATCACGGTCAACTCAGTAAAATAGTGATAATTAGTGCCGGCGTTAGGGGGGGGGGGCGTGATGGGCCGATGGCCCAGGGCGACAAATTCTGGAGGGCGCTGATGAGATCCGCAAAAAACTAACACTTGATATTGTTTCCCTCAAGTGGGCGCCGCAATATTTTCGCCCAGTGTATCAGTGGCCCTTACTGGTGGTAATAGACAAAATACTCACATTTTTCAGTACTGCGAGGACTCTTAACCCTTGAAGGTCCAGCGTGAGGGCTAGCTCTGCGCTTAGGGCTCCTAGGACTGTACCTAGAGCGCGGCGACGTCACGGAATTCACGTTAGGATTCACATTCTCTATGTCCTGGCGATTTTTTGTTGATTTTTGAGCCTGTAAAGACAAATTATATGTATTAGTATGTTTTATTATAACTTTCGTGAGACATACTAAATGAATTGGTATACATGCGACACTAATTCAACGAAAAACTAAGTTTCGTTCGAAATTTCGCAGATTTATTTTATTATTTTTTTTAACGTTGTCCCACACTAAAATTGTCTCCTGTGTCGTGAGTGCGTTTACAAACATACAAGTTCACATACACAGGACACCCAGACCCGAAACAACAATTTGTGGATCACACAAAGAGTTGCTCCGTGCGGGAATCGAACCCGCAACACGTTGCACGGCAGCCAGTTGCCTAGCCACCGCACCAACCGAACAATCATATAGTATGTTTTATTATAACTTTCGTGAGACATACTAAATTAATTGTTATACACGCGACGCGGCGATTGTGGCTTGCGACGTTTCGTTTATCTCGTGAAGTTTTGAATTAAATAATTATTTTCTAGTCTAGGAGCCGAGTAGCGGGTCAAACCGCATGGGAGAAGCTAGTTTTCTTGAACGCAAATTTCTGACTACTAATCACTAGTCTACCACCAAAGATGTGCTATGCTACGAAGATGTACTAGCTAAGCTATGAAACTATGTGACCGTTTCCATTGATACTAAGCTATGTAACTGTGCGAGGAAGATGTGCAGCTCGAGTATGCGATGTATCGATAGTAGGGAAACCATCCATAGCACGCACCTTTCCATATAAAAACATAGCTTAGCTGAGTTCGTTTCCACCAGTGTTAAGCTATAATATATGTACCAATGAATATGATTGGTGGAAACCAAAAGCATCCACAGCAACGTAGCATAGCACATCTCTGGTGGAAAAGCAAGCAAGTCTAAAGATGAAAGAATGAATAAAAGAGATAAAATAGGTTTTACTCACAAGTCCTGACGAACTAGGTCCACATGAGGCTTCCTCATCAGACTCTAGAAGGCTGACTCCCATTTCTTGCAACACCTGTAATAAAATAAATTTATTAATTTTTATTCACAATTCGGATAGCAATTACCAATTTTCATCAAACTACACAGTTTCAACTATATGTATAGATCTAACAATTTCGAAAATAAATGGCTGTGACATACGGACGGACGGACAGACAGACATGACGAATCTATAAGGGTTCCGTTTTTTGCCATTTGGCTACGGAACCCTAAAAATAAACATTTAGGTTTGTTACAATTTAACTAGGAAACTATTAGACGGAGCTGAATGTGTGGACGGATTATATTCTGGAATAAAACATGTGGTAATTTGTATCTAAGGAAAGCGGACGAAACCACTATTAGAAGTCTTATCAATATTATCCTTTGAATAGTTAGAAGAAGGTTTTTAAAACAATGTAACACCCACTTTTTACCAGTTATGCTATAAATATTATCAAAGAATAAAATACCACAAACTGCCATACTCAGAGTCATTAATTAATGATTACTTAAACTATTCCTTAGTAACGATCTTGTTCTGTAAACAATAGCTTAGTACTGGGTTAAGTAACCATTAAATGACTATGATAATGATGGTGATATTACAAATGTGAAAGTTTGTTTGCCAATCTTGCTGAAATTAGTGAACGGATTTGATGAATTTTGGTACAGACAGGATATGAGCTGACTTGGGAGATATAATACTTATCCCACGAGAATAAGGGTGAAGCTGATGGCAAAAGCTAATATGATTATTAAAATACCACAAGACATTAGTTCTCGATTGCTTAGTAAAGAATCTACAATTTTATTACTTAGTTCTTAAAAACTAGATTTGCTTTATGTATGATTGTTAAAATACCATGAGATCTCAAACAGTTCCCTAAACTAAACCATAATAGGTCCTTACATAATTATAATTTTGTTTAAGTACCTTTAGCTATGTATTCTAATTTATTACTCAATATTGAAAAACTAAAGTTACCTTTTTGTGTGATTTCATTATTAAAAATACCACAAGACTATAGTTTCCTATTCTTTAGAATACAATGTTATTTCACTACTTAGATCTTAAAGATTAGATTTGCATTATGTAAGTATGATTATAAAAATAGCACAAGATCTGCTTTTAGTATGATTTTTAAAATACCACAAGATCTCAAACAATGTACCGTAAAACAGGGTAAATAGATACAGGAATGGGGCGAATATATGTTGGCAAAATGTCCTTACATCTATTCATCCCGTTTTACTGTTACTAATTTACTAACTACTAATTTACAAATACAAATGTACTAATTTAGTACTCAATTCTGAAATACTACATTTGATTTATGTATGTTTGTAAAAATACCACAAGACATTCTTTAGTGTAAAATCTACAATTTAAATACGCAAGTTCTACTCAACAACTACATTTGCTCAATCTGTGATTATTAAAATACCACAAGACATTAGACCGCTATTCTTAAGCTACAATTTTATTACTTAGTTCTTAAAGACTAGATTTACTTTAAATATGATTATTAAAATACCACAAGACATTAGTTCTCATTCTTTGGCATAGAATATACCATTTGATAACTCAATTCTGAAACAGTTCCCTAAACATACCAAGTTACTAATTAACTATAAGCATATAATATGCTTAATTCTTAAAAACTACATGCACTTCAAGTATGATTTGATTATTCAGATACCATTAGACATTAGTTTCTATTCTAAGGCATAGAATCTACAATTTTATGACTTAGTTCTTACAGACTAAAGACTGCTTTAAGTAGGCATCATTTTTAAAATACCACAACACATAAACGGAAAATTCACACGTGTAGGTAACAGGTACATAGATCGATGATCGATAATTAGTACTTCGTGATTAAAATTCGTTTTATAATGATTATAATCAAAGTCAGCATAGTAACCAGGTTAGTAGAAAACATGAGTAAGGTTTTCAAGAAACAGTGTCAAGACTGTACTCGTAAAAATTATGAGAAGATATCGCGAACGTATCAAAAAAACTCAGGTCAACGAACCTGCGGCATAGACCGTAAAATTTCGTATTTTAACGCATATTTACGCTATATTTCAATAAAACACGAATGGAGACACGATATAGGCCTAAATTAGAGATAACTTAGCCAGTTATTGATTAGAAAATACCTAGATTTGTCGTAGATAACCCCATCTCATAGAAAATTTACGAAAAAGGTTTTAACCCGGGTTTTTGACAAAAAAACTACGATCACGGGTGTTTAGAGAGCGTTAGGGGCATTTTGGGACGCTATTGTGACAATGGCATGTGGTATTTACGGGAAATAATAGAAATCCTAACCAAAAAAAATACCACAAAAAAGCGGGAATCGGGCAATAGCTTACCTCTTGATCGGTTGACCGCTCAAGTAAACTCCAACTTCTACGATTCGCATTCTCCGTACAAAACCGTTTCCTGCAAAATAACACTTATTTAAAACACAAATAACACGAAAAACATTAAAATAAACGAAATTACAACCCCATCATTTGGCGCCTTTTGACTTTCCCGCGGCACAATCAGCTGTCATCACAACTTTAAAATTGCAAAGATTTGAGGTGAAAATAAAGAAGTTACCTGGTATTTTCTATTACATCGCAGTCTTGGTGCAGAGAAGCTTCACTTTTCTTATCACTCATTGTAAAAATACACTTAACTGCACAGTACACAATAATACTAGCGGTTCTTGAACTTATGTCATCACACAAAATCGGTAGAGCAAAACGTTTCTAGTGTAGCAGGTGACAGCTGCAACGTGAATGTCAATGCATTTGGCATTGACTAGACGAAGTGAACGATTGAATGAATGATTGAATGAATGAAGTTAACGGTAAATAATGTTGCCAAGATAAGAAAAGGTAAAAGAAAAGAAAAAGGTAAAAAGAAGGAAAAAGTTGGGTAGATATTCTTATTGTTTTTAAAAAATATTTTAAAATATAACTTTAATATTTTATCGTAGTTCTAGCATAGAGCAACGCGGACCTCGTACGAGGCCCGCGTTGCTCTATGAGTTCTAGTAACATTTATTATGTTCGTTTTATAGAAGATCTTATATTTTTGGAATTTTCGGTAGAAGTTTCAAATTGACAATACCTGGTTAGTTTATTTTATTGATATCGTTGTTTTATTGTACATTTTTTATTTAATTTATATATCTTTATTTATTTATTGTATGGTAAGCGTATTCAAACATAATTAAATGAAATCAATAAATTCTTAATTTTTGATTAAACGTGATGGATGCATGGAAAAGAAAATAGTCAATATTTTGTCTCAAAAATTCAATTATTTACAAACATGAATAGTTTTGAAATAAAATTACAATACATAAGAAACTAGTGAAAGTGAGTGTCCTTGAAAGTTTTCTCTATATTTCTTAACTGGCAACATTATTTTTTGTTTACAAATCGTACCCAATCAAAAATGGTATAGTTTACGTTCTTGTTTACGATTGGCTAAATTAAATGGCTAAATAGCCAATCAGAATAGATTGCGATTAGCACGCCTTCTGTCACAGCGGAACAAAATCAAAACAGTCAACACAAAAAGAAAACAAAGGCTGTCGTGGGAGGTTGTTCTCTTTGTGAAAACTTGAAAAACTCGATAATTTTCCTTCGAAAGTGCGTTATTTCGTCCTAGTTACAGTTTAATCGTGTTGTGAATTTGTTTAGCGTGAATATGACGACTCGAAAAATGAACACCATCGAAGATCTGAGCGGTGAGTACATTTTGCAGACATAAATAAATAAAGGAACTTGTGTCAACAAAACTTGTTTGGTGCGTGACGAAACACTATTTACGTGTTTCTAATCGCTTTATTCACCACCAAAGGCTGCAAAACAACGTAAATTTCCTCTTAAAACTTCAATAAACGTATTATTAAAAAGTAAGACGCAGAATACGAAGATTCCTTGTTCAATGTTTACGTTTTAAACGTTTCAAAATAACCAACATGGCGGTCGCGAGTTCAACTCTCGAGGTCAATAAATTAATTTGCGTCATAATAGAATAATGCGTACATGTTATGTACTGTGATTAACCAATATTATAAACAGCCACGTCATATACATCGGAAGATATAATATAATAACAACATCTTTATTTAGTTGGATAATATTTCAAAATAAAAAAAAAATATACCCGCTTGTATTTTCTGCTCGCCTAGTACACATATTGACTGCACATAGATTTATTTATTTTTATTGATTAGGTTGTTTATTTATATTTATGCTTATCACTTTGTGTCGTAGGCAGAGATAATGCGTATCCACCTAATAAATAAAAGAAATAAGGTAATTTTATTTTCTCATTAAAATAAAATGAAATGGTGTGGAAACAATGAAATTCTTTTTTCATTCTAATAAGTTTCAAGGATTGGCCGCAGAAAACTCTGAACAGAGAGGAGTGGAAGGAGGGTAGGGAGGCCTTTTCCCTGCAGTGGGATGATCACGGCTAAAAATAAATAAATAATAGGTTTAGGAGAAAGTATGTTGCATATATTTATTTATATGCGTCAGCTTATGTATGTATGTAAGTTTAACCACTCAAACGTTCACGTGCGACACCTGTCAACACCTTGTACGCCCACGCGCTCGATCTGTGTTGAACCGCGTCGAGCGCCCCATGCCGTTACCGATTCAAAGTGTATTTTCTAGCAAACTATTGCAGCTATAGCAAAGTAAAAAATACCAGTATAAAGCTGAATTATTAAGGAATCAAAATATATACTAATTAAAGTACAGAAATCAATCACAAATGCATAAAAAAATGTTGAACTTAACAGAACGGGCTAAATATTTGTTTGTTTTTTTGAACAAGTTTTGACTAAACGTTATTTAATTATTTATTTTCGTTGTTTTATTTTGAAAGAATGAATCTTAAGGATTATTTTAATATACAACACTAATACAGTAGGATGATAAATAAATGAATACTTCAATTTTAAACGCAAACACTTCACAAAACTTGACACACAGTTTGTAAACAATTATTTTTTATATTCTTGCTGTCACCTGGCATACTGTTTTACCGACCAATAGATGCGTTATTTAATACAGATCCATCTAGTATAACATTCGTAAAGCTCTTTGAAGCTTGTCATAGATAAAAATTCGTTGGAAGTGAACAAGTCAAATGGGCTGCTATAGTCGCCCGGGCGTTTAACGCCAAAATTTTTGGGCGACTATAGTCGCCCGGGCGTTTGAGTGGTTAAAAGATTTGAAGACAATGTATGTAGGATCGACAAGCGTCGCGTAGGACGTCTACCCACAAGGTCGATATACGACCTGTTTAAGGTCGCAGACACTAGATCCGGAGCTGCGGACTACCTAGCGGGTTTACCGGGGCTCCGGCTCGAAAAGCAGGAGTAGGAACGGGGTGGGTTTTAGTCAGTAAGAGTCTGACACTCCATCTCGCCTCGCTCAAGGCGGGAGAAGTAATAGGATGATTTTCCCCCCTCAAAAAAAAAAACCCTGTCTACTACCCTATTGACGTAAACCTAACAATTTTACGTATCTTTTTAAATGATAAAACCGGCTCATAAGAAATGAGAAATCTTGTTGTAAATGTCATGCCTATTTTGGCTCGGAGAGTCGGAGCGCAATAGATATTTGTAGGTGGTAATACTATATTTAGCTCGCATAGTTAGTTGTTATAGAATGTGATATTTTAAAGCTGGAGAATTTGTTTGTTTTAATGCGGTAATATCCCGAACTGCTGGGTCGAATTTAATATGTAATCCTTTTTGTCTTGGATAACCCATTTATCGAGGAAGGTTATGTTACTAGTTAATTATATAAATGCGAAAGTTTGTGTGTTTGTTAAGGTCGATATTAAAGAAAGAGGGGTAAATTATGGTCAAGAATAACACATAGGCTACTTTTTATCCAACGGCAACGCAGGCTGCTGCTGCTAGCAGAAGCTAGAAGGCAAACCGCGCGAAAGTAACTAGTTTATGTATAATATTAGCATAGATAAGTGTGAGAGAGCAGTGCTTCGGCACGAATGGCCGGCTCGACCGGAGTGATACCACGGCCTCACAGAAAACCGACGTGAAACAACGCTTGCGTTGTGTTTCGTTATGTGAATGAGGTTACCGGAAGCCCAATTACTCCCCTTCCCAATCCCTGATTCCCCAACAACCCTTAAATTCCTAACCCCCAAAAGGCCGGCAACGCACTTGTAACGCCTCTGGTGTTTCAAGTGTTCATAGGCGGCGGCGATTGCTTACTATCAGGTGATACGTCTGCTCGTAAAAGGCGAGTTCCATAAAAAAAAAAAAATAAGCACAGTGTACAGGCGGTCTTATCACACAAGACAAGGGATTATGACCATTTTAAAACACAAACTAATAAGGGAAAAGCCGAGAACATACAACATTAGATAATAATAATACGTAGAACGATCGACTTATCATTATACAAGTAAACATAATAATATCGTGACGGTATGAAAACAAAAATAGAATGAGTCATGAATCTCGCTTAGCGGCTTGCGAACTACGCATTTACGACAACTTAAAGCGAATTCGCAATCATTTCACATCATACGATGTTTTAAACCTGTTCGTAAATACCACGTGGTGGGTTTTGTTTTCTCATTTTCATTTGTAATTTTTTATTTATGGTATAAGCCAGTAAACGAGCAAACGTATCACCTGATGGTAAGCAATCGCCGCTGCTCATGGACACTTGAAACACCAGAGGCGTTACAAGTGCGTTGCCGGCCTAACTAATTTCAAACCCCGAAAAGGGTTAGGAATTTAAGGGTTGTTGGTGAATCAGGGATTAGGAAGGGGGATAATTGAGTTTCCGGTAACCTCACTCAAACAACGCAAGTGTTATTTACATACTTATTTATGTTGTCCTATGTGATTTTGTGGTGTACAATAAAGTATAAATAAATAAATAATGTAATGGTCCCATACAGTTCGGCTTCAGAGGAATTTCCTCCCACGGATCCTCCGATTGTGGAATAAACTCATTTTTAAAGGGGGACAATCATCCAGTGACTTCCCCGCTCTGGGCGAGGCGAGAGGGAGTGTCTGCACCACTGACAAACCTGTCTAGGTGAAGAAAACCTGGAAAACCTAATTTCTAATTATAAGTTAGAAATCGCCAACTCGCATTGAGCAAGCGTGGTGATTAATGCCCAAACCTTCTCCGTGTGAGAAGAGGCCTTTGGTCTGCAACGGACACTTATAAGCTGCTTATGACGATGATGACGAGAACGCTTCTTAAACCAAACATAATTTAATTATATCGAAAATCAGGCAAAATAACACGAAACCTCGTTGCATTTTTAAATCGACGAATCAATAAACGGATTATCGATAAAGACATACGCATGTAACAAAGATAAAGAAAATAAATAAGGAAATCCAATTATTTATCAATATCGATGTCGTTGTATACAAGTAATTGCTTACTTATTGAATGCACGATGATACCACAATAATTGGCCTCAAATTGGTCCTTATTATTGATAAGATAAGATTAAAATTACGCATCGAAACTTAATTGGTGATCTGATTTGGGTCACGTATTTAATTCAAAGGTAGACTGCGTGGCAGAACCGTATTAGGGTGCGTAGAGATGTGCTATGTAACTATGCTAGGCACGCCGGTAAACGAGCAGACTTATCACCTGATGGTAAGCAATTGCCGCCGCCCATGGACACTTGAAACAGCAGAGGCGTTACAAGTGCATTGCCGGTTTTGGGGGTTAGGCATTTAAGGGTTGTTGTTCGGGATTCGGGGATTGGGGAGATTGGAAAGGCGGGAAATTGGGCCTCCGGTAACCTCCCTCGCATAACGAAACACAACGCAAGCGATGTTTCACGTCGGTTTTCTGTGAGGCCGTGGTATCACTCCGGTCGAACCGGCCCATTCGTGCCGAAGCATAACTCTCCCACACTTGATATGTAATAGCTAAGCTGTGAAACTATGTGACCGTTTCTACTGATACTAAGCTATGTAGCTGTGCGAGGAAGATACGCAGCTCGGGTATGCGATGTAGCGATAGTTTAGTTATAAGAGATTACACATTTAAAAGAGTCTGCAAAGCAACGCTCTCTGATAAAAATACCACGTGCTGAGGACTCTTAACCGACGTGCTATGTGTTTGCATGACGAATATGAACGACCAAATGTGATAAAAACTAAGGAAATATGCAAGAATCGTAGCCGGTGACGCTCCTCATATCAACATCAACAGCCTATAAGTATCCACTGCTGACCAAAGGCCTCTTCTCACACGGAGAAGGTTTGAGCTTTAATCACCACGCTTGCTCAATGCGGGTTGGCGATTTCAAACTTATAATTAGAAATTATAAGCCCAGATTTCCTCACGATGTTTTCATTCACCGTTTGTCAGTGGTGTCTAAATAATCTTGGAAAGTACCTACATATAACTCGGAAAAAGTCACATTGGTACTTGCGGTAAGTTTCGAACCCATGCATGAGAAGCTTAAAACTAAAAAAAATACAATCCAATATCTACTTACATAAATCATTATCAACATGGTAATTACACCATAAATTGAATGACATTCCATTATACATATTAAACCAATGACTCCAATCGACTCCTACAATCGGATCACGCATGACATCACCTTCCTCCCGACTCCCATCATCCAATCAGCGTTGAAAGCAATTGTCGTACATAGACCCTATTCTAAATATAAAACTGCGGGTAGATTGAAAAATTGCTGCTATTTTCGTTTGATCATGCGTTTATTGTCAGTTTGAGACGAGACGCGGTCGGGGTAACACGTGTTGGATGGTAATTGGGAATGAGAATCGATTTTTTGTTGTATTCGAATTGAATAAATGTTTTAAGGACGCGTTCTCATAATTGACAGGTATCGAATCGCATCACTACATTGACACGACTCTCGACAATACACACATACGCACGGATAGCTGCGGAAATTATGACAAAATGAACTTGATACTTTGAAAGTTTGAATATTTTCTTACTTTCTTTTTTAATATTTTTATTTTGTTTAGTGCGTGCGTAGACTCAAATGTTTTGTGTTATCTGTTGTTCAATTCCGTTCAGTGCCGAATTTGGGCTCGGATTATTCGATTGGTGTCATTTTCATAGTTTTCGGAAAGTAAGCGTTCGAAATCAAAAATCAAATGGTGCCAACGCAAAACTAACTTTTTACATGCTTTTATTTAGTTTCATATGTAAAGGATGTATGTATGTGTGTTTGTTTGTATGTTTCTATATAACAGACCTCTTCCAACTCGATTTTTACCCATTTTAAACGGACCGATTTCGTTCAAACTTTGTAGACTTATCAAGGACCGGTGGCAAATTAATACCTCGTAGAAATTAATCAAGGGTCAGGAATCCCTGACGTGGACACTTAACAGCCCAGATGAACCTGAAGAGATATGAATATACTATCTTAAGAAAAGTTGTTCAGCGTGATGAGCACATTTTAGCGCCATACGAAAATCGAGGATGTAGAATCCCTGACATGGACTCCAGCCCAGCCGAACCTGAAGAGATTTGAATATACTTTCAAGAAAAGATATTTAGCGTGATGAGCACTTTTTCGCCATATCTTTTATACTAATTATTCTCATAACAATACTAAATTTTCCGCCTACTGTTAGTATTAATATTAAAATTATTTTGTTCGGTTCATCACAAAAACATGTTTTTAAGTTTAATCTACAATGTGATAGGGGTGGGACTTCTAACCCGTTAAGGCTGAGTACTACATCTAATTTTATCGACAAAAAAAATAATATAGGGGGTTGAACCCCTAATTGAAAATATTGAAAAATTGTGATTTTTTCGGTAAAAATAATTCACAAATGATTTTTTTCTCACCAAAACATTATCAAACATTTGAAAAAAGTAATGAATTAGTTAGCCAAGGTTATTAGCTACCGTTTGTCGTTTTTTTTTTGTTTCTACGACGCATACAACCTTTGATATCAAAAAAAGTAAAAAAAATATTAAAATTGCCATAATTTTAATGGGGAGGGGATTCGACCCCTTCGACCCCCGACTTTTGTCGATAAAATTAGATGTAGAACTCAGCCTTAACGGGTTAGAAGTCTCACCCCTATCACATTGTATATTTTATTATGGTTTTATATCAATGGTTTTCGGGGTCGCCAAGATAAAAAAAAAACAATTATGGTAACGAACGTGACAAGACCTGGGTGGAACAAACAAAGAAAATACATAAAATAAATTAAACATCAATTCTTTATTTTCACGATATTTGTTTGAATATGCGAGGAATGAGCCCGTAAATTCATATTTCTTGCCTGTCTTGGGTCAATTAATTCCGGAAGAAGACAATTTTTATAAAATCGAATGATTCACTCCGTATTCGATATTAGCGACCCCAAAAACCACAACAATGACACTCATGTCGAAAAATGACAATGCCAGAATCTCTATAGAGCTTTGTCCCACCAAAAAAATATAGTGTACAGACATGCCAAATGTAGCATTCTATTGCTGCTCTATTAGTGATAACTAAAAACATGATTAAAAGCCTTTAGATCTTGCGGTTTCTATATGAATCTAAGTACAAAATATTACATTTAGGTTAGGTTAATTGCAGTTATAATGGTAGAAATAATTAAATTACCATGCTATCATAGGGTGTTTAGCTATGAAAGGAAGGAATGTCATCACTCATCACCAATATCACCTTTAGTAATCCTACTTTAATTCATAATCATAACGAAACAACAATGTAAACAGAACAGACAGAGCGAATGTCAAATAATGACTTTTTGGACATAATGACACACGCACGCCAATGAGGTTTCGTTACATCTAATCACTAACGTTCAAACACGAAATCATAATTATAATATGCATTCATTATAATATATATTATAAAAAAAAAATTAACTAGCAGTATGTATTAAAACCAAATTCATATTAAAATTCGTACACATTACATTAATAAATCTTTTTTTTATTGAATTACTCGTTTTGTTCCTTGTGCAAGCGTACTAAGAAACGCAGAGGGTCGCGATAAATACAGGAAATAGGCCTTGGGTTTTTAAAATTCTTTTTATTTCCTAATTTTTATCCGCAAGTTTATCAGAATAATAATTAAGTAACCAAGGGTCTTATTTTCATTGCATAATTTTGATTAATTTACATTTTTTGTACATTGATGAAATTAAGTGGGGCAGGATCTGGCATGGTCATTTATATATTTATGTCGGCGCCATCTTGAACTTAGATTTTCACTTTATATTCGTTATAAGCGACCCCAAAAACCATGAAAATGACACCCATGATGGAAAGTTGGCAAATCTAGTCGGCGCCATCTTGGATTTTGATTTTGACTCCATATTCGCTATAAGCGACCCCAAAAACCATGAAAATGACACCCATGATGGAAAGTTGGCAAATCTTGTCGGCGCCATCTTGGATTTTGATTTTGACTCCATATTCGCTATAAGCGACCCCAAAAACCACGAAAATGACACCCATGATGGAAAGTTGGCAAATCTTGTCGGCGCCATCTTGGATTTTGATTTTGACTCCATATTCGCTATAAGCGACCCCAAAAACCATGAAAATGACACCCATGGTGGAAAGTTGGCAAATCTTGTCGGCGCCATCTTGGATTTTGATTTTGACTCCATATTCGCTATAAGCGACCCCAAAAACCATGAAAATGACACCCATGATGGAAAGTTGGCAAATCTTGTCGGCGCCATCTTGGATTTTGATTGAAACATTCTATATTCAGTAAAGTGTTGCTCGTACAGAATGTGTAAAAAAAACATACAAACAGCCGAACATAGTACCTCCTCCTTTTTGTGAAGTCGGTAAAAATATCAAGATTGGTTTGTGAAGTATAATATCAAATATTTTGTACTCGTACAGCGATCTTTTTCAAGGCCATTTTTTGTAACAGGCGACGCAGCGTCCACCCACGACAGCGCTCGAGCGCAGACTGAAATTTCATTTGACATTTTCTATCCAATAAATCTAAATAGTAAACAAATAAAATAACCCTTATTGCTACGCTTTAAAGTTGATGTCTGACAGCAAAATAGGAGAAAAAATTAAACGGGAACTTTTATTTATTTCCGAGACAATTTGAAATATTTTCGTAATTTTTTCCCATAGTATAATTTTTGATTATGTCTGCTTCCCCGGGATATTTTTTTGAGATTCAGAATTATGCGTGTAGTAGCAGTAAAATGTTCCTAAACTCAACCCTTTTTTGTCAATTTTGTGTGAAGAGGTAAAGAAAAATCGTGTTTGCAATAATAAAATATAACTTTTTTTCACATTACAAATCAATATTTTGGAGATAAAGAAGTGATCTATCTATTGTAATTGTTAGTTATGTTCAGTTAAGTTTCTTTTGGTCGTAATATGTACTGAAAAATAGCTTATTTACGTCAGATTTGAGAACGCGTCCTTAATGTTAGATAATTCATTTATCTAAGCATATAGGCTATTAAACATCATACTACGATCAAAAGAAGCGGAGTAAAGTCAAATTCAAAACATTTAATCTAATTAATACAAAAATTCTTAGGTTCTATTGAAACGTGAATAATAAAAAAATAAATAATAGTCTGTCAGTCTGTACCGTCAGTGAAGCTAGGTTCCATGCTTAGGCATGAATGAGCCGGCTCGACCGGAGTGATACCACGGCCTCACCGTAAACCAACGTGAAACAACGCTTGCGTTGTGTGAGTGAGGTTACCGGAGGCCCAATTCCCCCTTCCCAATCTTCCCAATCCCCGATTCCCCAACAACCCTTAAATTTCTAACCCCTAAAAGGCCGGCAACGCACTTGTAACGCTTCTGGTGTTTCAAGTGTCCAAGGGCAGCGGCGATTGCTTACCATCAGGTGATCCGCCTGCTCGTTTACCGGCTTGTTCCATAAAAAAAAACGTGCTACACGGTTAAGTGAGTACCCAGCTTTACATTACCAGTCTCGCCCTCACACTTGTGCCTACCTCTTAAGAGAACAACTCGTGACGTATCGATCCCGTCAGAGCGTGTTCCACTTGGAAACAAGCGCTCTATTGTTTTACTACCCACACGTCTCATTGTGTCCTATATATAGGTAGTTGCATTCAAATAACCAGTTTAAGAGTGCTTTTTCCACCAGAGATGTGCTATGCTACGTTGCTGTGGATGCGTTTGGCTTTCACCAATCGTATTCATTGGTACACATAGCTTAGCACTGGTGGAAACAGACTCAGCTAAGCTATGTTTTTATATGAAAAGATACGTGCTATGGATGCGTGCTATAGATGGCTTTCCTACTATGGATACATCGCATATTCGAGCTGCACATCTTCCTCGCACATAACTTAATATCATTGGAAACGGTCATATTAGTTTCACAGCCTAACCATTACATCTTCGTAACATAGCTACATAGCACATGCTGGTGGAAAAGCGCCCTTAAGGTCTACACATTAGACAGAGATCTCCAACCCGCCTGCCTGCGGAGATTATGGCAAACCCTCTTATGCAGAGGAGGCTCATAGTCCACCAAAACACACATAATACACGGCCAAAAACATCACCTAATAGATTAAAATACATACGCCTGTCTTCCATGAGGGTAGGCAGAGACAATGGAACGCCAAATCTAACACACTTCTTGCGCTTCGTAGGTTAAAATACAGGAAAAAATCGCACTTTATAAAAACTAAAACAGTTAACAATATTCGTACGCGCAAATATTTGTTTTGTTATCGGCGCTATCGACCGACCTTGCGCGAATATTACGCGCGTGGTGCGCGTGTACGCCACACGACATATGGTAGGTACTAGGTGGTATAACACGCATTAGTTTAATACGTAATCTAGTTGTAATTCTAATTGCTAATCATTTTATCAGACCACCTTGTTTGTTGTTTTAAATGTTTCTTCTTACACTGAGATTTTCTCCTGTATCGTGAGTTTTTTTTATTTGAAGGGGCAAAATCATTCAATGACTTCTCCCGTCTATGGTGAGGCCAGAGGGAGTGTCAGACTCTTACTGACTAAAAACCACCCCGTTCCTACTTCTGCTCTTCGAGCTGGAGCCCCGGTAAAACCTACTTATTTATCTTTATTTCAATCGTTCATTTTTGTTCACGAAAGTTCGCAATAAATAGAATTGTAATATGCAATCTGTGAAGTTTTAATTATTATTACTAATGGAACGCGTTCTCGTTTCGTTCTCGTTCAACGTAAAGCGAACTCGTACTAAGGGTACTGCGAATCGAACTAGAGATCCCTAAAGCCAATCGTTTGGGTTGGGCTTATTTCGGTGAGATTCAATATTTTGACTTGACTGCCCAGTTGGTGCTGTGGCTGATTAGCGCGACGTGTAGCAAGCTCGATTGCTGTACGGAGCAACTCCTTTTGTGATCCAGAAATTGTTATTTCGGGTCTGGGTGTCATGTATGTGAACTTGTATGTTTGTAAACGCACACACGACACAGGGGAAAATCCTAATGTGGGGAAAGGTTTTTCCTCTAATAAAAAAAGAGAAAATTCGTACACCTCTGCTTGTCTCATCACTTCATCAGCGATAAAATAAGCATGATGTGTTGTGTACGTACTAGGAAATCATTAAGACCTTAGTTCATTGGCTTTGATTGTTTACATTCATTTATTTGCAAATCATCATCATTTGGCATTATTCCAACTACTTCAGAAACATATTTTGGATATCGTATTAATGTTTGTTTGTTTGTTAAAACCTCCCGTGAAAACTGCACTTTTTTGCTTAAGGATTGGGATGGCCCGGTCCGGAAAACGGAACAGGTTACTGAGGCTCCGGCTCCAAAAGTAGGAGTAGGAACGGGTGGTTTTTAGTCAGTAATAGTCGTGACACTCCTTTCTTCTCGCTTCACGAAGTGACTGGATGAATAACCTGCCTCAAAAATCCTAGTGCCTACTGTTAACCAAAGACATTTTTTCACGCGGAGGTGGAAAGTTTGAGCATTAATCATCACACTTGCTCAATGCGGATTAGTGATTTAAAACTTATATCTAACTAGCAAACCCGGCGAACTCCGTTTCACAACCAATGTAAAATTTTTCCTGAATTTTCTTTGCTATAAACCTCACGGAGCCCGAGACCTTTCCGACGAATGCAAAACTGTGGAAATCGGTTCGTGCGTTCTGGAGTTATAGCGTTAGGAAGGAAAACCCGACTTATTTTTATATTATAGATTAGAAATTATAAGCCTAGGTTTCCTCACGATGTTTTCCTTCACCGTTAGTCAGTGGTGTCTAAATAATCTTACAAGCTACATAAAACTTGGAAAAGTCACATTGATACAAGACGTTGGTTGGTTTCCATCTCGACCCATCATACATGAGGAGGCTTAGAACTCCGGGCCACCACGACATTTTGAAGGGAAGAGGGGGAGTAGGGGTGTCTGAATGAATGTATGATGTCACAGCAAGCCACGTTGATCTATCTATCGGATGATGATTAAGACCACATTTATATTGCACACGTATTGCAGCATATTGTAGCGCTTTGCCAAAAACGCAGTTAATGATACGTAAACTCATTAGTAATTGGTACGTCAGTTCTAATTAAAATAAATCACACTAATATTGTAAATGTGAATGTTTTCATTAGAACTTGAGACGTGATATTTACCATGTTTATTTATGTCTATGAGTTTCCGATATTCCGGCACTGTTGCAAGCGCCATGATCACGGATGAACTGGAGTATATGCGGATGGATGTTTATGAGCAGACAAATCGGTTTACCCTCTTTCTAGTTCGTTTTTTGCTAACGACATTGTCGCTTGCATCACTTGTAACTCGATTTACTAACAACGCTTGCAACAGTGCCGAAATATCGGAAACTCACAGACATAAATAAACATGGTAAATATCCCGTCTCAAGTTCTAATGTTAGTGTTAGTGACCATGTCAGTTTAAAAACTTAGTGAATGTTTGTCCGTCTATCACGCTGAAATTATTGAACTGATTTTGTTGTTTGGCATACAGACAGGGTACGAGCTGACTTGGGTGATAGGATACTTTTTACATAAATCAACTTAGAATCATGTTCATTAACCCGTCGTATGTTGAAGCACAGATGAGTGCGAGACACAATGTGTATTCTATTATTGTCTCATATACCCGTAGACGAAAGGTTAATGGAGAAAAGCTCTTAATCATGAGTTCATATTTAGTATACATAAATGTAAAACCCGCTTTCCACCAATTATGTCATAAGTCCCATGTAACAGGGGATGAGTCTCCATAGATCCCGACACATTACCAGACAACCAACCAAATGTTTGACCTTCAATATCGCAGAACAAAATGCTTTGTCTCACCCGTATGTCGAACCCGGGGACCTCGTGTTAGCCATGATTACTTCTTATCTCCCACTGATAAAGGGAGACGTGATTTTACACACGCGGTCTGTAAAGACGTTTTGATAAGAGATCGTTCAACTATGAATAGCGTGTAACTGTCTGACAGTCCACTGCTGGACTATGAGCCTCGTCTACATAAGAGGGTTTGCCATAATCTCCGCAGGCAGGCGGGTTGGAGATCGCAGTGTAAAAGGTTTATCTGACTCTGTTTAAAGTGTAGTCCTTTAGTCTGGTTTACGATACCCACTCGAAAATCACTTGATATCTCGAATTGGCTAATTGAAATTTCCGATAATCGGTCATTTGAATTATTTGAAGGGTTTTTTTTTTTTGTTTTGAGGGGGGAAAATCATCCAATGACTTATCCAGCCTTGGGCGATGCGAGAGAGAGTATCAGACTCTTACTGACTAAAAAACCACCCTTTTCCTACTCCTGCTTTTCGAGCCGGAGCCCCGGTAAACCCGCTATGTAGTCCGCAGTGCTACTGGGCCCCATCTGTGGTGGTCTGATGGCTCTTTGAGCACGCCCGCACGCATGAAGAGCTGTAATGTTGTAGGTTGTCTAGGAATGTTACGTGTTTGGAGTGTTCAAAGAGAATAATGCACTTTTTGGCTTACCTACTGGGCCTATTTCGCTCATTTTTCGTATATCGTCAGCCAAGATGATAACAAATATATGGTTTAAACTAAGTCGTATGTGTTTTCTCCATAAATAAAATTGGTGGTTGATGTATTCTAGTAACTACAAAATCCACGAAGTTTCACCCAAACAAAGAAACTATACTGTTCAAATCTGCTCACCGACCTTCGTGAAGGGCGTATAGTATATAGGTACTAAATACATCTGTGAAGGTCGACAGAGGTCGCCACCCAGACGTCTGGACAGGTCGATGAACTTTCAGCAGCTTTCAAATCGTCTCGGTAGAGATTTTTGACTTGATAGTTTATATGTGAGGAGGTGACTGCTTAGGAGTGAGGGTCTAGCTTAAGTTAAATGGAAAAGAGCCTTTTGTAAACATACGTATACTGCTTAGGTACATGTTAACACGCCTGTCGTTTATTGGGGTAGACAGATAATAGAACGCTAATGGTATATGGAATAAGCCGGCAAACGAGCAGACGGACCACCTGATAGTAAGCACCGCCCATGGACACTTGAATCACCAGAGGCGTTACAAATGCGTTGCCGGCCTTTTGGGGGTTAGGAATTAAAGGGTTGTTAGAGAATCGGGGATTGGGAAGATTGGGAAAGGGTGTAATTGGATGTTTTCCTTCACCGTTTGTCAGTGGTGTCTAAATAATCTTAGAAAGTACATATAACTCGGAGAAAAATTCACAGCGGTGACTTTATACTCCTTTTACACGGATTTACCATTTTAGGAAAACACATTGCTTTTGTTTTGTAGTATAAAATACCTACGTCGTCACCTTTGTCTGAACAACATGTTATTATTCTTATTATCTAACTTCCCAAGGTCATCGCCTAATCTTAGATGAAACGGATCTGTTTTAGCAAAACAATATCATTATAGCGAAAACATCTGTCTTCACGTACGCACACATTCATAGGAGATGCAATCCTGTAGGGCTACTCCGGTTCTCGAATGCGAAGTTTCGTTTAATCTTCGGCCGTAGGTTTTATGGATTTACTAATAGACTTACTTGAAATAACGTTTTATTTTTAATTTCATATCAAAAACTATTTATTTATCTTCATTTCATTCGTTCATTTTTGTTCACGAATGTTCGCGTATAAATAGAATTGTAGTTTCTGCGATTTTCTGCGACGTTTTTTCGTTCGGTGAATTAGAGTAAGCCCCCTGATATCATGTGATAAACGAGATTGATTTTTATTAGGGAACTGTGAGTAAAGTGTAAGTGACTGCCTTGTTGGTCGAGTGGTCGCAAATGCGATTTTCGACAAGATAACACGTGTTCGATTCCTGGGTCGGGCAAAGACCAGCAAGGCTTTTTTCGCTTTTTCGAAAATTCTCAGGCTGGAATTTTGTTTAGTATATGGCAACAGGCTCACCAGCTATTACATGAGACTTGTAACTCAAATGGTGAAAGTGGGTGTACATGGACATTGTATAGTGGCGTTACGTGCCATTATGTACACCTCTGCCTACCCCTTCGGGGATAAAAGGCGTGTGCTTGTACACTTTACTCATTTACATACGTAAATGAGTAAAGGTCCTTAAGAATAGATGGATCTTTAACACATTGAACGCCGTGGTGGTCACCGGTGACCGACGTTAGCGGAGGATTTGTCTTCAACAGTTTTCTATTGGCAGTCAAAGACTTAAACTTGAGTAAAGTCATGACCTAAGCCAATAGACATGTGCGCAATACTATTGTTTGTTTAGGATAGATATCTGTCAGATGACAGATAAGGGAGATTATAGATGGTTTCAGTTTAGTCTTACTTTCGATAATATCACATATCATATCACTGCTAGCCAAAGCCTCTTCTCACATGGAGAAGGTTTGAATTTGATCATCGGTCGTGTTACGCCAGAACAGACAAATGTATAGAAAAACAATTGACCGTTCACACTCAACCGATGATACGTCAGTACAACCGATGATACGCTCGACTCTAAACCACTAATAAAATTCCTTCATACCAGACAAATTGAAAACGGAACTAAAAACAACAAATTTCCGTCGGGTATTTTAAAATATTTCCACAAAGGTCAACGCCCTTTGTTATTTGACTCGTAAATTTCATTTTGTTTCCTAACTTCGTCGCGTGCAGACGCGTCGAATGTTGATCGTCGCGATAAAAGTTGTCTCTAAATGAAATGTTTTCGTTGTTTCCCTTTGGTTTGTATGTAAATATTATTGTTTATCGACATGTTTACCTGTATTCGAATGCAAATAGATAAGTGCATTGTTTTCGTAGCGCATATTTAATGCGTATAATGTAAAATAGAAATTGTATTCATATTGTTTGAATAGCTAAATAGATGATATTGTTAAATTGTCCCCTCTAGGAAGGCAGTTTCAAGGTCCTTGATGCTATTTGGCGTTGTTTTCGTTCATAAATCTGAATACTAAGCGCTCTAAAATCACTTTTTCTTTCTTCTGGCGTTTTTCCAACTAGGTTTGTAGGCAATGAGTGTCACTTACGGCCAACTGCAATAATCTATACAACAACAACACACGCCTTTATCCACGAAGGGGTAGGCAGAGGTGCACATTACGGCTCGTAATGCCGCTATACAATGTACACTTACTTTTGACCATTTGTGTTATAGGTCCCATGTAATAGGGGGTGAGCCTATTGCCATATATTGAACACAATTCCTGACTCCGTGGAACCACTGAGAAATTTTCGAAAACCCGGTAATAATTTGCCCGACCCGGGAATCCAACCCGAGACCCCTTTTACCGGCATTCGCTCTTGCAACCACTCGGCTAACGAGGCAGTATAGTACAATACTAAGTATAAAAGATTTGTAATCTGCAATTAAAAATAATCGATATTTTGTTTATTTTTAATACATTTTTAGTCTTACCATAGTTTTCGTCTTTCATCCTCCCTTTTTAGCTTTTTTTTAAAATAATATTTTTATATGCTACGTAACGTGTTGTATGGAAGTCCCCCTTACGCCTGTAACGCATCGTATCGTTTTACCACACCCCTCCCCTCAAATCTCAAATTGTCTAAATTAATGTTCTATCAGTGTGTCTACTCTTAACTCTTAAACTGCGTGGCAGATCTAGATGAAACTCGCCATATAAGTAGACCATGACCTGAATTAACATATGTTGATATAAATCGCAGTAATGTGGGCGAATTATGCGGGCGTACCGTTAGTCTAGTCTAGTATGATAATTGGATGCATCAAAATAAATGTGGAGGAGCCATGCTTTGGCTCGACCGGAGTGATAACCACGGCCGAGCAAAAAACCGGCGTGAAACAACGGTTGCGTTGTATGAGTGAGCTAATCGGAGGCTATTACACCCTTTCCAATCTTCCCAAACTCCGATTCCTTAACAACCCTTAAATTCCTAACCCCTAAAGGCTGACAATGCAATTGTGTTTCGAGTGTCGATGGGCGGCGGCGATTGCTTACTATCAGGTGATATGTCTGCTCATTTGCCTACTCACCGTATAAAATATTGTCACTGGCTTAAACCATTTCAGTATCCTTAGTACGAGTTTGCGTATCATAGCATATCTCTGGTGGAAAAGCACCCTCATTATTATATTTACTGACGACACATCTTTCAGAAGCAATCAGTATCATCTGTACCGTGTTTACACCACGTTCACTCATGTGGGGAGTAACATATTGATTTAATTATCATAATTACTCGTACAATCAGATTTGAACCATTAACTTTCTGATATCGCGTGAATACCAGCGGAATGGGAAGATCTCGCATTCTTGTTATTTACCAAGCTTCTTTTTTCTTAAGGAAAATCATTCAATGACTTCTCACATCTTGGGCGAGACGAGAGGGAGTGTAAGACTCTTACTGACTAAAAACCACCCCGTTCCTACTCCTGGCTTTTGAGCCGAAGCCAGGAGTTTCGTTAGGAGTTCGTAAGGAGGTTCGTTCCCTCACGCACCCCGCCTCCTTCTTAGCTAGCATGACTGCTCCGTAGACACTTTGTTTTTATTATAACTTTCGTGAGACATACAAAATTAATTATTATGTTATCGGCTTACTCACGTAACTGTTTGACGAGGAAATCGACTAGTTTCAAGCCATGCTACAGGCTCATATTCATGAACAGAATTTCGCGACAGACATTTAAGTATGTTAGCCGAAAAACATAATAACTAACCAATTGTTTGACCCAAGCAGCGAATTAATTTTAAAATCACGTGATTGTGTTGTATATAATCAAAGCGGTCACATGTCGACTCTACTTACAATAATAATAAATAGAAAGTAAATAAAGGAAGTATATAACTGAGTATATTGTTTGAAAGTCGTGAAACGCGTGCTGTGATTATAATGGTAAATAAACCATTGTTTTATATACCGTATACAGTATGGAGATCACTCATATGACTTAAATTAAACTACAAGTAGTACTCGTCCACAGAAGCAACATCAGAACAACTGAATATTTCTACGAAAACCAAAAATTAATCAAGTATTAAATTCTGTATGAACAGCTCCATGTACTTTGACCACAGAAGAGCTGTAATGTTGTAGGTTGTCTAGGAATGTTACGGACATGCGGCGCGGCTGTTATAATGCCATATTTGTAAAGAGTGTTCAAATTAGCTCAAAGAGAAAAATGTTTTTTGGCTTACCTACTGGGAGTATATTTTACTAACGAAAAATAAACCCAAGACGAGGTTACCAGAGGCCCAATTCCCAATCGTCCCAATCCCCGATTCCCCAACAACCCTTACATTCCTAATCCCCAAAAGGCCGGCAACGCGCTTGTAACGCCTCTGGTATTTCAAGTGTCCATGGGCGGCGGCGATTGCTTACCATCAGGTGATACGTCTGCTCGTTTACCGACTTGTTCCATAAAAAAAAAAACACAAAATATATATATTTGATTCCTAAACCTAAATAACATAACACATACTAAAAATAAACATGAAAATTACACCTCTTACCCACCTCAAGAGCGTAGTAAGCAGACCTTGATCTCTTGTCTCTTAGTGCTTGCATTCAGTCCATTGTTTCAACGACAATTGACCTGTTTCAACGTTAATTGTATGCTAAAGGACGCGTTATTGCGCGTTAATTTGTTTATTATTATACATATATATGTGTAGTACTTACCTGTCTGTACGATATTTATTTGGGTCGCAAGCGATTGTCAAACAAAATAACTTAAGTCTTTGACTGTCAATAGAAAACTGTTGAAGGCAAATCCTCCGCTAACGTCGGTCACCGGTGACCCCTGTGGCGTTTAAAGTGTTAAAATCGACGTGGCTTTCTGGACTATTTTCGAAAAAAATCTCAGCAGTAGCACGGTGTCTGGAATCATGCACGGTATATAGCAAAAGGCTCATCCCCTATTACATGGGACTTATAACACAAATGGTGAAAAGTGGGTGTACGTTGTACAGTGGCATTATGTGCCGTAATGTACACCTACTCCTTCGGGGATATTTCTTTGAGGGGGAAACTCATCATATGACTTCTCCCGCCTTGGGTGAGGCGAGAGGGAGTGTCAGACTCTTACTGACTAAAAACCACTCCGTTCCTTCTCCTGCTTTGAGCCGGAGACCCGGTAACCTTTTACGTTGTCTGCAACGTAAAAGGCATAAAGGCCTGACGATAGGATTATAGAAGGGACAGGGTGGTTTTTAGTCAGTAAGAGCCTGACACTCCCTCTCGCCTCGCCCAAGACGAGAGAAGTCATTAGAGGACGGACTTTCCACCATAAAAATAGGCCTACAGCATTGTTTACATTCCGTAATACTGTTACCATGGTGGATATAGCACACGTATTAACTTGTATCTCCTCAAATAACATAATATCTACAAAATCTACTAATCCGTAGCCACGATAGTTGCTAGGGGACTGGACAGACGAGCTGCTAAGTTACTGAATAACTGCATACAGCTGTAACTACTGCGTGTAACCAATAGGGATGATGACGGGGTATGAAAATTAAAAATCTATTTAGTCCGTCAGTTAGGTAATGTAAAAATATTAGACACGTATTTTTTTTTTTTGTAACAATACTTAGATAAAACGAATCAAAGTTTAAGAGTGGGAGCAAATACGTCATTTCTACGTAAAAAATGTACCTAGAAGTGACGTCACGCGATATTTCAAATCGATATATCTTCGAAAGTATTTGTTTCCGGAAGAAAATAAAAAAGTACGTGTCTAATATTTAAAAATAATCTACAAGATGGACATTGAAACAAAAATTAGTCATCTAGGAGAATAGGGTATTCTCAATATTAGCATGATTTTTGGAGTTACGCCCCATATAAGTGAACAGATTCGGTCCTACTGCATGATTCAACTGACGAAAAGTAGTCATTACATTGCATATCATCTTTATCAGTCCAAAAAAGTCAGATAGAAGCAACTAAATCGCTCACGACACCAGCAGAAATGTTGCCCGTCTAATTCTAACCTAAACACCAAGGACATAAGGTATCATATGGGATTTTTGGCGTACCCCGTTGATAACATAACCCCTATTTGTATAGGCCTATATACTGATAATGCGGATTAGGTACATAGTAATCTGTATATAGGAAGGTTTTACGAAAATGCTCTTTGTTTTATGCTGATTAAGATCGGTTTTAGTTTGATAGGAGATGTTATAGTATTGTTGATAAACTGAGTTACTGTTATGAGACTTATGGTGGCGATAGAATAGAGTACGTTTGTTACCATCGTTGTTCTTCTTGTGGGTATTGTTCGGGCCTTTTCAATACTGTGGTATCGATTCTAGAAGTTAAGTATGAGGGCGCTTTTCTACCAGAGATGTGCTATGTAGGTATGCTATGAAGATGTAACAGCTAATGTGAAACTATGTGACCGTTTCCACTATTACTAAGCTATGTAGCTGTGCGAGGAAGATCCACAGCTCGAGTATGCAATGTATCGATAGTAGGGAAGCCATCTATAGCACACATCCTTTCAAACTCAACCCAGTTTCCCAAGACACCGCCGAACTTCTTGACTCCGGGCTAATAAGGGTAATTTTTCACCTTTTTTGCCCGATGCGGGAAACGAAACCACGACATTTTGCACAGCAGCAGCAGTCCTAACCATTGGTCCAACCGTGCAGCTACTGACTTCTGTAGATCCTGGTGCACAGGAGTTACAAGTTTTGGGAGGTTATGGCAAAATTTGTCCTAATAAAATAATATAATACTGACCATGTCAGTTTAAAAACTTGTACCAATAAAAAAAAGTTTCAAATAAAACAATAACTGGCAAAAAAATGGGTGTCATTTAACACCACTGCTTAGCTAAAAACTTGACACATCGCGAATTCATTGTATAATCCTATTATGTAACCTAAGCTTGGTAAACAGATACTCTAGTCAGTGGTAGCGTCGTTTACTTATCGAGTTACATTTCCGGAATACGAACCACCACGGGTTGAGAACGGTACGGTGATAGACGGACAAAAACTGTCAAGGACATGTAAATAGTAATTGCTTGAGTGGGTTAATGCGTTGTATAACAGCACCTTTTTGTTTAGAGAAGGGATTGGATGGCAAATTTGCGATTTAATACAGTAAAATATGGTTTGTTTGCTGCTAAGTACGTCTGCGCTGTTTTACAGGCTCTGCTCAGGGGGCCTACTCTAATTCAACGAAAAACGAAGTTTCGTCCGAAACTTTGCAGATTGCATACTACAATTCTATTTATTGCGAACTTTTGTGAACAAAAATGAACGAATGAAATGAAGATAAATAAATAAGTTTTGATATGAAATTAAAAATAAAACGTTATTTCAAGTAATTCTATTAGTAAATCAATAAAACCTACGGCCGAAGATTAAACGAAACTTCGCATTCGAGAACCGGAGTAGGCCTCCTGATCCAATTGAGCATAGCGTGATGTTTTTTAGCTCCAAAGTCGAAGTCAAAGCATTTATTTCAATCAATCCTAAATTAGGCACTTTTTAAACATCAAATTTCTAAAATCAAAAATCTATACGTTGTAACATCTTACAAGAAGATTACCAGACACTTATACAACTACATTTCAAAACTACAAATCCGAATCAATATTTTGGGTTAAAGAATGTCGTCCATTGAACAATCATTGAACTACCGAGAAGAACGAGTCAAAACAAGTAGGCATCACATCACAACATGCGTCTACGTTGTACGTGTAAACAGTAAACACGATACACCGGTCTCCCCCCTTCAAGGTTTGAAAACAAATGATATGCGCCTGCTCACGCTCGCCCGGTATTCATGTTTACTAACAGCACGGACTGCTACCGCGTTGTTTCTCTTGCTACTCGGCTCCTAAGATGAAGTTTTATATCCTAAATTTCGTGCCTTAAGGCAGTTGTCCCACCAACGGCGAGTGAACGACTAACTATCGGCTATTTTCTCGCTCAAGAAACGTACAATAGATATACTTTCCGTGTAAACAAAAGAGATGCATATACAAATAGTTGATCGCTGACTGTTCACACTGCCGGCGAGTGCTCGCTTCACTAGTTTGTTTTGTTTTGTTTCGTTTCACTAGTTCTAGCTCTACTCGTTACTCGTTCATCGTTGCCGGTGGGACAACTGCCTTAGGCTTCGGCCATTCTGTCTCTGGCGGCGAGGCGAGAGGGTGTGTCAGACTCTTACTGAAATAAAAACCTGCTTTTCGAGCCGGAGCCCCGGTAAACCCGCTAGTAGTACGCAGCTCCGGAGACATTCTGTCTCCAAATGTCGCCGAGGGAAGTGGAAACTGTAATTTTTTTTCTTCTCATTGCGGGATCCAAGACAATTATTCATGTCTCTGGGACGGGCTGGACTGCAGTGTTCCGATGTTTTTATGGTTGTATCTACTGTAGATCCTGGTTTTACAGGAGGTCCAGCAGTACGGGAGGTTGTGGCGGGCTTGTCCCATAAAAAAGCCTAAATATAGTCTTTCTCGATAAATTTACTCTATCGAACGCGGAAAATAATATTTTTATTCGAATCTATAGCTATAGTTTCTGTGATTATAAAGTTCAACAAAACGAACTCTTCAGTGTTATAATATGCTCAAATATATTCATTCGCTTTGCATCATTGGCATCACACTTGTGGAATTTAGGAAACTTCTTTCGGATAGGTTGTGATCCTGTACAAATAAATATCGGGACAAAAAATGGGCAATGTTACTACCTGAAAAGTTAACTTGCCAATGAGGTTAGAAGCTTTGGCTGAGGGTCAGTTTTTTTAACATATTCATAGCAAAAAAACTTAAAGTCAAATCTTCACGCATCTTTTTTTTGAGCCTACTCGCCACTACCTCTCGAACCGCTACAATTTTAAGGATCTACAGTAGATGCAACCATGAAAACACCGGAACATTGAAGTCCAACGTCCCAGGGACATGAATGTCTGACTTGGATTCCGTAATGAAATATCAGAAGATATTATTAGAGGAGAAGAAAGAAAACGAAAACGATAGCTTCCGTTTCCCTCGGTGAATTTAACAGGACATAGAATGACTTAATACTAAAAGACACAAAAGAGACTACACAACGAACTGAGAGTTAATCTATTTCTTTACATATCTTGTCATACTTTAAACACATACCAATTAAGAATACTCTACTCCTTAGCAGGCCCTAGGATATCTCCTAGAGGGACCCCACCGATATTACAAGTATTATCCCTTATGTAATGGACTTTCAACATTATAAACTAACGATAAAGTTCAAAATGTATTTAACACAGTCGAGCTTGGTGTATTATATTGCCTTATAAGTTTTTAAACTGACACTAAATACGCAAACTAAACTGACAATAAAACGCTTGCAACAGTGCCGATATATTGGAAACTCATAGACATTGATAAACATGGTAAATATCCCGTCTTAAGTTCTAATGTTATGTTGCCTTGTTGGTTGTTTGTAAGTACGTTTGTATGTATGTATGTATGAGTCACGAAGTTATCTTGGAAACCGGTTGGCGTCCTTGAAATACCGTTGTCGTTTTAAAGGGCTTTTAGAGAAAGTTAATTTTGTTGTTGTTTAGTGTAGTAGAGGTTTACTGTTGCATTTAGAGTTTTGGAAGTAGATGCGTGATTGTTTAGAGATATTATTAATAGAGGGAATTGTGGAATTATGGTCTAAAGTTTGTTTTTTGAGGCACAGCTTCTTTAGGACGCTTTTCCACCAAAGATGTGGTTCACTATGTTGGGGTGGATGTGTTTGGCTTCCACCAATCATATTCATTGGTACACATAGCTTAGCATTAGTTGAAACAGACTCTGCTAAGCTATGTTTTTTTGTGGAAAGTGGGGTGCTATTGATGTGTGCTATGGTTGGCTTCCCTATCGATACTTCGCATACTCGAGCTGCGTATCTTCCTTGTGCAGCTACTTTGCACATCTTCATAGCACATCTTATGCGTAGGATTTAACGGGATCCCGGGGCTCTTCTCAAAAAAAAAGCTCAATAAGGATTGTTCGGGAAATGCCAGAAGTAAGAAAAACGTATTACCTATATATTATAAAGATTAAAAATAACATCTTGTTATGAAGATTCACTTTTATCGTAGCTTTGTTTACAAATTGCATGCGCGTGCATTCTCCGTCGTGTCGTGTTGTGCATGCGGACCGGTTGCCGTCCTTGAGAGTGCATTAACGGTGCATACTGCATAGGTTGCATTCGGTAGCATACTGTATAGTCATTGATTGTATAGATATACCATAACTAGCTGATCTGGCAACCTTCGTACGACCTCAAACATTTTTATCTCACTTTTCAAACGTTGCCTTTTTTTGAAGGGGCAAAATCATCCAATGACTTCTTCCGCCTTAGGCGAGGCGAGAGGGAGTGGCAGAGTTTTACTGACTAAAAACCACCCAGTTTCCTACTCCTGTTTGTCGAGCCGGAGCTGCGGTACCCGCTAGGTAGTCCGCAGCTCAGGATCAGGACCATAACTAGCTGGCCCGGCAAACTTCTTACCGCCTCAAACATTTTTTTCCTGAATAATACTATGCTGAAAATCTGCATCAAAATTCGTTCAACCAAACATACATACATTATTACTATTTGTTACATACAAACGGGTTGAACTGAGAACCTCATTTTTGAAGTCAAAGTTGAATAATTTATTCCAATTAAACCATAATATAGGAACTTTTGAAATGTCAACAAATAAAGAAATGAATAATAGTCTGTCAGTCTGTCCGTCAGTGATGCTAGATGCTCGTTCCAAAGTGCAGCTTCGAATGGAGAAGAACGAGCAAGAAACTCCATTCACATTGAGTGGCGCGACTTTCTATTCTAAATATAATTTCACTATAAACATTGATCCGAGTATCTGACGTCAATCTCCGTAATACGTAGCACTACACGTGGGTATGAAATCGTCTGATACGTTACCTACTACGTCAGCGAGGGTCAGCAGGAGTGTCATTGCGTCAGTTTACTCTAGTTATAGTACTAATGTCGTGTGCTAATCTAGATTCCTTACTGTTATTGACAATTTCTGTCAACTGCAAAGCAAATACAGCAAATTTTTTATTTTACTTTTAATTTTTAGCCATGGTCGTTCCACTGCAAGGCAAAGGCCTCCCTACCCTCCTTCCACTCGTCTCTGTGCAGAGCTTTCTGCGGCCAATTCTTAGGTGTCAAATTCATCCCGCCATCTCCTTAGCATAAGATTTTTTTTTAAGAATTTTTAGCCAATTAAAAAAACTGAGGTTTTCAGTTTGACCTTTATGTACGTTTGTATTCGATTATCTCTATTCCGACGCGGTTTTCAGCATAGTATTTTTCTTACTTCAGAGGTTTTAGGGATATTACTTGACTTGGATAAAAATGGATGCAGCAAAGAAAAAATACAAGGTGTTTTTTTTTTAAGTTATGTAATTAATCTAAAAAAAGCAACGTCACACTTTTTATCCCCGAAGGGGTAGGCAAAGGTGCACATTACGGGCCGCGTAAATGTCATCCCACCCAAAACATAAATGTGAAAGGCTGCCAAGTTCGATAATATTGGAATGCTTCGCCTATAAAAGAAGTGAGATCTAAATAAGTACCAAGTTCCATACACAGACCTCAGTTAAAAATGATATAACAAGTTGGCAAGTTTTCACACACTTTGTTATAAACCTACTAAACGCAATGAGTCAAGTATATAATTTTCTATTAAAACTTGCCAAGTTATATCATTTTTAAATGAGGTCTGTGTATGGAACTTGGTACTTATTTAGATCTCACTTCTTTTATAGGCGAAGCATTCCAATATTATCGAACTTGGCAGCCTTTCACATTTATGTTTTGGGTGGGATTTCATTTATTTTTGTAAGGTTTATTAAATTTTCTTTTTTTTTCTTATTTTAATTTACTTTCACTAAATACAAACCTTCGTAAAGAATTTTAGGTCGGTACGACCATTGGAAGATATAGATATTTTTTTTGTTTTAGTTCCTTAGGGGTATGAATTTACACCTTCATTATTTTTAAAACCGACTCACACTTGGCCATTTTCAGATTTTTTCCTTTACCTTGACCCAAAGACCTACCTCCATGCCAAATTTCAAGTCAATACGACCATTGGAAGTGGTCTAGGTTTTTGATGAGTGAGTGAGTGAGTGAGTGAGTCAGTCAGTCAGTGAGTGTATAGTAAAAATAGCGATTTTCTGACGTCAATATCTCAAGACCTACAATAGGTACATTAATGAAATTTTGTATTTTAGATAAGTAAGTAGATCTCGACAGATACTAGAAATTTCATATGCGTAGATAAAATAGATTGTGAGTTATAGGTGGGTCGAACTTTGTCCGAAATGGTTCGTGTAATATAACCCACGGCCGGTGTGTCGGTTTTTTTGCTCGAACTTGGCGGACACACTGCCGTGTGTCTAGATTATTTGTTATACAATTACTTGCTGTTAGCTGTCTAGTTAGACCAACACAAATGGGGCCAAGATTTTCAACTCGGCAAAGCAAACCCTCTATTTATAAGAGCTGTTAAGTCGTATCATCGTTGACAAATAAAAGGAAGCATTTCATTACCCATATAACAAGTGAGCAAGCGCACGTTAGATTTACACGGTGACAGACTGACAGATGAATTGAATGGAGGTCAGACTTGCGAATCTGGGTGGCCAGATTTAGCCAGGCTCTTGACCTCACACGAGGATGGAGTCACGTAGGCAGATTCTTGAATCTGGCGCTGTTGACATGAAACAGACTTTTTATGGAAACGAGCAGACGTATCACCTGGGGCTATACAACCTACATAGCTCCGTTCCTCTCGCACTGCTCAGTGATCGACCATTCTGACACAATTGTAATAGCAGACTAAAGCCCCTGATGGTAAGCAATCGCCACCGTCCATAGACACTTGAAATATCAGAGGCGTTACTATTGCGTTGCTGGTCTTTCGGGGTTTAGGAATTTAAGGGCCGATGGGGAAACGGGAATTGAGAAGATTGGGAAGGGGAAAAACTCCGGTAACATCACTCACACAACGTAAGCGTTGTTTCTTCGTCGGTTTTCGGTGAGGCCGTGGTATCACTCCATTCATTCCGAAGCATGGCTCTCCCACACTTATCCCACCCACTACCATGAAGCCCTTTGCTTCAAACTTCCAAGCTAAGGAGTGGAATTCTTTGCCGAAGTGTTTCCTGATGGGTATAACCTGGGTGTCTTCAAGGCCCGAGTGCATAGGTTGCTTTTGGGCAGACGTGTTTCATCGTAGGCCGCATCATTTCTTACCACTGGTCAAGGTAGTGGATAGTAGCCAATTAAATAAAAAAAGGTATTCTTTAAAAAAAGGGCGGCTCCAATCGCTCCCTTTATAAAAAAGAATGTACTGCGTTATTGTATCACCTGCCTACCACCTGCATACTAGTGTAATTCTACTAAATGCGAAAGTTGTGGGTTTGTTTATTTCTCCTTTACGTCAAAACGGCTGAAGGGATCAAGATGCAATTTAGAACAGAGCTAGAATATGGTCTGGAATAACACGAAAATTTATCGAGCTGCGCATCTTCCTCGCATTTTGCGGCGTCGCATCTTCATCGCACAGCTACATAGCTTAGTATCAGTGTAAACGGTCACATAGTTTCACACCTTAGCATCGCATCTTCGTATCATACCTACTTTACACATCTTCTGATGTGCAAAAATGCACCCTGTCTTTCCCTTTCGCCTCACCGCACCCAGGACTGGAGGAGTAACTCGATAATTTTCACTCCATAAAAAACAAAATTGAATAAGAATATCCCAAAACCCAATACCACATCCCATCCTGGAAATCAAATACCTCTTGCTCAATCAAGCGACATAGTTTAGGTACAACAGAAAAAACAAACTGACTGCTTCGTCGGTCGAGTGGTCGCAAGTGCGACTGCCGGATAATTTCTCAGTAGTAGCACGGAGCTGGAATTGTGCCCAATATGTGGCAAAAGGCTCACCCCATATTACATGGGACTTAAAAATCAAATGGTGAAAAGTTTATCGCCAACACTTAACTTCGGCTCTTATAATAGAGTCGAAGGCGCATCTGGCTGGTAGGAAGTTGGGCATCCTATGGAGGGTGAGACGGTACCAAACGCAGGTTCGGTCCTGTATGGAGTACTAATACTCAAAGTAACTAAACTAAAAAACAAATAAAAAGTGTGTGTACATTGTATAGCAGCATTACGTGCCGTAATGTGCACCTCTGTCTACCCCGTCGGGGATAAAAGGTGTGACGTTAAATGATAAAATGATTAATGATATTTATTTTGCAAATAGGTTACAATGTAACTCTTATACACGTCAATCTCTTAAATAGCTAGATGAGGCCGGCATTTCCTATCGGACTACTTTGAGAAGAAATTCCGAAACAAACTCAGAGGTCAGACAAAATCAATTACCTAAATATTCAAGTGTGGGAGAGCCATGCTTCGGCACGAATGGGTCGGCTCGACCGGAGTGATGCCACGGCCTTACAGAAAACCGACGTTAAACAACGCTTGCGTTGTGTTTCGTTGTGTGAGTGAGGTTACCGGTGGCCCAATTACCCCTTCCGAATCTTCCCAATCCCCAATGAAGACCCTTAAATTCCTAACTCCCAAAAAGCCGGCAACGCACTTGTAACGCCGCTGATGTTTCAAGTGTCCATGGGCGGCGGCGATTGCTTACCATCAGGTAATACGTCTGCTCGATTACCGGCGTGTTTCATAAAAAAAAAAGATGTCGAAGAATCGGTTGACGTGTCGTGAGAAAGATGAAGTATTCACAAACATTTCTACGGAGATCCGGTCAATGTGTCTACTGCCAATATATCACGTAGGCACACGAACTTCGCAGTAAAGCAATCGGGTCACAAGTAATTGTCCAGTTCAGATCACCTGATGGTACGCGAGATGTGTCTCACGTATGTCTGGCTACATGATAGAGAGTTTTACATTTTAATTATTATGTTATCGGCTTACTCACGTAACTGTTTGATGAGGAACTCGACTAGTTTTAGGGTGGGGTCGTATTTCTCAGGGTCAGAGTGAATATGTACTTTCTAAGTCTGTGTGCTCCATCCTCGGCCACATCTTCGCTTTGCCGTTCTGGCAGTAAGCGGGTTGGTGGGCAAAGGCAGACTTATCACCGCTAAAACTGATCCGGAGCTGCGGACTACCTAACGGGTTTACCAGGGCTCCGGTTCGAAAAGCAGGAGTAGGAACGGGGTGGTTTTTAGTCAGTAAGAGTCTGACACTCCCTCTCGCCTCGCCCAGGGCGAGAAAAGTCATTGGATGATTTTCCCCCTCAAAAAAAAAAAAAAATCACCGCAAAAAAAAAAATAGGCTCATAGTCCAGCAGTAGAATGTCACAACTGATTGATGACATTTCCTAAAACCTTTTGAACCTTTCAAAAGGAATTGCTTTTTCATATCAGTTACCTACTTCCAGAGATTAGTTTGTTCAAACACACACTTCACTTTATTGTTTTAATAGTAGCAGATACAATAATATTACAAATAGATGTTTATGGCGCTATAAATTTGTCAATAAAATTATATGTTTATTGCTTCCTTTATCATTTATATGTAGAAGTAAACATATTGCAAATGGTTACGTTTAAACATTGTTGCAAGTTGTCTACACTTTGGAACAAGCAAATAGAGCAACTAGAGGACTGAACGACGGACAGATGTTATTAATATTATTATATTTGCTTTGACGTTCAAAAGTGCCGTCCTGGTCTATATGAAATAAATAATTTTGACTTTTGAAGCAAAATCTCCTGACTCCACACTCTAGAGCACTTTTCATAAACCAAGCAATTCATTAGCGCTTTGTTCTAATATGCAGTAGCAGTACAATGCATTGGATTGCATTGTCCGTCGACTTTCAGCCGTGAAAGGTATTTTCAGTCACTCTACGTCAGTCATACGTCACTGTGTTAACTGCAATAGAATTTAACCTTGAGAGGAAACCGTTTTATAAATCGACAGTTATTGAAAGTCTATTGCTGGATTATGAGCCTCCTCTACATTAGAGAGTTTGCCATAATCTTCCCAGGCAGGGTTGGAGATCGCATCGAAACAGCATAGGCGTTACAATTGCGTTGCCGGACTTTTGTATCGGGGATTGGGAAGGGGGTAATTGGGTCTCCGGTAACCTCACTCACACAACGCAAGCGTTGTTTCACGTAGGTTTTCCCTGAGGCCGTTGTATCACTCCGATCGAGATGGCTCAGCAGTGCCCAAACTTTGTGTTTTTGTTAGTTATTTTTCTATTTTCAATTACATGATTGTATTCTTATAATTCTTTTAATACTATTTAAAACAATGTTATCAATATTATGTAAGTAGATTAAGTACTTTTGCGGTGCCCAAAAAGGGCCCATAGTTGGGACATATTACTGTATTAAAATTGTAGACCACACTGTACACTATGGATGCATTAAAGTGATTTGATGATTAAGAGAATGGACAGAGAGAAGTGAGTGGCAACGCATCAGTTGAATGACCTATTTTCAATGACCTCGTACATACACATATACAGGAAAAGGGCCAGGTGCGATGTACTCTATCTTATCGACGTTTATATGAATGTGATGGAAGCTAATTCGGTGTGTAATTAATGTGATGGTAGCTAAAGAAGTTTGCTAGGATTGTAGTGGATGATATTTTTCACTTTGTGCTTGTGAAATTGACACAGGAGTATTCTTGTGGTCTGTGTCAACGACGTGAAACTACGCGTGCGTTTAGTGAGGTTACCGGAGAACCAATTACCCTCCTTCCCAATCTTCCCAATCCCCGATTCCCCGACAACCCTTAAATTCCTAAGGCCGGCAACGGCACTTGTAACGCCTCTGGTGTTTAAGTATCCATGGGCGGCGGCGATTGCTTACCATCAGGTGATCCGTCTGCTCGTTTAGCGGCTTATACAAAAAAAATTCAGGAGAAAATCTCAGTGTGGAACAACGTCCTTAATAAAAGTGTTGTTTCAGTATCATACAAAAGACGTGAGTCCATGCATGTGTGCACGTAAGTCAGCCTTCTGTAACTATCTATTGTACATACTACATGCGCCGACGCAACGCTTTGTTTACTCACCGGACCATGCGTTTGCGTTCTCAATTCGAAATCTACTTCAGTATCGCGTCGGCCGTCGAGCGGGACGCGCGTGTCGATCTTATCCAACTTATATTACGCAGTTGATATTTTATTGTAGTGATTTTGTTTTTCTGAGGTTTTTGTTTTAATTTCATTATAGTGGATTGTGTGTGTGTTTGTTTATTGTGATAACAATGGCTATGGAGCCATTGACATCAGTTCCTGTGGATGAACTTGGTAATTTTCATTTTGATTTTAAAACAAAGTCGCTTTTTCTCTCACCATGTCCCTTTGTACGCTTAAATCTTTTAAACTACGTAACGGATTTTGATTCTGTTTTTTTTAATAGATAGAGTGTTTCAAGAGGAAGGTTTATATGTATAATACATGCGTAATATATCACCATTGCACCCATGCGAAGCTATATTATGTATAATGTATATGTATGTATTAAGTTCTTTGTTTACAAATTAGTGTTATTGACTTGTGAAATTGAAAGTGATTTTTCTTGAGATTTTTTGGCAGTTTGCCAGCGGTTTCTAGATTGATTTATTTGGTATGAGTCTATGAGTGTTATTTTTTTTTTATGTATATGTATGTAGTTCTTGATACACGTGGATATGTTTAGGTGTTGATTGATTATGTTGATTTGTTGACTAATTTTGGTTTTATGCGTTTTTGGAAGTCGTATTTTGTTTTGGATTTTTCTCTATTTGACGTGGAAGTGTGCGATATAAAAGTTATTTTAAAACGTAATGGCTGTCTTGTCTAATAGATGGAAATATCGTGTAGATACTTGTTCTAACAAGTCGTATTATAAATAAATTATTTGCTTCGTTTTTGTTTGATACTCCAAATCCTCAGTAGCCTAGCAAATATGATCCGGAGCTGCGGACTACTTAGCGGGTCTACCCGGGCTCCGGCTCGACAGGCAGGAGTTGGAACGGGGTGGTTTTTAGTCAGTAAGAGCTTGATATTCCCTCCCCAAGGCGGGAGAAATCATTGGATGATTTTCCCCCACAAAAAAAAAGCATAGCAAATAGCAAACCTCAATAAACTCGTCGTCTTGTTGAAAAAAGTCATTAATTGCCAATAATCACTCAATAGGTTATTTAATATAGTGGGCTTATTTTGACTCATTACAATTTCACATACACATCACACCCAGACCCGAAACAACAATTTGTGTTCCGTGCAGATTGTATTATATAATCTCTAAAGAATTGCGTTCCCTAATAGTTAGTATCTATTAAATAATATCTCACAATTCGCCACACACGCCTCAAATGCCTTCAACATAGTAATGGCTTTGTTATTCCTATCACGTGATGCCAATTTGAATATTAATCGTTTTTTTTTTTATTTTGAGTTTACATACTACCTACCTAATGTATAAGTAAACTGGTATACCGACTTGTTAAAGACGCCATTTTTTAAAAGATATACTCGTATGAAAATGGACATTTTGTGTGTTTTTAGGATTCTTTTCCACCAGATATTTTTTTGAGTAAAGGCTTGATAAATATAGGGTGACTGGTAATTTATTTATTTAAAGTAAAATAGTATAACATTCCAGTCGTTTAACTTTTTCATATATTAAAAGAAAATCGAGAAAAAAGAATAAATTCTTTACACACAGTCTTTCAAGTTTGACGCAAATATATCACACTCTGGTAATGAAGCCTGAAGATCATTTATCAGGGTGAAGGAGATCGGCGAATATATTAATCATTATAAACAACTTTCCCAAAGAAACTTTTTTGTATACTCATTACTTTTATTTTTATCATAATAACAAAATTAAGCCCGCGCCTGCGTTATCGGAAGACTAGTAGGCAATTTGCACCCTTAGGCGCGTGTGCTAATGAAATTTTCAGTATACAAAAATCTTTTTCGGGAAAGTTGTTTGTAACCATGAGTACAATCACGTGATTAAATATCGTTCACTAATTACCAGTCACCCTATACAAAGGAAATACAAATCGTACTTTGATTACGAAGTTTCTAGTAAGATCAATTAAATTAATTACTAAACAAAGGTCATTTCACTCGGATATACAGTATGTTAACTAACAGAGGGTGTTCCTTTAAACTCGTTAATATCATTAATAGATTAAAATAAAAATATCAGCATAGAAAAATAAGCAATAAATTGCAACGTTGCCTTCCTTCAACTACGCGTGCACAGAGTGTTTCTTTTACGTATCGATTTAAAATTTTTGGTGAATATTTTTATATTAATAAAAATAAAATGAATTTTTGAACGGTAATATTTTTTTTAGCATGTATGGATACTATACTATTGCGGGTTAACAGGAACGCCCTCTGTTAGTTAACATACTGTATATTCATTATCACAGCCAGTCAGATAGACTGTCATAACTCCATAACTCTTTACTAGTCGTCACAACAATGTGTCTGATAACACTTTCGCTGATAATAATTTATGCTATTTTCGCCTGACCGTCATTTATACTCATATATAAAATTGTAGTATCTGTTTGTAATCAAACCCTTCAATCTCTCAAATCCCTACACCACAATAGACCCTCAACGCAATCAAAAATCCCGTTTGATGTAATGATTACTGTGGCGACACATGACAAGTGACAGATGACAGAAGTCACACATAGACGATCGATGAACAAATCAACGGATAACGTCATACATCCTAAATCGCACATATAAAATCCCAACGAACAACAGTTGGGCAGAAAGCTGCCAGACACGATCACCGCCGGGTCGGAGGATACTGCTTTACTTAGGGAACTTTACTCTCTGTTCTCTAAACTACTGATGATGATATCAATCTAATAATTTTCTTAAACGTCTCCTAATGAAAAACATCTACAGTTGAATCGTTTGTTTATATTTATAAATACATAGAATAAATCATACAATACGTTTGCTTTGACCAAAGTCAATGTACGAGATTACGAACCTTAAAATAGCCTGTTATCACCGTTGCCTAGCGACGAAACCGATGTGACATTAGACATGCGACGAGGAAACGACAGCTTTTGATAGTAGTAGTAATATTATTTAGCAGCCACCAACAGGTCAATTGTGTTTTTAAAACGGTTTTGTAGCTTGCCCCTGTTTGTTTGGGTCTTTAGTAATTAGTATCACACCCCCTTCCTGACGACAGATCGGTCTGATATTTGGTTTAGGGAGAGCCATGCTTTGGTACGAATGGGCCGCCTGACTGAAAACTGACGTGAAACAATGCTTCCGTTGTGTGAGTGAGGTTACTGGAGGCCCAATTACTCCCCTTTCTAATCTTTCAACCCCAACAGCTCAAGCAACAGCCATTCCTAACCCCCAAAAGGCCAGCAACGCACTTGTAACGCATCTGTAAGGCTAGTCCGGTTCTCGAATGCGAAGTTTCGTTTAATCTTCGGCCGTAGGTTTTATTGATTTACTAATAGAATTACTTAAAATAATGTTTTATTTTTAATTTCATATCAAAACCTATTTATTTATCTTCATTTCATTCGTTCATTTTTGTTCACGAAAGTTCGCAATAAATGGAATTGTAGTACGAAATCTGCGAAGTTTCGGACGAAACTTCGTTTTTCGTTGAATTAGAGTAGGCCTCCTAGTCTTTCGGATGTCCATGGGCAGCGTTTCGGGTGTCCATGGGCGGCGACAATCGCTTACCACCATCAGGTGATCCGTCTGTTCGTTTACCGGCTTATACCATAAAAAAACTATTATCCTCAACCGTCACCTAATGACGCTGTATACTATGTGTTATCAAAACTACAAACACACTAGTAACATGACAAAATATCTCGCTTATATCTGCTCGCTCCATACTCTAATAGTTGTCTGTTTCCGGCAATTGAACGCGTATACTCACATTGAATATTAACTAGCATCGAGTTTTTAGTCTCGATTCCTCTACTGTTTAAGGTATAGGAAGGTCTTTTAGTGTCGTCGTTTAATCTCATGGGTATTTGAATAAGATAATGAGGATTAATTATTATGTTATCGGCTTACTCACGTAACTGTTTGACGAGGAACTCGACTAGTTTAGACAGTAGTAGCGACAGTTGCCGCGTCGTGTGTCTAGTGTTTCGAGGGCGGCGCCGATTGCTTACCAATTATTATCAGCTGATCCGTCTAGGTCTGCTCGTTTACCGGTCTATCGCCCAAAAAAAGAGCTACAATGTGAGGGATTGTCTAGCGGGTTTACCAGCTCGAAAAACGGGGTGGTTTTTAGTCAGTAAAAGTCTGACACTCTCTCTTGCCAAAGAAGTAATTGGATGATTTTCCGCTAATAATATAAATAACCGAAACTTTCTGCTCCGCACAGCAAAACTGTGGAATGATCTGTCGTCGGCGGTTTTTCCGAACCTTCAAACCTTCAAGAAAATAGCATACTCCTTTTTAAAAGGCCGATAACGCACCTGTGACTCCTCTGGTGTTGCGAGTGTCCATATCGTATTCTATAAAAAAACACTGAAAATTATTTTTATGCACTTACGAAGTAAATATAAAGATAGTACCTATATGAAAACTTTTTCCTGAAACAAAGTAATATTCGTAATATACACCGCTTCAGTGACTCACTTCATACCCTCACCGAAATACGCCACCGTCTTTGTTTGTCCAAGTTCAACGCACTGCATTAGCGTGTGTATGTGAAATGGTCTAATGTACTGCTTTTTGCAGTGGTTTTCAGAAGATAATGGCTATTGTTCAGATTATATTTGGATGTTAGATCATTGGTTTAGGTGTTTTTCTTGTGTAGTTAGTACAAAGAGGAGATGTTATAATGTTATTTTGTATTGTGACGCAAAATCTCGGCCCTGATTGGACAATGATACATACATATCGCCACGCCTTTAATCCCCGGAGGGGTAGGCAGAGGTGCACATTATTGCACGTAATGCCATTGTGTACACCCACTTTTCTGAATTTATATTGTGAGTCCCATGTAATAGGTGGTGAGCTTATTGCCATATACCGGGCACATTTCCAGACTCCGTGCTACCATTGAGAAATTTTCGAAGAACCGAAAAAAGCCCAGTAATATTTCGCCCGACCCGGGAAAAGAACCCGACAATGAACAATTGGACAATGATATTATAAGTAAAATGGTATAGATAGGTTATGGTGTTGCGATCAGGTGACCTGTCAGCACTTTGACCCCCTTTACCACGAAAAAAATAATAATATTAGGCGCTCAGAAAGTGGCACATTAAAATGTGGACAATAGACAACGTGTTTGCAGATGGAACATAGAGAGGGAGACGTGGTTTGTAACGTCTCGCGCTCCCCGTAAAGTGTCACGCGTTATGTTAAAGAAACGTTTATTAAGAACATTTATAGTATATGATGAACATTAAAAACAGATATGGATACTGCCCTATTAAGGTACGCGTCCACGGGTATCGCATCGCACGCATCGTACGCATTCCGTAGGTATGGCGTCATCAGTACGCATCGCATGTAGACATTGCTGATGATGCGGTCCGTACGATGCGGATCAGTGGACGCAGTTGTATGAGTTTCTATACAAGACAGACTAAAACCGTTGCGTGGGATGCGGGCCTGTGGACGCGTACCTTAAATAAAGCGAAAATATTAAGCCGTTCACATATTTTTACCTACCTACGTAGTATCCAGATAAATTCATATCATTTACAGATAAAAATTCTAAACAAATACTTTGACTTTAATTTTCAACTTTCTCTATACATATATAGCAAATACTTTCTTCGCCCTATCTTTGTACACTTGTGCTACATATAAACAGATGTTCTTGATAAGAGAGTGTTATCATGATAAGTAGCAGACTGATATTGCGGGGCGTTGACCTGTCAATGTCACGGGTAATTGAATGTCTGGTGTTCCAAACGGATTGAAGAAAGGGGACAGTTTTAAATTATGTCTTTTATGGACGGTGTGATGATGACAATTAAAAAAAATCCAGAGCTGCGGACTACCTAGCGGGTTTACCGGGGCTCCGGCTCGAAAAGCAGAAGAAGGAAAGGGGTAGTTTTTAGTCAGTAAAGAGTCTGACACTCCCTCTCGCCTCGCCCAAGGTGAGAAAAGTCATTAGATGATCCCCTTCCCCCCCTTAAAGAAAGGGATTTGGAGATTAGGGATGGGAGCAGATTGGGTTTCCACTGGATTTCACTTGCCGCGAGACTTAGATATAACTAAATATCTCGTATATATTTGAGTGCAATCCTACCTCAACTAGCTACTATTATTATATCTATGAATATTTTGATCGCACACACAATCTGTTATGACGGCTACTCTATAATTATCTGTAGCGTGTCCGTCGCATCCGTTGTGTGGCACAAACAATAGACGACTGTCATTTTTTTTTGTTTTTTTATTATATCCTGTTGTTACATAACAAGTTCATTTCAACACGCCTTGAATTGTATCATCAAGAATCATAAGCAGTCCACTGCTGGACTATGAGATTCCTCTACATAAAAGGATTTGTCATAATCTCCGCAGGCAGGCGGGTTGGAGATCGCAGTGTAAAAGGGTCTGGTTCATCAGAGAGCGCTGCTGTTTTCTGTCAATGCATAGTGCCTTAGTCGGGTATACGACGCCCGCAGATTTAGTATTATGGTGATAAAATGTATTCCATTCCGTCGTCATCATCACTAAACGGCAATAACAGTTCTATTACTTCATGTAAAACAGAGTTACAATTATAACTATCTTCATACATATATATGAAGATTTTCCAACAGTGATGTAGCTATGCTACGAAGATGTAATAGCTAAGCTGTGAAACAATGTGACTGTTTCCACTGATACTAAGCTATGTAGCTGTGCGAGGATGCGCAGCTCGAGTATGCGATGTATTGATAGTAGGGAAGCCATCCTAGCACGCATCTTTACGTATAAAAAGCATAGTTTAACTGAGTCCGTTTCCACTAGTGTTAAGCTATGTGTACCAATGAATGAAATTAGTGGAAGCCAAACGCATCCACAGCAACGTGGCATAGCACATCCCTGGTGGAAAACCGTACCTTTACACTGATTGACCAAATGAATCACCGTTGTAAGGTCAATATTGAGCCTTATGTCATTGGATTACGAGTTTACGAGATAAGGCAATTTCTCCTTTGACATATAACCTTTAGATAATTGGTAGACTTTGATACATCTATGATATGATGGAAGGCGTGACGCGCTCGTGCGTCGGTCGGGTTAATATGTAATAACAAATAACTTAATATTACGCGTTTAATGTAAAAAAAATCACACTTTAGGTACGCATCCACTGATCCGCATCGTACGGACCGCATCATCAGCAATGCCTACATGCGATGCGTACTAGTGACGTCATACGGAATGCGTACGATGCGGGCCTGTGGACGCTTACCTTTAGCGTGGCTGAGTACCTTCTAGTTCTATTATTAGGTTGGTAGGTTTGGAAGAATTTTTTTCGCGCAGCCTACTGGGTGGGCTGCTGAAACTGTGTTTTTTTTTTTTGCACTATGGCAATCTGTCCGAAAACAATAAGCCATTTGTTTGGTTGGAGATACATATCCTGGTTATTTAAATTGTTTTCTTCGAGGGCCAATCAATTGCTGGACTATCCAGCAAACCCTCTTTTTGGCTCAGTTTACAAATCTTTAAGCGAGTCTGGGAGTGCCTTGTCTCTTTTTATTTTGAGTTAATACTAGCATAGCGAACTCCATTTACTGCCAATGATTTTCCCTATTTTCCTGTTTTTCTTTGCTATAAACCCCACGGGGTCCGATACCTCTCCAACGAATGCAAAACCGTGGAAATCGGTTCGTGCGTTCTGGAGTTATAGCGTCAGGAAAAAAACCCGACTTATTTTCATATTATAAATAGTATGTCTCAAGATTGTTAATTTTCCTCCACTATAACTCCACTTCTCATCTATTCCAGAATCATGGGTGGAACTCAACAACGGCGGTGGCCTGGCCGCCGTGGAGAACGAGTACATCAGACTGCTGCGGGAGGCGCAGAGGGAGAGCCGGGACTCCTCCGTGAGGCACTCTAGGGCCTCCAGCGTAAAAGGCAGGTGAGATATCGGGGGCGGAAGGTAGATGATACTCTTAAAGAGGTACTAGGAATATGGTGATCCGGAGCTGCGGACTACCTAACGGATTTACCGGGGCTCCGGCTCGAAATGCAGAAGGAACGGGGTGGCTTTTAGTCAGTAAGAGTCTGACACTCCCTTTCGCCTCGCCCAAGGTGGAAGAAGTCATTGGATGATTTTCCCTCCACCAAAAAAGGCATATGGTGAGGATACTGGAGCCTCTATCCCCTCATCAAAATGATGGCATCATTATCTTATTAGCCCTAAGACCTGAGACGTCCACTGCTCAATATAGGCCTTCCCCAACTTGCACGGTTCTCTTACATTATCCTTTATTTCATTGTCTGGACTTTAAAAGAGACTATGACCTCTGAGTTTGTTTCGGCATTTCTTCTCAGAGTAGTCCGATAGGAAATGCCTCATCTAGTTATTTCAAAGATTGACGTGTAAAAGTGTCTTCTAACCAACTTGCAGAAATAAAGTATCATTTATCATTTAATGACTTCCACGTAGGCTGGTTGGAAACGACCTGTCACAACAATCCCTAATTCCCCAACAACCCTTAAATTCGTAACCCCCAACGCACGCGGCCGGCAACGCACTTGTAACGCCTGTGGTGTTTCGAATGTCCATGGGCGGTGGCGATTGCTTACCATCAGGTGATCCGTCTGCTCGTTTACCGGCTTATACCATAAAATAATAATGAAAAAACTTTTGCACTCATTTCCACGTGAGGTATTCGGAGAAAAATATAACACACGTCAGTTTTATTAGTGTTTAAAATGCCACATGCATTAAATAAAGTAGTTCTAGTTAGCCCCTTATCGATTCTAGTAACTGCAAAGTTAATTACAATAGTTGCAACGAAGCCCCGAAATGAGGACGTTCAGAGGGTCTAGTACTAGTTTGTTTTACGTAGAACGAAAACGAAACGAGAGTGCGTTCGGCACTCTGATTGGTTGGTTTATTCGAGCCTGCCATTCAGTACACTTAGTACGAGTTTGCTTTACGTAGATATAAAACGAAACGGGTGTGCATTCGGCGCTCTGATTGGTCGGCTCGTATAAACCACCAATCAGAGCACAAAACGTAGCGCCGAATGAATTTTAAACGTAAAGCAAAGTTATACTAAGGCTATACTGATTGGCCCAATGAAGCAACGAATCAGAAGCAGTGACTGACGTTCGTGCTGCACCGTTCCGTGTGCTGACGACATACAGAATGGAATACATTTGTTACCACCCCTTTTTTTAAGGTGGGAAATTCATTAGTTGAGAGGAAGGGTCAGGCTCTTACTAACTAAAAACCACCCCGTTCTTACTTCTGTTTTTCGAGCCGGAGCCCCGGTAACCTGCTAGGTAGTCCGCAGCTTTATAACCTGGGTGTCTTCAAGGCCCGAGTGAATAGGTTGCTTATGGGCAGACGTGCTCCATCGTAGGCCGCATCATCACTTACCATCAGGTGAGATAGCGGCCAAACGTCGACCCATCAAAAGTAAAAAAAAATGAACCTCCATCGATACTCTTTTAAAAAAATATTTTACAATCTCTAACTCGACAAGCGTGGAGATTATACAAAGTTAATTACTATTAACTGTCGTGTGCAGAGAAGCCCTGTAATGAGGACGTGTGCTTGGCAAACAGCTGACGCACGCACCGACATTGCAAGCCATGCATTTTGCATAGATTACTTTTATAATGTGCTGTGGTATCAGAAAGTGTTTTTTTTTTTCTGTGATAAGACGGAGGTATGTCCTGTACCTTTGTGTACAACTGCTGCAAAGCGTGATGTAATGCGCCTAGCTTCACAGGCAGTCCAATTATATTTTGATTTTGGCTACCCTACTATCGATTCATTGCACACTCGATCTGCGCATCTTCCTCGCACAACTACGTAGTTTGGTATCAGTGGATACGGCCACATTCATTTCACAGCTAAGCTATTTCATCTTTGTAGCATAGCTTTTTTTAAGGAGTAATAATATCATTCAGTGACTTCTCCCGTCTTGGGCGAGGCGAGAGGGAGTGTCAGACTCTTACTGACTAAAAACCACCCTGTTCCTACACCTGCTTTTCGAGCTGGAGCCCCGGTAAACACGTAAATGTGTATTAACTCGAACTCGTTTGTTTACCGACAAACCGTGGCTATTTATAAACTTGTATCGTAATCTAGGAACCTGAATAACCGGTGTGTGTGTGTGCTGTGGAAAACTGTGTTAGTGATTCTGTTTACTGCCTGTCTAGGTTTTATACAACATTTTTAGGGTGCTTTCCACCAGAGATGTACTATGTAACGGCTCGAAAGGCAGGAGTAAGAACGGGGTGGTTTAAAGTTAGTAAGAGTCTGACACTCCCTCTCGTCTCGAGAGAAGTCATTGGATGATTTTACCTCCTTAAAATGCACGAATGAATGTAGTCCTTAGGTTGCTTACCATCAGGTGACCTGTCAATTCCCGCCCCATCACATACAAATAAAATCTTAACTCACAAATGTCTCTTGAGTGTTAAGTTTCATACAATCGTATATATGTATGTGTAAAAAGCACGCTAACCCCCTACAAAGCCTGTCTGGCGCCTGCTAACCGCAAGTAACATGATATGTGTAGCATATACTTAGTGATGTGTGAATCATACTGAAAAAGGTACAAAAGGAAGGCATATTGCGTTTAAAATTATTTGCAGTCCATTGCTGTGGACTATGAGCCTCTTTTACATAAGAGTTAGCCATAATCTCCGCAGGCCGGCGGATTGGAGATCACAGTGTAAAAGGGTCATGCTTCGGCATGAATGGGCGGGCTTGACGGGAGTGATAGCACAGCCTCATAGTACAACGACGTGAAACAACGCTTGCGTTGTGTTTTGTTGTGTGAGTGAGGTTACCGGAGGCCCAATTACGCTCCTTCCCAATTCCTGATTCCCTACAACACACTACCCCGGCAACACACCTGTAACGCCTCTGGTGTCCATGAACGGTGGCAATTGCAAGCACCTAGCTTCACTGACAGACAGACTGACGGACAATTCAAATTGACGTTTCAAAAGTGCCTAATTTAGGATTCATTTAAATAAATGCTTTAACTTTGCTTACAATCAGGTGATCCGTCTGCTCGTTTACCGGCTTATACCACAAAAAATAGGTTCATGTTTATCATACAGCGTTGCTGCCCTGTCTCTGTCAAATGTGTAGTCCCTTAGTTTTTACGATACTCGCGTATAAATAGGGGTGGTGAGTGATAATTAATGTCTTATACGCTGCCGTCAAGGTCCCCCTAAACTACCCTTATTCAATACAATTTTAACTTTATAACGAAAGCGAAAAAGTTGGAAATCGTCTGTATTATGTATCATTTGTGACATCTGCCCCAATTCCCGATGAGAATCGATTGGTTTAATAGGTTGGGAGTGACAGCACTTCCATCCCCATCATATAGATGGTTGGCAGGCCACAACTGTGCGCTTCTCGCGAAACTTTCTGCCTCGCACAGCAAAACTGTGGAATGAGCTATCGTCGGCGGTATTTCTGAACATGCTCTTTTCTTGAAGGCCGTATGCCTTCAAAAAAAGAGCGTTCTCGTTTTTAAAAGGCCAGTAACGCACCTGTGTCTCCTCTGGTGTGGCGGGCGGCGCTGATCGCTTACCATCAGGTGACTCGTCTGCTCATTTTTTTTTATGAAACACGTCGGTAGACGAGCAGACGTATCACCTGATGGTAAACAATCGCCGCCGCCCATGGACACTTGAAACACCAGAGGCGTTACAAGTGCGTTGCTGGCATTTTTGGGGGTTGGGAATTTAAGGGTTGTTGTTCGGGAATTCGGGATTGGGAAGATTGGATTAATATTTGCCATCTATTCCATAAAAAAAAAACAAAAGATCAGATATAATGTCGGACATCTGCCCCAATTCCCAATGAGAATCGATTGGTTAATAGGTTGGTAATCGTAGTAACAATGACATATGATTGCATTCTACCGATTATATGTGTAATTGGACGTTTCCCTTTCATTGATGGACAATCGGGCACCATATTTTGCCGTGAACGGTATCCAGAATAGTTCCTTTCGGTTTCTCTGGGATCAAATATTAACCTGGTGTGAACCTCTTGAAAACATACAATTTCGAACAAAAACACTTTTTTTAAGGGCGAAAAATCACCCTATGACTTCTTTCTATTTGGGTGAGGCCATGAGTGTCAGACTTTCACTGACTAAAAATCACCCCGTTCCTACTCCTGCTTTTCGAGTTGGAGCCCTGGTAAACCTGCTAGGTAGTCCGCAGCTCTGGGTCGGGCATCAGCCCTACTGGGTTCCATATGGGGTGGTTTGATGGCTCTTTGAAGCGCGCACGGGTGTGATTCTGGTCACTCACACGCGTTTTTAAACAAGTAAGAGTCTGACACTCGCTCTCACCTCGTCCAAAGTGAGAGAAGCTACTGAATGATTTTCCACTCTAAAAAAAATGATCATCATTGCTTACCATCAGGTGAAATAGTAGACAAACGCAGACACATTAACAATCTTAATTACAAAAAAAAAAATATAAGTTTTTTTTTTATTTCGCAACAATAAAGTATACAATTAATTATGATTACTCGTTAGATACTTTATTTTTAATTAATTACAGTGTTGATGAACGTGCGAAGGAGTTGTCGGTAATTTTGCGAAATATCCCGTGTAATTCTTTTGTTTTTCTTCTTTATTTTTGTTAAGTACATATATGATTGGAGCTCAAGGCTGAAACACTAGGGTCTGATTGTATCTAGACTCGTTTTTAACTTGTTTTATTGTGGTGTTGTTTATAAAGTAGATTATTAATAATAACGTTGTTTTATGAGCTTGAAGATGTAAACAGAATATTATTCTAACGCCTTTTTAAACTAAGCGTCCACAGGTCCACATCGAACGCATTCCGTATGACGTCATCAGTACGCATCGCACGTAGGCATTGCCGATGATGCGGTCCGTACGATGCGGATCAGTGGACGCAGTTGTATGAGTTTCTATACGAGACAAACTAAAATCCGTTGCGTGCGATGCGTATAACCGTCCACAATTATGTCGCGATTGGTTGAATCGATTTTCATACGATTAAATGAATGATCTTATTGTTCTTTTGGCGTATTTCCATAAACTACGTTTAACAAAAACTGACTGATACTTACTTTTTTAAATCGGTTAGTATACTAAAGTGTGGGTGAGCCACGGCCTCACCGAAAACCGATGTGACACAACACTTACGTTGTTTGTCGTTGTGTGAGTGAGGTTACCAGAGTCTCAATAAACGCCCCTCCCAATCTCTGATTCCCCAACAACTCTAAAATTCCTAACTCCCAAAAGACCAGACCACTTGTAACGCCTCTGGTGTTTCCGTGTTCCGTAGACACTAGCGTTTTTACTTTTGAGCTTCAATATCGAATTAGTATATTACAGAATCGCCCTTCTGTAAAAACAAAGGTAATAAATATTTTGGCCTCATTATTAAAATCCTCTTTCTCTTTAATTGCAGCCCCAAATCACCGCCCAACAGTCCAAACCTGGAGCCTTCTACCGAAGACGAAATGAAAGGAGTATACATCAACCATTGGAGAGTGAGTATTACTGAGTATTTCTTTCAAAGTCAATTCATTTATTCCACTTATCGTCGGGGATAGTGCAAAACCGCGAATCTACCATAGGTAAAGGCCGCGTATCTGCATTTGATCTAATTTTACAGGGGCAGGTTAAAACTCTTTAATATCGTTATTTTAAGGGAATATGGCCTCATTTTTACATAGATATTTAAAAAAAATATGTTTTCTTTGTATTTATACCATAGAGTCACGTCAACAAAAAGGGTGCCAAAAAGAATCTTACGTGAAATGAACGCGAAATTAAAAATTGGCTACATTTGTCAGATACGCGGAATTATCCAATGCTAGTTACGCGGATTTGCACTATCCCCGACGTTATGTCAGCACATAAAGAAATAAATAATAGTCAATCTGTCCGTCAGTGAATATAGGTACTCGTTCCAAAGTGTAAGCTTGGAATGGAAAAGAACGAGGTATTTATAACTAGTTTCTGCCAGCAGCATTGTCCGCGTTCCCGTGTAAAGTTGTCTGTGTTTCTCTAGACCATAGTCTACCTCTGTTCCAAATTTCTACCCGATCTCTTCAGCTGCGTACTACCTAGCGGGTTTACTGGGACTCTGGCTCGAAAATCAGGAGTAGGAAAGGGGTAGTTTTTTGCCAGTAAGAGTCTGACACTCCCTCTCGTTTCGCCCAAGGCGGGAGAAGTCATTAAATGATTTTTCCAAAAAGGGGTTAGTGAAGGTGCCACGTCATGCTAAGTGACTTTTAATTAGTGACAGCATAGGGGTGAGTGAAAACGGCCATTAAGGAATTTTAATTAGTTAGGACATTTGCTTACAGTCAAGTGATAAGGATGGTCGTTAGCCGGCTTATCCAATGAAAAAAAAAGTTTTGTCTCTTCATAAGAATGGAATTTTAACTACTGGACTCGTATTAAGAAATATTTTAAGTCTTATCGCTGATATGTGCATAAGGGTGCTTTTCAATCGCTTCTTTGGTGTTTCTTTTTCAATTCGTGTTTCCCAAAAAAGCAACCATTCACAGTTCAAAATAATTTTTGTAATAACTATTGTGAGACATATTAAATTTACTAAAAATAACGGTTTACTCACGTAAATTAATGGAGAAAAACTCTACTAGCTGCAAGTCACAAGGGACTCTTCTTCATGAGCAGCAGGGTATGTCGTAGTCTGTTCTACTAGTGAAGAGTCCCCTTGTATTGAGTACTAGCTACTTTCGCGCGGTTTCACCCGCTCTGCTTGGCTCTTATTGGTCATAGCGTGATGTTTTATAGCCTATAGCCTTCCTCGATAAATGCACTATTCAACACAAAAAGAATTATTCAAATCGGACCAGCAGTTCCGGAGATTAGCGCGTTCAAACAAACAAACTCTTCAGCTTTATAATATTAGTATAGATTAAGCTCCAGGTGTGCTGCTGGTGGTCTTGACTCAAAATAAAACTGCTTGGATTCGATATTATTTAGGACTGTATTAAACTGTGAGGTACAATATTTAGATGACTGACATATGTGCGTGCGCGCAAGGTGTCGATGAGCGAGTGATAGGTGGAGGGGACGTCTGATTTGTTGTATGGCCCGATGTGACCTCAGGAACAACTTGCGACTCGAAACTAGTATAGCTTTTCTGAGTATGTTCAAAAGTACCTCTATATCCTTGTTTATATGTGACATTTATGTTTCCAGGAAGACTCCAACGACTGGGTTTGGGAGTGGAGCAGTAGGCCAGACCAGCTTCCACCCAAGTGAGTAGCAGTTCCATATCCTTAGCTTATTCCAGCCTCATAAACCGTTAGAGGCTCTTACACTCGCCTTTAGGCTTAAGTCATTCTGTCTCCTGCATTAAATTCACCGAGGGAAGCGGAAACTATCGTTTTCTTTTTCTTCTCCTCTAATAACATCTTCTGATTTATTTCGTTGCGGGATCCAAGACAGTCATTCATGTCCCTGAGACGCGCCGGACTTCAATGTTCCGGTGTTTGCATGGTTGTATCTACTGTAGATCCTGGTGCACAGGAGTTGCAGCGGTGTGGGAAGTTGTGGCGGGCTTGTCCTCAAAAAAGGCTCTTACACTCATTAGAAGATTGAAAAAAATGTGATGATGTAGGATTTTCTTCTGTGTCGTGTGTGCGTTTACAAACATACAAGTTTACATACACATGACGCCTAGGGCCTAGACCCGAAACAACAATTTGTGCGTCACACAAAGATACATACAGTAAGCGGGTTGGTGGCCAAACGCAGACTTATGATTTATCAACGCTAAAAAAACGTTGCTTCGTGCGGGAATCGAATCCGCTACACGTTGCACGTCAGCCTTTTGCCCAGCCACCACGCCAACCGTGCAGTCATAATAACTCACTCTGCGCGTATAATTAAGTCTTTGACTGCCAATAGAAAACTGTTGAAGGCAAATCCTCCGCTAACGTCGGTCACCGGTGACCACCACGGCGTTCAATGTGTTAACAAATCTAGGGACTGGCGGTTTAAGCACCCGACGACGAGTGCGCGCGGTCCACCGTCAGCCACCTCCTCCATCGAGGTGCTAGATCAGCAACCCACGCAACAGGTATGTGGAAACTTCGCTTCTTGAATCTTTCTGGTAGAAGATGTATAGAAATAAGTTAGATTATAGAAATAATATGGAAGTATTACTGGGCTTTTTTCGGTTTTTCGAAAATTTCTCAGTAGTAGCACGGAGTCTAGAAATGTGCTCGGTATATGGCAATAGGCTCACCACCTATTACATGGGACTTACAACATAAATTGTGAAAAGTGGGTGTACATTGTACAGTGACATTACGTGCCATAATTTGCTCTGCCTACCCCTTCGAAGATAAAAGACGTGACGATATGTATGTAAATAAGGTGGACAGACGGGCGGATGAGAAGACTATTTAATGGAGGTGTCCGTAAAAAAAACAATTGGGTTTTCTGTTTCCTACAATTAATCAGTTATAGGTCTGGAAAGATATACAATTTATGGCAATAGGCTCAATTATACCCTAAACACCAGAGGAGTTAAAAATGCGTTGCCGTTGTTCTTGAGGAGTTATGTACACTTCTATAAATATTTTTTTATTCGTCGTCACGTCTTTTATCCCCGAAGGTTTAGGTAGACATTATTGGATTTGTATCATTGTACAGCGGTACAATGTATACCCACTTTTCACCATTTGTGTTATAAGTCCCATGTAATAGTGGGTGAGACTATTGCCGTATACTGGGCACAAATACAAACTCCGTTCTACTACTGAGAAATTTTCTAAATACCAAAATATGCCCGGTAATACTTCGGCAGACATGATGACATATTGTCTGGACTTTAGAAGAGACTATGACCTCTGAGTTTGTTTCGGCATTTCTTCTTAGAGTAGTCGGATAGGAAATGCCGGCCTCATCTAGCTATTTTAAAGATTGACGTGTAAAAGTGTTATCTTGTAACACACATACAACTTCACGCCTTTTATCCCAGAAGAGGTAGGCAGAGGTGCACATTACGGCACGTAATGCCACTATACAATGTACACCCACATTTCACCATTTGTGTTATAAGTCCCATGTAATAGGGGGTGAGCCTGTTAATTTATAACCTACTTACAGAAATAAATATCATTTCATTTCATATTGTTATGATTAACGTCGCAGGGCCACTGCCTGTCCGTCCGTCGTTCCTGCCTGTTCAGTCGGGGCGCCATCGCCGCCGTGCTGCTCACCAACGTCGTCTCACTACTGCTCGGCGCTGGGATCGGGTGAGTACATTACTTATTCGTCCTATTGTGTACATAATTAGCGACTGATAGTGATTTGTATATGTTTACTGAGTTCCGGAGCTGCGGACTACCTAGCGGGTTTACCGGGGCTCTGGTTCGAAAAGCAGGAGTAGGAACGGGGTTTTTAGTCAGTAAGAGTCTGATACCCTCTCTCGCTTCGCCCAAGGAAGGGAGAAGTGATTAGATGATTTTCCCTAAAACTTTTTACCATCAGATATGTGCTATGCTACGTTGCTGTAGACGCGTTTGGCTTCCACCGATCATATTCATTGGTACACATAGCTCAGCACTGGTGGAAACGGACTCAGCTAATCCATGTTTTTTATATGTAAAGATGCGTGCTATGGATGGCGTCCCTACTCGATATATTCAGCATACTCGAGCTGCACATCTTCCTCGCACAGCTACATAACTTAGTATCGGTGGAAACGGTCACATAGTTTCACAGCTTAGCTATTACATCTTCGTAGCATAGTTACATAGCACATCTCTGGTGGAAAAACGCCCTTAACCCTAATTTATGCTATCCGGAACTGCGTACAACGTAATAGGTTACCGGGGCTTCGGCTTGAAAAACAGGTGTAGGAACAGCGTGGTTTTTGGTCAGTAAGAGTCTGACACTCCCTTCCGCCTCACCTAAGTCGAGGGAAGTCAATGGATGATTTTCACCCTAAAAAAAAACATGGTTTATGCTATGTAATGATAATATCTCATCTTTTTGTTTTTATTATTTATATTAATTATGCTATAATATATTTTGTCTCGTTTATTTCCAGAATGTGGCTGAGCAAACGTGGCATCCTCCCGCCCAGACTGATTGTAATCAACTAAAGCTCAAGACTGAGGCTCGAACGCTGCAAGTAAATAAAATATTTACATTACAAACATATTACTGTATACTTCTATATATACTAGCTACTCTCACTATTCGGCTCCTATAGATAGCCTTCCACGATAAATGCAACGGATCTAGAATTGGAACTTAAAACGGGATATTTACCACGTTTTTCAATATGAGTATATATTCCATGATCACGGATAAACAGTTTACCCATGATCATGGCGCTTGCAACAGTACCGAAATACATGGTAAATATCCCGTTTTAAATTCCAATTATAGTGTTAGTGACCATGTCAGTTTAAAAACATATAATGCAACGGGTGTTTCTTCAAAAATCTTTAACAATTTTATTTAAGTCTTTCTGCCACACTCAGAGTAATTTAATGGTTACTTAAACCAGTCTTTAGCAATTGTTTTCGATTGTTAAGGACCGGGTTAAGGTTTCGGTGTTTTCATGTTTGTATCTACTGTAGATCCTAGCTTACAGGAGTTGCAGCGGTATGGGAGGTTGTGGCGGACTTGTCCCTAAAAAAAAACAAATTGTTTTCGATACAAAATCGTCACTAAAGAATAATTTAAGTAATCGTAAGTGACGCTTTTAACTTTTTGTGATTATTTTGAAGAATCACCCGACTATAAGAAAAAGAATTATCAAATTCAAACCAGTAGTTTTGGAGATTGGCGCGTTCAAACCAACGTCAGTTTTATAATATGTTTGTTAAAATGTGATATTGTTATTTATACAATGCAGGTTTTGTTTTTAGTATATATAGCTAATTGTGACATGTATAGAAAAGAAATTTAATACAGTTTTAACACGCTTTTAGTAGGTCTACTTGTACCGAACTATGTAATAAAATCTAAGAATCTGAATTATACGCACCTGTGACTCCTCTGGTGTTGCGGGTGTCCATGGGCGGCGCTGATCGCTTACCATCAGGTGACTCGTCTGCTCGTTTGCCACCTATTCCATAAAAAAGCGTGTTTATAGGTTTTTTTATGAATATTATATCACAATTACCTATATATAATATTTCGTGTTAGTTTTTAGAAATGTAATACTGTTTATAATGGATGATTCGTTAGCAAAGGTTAAGCAGACGCTGTCGAGGTTTGGAAATTGATTGGTGGGTGTTTTTAGTTGAAAATTTTCATTTTCTTACTGGTCAAGTATAAAAACAAAAGATTTTTATAGAGAAGTATTCAGTTTACACCCTGTTTACAGCATGTTTAAAATTTTAACATTTGTGTACCTTTTACCGAGGCTTAGAAAAAGATGGGTGTGCAATTTAAATTAACATTCATCCAATATAAATAAGTATGAGACTGCCTGTATGTCGGTAAGGAAAGGAGGGAAGAAAGAAAGATAGTAATGGATAAAGAATACTATTAAATAAAAACAATGTGTAGTGTTTTCTAGGTCACGGACATTTTGTATTTTTCTTACATTTTTTCAAAATAAAAAACTAAAAAACAAGTAATATTTGATAATAAAATATTTGATAAATGGTAATACTACTACGTCTCCCTTCGTCAATGTTGCGTGTGTTTGTTTGTCAAAACTAGCTAAAGGTAAGTGTCCACATCGCACGCATCGTACGCATCGCACGCATTCCGTATGACGTCATCAGGGGCCTTAGTCTACTATTACAATTGTGTCAGAATGGTCGATCATTGAGCAGTGCAAGAGAGACGGAGCTATGTAGGTTGTATAGCTCCGTCCCTCTCGATCATTAAGCAGTGCAAGAGGGACGGAGTTATACAACCTACATAGCTCCGTCCCTCTCGATCATTAAACAGTGCAAGAGGGACGGAGCTATGTAGGTTGTATATCTCCGTCCCTCTCGATCATTAAGCAGTGCAAGAGGGACGGAGCTATGTAGGTTGTAAAGCTCCGTCCCTCTCGATCATTGAGCAGTGCAAGAGGGACGGAGCTATATAGGTTGTATAGCTCCGTCCCTCTCGATCATTAAGCAGTGCAAGAGAGACGGAGCTATGTAGGTTGTATAGCTCCGTCCCTCTCGATCATTAAGCAGTGCAAGAGAGACGGAGCTATGTAGGTTGTATAGCTCCGTCCCTCTTGCACTGCTCAATGATCGACCATTCTGACACAATTGTAATAGCAGACTAAGGCCCCAGTACGCATCGCATGTAGACATTGCCGATGATGCGGTCCGTACGATGCGGATCAGTGGACGCAGTTGTATGAGTTTCTATACAAGACAAACTAAAATACGTTGCGTGCGATGCGGGCCTGTAGACGCTTACCTTAAGGGGGTAAAAAATATACTACATAATTTCATTATATTTAGCGCTTGTTTCAACACCTTCATATAAATAAGTATGTCTTGTTTATTGGCCATAACGACAATATTATCTGTTATTAAAAAAGTAGTCTATCGATGCGATTGTTATGTTTCGATCTCATAAAATATTTACCAACTTTTCTATTCTCAGTCGCTTCGGTGTGATACTTCAAGTTGTTTTTATTAGAAGTCTTACTGCCATACTCAGAGTCATTTAATGCTTACTTAAACTATTCCTTAGTAACGATTTTGTATCGAAAATAATTGCTAAGGACTCGGTTAAGTAACCATTAAATGACTCTGAGTATGGCAGTTAGTACGAGTTTGTTTTACGTTTAACGAGATTGAAACGAGAGCGCGTTAGGCACTCTGATTGGTTGGTTTATTTCAGCTGGCCAATCGGAACGACGAACGCGCTATCGTTTTGATTTAGCTAAATGAAAAACAAACTAAAAATCACGGTTTACTCACGTACATTAATGGAGAGAAGCTCTACTAGTTTCGAGTCACAGAGGGACTCTTCATAATGAGCAGCGTGCGTAGACGACGACGTTGTACAGTCTATCTAACTAGTAGAGGTTTTCTCCGTTAATGTACCAGTGAGTAAACCGTGATTTTTAGTTAATTTAGTATGTCTCACGATAGTTATTATAAAACAAATTCGTACTAAAGGTACATGTTACCCACTAGCGCGTTGACAAACAAACAAACGTAACGTTTTTATAATATAATAGTTATAATGCTATCAATATTTTTATATTATCGTAGTTTTTAAGTCACTTCTGCTGTTGCCTATTTCTCTTATTGGGTTTGAAGATATTTTCGATGCGTTTTACTAAAGAAAGCTTTTGTCAAAGAAAAATGTAGGTATCTAAATTAATTATTATGTTATCAGCTTACTGTTTGACGAGGAACTCGACTAGTTTCAAGCCATGCTAGAGTAGCAGCGACAATTGCCGCGTCGTGTGTCGCGGAATGCTGCTCATGAATATGAGCCTCTAGTATGGCTTGAAACTAGTCGAGTTCCTCGTCAAACAGTTACGTGAGTAAACCGATAACATAATAATTAATTTAGTATGTCTCACGAAAGTTTAATAAAAATGTACCTTATTTGCAGTGCAATACATGCTAATCTTGAATATCTTCGAATTCAATAATTTTTAATTTTTACTCTATTCTAGTTTTTATTATGCACTAAGCATAATACGTCATAGCATTCGCCATGTATTTCATATTTAAAAAAAATGCACGTCATTTGTCTCTGTGATTTATAAAAAAAAATGCTATTTATTGTCTATGCGTCGGTGTTGCCAGGTTTATAAAAGATGTTTTCTACCAAGATTAATGGCACTCGCTTGTATGGGTTGGATATGATATTTGGCAATACTTCTCCCATCTCCTTTAATCCCTAAAAGGCCAGCAAGGCACTTGTAAGTCCTCTAGTGTTGTGGGCTTACATAGGTGGCGTTAATTGCTTACCATCAGAACCTTTAGTCATCGAAACGAGAGCACATTTCCATGCTCTGATTGGTTGCTTTATTCGAACCGGCAAATAAGAAAGCCGAATGCGCTCTCGTTCCGATTACTTTAAACGTTAAGTAAACTCGTACTAAAGGTTCTGATGGTAAGCAATTAGCGCCGCCTATGTATACCCACAACACTAGAGGACAAACTCATACTAAGGGTACAGGTGATCCGTCTACTCGTTTGCCGACCTCTTACGATATCTCCTTACATCAAATATCATATCCAAACCATATATTATATATTTGTTTCATTATAATATTAAAGGAATTTTAGTTTAATTATAGAGAGTGAATAAGAAATATGTTCTTTTTGTTTCTTTCTCTGTCTTTCGTAGAAGAATTGGCTAGATTTGTGTTCTGTACACTTATATGTTCTTGTGGTCTGTTATTGAATGTTGCATTTGTAATTTAAATTGGCTCTTTTATTGATAGATCATCATCAGTCGGAAGACGTCCAGTGTTAAATAAAGGCCTCCTTAGTCCTTTAGATAACTTAGGAAGCATGGGTTCTCTTGTGTCGTGTGTATGTTTATATAAATATGTTCACATACACGCTCACATAACAGACTTGGGTATAAAAAACGGAGCTACTAGCATTTTGTTAATTGTATGTTGTTTGAAAGACAATTTAATTACCTTTAATGAGAGTATTTCTCTATAGGGGTTCTTTAAGACGAAAAAGAAGTCAGTGGCTCCGATTCTTTGCTCCCAAATGTATTTGTAGATCACACAAAGAGTTGTTCCGTGTGATTACTTGTCGGTTGACGTGACGCAACGTGGCAACGTGTAGCGGATTAGATCTCCGCACGGAGAACTATACTTTGTGTGATCCACAAATTGTTGTTTCGGGTCTGGGTGTCATGTGTATGTGAACTTGTATGTTTGTAAACGCACACACGACACAGGAGACAATCCTAGTGTGGGGTACAATATGATCCGTGCAGTAGTTTATACATGTTGGTAATTTATTTTTTACCCAATGGTAGGAATGGTAGTTTTTTTTTATCATATTATTGATGATTTAAAAGCTCAAGTTTAAGTTATAAATGCAACTTTCAATGTCGACTACTTTATTTTACTTTACTCACACAATTTGTAAATATAATATATGTTATGTCATTTTAATCATTTCTTGTAAGGCGCTTACAATATAAGGATATATGCATTTTTATTAAATTGTGTTGTTTTATTTCTTAGTTTTGGTAGTTTTCCCTTAGTATAATATACTATGACTGCACGGTTGGTGCGGTGGCTAGGCAACTGGCTGCCGCACAACGTGTAGCGGGTTCGATTCCCGCACGCAGCAACTCTGTGTGATCCACAAATTGTTGTTTCGGGTGTGGGTGTCATGTGCATGTGAACTTGTATGTTTGTAAACGCACACCACTGTACAGGAGAAAATCCAAACGTGGTGCAACGTTTAAAAAAAGCTATTACTATACGATGACTATACCAAAATAGGGTATTTGGTCTGTCAACAGAGTGCCAAGCACAAATAACTATCGCATTCGTAAAGTAATCTTATCGAGACAATGAAACGTCATGAGACATTAAATTACACTGTAAAACTCTGTGTGACAGCAGTTCCATCACCATCATATTGATGGTCGGCAGGCCAGAACTGTGCGCTTTTCACAAAACTCTCGGCCTCATACAGCAAAACTGTGGAATGAGCTGTCGGCGGTATTTCCGACCATCATCATCATCATTATCATCAGCCGAGAGACGTCTATTGCTGAACAAAGGCCTCCCCTTAGTCCATTATACGACCATTAATCCATCAGAAAAGAGCGTCAACATAAAAACCTTATTGCAAAATGACAGCTTAATTTTTTACAGCGGCAACATTCATTAAACTGTCAATGTCACAAAACGAAACGTCAAATTAAGCAACGCCGCCGTTTTCAAAACGATTTTGGTACCGAGTTGTTTTTTTATCGAAATTTTATTGTAACAAACAAATTTAGTGGTTGGCAGGACGGCAATATGTCTTGGAAAATGATAGTTTTTCTCACAACTGTGTTACATCTGTTAATTATCAGTATAATCGTCTCGTATGCCACTTATCATCTTACTGAAATTTCAATGTGATTCTTTGGAAGCTGAGCGTCTTAGACAAGTAGGTATAACGTATATTTCGCCATAGCTATTATTGGAAGTGAGTGTAACAGCTCACACATAGGATCCACTTAGGTCTAAGTCAAATTTTCGTGGTTCCTTGACGACTGGGCTTTTCCAAGTTGTGCAGTATCTTTTGTACCTTAAGACTTAAGTCGTGCAGCATTAAATTCACCGAGGGAAGTGGAAACAATTGTTTTCTTTGACGGATCACCTGATGGTAAGCAATCGTCGCCGCCCATGGACACCCGAAATACCAGGGGCGTTACAAGTGCGTTGCCGGCCTTTTAGGGTTTAGGGAATCGAAGTTTGGGAAGATTGGGAAAGGGGTAGTTGAGCCTCCAGTAACCACACTCACACAACGCAAGCGTTGTTCACGTCTGTTTTCGGTGAGGCCGTAGTATCTCTCCAGACGAGCAGGCACATCCGTGCTGAAGCATGGCTCTCTCACACTTCAATATAAAGATTAGAGACCTTTCTGTCCCGGTATTTAATAAATTAGCCAGTTATAAATGCCAAGAAAGAAAACTACATTTTTGCGCTGAGAGAGGCAATTTAAACTAATACATTTGTCTCGAAGAAGTATACAGAAACTGCAGCCAACAGCATTTTGCTTTGAAATAAATGTATTTGTTTACGTTTGATTTTAGATATTTCCATCTGGCAAACTTCAAGTGAACAATCGGGGGTAATTACTGTAAGTAATTATTCTTATTTTCTATTCCTATCAATAATTGGTACTGTGGTATTGCTACCTAATAGATAATTATGTTGTAATAGTTTAGAGTAATATTTAAGTAAAAGTCTATGCAGCTAAAACCGCACAGAATGATACTGATATCAGCATAAAATACAAATATATTAGGTTTTTACATTGATTATTTTGATTTTTAAATGAAATCCTGTAGTGATTGTGTTATAGTGCTTAAAAAAGATATGATATCAAGTAATTTTAGTCTTGATTCATTTTTATTTTATAGATAAAATCACTTAATTAGGGCATTTCACAAACGATCAAATAAAGTAAATTAATTATTGGTTTTAAAGCCATAAACAAAAAAATATAGCATTATACGTTGCACTGAGCGCAACAAAACGCAAAACCATAAACTTCAAAATAAAACAATGTGATAATCTGTAGTCTGCACCTGTCAAAGTTTCAATGGCGGACGTCCTCATATTCTGATCGCAACAAACATATTTATCACGTTTTTAACCAACTTTAACGCTACATGAATATATATTCCACCGTAAAAACAACATAAACGGTGAACAATGTCCACTGTGGTGTCGGACTGTTTCACAATCGGCAGTATAGTTGCGACGCGGACGTGTTACAATGAAAATATTGAGGGAGAAGTTCTAGCTTTTGATCCTCAAACTAAGATGCTTATACTCAAATGTCCGTCTTCGAGCGGTAATCCTAAGCGTCACGACGTAAATATTGTGAATCTATCGTTGGTTAGTGATGTCCAAATCAAGAAAGAAGTGACCACGGCGCCCGAACCCCCACAATCTCTCAACTTGCACAGATTAAACACACGAGTCCGCAATTCAATAGAGAATAAGAGAAGATTAGTGAGTATACAACCTCCTTTTTTGAATACAGAACATTCTTTTTTTAATTTCCGCGGTCTTTTCTTCATTATGGTGGTATTTGGATGATGAAATCTCTTTGCATTTGTTTGGCCTAATTATTAGACTTTCGTTCAACTTTTTACTTCTTATTGCATGTAAAATACTGAAGCTTATAACTGTTATCAGTAATGTGTTGTTGAATGCCCATATTTGTGTTTAAAAACTAGTTTTAAGCTAGACTTTCTCTTTCAAAACATTTTTTTTTTGTATGAACTAAGTAGCCTATTTCAGGATGTTTGATAACTCTATTTATTATGATCTTTCTTTTCTAATATAAAAGAATGGTTTTAGTCCTTTCTCATACAATTTTCTCATTAAGTCTGAGTAATTTAATGGTTACTTAACTCTGTCCTTAGCAATTGTTTTCGGAACAAAATCGTTACTAAGTAATCATTAAAATATGTCTCTGAGTACGGCAGTTTGCCAGATTCGTTAAGTCAGTATTTTATCTGTAGCAAACCTACTAGGTGTGATACCGTATTCATAATTCAATATTTGTTATTAGATTTTTGGAGCTTGTAACAACAATAGATATTGGTCTATGTCAGAAAGTATGTTAAGTAATCAATACAACTTGACTACACTGCCTGGTGCAATAGTTGGGCAAATGGCTGCTGCGCAATGACTGTGTAGAGGGCTCGATTGACAGTCAACTCTGTGTGATATAGGCTCGAATAAAACAACTAATCAGAGCACCAAACACACTTTCATTAAATGTAAAACAAATTCATACTAAGGCCGTGGTTCCACTAACGCGGAGCAAGATGGAGAGGAATTTAGCAGTGCACGAATTAACCAATCACTATACTCGAAATTTTTTCCATTAAAGAGGAGCAAAGGTTTCGAGCATAGTGATTCAGGGTACTGTGTTCAGCAATGGATGTCTTATGGGCTGATAATAGTTACACTGATATTATAGCTGCTGACTAGAGTCATAGGATACTTTATTGATTAAAATTAAAATACGTTTTACTCCCATAATATATTAATGGAGAAACCGTTCGATCGCGTTTAATCGACCATTAGTCCAGTCGATCGTGGGATATATAAATAAATAGTCCATATTGCGCAACGTAATTACTAACTACTACAGCGTCATCCTATACAATGTGATAGGGGCGGGACTTCTAACCCGTTAAGGCTGAGTTCTACATCTAATTTTATTGACAAAAAAAAAATAATATGGGGGGTTGACACCCTAATTGAAAATATTGAAAAATAGTGATTTTTTCGGTAAAAATAATTCACAAATGATTTTTTTTGTCACCAAAACATTATCAAACATATGAAAAAAGTAATGAATTAGTTAGCCAAGGTTATTAGCTACCGTTTGTCTTTTTTTTTTGTTTCTACGACGCATACAACCTTCGATATCAAAAAAAGTAAAAATAATGTTAAAATGGCCATAATTTTTAGGGGAGGGGATTCGACCCCTTCGACCCCCGACTTTTGTCGATAAAATTAGATGTAGTACTCAGCCTTAACGGGTTAGAAGTCTCACCCCTATCACATTGTATAAATCATTATTCAATCACTGTTCCGTCACAGTATTTATTCTTACCTAAGATTCTCTATTCTACACAGTAAGTCTTTTGCTAAGACTGTTCAGTAAAAAATATTTTATGATTGTGACTATGCTGTTTCATTTAAGATTTCAAGAAGTATGTAAGTGGTAGATCGCACAGGGTTTCGTTAGTAAACAGTAGATCTTATGTCTAATCAAGTTGGCCACCCCTGCGCTAGGTAGTCCGCAGCTCCGTATACTTTTTATCCTACGGGAACGCGTTCAAAGCCACTGCCAGAAGCTATTGTTTATTAAAATTAACATCTTCCGTTGCAGGTGTCAGCATTATCAGCATGTCTGGACCCGGAGGGCCAGCGGCTGTTCATGGCGATTGCACGAGTCATCGACGACGTCTCCTGGGCTGGGCAGAACATCCGGGTCTACAATGAAGTTATAATCACTCCTCCTTACAAGGTATTTGACATAACATAATTGACTGTAATGTTATTTATAACAGAGAAATTAGCAAAGAAACAACTACCACGACACAAGACAATCCTAAACTCTGTGCTGCTACTACTGAGAAATTTTTGTAAATCTGAAAAAAGCCTAATAATATTTTGCCCGACCCAAACCCAAAACCCTTTGTCGGACAGAGGGAGTGGCTAGTCTTACATAAATTGATTTTATTACTATGGTTAAGTGTGGGAGAGCTATGCTTCCGCACTGCTGGGCCGGCTCGACCGCAGTGATACCACAGCCTCACAGAAAACCGACGTGAAACAACGCTTGCGCTTGATTCTGGTATTTGCACGGAGTCTGGTATTGTACCCAGTATGTGGCAATAGACATCATCATAGACATGGGACTTGTAACACAAATGGGTGTACATTGTATAGCGGCATTACGTGCCGTAATGTGCACCTCTGCCTACCCCTTCGGGGATAAAAGACGTTGCATATATACTAATTAATACTAAAACAAACCCCATCTCTTTCAGGTTGACAACGTAATAGGCGAAAAAGACTCTAAACCATATAATTACATAAAGAAATTCGTGGAACGACATTGGCGCGATCACCGTGATTACCGCGATCATACAGCGCCCAACTCAAGCCAGCATCAGTAACACTATATAATATATTACTATTATACATACATATATATATCTTATATATATATCTATATAACTCATATATAAAGACGCTGTTTTTGAAATTCATAAGTCAAAAAAGTCAAGAGTTAAAATTATTTATGTCAAATAGACCAGGCAATTTTGAACGTCAAAGCAAATATAATAATATTAATAACGTCTGTCTGTCGGTCAGTACTCTAGTGAAAAAATTGTGAAATAAAAATTATGCTACTTCCGCGCGGTTTCACCCGCTCTGCTTGGCTCCTATTGGTCATAGCGTGATGTTTTATAGCCTATAGCCTTCCTCGATAAATGCTCTACCCAACACAAAACGAATTATTCAAATCGGACCAGTAGTTCTTGATTGGCGCGTTCAAACAATCAAACAAACTCTTCAGCTTTATAATATTAGTATAGATTTGTTAAATAAATTGCATCAAAATCCGTCGTGTAGTTTTAAAGATAAATCTTTTCAGTAGTTATTTCAATGTCCGTCTTGTAGCTTATTTTAAAACATTACACAGGATTTTTTTTTTTTGTTACGGAAACAAATACTTTCGAAGAAATATCGATTTGAAATATCGCGTGACGTCACTTTTATGTGCGTCTTCTTTTATAAGTAGAAATGACGTAACTTCCTTCCTAACTCCTAAACTTTGATTCGTTTTTATCTAAGTATTGTTATCTTATATGACGAAATAAAAAAAATACTTGTCTAATATTTTTTCATTACCTAACTGACGGACTAAATAGATATTTTAATTTTCATACCCCGTCATCATCCCATTTGTTTTGAAATTTCAATAACAATAGGTTTTTTGTGAATTTCAAAAATATCGTCTTTATAATATCACATCATTCAATTCAATAGTAGCTATTATTTGTATTACTATCAAAATATATATTTGTTTTATTAAAAAAAAACAATTGGTTTTATATTATATATCGTCATGAGCTAATGGTAACATGTAAACAGTGACTTGTGTAGTGTAGAGATTGTCCAGTCAACTGATGGTAGCGTGGACTGTCCAGGCGATACGTACTTAGGTATATAATATAAAATTATTTGAATTTTAAATACATTATTGATACAATTAAAATATTTAGTTTCAAAAAAATACTTAGTTTATTTTAGTTTTTTTGAAAATTCATCGTAGTAGTTTAAAATGTCCATATTTTTAATATGGATGATTACTAAATAGGTATTTTATTCTACCATTTACCCATTCTGGGTATAAAAAGTATAAATCTAATCATATTTTATTTGTATCAATATAATTCGACCGATATATATTATCATAATTTGAATATGGCATGATATTCTAATACTTAAAAAAAAAAAACATTTATATGGGATTAATGAAATTTGACCAAAAAATTTAACATCTTAAAATATCATGCAATATTCATATTTACTCAAAATTTTAAACAAATATCAGTTTTCATCGCACGCAACGGATTTTAGTTTGTCTTGTATAGAAACTCATACAACTGCGTCCACTGATCCGCATCGTACGGACCGCATCATCGGCAATGCCTACATGCGATGCGTACTGATGACGTCATACGGAATGCGTGCAATGCGTACGATGCGGGCCTGTGGACGCTCCTTTAAAACGTGAAAATTTGATGTTTTTTTTTGCCTTTTCAACATGAAATAAATATATATAAATATGTTTATATATATATTATAGAAATTATGTATTTGTCGGAAAATTTTAGTTTTTTTTCTTTTTTTCTTGTTTTTTTTTATACGGACTCCAAAAAAATTGTTTGTCGTCGGCTTTAGTTTAGTGGTGATGTTCAATTTTGAAATGGTTATGTTTTTTTTTCGTGTTTGTCAAGTTCCAATGGTTTTCTTTTTTTTATCAATTTTTTTTTCATGAATTTTTTGTCGATTTGTTTTAGATTTTTCAATTTAACTTTGTTTTTAACTTGTTATCTGTCTCGTTGATTGTGTAGTTACAGGGTTACCGAGCGTAAAGTGTCTTGGGTTCGATTCCCGAGCAGGGCATTTTAGATGCAATTTTTTTATGACAACAACTTTGAAATGCCCTCTATTACATTACTGTAAGGTATCCTTCTATTAAATCCTGAATTTTAATGTTTTTTTTTCTAGTAAATTGTAAAAATCATTCAAAATTGAACGCTATCACTAAGACTATAAGATTCACATCCCGGTACGGTTTGGAGCAAGTATATAGTATATAGTATTTATATAACTACTGTTGGAGTAAGAATTAGTGAAAAAAAATAATTAAAAAAATTAAAAAAAGGATTTTTTTGTTTCATTTTTTTGCCTTCCTCTATCGATGAGAGCGTTTTTTTTATGGAATAGGGGGTAAACGAGCATTCGATCAGGTGACCCTGATGGTAAGCGATCAGCGCCGTCTATGGACACCCGCAACACCAGAGGAGTCACAATCGGGCTCGGGCTTTGAAGATACCCAAGTTATACCCATCAGGAAACAGACTCCGGCAAGGAGTTTCACTCCCTAGCAGTTCGCACAAGGAAGCTTGAAGCGAAGCGCTTCGTGCGAGTGGGTGGGATATCTACCATGAAGCGATGACGCCTCGCCGATTGTCTTGTGGTTCGATGATGGAAAGGACTAGGGGGAATCAAGTTGTGCAATTCCATTTGGCGTTCGATTCTATCATTTTCTGTCTACCGCAATGGGAGACAGGCGTGACAATATGATAATATCTCTGCTCTGCATCGCTCCTATGATGATAAGTCTCAATATCACAAACAACAGCGAGTGACAGTCCACTGCTGGACTTAGGCCTCCTCTACATAAGAGGGTTTGCCATAATCTCCGCAGGCAGGCGGGTTGGAGATCGCAGTGCAAAAGGTTCAGGTTTATCAGAGAGCGCACTCGTTGACCACCCGTGGACCACCTCTCGAAAAAAGTAGTTGCTGAACGGAGAGGCGGTTCTGGTCGGGTACCGGGTAGTTCTAATGAGCAAATACCCTATACCTTTAGTCAGCTTTTACGAGACGCCGGATACGCTCTATACTTACCTGGAAAATTATTATTATTCAGATATACCTACTTATATATTACGAGCAATCTACCCATCACATACTTTGGGAGTGTGTTATTAGAACTCGAAACGGGATATTTACCATGTTTTTCTATTTCTATGAGTTTCCGATATTTCGGCACTGTTGCAAGCGCCATGATCAACTCATAACAATAGAAAAACAGAGTTCAATGATAGTGTTAGTGACCATGTCAGTTAAATTTTGGAGTGTGGTCTTTGGCATTGTGAGCGTAACACTATGTTGGATAATTTAATTGTTTCATCAGGTGTATTACATGGACCTTGTGGAGTCTCGAGCAAATTTCCGTGAGTTTAGGCGTTTTGCCATACCTATTATTGGAAGCAAGTATAACAGCTCACACATAGGACCCACTTAGTTTTAAGTCAAATTTCCGTGATGCTTGGTGACTGGGCTTCTCCCAGTTGTGCAGTTTCTTTTGTGCCTTAAGGCACAAAAGAGACTGCACAACGGCTTCAGTCATTTTATCTCTTGCATTAAATTCATCGAGGGAAGTGGAAACTATTGTTTTCTTTTTTTTTCTCCTCTAATAATATATTCTGATTAATTTCGTTGCGGGATCCAAGACAGTTTTTCATGTCCCTCGGACGTGCCTCTCGTGAACTTCAGTGTTCCGATGTTTGTATCTACTGTAGATCCTGGTGTACAGGAGTTGCAGTAGTATGGGAGGTTGTGGCGGGCTTGTCCCATTAAAATACTGATATATATAAGATTTTATAAATAGAACACAGCTCCATATACCTTGACCACAGAAGAGCTGTAATGTTGTAGGTTGTCTAGGAATGTTACGGACATGCGGCGCGGCTGTTATAATGCCGTATTTGTAAAGAGTGTTCAAATTAACTCAAAGAGAATAATGCACTTTTTGGCTTACCTACTGGGCCTATTTCGCTCATTTTTCGTATATCGTCAGTCAAGATGATAACTAATATGTGGTTTAAATTAAGTCATAAGAGGTTTCCCCATACGGTATAGAAGGTAAATAAAATAAAAACACGAAATCAATGATTGTAACATTTATTCCTACCGCAATCGACTACTGATAACACGATTATTGGTTCATAACATTATTTTGTAACATTAGGTGATAATAATAATATAATGGCAACACTCTGCTGGCAAACACATCTATAGAGCATTTAAAATAGATATACAACAACACAAGTACTCTTCACTACATAGTATAAAACAAAGTCGCTTTCTCTGTCCCTAAGTCAGCTTAAATCTTTAAATCTACGCAACGGATTTCGATGCGGTTTTTTAATGGGTAGAGTGATTTAAGAGCAAGGTTTATATGTATAATACATGCATAATATATCACCATTGCACCCATGCGAAGCTGGGGCGGGTCGGTAGTAAATTAATAATTACCTATTTTTGCACACAAGATGATGCTAGTTAAGTTTTTTTTTTTGAGAGAGGAGAATATAATTCAGTGACTTCTTTCGCCCTTGAGCGAGGGGAGAGGGAGTGTCAGACTCTTACTGACAAAAACCAACCCTACTCCAAGATCTTAGAGCCGTAAGACATAATTTATTTTATAACTGATTTTTAGTTACTTTTTTCACCTATACACTAACAGCCGCACTCAGAGACATTTAATGATTACTTAAACTATTCTTTAGTAACGATTTTGTATTGAAAAAAATTGCTAAGGACTAGGTTAAGTAACTATTAAATGCCTCTGAGTGTGGCGGTTAGTACGAGTTTGCTTTACGTTTAAAGTAATCGAAACGAGAGCGCGTTCGGCGTTCTGATTGGCCGGCTCGAATTTTTCGTTTAATGTAAAGCAAATTCGTACTAAAGGTACAGGTAACTGTGCAGGTATCTTGGGGCAAGCTCCACAAACATTCAGGTATTAAAAAGTACATAAGAAACTACTGAGAACCGACTGTTATATGCAATATATTGTGTCATACGGCTATGGGACCTTCACATCAACATCCTATAAGTGTCCACTGCAGACCAAAAGCCTCTTCTTACACAGAGAAGGATTATAAAAAGTTTCTTCGGGAAAGTTGTTTGTAATCATGAGTACAATCACGTGTTTAAATATCGTTCACTAATTACCAGTCACCCTATATACCATGGGAAGGGCGGGACTTCTATTAAATTCTATAATATTTTAAATGCTCTACGTAACATCAACGGCTAGTTAAATACTAGAAGTGCCTGATAAATTTATCTAATAGATAGATTTACTAATTCGAAGCTAGGTTTAATAACCAAAGTATTTGTTGATTGGTTTACTCTAAAAATACAATAGGGTAGATGACTAATTTCAATTTCAATGTCCGTCTTGTAGATTATTTTAAAACATTACACACGTATTTTTATTTTGTTATGGAAACAAATACTTTCGAAGACATATCGATTTGAAATAACATCTACGTGTAAAAATGTACCTAGAAGTGACGTTACGCGATATTTCAAATCGATATATTTGTTTTCGTAAGAAAATAAAAAATACGTGTGTAATGTTTTAAAATAATCTACAAGACGGACATTGAAATAAAAATTAGTCATCTACCCTATTGTTATAATTCGTTTGGTGAAATTAGGATTATAGTTTTAATAATTAAAATAATAATAAGTATAGATTACTGCAAATCAAATTACAAATCTATTTTTTGTCAGTTTGTTAACACATTGAACGCCGTGGTGGTCACCGGTGACCGACGTTAGCGGAGGATTTGCCTTCAACAGTTTTCTATTGGCAGTCAAAGACTTAAACGACTTTCAATTTACCATATACGAGGATTCCCGATTAGTTTCAAGCCAAATTGGGGCTTGTAATCTTGAGCTGCGCGAAATTGAGCATTCAACTTGTTATTGATAAAAGGCTTGACGTTGTATGTACCTATGTATGTGTAAAAAATTACTTTATAGATAACTTTAAACAGCAATTAAAATTTTGAACCATTTAATATTTCAAACATTCAATAATTCGAAATATTTGAACAGTCCTTTTAGTTTCGAATATTGCCAAGAGTCGACTGTAATTTGATTTGCAATACTCTCTAACAACTTAACATTCCCTAAAACAATATATTAAAAATAATATTAAGTTTTACAATTGTTCGTTTAAAAAAGCTTTACTATAGTGAAATAGCTTAAGCTTTTTTTTTTAAATAGATTATACAGTTGTGCTAATATGGATTTTAAAAGACAAAATTTAACTATGTTTCATATAAGCACGGGTATATTATTAATGTATTTTATATACTAGACAAGTGCTCATTAAAACCATTTTTTTTATGGTATAAGCCGGTAAACGAGCAGACGTATCATCTGATGGTAAGCAATCGCCGTCGCCCATGGACACTCGAAACACCAGAGGCGTTCCAAGTGTCAAAGATTAGGAATTTAAGGGTTGTTGGGGGATCGGGGTTTGGGAAGATTGGCAAAGGGGGATTAAGGATTGAGGAAAGGGGTATTGGGGATTGAGGAACGGGTAGTTGGGTATTGGGTATTAGAGATTGGTAATGGAACATTGGACATCATAATCTTAATTCTCGATTCTCAATTTATTGAAAAAGATTAGGGATTGATATTATTACGAATAACTAAATAGTATATACTATACACAAGCCTTTGCTTAATCGTAGTGCAAGGAAATAAATTTAGGCTTAAATAAATAAATAAATACTATAAGCACTTGCCTAGGTGATTAGGTCCTAAGAATGCTAAACAATCTAGATTACAATATTAGTATGACTAAACGAAGCATTTAGTTGACTAATTTTGTTACGTAGTTGCTTGGGAATAAGCCAGTCATTCCTCGAAGTTCTCCTGTAAAAAAAACAAATATTAATTATAATTTTTATAATAATTATCGTGAGACATACTAAATTAACTAAAAATCACGGTTTACTCACTGGTACATTAATGGAGAAAAGCTCTACTAGTTTCGTGTCACAGAGGGACTCTTCATCATGAGCGTCGCTCAGCGAAACTAGTAGAGCTTTTCTCCATTAATAATACGTGAGTAAACCGTGATTTTTAGTTAATTTATTACAATATACCTAATTTATAATCATAGCAGAACACATAAATGTCTTCACTCTTAAGTCTTCTCGCGGGTGTCGTGTACCCGACTAAGTGACTACACATTTGACAGAGACCGTGCAGCAGCGCTCTCTGATAAACCTGAACCTTTTACACTGCGATCTCCAACCCGTTCAGGTTTATCAGAGAGCGCTGCTGGTCTCGGATAAACCTGAGTCCGGTCTCTGTCAAACGTGTAGTCTCTTACTCGAGTCTACTATACCCGCGCAAAGAACAGTGCATGTAATAAAGGATTATAAAATTATCAGTAATAGCGTGGAGTCTAGAATTGTACCCTCACCCCATATTACATGGGACTCATAACATAACGGGTAAAAAGCGGGTGTATATTATGTATAGGGTGACTGGTAATTAGTGAACGATATTTAAACACGTGATTGTACTCATGATTACAAACAAGTTTTCCAAAGAAACTTTTTTTTGTATAGTCATTAGTTTTATTTTTATTGCAATAACAAAACAACATATTGATACGAGCGTGTGCTTTCGCATGCTCAGCTGTTAGCAGTGAGGCGCCCGCGCGTATTTTCTAACTTTACGCGCGCATGCTAACGATACCGAAAAGTTTCTTCGGGAAAGTTGTTTATAATCATGAGTACAATCACGTGTTTAAATATCGTTCACTAATTACCAGTCACCCTATATCTGCACCACTGTCTACTCCTTTAGAGAAGCTGTTAATTTACATAAAATCTCTCTTGCAGTCGGTTAAAGGTTGATTACTGTTTCGCTACTTATTAGTAAGTTAAGCAAGAAGGATGTTTGTTATATGTTATTTTCATGCATATACATATAATATACTATACATAGATTATTTATAAAAGTTAATAATTTAGGGGTTCTGGAATGATCTTATTCAAGGTCAAAGTCAAGATTTTAAAGTCAAAGTCAAAATATTCAAAGGCTGAAGTCAATTACTAACACTAGTTTTTAAGATTTTTGTTATTACTAACATTTATGGACACAATACGTCTGAAATAAATGAATTGAATTGAATATTTACAAGTCAAAGTCAAAATATTTAAAGATGAAGTCATGATTATATGGTTGAGCCCAAATTTTCACAGGATAAAGTCAAGATTTTAAGATCAAAGTCAAAATATTCAAAGGCTGAAGTCAACATATTATGGAGATGTCAAAAATATTCAAGGTTAAAGTCAAGATTTGAAAGTAAAAGTCATAATATTCAAAGCTGAGATAAGTCAACAAATTATGGTCAAATCAAAATATTCAAGGTCAACATTATATTACTTAGATCAAACTCGAAGTCAACAAGGTCAAAGTCAATAAAAGTCAAAATTTCGAAGCTCAACGTCAATATTTCAAAGTCAAAGGACATATTTTTTTGTAAATAATTTACGTCAATATTTCAAAGTCAAAGGTCATATTTTTTTCATAAAGATCTACGTCAACATTTCAAAGTCAAAAGTCAAATTATATTAAAAGATCACCCAGCGCCCCCTAAACACGTATGTTAGTTACCTTGCCACCACGCCGGGTCTTGCGAGCGGTCAGTGACGGCGATTATGTCATCTTTTTCGAAACTTAGCTCATCAGCGTTTTGTGCGGTATACGGATACAGTGCGATTACCTGCAATTCATTATTATTTAACTCATCTATACTAATATTATAAAGCTGAAGAGTTTGTTTGTTTGTCTGAACGCGCTAATCTTTGAAACTACTGGTCCGATTTGAATAATTCTTTTTGTGTTGGATAGCGCATTTATCGAGGAAGGTTATAGGCTATAAAACATCACGCTATGACCAATAGGAGCCAAACAGAGCGGGTGAAACCGCGCGGAAGTAGCTAGTGGTCAAACATTCAAACGTCACTCAATTTTAAGACGCTCTCAAATATAGTTCTGTCCCTACAAATTCTTTGTAAATGACAGAGATAGCACGAGATTTAAGTACAAATTAAATTTGAGTAGCATTTCAGTATTCGGGCGTCAGTCAGCTAAATCCACTAAATTTCAAGTGTGGGAGAGCCATGCTTCGGCACGAATGGACCGGCTCGACCGGAGTGATACCACGGCCGAGCAGAAAACCGACGTGAAACAACGCTTGCGTTGTGTCATCATCATCATCTACCTAATTTTCGATCCCAACCCTCAAAAATCTGGCAACGCACTTGTAACGCCTCTGGTGTTTCGTATGTCTATGAGCGGCGGCGATTGCTTACCATCAGGTGATCCGTCTGCTCGTTTACCGGCTTATACCATAAAATAACTGTGGTGGACAATTCTTGGGTCGAAGAAACTTATTGTACCTAGATGTCCAATTCTTCAGGACTGATTTAACAGTCGAAATATAATATTAATTAGTAGAATCCAATTCGAGTCATAAAGTCGTTATTTTATGTTATAAGCTAGTAAACGAGCAGACGTATCACCTGATGGTAAGCAATCGCCGCCGCCCATGGACACTTGAAACACCAGAGGAGTTACAAGTGAAAATCGTTCAAAGACTTCTCCCGCCTTTGGTAGAAAACTAGAAAAGCCACCCACAGGGTCGACAGACGACCTGTTTAAGGTCGCAGACACTAGATCCGGAGCTGCGGACTACCTAGCGGGCTACCGGGGCTCCGGCTCGAAAAGCAGGAGTAGGAACGGGGTGGTTTTTAGTCAGTAAGAGTCTGACACTCCCTCTCGCCTCGCCCAAGGGGGAGAAGTCATTGGATGATTTTACCCCCTTAAAAAAAGTCGCTGGATGCAGGTCGCTTCCAACCTCGCGATGTGTAGTCATTGGGGGTAGGACTGTGAGGCTTTATAAACTACCATTTTTTAGAAAATTTTGTAAGCAAAGCATTAGTCAAGCAAGCGATTTTGAACTTTATATACATAATTATAATGTTAGAATTAATTTACATATTGTTTTAGTACAAAATATTATTACATGGGACTTGAAACATAACTGATGAAACGTAGGCGTTACTTTATATAAGGTGTTCTAAAAGTATCTGCCACAGCTTTAATGGGAGGTAGTGTTGTGTATGAACATTACAATAGCTATTATAAAAAAAAAGTGTTACAAGTATATCCAATTCCTGTAGGGCTAATCCGGTTCTCGAATGCGAAGTTTCGTTTAATCTTCGGCTGTAGGTTTAGTTTAGGGTACATGACTAATTTTTATTTCAATGTTCGTCTTGTAGATTATTTCAAAACATTACACACGCTTTTTTTTTCTTACGAAAACAAATACTTTCGTAGATATATCGATTTGAAATATCGCGTGACGTCACTTTAGAGTACGTTTTATACTCAAAAGTGACGTAGTTAGCTCCCACTCCTAAACTTTGACACGTTTTATGTAAGTATTGTTATCTTATATGACAAAATAAAAAAATACGTGTCTAATATTTCTTCATTACCTACCTAACTGACGGACTAAATAGATTTTTAATTTTCATACCCCGTCATCATCCCTATTGTAGTATGAAATCTGCGAAGTATCGTCCGAAACTTCGTTTTTCGTTGAATTAGAGTAGGCCCGCTGTGCAAACAAATGTTCTTAATATTTAATAAGTTATAAATATCAATAAATACCTTGTCGATAACCGTCTCAGAGGGCAGAGTGTCCATTTTGGACAGAACCGGAGTCGTCCTGCCCGAAGTGCGGCCTGATGACTGGAGTATCTAAATAATTAATACAATACAATGTTTAATTTAGTTATTTGAGGTGACTTTCTTAATAAAAGAAATATAGACACTTTGAGGGGATCTAAAGACAGATTTTTTACCTTTTTCAAATACCAGCTATACCTAAAAAAGCTAGAAGTATGTTTTTGGAATCGAAAATGTATGAGGATTTGATTTTTTTTTAAACGTTGCCCTACACTAGGATTTTCTCCTGTATCGTGTGTGCGTTTACAAACATACAAGTTTACATACACATGACAATCAGACCCGAAACAACAATTTGTGAATTTAAGGAATTGCTCCGTGCGGGAATCGAAACCGCCACCCGTTGCACGTCAGCCAGTTGTTCAGCCACCGCGTCAACCTTGTAGTCAGAATTATATAGATCTAAAGTGGGTTGAGGGAGATCGAGCGAGTTCAGGGAGACTTAAGGTACTTTAGAGTGATTGGGGATTATAGGATGGGTTATGGAAAATGTATAAGTAAAGCACAGAGAGTTTCCGCTTCGTTGTCTGTTTAGTTGTTCGAGTGACAAGGGGTCTGGCAAAGTATTACTGGGCTTTTTTAGGTGTGGCGACACCTGACGAGGGATAGATGACAGAAGTCGCACATGACGTCATAAATATCCTGCATCGCACATGTGAAGTTTACATGCGAATTAACACGGATAGAAAATCCCAACGAACAACAGTTGGGCAGAAAGCCCGCCAGGCACGATCACCGCCTGGTCGGAGGATCTTCCTTTTCTTAGGGAACTTTACTCTCTGTTCCCTAAATAGGTTTTTCATAAATTTGTCAGTAGTAGCACGGAGTCTGGAATCGTACCAGGTATTTTTATTTTCGCCCCTTAAAAAACCACAATACTTCTACAACGTACCTTGACATAACTAGCGGGGAACCAGCCGACCTGCCTGTTCCTCCCCTTGGCCTGCAGCTCCCCCTCCCACCCTCGCCTCGCTTGGGGGGGGGGGGAGGGTTATTTATTTTCCCCCTTAAAAAATACACATAAATCCTACAACGTACCTTGACATAACTAGCGGGGAACCAGCCGACCTGTCTGTTCCTCCCCTTGGCCTGCAGCTCCCCCTCCCACCCTCGCCTCGCTTGGGGGGGGGGGAGATTATTTATTTCCCCCCTTAAAAAAATAACATAAATTCTACAACGTACCTTGACATAACTAGCGGGGAACCAGCCGACCTGCCTGTTCCTCCCCTTGGCCTGCAGTTCCCCCTCCCACCAGCCGCTGTCCGCCTTCTTGCGGACCACGAGGAGTTGACCCTTCGTGAGAGACAGCTGTTCCGAGCTGGTGAAGAGAAGAATATAATGGTTAGAATATATGTATATATTTTTTTTTTTGGAGCCCGCTCATCATCCACAAACGTTGCGGCAGGCCCAAAAGGAGATGGCGGGACGAACTCAACATCTATGACAAGGATTGGTCGCAAAAAGCTTTAAACAGAGAGGTGTGGAAGGAAGGTAGGGAGGCCTTTGCCCTGCAGTGGGACGATCATGGCTGAAATCTAATCTAAATCTAATATTTTTTTTTTTTTTACGTTAAATGGGCCGACGTTTGGCCGCTATCTCGCCTGATGGTAAGTGATGATGCGGCCTACGATGGAACACGTCTGCCCATAAGCAACCTATTCACTCGGGCCTTGAAGACACCCAGGTTATACCCATCAGGAAAAAAAGGGTACCTGGGGGCCTACTCTAATTCAACGAACGAAAAAACTTCGCAGATTGCATACTACAATTCTATTTATTGCGAACTTTCGTGAACAAAAATGAACGAATGAAATGAAGATAAATAAATAATATTTTAAGTAATTCTATTAGTAAATCAATAAAATCTACGGCCGAAGATTAAACGAAACTTCGCATTCGAGAACCGGAGTAGACCCCCAGATCCGAACAATCTTGATTTCAAAACAAATAAGTGTGGGAGAGCCATACTTCGGCACGAATGGGTCGGCTCGACCGGAGTGATACCACGGCCTCACAGAAAACCGACGTGAAACAACTCTTGCGTTGTGTTTCGTTGTGTGAGTGAGGTTACCGAAGGCCCAATCCTCGATTCCCCAACAACCCTTAAATTCCTAACCCCCAAAAGGCCGGTAACGCCTCTGGTGTTTCAAGTGTCCATGGGCGGCAGCGATTGCTTACCATCAGGTGATCCGTCTGCTCGTTTATCGGCTTCTGCCAGCGGTTTCGCTCGCGACCCCGTGGGATAAAGTATTCTACCTGTTATTCCAGACCGAAAACTATCCCTGTTCCAAATTTCATCTAGATCTGTTTTGACAGTGCTGTGCCCAGGGTGTTAAAGTATAATTATACCAAGTTTCATCGTAATCGGATCGGCAGTTTTTGCGTGATGCGTGAACATACAGACAGACAGATAGACAGACAAACAAACAAAAATAAATTTAATCACATTTAGGTCCGGTAAAAATCATTTTAATCACATTTTTGGGTCTAGTAACACCCCCTACCATTTATTTTTTTACTATTTTCAATGTACTAGTATGAGTTTGCTTTACGTTTAAAGTAATCGAAACGATACATTTTAATGATAATAATTTATTTCAGATATTAAATTCATAGCTCCATTACATATTTATATACAAAATTATAAAAATAATAAATAATTATAAAAAAACACATAATAAAAAAAAAAAACAGAATCACAAATCAAAAATAAAAAAATCATTAACTAAAAATTATGATTTTCTCACTGGTACATTAATAGAGAAAAGCTCTACTAGTTTCGAGTCACAGAGGGACTCTTCTTCATGAGCAGCGTGCGCAGACGCTACTCGAAACTAGTAGAGCTTTTCTCCATTAATGTACGTGAGTAAACCGTGATTTTTAGTTAATTTAATATGTCTCACGATAGTTATTATAAAAACATAAAAAATATCATAAATGTCAAAAGTAAAATTTAAAAATAAATTGAAAAATTTAGACATTTATCATACATACAATAGGGATGATGGGATATAAAAATTAATAATCTATTTAGTTAAGTAATGAAAAAATATAAACCCGTATTTTTTTATTTCGTCATATAAGATAACAATACTTAGATAAAACTAATCAACGTTTAGGAGTGGGATCTAACTACGTCACTTTTAAGTATAAAACGTACTCTAAAGTGACGTCTCGCGATATTTCAAATCGATATATCTTCGAAAGTATTGGTTTCCGTAAGAAAATAAAAAATACGTGTGTAATGTTTTAAAATAATCTACAAGACGGACATTGAAATAAAAATTTGTCATCTACAGTACTCTCAACGGATCTTGGCAGGTCTGAACTACGTGCAGAAGGCTGCGCAATAAGTCTTTTTTAGAACTAAATGGTGGCATGAGGCGAGGTGCGGGGGGCGGCGATCCAGGCTGGAGATTGACCATTTCTAAATACAATTGACCCTTTACACTTATTGCGCAGCCTTCTGCACGTAGTTCAGACCTGCCAAGATCCGTTGAGAGTACATTTTTTTTTTTTTTTTGGGACAAGCCCGCCACAACCTCCCATACCGCTGCAACTCCTGTGCACCAGGATCTACAGTAGATACAACCATGAAAACACCGGAACATTGAAGTCCGGCGCGTCCCAGGGACATGAATGACTTGGATCCCGCAACGAAATAAATCAGAAGATGTTATTAGAGGAGAAGAAAAGAAAACGATAGTTTTCACTTCCCTCGGTGAATTTAATGCAGGAGACAGAATGATTTAAGCTTTAAGGCACAAAGAGACTCTACAACTGGGAGAAGCCGTTGAGAGTACTGTACGCGTGTTGTAACTTACCTAGTAGCAGTGTAGTTGGCGATGGCCTGAGCCACCTCGTTCTTCCTGCGCCCAGTAACGGAGTCCCGGCCGGAGTCTCGTCGCGCGGCGGACGCGGGGCGCGCGCCCCCCGCCGCGGAGCCTCCGCCCTCCGTAATGGATGCCACTTCTGACGATATCGGGGTGGACGATTTTTGTTCCTGATAGTGAAAATATGTTGTGTTTTAGATTAGATTAGATAATGTCCTCTGTATAATAGTCAAAACTAAAATATAACCACTATTCATTGTACTGCCTGTGTCTACCCACTGCTAGCTTAGAAGCCAGTGCCACACCACACACACGGTAGTTTAAGTGTGGACTCGCCATGCTTCGGCACTCCGGCTCGACCGGAGTGATACCACTTCCTCACCGAAAACCGACGTGAAACAACGCTTGCGTTGTGTTTCGTTGTGTGAGTGTGGTTACCGGAAGCCCAATTCCCCCTTTCCCATTCTTCCCAATCCCCGATTCCCCAACAACCCTTAAATTCTTGAAAAAAGGCCGGAGCTTTTTGGTGTTTCAAGTGAAATACATGTGAAACTTTATTAAGCCCCCGTCCCCCTTCGAGATGTTTCTTCGTACACGAACAAACAACGCAAGCGTTGTTTCACGTCGGTTTTCTGCTCGGCCGTTACATTCCAACCTAACCCCCCAAAAGGCCGGTAAAGCACTTGTAACTTGTTGTCTGGTGTTTCAAGTGTCAATGGGCGGCGGCGATTGCTTTCCATCAGGTGATACGTCTGCTCGTTTACTGGCTTATACCATAAAAGGAAGCTGTACCAACCTGTATGGGCGGGGAGTATGGCGCGGCGTGTTGCTGCGGCGGCGCGGGGGGAGGGTCGTGTTGTCCCTCCGCGGCCTCCTCCGCCTCGGGGATGGACGCTATCACGTCCGCCGTCGTCGTCGTGTCCTTCGTCACGTAGTTTGACGGGAAGATTCCGGTTCTAGGGGGGAAAAATAATACAGATTTTAGTTTTACATTTGATGGTTCGACGTTTGGCCGCTATCTCGCCTGATGGTAAGTGATGATGCGGCCTACGATGGAGCACGTCTGCCCATAAGCAACCTATTCACTCGGGCCTTGAAGACACCCAGGTTATACCCATCAGGAAACACAGACTCCGGCAAGGAGTTCCACTCCCTAGCAGTTCGCACAAGGAAGCTTGAAGCGAAGCGCTTCGTGCGGGTGGGTGGATGTTTTTAATATATGTAGGTCGGTTGAATTATAATCTCTGCCTACACCCATGAGAGACAGGCGTGATCTCATGATGTATGTATACTGTATATAGATTGAATAGTTTTTTTAATGTTAGGATTGTCTCCTGTGTCGTGGGTGCGTTTACAAACATACAAGTTCACATACACATGACACCCAGACCCGGAACAACAATTTGTGGATCACACAAAGAGTTGCTCCGTGCGGGAATTGAACCCGCTACCCGTTGCACGGCAGTCCAGCCACCGCGTTAACCGCGCAGTCGAGGCCCAATTCCCCCCTTCCCAATCTTCCCCATCCCCGATTCCCGAACAACAACCCTTAAATTCCTAACTCCCAAAAAGCCGGCAACGCACTTGTAACGCCTCTGGTATTTCAAGTGTCCATGGGCGGCGGCGATTGCTTACCATCAGGTGATACGTCTGCTCGATTACCGGAGTGTTTCATAAAAAAAGTCGAACATACCTGATGCCAATCCTGCCGGTCCACCAATCCCCGTCCCTCCGTATAACCTCGATCCTCTCGCCCGCCTCGAACGTGAGGTCTCCCGGCTCAGCTGACGTGTACGGGTACGCAGCTATGTAGAAGTCACCGCCCTCTGTCGAAGGAGAACGGAATTATTAGTTTTTAAACTGACATGGTCACTAACACTATTATTAGAACTTATTACGTGATCATGGCGCTTGCAACAGTGCCGAAATATCGGAAACTCATCAAAATTAATAAACATGGTAAATATCCCGTAATAAGTTCTAATAATAACGGAATTATTGTCGATATTTTTAATTTTGTTTATGACTTTCGTGAGACATTTTTCGGTTTACTCGTGTAATTATTTTTACAAGGAGCTAGTTATGAGTAGCAGCAGCATTAGAGGTTGCTGTAACGGTTGCAGTAGTAGCTACTGCAACCGCTACAGTAGCAGGTACAGGAACCGCTACAGTAGCAGATACAGTAGCAGCTACAATAACAGATACAGTGACTGCTACAGCAACAGATACAGTAACTGATACAGCAACAGATACAGTAACGGCTACAGTAACAGCTACAGTAACAGATACAGTAACCGATACAGTAACAGATACAGTAACAGCTACAGTAACAGGTACAGTAACGGCTACAGTAGCAGCTACAGTAGTAGTTACAGTAGGAGCTACTGCAACAGCTACAGCAACCCCTTGTCCGGTAGTCGCACTTGCGACCACTCGACCAACGAGGCAGTCGAACTTTCCTCTACTCCGGTTCTCGAATCCGAAGTTTCGTTTAATCTTCGACTGTAGGTTTTATTGATTTACTAATGAAATTACTTAAATAACGTTTTATTTTAAATTTCAAATCAAATCTTCATTTCATTCGTTAATTTTTGTTCACGAAAATTCGCAATAAATAGAAGTGTAGTATGCAATCTGCGAAGCTTTTTCGTTCGTTCGTTGAATTAGAGTAGGCTCCCCGGCATCAGCCCTAGTGGGCCCCATCTGTGTCTTGTTCTGGTCGGGCAGCGAGCTACCCTTGGTCGCCTTACAGACGCACTTACGGTGGCCGGAGATCGTCGCGCGATCCCCGTCGCCAGACCCTTTGTCCGGCAGTTTTACTTGCGATCAGTCAACCAACGAAGCAGTCGAACTTTCCTCTACTCCGATTCTTCAATCCGAAGTTTCGTTTAATCTTCAGCCGTAGGTTTTATTGATTTACTAATAGAATTACTTGAAATAACGTTTTATTTTTAATTTCATATCGAAATCTATTTATTTATCGTCATTTCATTTGTTCATTTTGGTTCACGAAAGTTCACGATAAAAAGAATTGTTAATTATTATGTTATCGGCTTACTCACGTAATGTTTTGACGAGGAACTCGACTAGTTTCAAGCCATGCTAGAGGCTTATATTCATGAACAGCATTCCGCGACACACAACGCGGCGATTGTCGCGCTGCTAATATGATCCTCTAGCATGGCTTGAAACTAGTCGAGTTCCTCGTCAAAACATTACGTGAGTAAGCCGATAACATAATAATTAATTTAGTATGTCTCACGAAAATTACAATAAAAAAAAGAATTGTTGTATGCAATCTGGGAAGTTTTTTCGTTGAATTAGAGTAGGCGTGTTCCCTAAAAAATATGATGAGGACAGTCTTCTACTCACGGACTACAGGCATAGCTCCACCGAGGTCGTTAGCCATCTCAGCCTCCGGCACCTCAGCGATGCCCTCCAACTGTGTCTTGGTCTCCATGGGTTCAACGACCTCGCTGTACGACTGCGCGTGCGCATTTATATCCTCCACGTACGATTCCGGGAACCAACCCGATTGGCCTGTGGACAAAAGAAAAATAGGAATTTTATTTTAACCGACTTTGGAAAGCAGGAGGTTCTTGATTTAGGTAAGGAATTCTTGAAGGTTTGGGAGAGTTATGCTTCGGCACTGCTGTGTCGGCTCGATCGGAGTGATACCACGGCCGAGCTGTACACCGAAGTGAAACAACGCTTGCGTTGTGTGAGTGAGGTAACCGGAGGCCCAATCACCCCCTTCTCGCAGAAAACCGACGTGAAACAACCACAGCGTTGTGTGAGTGAGGGCAGTGGAGGCCCAATTACCCCCTTCCCAATCTTCGCATTCCCCGATCCCCCAACAACCTCTAAATTCCAAAGCCCCAAAAGGAAGTCGGCCTTGTAACGCCTCTGGTGTTTCAAGTGTCCATGGGCGGCGGCGATTGCTTACCATTAGATAATCTTTTAATCCCCGAAGGGGTAGGCAGAGGTGCACATTATGGCACGTAATGCCACTGTGTACACCCACTTTTCACAATTTATGTTGTAAGTCCCATGTAATAGGGGGTGAGCCTATTGCCATATACCGGGCACATTTCCAGACTCCGTGCTACCACTGAGAAATTTTCGAAAAACCGAAAAAAGCCCAGTAATACTTTGCCCGACCCGGGAATCGAACCCGAGACCCCTTGCCCGGTAGTCACACTTAAAACTACTCGGCCAACGAGGCAGTGAAAAGAAAATAGGGATTTTAACCGATTTTGCGAAAGGAGGAGGTTCTTGATTTAGGTAAGGAATTCTTTGATGGAGTCTGTGTTTCTTGAAGGGTTGGGAGAGTCATGCTTTGACACTGCTGGACCGGCTCGACCGGAGTGATACCACCCACGGCCTTACAGAAAACCGACGTGAAACGACGCTTGCGTTGTGTTTCGCTCTGCGAGTGAGATTATAGTTAATTTTTTTTTGTTACAAAAATTCTACATAGGAGTTTGTTAAAAAAGACATATCTCTTTTACTGTCTCTGTCGCTTTGTCAATGAAAACAATTGATAGCAATTGTTTTCATCGCATGCGTATTTGTGAACCACTTTATACAGAGTAGAGTCAATGTTTATTTAACTTCTTTATGTTCTCAAATTGAATTAACTGGTCCAGGGTACGAAATGTCTTCACTATTGTAATCTTCAAACACAACACTACCTCCCATTAAAGCCATGGCAGATACTTATCTAATATATACATTATACAATTCTCGTGTCACAGTTTTCGTTGCCATTCTCCTCCGAAACGGCTTGACCGATTTTGATGAAATTTTTTGTGCGTATCCGGTATCTATGAGAATTGGCCAACATTTTTTTTTCATCCTAAATGTTAGGGGTAGTACAACCCAAATTTTTTTAATGCGGTTGAAGTCGCGGGCAGAAACTAGTATAATATTATATAGCTTTACCTCTGGCAGTGCCCCATCTCCAGCCAGGCTCGGCATCACCTCGGGGTGGTTGAGCATCGCTGACCTGTACCAAACAAAATAAAAATTAATGTAAGATTTTTAAACACTGCCTCACACTAGGATTGTCTACTATGTTAAGGGTGTGAGTGAGTGAATGAATTAATGAAAGAATAAGTGAGTGAGTGAGTGTGTGAGTGAAAGACAGAGAAAGAGAGAGAGGGGAAAGGGGGAGAGAGAATGAGGGTGAGAGGGTGAGCGAGAGGGCGGGAAGAGGGAGAGAGGGAGAAAGGGGGAGAGAGAAAGAGAGAGAGAGAGAAAGAAAGATAGAGAGAGGGAGATAGAGAGAAAGAAAGAAAGAGAGAGAAAGAGGGACAGAGAGATAGATAGAGAAAGAGAGAGCCAGAGAATGGGTATGCCAGAGAATGTGTGTGCCAGAGACTGACTCTGGCATACCCAGAGAATGAATGTGCTAGAGAATGAATGTGCCAGAGAATAAGTGTGAAAGTCAATGAGTTGTGATTGAATGAATGAGTAAGTAGTAGGAGGAAGTATAAATAATTCGTATGCAGTAGGTATTATAGTATTTCTTCACTCACCAAGTCCCCAGGTTGTAGGCTAAGTTCGTCAGCGGTGCGCGCGTTAAATTCATACACACAGCGCCATCTAGGGGCAGTCGATGAAGGCACCGCTTCTGTAGCTGTAAATATAGAGTAAACATATTCTAACAAATGTATACTAATAAAGACGGTACGGGTTGCAACGGCAAGTATCCATGTACCTTTTTCCGAGTTATATGTGTGTACATTTTAAGATTATTTAGCAGCGTCGCTCGCGTAGATTTCAGATTTCATGTCTAATAAAAGCAGCTTAAGTTACTACTTAGTACGTCAGTAATAAGTAAAGCTAATAAAAGTCCCATCAAAATCGGTCCAACCATTTCAGAGATAAGCCAGAACAAATAAACAGACAGACAAAAATGTAGAAGTATTGCTTGTAGATTATTTCAAAACATTACACACGTATTTTTTATTTTCTTACGGAAACAAATACTTTCGAATATATATCGATTTGAAATATCGCGTGACGTCACTTCTAGGTACGTTTTATACGTAAAAATTACGTATTTGCTCCCACTCCTAAACTTTGATTCGTTTTATCTACGTATTGTTATTTTATTTGACAAAATAAAAAAATACGTGTCTAATATTGTTTCATTACCTAACTGACGGACTGAATAGATTTTTAATTTTCTGGTAATGAATTATTTACACATACCCACAAAAAGAAACGCAGTCAAACAAAAATAAACCAAAGCACACATAATTATAGAGTTCAAATTAACACAAATATTGAATATTAAATTAAATAAATAAAACAATTTTGTTCATTAAACGCGCACGTTGTACAATGCTAATCAGAATCCAACTTTGAGTATAAAGAAATAAGGTGTAAAAAACTTTAACAGTACTTATAATGCGGCTAGTTTGAGTAGGACACTTGGGTTGATGAATTTTTGTAATAAAATTTTAATTATAACGCTAAGTGTGGGAGAGCCTTGCTTCGGCACTGCTGGGTCGGCTCGACCGGTGTGATACCACGGTTGGGCAGAAAATTGACGTGAAATAACGCTTGCGTTGTGTCAGTGAGGTTACCGGAGGCCCGATTACACCCCTTTTCCAATCTCCGATTCCCCAACAACCCTTAAATTCCTAACCCCCAAAAAGGCTAGCAACGCACTTGTAACGCCTCTGGTGTTTCAAGTGTCCATAGGCGGCGGCGATTGCTTACCATCAGGTGATCCGTCTCCTCGTTTACTTGCTAATGGCTTATACCATAAAAAGATCTCAATTACACTTTGGCCAACCAATCCAATGACTTCTCTCGCCTTGGGCGAGGCGAGAGGAGTGTCAGACTCTTACTGACTAAAAACCACCCCGTTCCTACTCCTGCTTTTTGAACCGGAGCCCCGGTAAACCCGCTAGGTAGTCCGCAGCTCTGGACCATGCGACAACTGGACTTAAGAGGCGCATATGAAGTCGCATGATCAAATTAGTGTTATAAAAGGAAGTGACATTAAAATTTGTCGGTTTATAGGCAACCTAGCCTTGTAGGCGATAATGGCAAACAATAGCGTTTGGAAAGCAAAATAAAAGACAAAGAAATATTGTGTTGCTCAAACTTTAAGTAAGACATTAGAACTTAAGACGGGATATTTACCATGTTTTATTGATTTACTAGTAGAATTACTTGAAATACGTTTTATTTTTAATTTCATATCAAAACCTATTTATTTATCTTCATTTAATTCGTTCATTTTTGTTCACGAAAGTTCGCAATAAATAGAATTGTAGTACGCAATCTGCGAAGTTTTTTCGTTCGTTCGTTGAATTAGAGTAGGCCCCCAGATTTAAAACTTTGACAATCAATATGTTTACAAATTCAGAACTGTGCTAAAACAGTTACGATTTGATTCAGTGCTAGTACTATGCTGGTACACTAATATTATAATAGGGATGATGACGGGGTATGAAAATTAAAAATCTATTTAGTAAGTCAGTTAGGTAATGAAAATGTATTAGACACGTATTTTTTTTTTTGTCATATAAGATAACAATAGGTACTTGGATAAAACGAATCAAAGTTTAGGAGTAAATACGTAATTTCTACGTATAAAACGTACCTAGAAGCGATATTTGAAATCGATATATCTTCGAAAGTATTTGTTTCCGTAAGAAAATAAAAAATACGTGTGTAATGTTTTAAAATAATCTACAAGACGGACATTAAAGTAAAAATTAGTCATCTACCCTATTGTAAAAGTTTGTTTATTTAGATGTTTGTCCGTCATTCACGATCACGATGAACGGATTTTGATGAAATTTGGTATACAGACATGGTATGCGCTGATTTAGGTGATGGGATCTTGTGACTTTTTATCCCATGAAAACGCTGGCAGATGCTAGTAAAATAATTAGTTTTCAAACGCGGTAGAGTTATGCTTCGGTACAAATGGGCCTTAAATTCCTAACCCCTAAAAGGTCGGCAACGCACTTGTAACGCCTCTGGTGTTTCAAGTGTCCATGGGCGGCGGCGATTGCTTACCATCAGGTGATACGTCTGCTCGTTTACCGGCTTATACCATAAAAAGTAAGTGCTTACCAGTAGTGGGGGGTGCGTCCCCCCAGGCGTTGTCTGCGGCCGGCTCCTCGCCCCACGCGTCGTTCGCTGTACTACCCCAGTCCGCTTCTACAGATATAAATATTTATTGTTACATAAAACACAAGAAACAAGTACAAAGAGGAGATGCCATAATGTGATTGTGCACTGTGACACAACAAATAGGCCCTAGCCATTTTTTTTAAAGTTGTCCCACACACGTGTTTTTTTTCATGTGTCGTGGATACGTTTACAAACATACTAGGTTGTTTTATGAAATAGATGGCAAATAGTTTTTAGTATTGGTATTAAGGTTTATTTTTTTAAAGCACTGCATTTGTCATTAACTCATTAACAATGCTTGACTGCGCTTGGTGTGAAATTATAGCAGGCTCCGATCGCAAACTTTTTCTCAATTGGCAGCCGATCAGCTCCGATCGCAAATTTTTTTCAATCGTGCAGCCGATTGTCTCCGATTGCATGCTCTTTATCACTCGCGTAGCCGATCGGCTCCGAATGCATCCGCTTCAAGCCTGCGTATGTGAAATAGTTGGCGACTCCGCTGCGACCTACTTTTTTCGAAACGTCAAAAACGATATTTTCTATGAACTTTGTATGAAATAGTGCGGTATGACGTCATAAGTTTTCGACGTCAAATAGCAGACTTATTTCTAGAAATTTAGCTAGAAAAAATCGAAAATTAAATAGTTCATTAAATTTATCAATGAGAGTGTGATTATTTTTTAATATTTTATTGTATTGAAAAGTTGTAATAATTTATTTTTGACCGAGGATAGTACCCAATTCGATCCAGTCTGTGTGCAAAGAAAAATGCGCGCCGATGCTCTTTGAACGGACCCTTAACCTACCGGAGTTCCAAGCACTCTCAGCGGGCGCGGAGCTGCGACTGAGGTACTCTTCCCTCCTCTCTTCATACAGCTTCCACACCCGCGCACACTTCTCTCCCAGCTCAGTCACAGTGTTGCTCAGCTCCGACAGCTGAGCTTTGTTGGTTTCCAAGTCCTGTTTCTTGCTTTCCACCAGCGCTTTCGCTGCTTCCACCTGTATCATTTTTGTGTTATAAGTCCTATGTAATAGGGGGTGAGCCTATTTTTTTTTTAATGGGACAAGCCCGCCACAACCTCCCATACCGCTGCAACTCCTGTAAGCCAGGTGAGCCTATTGCCATATACTGGACAAAATTCCAAATTAGATAGTGCTTCTACTGAGAAATATTCGAAACACCGAAAATACCCAGTAACCCATTGCCCGACCCGGGAATCGAACCCGAGACCTTTTGTCCGGCAGTTGCACTTACGTTCACTCGGCCAAAGAGGCAGTATTTCATAATAAATAATCACAAAAAATATGTAGAAACTGTTCAATTATATAATGGGCACATTTGCTAAATCGAAGTTAAAGTCAAAATTATTTATTTCAAATAATGTCAAAGCAAATATTAAAATAAATAAAAAAACAAAATGCCTGTCTGTCGGTCAGTCTTCTAGTAAACCTATTTGCTCGTTCCAAAGTGTAGATTCCTAAGCTAAGCGAAGCTAAGATTATTTAGACACCACTGACAGACGGTGAAGAAAAACGCCGAGAGGAAACCTGGGCTTATACCAATATTATGAGAACTATCTTAATACATTATATGCTCACCTTATCCCTCAGTTGTTTGAGAGTGATCTCCATCATGTTCAGCTTCCCGTCTTCGCCTGCACCCTCCGATGCTTTAGCCTGGACAAACAACATTCATATTCCATATATTTCTTTAAAATTACATTTTTAAATACTACTTCAATAACCAAACAAGTTTGCAAGCACATTTTCACACTAGGATTTCCTCCTGTATCGTGTGTGTATTTACAAACATACAAGTTCACATACACATGACACCTAGACCCGAGGCAACAATTTGTGGGTCACAAATTGACTTACTCCGTGCGGGAATCGAACCCGCTACCCGTTGCACGGCAGCCAGTTGCCCAGCGACCGCACCAATCGTGCAAGCAATTTTTATAATACTACTTCAAAAAACTAATATAAAAATAGAAATCAGTCGTGGGAGCATGATCCAAGCTACCTGTGGTTAGGGCGCCAGAGAAAGAAACCTCTTCACAATGCATGGCGTGCCGTTTCTAGGAGAACTTTGAGAGCCTTCTGTATCAGGCTTTTGATCCACCCACTTGACGCTAGCTTCCTAAGATATTAAGTGTGGGAGAGCCATGCTTCAACACTGCTGGGTCGGCTAAACCGGAGTGATACCACGGCCGAGCTGTACACCGACTCGTTCCAATCCCCGATTCTCCAACAACTCATTCCTAACCCCCGAAGCACCGGCAACGCACTTGTAACGCCTCTGGTGTGCGTGTCCGTCCATGGGCGGTGGCGATTGCTTACCATCAGGTGATGAGAAACGAGCTCGTGTACCAACTTTTTTATGGAATACGCCGGTAAACGAGCAGACGGAACAATTGTATTTTCAATAACAATTTTAACAAGACATCATTAATGGAATCTACATCTTTCTGTTCACCGACACAAGAATCGAACCTTATATCTAAAATCCTTTTGTGTGTCGAAAATTAAATCGAGTTACGAGTGACAATGGTAACGGTGTCCGTGTCAGCAAACGAACTAGAAAGCGGGTAGACCGATTTGTCTGCTCGTAAACATCCACCCGCATTTACTCCAGTTCATCCGTGATCATGGCGCTTGCAACAGTGCCGAAATAACGGAAACTCATCAAAATTAATAAACATGATACATATCCCGTTTTCAGTTCTAATGTTGTCAGCTGTTAAATACTTGCTTTAACACATTAACCGTAACATTCTGTACAATAAGCATGTTCTCGATTACAGAATAAATTACGTATTAGTTTCACGCAGTGTGTAGCTAATTCAAGCTAAAATTGAACTAATCTTTCTGTTCACCGACACAAGAATCGAACCTTATCACTAAAATCTCCTAAAATTCAGCAACTCACCTTGGCATCAAGTTCAGCTTTCTCCTTGTTCAGTGCTATTTGCTTGGCATTGAGCTCTTTCACGCGCGCCTTCAGCTGCTGCATTTCTGCCATACTCGAGTCGCGGTCCGACCTACAGGTTTAGGGGGTCATATAGACAGGTTAATGGGGTCTTATTTAATAAACACTAATCTTTAACACAAAATATGGGGACAATAGACATAAGCAATATACACCAAATGTGTCAATATATACCAAATATGGCTTGAATAGACATCGAGTATTTTGGGGTCAATCGACTTAAAATATGGGGTCTATAAACACAAAATTTGGGGGTCTATAGACACCAAACATGGAGTCAATAAATACTAAATTTGGGGGTCTATAGACACCAAACATGGGGTCAATAAATACTAAATTTGGGCCCAATAGACACAAAATTCGAGGTCAATAAGCACAAAATTTGGGGTAAATAATTATAAAATATGGGGTAAATAATTATAAAATATGGGGTCAATAGACATAAAATATGGGTTTTTAAACTGACATGGTCACTAACACTATCATTAGAGCTTGAGACGGGATATTTACCATGTTTATTTATGTCAATTTGACATTTGTTTATTTAAATATGGTAAATATCCTGTCTCAAGTTCTAATGATAATAAAATATGGGGTGAATAGAAACCAAACATGGGGTCAATAACCCAAAATTTGGGGGTCAATAGACACCAAATGTTGGGGTCAATATAGACCAAATGTAGGGGTCAATATACATCAAATATGTGGAATGGACAAAAGATTTAGAGGTCAAGACATACCTGTTATTTGTATGGCTACTGAAATGCCATTATTTTGTTGGTTATGTTAATTTAATTTGTGGGTGACTGGTGTGCTTATTGTTAAATAAACAAACAAATAAAATATGGGTTCAATAATCACAAAACATGGGGGTCACTAATCACAAAAACGTACCTCATCCCATCAATAGTACATTTAGCAGCCGCGACACTAGTCCTGGTCTCCCGGATGTCCTTGGCCAGGTTACTGGCGCGCAGTACCACGGAGTTCAGTTCCGCTGACACACTCTGACTCTTGGCTTTGAGGGAGAGGACCTTCGATTGTTCTTCGGTGCGCATCGCTTCTAATTCGCGCGTACTAAAATAATAATATATTACATCATTAATGACTTCTCCCATCTTGGATGGCGGCGATAGAATAGGCGATAGAGAGCGTCGAGACTTTTACTAAAAACCACTCCGTTCTTTCTCCTGCCTTGAGCCGGAACCCCAGTTACCCGCTAGGTAGTCCGTAGATACAATCATGCAAACACCGGAACACTGAAGTCCAACGTCCCAGGGACATGAATGACTGTCTTGGATCCCACAACGAAATAAATCAGAAGATGTTATTAGAAGGGATCGAGCTTACTTCAAATTGTTTGGTTTATAAGAGCCGGCCAATCAGTGCGCCGAAAGCGCTCTTGTTTCGATTACTTTGAATGTAAAGTAAACCTATAATAAATGTACAAAATTGCCTAACTGAGGTAGATTATGGTCTGGAATAAAACATAGGCTACTTTTTATCCCACGGGAACGCGGGCGAAGGCGCTGACAGAAGCTAATTACATAGATAAAGGCTGTATTGGACTTACCGTTTCTTCTCCCACTCGAGTTGGCATTGACGCTCCATTTCCTTGCGGGCCGCCTCGCGTTTTTCCTAAAACGAAATAATAATAAATCAATAAACACAATAGACTCGAAATATATAATAGACATATTATTATAACTTTCGTGAGACATACTAAATTAATTATTATGTTATCGGCTTACTCACGTAACTCACATTCAGTAGTAGAGATAGTCGCCGCGTCGCGTGAATGAATATGAGTCTCTAGCATGGCTTGAAACTAGTCAAGTTCCTCGTCAAACAGTTACGTGAGTAAGTCGATAACATAATAATTAATACTAGACATTGTAATGGACAGCACGGTTGGCTCGCTAGGCAACTGGCTGCCGCTCAACGTTTAGCTGGTTCGATTACCGCATGAGCAACTCTTTGTGTGATCCACAAATTGTTGTTTCGGGTCTGTGTGTCATGTGTATGTGAACTTGTATGTTTGTAAACGCACACACGACACAGGAGAAAATCCTAGTGTGAGGCACCATTTAAAAAAATAAGAGAAATTACTTACTTGTTCTTCCTTCTGCTTCCGAAGTAGCTCTTCTTGTTCACGCTTCTGAGCTTCTAGACGTAGCTTCTCTCGTTTCTCCGCTTCTTCGCGTTCTTTGCGCTCTCTCTCAGCCTAATAGTAAAAAAAAATTAGTAAAAATGATCTGAAACTATTCTTTATACGTAAAAAAATATCTAATTTAATTTAGTTTTAGAAGTAAAGTATGTACTTATTATAAAAAAAAAAAAACATGATGTTTACCTCTGCCTCCTACAGAAAGCGTTGGAAATAGAAAAAAAACATTAATTTACCATTGTTTAATATATATTTACTAATACAATAAAGCTGAAAAGTTGTTTGAACACGCTAATCTCCGGAACTACTGGTCTAAATTGAAAAAATATTTTTGTTGGATAGTGCATTTATCGAGGAAGGCTATAGACTATAAAATATCACGCTATGACCAATAGGAGTCAAGCAGAGCGGGTGAAACCGCGCGGAAGTAGCTAGTTATTAATAACCACGGCAACGTAGCATTAATTAATCCCCACCATTAATCCCCACGCTTGGCAAAGGAGATGGTGATTACTTTACCTTCTCCTTCATAGCAGCGTCAGCTAGCTGTGACCGTCTCCTCTCTAACTCTGCCTGTCCCCTCGCCATGTTCTCTCTCCTTCTCTCTTCGTAGGACTTCGCGCTAGTATTCGATGAGACTGAGTCGCGTCTAAAGGAAAGAAAGAAAGAAAGAAATTATATTATTTATGTTTGTGTGTATGTTTGTTTTATGGTTAACGAGCAGACGTATCACCTGATTGTAAGATGGCCGCTACCCATAGACACTTGAAACACCAGAGGCGTTACAAGTGCGTTGCCGGCCTTTTTGGGGGTTTGGAATTTAAGGGTTGTTCGGGAATCGGGGATGAGGAAGATTAGAAAGGGACGAATTGGGTCTCCGCTAACCTCAATCACACAACCAAACACAACGCAAGCGTTGTTTCACGTTGGTTTCCTGTGAGGCCTAATTTCTATTTAAACTAATTTCTATCGAAAATCTTACCGGAATGTGGGTGGTATCAGCTCCGGAGGTAGCTTCGCTGGCACTGGTTCACCTTGCGTCGCCTTCTCACATAGATACATCGCCAGGACGAATTCCTCACAGCCTACGAGACAAATAACAAAGATATGTTATTTTCGATCATTTATTTATTTCTTATACTTGTTTATTACATTTTTAAATATTAAATTAAAAAGAAAAAAAAAACATTTAAAAATATAAAAAGCAGTAGCCCACCAGTAACGGTATAAATCCAAGCTACCGGTGGTCAGGGCTCAAGAGAGAGGAATCTCCGGACAATACGCGCCGTGTCCAGAAGTACTGCCTTCTGCATCAGGCTCTTGATCCAACCATCTAACGTTAGCCTACTCAGGTGTTGATCGAGGCTTTTGGCTATGAGGCCATTGGCAACTACGACTATTGGCATCATTGCTGAATCTACATGTTATTAATTATTATGTTCTCTATCCATACTATCCGGCGCGTGATTCCAGGCGGAGGGCGCGATGGGCGACACACTCGAGTCGCCAGTAGCAGCGACAATCGCCGCGTCGTGTGTCGCGGAATGCTCCTCATAAATATGAGCCTCTAGCATGGCTTGAAGCTAGTCGAGTTCCTCGTCAAACAGTTTACGTGAGTAAGCCGATAATATAATAATTAATTTAGTATGTCTCACGAAAGTTACAATAAAAAGATATGTAGTATGTTTCATTGGCCGAGTGGTTGGATTCCCGGGTCGGGCAAAGTATTACATGTCCTTTTTCGGTTTTTCGAAAATTTCTCAGCAGTAGCACGGAGTCTGGAATTGTGTCCAGTATATGGCCATAGGCTCACCCCCTATTACATGGGACTTATAACACAAATGGTGGAAAGTGTGTGTACATTGTATAGCGACATTACGTGCCGTAATGTGCACCTCTGCCTACCTCTTCAGGTATATAAAGGGTGACGTTGTTTTTAAAAAATTAAAACAAAAAAAAAAATCTTGCTTTTCGAGCCGGAGCGCCGGTACATTGTGTATTCTATATTTTTAATAATTTTGTGTTTCAAACGTGCTTTGGTAGTCCAAATAAATAAACGATTACGACTTATGATTTGAAGGAACTTGAACAACAAAGAGCCAGTATTTCATAATAACAAGTATAGATATTTTTCACGACAAATTGAATGCGTTCAAAACTTTTTTGTTGCGTCACAACGTAACATAGGTAATACCTTGTTGTTAAGCACCTAATTCCCTTAATTGTTTTTTTGCATCTTTACTTATGTTTATATTTAGTTAGTTTAGGTACCTTTATTATCTTGGGTACCTACCTTATTTCATCTTTGCAAAATCCGAAGCATTGTTTATTGTGAAAGTTGTGTACATTTGTAATTGGATGTCAGATTCACTCAATGTTTAATATTAAGGCTATTATTTTATACTTTATTGATCTGTTGTCTGTATCTGTACCTTTTTTAATAAAAAAAAATTAAAATAAAAAAAAATACTCACCGAGTTTCCCGTCAGAGTCTAGATCAGCTAGTGCCCAAATCTGAGCTAGTGCTTGCTGCGCGAGCCTAGACTGCAGCATTATAGAGCGAGCCTGCGCGCCGGATACTGAACCAGTCTTAGCACGGTCTGTAGCGTTGAATAGTTGAGTGTATCTGAGAAATAAACACATTAATATTATAAATGTTAAAAAAATTGTTTGCCCCACACTAGGATTTTCTCATGTATCGTGAGTGCGTTTACAAACATACAAGTTCACATACACATGACACCCAGACCCGGAACAACAATTTGTGGATCACACAAAGAGTTGCTCCGTGCGCAGTGCCGGCGTAAGGGCCACTGACACCCCGGGCGAAAATATTGTGGCGCCCACTTGATGGAAGCAATATCAAGTGTTAGTAGTAGTTTTTCATTTTATTGGCGCACCCCAGACTTTGTTGCCCTGGGCCATCGGCCCATGTCGCCCCCCTAACGCCGGCACTGTCCGTGCGGGAATCCGCTACCCGTTACACGACAGCCAGTTTCCCAGCCACCGCGCCAAACATGCAGTCTATAAACTGCACTAAATAATTTAAGTACTAACATTAGAACTTAAGACGGGATATTTACCATGTTTATTTATTTATGTCTATGAGTTTCCGATATTTCGGGCACTGTTGCAAGCGCCATGATCACGGAACAAACTCATAAACACAAATAAACATGGTAAATACCTCACAGAAAACCGACGTGAAACAACGCTTGCGTTGTGTTTCGTTGTGTGAGTGAGGTTACCGGAGGCCCAATTCCCCGCTTTCCAATCTTCCCCTTCCCCATTCCCGAACAACAACCTTAAATTCCTAACTCCCAAAAAGCCGGCAACGCACTTGTAACGCCTCTGGTGTTTCAAGTGTCCATGGGCGGCGGCGATTGCTTACCATCAGGTGATACGTCTGCTTGTTACATCAGGAAATACGTATGTTTCATAAAAAAAATATATTCCGTTTCAAGTTCTAATACTAATTTAAGTAACTTACTTTAGCTTCTGTGGTTGAGGAATCCCCCACTCCACGGCCGCTGGGGGACTCATTACTCCCATCGGCATCTCAGTAGGACTGGTCACTAAAGAACCTGGAACAATTATGGAAATATCAACCTTATTGCTGGTATAATTTAGGATGAAAATCGACTAACATTTCTAAGTTAATAGAGTCGAAATAAATTAATGCAAAGCAACGTCAAGCCTTATATCCCCGAAGGGGTAGGCAGAGGTACACATTACGGCACGTAATGCCGATATACAATGTACACCCAATTTTCACCATTTGTGTTATAAGTCCCATGTAATAGGGGGTGAGTCTATTGCCATATACCGGGCACAATTCCAGACTCCGTGCTACTACCGAGAAATATTCGATAAACCTAAAAATGCCTATCAATACTTTGTCCGACCCGAGAATCGAACCTGAGTCCCCTTGTCCGGCAGTGATCGCAAGTGCCACTGCCTGACTGATTTTCTCAGTAGTAGCACAGGGTCCGGAAAATTCGCCCAATATATGGCAATAGGCTCACCCCTATTACATGGGACTTATAAGTTATAACACAAATGGTGAAAAGTGGCATAATGTGCACCTCTCTCTGTCTACCCCATCGGGGATAAAAAAGCGTGACATTGTGTTGTGTAAAAGTTCGATACACATCGACCTAACATAAAGCCTTTAAAAAAACTAAAATTAAAAAAAATACAAATAACATACCTGGCTTCGACATGCTATCACTCTTCATAGCAGCCAACGGGGTGGAAGTGACGGGCTGAATGACCCCAGCAAGACTATTGACCCCAGAAGGGGGACTGGTGACTAAAGACCCCACAGTTGACACCGTAGTCACATTAGACATTAGAGGAGATTGCCCAGTCGCAGGCACGTCCGGAGGCGAAAAGGCCTTATTTTGAGGCGCAATTGGTTGAATCAGAGGCTGATTTAAGTTCGAAAACGAAGACTCCATTGGTAGATTTGGGATCAGAGGCGGATTTTGACCTATCAAGTTGTTTGTCGGAACAATCGGTTGAGGCGGGATCATTGGTTGAGTCAAAGGCGGGATTATTGGTTGAGTCAAAGGCGGGTTTATTGGTTGAGGCGGGAGTACAGGTTGAGTTAAAGGCGGGTTTATAAGCGGTTGAGTGTTTACTAAAGGTTGGGAGATCAATGGTTGGGATAATGGTTGACCTGAGATTAAATCTGGTACGTTTGGCTTTGGGGGGTTGAGGGGTGGGATTAGAGGGGGTTGTTGAGTTAGGGGTGGGCCTACGAGGTCGCCTAATAGGGATTGGTTACTTTGTGGGGCGGTGGGGAGGCCGGATATTAATGGTTGTTGCGGCATGGCTGGCATGGGGGGGATTGGGGGTCTAATGGGGGCGGGGACTGGGGTCGGGGATGTGAATGCCGGTTTCGGGGTGGCTGAAACAAAAATTTTGTTGTTAGATAATAATGTATGGTATTTTATATTACAATTTATCTATTATATAAAAATAAGTCGGGTTTTCCTTCCTGACGTTATAACTCCAGAACGCACGAACTGATTTTCACGGTTTTGCATTCGTTGGAAAGGTCTCGGGCTCCGTGAGGTTTATAGCAAAGAAAATTCAGGAAAAATTCAAGAGAAAAGCAGGAAAACAGGGAAAATCATTGGTGGCGAAACGGAGTTCGTCGGGTTTGCTAGTTCATACTAAATTGAAACGTAATTTCATACTATGTGTAACTACAGCGTGTTTGAAAATTGAAAACTATAGCAAAACTTAGCCTGACTAGGGAATCGAACCCTACATATCTACGGTCGAAATTGATGATATTGATATCCGATCTTAATCAAAACCACATGATCCACCGGAATGAAGCCGGCTCGACCGCAGTGATACAACGACGTCACAGAAAACCGGCGTGAAACAACGCTTGCCTTGTATGAGTGAGATTATTAAAGGCTCAATTACTCCCCTTCCCAATCTCCGATTCTCTAACAACCCTCAAATTCCTAACTCCCAAAAAGCCGGCAACGCATTTGTACCACCTCTGATGTTTCAAGTGTCCATGGGCGGCGGCGATTGCTTACCATCAGATAATACGTCTGCTCGATTACTAAATGTCTCATAAAAAAAACCTCCCATACCGCTAAATAAGAGTAAAAGTCGTTTACCGGCTTATTAAAAAATATATATATTTATATTCCGATGCTTTCAGTCGTTTTGACGTACATAAATGAGTAACATACATACATACACACAAACTCTCGCATTAACAATATTAGTAAGATCATGAACATGAGCCTCTAGCATGGCTTGAAATTAGTCGAGTTCCTCGTCAAACATTTACATGAGTAAGCCGATATAAATAATCATTAATATTAGGAAGGTTTATTCTCACCTGCGGTTGGACTGAGGGAGGCGAGTAGAGAAGGCGGCAACACTTTCGGTATCTCGATATTGTGCAGTTTCAGATTTATTATCTGGAACATAAACATTAACAATGTCATCAGATTTTCAATTATTACTCTGATATTTGTTGACTATGTGTGGTTTGGTTGTTTTAAATCCAAAAAATTTTTTTTATAGAAGATTTTTTGTGCATGAATCATTTTCTTTATTTATATGTTTTTAAAGTTGGAACCAAATACGTGTCCATTCCCTGATTTAGGCTGCTTTTTCCACCAGAGATGTGCTATGCTATGTTGCTGTGGATGCGTTTGGCTTCCACATAGCTTAGCACTGGTGGAAATGGACTCAACTAAGCTATATTTTTTATATGGAAAGATGCGTGCTATGGATGGCTTTCCTACTATCGATACATTGCATACTCAAGCTGCGCATCTTCCTCGTACAGCTACATAGTTTAGTATCAGTGGAAACAGTCACATAGTTTCACAGCTTAGCTATTACATCTTCGCAGCATAGCTACATAGCACATCTCTGGTGGAAAATAAGTAGTTAGTCTAGCTTAGTATACCAAATTGTCATTAGCGTGTCAAAATAACGTGAGTCTTGTTGGGGAGAATGCTTGGGCTGTATAAATGATGATGCTGATTTTGAAATATAGGTACTGGTTTATTACAACGGTAGGATAAAAAAACAAAATAATATTTTGACGGCGCGCGACGCGTACAGTGCTCACAGTTGCTCGGGCGAAAGTGCGGGCCGCGATCCTCGTACATAGTGGCTCCCCGCGCCGCGCTGTCCCCTCTGATGCCGTCGCCAGTGCTGCCCTCGTCGACGTCTTCGTTATGTTCGAGAAGTTTCCGAACAAGTCTCATTTTCTATAAGAATGTAAAGTTCACAAACGCACCTTGCAAGCAATGGAGAACTCTCGCAGATCCAGCTTGCCATCAGCGTTGGTGTCTGCCAGCGACCAGATCTGACCCAGGATGGGGGGCGGCAGCTGGGACTGTGGACAGAACGTTTATAGTTAGTACAGCTATTTGGGGAACAGGGAGTAAAGTTCCCTAAGTAAAGCAGTATCCTCCGACCAGGCGGTGATCGTGTCCTGCAGCTTTCTGCCCAACTGTAGTTCGTTGGGATTGTCTTGTCTATCCATGTTTATTCGCATGTACACTTCACATGTGCGATTTGATTTTTTTATCGATCGTCTATGTGGGATTTCTATTATCTGTCATCTGTCACTTGTCATATGTCGCCACACCTCTTATTAGTTAGAGAAGTCTTTGGGATAAGCCTATGTAAGGCAGCAGATGTCTTGTAACACATTGAACGCCGTGGTGGTCACTGGTGACCGACGTTAGCGGAGGATTTGCCTTCAACTGTTTTCTATTGGCCGTCAAAGGCAGGAAATCAAAATATCTCGGAGTTATAGTTCCCTTAATATGTTATAATACCACATTGCCGCATCATCGAAACCGATGGCATTTTTTTTAAGGGGCGGAAATTATTCTATTACTTCTCCCGTCTTGGGCGATGCGAGACGGAGTGTCAGACTTTTACTGACTAAATACCACCGTATGTCGCAGGAGGATTGTAAAATCTGCTGTTTTACATAAGCGTGCAGCCAATAACATAATAATTAATTTAGTATGTTTCACGAAAGTTATAATAAAATTATTGTTGTACCTAAAATAACAATTATTACCTGCAACATGAACCTCTTGGCCTGTTCTCCAGTAAGATGTCCATTCACGGGCCCGAGGTTGCGGAAGTGCTCCGCAAACTTTGCGTGCTCGTGCGGATGCACTATCCACGGGTCTGTCGCCATTGTGCTGTGCGATAATAATGCGGTTAGATAATGAGGAGGATACTTGGATGTTAGAATTATTTGATATTGTACACCAGGTACTAAGGTCCAAGTATCAGGTCGAGTGACTCGTTGGTTGAGTAGTAGTGTGCGACTGCCGGACAAGTTGTCTTGGGTACGATTCCCGGGTGGGGCAAAGTATTACTGGGCTTTTTACGGTTTTTCGAATTTTTTTCAGTAGTCACATGAAGTCTGAAATTATGCCCAGTTTATGGCAATAGGCTCACCCCTATACATGGGACTTATAACACAAATGGTGGCAAGTGGGTGTACATTGTATAGTAGCATTTTAGACAACATACAACATTACAGCTCTTGAACATGGACTGTTTACACAGAATTTAATATTTAATTAATTTCATGATGTATTTTGTTTGTAAATTTGAATTCCTTTAAAATTATCAGTTTTCTTTGAAATATATAGTTGTATTATGCTTCTGTGGACGAGTACTACTTGTAGTTTCATTTAAGTCATACGAGTTATCTCCATACTGTATGAATGAGTAGCAATAGTAATGTCACCCCTTTAACCCTGAAGGGGTAGCAGTGGTAATCATTATGACATGTAATGCCGCTATACAATGTACACCCACTTTTCACCATATGTGTTATGATGTAGTGTGGATGAATGAGTAATAGTACCTTTACAGGAAATATCAATTAAGATAACTTTTGAACAAATAAATTAACCTGAATGTATCCTTTTTAATCATGTTTCAGTCTGCAGGTCATTTTAGGGGCAGATCCTTATTGTCAGGACAAGATTTGTATGAAAGTTATTTTTGACTAATTCACCGGAATAGTTGGATAATAGCAGCCGAGCGTACTATTCACTGTTTTCCACAAACACATACTTGAAGTAAGAAATATTCAACTAAAACAAGCTTTACTTATATTTTTTACTAAGAAATAACATCTTTATGAACTTGACTGTGTTGTGTAAGGTATATTTCTTAACTTTTCACCCCCATAAGGGATGAAATTACGTCACAATGTTTCAAACGCCCCTTGGTACCACCCCACAGTGATTTATAAGGAAAACTAACGAAATGTCACCTTTTAAACATATTTTACCGATTTTTCTACACGAAGAATCGTTTATCACACACTACACTCACAAAAAAACTAGTTTAACATTGAATTTTAATCCAAAAACAAACAATTTTAGATGAATCTAGATAAAGGCACTTTCTAATTAGTAAATTGTGTATTTTAAAGAATTTAAACGTGTTTTAACTGGATTTAAAGTGTAAACTTACGTGTCCTGTGTCCCTCTGTAGTTTTGTAGGATATGATACGCCCCACACAAGTTTTTTTGATTAAAAACAATACTTTAATCACGACTTGGTAAAATTATTGATCTTACTATCCTTCTGTCAGGGTTGCGTTCCAAACCTTTATCTGCAGTGTGTGAAAGTGATAGCTTGTAGAATTGTGTTGTGGAGTAAAAGAGTAAGCTTTATTTTTATGTTTTACTATCAGAGAAGCTACGGATGTCGGTTTGAAACGAAATGGATGTCAGTTGAGAAAACGTTCAGAAAACGTTGTTTGTTTTCAAAACGTTTATTTTTCCTTTTTCCTTATTCTGTTACTATTTGTACCAAAATGAATACTGTTCCGTTGTTTTTCTTTCCGACACTTTTATAAACATATACGAGAGTAACGATAGAGTAATAAAACCATTACTTGACTGGCTTGAACCAGCTGTAGTAATGGTAATATAATTTCTGAACGACCAATTCACTATCACAACAATACGTTTTGACATTGCCAAAATACATTACTTTTCTCTGTTGTTTTTCTCATCGCGAGACACTATTAAACTAAACAAAATGACGAAACTAGCAGACAACGTAAACCCAAACGTCTACGACAAGGGTTCGGAGCGGGAGAAGACTTCAGAAGACTATAATGAAGACATAGAAGATTTGTTTGATGAGCGGGAAATTTTCGATTTAATTCGCAATATTAATGATCCCGAGCACCCGCTGACGTTGGAAGAGCTCAGAGTTGTGGAGGAAAGTAATATAAAGGTGGATAATAAGGATAATACGGTCGTTGTAAGCTTTACGCCGACTATTCCACACTGCAGCATGGCTACGTTAATAGGTAAGATTTTACACTAACAATACAGTAAGATTTTTTAGTTTTAATTCCGCTTATACAACTTAGGGGCCGTTCAAGTATTACGTAAGCAGATTTATTGCAATTATTTACCCCCCTCCCCCTTGTCAGCAAAAGTAAGCAAATCTTTTACCCCCTCCCCCATGCTTACGTAAACATTTGTCAATTAATGTATTGTTTTTTTAATTTTATAATGTTATAATTATAATTTGAAAAATAAGAAAATAGATTTAGGATAGAGATTATATTTTACTGAAACGGTATTCAACATAGAGTAAAGGACAAAAATATTATATCTTACTAACATAACAAACTTATTTTAAATTTTTGGTACATATATTAAATTCAAATTAACAGTCTTCAGTCCATGAAACCCGAATCCATGATTCTAAGTTTTCGATGACATTGGATTGCTTCGATTGCTGCTCAGTGTTGTGAGTCTGCTCGCTTTCATCCGATTTTGGAATGTCTACGTCATTCTCATCGAGCCATTCAACATCATGGTGCTCTAAATTTTGAATAATGCACATCAGTTCATTAGCACGACGAGCAGCGACTCTTACAGGTCTAACTTTCCTATCAGTGTGCGTGTTTACTTTCTTATGGATCTTTTCGATGTGACGATTTAGTGACTTGACGGAAGCATGATAAAGACCACACGTTTTGCATGTTCGACTTGATAGCCTCAATTGTACCGTCGGACAAAAATAATCGTATGGCATTTGCAGGAAATCTTTGAGTGAAGCACTTAAGCGTAGAGCTAAATTGACTGGAAGATTAAGAAATTGCCCTCCTTCATCTAAAACCAAGTCATCAACTGTTTGTTTTACTTTTACAGGTGGTGGAAGAAACCTGTTGTCTAGTAATCTAAATAGTCCACTTCTTGGACGACAGCATTCTGTATTTCTACATTTTACAATTTGGAGCAAGTATTGGCTTTCACGCACATGTTCTGAATACCATTTAATGTCTGGAAAATCAGGAAGATCTTGTTCACCTGCCCCAACATATTTTGCATTAACATTATAGCCATCAATTTCCATTGAACTCCATACTTCAGCTAATACTTTTCCTGCAAATTCGAAATTAGATCTTTCTAAATGTTCATCAATTGTAACGCCACGTTCATCCAAATGAGACCCAAAATGGTCATGAGGCAATATTAAACCAGCCAGTTCCCGACTAAGAGGAGCCATTCTGCGCTCTACTCTGTTATACGCACTTCTTCCGGGAGCATTGGTAGCTAAAAACAATGCATCGAGATCATGTCGCTTAAAGTGTTGTATAGCAAACCCTATGACTTTTTGATAACGCGGATTTTCATCTGGCCCTCCATCAACCGTCATGATTACCACTGGTTTTACTAGTCCATGGTCAGTTTTAGCTAATGGTCGAAACTCTTCAAGTTCGAGAAGCGTCTCGAAATCCTGAGCATGAGTATTAGCAGTAGATGAACTATGCTTTCCACTTCGAATAGCGATGTATGTTGGTCCAGAATATCCAACGGCTTGCGGTTGTCCTAGCATATTGGAAGTGATTTTGATACCAGCATAAACAGATGGTATTAATTTATGACGCTCAGCGATTACCCAATCGTGATCAGGCAATTTGATTCTATATTCCATGTGCATTAGAAGAGGTGCTTGCTTATTTGCCGCAGTTACGCCAATAGGGACTCGAGCTTTATCATCTTGAGATATGAAAAATACTTGATCTGGTCCTAGTATGGATGCTATGTTCTCTAAATAATGGATTGATGTTTCAGCGAACTTGCTATCTAAGTGGCTCTTGTGGTGATCAGTTTGAGCCCGAATGAGCTTAACAGGGACTGTCGATACATGTCTTCGTCCCTCTGCAGAATTAGATTTTCTGGGAATCAAACGAAGATATGTCCCACTGCGACTAATGTCAAATCCCATTTTACGTAATTCTTGTGTGAGTTCATCAAGAGTTTTTACGCTGCGAATTGATTCCGTTCGTCTTCTATCATCTGCTGCACTCCCAAATAAAGCTATATCCGCGATTGTTTTCAATAGTAAAGGTTGATTGCTTTCAAGATTAGGACGTCCCACTGAATCCCTCAGAGATAGTCTTTTTTTCATTTCTGGATTTTCATGACAAATATCTTCTAACTTTCTTTTCATACCATCCCTGTGTTTCTTCTGGGCAACTGCGTTTTGAACCTTCCTGTTTAAAGACTGTTTTGCTGTTTTTATTTCCTCGCGCAACTTAATGATCTGTTTATCAACTTCAGCACGGATTGACATAGTATCTCTGGCAGAATACAAAGCATTCAAATTTTTTTCGAGTAGAGCAATCTTATTTTTCATAGCTTCCTGAGAAGGTTTTGGTCTCTGTTTATCTGTATTTTTATTAATTTCGCATTGCTGTTGTGATTCATTACCGGTTTTTATTTTATCTTCTTCCTGTTTTTTAATATTTGAAGCTGGCTGTGTAATTTGTGTTTTTTCTGCAGGTTTACAGGTTGCCTAAAAATAAAAACTTTCTATGGGTTCTGCTAAAGATTCTCTTATTAAGCTACATAAATACAAAGTATGGCAATAAATATGGTAAATACAAAACCCTATGGCTTTAAATCTAATATCTTTAAACGAGCAAATCGTTCCGGTCACAAAATACAGGGTGTTATAGTCTATTCAAGTAGGTATTTAAAAGAATATAAACAATCTTGATATGTCTTTTTATTGAAATATGCAATTATAAAATCAGATATCTGTAAAGGTGCGTACAGACATCGCGAGGCTTGCGCCGCGAATGGTTCGTCTCGCATACATCAACCTGAGGCATGCTACGGCACATGTATACGTGCGAACCATTCGCGGCGCACGCCTCACGATGTTTGTACGCACCTTTATGTATTTACAGAAAAGCAATTTTTTAATATTGGTTGAGTTTTTAAATGAATCACAACAGATTTTACACAGTTTACAATTTTAAACCACATATTTCAATAAAAAGACATATAAAGATTGTTTACATTCTGTTAAATACCTATTTGAATAGAGTATAGTTTTCTGTAGGTATATAATATATATGTATAAAACTGACATCCTGTATTTTGTGACCAATTGACGGAATCAATTATAAGAAATAAATCTATATAATGAATATTACCTCTATACTTTAAGATAGGCCATAATATTTTCTAATTAGCAAAGAGAAACTTTTTGGCGATTTCTAATATTTCTAGTAGGTACCTAAATTGATTTCGTCACTCACCTTAGAAAAAAATGTAGTAAATTGGATTTATTCTTAGTCGCTGCTTGCAATTCTTCTTCGATTCTCTTAGATACAATAATATCTAGTTCCTTGTCGGATTTTGCTTGTAATTTATAATTTCGCCACACTTCGTTAACTAACTTTTGTACATTTTGTACTTTCGTACTTGTATGAGATTTTTTAAAACTTTCAAACAATTTTTGGTATAACTTGGATTTGTCTATTTGAAATGACATCTTATTTAAACATTAAACTTTGGATAATGGAATGAATGGTAACACAAATGTTAACTTGCTTTACTATGCTTACAATACGTCTACTCGCTATAGCAGCCAAACGAAACAATACACTGATAGAGGAAATTTAGACAAGTGAACAGCGCGCGGTAATTCCCTTACTCGGTTCTAAAGCGAGTAGGGGAATTACCGCGCACTGTTCACTAAATGTATGTATTACTTGCGGGAATCCCCGAAAATGCTTTTCGTTTTCAAGCAAAGACAATGTGTGGGTTGCCATTCGTGTAAAAAAGAAAATAACTACCGATGACGTAATCATCATCTAGACTCCCCTACCCCCATGTCATCCAAAATAAGCAAAGTAAAGACCCCCCGCCCCCCATAGTGCTTACGTAATAATTGAACGGCCCCTTACTGGATTGTATATCTTATTGTATTGTTAGTGTAGCATGGATTTCCGCAAAGTAACACCTGATTCTATTCTATATAGGTAAGATTTTGTTTTGTCTGTGGCCTTGTGAGGTTGTTTACAGATGATATGGAGTGTCTTCTCTCTCTTCTCTTTTATGGGCTGGAGCCCGGTAACCTGTTAGATAGTCCGCAGCTCCGAAAATACATTATGTCTTGGTAACATACCCATTGTGGCTAAAATAAGCCCATGGGTCAAGTAATAAAATCTATAATTCATTCACATACTCTCACTCACCCACTACTCATGCATGAGAGCCCTCCCATGCATGAGATGCTGATAGGGCTCGAAACCTACCAACAACAAGTACCAATGTGACTTTCAGAGTTATATGTACTTTCTAAGATTTTTTAGAAACCACTGACTAAGGTGAAGGAAAACATCGTGAGGAAACCTGGGCTTATAAATTCTAATTATAAGTTAGAAATCGCCAACCCGCATTGAGCAAACATGGTGATTAATGCTCAAACCTCAGTGTGAGAAGAAGCTGTGAGATGTGATGTGACATTCTCATGCATATATTAACATTAACCATTTAATTTTACAGGTCTATCAATTCGAGTCCGTCTCCTTCGAGCATTGCCCAGCCGTTTTAAAGTGACCGTAGAAGTCTCCGAGGGCTCCCACGTATCTGAGCATGCGGTAAACAAGCAGTTAGCGGATAAGGAGAGGATAGCTGCTGCGTTAGAGAATAAGAATCTAGTGCAAATAATTAATCAGTGTATTGCTACGGTCTAGGTTGTAATAAGGTAGATGACTAATGTTTATTTTAATGTCCGTCTTGTAGATTATTTTAAAATATTAGACACGTATTTTTTATTTTCTCATGGAAACAAATACTTTCGAAGATATATTGATTTGAAATATCGCGTGTTGTCACTTCTAAGTACGTTTTATACGTAGAAATGACGTATTTGTCCCCACTCCTAAACTTTGATTCGTTTTATCTAAGTATTGTAATCTTATATGACAAAATATAAAAATATGTGTCTAATATTTTTTCATTACCTAACTGACGGACTAAATAGATTTTTAATTTTCATACCCCGTCATCATCCCTATTAGGGATAAATGCTCATTTCTTTTGTATATGAGAAGGACTTTGCCCAGCAGTGGATCTGTTTACAATCTTATCTATTACTAGCTACCCGCCCCAGCTTCGCATGAGTGCAATGGTGATATATTATGCATGTATTATACATATAAACCTTCCTCTTGAATCACTCTATCTATTAAAAAAACCGCACCAAAATCCATTGCGTAGTTTTAAAGATTTAAGCATACAAAAGGACATAGGGACAGAGAAAGCGACTTTGTTTTATACTATGTAGGAAATAAAACTCGAAATGTTTAAAAAAAAATGTATATAATGTATATTTTATTTTAATAAAACAATATGTAATAAAAAAAACATTTTTGATTATATTTATATCCTTATAATTACATAGAAAACATAGTTGTTTAAGTTTTTAAACTGACATGGTCACTAACACTAGTATTAGAACTCGAAACGAGATATTTACCATGTTTTTCTATTTTTATGATGTTCCAATATTTCGGTACTGTGTCAGCAAAAAACGAACGAGAAAGAGGGTAGACCGATTTGTCTGCTCTTAAACATCCACCCGCATATACTCCAGTTCATCCGTGATCATGGCGCTTGCAACAGTGCCGAAATATCGGAAACTTATAAAAATAGAAAAACATGGTAAATATCCCGTTTCGAGTTCTAATACTATAGTTGTTTAAGCCCTAATTTTTACTTTTTTTACTTAGAATTGGCTGCTTTCGTTTCATTCTTGATGTCTTCATAAGATGTTTGGTTCTGTGAAAGAGGTAATATATAGTAATTAATGTCAATCTATTGTCTCTAACCGCCGTACTCAGAGTTATTTAAATGGTCACTTAACCCAGTCCTTAGCAATTGTTTTCGATACAAAATCGTTACCAAGGAATAGTTTAAGTAATCATTAAATGTCTCTGAGTGCGGCAGTGATTGTTGAATTTAATAATATATGTTATTTTAATCATAAACATTTAATATTTCAATACCGACAATGGTAGGTAGTGTGTTTTATATTAGGTATACTAGCAAACCTGGCGAACTTCGTTTCACCACCAATGAGTTTCCGTGTTTACCTGTTTTCCTGCTTTTCTCTTAATTTTCTTTGCTAGGTATATACCTAAACGGAGCCCGAGACCTTTCCAACGAATGCAAAACCGTGGAAATCGGTTCGTGCGTTCCACATTAATCGATTGGTGTGGTAGCTTTAATTGATCGACGGATACCGGTCGACTAACCAAACGATCGATTGCCGGTCGACGTAGATTGATTATATTCCGGCCGGAAACTATCGATCGACATCGACCAATCCATTCCACCATCGACAGATAGTATCTATCGGCTATCGATCGATTGATGTAGTAGGAACTATTGATCGATATCGACCAATCCATTCCACCATCGACAGATAGTATCTATCGGATATCGATCGATTGATGTAGTAGGAACTATCGATCGATATCGAGCAATCCATTCCACCATCGACAGATAGTATCTATCGCTTATCGATCGATTGGTGTGGTAGAAACTATCGATCGACGTCGACTAATCAATTCCACCATGAATTGATCGCATCTATCACAAGAGACTATGACCTCTGAGTTTGTTTCGGCATTTCTTCTCAGAGTAGTCCGATAGGAAATGCTGGCCTCATCTAGTTATTTAAGAGATTGACGTGTAAAAGAGTTACATTGTAACCTATTTGCAAAAATAAATATCATTTATCATCGACGATCGCTCGATTGGTGTGGTAACACCCTTAAATCACACACCGCCACACTCTTTTTTTTTGAGGGGGGAGAATCATCCAATGACTTCTCCCACCTTGGGCGAGGCGAGAGGGAGTGTCAGACTCTTACTGACTAAAAACCACCCCGTTCCTTCTCCTGCTTTTCGAGCCGGGGCCCCGGTAAACCCGCTAGGTAGTCCGCAGCTCCGGATCACCGCCACCCTCTAAATAGCCAATTTCTACTTACATCCCACATAGCGGTGTCCCACTCGGGGAAGAGTTTCCGGAACGCTCCCGGTTCCTCTCCCTGCTTTACGAAGACCACCAAAGCGTTGTCCACCGTACGGTCCAAGCCATCATCTTCTATGTACTCCTGGAGACGAATAGAAGAGAAATTATTTATTTATTATCATAAGGCACGTCAACAGAATAAACACCAACATTAAAGAAAGACAAGATGAAGACACAAGATCATGTGCAAATGCAAATTAGTAAAAGAAGTCTTATTATAATAGAAATCAGTTACTTTTTTTAAGTGGGGAAATCATCAAATTTCTTCTCCCGCCTTGGGTGAGGCTAAAGGGAGTGTCAGACTCTTACTGACTATAAAGTAAACCCGCTAGGTAGTCCGCAGCTCATTCATAATATTACACTATAAATTAAAAAAAAAGTAACGATGGAGTTTCTTGCTCATTCTTCTCCATTCGAAGCTACACTTTGGAACGACCACCTAGCTTCACTGACAGACAGACTGACGGACAGCTCAATTTGACATTTCAAAACTGCCAAATCTAGGATTAATTGAAATACATGCTTTGACTTTATTTGTCAGTAAAGCAGTATCCTCCGACCAGGCGAGGTGATCGTGTCTGGCAGCTTTCTGCCCAACTGTTGTTCGTTGGGATTTTCTATACATGTTTATTCGCATGTACAGTATAGTTAAAAAAGGTATTAACTTTTTTTGCAGTAATAATTTCTGACAATAAGCTGACGATTTGGTAAATGAATTGGCGCCCAACTGGGACCACTAAGACATTTGAAGTAGGCCCAGATGGGCGCCAGTTTAGAATCTATATATTAATACGTGATGCAAAAACTTTGGACCCCTTTTTATGAAAATTGAGCGGTCGTAGGAGCATAAAATTCGGCACACTTATAGTTTATGTGTATTATAATATTTTTCAAAAATAATGCGTATAAAGTACATTAAACCAATAAATAATACATTACACGCACTACCATGCATAGTATCTGATCGTATTTGACAAAACGTCAAAATCAACAGACATTACGATGATATTCTCACGTCTCATATGAATATAGAGATTTCCTGTTCATGATGTGTCGGAATATATTAATTTGAATTTTACAAAACTAATAGCAATTCGTTAAATTAAAAATTATCCTTGAACGTATGTTAAATGGTATTGTAAATTAGTTCGTATATGGTCGAATTTCGACCACTTGGCAACCACTAGTTTTCATAAATCTGCTTAATATTTGGTTGTAAGTTGTACCTTGATAATATCGTTCCTTGCCATCTTGACTCGCTCCGGGATTTTCTTTCCTTGCCACAAGTAGAGCTCCTCGCCGGTGTCCAGAATGTACACTCCATCATCAGACAGATCCTGGGACATAAATGTTGGAGTAGTTGAAAAATTAAGGTCTAGTATTACTAATCTAATATTAGTAAAAGAACTAGTTAATTGAGAGTGTGTGAAGCCATGCTTTGGCACGAATGGGCCGGTTCAACCGAAGTGATACCGCGGCCGAGCTGAAAACCGCTTTGAAATATAGCTTACGTTGTGTGAGTGAGGTTACCGGAGGCCCAATTCCCCAACTTCCCAATCTTCCCAATCACCGATTCCCCAACAACCCTTAAATTCCTAACCATCAAAAGGCTGGCAACGCACTTGTAACGCCTCTGGTGTTTCAAGTGTCCATGGGCGGCGGCGATTGCTTACCATCAGGTTTACTGGTATCCCATTAAAATAGTGTGGTTCTTGTAAATAAGCCATGCTAGAGGCCCAACGCGAGTAGCAACCCGACAGACGCCTACTATTCATGAATATGAGCCTCTAGCATATGTCATATATGTCAGTTCTTCGTCAAACAGTTACGTGAATAAGCCAATAACATAATAATTAATTTAGTATGTCTCACGAAAGTTATAATAAAAATTTTCATAACTTCTCATATAGAGGAAGCTCATAGTTTTTTTTTATCTAAATTTATTTAGGGGCTTTTATCATAGATATGTCAGCCCCATCGTACCCTTTTACATTAATTGTTTATTTGTATACAATTAGTCTAGAGCTACTTAAGAGATTGTTATTCGTGAAGGACCAGAATCAAATAGCACAGCTTTTAGAAGCTCATAGTTCAATTGTGGACTAGACCTTTTTACCTGTTGCGTGAACTCCGTGTCGAGATCTTCGAAGGTAATCTTCTTGGTGATGCTGACATTCACAGCTGTGAGGGTGCGAGGGGCTGTCACTCTGCGGTTCACCGCGTTCCTCCAGCCAGAACCACTCTTCTCTTCAGGCTCGCCACCTGTAAACAAGAATATTAAGTGTGTGAGAGCCATGCTTTGGCACGAATTGGCCAGTTCGACCGGAGTGATACCACGGCCGAGCAGTACACCGACGTGAAACAATGCTTGCGTTTCGTTGTGTAAGTGAGGTTACTGGAAGCTCAATAACCCCCCAATTCCAGATTCCCCGACAACTCCTAAATTCCTAGCCCCAAAAGGGCCGGCAACGCACTTGTAACGCCTTCGTTGTTTCGGGTGTCCATGGGCGGCGGCGATTGCTTACCGGGTTATACCATTAAAAAAGATATACTTTATTATTTTGTTGGTTAAGATCATTATTCTTTGAAGAGGTTTTGAGATGTGCTGACATCAGATAATGAAAGATAACTTCAGAGAATTAAAGAATATGACATATTGTTCCGAGGCCTTATGGGAGTTTGTTATACGTTTAATGAAATCTAAACGAGAGCGCTTTGGGACCGTGATTGCTTGATTAATTCACGCTGGCCAATCGGAACGCGCTCTCTTTTCGATTTCGGAACGCGTACCAAGCCCTCTGATAAACTAATATTTCATTAAGAGCCACTTAGTGAGACATAGTACCTAAACTATAACCTTACTTGTTTTACTAAGGGTCATATATAGAGCTTGGATTTTCAGTTACTTCACCACAGATTCAAGGGCCCAGTAGGGTTGATGCCTGATGTGGAGCTGCGGACTATCTAGTGGGTTTACCTTTTTTTTTTTTTTTTTTTCTGGGGGAAAATCATCCAATGACTTCTCCCACCTTGGGCGAGGCGAGAGGGAGTGTCAGACTCTTACTGACTAAAAACCACCCCGTTCCTTCTCCTGCTTTTCGAGCCGGAGCCCCGGTAAACCCGCTAGGTAGTCCGCAGCTCCGGATCAGGCATCAGCCCTACTGGGCCCCATCTGTGGTGGTCTGATGGCTCTTTGAGGCGCGCGCGGAACGCTACGCGCCGTACGCACGGGTCTGGTTCTGTTCGGGCGGTGAGCTACCCTTACTCGCCGCCCGCAGGCCCGCACTTACGGTGGCCGGAGATCGTCCCGCGATCCCCGACGCCCGGGGTGTCTCTCGCGACGGCTGGGGCGTGAGGAGGTTTGTTCTCTCACGCGCCCCGCCTCCTCCTTGGCTAGCATGACTGCTTCGCAGAAAGAGGAGACGGCATCCCAGTCCCTCTCGCTCCGCACCATGGCCTGAACCAGTGCCGGGCGCGAGAGGTCGCCGTCGCCGACCACATCCCTGAGGACTTGGCGGTGCTCAGCCCATGCAGGGCACACCGCCACCGTATGTTCTACCGTGTCCTCCGGGCGGTCCTCGCAGTGATGACACCCGGGCGTTTCCTCCCGCCCAATAAGGAACAGGAACCTACCGAAACTCCCATGTCCGGTAAGCACCTGCGTCAGGCGGTAGGTGAGGACGCCGTGGCGCCTCTCTAGCCACTCCTCAAAGAGGGGACTTACCGCTGGGATGACAGCGAGCCCAAGCGGGTTTACCTAGGCTCCAGCTTAAAACGTTGGAACGGGATGGTTTTTAGTCAGTAAAAGTCTGACTCTCCATTTCACTTCGCCCAAGGCAGGGTATTTTTCCCCTAAGAAAAATTAATAAAAAAAGCCTTGGGCGAGGCGAGAGAGAGTATCAGACTCTTACTGACTAAAAACCATCCCTGTCCTTTTTTTGTTTTGAGGTGCTGAAATCATCCAATGCCTTCTCCCGCCTTGGGCGAGGCGAGAGGGAGTGTCAGACTCCTGCTTTTCGAGCCGGAGCCCCGGTAAACCCGCTAGGTAGTCCGCAGCTCCGGATCATCTATAGAGTGAATTCATTTACTTACCCAAAGCGTCCCAGAACTCTGGCGGCTCGCTGCCTTGCTCCACGGTGCTGATCTCCTTCTCCTCTCCTACCAGCATCTTGACGAAGGTCTTCACCGCCGCCTTCTCTTTCTCATTCGATTCCTGGAGAGAGATTGTTGGTGGTTAGGGGTTGGTTGATAGATAAAAAACATCATTGTCGCCACACGCTGCTCATGAGGAAGAGTCCCTCTGTGACTCGAAACTAGTAGAGCTTTTCTCAAATGTACGTGAGTAAACCGTGATTTTTAGTTACTGTAGTATGTCTCACAGTTAGATGGAGTTTCTTGCTCGTTCTTCTTCATTCGAAGCTACACTTTGGAACAAGCACCTAGCTTCACTGACGGACAATTCAATGTGATGTTTCAAAAGTGTCTAATTAAGGGTTAATTAAAATATATGACTTTGACTTAGTATTGATTTTCATCTGTAGTTAAAATAATAAATGCTCACATTTCCAATCCACACGTAGACGATGTCAGCTAACTCCAGTACGTAGACATCATCATCTTCCAAGTTATCAGCTGTCTCTCCGACCTGAACGGCTCGCATGTCGCTCAAATCTGTACCTTCCACCTAAGGACATAGGGAGTATATTCGTTTATTTTTATGCTATGGATGATGGTTATAAACTCCTGCAGCACCAAGGAGGTGAAGGGAGAGGGGATTGAGGTGCAGTATTTACAGTTCAATAAATACTTGAATATTTTTTGAAACTTTGCCTCACCTTAGGATTTTATCCTTTTTTTTATGGAATAGGAGGCAAACGAGCAAACGAGTCACCTGATGGTAATATAATGATCTTATAAGCGTGGGAGAGCCATGCTTCGGCACTGAAGGGTCGGCTCGACCGGAGTGATACCACGGCTTCACAGAAAACCGACGTGAAACAACGCTTGCGGTGTGTGAGTGAGGTTACCGGAGGTCCAATTAGCCCCATCCCAATCTTCCCAATCCTCGATTCCCCAACAACCTTTAAATTCTCCCAAAAGGCCGACAATGCACTTGTAACGCCTCTGGTGTTTCAAGTGTCCATGGCCGATAGCTTACCATCAGGTGATACGTCTGCTCGTGTACCGGCTTATACTATTAAAAAAACTGGTCAAAGGTGCCCCATAGTTAAGTATGAAGTGGATTAATTATAATCTTATATATTACTAGCTACTTCCGCGCGGTTTCACCCGCTCTGCTCGGCTCCTATTGGCCATACCGCGATGTTTTGTAGTCTATAGCCATCCTCGATAAATGCACTATCCAACACAAAAAGAATTATTCAATTCAGACCAGTAGTTCCGGAGATTAGCGCGTTCAAACAAACAAACAAACTCTTCAGCTTTATAATATTAGTATAGAGTATAGATAGTATAGATTAGTTCTTACCCTAAACAGACGAGTGCTGTTCTCATCATAGTTTCCTTCGGCGTTGGTTGGCTTGTAATCGGTGTCCTTGCCTCCAAATACGATGGCCAGGTTGCCTGTAAAGAGTAATCTTTTGTTAAGTATTGCGAGGGAGAGCCATGCTTCATTAATTCATTCCTATCACATACTTTTATATTTACGTAGGTCACCTTACTTTTTTCACAAATATATTGATTTTTAAATATTGCGTGACGTCTCTTCTAGGTTCTACCTTTTATATTTACGTAGAATTGACGTATTTACTCCCACTCCTAAACTTAGATTCGATATATCTAAGTATTATTACCTTATACGACAAAATAAAAAAATATGTGTGTAATATTCTTTCTTTCATTATCTTACTGACGGACTAAATAGATTCTTAATTTTCATACCCCGTCATCATTCCTATTAGGATTACGGTTGAAACTGATTTTAGCCTTCCACAACAAAATAACAAGAGTCTAAATAAATAAAACTATCAATAACAAAAAATAACAATAACAAGACCAGTAATATTCAAGTATTCAAGTATTTATTGCATTTATAATGTACACAAGTCACAAGTGTTAGAAAATATAGTATTTAGTCACAATTATGAACCCTGTCGGGCACAGCAAAATATAAAATTCGTAGGAGAGAGTATCACACCTATATGTATAATATCACACAGCTAAACACCCTTTAAATAAAAACCAAATTTGCCTAAATAACGTTGTCTCCACGCTCGATAGATGGCGTTGTACGATTCCGTACATTTCCTGAATCGCGCTATGGTTTCGTTACACGCGTTTGGTTAGGGTGCGCGGTCGGCTTGGCATTTCAATATAATATACATAAAATAATCAGGTTGATCAGGTTGAATAGGGGTCCGGCAGTAGTATTTCATATCAACAAGGATTTTTTGTAGAAACTCGTTGTCGTGAGACTATCGAGTTTTATAAAACTTTAAAATAATTTTATATGTCTTTAAACTGACATTGTCACTGACTATTAACTGTTTTACAAGTGCCGAAATATTGGAAACTCATAGAAATCAGATATACATGGCAAATATTCCGGCTCAAATTTAAAAAAAAATCCCGCTAAATTTTTTCCTTAAACAGAATGAAATGGGACTTTTGACACAATGTTTATAATTGTGATTTAAACATTTGTACCAATTTTCAGCTAGGTGTGAATTTGTCGTGGGTCAAATGTCTAATTTGACCGGACTAATTTTAATTTTTGAATAATTTTGTTTTAGACAGCGCAGTCCCTGTCGGGCGCCAGTTTGAGTTGGTGTGAGTTGGCGCCCAAATGGGACAACGTCGCTTTGTATTTTAATGTTTAATTCAAATTATTTTGACTGCCTCGTTGTTTGAGTGGTCGCAAGCGCGACTGCCGGACAAGGGGGCTCAAGTTCGATTGATTGTAAGTCTTACTGGGCTTTTTTTGGGTTTTCAAAAATTTCTTAGTAATAGCACGGAGTTTGGAAATGTGCCCGGTATATGGTTCACTACCTATTACATGGGACTTACAACATAAATTGTGGGTATACATTGGTATTATGTGCCATAATGTGCACTTCTGCCTACCCCTACGGGGATTAAAGTCGTGAAGTTATAATAGAAAAATAATGGAAAATTTTGTTTTATAGAGTGCAGTCCTTGCTAGGCGCCAGTTTGTGTTGGTGTGAGTTGGCGCCCAAATGGGACCGAGTTTCTTAGTTAATTTTTATACTTCACATCACTGTAAACAGTATGATTTGGTAGTATTACGTTGGTTTTCTATGAAGCTGTGATATCACTCTTGTACGGAGTCAGTAAAATATGAAGTAAGTATATAAAGTACTAAACGGATGACATAATTATTAAAAGAGAAATTATCTACTAATCTAATCCAAATCTTTGTTATACAAACTTTGTATGAAATAGATAATATCTTAATATCGTCACGCCTTTTATCCCCGAAGGGTTAGGCAGAAGTGCAGATAACGGCATATAATTGTATGCCAATGTACAATGTAGACAACTTTCTACAATTTGCGTTATAAGTCCCACGAAATAGGGAGCCTAATGCCATATACTGGACACAGAAGAGCTGTAATGCCTGATACGCTCATTTTTCGTATATTGTCAGCCAAGATGATAACAAATATGTGATTAAAATTAAGTCATAAGAGGTTTCCTCATACGGTATATATTATTCATTTTGAAAAATTCCATCCAAAGGTTGTCTAGAAGAAATCGCCGTGTGTGATAAGACCGCCCATTGTACTCAAAATACTACTAAAATGTAAAGGTATTTTATGCATGTGTGTAATAAAGTATAAAATAAATAAATAAATATACAAAAAAAAAGATAAAAAAATTGAGGAGTGATGAAACAATTAAATTATCCAACATAGCGTTACGCTCAGATTGCCTGAGACCACACTCCCAGAGTATGTGATGGGCGGATTGCTCATGTTGCAACTCCGCTGTCGAACATTGGCACCATGGTGAATCAACGAGTTTAAATGAGAACATTTGCTTTTAAAGTTGCCATGGCCAGTAAGAAACTGGGCAACACAGTGATCCACCTCCAGCCATGTCCTCTCCAGTCGCTCATGCACGGATGGAAAGAACTGGTAAAGGTGACGGCCCTTGGTAGAAGATTCCCATCTGCACTGCCATTTAATTGCCACCACATGATGATGGAGAGACCTACCTTTGAAGATAATGAGGAAATGTCTCGGTTCCTTCCCTTGAGGCACCTTCACGACTGCAGCATCGTCTCCGAGCTCGTCTTCCAGCTGAGCGACCAGCTCAGCTCCTGCCTGCTTGTCGTCAGCTGATGCTTTGGAACCCTGGAAAGAGGAGGAAGGAGGAGGGGTTAAACTATGAGTTTTCTCCATACTGTATATCATTACAGGTAACGTCATGCCTTTTATCCCCGAAGGGGTAGACAGAGGTGCACATTACGACACGTAATACCACTGTGTGTAAGTCACATGTAATAGGTGGTGAGCCTATTGCCATATACTGGACACAATAACAGCCTCTGTGCTACTACTGAAAATTAATTAACCCCTACGGGAAATAAAGGCGTGACGTTATAAAAAAAAACTTTTTGACGGTTTGAGCATTTGCGCGGCCTGGGTTCTTCTGGCTCGGTCTTTCGGATCATTTAGCAACGCGGCGGCAATTACTTACCATCAGGTGATCCATCTGCTTGTTTACCAGCTTATACCATAAAAAAGCGATCTTAATACAAAGAGTTACAATCAAGAGAGACTTACAATCCAGTAATACACAATGTAGTTGTCCTCTCCATCCTCCTCAGTGTATTGGTACTTGACCACATAGACCTCGCTCTGGTACAGCATGCCGCAGCCTGAGGTGAAGTCTTCAGTCACGTCAGCGCCGTCACCAACCCTGGGGATTAGGGAACAGATTTAGAGACAAATTCAATATATTTTTTATGGTATTAGACAGTAAACGTCGCAATCGCTGCTGCCCATGGACACTTGAAACACCAGAGGCTTTACAAGTGCGTTACCGGCTTTTTGAGAGTTAGAAATTTAAGCGTTGTTGTTCGGGATTGGGAATGGGAAAGATTGGGAACCTCACTCACACAACGCAACACAACGCCAGCGTTGTTTCACGTCGGTTTTCTCCTCGGCCGTGGTATCACTCCAGTCGAACCAGCCCAGCTGTACTAAAGCACGGCGACCACACACTTAAAGTCCAGTTAAGTCACCATTTAGAGTATATTATTGCATGACCCTGACTGAACGCATTTTTAAGAACTAAACGAACATAGTGCATCAATCTACTATACTATCTATACTTCTATACTTACTAATATTATAAAGCTGAAGAGTATGTTTGTTTGTTTGTTTGAACGCGCTTATCTCCGGAACTACTGGTCCGAATTGAATAATTCTTTTTGTGTTGGATAGTGCATTTATCGAGGAAGGTTATAGGCTATAAAACATCATGCTATGACCAATAGGAGCCGAGCAGAGCGGGTGAAACCGCGCGGAAGTAGCTAGTCAACAATAAATTAATACAAAAAAAAGTTTACTGACCTGGTGACAGTAAGAGATCCCTCTCCATTATCAGGCATGTACTCCCTTGCAGCCGCACTCTTACCGATGTACTGAGCCACCTTCTGGTTCTGCTCAGCATCATCAGAGTCGTAACCGGCATCTGTGAAGAAGTCATTTTAAGTGTGGGAGAGCCATGCTCCGGTACGAATGGGCCGGCTCGACCTCACAGAAAACCGACGTGAAACAACGCTTGCGTTGTGTTTCGTTGTGTGAGTGAGGTTACCGGAGGCCCAATTCTCCCCTTCCCAATCTTCCCCATCCCCGATTCTCCAACCACCCTTAAATTCCTAACCCCCAAAAGGCCGCCAACGCACTTGTAACGCCTCTGGTGTTTCAAGTATCCATGGGCGGCGGCGATTGCTTACCATCAGGTGATCCGTCTGCTCGTTTACCATAAAAAAAGATACTTACCATCAGATACGGCTCCCATACTCCTGGTGATGACAGTGTTCCAGCTGACGAAGTATTGCTTGAAGGTCGAGCACTCGGAGCCTTCAGCCACCTTCGTCACGTTCACCTAAAAATAAAATATAAAATCTAGATTTATCAGTTTCAATAAGAGTGGAATCAAGGTAAGCGTTCAGAGACCCGCATCGCACGCATCGGACGGATCGCATTAAACGGATAAATTTTTCAGACTGCGTCCACTGTATCGACAGCGATCGGATTGTCGATACGAGTATCAGCAATCGGCTTGCTGATACCACTTTCATTTGGATTGTTGGCATCGGCATTCCGTATGACGTCATCGGTACGCATCGCATGTAGGCCAGGCAAGGGGTCTCGGGTTCGATTCCCGGATCGGACAAAATATTACTGGGCTATTTCGGTTTTCCAAAAAATTCTCAGTAGTAGCACGGAGTCTGGAATTGTGTCCAGTATAATTATGGCAATAGGCTCACCCCTTATTACATGGGACTTATAACACAAACGGTAAAGTGGGTTTACTTTGTATAGTGGCATTACGTGCCATAATGTGCACCTATGCCTACCCCTTCAGGGATAAAAGAAAGAAAGAAAGAAGAAAGACAATACTCACCCAAGAAGGATAATTCTTAGCCTCGAAGTACTGGTTGGCGATATCATGGTAAGCCTTCCTCACATCGGCGCTGACTTCAGAACCGATCCAGATGTACACTCCTGAGCAGGGAGTGTCCAGGATAAAGACTTCCTGAAAGGAGAGTAACAGCTTTAGAAATAGGATCGGCAGCATTGGTTTATTTGGAGGAAGTCTGTTAGATATACAGTATCGCGGCGCGAATTCAGGGGCCTTAGTCTGCTAATACTAAGGCCCCTGAATTGGACGGAGCTATGTAGGTTGTATAGCTCCGTCCCTCTCGCACTGCTCAATGATCGACCATTCTGACACAATTGTAATAGCAGACTAAGGCCCCAGTTCATCCATAAAGCCGTGCTTCGGCACTGCTGGCCCGGCTCGACCGGATTGATACTACGGCTTCACAGAAAACCGACATGAAACAACGCATGCGTTATGTTTCGTTATGTGTGTGATATTACCGGAGGCTCCCCAATCTTTCCGATCTCCGATTCCATTAAATTCACTGAGGGGAGTGGTTTTCTTTTTCTTCTCCTCTAATAACATCTGATTTATTTCGTTGCGGGATCCAAGACAGTCATTCATGTCTTTGGGACTCGTCGGATTTCAGTGTTTTCATGGTTGTATCTACTGTAGATCCTGGCTTACAGGAGTTGCAGCGGTACGGGAGGTTGTGGCGGACTTGTCCCATAGAATGAAATAATTATAGCTATGATGATGGTTTATGTATGATGATAATATACTTACATCAGAAGTCAAATGGCTCTGCTTGTATGGTTTATTCAGGGCCACCACATCAAAACCATCACCAAGCATCACTCGGTATAGGTAGACAGCAGAAATATCATCACGATAGTAAGTCTGGAAGAGAAACGTCAGTATAATACAAACAACCACGCTACCATCAGTTGACTGGACAATCTCTACACTACACGAGTCACTATTTACATGTTACCATTAGCTCATGACGATACCTAAGTACGTATCGCCTGGACAGTCCACGCTACCATCAGTTGACTGGACAATCTCTACACTACACGAGTCACTGTATAAAATACTTACCGTGCCAGAATCATCGCTTGCAATTTCATCTTTGGATCCTGATCCAAGGGCTTGGAAGAATTGGTCATAGTCTTCATCGGATGAAAACTCATCTGAAAAAGAATGGATACATTATAATCTGAACTGTTTTTTATGTCTCCTCATACGTGTATTGGACCAACGGTTTCATTGGTGATAAGTGCATGTTTCCTTTTTTTATGGTATAAACCGGTAAACGAGCAGACGGTTCACCTGATGGTAAGCTATCGGACTGTAATATGATGTGAATCTCTGATTTCTGCGAGTTTTAAGTTAAAGAAAAGAAAATATATCAGGTATATGGAGGAGATTTAACGGACTGTGCAGCAGCGCTCTCTGATAAACCTGAACCTTTTATACTGCGATCTCCAACCCGCCTGCCTGCGGAGATTATGGCAAACCCTCTTATGTAGATGAGGCTCATAGTCCAGCAGTGTAACTATTATTTATACTGCACGGTTGGTGGGGTGACATGACAACAGGCTGCCGTACAACGTGTAGTGGGTTTGATTCTCGCATGGAGCAACTCTTTGTGTGATCCACAAATTGTTGTTTCGGGTCTGGGTGTCATGTTTATGTGAACTTGTATGTTTGTAAACGTACCCACGACACAGGAGAAAATTCTAGTGTGGGGCAATAAAATATAAAAACGATTGATAATGGTTGACGAATGCAACCGAAAATAAAACATAAGATAAGGGCAGGAAGACCAATTTTTGTTTATCAGCCGGTAGGTTTGTAAAAAACCATTTTTTAAACAAATCTTATCATTTTTGATATATATCATATCTATGCACCATTCTATAATAAATCCGCAAAAATATAAATATAAAGATAGTATTTTCCTGTCCCTGATATTGGAACTGATAAAACAATAATGTAGATGACTAATTTTTATTTTAATCTCGGTCTTGTAGATACCACGGCCTCACTGAAAACCGACGTGACACAACGCTTGAGTTGCGTTTCGTTGTGCGAGTGAGGTTACCGGAGGCCCAATTCCCTCCTTCCCAATCTTCCCAATCTGGTGTTTCAGTTGATGGCGGCGATTGCTTACCACCAGGTGATACGTCTGCTCGTTTACCGGCTTATACCATAAAAAAATATTTTAAAACATTAGACACGTATTATTTATTTTCTTACGGAAACAAAATAATAATTTCGAAGATATATCGATTTGAAATATCGCGTGACATCACTTTTAGGTACATGTTGTTTAAATATTAAGGAAAGGAAAGTCCATTTAAATCTATTTTAATTAATTGCCTCTTGCGGTTTCCATTGGCGCCGGCAATTGCTTACCATCAGGTGACCCATCTACTCATTTACCATCTTATACCATACATAAAGCATTGTAATTCCTTTACCAATAATTTCAATGGTAGCTCTTCCATTATGATTGTCATCTCTGAGCTGATTGGCCACGCTGATGATCTTCCTTCGTTGAGTAGCCTTCGCACCTTCGGGCATCAGGACGAAGATATCATGGTCTACCTCCAGAATGAAGCAGTGGTCTTTGGTCAGGGATGAGGATTCGGATGGTACCTGGTGAGGAGAAATGTGGTGTACGATTAGAAGAATACAAATCACTACATAGTATAAAACAAAGTCGCTTTCTCTGTTCTTATGCCCCTATGAACGCTAAAATCTTTAAAACTACGCAACGGATTTTGATGCGGTTTTTTTAATAGATAGAGTGATTCAAGAGGTAGGTTTATATGTATAATACATGCATAATATATCACAATTGCACTCTTTTTCGAATTCGAAGCTGGGGCGAGTCGCTAGTTTTGAATAAAGTCACCTCTCCTCATTCCCTAGCTGTTGTATGAGCTGATTAAAGAATATTTTATTTAAGTGTGGGCTCGCCACGCTTTGGCTCTGCTGGACCAGAGTGATATCATGGCCTCACAGACAACTTGTGAATACTTGCGTTTTGTGTGTGAGGTTATTAGAGGCCCAATTACCCCCTCTGCCAATCTTCAAACTATAACACAAATGGTGAAAAGTGGGTGTACATTGTATAGCAGCATTACGTGCTCTAATGTACACCTCTGCCTACCCCTTCGGGGATAAAAAGCGTGATTTTGTTGTATTTTTACATACATACATTGCAAATTAAATAAAAGGATGTAAAAAAAACATACGATGCGGCACAAATGTAATCATTAGCACATATTATGATTATGATAACAAATGATAGTTTATCATAAATAATATGTTGCAATTCTTGCATTATTAGCTACTATCAATAATACCTATCTTTTTATTAAATGCAGTCATTCCGTTTACTAAATAAATGAAATCATTAAACAAAATATTTTTTAATCTTTATGATAATAAAAATGGTAATGTCACGCCTTTTATGCTCGAAGGGGTAGGCAGAGGTGCACATTACGGCACGTAATGCCGCTATACAATGTACAAACACTTTTCATAATTTGTGTTATAAGTCCCATGTAATAGGGGTGAGCCTATTGCCATATACTGGGCACAATTCCAGACTCCGAGCTACTACTGAGAAATTTTCGAAATACCGAAAAAGCCCAGTAATACTTTGCCCGACGCAAATTCGAAGCGGATTGTAAAAAATTAAAAAATAAGGATATCCAAATTCTATCAGAAGTCATTATGCTTCAACGTGAACGAAGTCGCGGGCCACAGCTAGTATATGAATAATTATTATCAGAGATTTTTATATTTGTATTATCTAATCGATATTTAGTTAATTTGTTTAGCCTTGACTTTTATTAATGTTTTGACTAAATAGACTTTGTTTTATAGTATAAGCCGGTAAACGAGCGGACGGATCACCTGATGGTAAGCAATCGCCGTCGCCCATGGACACTTGAAACACCAGAGGCGTTACAAGTGCGTTGCCGGCCTTTTGGAGGTTAGGAATTTCTTGTTTGTTTAATACCGAAAAGCTGAGTTATAATCGAAACCGCTGATACGTCTGACTGGATACCAACTTAGACCAGGTTGGTTCTGAGTTTCTCTTTAGACAAATGACTCCCAAAATTTAATGGTTCTTAGGGAATCAGGGATCCGATAATCCTTATTCACACAACGCAAGCGTTATTCCGAGTCGGTTTTCTGTGAGACCGTGGTATCACTCCGATCCGGCTCATTTGTTGCTTTCCCACAATGAAACCACTTCGAAAATCCTAAAAAACACCAACAACACTTTGGTCTATACGATAACTGAATCGTAGACCCCCTTACTCGACAGTGGCGCCACCACCAGCCCTTTCTCCCTCACTTACCTCCTCAATCCTCATGTTCTCACATCCTGAAAGCTTCAACAGCCTCTTCTCAGCTCCCGCGTTGGTTTCCACTTCAGTAAAACCTGACTCGTTACCGCCTTCCATGTATCTGATAGCTAAAAATATACAGATGTCATCATAAAAAATACCCCGGAGCTGCGGACTACCTAGCGGGTTTACCGGGGCTCCGGTTCGAAAAGCAGGAGTAGGAACGGGGTGGTATTTAGTCAGTAAGAGTCTGACACTCCCTCTCGTCTCGCCCAAGGCGGGAGAAGTGATTGGATGATTTTCACCCTCAAAAAAAGCACTCAGAAAGTGCCACATTAAAATGTGTACAATTGGCAACGTGTGTGTAGTATGGGACGCTAGATGGAACATAAAGTGGGGCGCGGTTTGTAACGTCCCGCGCTCGGTAAAGTAAAGTATCACGCGTTATGTTAAATGGAAATCCAGTTATGATATCTCCTCCAAGCAAATACAAAATTTGCTTCATGGTCACGCCTGCCTCCCATTGGGGTAGGTAGAGACTATGGAATTCATTATCTGAAGCCACTCAAGGACACCAGACGAGTTAACAGCAGTCAGCCTTTTAATGATTGAAGCTTGAGTATTGGAGATTAGAGATGGGAAATGGGAGATTGTAGATTGTAGATTGAAGATTGAAGATTGAAGATTGAAGATTAGAGTTTGGAGATAGGGGATGGGGCCTCCAATGATGGGGTTTGTTACGGCACGTAAAGCAATACAACATAATAAAATACACCATACCAGGTTTAAAATACCCGAGGAACCTGCTGGACTCATGGCCCTGGACCTCCCGATGATGCACTGCCTTTCCCCCCAGCATATCATCCAGGGTGACTGTCCAGATGGCTGCGGATCCCTTCTTGTCCTGGGTTGTTTTGCTGCCGAGCCAGAAATGGGCGTCATAGCTCAATGTGGCGTTGGATTGGCCTGATGTCTGGGGAGAGAAATTGAAAATAATAATATACGAGTATCTATACTATACTAATATTATAAAGCTGAAGAGTTTGTTTGTTTGATTGTTTGTTTGTTTGAACGCGCTAATCTCAGGAACTACTGGTCCGATTAGAATACTTTTTTTTTGTTTTGGATAGCGCATTTATCGAGGAAGGTTATAGGCTATAAATCATCATGCTACGATCAATAGGAACCGAGCAGAGCGGGTGAAACCGCGCGGAAGTAGCTAGTATAATATAATATTAATAATTAATTAATACGACCATTATAAACAGACCTGGTTCGTGCGGAAAGATCATATATAGTGAGGCCATGATATACTGGTGTTGTATAGCCGTACTCAGAGTCATTTATACAACGTCACGCCTTTTATCCCCGAAGGGGTAGGCAGAGGTGCACATTACGGCATGTAATGCCACAGAGCAATGTACACCAATTATTCACAATTTATGTTATAAGTCTCATGTAATAGGGGGTGAGCCTATTGCCATATACTGGACACAATTCCAGACTCCGTGCTACCACTGAGAAATTTTCGAAAAACCGAAAAAAGCCCAGCAATACTTTGCTCGACCCGGGAATCGAACCCGAGACCCCTTGTCCGGCAATCGCACTTGCGACCACTCGACCAACGAGGCAGTCGAGCTGTTGATGTGATGTGATATAAGTGCATACCTTTAATACAATGTATGAATCCCCATTATAAAATTTTCCGTAAGATTTTGATGGTATAGCGACAGGTTCAAATTGCTGAAACAAAAAAACCAAATAAATACATACTATCTATAATATAAAAATAAGTCGGGTTTTCCTTCCTGACGCTATAACTCCAGAACGCACCGATTTCCACGGTTTTGCATTCGTTGGAAAGGTCTCGGGCACCGTGAGGTTTATAGCAAAGAATACAGGAATAATTGAAGAGAAAAGCAGGAAAACGGAAAATAATAGGTGGCAAAACGGAATTCGAATTGCTAGTAATTTTTATAATAACTATCGTGAGACATACTAAATTAACTAGAAAATCACGGTTTAATAGAGAAAAGCTCTACTAGTTTCGAGTCATAGTTGCTGCTCATGATGAAGAGTCCCTTTGTGACTCGAAACTAGTAGCTTGTCTCCTAGAAAGATGCTGTTTTAAAAAAAACGTATGCTCACCTCAATGGTCCAGATTTCGATTCCCGGATTAGCACCGGCCTCAGCGAACGCCTCGTGTGTCGCCATTTCACTGCTTTATATTATAAAATAAGACTCCAATTATTTTTTAATGTCACTTTTACCTGTAAAATAATAAAAGAAGTTTCATAACGGGCAATAGTTGGTTTATACTTGATTCACGATTCAACGTCACGCCTTTTATCCCCGAAGGGGTAGGCAGAGGTGCACATTACGGCACGCAATGCCACTGTACAATATACACTTTTCACCATTTGTGTTATAAATCCCATGTAATAGGGGGTGAACCTATTGCCATATACCGGACACAATTCCAAACTCAGTACAGTTTTGTAATTAATGCACTTAATGACATACTATGGGTCTTTTTCCAGAGATGTGCTATGCTACGTTGCTGTGGATGCGTTTGACTTCCACTAATCACATTCATTGGTACACGTAGCATAGCACTGGTGGAAACGAACTCGGCTAAGCTATGTTTTTTATGCGTGATGTATAAGACGTGTGTTACTGATGACTTCCCTACTATCGATACATCGCTTACTCATCTTCCTCGCACAGCTACAGCTTAGTATCAGTGGAAACGGTCACATAGTTTCACAGCTTAGCTATTACATCTTCGTAGCATAGTTACATAGCATATCTCTGCTGGAAAAACACCCTTATACCCATGTGGATAAGAATGATAATGAGTAATGAATACATTTCTATGAATGTGTAATATTTGATGAGTCGTTTATTACGATGATTATTCTTATCTAAATCGTATGACTAATGTTGTTATGTCAAATGAGATAATAAGTACCAACCAACTGACTGCCAGAGAGACCGACCACCACAGATGGGGCCTAGTAGGGCTGATGCCTGATCCGGAGCTGCGGACTACCTAGCGGGTTTACCGGGGCTCCGGTTCGAAAAGCAGGAGTAGGAACGGGGTGGTTTTTAGTCAGTAAGAGTCTGACACTCCCTCTCGCCTCACCTAAGGCGAGAGAACTCATTGGATGATTTCCCCCCTCAAAAAAGGGGGATATGGTAAAAAAATAAATTTATCTAATATTTAAAAAAAAATAAGGAATTCAATATTTATTTTATGTAATAATAGTTGTAATCAACTGCTTAAGGCTGATGTTGCATGAATAACACGAAAACAAAAACGATTAAAATTATAAAAACAAAACAATTTTTGTAGCGTTTTTCAGGAGCGTTCCGTTTACACCCTGCGTAGGTAAACGCACACGATTATTTTAATGAAAATACTAGCTTCTGCCCGCGACTTCGTCCGAGGAAAATTAAAAAAAGTTGAATTGTACAAACATTTGGATGAAAATTTGATGTTGGCCGCTTTTCATAGATACATAGGCCAGATAAGCAAAAAAAAACATCAAAATCGGTCAAGCCGTTTCGGAGAAGTATGGCAACGAAAACTGTGACACGAGAATTTTATATATTTGATGTTAAAAGTCTGCCTCGTTGGTCGAGTGGTCGCAAGTGCGACTGCCGGACAAGAGGTCTCGGATTCCCGGGTCGAGCAAAGTGGGTAGCAACTGGGCTTTTTTCGGTTTTCCAAAAAAATCTCAGTAGTAGCACGGAGTCTGGAATTGTGTACAGTATTTTTTTTTATGGGACAAGCCCGCCACAATTTTCCAAAACCGCTGCAACTCCTGTGCACCAGGATCTACAGTAGATACAACCATGCAAACACCGGAACACTGAAGTCCAACGTCTCAGGGACATGAATGACTGTCTTGGATCCCGCAACGAAATAAATCAGAAGATGTTATTAGAGGAGAAGAAAAAGAAAACGATAGTTTCCACTTCCCTCGGTGAATTTAATGCAGTAGATAGAATGATTTAAGCCTAAAGATTGTGCCCAGTATATGGCAATAGGCTCACCCCCTATTACATGGGACTTATAACACAAATGGTGAAAAATGAGTGTACATTGTATAGCGGCATTACGTACCGTAATGTGCACCTCTGCCTACCGCTTCGGGGATAAAAGGCGTGACGAAAATAGTTAAAAGTATTTACCAATAGCAATTTCGGAGTGTATCACTAACACTGTTCAGTTGTAAACTGATACAATTTCAGATGTATTCGTTGTATATGTTGGTGAAGAGATAAACGCGATAGTACACCGATATATACATATGCCCGATAAGATTAGCGGTAGCTTGTAGTTTCATCGATTATTTTTTGTATATATATTTTTATTATAATAAATGCACCAAAGGAGATTGTCCAAGGCTGGCTATTTTAAAACAAAAATTACATTTTTGTACCAATAATTTTATTTATATTTTAGTAAATGTCTGATGCTAATAACTTTGTACGAATTAGCATAATAAAAAAATAGCATTATAGACTTTTTCCGAGTTATATGTACTTTCTAAGATTATTTAGACACCACTGATAAACGGTGAAGGAAAACATCGTGAGGAAACCTGGGCTTATTATGTCGAATGGATTCCCCTGGGCGATGACATGCCCGACAAATGTCAGCCGTTCCATCCTTTATAATTTACTTTCTTTCCATAACTATATAATATAACTATATACTATAACCCATTATTGTTACAATAATCTTTCCGAAAATGACCGCAAAATGATATATTTTATATATTTTAACCCTGGATAAAACCGAAGTTATTAGTTTTACAGTTTTGGTGCTATAATAAAAAATGCTTAAGGGATCAAGTACTAACAGATTATTATATGTTTTCATTTTGACCGCACTTTCGAATTTGTACCAAAATGACCTTTGTTCATTTTTCTACTTGCTATCTTGTTTTTAATTTGATTCCTAATAAAAATAAATCAAGTATCTTAAGCCTTTTACTTCAAAATAACAAGATTTATTAAAAAATAGTTAATAAAATTTAATTACATTAATAACATTAGTGTTGTAATCACGGTGATAAAATAGGTAACTAACCGTTACATAAAATACTTTCATTGTAATATCCAGTCAAAAGTAAGTATCTGGCAGTTAAAGCATTTACAAGGATAAATATTCCATTGAAAAAGTGTGGATGTGGCAGTTAGAGTATTTTGATACATTCTAAGACCGGAGTAAAATGTGTTATAAAACAAAACCATAAACCTTTACAAACAAAATTTCCCTGTAAACATAAACTGTACTTAATTTTAAACTCAGTTACCAAATTTCAAACCATAAATCCTTAAAATGACAAAGATATGACAATTTATAATTTTTGCAATCTTAAATTCGCTCTCCTGTAAAATTTAACTTTTTCAGTTACTTACTTATACTTAGGACGTGTCGACGACACCCGCTAAGTATAAGTATGTATCTGCCTGATACACGAAATGGTTTTTATTGCATTTTTAGCTTCAACGTACCTGTATCTATCCAATAAAAAAATATCAAAAAAATTGTAACAGCCGAACATGGTTTTTTTCAGACGCATAAGTATTTATCTGAATTAGCTAGGAAATAAATACAACGTACAAATATGGAAGTTCCAGTTAAATAGTAGTACGCGGGGGGATCGAGACGCGGGGTGCGGGCATCTGCCGCTCGCTCAGTTCTTCGCGGTAACAGCGAGCGGCACGCGCGAGCGGTGCGTTATATTTTATTAATATAGTGAACGCTATAAATTCTTAGTATCGTTAAAGCAAAATGCAATTAAAAGGCGACAGAATCTCACCATGTCACCACCAAATGAGATTTATTCGTCACCTAGACAAGGTAAGTCCTAATGATAATTATTATGGAATTTTAGCCATTCCCGGTGCATAAGTGTGTATCTACGTAGTTACACATTTATACACTGGATTCAATTTTAGTTGTAAAATGTATCTAGGCACTTAACTACTTATTCCATGGATATCGCGTAAAATTAAGGTAATTAACTAACTTATACATCGTTATACATTGGAATTCAACTAGAATATAAATATTTATCTATACACTTACATAGTTATGCTAATAATTATTTATCGTAAACAATGATGTTTAATCTGATTTTGATTGTTTTCAGATAGTTCAGTACACTACAAATGCTACAAATTGCAAGTGTTTGTGATCATGTGAACAATTTTACACCTTTTTTAAGGGTGGAAAATATTCCCTGGCTTCTCCCGCCCCGGGCGAGGCGAGAGGGAGTGTCAGACTCTTACTGACTAAAAACCACCGCTAGCAGTCTGCAGCTCCTGGTCGGGACTTTCTCTGTGGTAGTCTGATGGCTGTTTGAGGCACGCGAGGCGCCGTTCGTTCGGGTCTGGTTCCGGAAGGGCAGCGACCTTGGTCGCCGTCCGCAGGCCCGTGCTTACAATGGCCGAAGATCATCTCGCGATCCCCGACGCCAGGAGTATCTCCCGCGATGGCTGTGACATCCGGTTACATCGCCGACTACATCCAGACGTTTCCTCCCACCTTATCAGAAACAGACACCTACCGAAAGTCCCATCCCTGGCAAGCACCTGTGTCAGGCGGCATAGCGTCTCTCAAGCCGCTCCTCTTAGAGAGGACTTACTGCTGCAATAACAGCAAGTCCATGATATCATGCTGGACCTCGTCCCGGAACGCACTAATCTGGCACGGCAGCGGAGATTCGCCCTGACGACGCACATCAGCGCGCAAACTGAAGCGCTTTCGGCTCCAGATCCTACGGCGGTCATCCGGCAAGCTGCCGCCTCCTCGGAGATCGTGCGATATCCACAAATCACCCGGACTGCCTTTGAGACGTGAGCAGCTCCCGAGTTGGGTGCCGCATCAGGTTCGGCGCCGTCGCTACGCCGACGATCGATCGATCTCGATCATACCCTGAGTATGATCGAGCGAGAAGAACTGGGATGCCGTTTCCACCTTTTGCGAGGCAGTCATGCCAGCTAAGGAGGAGGAATGAACCACGTCATGCCGTAGTCATTGCGCGAGACACTCCTGGCGTCGGGGATCGCGAGATGATCTTCGGCCATCGTAAGCACGGGTCTGCGGTAGGCGATCAAGCTCGCTGCCCTTCCAGAACCAGAAACCAGGCGCCGTTTGTTCGGGACAAACGGCGCCTCGTGTTCCGCGCGTACCTCAAAGACTACCACAGATGAGGTCCAGTCAAGCCTGACCCGGAGCTGCGGACTGACTAGCGGGGTACTGAGGCTCCAGATCGAAGAGCAAGAGTAGGAATGGGCAAATTTTTAGTCAGTAAGAGTCTGACGCTTTCTCTCGTCTCACTCAAGGCGGGAGGAGGCATTGTATGATTTTCGCCACATTAAAAAAAACAACGAAGCGGGCCGTTTATCCGGTAATCGTTACCGCGTTAAACGTTAAACGGCAGCTACCTGGACCTTCCTATTCAACCTATAACCCTTAATTTTCATTTATTTATTTACCTTACTTGTTGATTAGATTTAGAAATATTTAATTAGAAAATTTTAAATAAGAAAAAAGAAACATTTAAAAATATAAAAAGCAGTAGCCCACCAGTAAATCCAAGCTACCGGCGGTCAGGGCTCAAGAGAGGAATTTCTGGAGAAAACGCGCCGTGTCCAGAAGTACTGCCTTCTGCATCAGGCTCTTGATCCAACCGTCTAACTTTAGCCTACTTAGATGTTGGTCGAGGCTTTTAGCTTTGAGGCAATTGGCAGATACGACTATCGGCACAATTATTGCCAAATCTATATCCCCCATGTCGACAACCTTATAAACTAAATCAAGATATTTACTGGCTTTATCTTTTTCAGCTTTCGGGAGATTCTCGACTTGTGGGATTGTTATATCAATTATCATTATGCGACGGCTTGGTCGATCTATCACCACAATGTCAGGTTTGTTAGCAACAATTGTCCTGTCTGTGATGATAGTTCGATCCCAATACAGTGTGACATCTCGATTTTCAAGAACTGGGTCAGGCAGATACTTATAATTCGGCACTTCAGTTTCAATAAGTTAGTATTTTAAAGCAAGTTGTTGATGAATAATCCTGGCTACAAGATTGTGTCTATGCAAGTACTCTCCGTTAGCTAAGTGAGAACAACCCGAAATTATATGTCGAATGGGCGACTGACATGCCCGACAAATGTCAGCCGTTCCATCCTTTATAATTTACTTTCTTTCCATAACTATATAATATAACTATATACTATAACCCATTATTGTTACAATAATCTTTCCGAAAATGACCGCAAAATGATATATTTTATATATTTTAACCCTGGATAAAACCGAAGTTATTAGTTTTACAGTTTTGGTGCTATAATAAAAAATGCTTAAGGGATCAAGTACTAACAGATTATTATATGTTTTCATTTTGACCGCACTTTCGAATTTGTACCAAAATGACCCTTGTTCATTTTTCTACTTGCTATCTTGTTTTTAATTTGATTCCTAATAAAAATAAATCAAGTATCTTAAGCCTTTTACTTCAAAATAACAAGATTTATTAAAAAATAGTTAATAAAATTTAATTACATTAATAACATTAGTGTTGTAATCACGGTGATAAAATAGGTAACTAACCGTTACATAAAATACTTTCATTGTAATATCCAGTCAAAAGTAAGTATCTGGCAGTTAAAGCATTTACAAGGATAAATATTCCATTGAAAAAGTGTGGATGTGGCAGTTAGAGTATTTTGATACATTCTAAGACCGGAGTAAAATGTGTTATAAAACAAAACCATAAACCTTTACAAACAAAATTTCCCTGTAAACATAAACTGTACTTAATTTTAAACTCAGTTACTAAATTTCAAACCATAAATCCTTAAAATGACAAAGATATGACAATTTATAATTTTTGCAATCTTAAATTCGCTCTCCTGTAAAATTTAACTTTTTCAGTTACTTACTTATACGTAGGACGTGTCGATATAATTTCGGGTTGTTCTCACTTAGCTAACGGAGAGTACTTGCATAGACACAATCTTGTAGCCAGGATTATTCATCAACAACTTGCTTTAAAATACTAACTTATTGAAACTGAAGTGCCGAATTATAAGTATCTGCCTGACCCAGTTCTTGAAAATAGAGATGTCACACTGTATTGGGATCGAACTATCATCACAGACAGGACAATTGTTGCTAACAAACCTGACATTGTGGTGATAGATCGACCAAGCCGTCGCATAATGATAATTGATATAACAATCCCACAAGTCGAGAATCTCCCGAAAGCTGAAAAAGATAAAGCCAGTAAATATCTTGATTTAGTTTATAAGGTTGTCGACATGGGGGATATAGATTTGGCAATAATTGTGCCGATAGTCGTATCTGCCAATTGCCTCAAAGCTAAAAGCCTCGACCAACATCTAAGTAGGCTAAAGTTAGACGGTTGGATCAAGAGCCTGATGCAGAAGGCAGTACTTCTGGACACAGCGCGTATTGTACAGAAATTCCTCTCTCTTGAGCCCTGACCGCCGGTAGCTTGGATTTACTGGTGGGCTACTGCTTTTTATATTTTTAAATGTTTCTTTTTTCTTATTTAAAATTTTCTAATTAAATATTTCTAAATCTAATCAACAAGTAAGGTAAATAAATAAATGAAAATTAAGGGTTATAGGTTGAATAGGAAGGTCCAGGTAGCTGCCGTTTAACGTTTAACGCGGTAACGATTACCGGATAAACGGCCCGCTTCGTTGTTTTTTTTAATGTGGCGAAAATCATCCTATGGCTTCTCCCGCCTTGAGCGAGGTGAGAGAAAGCGTCAGACTCTTACTGACAAAAAATTTGCCCATTCCTACTCTTGCTCTTCGATCTGGAGCCTCAGTACCCCGCTAGTCAGTCCGCAGCTCCGGGTCAGGCTTGACTGGACCTCATCTGTGGTAGTCTTTGAGGTACGCGCGGAACACGAGGCGCCGTTTGTCCCGAACAAACGGCGCCTGGTTTCTGGTTCTGGAAGGGCAGCGAGCTTGATCGCCTACCGCAGACCCGTGCTTACGATGGCCGAAGATCATCTCGCGATCCCCGACGCCAGGAGTGTCTCGCGCAATGACTACGGCATGACGTGGTTCATTCCTCCTCCTTAGCTGGCATGACTGCCTCGCAAAAGGTGGAAACGGCATCCCAGTTCTTCTCGCTCGATCATACTCAGGGTATGATCGAGATCGATCGATCGTCGGCGTAGCGACGGCGCCGAACCTGATGCGGCACCCAACTCGGGAGCTGCTCACGTCTCAAAGGCAGTCCGGGTGATTTGTGGATATCGCACGATCTCCGAGGAGGCGGCAGCTTGCCGGATGACCGCCGTAGGATCTGGAGCCGAAAGCGCTTCAGTTTGCGCGCTGATGTGCGTCGTCAGGGCGAATCTCCGCTGCCGTGCCAGATTAGTGCGTTCCGGGACGAGGTCCAGCATGATATCATGGACTTGCTGTTATTGCAGCAGTAAGTCCTCTCTAAGAGGAGCGGCTTGAGAGACGCTATGCCGCCTGACACAGGTGCTTGCCAGGGATGGGACTTTCGGTAGGTGTCTGTTTCTGATAAGGTGGGAGGAAACGTCTGGATGTAGTCGGCGATGTAACCGGATGTCACAGCCATCGCGGGAGATACTCCTGGCGTCGGGGATCGCGAGATGATCTTCGGCCATTGTAAGCACGGGCCTGCGGACGGCGACCAAGGTCGCTGCCCTTCCGGAACCAGACCCGAACGAACGGCGCCTCGCGTGCCTCAAACAGCCATCAGACTACCACAGAGAAAGTCCCGACCAGGAGCTGCAGACTGCTAGCGGTGGTTTTTAGTCAGTAAGAGTCTGACACTCCCTCTCGCCTCGCCCGGGGCGGAGAAGCCAGGGGAATATTTTCCACCCTTAAAAAAGGTGTAAAATTGTTCACATGATCACAAACACTTGCAATTTGTAGCATTTGTAGTGTACTGAACTATCTGAAAACAATCAAAATCAGATTAAACATCATTGTTTACGATAAATAATTATTAGCATAACTATGTAAGTGTATAGATAAATATTTATATTCTAGTTGAATTCCAATGTATAACGATGTATAAGTTAGTTAATTACCTTAATTTTACGCGATATCCATGGAATAAGTAGTTAAGTGCCTAGATACATTTTACAACTAAAATTGAATCCAGTGTATAAATGTGTAACTACGTAGATACACACTTATGCACCGGGAATGGCTAAAATTCCATAATAATTATCATTAGGACTTACCTTGTCTAGGTGACGAATAAATCTCATTTGGTGGTGACATGGTGAGATTCTGTCGCCTTTTAATTGCATTTTGCTTTAACGATACTAAGAATTTATAGCGTTCACTATATTAATAAAATATAACGCACCGCTCGCGCGTGCCGCTCGCTGTTACCGCGAAGAACTGAGCGAGCGGCAGATGCCCGCACCCCGCGTCTCGATCCCCCGCGTACTACTATTTAACTGGAACTTCCATATTTGTACGTTGTATTTATTTCCTAGCTAATTCAGATAAATACTTATGCGTCTGAAAAAAACCATGTTCGGCTGTTACAATTTTTTTGATATTTTTTTATTGGATAGATACAGGTACGTTGAAGCTAAAAATGCAATAAAAACCATTTCGTGTATCAGGCAGATACATACTTATACTTAGCGGGTGTCGTTATAATTTCTAATCATAAGTTTGAAATAGCCAACCCGCATTGAGCAAGCGTGGTGATTAATGCTTAAAACCTTCTCCGTATGAGAAGAGGCTTCGGTCAGCAGTAGCCTCTTATAGGCTGTTGATGTGATATAAGTAGAATAATAATGACACAGTATACAAAAAAACTATATTTATTATAAAGTACAATAAATTTTATAAATAGAAAAGACATATTTTACAAGAAATTTGCCAAAAAAATTAATAACACATGAAAAAACATAACCAAATGCAAGGGATGAAGACCAAATCATTTCAATGTCCGTCTTGTAGATTATTTTAAAACATTACACACGTATTTTTTATTTATTTTCTTACGGAAACAAATACTTTCAAAGATATATCTAAATATTGTTATCTTATACGACAAAATAAAAAAAATACGTGTCTAATATTTTTTCATTGCCTAACTGACGGACTAAATAGATTTTTAATCTTCATCCATATTCAAATAATTATAAAGATATTTAAGGTATAATTTTATTACAAATTTCGTGAGACATACTAAATTAATTATTATGTTATCGGCTTACTCACGTAACTGTTTGACGAGGAACTCGACTAGTTTCAAGTCATGCTAGAGGCTCATATTCATGAGCAACATTCCGCGACACACGACGCGGCGATTGTCGCTGCTACTGGTTCCTCGTCAAACAGTTACGTGAGTAAGCCGATAACATAATAATAACAAAATTTAACACCTTCACTGCGGTAATAAAATGTATTACTTTCCCCTGGTGCAGTGGCGATCCAAATAAGCCTGCTATAAACTTTAAGACAGTGCGTGGCGGGCCTTTTGAGCCTACCAATACTTTAATATCCTGTCATATTGACTGCACGGTTGGTGCGGTGGCTGGGCAACTGACTGCCGCGCAACGGGTAGCGGGTTCGACTCCCGCACGGAGCAACTCTTTGTGTGATCCACAAATTGTCGTTTCGGGTCTGGGTGTCATATGTATGTGAACTTGTATGTTTGTAAACGCACCCACGACACAGGAGAAAATCCTAGTATGGGGCAAAGTTAAAAAAAGTGCCTGGCGGGCCTTTTGAGCCTGCCAATACTATAATGTCCTCTCATGTCCCGCACCAGCGGAAAGTTCTCACATTCTGCGTCCGCACTAGAGGTAAATCTCGCGGCGGGCTGATTATGGGTGATCCGCAGTGAACGTGTTAAAGTAGGGCCCAGTATACAGCCCTGAGGAACTCCACAATTTTTTTTAAGAACTAACATATCAATTATATGGCGAACTAACTTAATGTGTTTGATGTATATTAACACATTAATGGACAGTACTATCTCACAGGTTGCAGCTACTAAGACATTGTTTTTTTCGTACATCGCCCACAGGCGTAGTGTCACATAATGCAAAAATGTGAAATAATGTAGTGACAGTACAAAAGTCGTAATTATACCTGTGGTGACAGTACAACATGCCATTCTTTACAATAGTATGAAAAATCAGTCGTCGTGAGGCGTACTGATTTTATGGAACTAAAAACAGATACGTCGACAGACGTACTGTTGTATTACTTTTAGCTATGTAGACGGATATCCCACCCACTCGCACGAAGCGCTTCGCTTCAAGCTTCCTTGTGCGAACAGCTAGGGAGTGGAACTCCTTACCGGAGTCTGTGTTTTCATGGGTATAACCTGGGCGTCTTCTAAGCCCGAGTGAATAGGTTGCTTATGGGCAGACGTGCTCCATCGTAGGCCGCATCATCACTTACCATCAGGCGAGATAGCGGCCAAACGTCGGCCCATTTAACATAAAAAAAATGCCTGTGGTCGTTACTGTCCACGAACGTGTTAAGTGACATTTTTATAATTATATGTATTTGAAAATTGTGCAGAAAAACGCAGTGAACAGTGGTAGTTGAGTGGCCGTGGTGTAGAACGCGTTAGACTTCTTTTCTGGTTCTGGTTCGCATAGAGGTTGCTTGGCAGATATCGACTGAAAAAAGAGAAACAGTATTAGATTATAGTTCTTTAAAAAAAAAATTACTGACTCGTTGGCCTTTTTTTGAGGGGGAAAAATCATCTAATGACTTCTCTCGCCTTGGGCGAGAGAGGGAGTGTCAGACTCTTACTGACTAAAAACCACTCCGTTCCTACTCCTGCTTTTCGAACCGGAGCCCCGGTAAACCCGTTAGGTAGTCCGCAGTTCCGGAGACTCGTTGGCCTAGCGGTCGCAAGTGCCACGAAAGAGGAGGACGATGTCAAAATAACAACATGATTTTATCATTTCCCTAAACAAAATCTGGGGGTCTACTCTAATTCAACGAAAAACGAAGTTTCGGACGAAAATTCACAGATTGTATACTACAATTCTATTTATTGCGAACTTTTCTGAACAAAAATTAACGAATGAAATTAAGATAAATAAATAACTTTTGATATTACATTAAAAATAAAACGTTATTTCAAGTAATTCTATTAGTAAATCAATAAAACCTACGGCCGAAAATTAAACGAAACTTCGGATTCAAGAACCGGAGTAGGCCCGCTGGTGATTTGACAAATCCCTTTAAACTAATCTAGTGATTTGAACAGATCCCAAAATTGGTTCAGGGAAATGAATAAATTAACTTTTCTGTGGTATTTTAAAGGTTTATTTCGTCAAGCAAGCATGCAGCATGCAAACAAGCATGCAGGGGCCTTAGTCTGCTATTACAATTGTGTCAGAATGGTCGATCACTGAGCAGTGCGAGAGGGACGGAGCTATACAACCTACATAGCTCCGTCCCTCTCGCACTGCTTAGTGATCGACCATTCTGACAAAATTGTAATAGCAGACTAAGGCCCCAGTATGCAAGCAAGCATGCAGCAGGCGTGATTTCTGTCAAAGCTCCGGCGCCGGCGATCCCATGCGCGCTAATCGTCGCAGATGGCTCTCACTCACCCCGGATTCGGATGGTACCTCAGCCACGGCCGCTCGCCTGCTCCTCAGCCCGCGGCCCACCTCGTCTCTCTGCACCTACATGATTTTAAATTACACTCTAGGGCAGTGCCGGCGTTAGGGGGGGCGTGATGGGCCGATGGCCCAGGGCGACAAATTCTGGGGCCTTAGTCTGCTATTACAATTGTGTCAGAATAGTCGATCACTGATCAGTGCAAGAGGGATGGACCTATACAACCTACATAGCTCCGTCCCTCTTGCACTGATCAGTGATCGACCATTCTGACACAATTGTAATAGCAGACTAAGGCCCCTGGAGGGCGCCGATGCCGCCGCCGATGGGATCCGCAAAAAACTAACACTTGATATTGCTTCCCTCAAGTGGACGCCACAATATTTTCGCCCTGGGTACCAGTGGCAATTACGCCGGCTCTGCTCTAGGGGTAGGGCAGACAAGACTATGTGCAGTCGGTTTTGCAGCGATTCGGTTCTGTCACTTCACTAGCATTATCATTTCACTGAATCAATTTAGGGATTTGTTCAAGTCACCAGATTTGCTTACGGAATTGGAACTTAAAACGGGATATTTACCATATTTATTTTCTTTTTCTGTCGCTTGGACTGTATATTTGTTTTACATTGTTCTCACATAGTTGAAGTAATCGAAACAATGTAACCAAGAATTGTATTGTAAATCTGATTGAAAAAGAGTAACCTATGGAGTTTCTTGCTCGTTCTTCTCCATAGGAATCTACACTTTGGAACGAGCAAATAGAGCAACTAGAGGACTGACCGACAGACAGACGTTATTAATATTATTATATTTGCTTTGACGTTCAAAAGTGCCTTCCTGGTCTATTTGAAATAAATGATTTTGACTTTTGACTTTGACATGTTTTTCAATTTTAATGAGTTTTCCACGACGGTAAATATCCCGTTTTAAGTTCCAATTCTAGTGTTAGTGACCATGTCAGTTTAAAAACTTATATTGCTTAGCGAAATTATAAAATTTTGTTGTTATTTTGACATACTCCGTGATTTGATCAAATCCCTTAGAGATTTGGCCAAATCCCTGTTTTTATCATATCACTGCTACATATACAGACTGACTGGTGAGATACCTTTAATATTTGAAGACGTAATAGCATACTAATGCAAACATATATCATGAAATAAAATAACATAAAAATTAAATATTAAATAACTTCTTAGTAAACTTCGAAAAAAGTACACCGGGAGTCCAGTATTTATTTATTTAACTGCGGAATACTTGGACACCGCGCGGACGCACGGGTCGCGCAGCGCGCTATCAACACAGAATACATAGGTACCTACACTGTACAGCTGTTACCTACCTACATCGAGACCTATTCAAATTTCACTTATTTTTAGAGACATTTCGATAAAAAATTAAGTACCTATTTTTTTTTATACCAAGTTAACGAGAATCGAGTACCGAGTACTCTCCATAAGTATTGAACGTATCTCACCAGTCATACGGTATACAATATAATAGAGAGGGCTTTGGTGTTTGCATGGTTGTATCTATAGATCCTGGCTTACAGGAGTTGTGAGGTTTGTCCCATAAAAGAATCATAAATATCTCCGCGTACGGTAGACAGGTATGGCAAAAGAGGTGAACATCATCCAACGACTTCTCTCGCCAGGGCAAGGCGAGAGGGAGTGTCAGACTCTTACTGACTAAACACCACCCCGTTTCTACTCCTGATTGTCGAGCCGGAGCCCCGGTAAACCCGCTAGGTAGTCCGCAGCTCCGGATCAGACATCAGCCCTACTGGCCCCTATCTGTGGTGGTCTGATGATCATAGATATTTCTGACTACGGCTGCCAAGTATGGCAAAAAAGCCCCTTTTAAAAGTCTAATGATGCTATTGTAACTTTCGTGAGACATACTAAATTAATTATTATGATCGGCTTACTCACGTAACTGTTTGACGAGGATCTCGACTAGTTTCAAGCCATGCTAGAGGCTCATATTCATGAGCAGTATTTCGCGACACACGACGCGGCGATTGTCGCGCTGCTACTGGCGACTCGAGTTTCGCGCCCATCGCGCCCATTGGTTTGTTGGACTCGTTCGCCGGCGGCTGCGTAGGTGTTAGGTTTGATTCTCGGGTCGACGCAAAATGAGCCTCTAGCATGGCTTGAAACTAGTCGAGTTCCTCGTCAAACATTTACGTGAGTAAGCCGATAACATAATAATTAGTCTAATGATGTGTTCAAAGACTTACAGTGAATGGCTTTTCGTTCTCCTGGTGAAGCAACTGTTTATTCACATCACAGTTGATGTCTTCCACAGAAGTCCTGAACCGCTCCACATCAGCTTTGCGAGTCGAGTCGGGGTGGATTTTGAAGCTGAAAATGAAAAACATACACAGCGTCAAAATCAAAGTCAAAGTCAAAATTATTTATTTCAAATAGACCAGGAAGGCACTTTTGAACGTCAAAGCAAATATAGTCCAGGATATTGCAATAGGCTTATAACACAAAATGGTGAAAAGTGGGTGTACATTGTACAGTGCCATTACATGCCCTAATGTGCATGTGCACCTCTGCCTACCCCTTCGGGGATAAAAGGTGTGACGTTATGTGTTGTGTGTGTAAAGCAAATATAATAATATTAATAACGTCTGTCTGTCGGTCAGTCCTCTAGTTGCTCTATTTGCTTGTTCCAAAGTGTAGATTCCTATGGAGAAGAACAAGCAAGAAACTCCATAGGTTATTCTTTTTCAATCAGGTTCACAATACAATTCTTGGTTACATTGTTTCAAAATAGAACGTCATTCCTTTTTAATCCCCGAAGGGGTAGGCAGAGATGCACATTATGGCACGTAGTACCAATGTACACCCACATTTCACAATTTAGATTGTAAGTTCCATGTAATACGAATGACGTCATCAGTACGCATCGCATGTAGGCAGTACCAATGAGCGGTTCGTACGATGTGGATCAGTGGACGCAGTTGTATGATTTTGTTTACAAGGCAAACTAAAATCCGTTGCGTGCGATGCGGGCCTGTGGATGCTTGCCATAATACTTTTTTATGTTTAATGGGCCGACGTTTATCCGCTATCTCGCCTGATGGTAAGTGATGATGCGGCCTACGATGGAGCACGTCTGCCCATAAGCAACCTATTCACAATTCTTACCTGTTTCGCTGTCTTGCGATAGGTGCATCGGTGTTTTTTATAATCTCATCATTGTCTTCAGCGCTCTCGTCGTATTTGGCTTTGTATTCCTGAACGGTAGGCTCCAACGTGTGATGATCCACGGAGGCTTCTTTAGCCACCTCCTCTTCACCGCTCTCGCTTTTGTAATCTGTGTACAATTTAACTTGAATTAGTGATCGCGGATATTAACACTTTAAACGCCACGAAGGTCACCGGTGACCGACGTTAGCGGAGGATTTGGACAGTTTTCTATTGGCAGTCAAAGATTTAAGAACTAGAAATATTATTAAGATCGATCTTTGACAGAAGTTGTATGGATACATGGTTCCGACCATGGTGGACCATGGAAGCAGGGCGCGTGAGGGAATGAGCCTCCTCAAGCCTCAGCAGTCGCGAGGGACACTCCGGGCGTCAAGGATTGCGCGACGATCTCCAGCCATCGTAAGTGCGGATCTGCAGACGATGAGCAAGGGTAGCTCGCCGCTTAACCAGAACTAGACTACTTGTGTACGGCACGTCTCGTACTGCGCGCGCCTCAAAGAGCCATCAGACCACCACAGATAGGGCCCAGTAGAGCTAACGCCGACCCGGAGCTGCGGACTGCCTATCGGGTTAACGGGGCTCCGGCTCGAAAAGCAGGAGTAGGAACGGAAGGGTTTCTAGTCAGTAAAAGTCTGATACTCCCTCTCGCCTCGCCCAAGGCGTGATAAGTCATTGGATGATTCTTTCCCTTCAAAAAAAAGTCCTCAAAGAAACAGTAAGCTCACGTTTAGATTTCATAGTAAACTGTTAACCAAGTTTAGAATTTTCGTAATTCTTTAATTGTTTTTCCACCATATTTTGTGTAATAACTAAAGCGCGCCTATCCTCTCTCCGGTGGTGACAATCTTTTTTTTTTTTGAGGGGGAAAAATCATCCAATGACTTCTCTCACCTTGAGCGAGGCGAGAGGGAGTGTCAGATTCTTACTGACTAAAAACCAAACCGTTTCTACTCCTGCTTTTCGGAGCCTCGGTAACCCGCTAGGTAGTCCGCAGCTCCGGATCAAGCATCAGCCCTAATGGCTCTCTTCTGTGGTGAACTACTACTACCGGACTACCGTCCCATCGGGTTCAGAGATTGAGGGCATGAGAGAGCACCTGTGAAAGACCCACCCAAACCAAGTAGGGTATACGACACCCGCAATAAAAGTAGGGATAGTGACAAATACATTTGCTGTCACCGCTGTGGTGAAATTATAGTCGGCCATGGCATGACTCATACTAGATTTTATATGATAACCGTTATTGTCATATCTAATCGACGTTTCACTATATATAAATATACTATCATATCAAATCATTATTGTTTCTTAGTAGTGACAACAAAAATAGATAAAAAAACCTTTAATTTCCTGCTAAATTTTGTATTGGGGAGTCCAAGTTTATTTGGATCAACTATATTTTGTTTCATGGTAGATATCCCACCCACTCGCACGAAGCGCTTCGCTTCAAGCTTCCTTGTGCGAACTGCTAGGGAGTGGAACTCCTTGCCGGAGTCTGTGTTTCCTGACGGGTATAACCTGGATGTCTTCAAAGCCCGAGTGAATAGGTTGCTTATGGGCAGACGTGCTCCATCGTATGCCGCATCATCACTTACCATCAGGCGAGATAGCGGCCAAACGTCGACCCATTAAAAGTAAAACAAAAAAATGTAACTATCGTGAGACATACGAAATTAACTAAAAATCACGGTTAACTCACTGGTACATTAATGAAGATGCTGTTCATGATGAAGAGTCCTTCTGTGACCTATATGCTTCCCAATCCCTGATTCCCCAACAACCCTTAAATTCCTAACCCCCAAAAGGCCGGCAACACACTTGTAACGCCTCTGGTGTTTCAAGTGACGTGGAGAAGCCATCGCGATTTTGATTTTTTTTTAAAGTAGTGTGGGAGAACCTAATTTCAGCATGGTTGGGCTGTCTTTACCGGAGTGATACCACGGCCTCACCGAAAAGCGACGTGAAACAACGCTTGCGTTGTGTGAGTGAGGTTACCGGAGGCCCAATTCCCCCCTTGGACCGCCCACGGACACTTGAAACACCTCTGGTGTTTAAAGCGCGCCTGTCCAGATACAGAAACACCTCTGGTGTTTCAAGTGTCCATGTGCGGCAGCGATAGTTTACCATTAAGTGATCCGTCTGCTCGTTTACCGACTTATACCATACAAAAACAAAACTTATACCAAAAGAATAAGACTTATTATTCTACTGACCAGCAGTGTCTTTGTATATCTCTGCTAGTTCCTTCTCTATCCTATCTTCCTCGCTTTCTGGGTTTAGTCCATCAATCTTGTCGACATCTTTCATATTTTCTTTGCCACTTACCTGCAATATATCAAAACTAAACTGTGACTCGTGTAGTGTAGAGATTGTCCAGTCAACTGATGGTAGCGTGGACTGTCCAGGCGATATGTACTTAGGTATCGTCATGAGCTAATGGTAACATGTAAACAGTGACTCGTGTAGTGTAGAGATTGTCCAGTCAACTGATGGTAGCGTGGACTGTCCAGGCGATACGTACTTAGGTATCGTCATGAGCTAATGGTAACATGTAAACAGTGACTCGTGTAGTGTAGAGATTGTCCAGTCAACTGATGGTAGCGTGGACTGTCCAGGCAATACGTAATTAGGTATCGACATGAGCTAATGGTAACATGTAAACAGTGACTCGTGTAGTGTAAGGAATTAACGTACGGTTGACATTTTTTTATATTTTCCCTTGAGTGAAGGAGATTCTTTAGGTTTTTTTATGTCTTCTTTCTCGGAAAGCGGTTCTTCATCCAAACCCATTGGTAATTCTGGAGCATAATAAGTAGTTTTATTTTATGGTATAAGCCAGAAAACGAGCAGACGGATCACCTGATAGTAAGCTATCGCCTATAATATATCCGCGTTTTTTTAAGGGGAGTAAATCAACCAATGTTTTATCTCGCCTTGGGCGAAGCGAGAGGGAGTGTCAGACTCTTACTGACTAAAAGCCTTCCCGTTCCTACTCCTGCTTTTCGAGCCGGAGCCCCGGTAACCCGCTAGGCAGTCCGCAGCACCAGAGGCCTTACAAGAGCTTTGCATTTTGGAGGCATTTTGGAGGTTGGGAATTTAAGTGTTTTTAGGGAATCGGGGATTGGGAAGAGGGTTAATTGGGCCTCCGGTATCTGCACACCACAATGATCTCATTTGAAGTTTACAAACGAATAAACATGGATAGACAATCCCAACGAACTACAGTTGGGCAGAAAGCTGCCAGACACGATCACCGCCTGGTCGGAGGATACTGCTTTACTTAGGGAACTTTACTCTCAGTTCCTTAAACTAACGATATATTTCACCGTGTGAGCGAGGTTACTGAAGGTCCTTCTCAAAAAGCAACGCACTAGGAACTCCTCCAGTGTTGCGGGTGTCCACAGGCGCCGGTTACTTACCATCAGGTGATCCATCTGCTCGTTTACTGGCTTATACCATAAAGTTTTTTTTATGGAATAGGTGGCAAACGAGCAAACGTATCATCTGATGGTAAGCGATCACCGCCGCCCATGGACTTCCGCAACACCAGAGGATTCACAGGTGCGTTGCCGGTCTTTTAAAAAGGATGCTTTTTTCTTGAATGTTTGAAGGTCGTATCGGTTCTGAAAATTATTAAAAATTACTGTATTACCTTTAACTGGGTTGCTAATCTCAATCACCTCTTGGCCCATGGACTCAGTCAAAGCTTTCACATGGGTTTTGCACGAAACTATATAGATAAAAGAAAATAAGACTAAAATTGTTAAGAAACGCATCTTGACCGGTCAGTAAACTACATATAATAAAATTGAAATGTTTTGTAACCAACTAGAAAGGTTGAGAGGCCATCGGGATTTGAAATTTTTTAAAATAAATATGATTTCTCTAGACTGCCTCGTTGGCCCAGTGGTTGCAGGGTCGGGCAAAGATGGGGCCAAAGATGGGGCCCAGTAGGGCTGATGCCTGATCCGGAGAATGTCTTCCATTCAATGATTGACTCTTCAAGAAAAAATTAAAAAGTGATTGTTTAATTTTATACAGAGTTTAGGAAAAAATAGCGTCATGTTTACTTCTATCACACCCCCATCCCATCCCATCCCATCCCATCCCATCACATCACATTACATTACATTACATTACATCACATCACGTCACATCACATCACGTCATATGTCACATCACATTACAGTAATGTCCGGAGTTGCGCACTACCGTGGCTCCGACGCGAAAAGCAGGAGTAAGAACGGTGTGGTGTTTAGTCAGTAAGAGTCTGACATTTCCTCTCGTCTCATCCAAGGCGGGAGAAGCGATTTGCGGTTTCTCTCCCCTCAAAAAAAAAAAACACACACACACACTTATACCATATACATATGTGAAGGTTTGGATATTTGTCCGTCATGCTGAAACTACTGAACGGAATTTGATGAAATTTGTTATAGAGACAGTGTGTCAGCTGACGTGGGTGATAGGATATTTTTTTATCTCACAGATTTATAAAAATGAAGCGATGAATAATAACGCAAATCTCGGAAACAGCTGAACCGATTTCGCTCTTTTTTTCATTTTTTAAGCCGGTAAACTAGCTGACGGATCACCTGATGGCGCTATGATGAGGCGTTAAAAGTGCGTTGCCAGCCTTTTGGGGGTTAGGAATCTAAGGATTATTGGGGAATAGGGGCTTGGGAAGATTGGGATTCTTTTGTGTTGTGTTTATTATTGTTAGGAAGAATCCTCCATTCTTAGAAAATTCCAAGGTAAAACAAAGTTAGCTGCGGAGTGCTTGGCACGTTACCGGGGCTCCGGCTCAAAGAGCAGGAGTAGGAACGGGGTGGTTTTTAGTCAGTAAGAGTTTGACACTTCCTTTCGCCTCGCCCAAAGCGGGAGAAGCCATTGGATGATTATCCCCCTCAGAAAAATAATACCCCAATATCATATGTGTGAAAGTTTGTATGTTTGTCCATAAATCACGGTCCAACTACTGAACGGATTTTAATGAAATTAGGAATTTAAGGATTGTGGAGATTCCGGAGCTGCGGACAACGTAAAAGGTTACCGGGGCTCCGGCTCAAAGCAGGAGAAGGAACGGGGTGGTTTTTAGTCAGTAAGAGTCTGACACTCCCTCCAGCCTCACCCAAGGCGGGAGAAGACATTGGATGACTTTCAGTCCTCAAAAAAAAGGCAAAACAAAGTTACCACAGATGGAGCTACAGGGCTGATGCCTGATCCAGAGCTGAGTACAACCTAGTGGGGCTCCGGCTCGTAAAGCAGGAGTAAGAACGTGGTGTTATTTAGTCAGTAAGAGTCTAACACTCCCTCTCGCCTCGCCCAAGGCAGGAGAAGTCATTGGATGATAATCTCCCTCAAAAAAATAATACCCCAATATCATATGTGTGAAAGTTTGTATGTTTGGATGTTTGTCCATAAATCACGGTGCAACTACTGAACGGATTTTAATGAAATTAGGAATTTCGGGACTGTTCGAGGATTGTGGAGATTGGGAATGGTGGTAATTCTTTTAATAATTGTTAGGAAAAGATTCTTATGTAAGAAACGAAAATACTGAAGCGAAACAAAGTTCGCGGGATCTCTTAGTATTAAATATGTGGTAACATATAATTCTAGATCGACTATCGATCTAGATACAAGATGAAAGTGGGTCCTAACCCCGTTTAGTTAAAAAACTGTGTCAATAGTAATCAGTGCCAAAGAGTCGACCAGTTAATTTTTAACTGTGGCTCAGTGCACTTGTATTGGATAAAACTAAAGGTAAATAAACTGATTTCTTTATACCCTTCTTCATCACAGAAAACCGACGTGAAATAACGCTTGCGTTATGTTTCGTTGTGTTAGTGAGGTTACCGGAGGCCCAATTCCCCCCTTCCCAATCTTCCCAATCCCCGATTCTCCAACAACCCTAAAATTCCTAACCCCCAAAAGGCCGGCAACGCACTTGTAACTCTGGTGTTTCAATTGTCTATGGGCAGTGGCGATTGCTTACCATCAGGTGATCCGTCTGCTCATTCATTCGTTTCATAAAAAAATCTTCCATTTATTTTTATCGTAAAGATCGTATTTCATATATCAATAGCCCATGATAGATACTGTTCCGGAGCTGCGGACTACCTAGCGAGTTTACCGGAGCTCCGGCTCGAAAATCAGGAGTAAGAACGGGGTGGTTTTTAGTCAGTAAGAGTCTGACACTCCCTCTCGCTTCGTTCAAGGTGGGAGAAGTCATTGGATGATTTTTCCTCATGAGACGATTTACCTTAATCTGTTAATCTTTTTAAAACTGCAGTTTAAAAGACACATCATCAGCCTATAAGTGGCTACTGGTGACCAAAGGCCTCTTCTCACACGAAGAAGGCTTGAGCATTAATCACCACGCTTGCTTAATGCGGGTTGGCGATTTCAAACTTATAAATAGAAATTATAAGTTTGAAATCGTTTGTGAAAGTGTTATTTAGAAATTATAAGTCCAGGTTTCCTTACGATGTTTTCCTTCGCCGTTTGTCAGTGGTGTCTAAATAATCTTAGAAAGTACATATATCTCGGTAGTCACATTGGCCTGCTTCCCAGGTTTCGAAGCCTCATGCATGAGAAGCGGTTATTGATAAAATCAAGTATAACCCACACGATACAACTCTTTGTGTTATCCACAAATTGTTGTTTCGGGTCTGTGGGTCATGTGTATATGAACTTGTATGTTTGTAAACGCATATGAAAAAATGGTAGTGTGGGACAACGTTTAAAAAAATATAAAAAAGATTAACCATGTTCAATTAATTAAAACCACGGTTTTCTCACGTACATTAATGGAGAAAAGCTCTACTAGTTTCGAGTCACAAAGGAGCTCTTCAAACGACTGTGCTGCTCAAGAATGTTGTGATTCGAAACTAATAGAGGTTTTCTTAATTAATGTACGTGAGTATCCCGTGATTTTTAGTTAATTTTGTATGTCTCACGAAAGTTATTATAAAAATACTAGCGGACCCGACAGACGTTGTCCTGTCTACACGTCTTTAATTTAAAATTTCCAAATATAACAACTACTAATAAATTAAAAATTAATTAAAAATACATTGTCCAGCGGACAAAATTGTGAATTTAAACCATTCTCAGATCCCCTTGAAAAATGTCATCAAAATCGGTCCAGTCGTTTAAGAGAAGTTCAGTGACATACACACTTACAGAAGAATTATGTATATAAAGATAACCATCTTTTTAGCTGAGTTGCTAGTTGCGATTGTCAGCTGTTTAGTTAAATTTTTACTACTTTTAGCTCATTAAAAACCGAGTGTAATTATTTATTTATTTATTAAAGCTTACCAACTAAGATACATGCAGACAATATTAAAAATATGGGAAACAACTCTTTGTGTATGCTCTTGAATTAAAGGTAGAGTCAACATTATTTTTAAACCGTTCAAGAAAAAAGTACAATTACTTTGACTTTGACTACAGTTCCTATCTTTCTCAATAGATGGCGTTGGACGTGCGTTTATCTCGCGACGTGGACGAGCCCTGGGGTTTCCGGATCTTCGGCGGAGCTGACGAGGAGATGCCTTTGACGATACAACAGGTAATTTCAATTAATATTTTTGTAACTAGCTTCCACCCGCGACTCAGTCCGCGCGGATGTCGGTCTTCGCGTGGAAGTTTTATTTCTCCATTTTGAGTAACAAATACGGCTAGGCCAATAATAATTAAAGACATCCCTCTATTGAGCTACTGCTGTTGAGCTCGCGTTCTGTAGTATAAAATTGATAAAAAGGATTTTTTTTAGGATAAAAAGTATCCTATTTTATGTCCAGTATAATAAGGTATAATTATACCAAGTTTCATCGATATCGAACCGTTAGTTTTCACGTGATGTCTGAACATACACACAGACAGACAAAAACATTTTTAATCACATATTTTGGTTTGGTATCGATACAGTAACATGCTATTTATTCTTTCAATATTTTCAATGTACAGAATTGACCCTTCTACAGATTTATTATAAGTATAGATAACTATAGACAAGACATACTAAATTAACTAAAAATCACGGTTTACTCACGTACATTAATGGAGAAAAGCTCTACTAGTTTCGAGTCACAGAGGGACTCTTCATGAGCAGCGTGCGCTGATGCGGCATCGTCGCGCAGCCTAGTAGAAACTAGTAGAGCTTTTCTTCACTAATAACACCTGAGTACAGTGATACAGAAGCTCCGGCTCGAAAAGCAGGAGTAGGAACGGAGTGGTTTTTGGTCAGTAAGAGTCTGACACTCCCTCTCGCCTCGTTTAAGGCAGGAAAAGTCATTGAATGTGTTCCCCCTTAAAAAACCCTTAATACATTAATTTAATTCATCCAATATCAGCACGGTGCATTTCCAGACTTCGTGCTACTACCGAGAAATTTTCGAAAATCCGAAAAAAAAACCCAGCATCTCTTTGCCCGACCTGGCAATCGAACTCGAGACCCATTGTCCGGCAATCGCACTTCGGACCACTCGACCAACAAGGGAATGATCATTTCTTTCTATAAGAGTGTGTTTATAATATTTTCAACACGAACGAAGCCATTAACAACAGCTAGTATAAAAGCAAACACATAAAAGTATTTACACTCAACACATTACATGTCCTTACACATTACATACGACTGCTTCAGTGGTTGCAAGTGTGACTGCCGGGCGAGGGGTCTCGGGTTCGATTCCCGGGTCGGGCAATGAATTGCTAGGTTGATTTCGGATTTTCGAAAATTTCTCAGTATTATGTGCTTTTAAAATCTGATTTATATTTTATTATTGTATGCCTCAACGGCGGGATATAGCTGAACTAATTTTAATTATTTAACTACCTATGGTCCACAAAAAAGCTGTCTTGATTTGATTTACCTATCCATAAAAGTGGGTTCATAATATTTTCAACACGAATTAACAAAAGCTTGTATAAAAGCAAACATAAAAGTATTTACACCCAACACATTACATGTCACTCTGAGATTGACATTGGTTGCAAATAATTCAACGCCTGCCAATTGTTGATCGTTTGGCTGGGTGCCACATGCCCTTGTCCCGTTTCGAAACAATCATTAGAAGTGATCTAATAGGTACTGGTATTGATTTGTGATTAGATTGATGTATATGTAGATGCTGTGTGATTGATATATACAGTATGGAGATCACTTATCTATATATTAATACGTGATGCAAAAACTTTGGACCCCTTTTTACGAAAATTGCGCGGACGTAGGAGCATAAAATTTGGTACACACACAACTCACACAACTTTACGCCTTTTGTCCCCGAAGGGGTAGACAGAGGTGCATATTAATGCACGTAATGCCGCTATACAGTGTACAGTCACCATTTGTGTTATAAGTCCCCTGGAGAAGAGGTGAGCCTATTGCCATATACCATTACTACTACTGAGAAATTTTCGACAAACCGAAACAAGCCCAGTTATACTATGCTCGACCCAGGAATCAAACCCGAGACCCCTTTCCGTCAGTCGCATTTGCAACCCACTCGATCAATGAGGCATTCATATGACTTAAATGAAACTACAAGTAGTACTCGTCCACAGAAGCCTAATACAACTAAATATTTTAACGAAAAGTGAAACAAAAATCAAGTATGAAATTCTGTGTGAACAGCTCCATGTTCTTTGACCACAGAAGAGCTGTAATGTTGTAGGTTGTCTAGGAATGTTACGGACATGCGGCGCGGCTGTTATAATGCCGTATTTGTAAAGAGTGTTCGAATTAGCTCAAAGACCTGCTGGCACCTACTGGGCCTATTTATCATACTTTTTTTTAAAAAAAAAACGTTGCCCCACTCTAGGATTTTCTCCTGTGTCGTGTGGGTGCATTTACAAACATACAAGTTCACATACACATGACACCCAGACCCGAAACAACAATTTGTGGATCACACAAAGAGTTGCTCCGTGCGGGAATCGAACTCGCTACCCGTTGCGCGGCAGCCAGTTGCCCAGCCACCGCACCAACCGTGCAGTGCAGGTTGAACCCCCTCCCCCTAAAAATTATGGCTATTTTAATATTTTTTTTACTTTATGTGATATCAAAGATTGTATGCGTCGTAGAAACAAAAAAAAAAAACGACAAACGGTAGCTAATAACCTTGGCTAACTAATTCATTACTTTTTTCACCACACGTTTGATAAAGTTTTGGTGAGAAAAAAAAAACATATCTTAATTATTTTTACCGAAAAAATCACTAGTAGTACAAACCCCCATTTTTTTTTGTCGATAAAATTAGATGTAGTACTCAGCCTTAGCGGGTTAAGTCCCACCCCTATGACATTGTATATGCACTTGCAGTCAGCCTATGCTAATGCTAACCTAGCTTTACTCCGAAAAGCAATGAAAGTCATAATATAGACATCTGTTCTACCATATTACAGATAGAACCTGACTCCCCGGCGAAGCGAGCTGGTTTGCTGAATGGCGACACGATCCTGACGCTGAACGGAGAAGAAGCCATCGACATGTCGCTGACGACTGCCAGCCGAAGAGTCGAGGAGTCAGGGCATAGCCTCACTGTGGGAGTGCTGCGGTGAGTGGGCATCTATACTAATATTATAAAGCTGAAGAGTTTGTTTGTTTATTTGTTTGAACGCACTAATCTCCAGAACTACTGGCTCGATATGAATAATTCCTTTTGTGTTGAATAGTGCATTTATCGAGGAAGGCTATAGGCTATAAAACATCACGCTATGACCAATAGGAGCCCAGCAGAGCGGGTGAAACCGCGCGGAAGTAGCTAGTTAGTTCATAAGAGAGAGAAAGAGTCGATAAAAATTAATAAGTAAAGATAGACAAGTGTGGGAGAGCCATGCTTCGGCACGAATGGGCCGACTCGACCGGTGTGATACCACGGCCGAGCTGTACACCGACGTGTAACAACCACAGCGTTGTTTGAGTAGGATTACTGGAGGCCCAAATACATCTCTTGCAATCATCCCAATCCCCGATTCCTCAACAACCCTTAAATTCCTAACCCCCAAAAGTTCGGCAACGCACTTGTAACGCCTCTGGTGTTTCAAGTGTCCATCAGGTGATCCGTCAGCTCGTTTACCGGCTTATACCATATAGCTACTTCCGTGACGCTTTTTACCTGCCTATCAATAGATCGAGGTTATATAACCTTCCTCGATAAATGGACTATCAAACGTAAAAATAATTATTCAAATTGGACAAGTAGTTCCTGGTCAAACAAACAAATAGAATCAAATAAATTCTTCAGCTTTAAGTATATAACAGTATAAGAAATAAATTACATGCGATTCATAAGACAACAGGTGAAAAGTGGGTGTACATTGTAGGTATATTTGCATGTCAATCAAACACCACTGGCAATTGGGAAGGCGTGACGATACGACATACATACATAACTTCACGCCTCTCTCCAAATGGGGATAGACAGAGACAATAGACCGCCAATTGCTACGACGATACGACGCTGTATTTATTTCTAGGTACGATATGTGATAAACAATGCTAAAGAGACCTAGATACCTAACTATTTACTATTTATAGAACATGTCTATTACGAAAACTAAATGCTAAAAAAGTCGCCAAGTCACTTGCTTTTCCACCAGAGATGTGCTATGCTACGTTGCTGTGGATGCGTTTGGCTTCCACCAATCATATTCATTGGTACACATTGCTTAGCACTGGTGGAAACAGACTGCTAAACTATGTTTTTTATATAGAAAGACGCGTGATATGTATATGTATGGTTTCCCTACTATCGATACATCGCATATTCGAGCTGCGCATCTTCCTCACACAGCTACATAGCTTAGTATCAGTAGAAACATTAAAGAAAGTTTTGTTGTCATCAATGTTATATTCTTTTTCTATCACTTTGACTGAATATTAGTGTTACATTGTTCTCACATAATTGAACTAACGAAACAATGTAACCAAGTATTGTATTGTGAATCTGATTGAAAAAGAGTAACCTATGGAGTTTCTTGCTCGTTCTTCTCCATAGGAATCTACACTTTGGAACAAGCAAATAGAGCAACTAGAGGACTGCCCGACAGACAGACGTTATTAATTTTATTATATTTGCTTTGACGTTCAAAAGTGCCTTCCTGGTCTATTTGAAATAAATATATAATTGTAGGGACTTTGTAAGTATGAAAGATTTGATGTATCAGCAGTATTGTGTTTGACTTACTACGAGACTTGACGCATCTCTACCGTGCTTCCGACATGTCGCTTGCCAAATCTAATTAAGCATCTATTGACAGCCATTACGATATTTAAAATGAATGTCAATTAAAAATAGATACAATGTCCTTTTTAATGTATCTTCAAATATATACGAGTTGCAAACCTTTATTTGGTTTTTGTTTTTCAAATTGCGTGAGTGTGTGAATCTGTGCATCCGAATCGATACGACCGATAGATTTATTTTTTATATTATATTGTATTTATTTTAAAGGACTTGGTCCTATTTTTTTTGTAGTAGAGTTTCTTTTTAAAACAATGAAGTTCTATTTAGTTTATAAAAATCAGTAAGTTTGGCTTTTGCCTTTTTTTATTTACATATATTTTTATACACATAACATCATAAATGATAAATTATATTTATATTTCCAAATAGGTTACAATGTAACTTTTTTATGAGGCCGACATTTCCTATCCGATTACTCTGAGAAGAAATTCTCAAATAAACTCATCAATCACATCAACAGCCTATAAGTGGCCACTGCTGACCAAAGGCCTCTTCTCACATAGAGAAGGTTTGAGCATTAATCACCACGCTTGCTCAATGCGGGTTGGCGATTTCAAACATATAATTGGAAATTATAATAACCCCAGGTTTCCTCACGATGTTTTCCTTCACCGTTTGTCAGTGGTGTCTAAATAGTCTTAGAAAGTACATATAACTCGGAAAATGTCACATTGGTACTTGCCGTTGGTAGGTTTCGAATCCGCACTCTCATACATGAGAAGCGGGCGTCTTAAACCTCCGGGCCACCACTAAGGCTTTTTATACACATTGGCGTATTTTTAGTTACTCATAAGTTTATATTAATTACCCTTTTTTTGGGGTATGCTGGTAAACGAGCAGACTACCTAGCGGGTTTACCGGGGCTCCGGCTTAAAAAGCAGGAGTAGGAACGGGGTGGTGTTTAATCAATAAGAGTCTGACACTTCCTCTCGCCTCGGCCAGTGCAAGAAAAGACATTGGATGATTTTCCCTCTTCAAAAAAAGCAGTGATGAAGATTGTATCCACGGATACAATATTATCCTATTAGTGTTTTGAGTGTCCATTGGCGGCGGCGATTGCTTACCATCAAGTGTCATCAGTACATAGGTAGTATAAAACAAAGTCACTTTCTCTGTCCCTATGTCCCTTTGTATGCTTAAATCTTTAAAACTACGCAACGGGTTTTGATGCGGTTTTTTTAATAGATAGTGATTCAAGAGGTAGGTTTATATGTATAATACATGCATGCATAATATATCACCATTGCACCCATGCGAAGCTGGGACGGGTCGCTAGTACAAAATCATTTTAACCTACAATGGCAGTAGGCCCTTTTAACTAGTCATCTATCGAGACAGTTTATCTAGCCAATTTACAAGTTATTTTTAAACTCTACATTAAGAATGCATTGCATAATATTTCTAGATTAGTATCTGATTACGCGTTGACTATTTCAGTAACATACAGACATATTTGATACTGTTTTTTTTTATAAAACGTTCGTGTGTGGGCTATAATATTTTAAGTGACCGTGACAAATATTTGGCTATTATATAGGTATATTTAAGTGATTGTGGTGAATCAAAAGAGGTAACTGGAAGTCCAATCACCCCCTTCTTAATCTTCCCAATCCCCGATTCCCCAAAAACACCAAACCTAAAATTCTAACCTAAATTCCTAACCTCTAAAAGGCCGGCAATGTAACGTAACGCCTCTGATGTTTCAAGTGTCCATGGGCGGCGGCGATTGCTTACCATCAGGTGATATGTTTGCTCGTTTACCGGCTTATATTATAAAACAATTGAACTAGTTTTTTTAGAATAAGTACCGTATTGAACAAAAATTGTACAATTTTGCTTAAATATTAAACAATAAAACTTCATACCTAATGTGTTTGATTCCAAACAGAAATTGCAATTTCGGCTCCTTACTCCATACTCAGAGTCATTTAATTGTTACTTAACCCAGTCCTTAGCAATTGTTTTGTTAACAAAATCGTTATTAAGAAATAGTTTTTATAGAAATTGCAATTTCTGTTAGGAATCTAACACATTTTATAATTTTATTGTTAAACATTTACGCAAAATAAAAAAATAAAGTAATTCAATTTTTTTACGTTATAAGCCGGTAAACCATCCGACAGATCACCTGATGGTAAGCAATCGCTGCCGCCAATGGACACTTAAAACACCAGAGGCGTTACGTTGCGTTGCTGGCCTTTGGGGGCTAGGAATTAAGTACCGTATTGTTTGGGAATCGGGGATTAGGAAGATTGGGAAAGGGGATAATCGGGCCTCCGGTAACCTCACTCACACAATTGTATTATTTCGTATAGTTACAGCAATTAAAAGATTTTAGTTTAAAACATGAGTGGAGAGTGTGCTAGTGATGTGACTTTATTATCTATAGTTATATCACGATACTACAGATACAATAATGCAGTTGAAAATGTTAGTTAATAAGTATTTATTACTAGCATTTGCCAGCGGATTTGCCTGCGTTCCTAAAGTCAAAGTCTAAGTCAAAATCAAAGCATTTATTTCAATTAATCCTTAATTAGGCCCGAGGCTCCGATCCCGTGGGTTCAAAAGTAGCCTATTGCTCGAATACTGAAAAGCTACTCAATTTTAAGACGCTCTCAAATGTAGTTCTGTCCCTATTATTTACATATTTAAGTACAACTTAAAATTGAGTAGCGTTTGAGTTTTCGGGCGTATGTGTTATTCCAGACCATAATCTACCCCTGTTCCAAATTTTATTTCAATCCCTTCAGCCGTTTTGATGTGATTGAGTAACAAACATACACACAAACTCACGACTTTTTCTTATTTTATAATTTTGACTGCGCGGTTGGCGCGGTGGTTGGGCAACAGGCGTACAACGTGTAGTGGGTTCCGTTTCCACAAGGAGAAACTCTTTGTGTGATCCACAAATTGTTGTCTGAGTACGTCATTGTATGTGAAATTATAATTATGTTTGTAAACGCATCTACGACGCAAGAGAATATCCTAGTGTGGAACAACGTTATTTAAAACCTCAAAATTTTATTAAAAAGGCGGTAGGATATGGCCTGAAATAATATGTAGGCTAGCTTTTTATCACAATGGAATGTAAATGTAAACAAAGCTGCTAGTAAAAGCTAAAGCCAATGCCACATAATTAAATAAAATCCACCCCAACCAAATTTCTAGCAATCTTAACAAAACTTACCTCTCTCTTGTTACAGCGGCCTGTACGATCCGGTCTTAGACGACTCGGAGCCGTTATACTACGAACCGGAAGATTTAGGCCTACAATCGGAACCGACTGAGGTAGTCTTCCAAATCCAGAACTTTGTAGAACCATCCGACATAGGCAGCCATGACTTGGACCCAAGATCCGAATTGGAATCCCGTTCCCTAACCTCCTCTCCCTTCGTAACCCCCACAAAACCTTACAGACCGTTTTCTACTGAACCTTTACCTGAAATACCCCCTTTGGAAGACCCTATTATCCTCAATCCTGATTACAGAGATACTTTTGGGCGAACCCCTTGTGATAATGATCCTGAATACCTGTTGAACTCATTTGGTAATGTCTTAGGTGAGAGCAGGTATAAGTTGCCGATATCTGATCAATATGACCCTGATGGTACAAGGTTTAAGCAGAATACTGAGGTCGTGGAAAAGCTACTGAAGTATGAGAAACATGTCAAGAGTTTGAGCAAAGATTTGGAAGTCGTTGATGTGACTAAAGAAACTAGGGTTTGTGAGGCTGGTGTTAATGTTTTGAAGGAAACTAAAGCTGTTGTCGTCAACGGGAGTGCTTTTGAAGATGTTAGAAGGAAAAGTGTTAGGATTGAAGAGGGAATTTCGGAGGGTAAGGTTAGAATTGAGTCTAAAACTGTGGAAAAGAAAGAGATGAGTAGAGAAGAAATTGAGGAGGAGTCTTTAAGAGAAGAGTTAAAGTATATAGAGAAGATGAAGCAAGAGATTGATGTTCAGAAGATAGAGGAAACTGCTATGCAAGTTGTGGATGATAGTATTGAGAGAGCGGTATCAGTTGCTGAGGAAATTAAAAAAGAAATCGATGTAGAGCTGTTATCTTCTGAGAAATCTGAACAAGTCACTTCTGAAACGGAGAAAAAAGACATTTCAAAATATGAAATGACTGAACAATCTTCTGAAGTAGTCGACAAGACTGAAACATCTGAATACGCTGAGAGGAAGATGAGCAAAGAAGAACGTATTGTTAACGAAGAAGAGAACAGCAGGAAGATGTCTAGAAAAGACTTTAAAGAAACAGAATCTTCTGAAACCATATCTACAGAAGACAGTAAGATGGATGTGCACAGAAAATCTGTAATATCAGAAGAATACCAACAAGAGTACATAGAAGAGCCGAGAAGAAAAGAGTCTTCTGTCCAAGAGTCTTCTGAGAGTAAGGCCAAATTTAAGAAAATAGCTAAGACAGTTGCTTCTGGTGTGAAATCCGAGAAGAATACTGCAGAACAGAGGGCTTATACCATAGGTTTGCAAACTATTCCTAATATCAGAGGAACCGTGCATTCTTCTTACCATTACAATCTTCTTCTGCAAACGTTCTTTATCCATCTAACCGATGTGATGGTAGCTTTATCCAGATTCCTCTTATCACAGCCAATTTTCAACCAATTAGACCAATCGTATACTGAGAAACGTAGCTACGAAAGCGCGGGTGTTCAAAAGACTTCTCAAGTACAGAAGACCGAAGAAGCGAGAGTAGTTCAAAAAACCCAGGATAGAAGGCAACTGGTGACTCCAGTACCGGTTGTGGAAAAGAAAGAAGTGAAATCTGTGACGCAGAAGTTTGAAAAAGATGTGAAGATGGAGTCGCAAGAGAAGAAAGTTGAGAAGAGAGAGATTATTAAACCTGTGCCTGTGAAAGAAGTAAAACAAGAAGTTAAAGTAGAGAAAAAAGAAGTAAAACAAGAAGAGAAGATTGAAAAGGTTGCTACAGGAGTAGAAATGGCTCAGCGTTCTGAAAAGAAACTCACACAGGAGATGACACAAAAGATGGACGCAGTAATCTCTGAATTCCAAACCATCGCCGTTGAAGAAGATAAAAAAGAAATGTTCCAGAAGAGCAGAAGATCAAGAAGCAGGAGCCAAATCGAAGAAGAAGTTATGAAAGAAAGCGATCCTCTAGAATGGCTATCAAAAGTAGACAGTAAGAGAACATCTCAAGAAAGAACAGAGATATCTAAAAAGGAATTCTCGTCTACTGAAGCAAAGAAGAGCGTAATCGAGACAAAAGAAGAAAGAACATCAAGAAGGTCAAAGTCTCCTAGACAGACGTACATTGCTATTGTTGAATCTCATGTATATACTAACAAAGACGCCATATTTGAAGAACACGTAACAGATTTCTCAGAAACTTCATCAGTACAAAGCGCTGAAGAAGTAAACACAGCTATAGAAGCTATTGAGACTATCAGCACTGAGAATGTAGCGATAGAAAGCGCTTTAAGAGAATTAGAAACAGCTAAAGTTGTAGAAGAGACGCGTGAACTAGCCACCGTGACCGCTAAAAGCGCTGCAACGGTACAAAAGATTGAAGAAGTAGTACATGATACTAAGGAATTTGTTCATGAAGAATTTGAGCGTAAATCTGCTGTACAGAAGACTGATGTGCAAGAAGTAATAGTTCAAGAAATAAAAGAGATTATAGAACCAGTAGTAGAAATAAAAGAACGAGTAGAAACAGTTGAAAAAGCGTCTGTAGATATAAACGAATCACTATCAGTAGCACAATCAACTGAAGTTAGTGTGATGGAAACTAAATCAGAGTTTGTTGCCGCTGAAGTGAAAAAAGAAGAAGTTAAGATTGAAGAAGTGACATTCAATGAGAAAGTGGTTGAAATAGAGCCAGAAATACACGAACCAAAGCCAGTGGAAACTGTGGAAATAACTGAAACAGTCAAACTGAAGCCTAATAAAGAAAAAACAGAGCATGACGAATATGCTGCGCTTAAAATCGTCAAAATAGTTCCCGTGGACAGTGTGTTATCGCCAGAAATTATTGAAGTTGAAGATATTTCTGAACTAATAGCTAGATCTACTGTTAGCACTGTAGGCGTAGGTGATGCCGTATCTGTAGATGCTACTAAAGAAATTTCTGAATCATCTTCAATCAGCACTCATATAGGCAAAAGTGAGAAGAAAGAATCTTTAGTAGACATATCAGAAATTAAAGAAAAATCTATAAGCAAATCTGCTTTAAAAGAAGAGAAAACATCAACACAGGAGATCTCACAAGAAGCCTCATTCACAGCCAAATCTGTTGACAGAAAACTTTCTTTAAAAACTGATCTGCAAAAACAACTATCATCCTCTTCACTATCAAGCCCTCCAAGTACTATCGACACTCCAACGCCCTCTACCGTCCCCCCAACTCCTTTAACAGACGAATACGTTTTTAAACTCTCCCTTCCTCTTCCTAAAAGCAGAAGTGCAACTCCTGTCCCCAGAGATTGCACTCCAGAAGATGAGGATCCACATATTGTAAAAAAGAACTTGGTTCCTCACATAGAAACTACAATAGAACAAGTAGTTTACGATCAACCTTTACCTACTCCTATTGAAGAACCAAAATCTCCCGTTTTTACCAAACCAGTTTTGAATGGGGGTGGTAAAGTATACCCGGTTTATTCGAAACCTGGTTTGAAAGGCGGTTCAGGGAGGATAAGGTTCCCTGTGTATAGGAAGCCAGGATTATACGGTGGCGGTGATAATCCAGATTTTTCCAAGGTATGTTGGAATGAGCTGGTCATTATTTTTTGTGGCATTTTCATTGTTAGTATTGTGATTGTATACTACGCCATTTAGTATTGGTTTTAAGGGCTTTTACACCAGAGATGTGCTATGCTACATTGCTGTGGATGCGTTTGGCTTCTACCAATCATATTCATTGGTACAATTAGCTTAGCATTGGTGAAAACGGACTCGGCTAAGCTATGTTTTTTATATGGAAAGATGCGTGCTATGGATGGCTTCCCTACTATCGATACATCGCATACTCGAGCTGCGTATCTGCCTCGCACAGCTAATTTGCGGCGGCGCATCTTCATAGCACATCCTACTCGCATACGTGCGCAGACACGGCAACGTCGCGCAGCTTACTCAGTCTGCTAGTTATTATTGATATTTTCGAAAATCTAAATAATTTTCTAATATGTTATGTATTACCTATCAGCTTGACGCAGAGATCTTCATCCTCAACGCTTTGTAATTTATATAACAGTCGATATCATGTTGTTTTGTTTATTTTTTACTCAACACACTCATGCGAGCGTCCTATGATTCATTTACCATATATAATATTTTTAATCTGTGTTAGATGTTAATTATAAATGTTTTTTTTTTCAGCTATTATTATGTTGTACGTATGAATTAATATTGAAAAACCATAATGATAATATTTTATATTTTATTGATTATATTAAAATGATTTTTATATATTATTATTTAACTACCACTAAATACTAATATCACCAACACCTTTACAGGAAGAAATAAGAGAGATCGAGCGCAAATCCTCTCTTCTAGCATCAGCGATAGACGAAACAATCAAAAGCATAGAAGAATACAAAGAAGAAGTAGGAATAGAGACGAAAAAAGAAGTAAAAAAGGAGGTCAACATTCAAGAACATAAAGAAGAGAAGATTACAAAGAGCTACCAAGAATCTTATACATCAGAAGAGATTATAAAAAATGGTTTTAATGAAATTGATACTAAGATAGAAGAAATGATTGAGCAATGTAATACTATGTCTATAGACACTAAAGCAGATTCAAGCAATCATGAAAACGAGGGAATTGTCACAGAAATAGATGAAACGAGAACAAGAAGAATCAGTATTGAGATCGAACCTCAAAATCAAGAAAATAATAAAGACCAAAGTATCAAAGTCGACATAGTCGAAATTGAAACTCATATACAAGACAATAAAGGCCAAAATGGCATAGCAGACACTGGTGTTATTGAACCATCTTCTGTAATTGTAAAGGAGAGGGAAACTACAACTGTTGATGCTATAAAAGAAGATATAACTCCTGTAGTAGAGAAAACAGAGATAAGAGAAGAATTTAAGCCAGAATTTGCAGCAGTAGAAGTAAAAACAGAGTCTCAAGAGTTGGTAGAAGAAAAGTTTGATCCCTTAACAAGAGTACGACCAGTGGTATTTGATCCTGAAAATATTCAAAGACGCGGGCAAGACTTCATTCCTATTCAGGTAAATTTAAGCTTAAGAATAGGAATGATGACGGGGTATGAAAATTAATAATCTATTTAGTCCGTCAGTTAGGTAATGGAAAAATATTAGACACGTATTTTTTTATATTGTCATATAAGATAACGATATTTAGATAAAACGAATCAAAGTTTAGGAGTGGGAGCAAATACGTCATTTCTACATATAAAATGTACCTAGAAGTGACGTCACGCGATATTTAAAATCAATATATCTTCGAAAGTATTTGTTTCCCTAAGAAAATAATAAATACGTGTCTAATGTTTTAAAATATATACAAGACGGACATTTAAATAAAAATTAGTCATCTACCCATCTATTTTTAGTGTGTAAATAATGTAATAATACGATTAAAATTTTTTTTTTTTTTGATATCTGGTATTTCTTTAAGAATTGGTACAAGAGTTCTTCTTTTTCATCATCAGTCGCTCAGCAATCCATGGCTGGACTATGAGCCTCCTCTACATAAGAGAGTTTGCAATAATCTCCGCAGGCAGGCGGGTTGGAGATCGCAGTGTAAAAGGTTGAAGTTCACTTTTCTGTATAGGAACCTATGGGTATTTCGGAGCCACGACAGTCCCCCTACATTAATGAGAGTGGTGAGCTAATGGGTACTATTCAAGGCATAGTGGATGGTTTGGAAGAGCCCGTCATGGATCCAGAACTAGCCAGTAAGTTTAACTTGTATTTTTGTATTATAATAATATTGAAGTGTGGGTTCGCCATGCTTCGGCACTGCTGGGCAGGCTCGACTGGAGTGATATCACGGCCTCACAGAAAACCGATGTGAAACAACGCTACACCTTCCCAATCTTTCTATTCACCGATTTCCCTACAACCCTTAAATTCCTAACTCACCAAAGGCCGGCAATGCACTTATTACCGGAGCTGCGGACTACCTAGCGGGTTTACCGGGGCTCCGGCTTGAAAACCAGGAGTAGGAACGGCATGGTTTTTAATCAGTAAAAGTCTGACACTCCCTGTCGCCTTGCCCAAGGCGGGAGAAGAAATTGGATGATTTTCACCCCTTAAAAAAGGCACACAGAAGAATATATTCTAATCTTCTATATTTCATTTACAGAGGAACTCGGCAAACCAGGAATCTCAGAAGAGAAGATAGCCACACTCATATCTGGGGAAGCGGAGATGCTTAGAGAGGCACACGTTATGGGGTGAGTAGAATTCTATTACATTACTAGTTTCATTTATAAATAGATCGACTTCAAGCATTGGCATTATCATTGGACATTTTTAAATGGCGGTTTGTGAAGGACATACATAGGCGTAGCCAGGTGTGTGGGGGTTCAAACCCCCCAAGACATTACAGAGCGTTATTTTTCTAGTTAGCATAATACATCCCCTGTTTGGCAATGGTCCCTATGACTACCTATGAATCTGTTTTTTACATAAATTGTTTTTTTTTTCTCATGAATGAAAGAAGTTTTGTTCGTTTTACTTTCTTGAACCCCTCCCGACACCTGGCTACGCCTATGGAAGGATAACTTACCATATCGACGGACGAGAGGCTAATGATGATCTAAGAGATATTTTTTTTGGGAAATTGAGATATACATATATACCATCATTCAATGTTGGAAAATTCGGCGATACCGAATATGCATATATGTATACGTATGGGGAAACCTCCTATGACTTATTAGCAAGCTGAAGTGGCAATGTGTGCCCTACTCATAGCGCGGGCAACCGATGGCCGCCTGGTCGCAGGGAGCCGCTGGACGCAGGTCGCTTCCTACCAGCCTATCTAGAAGTCATTGGGGGAGGCCTATGTTTAGCAGTGGACGTCTTATGGCTGATATGATGATGATGATGATTATGTTAAGTAGATTTTTAGCTTGTTGTATAGTGAAAAAGTTAATAGCAAAATGAGTGTTGAAGTTGCAGTAGTAAGCTAATTATTTCATGAATATATTTATTTAAATATCATTACAATCTTCACGGCACGTTTTCAACCATTTTTGTAAATTATCACACATCACCAAATGGCTCATACATTCAAAGTTTTCATTATACATACATACATAGTACTCATCACTGTTCATTCTTTTATTCAACGTCTCGTACTTCTATCAGACATCTTCACATTACAGCCTCTCTTAATCTTTCAAATCATTTTTCAGTCTATCTACCTTCTTAATTCTTCTTCATTCCACTAGGGATCCACCATGATTTTGCCATATACTGTGCACAAATCCAAACTCCGTGCTACCACTGTGAAATTTTCGAAAAAAGTCCAGTATTACTTTGTCCGACCCGGGAATCAAACCCGAGACCCCTTATCCAGCAGTCGCACTTGTGACCACTCGACTGAGTAGGCAGTCGATCGAAACAATCTGTCAAAGTCAAAGTCAAAATAATTTATTTCAAATAGACTAGGAAGGCATTTTTGAACGTTAAAGCAAATATAATAATATAAACAACGTCAGTCTGTTGGTCAGTCCTCTAGTTGTGCTATTTGCTCGTTCCAAAGTATAGATACCTATGGAAAAGAACGAGCAAGAAACTGCATAGGTTACTCTTTTCATCGAAACTGCTTGAAATTTGAACAATCTGAGTTATTTTCCATCTTCTCATATTTTCTCTATCACCCATCCATCCAAATCTTCTTCAACCACCACCCTCCCACCCACCAAACCACACAACGAAAAACCAACTCTAATAAGTAACACAATACGTCGCAAAATTGGTTGAAAACAGGCTCTCTCGAGTGCTTTCCTCTCACATGCACCGTGCGGACGACGACAGCGTCGATTTCCAGAAAATCAAACCGATGATCAACTCTTTGAAAGACTCAGAAGTATTAAAAGCACTAAATGAAGAACTAGAGAGAAAGAGACAGGAGGAGAAAAAAAAAGAAGAGAAAAAATGGACGACTTTCCTGCAGAAGCCGAAGCGGCCCGTGCCTAAGGCGAAGTTTGGGTATCCAGGGTGGACTGAGGACACGCAAATTGTTGCGGTAAGTTTTAGAGCATATGGTTGCTTTTTGTTTGTATTTGTGTTTGGTGAAAGTATGAATTTTGTTGTCGAAAAACATTGTTCGTTGGTAGTAGGTAGGTCTTACCTAACGGGTTCGCCGCTCTACCAGAACCAGACTCACGCTTACGGCGCATCGCATTCTAAAAATGTCGGTAGTAGGTAGGTACCTATTAGGTCTGCAAACAGCGATCAAGGGTAGCTCGCCGCTCTGCCAGAACCAGACCCATGCATACGGCGCATCGCATTCTAAAGGAGCCATCAGACTACCACAGATGGGGCCCAGTAGGGCTGATGTCTGATCCGGAGCTGCGGACTATCGAGCAGGCTACCGGGGCTCCGGCTCGAAGAGCAGCAGTAGGAACTGGGGTGGTTTCTAGTCAGCAAGAGTCCCAGACACTCCCTCTGTAAGCCCGAGGCGGGAGAAGTCATTGGATGATTCGTCAGACTCTTACTGACTAAAAACCACCCCGTTCCTACTCCTGCTTTTCGAGCCATAGCCCCGGTAAACTCGCTAGGCAGTCTGCAGCTTCAGGTTGGCATCAGCCCTACTAGACCCCATCTGTGTTGGTCTGATGGCTCTTTGAGGCGCACGCGGAACGCGACGCGCCGTACACACGGGTTTGGTTCTGGTCGGGCGGCAACTTTATAGAGAAGATCAAGCAAGAAACTCCATAGATTTACCATACTAACGTTACAAACTTAAACCTTGTTCCATCAACCATAAATCTAATGAAGAAATAAATAAAATACCCCCTATTTCAACATATATCTTGCCACCTGTCAACACTTCAATAAATAACTCAATACTGAAGCCAAACATTAAGTAATCAATGTCTATTTCCAATCACTTCCCTGTTTTTAAAACACTTCCTATATATTGATAATGAATTTAATTATTTTTGGCTCCTATTCAATGGTATAACTTGCAATACCTACTCTACATTTGTGTCCTAAAAATCAGTTCTGTTCCGACTTTTGTCGGGTTCGCACGCGTCGCGAGTTTAAATAGTGAGTTGTTCCGTTATTTTCTTAGTTTAACGATTTATCGTTATGTGTATATTGCTTATCGTTGTAGCTATAATAGTGGTTGCTATATTTATTATATGGGTACAATTTGTTTTCTTTTAATTTTTTTATCGTGTTTTTAGAGTAGTATTGTGTCGTTTTTTGTGAGTTTTTCTTTTTCTAGTGTTTTGTTTGTCAATTTGATAGTGGAAATAAATATAAATATATCACAATTTATCACTTAAAGTACAAATGATTAATGATTTTATAGAAATAGTTTTAAAGCTTAATACAGTGAGAAATAATTAAACTGTGAAAATAAATAATAGTTATTAAACTATAACCAAAACATTAAAAGAAAGAAAATGACTAACTTGAGAATTATTTAATGAATTTAGAAATACATAAATAATTAAGGTATTAAAAAAGAAATGATTCGATGTTCCTATAATAGGAAATGCATTTTGATTAGATATTTTTTTGCAAATTATCTCTACAAATTAAAACAGATTTGATGAACTGTTTGAACTTTTTTTTAAATGGGGTCAAATCATCCAATGACTTCTCTCGCTTTGGGTGAGGTGAGAGGGAGTGTCAGACTTTTACTGACGAAAAACTAACCTGTTCCTACTCCTGTTTTCGGAGTCCCGGTATCCTATTACGTTGTCCGCAGCTCGGGAAAGTGTTTGATCTTTAGAAGTAGTATTTAAATATCTTTACTGATACTGATAATGGTTTTTCACTTCTGTCTATCACATCGGGGATAAAAAGGCGTAACGTTGTACGTTGTTATATAATAACGTTGTTTTAAAGACGATTATGAATTTTATATTGTTTTATATTGTTTCAGGAACCGTATAAAGTGAAAATAGTGAAACAAGCTAAGCCTAAAGTAGCGCCCGATTATAAGCCAGAGGTATAAATTAATAGTTATAATAACCAATACATAATGTGTTCTAAAAGTATCTGCCATTTAATTTCTGCCAAAGGCTTTAATGGGAGGTAGTGTTGCGTTTGAAGATTACAATAGTGAAGAAATTTCGTACCCCGGACCAGTTAATTCAATTTGAGAACATAAAGAAGTTAAATAAACATTGTGTCTACTCTGCATAAAGTGGTTCACAAATACGCACGATGTGTCGCTTTGTCAATGAAAACAATTGATAGCAATAGCGACAGAGACAGTGAAAAAGATAGCTCTTTCATAACATACTTATACATTGATTATATGTATGAAAAAAATTACTCATAATCAATAATTTATATTCACTATTGTATTTTCAAACACAACACTACCTCCCATTAAAGCCGTGGCAGATACTTTTAGAACACCTTATATATCTTGACCTCTCTGAAGTTTATAACAAACATGTCTCTATCTCTTTTCAACGCATTAGTTCTTGCTTATTGCCATCTCACTTAGCCAGTACAAATACCTAATTTCAGAAAGGTTTAGATATAGTGGTGTGAAGTTATAATAATGCTGCTATAATAAGTATCGTGAGACATACTAAATTAACTAAAAAATCACGGTTTACTCGCATACATTAATGGAGAAAAGCTCTACTAGTTTCGAGTCACAGAGGGACTCTTCATCATAAGGAGCGTGCGCAGACGCGGCGATGTCGCGCACTAGTAGAGCTTTTTTTATGGGACACGCTGGTAATCGAGCAGACGTATCACCTGATAGTAAGCAATCGCCGCCGCCCATGGAAACTTGAAACACCAGAGGTGTTATAAGTGCGTTGCTGACCTTTGGAGGGTTAGGTAAATTTAAGGGTTGTTTGGGAATCGGGGATTGGCAAGATTGGAAAGGGGATAATTGGGCCTCCGGTAACCTAACTCACACAACGAAACACAACGCAAGCGTTGTTTCACGTCGGTTTTCTGTGAGGCCGTGGTATCACTACGTGGTCTATTCGTGCCGAATGTACGTGAGTAAACCGTGATTTTTATTAAATAATAATTAGACATGTAGTTATTTAATCAGATTTAATTATTTAACCAATAATTATTAAATTATTCGTTGTCAATAATTTTATTTGAATTGTTTATAATATAAATATAATATAAATTCCCTTAATGCTTTTAAATACTTACTTAAAAATCTTTACACCTTAGATTTCACTAATAATTAATTGTCAATTTACAATATTTATTATTATTTGTTTCTAGAATTTATATTTCTTTAACTATTAATGACTTACCAATGTGAACCTTTTTAATTAATTTTAGTTTTTAATTTACCAATAACATGTATGTTTTGGATGGGACTGTTTTAAAATGATTAATTAATTAATTAATAATTTAGTTTGAATGATAAATAAATGAATATTAATTAATTCGGTCATTTATTTTCTTTGTAATTATGTCCTTATGAAGGAAAACTTTTTTAAATGATTGCATGTTCCGAAGAAGTTTTTGTAATATAAAAACATTTTTATATAAGGTGTTCTAAAAGTATCTGCCACGGCTTTAATAGGAGGTAGTGTTGTGTTTGAAGATTACAATAGTGAAGAAATTTCGTACCCTGGACCAGTTAATTCAATTTGAGAACATAAAGAAGTTAAATAAACATTGATTCTACTCTGCATAAAGTGGTTCACAAATACGCACGATGCGTCGCTTCGTCAATGAAAGCAATTATTTTCATTAATGAAGCGACAGAGACAGTGAAAGAGATAGCTCTACCATAATAAACTCAAACGTAGATTATTTTTGTATGAAAAAGAAAGTTACTCATAATCAATAATTGATATTTACTACTGTAATCTTCAAATACAACACTACCTCCCATTAAAGCCGTGGCAGATACTTTTAGAACACGTTATATATCATTGATATGTTCAACTTGTGGATGTCCTTTTCTCTATACATTTTTCTCGTTAATTTATTTTTTATTCTAAGTAGAAGCAATAATCAATGTTCATTCATCGTTTCAAGTTTGATGTATATGTATTCATTTATTTGTCATCAATGTTAAATCTTATAAATATATCTACAACTTTAGACAAATGCCAATCGGTGTCATGATTTCATTTATACTGTTGACAATTTGATCATCGTTACGCTAGTAGGTAAGCGTCCACAGGCCCGCATCGTACGCATCGCACGCAACAGATTTTAGTTTGCCTTGTATAGAAACTCATACAACTGCGTCCACTGATCCGCATCGTACGGACCGCATCATCGGCAATGCCTACATGCGATGCGTACTGATGATGTCATACGGAATGCCGATGCAAAAATCCGAGTGAAAGTGACATCGGTAATCCGATTGCTCTAATACTCGCGTCGGCAATCCAAACGCTGCCGATACAGTGGACGCAGTCTGAAAAATTAATCCGTTTGATGCGATCCGTCCGATGTGTGCGATGCGTACGATGCGGGCCTGTGAACGCTTACCTCATATTATCGCGTATCGCCTTATTTTTCCGTGATATTTAATGTCAATCGTTACAATGATATACAAAATGAATAGCGAAATGCATTTGTCTGTCCAAATACATTTAATTTTGTTTGTCCAAGTAATTAGGTACTGTTTATATAACCATATACCATATCTTCCGATTTATTTCGTTGCGGGATCCAAGACAGTCATTCATGTCCCTGGGACTTCAGTGTTCCGGTGTTTGCATGGTTGTATCTACTGTAGATCCTGGTGCACAGGGAGTTACAGTGGTTTTGGAAAGCTGTGACGGGCTTATCCCAATTAAAAAAACTAATTAGAAAAGATTTAATTTAAAACATTTTTCTTCTATAGATGTCGTTGATGTTGATTTTATCATCCAAGTTGTCTTTGAATGTGATTGTTACAATCAGGGGACCTACTCTAATTCAACGAACGAACGAAAAAACTTCGCAGATTGCATACTACAATTCTATTTATTGCGAACTTTCGTGAACAAAAATGAACGAATGAAATGAAGAAAAATAAATAGGTTTTGATATGAAATTAAAAATAAAACGTTATTTCAAGTAATTGTATTAGTAAATCAATAAAACCTACGGCCGAAGATTAAACGAAACTTCGGATTCGAGAACCGGAGTAGGCCCCCTGATATATATGTTTATCCAAATGTCCTATATATCAATGTGACTGCAATTCTCCACCCACATATTGTAAATACCATCATCACTTCAACTCTTCTCCTCAGGACTTTGAAACTGGTCCTCTACCCTGGGAGGAACGCGCTGCGACTGAGTCCTCCCTACCTCCTGTAGAGCCGGAGGAACCTATCCTCATTCCGGAGGTACCGGAGTTCTTGGAGGCTGTTGACCCTTTGAAGGAGAGTGAGGTTCCTGATCTTGAGGAGACAGGTGCGTTACCAGATTGTCATATCTCTTTGAAGGGGCACCTACTTATAACAATCGGCATAAAATGTATCTATGCGCTTGTTGCGTTTCGCTTCAAGCTTCCTTGTGCGAACTGTTAAGGAGTGGAATTCTTTGCCGGAGTCTGTGTTTCCTGATGGGTATAACCTGGGTGTCTTCAAAGCCCGAGTGAATAGGTTGCTTATGGGCAGACGTGCTCCATCGTAGGCTGCATCATCACTTACCACCAGGCGAGATAGCAGCCAAACGTCGACCCATCGCCTATCAATCTATAGTACCAATCACAGAACAGAGAAATACCATAGAAATCGCATACCTCTTGTAGTAGTATCAGAAGTAAGCGTGCCTAAACCACGCTCAAACTACTATTTTACTTAAACTATATTTATATCTATGTGGTAAAACAATCATCAATCTAACTTAATTTAAAATTCAACAGGCATACCCTTACCACCGCCAAAAGAACCAACACCCCCACCTGCCATAGAGGAAAAGCAACCAGAACCCGAACCGATACCAGAAGTACCAGAAGAAGAACCAGAAGTCGTCCCAGAAGCGAAAGAACAGAGAGAAGAGACGAGAGAAGACATGGAGAATAGAATGGCGCAACAGTTAGTGAAAAGCGTACAGGGGATGGTTGGTAAGTAAACAAAAAGAAAGAAAAAAATAAAAACAGTTTATTTAAAAACATAAATAATTAATATGAAAAAAAAAAAGTATAAACGGCGCAAAAAGGCCAATTACTCAGCTAAAATGCAGTGACCCGAGCGCGATAGCTCGAGTCGCGGCACTGATTTTCAGCACTTGCACCACAAAAGTCACCAAAATGTAATTATCCCACCACTGAAAATGACTATGGACCTCCTACACTTTAGGGAACAGAGAGTAAAGTTCCCTGAGAAAGAGAGGATCCTCCGACTCATGAGCAGCGTGCGCGTCTATTCGCTATGTTTATTCATATGTCCGATGGAGAATGTATTAATTTTATTAGCACGCGTTCGTAAAGTTCTAAAATACCTACTTAGTTACTAGTCTTCTGATAACATGGGATTGGGCGCCTCGCTGCTAACAGCTGATCCTGTAGAAATCACTTTTTAATATATTAGCCGATCGGCAAACTTCGTATCGCCTCAAATATTTTGTTCTCACCTTTAAACCTGCCTTACACAAATAATTCAAGACCAAAATTTGCCAAATCGGTCCAGCCTTTCTCGAGTTCGTGAGACTGACAAACAGCATTTGATTTATATTTAGCGCCCCCGCCCCAGCTTCGCATGGGTGCAATGGTGATATATTATGCATGCATTATACATATAAACCTTCCTCTTGAATCACACCAGTAGTTTTAAAGATTTAATCATACAAAGGGACATAGGGACAAAAAAAGCGACTTTGTTTTATACTATGTAGTGAAGCTGATGAGTTAGTTTGTTTGTTTATTTGAGAGCGATAAGCTAGCTTTCCTATCAAGCTTCCTATCTTTTTCTTTTGCCATTTTCATTATAAATTAATTATATTTGTTAAATTATCATCCATCCGATTGCAACAGTGCCGAAATATCGGAAACTCATAGAAATAGAAAAACATGGTAAATATCCCGTTTCAAGTTCCAATTCTAGTGTTAGTGACCATGTCAGTTTAAAAACTTATATTTACAATTTTTCCTTTAGATCCAAACGCCAGCTTGGACCAGCAGCTGGCCCAGATGCGAGCCCAGCTGGCAGCGCTCGCCCAGCTTCCCGAAGTGATTCAACAGTCTTTGGAAATGGTTTCCAAACAGCTTACCAAGATTTCCCACCAGGTCAGTATCTAATTATGAATTTCTAGCTTTTTTATGGTATAAGCCGGTAAACGAGCAGACAGATCACCTGATGGTAAGCAATCGCCGCCGCCCATAGACACTTGAAACACCAGAGGCGATACAAGTGCGTTGCCGGCCTTTTGGGTGTTAGGAATTTAGGGTTTTGCCGCCCATGGACACTTGAAACACCAGAGGCGATACAAGTGCGTTGCCGGCCTTTTGGGGGTTAGGAATTTAGGGGTATTTGGGGAATCGGGGATTGGAAAGGTGTGTAAATGGAACTCCTGTAACCTCACTCACACAACGCAAGCGTTGTTTCACGTCGGTTTTCGGTGAGGCCGTGGTATCACTCCGGTCGATGCAGCCCATTCGTGACAAAAACAGGGCCCTCCCACTTTTAAAAATTCAACTGAAACAGTTTTATTTTTTGCTTGATATTTACTGCATAGCTGGGATCGGAGCCTGCATCTTTCATTTACGATTACTTAACGAATGATGCAGTGTATAATATTTATCTATTTAATTAAAACTTTACTGCAAAAAACACTGTGAAATTGGCGGACTTAATGCCATGGGCATTCTCTGACAGTCAACCATTGGGTGGTGCAGAACGATGAAGTGCAGTAATAACTCCTCTCTCGTTACAGGAAGTCCATATGGAGGTTTCGCAAACAGAGCAACAGAGCTACGAGCAAGTTGAAGGTATGCGTTATTTGCACTGTCAATTTAATACATTGCTATCTATCCCGACCAATTTGTAAATCTGTGTCAATAATTTTAAATCAATGAGATTTTTGGAAAACACAAAGAAGCAACCGTAAGATTACTCTTTGCAAAATGCAGTGGCGTAGTGTGTCTTGGCAACAATTTGTTTGCGGGTCCCATTATTATTTTTATTTTTTCTGTTTTCGATGACTTTTCACGTCCTGTTTCTCAAGCATCTTACCGATGCTGTAACAGCGAGCCCATGTTTGGGGGCCCTTATGATGACGTTAATTATCCTAAAGTTGCTACCAACTTTTGCACGCATGCTTTACGCGAAAAAAGGAACGAATTAGTTATTTGGACATTTGTGACTTCTAAAATGAAGTAATAATTGGTAAATTGACAATGAATACTTAAATAAATACTTAAATTTTTATCTTTTGCTTATGCACGTTGGGATCCGTATTTATAATTGATACGGCAGATATGGCGCTAGCTATGGCACTGAAAATGCAATATAAGAATTGAACCCAAGGACTCTATTGAAGCCTTACCGTTTTAATACACTTTTTAACCACTTGTTCGAGAAAATACAGAAACCATATGATATTTTTACTAACCCTAAAATATTTCCAACAGCTACCCAAAACCACGAAATGCAAACCATTCAAGAAGTGAACGAGAACAGCGTAGAAGTACAGAACGAAGAAGAGAAGAAAGAACAAGAAGTAGTAGAGAAGATGACAATAGAAGAAGTAGTCAATCAGGAGAATGAACAGAGAATTCAACAAGAACAGCAGAACAACGCGAGAATGACTCCTGTTATGACAGAAGAGGAGATTAGGAATGAAAAACAGAGAAAGGTAGGTGTCGAACATTGTTTCTTTTTTGGATCATAAAATGTATAATTTGTAATGGAATTTTAGGTGATTCTTGATCTTAAAGTAATTACCGCCAGCCGATAATGCTAATAACCGATCTTTTAGTGCTTTTCCACCAGAAATGTGCTATTGCTTCCACTAAATATATTCATTGGTACACATAGCTTAGCAGTAGTAAAAACGGACTGAGAAAAGCTATGTTTTTTTCTATGGAAAGACTCGTGCTATGGTTCTGTGCTATGGATGGCTTTCCTACTATCGATACATCGAATACTCGAGCTGCGCATCTTCCTCGCGCAGCTGGAAAGTCACATTGTTTCACAGCTTAGCTATTACATCTTCGTAGCATAGCAACATAGCACATCTCTGGTGGAAAAGCATCCTTAATCCGAAATGAGCTCTGGACTGAGAGCTTTGCATCCAGAGGATTTAAAGACTGTTGTCTCTGATTAAGTCTTCGACTGCCAATAGAAAACTGTTGAAGGCAAATCCTCCGCTAACGTCGGTCACCGGTGATACCCGTGGCGTTCAATAAAGTCACAAGTTTGTTTTTTAAACTTCTTTTAAGGTGGAATTTCGTTCTTTTATCTCCATTTTACACCTTCATCAAGTATCTATTATTACTCTTCTTATCTTTAAACCCTCCAATCGACAAATAAATATAGGAACAAGCAAGGATAGAACACGAGTCTCGTCTGGTGAAACAGCATCCTACGCCGCGGGCATCGAAGCCGAAACGAGTCTTCGGACCCCCGGACCCAGACCAGATGCTTGCCGTCGTCCTCCCTGGAGGTAGACGATGGAGAAACACCCAAGATGTATACGATGAACAGAAGATTAAAGAGATGTTTGAAGCGCAGTCTGAAGTCATCAAAGGCAATGCTATTGGGTATTACAATGATTATATTAGTTTATGTTTTTGATGGTGATGTGTTTTTTAAGGTTATGTCTATTCTGTCATTATTGATTGTTTTTTAGATTATGTCTATTCTGTCATTATTGATTGTTTCTTTTTTTAATTATAACTATCAATGAGACATAATAAGTTGAGTAAAAATCACGGTTTACTCTCGTATGTTAATGGAGGAATGCTCTACTAGTTTCGAGTCACAGAGGGACTTTTCATTATGAGCAGCGTGCGCAGATACGGCGACGTCGCGCAGACTAATGTAGTATGCTGTGCCGGCTGTATCAGCAGGTTGCTCGTGATGAAAAGGTCTTCTGTGACTCGAAACTAGTAGAGCTTTTCTCCATTAACATACCAGTGAGTAAACGGTGATTTTTAGTTAGATTTTAGTTGTTCGAGCCATTGTGTAGTGGTCATGTTAATTGTAAATTTTTTGAGTATGGAAGGTAAAGAGTTTAATTTGGTATCTTATAATCAAATAAAGTTTTATTCCAATTAAATCATATTAAGAAATAATGTTTTAGAACAATCATTAGTCGCCACAATTAAATAATCTAAAAAATAATGCTATTTTTAGAACAAAATATCAGTCTATTGTGGCGCCATCTATGTTCCTTGTTTTTTAACGGGAACTTTTTTGACATATAAATTGTTCTCGTATTAAAACACAGATTTTTTATTTTTACTTTATCATACTCTATGCCGTTCATATTTAAACATATTAATTATGTCATTTTGTACGCAAAAGATCTCAGGTTCGACTCCTGAGATCTTAGTACGAGTTTGCTTTACGGTCAACGAGATTGAAACGAAAGCACGTTCGGCGCTCTGATTGGTTGATTCATTTCAACCGGCCAATCAGAGAACCGAACGCGCTATCGTTTCGTTTTCATTAAAAGTAAGAAAATTATGTAATATCGGGCTGTCAGAAACAAGCCTGTAATTCGTTAGAATAATCATGAATATGTCATTGTTTACACATTTTCGTATCATTCTAGGTTTGAGAACAAATTCGAGAGCGATCTGCTCCCTTATGACAACAGGTTTGGCATTATCATTACGCTAGCTTAAGTGTAGGGGACCGGACAGAAAGGGTATAATATAATTAATATTTATATAATAATATCACATATAGATGTGTGAATGACTGCACGGTTAGCGTGGTGGCAGGGCAACTGGCTGCCGTGCAACGTGTAGCGGGTTCGATTCCCGCACGGAGCAACTCTTTGTGCGATCCACGAATTGTTGTTTCGGGTCTGGGGGTCATGTGTATGTGAACTTGTATGTTTGTAAACGCACCCACGACACAGGAGAAAATCCTAATGTGGGGCAACGTTTAAAAAAAAAAAAAAAAAAAAAAAAAAAAAAAAAAGATATAAAATTAAAAATGTAATTCTAGCATACTATATCATATTAATATTAGAACTTGAGACGGGATATTTACCATGTTTATTTATGTCTATGAGTTTCCGATATTTCGGCACTGTTGCAAGCGCCATGATCACGGATGAACTTGGCGCTTGCAACAGTGCATGCATAAACATGGTAAATATCCTGTCTCAAGTTCTAATGTTAGTATTAGTGACCATGTCATTAAAAAACTTATATTAGGTACTATGTCATATTTTGTCCGGTCTTCTATTTAGAGTAAAAAAATATGCATTTACTAAGCAATATAGTATTTGGTACGCCCCGGTGTCACTCGGATGCACGGTGTCACAATCACCACGCTTACTCAATGCGGGTTGGCGATAACACATACGGTATATAAATTACCAAATTATAAGTATACATATTTAGGTACAATTCTTAATTATGCGTATCAATGATTACTTATAAATGTTTAAGTACACGTACTTACTTAGCCTTCAATAAAAATGGGTTTTTCAACTTTATTTTTCAAAATTAGATACTTATACTGGTATCAATCAATTAAATATATAAATAATGTTATCAAAAATCTTATCAGATTATCAAGTACGACTACTGAACTGAATCGTTAATTACGATTTTTTTGGACACGGACATATTTACCTACTTAAATTACCACTAAATGTGGAAGAGCCATGCTTTGACACTGTTGAGTCGGCTCGACCGGAGTGATACCACTGCCGAACAGTACACCAACGTGAAACAACGCTTGGGTTGTGTGAGTGAAGTTACCGGAGGCCCAATTACCCACTTCCCAATCTTTATTATCCTCGAATCGCCAATGACCCACAAAAGGCCGGCAACGCACTTATAACACTTCTGGGGTTTCAAGAGTTCATGGTCGGCTCCGATTGCTTACCACGAGGTGATCCGTCTGGTCGTTTATCGGCTTATCCCAAAAAAACATAATGTACAATTGTACAAAACATCGACAGACAGACCTGATAAAGGTCGCAAACAGCCGCTGGATGCACGGATTTGCGTCATTATTTTTTTGTTCGGTAGGGTATACTTTCAAGTTGGTACTATTGCCACCTGATGAGCATCTGATGATGAGATCCCATGGAAATCGAGGGCTTCCAACAAATTATAAGCTCTTTGTGTTTATTCTGACAATTTAGGGTCCATCAGGGTCCACGATTGCTACCATGTTATTTATATTACCACCTTATCTTTACATTGTGGATTTGCAATAAAGAATTATGAATTATGAATTATGAATTTCATAAAACTATTCAACCATTTCAAGTATTCAAGTATTTAATGCATCTGTAGTGTTTATTAGTATTAAGAGATAAATAAAATACTAGACACTAACTTTAAATTGTCTATATTGAATAAATAATAAAATATACAGTATTAGTAGTGAGATCAACGAAATTATATAAAGTTAACGCGAGAGTAAGTTTTTGGATGCGCGCGCGATCGCTAGCCGAGGCGGACTGACGTCACTGACGTGGGCGAGCGAGGGGCGCGAGTGAAGCGCGGGGTGGAGGCGGCGGCCGCGCCGCGTGCCGAACGGCTCCGCGAACTCCCGAAGTGTCCCGAGCATGTTGTCAACGCGGGCGCCAGGGCTCCGCTAGCGGCCGGACGGTGTGTAGGTATAGCTAAGGGCGTGTACATACTTGCGCAGGCATAAGGCCGTGTATAGATGAAATAAAGTTATAAAGTAGTATGTATGGTAAGAATGTGAATGTAATGTATGTAGTATGTAGATTTGTATGTATATGTATTTGTGTATTTGTATGTATGTAAATATTTATATTTATTTATGTATGTATTGTATGTATGTATGTATGTATGTATGAGTGTAAATGATATGTTTATATTTGTTTATTTATGCGTATAAATGTTTGTTATTATAATGTACCTTAGCTATACCCTACATCACTCCCCCGCTGAGACCGGTTCACGGTCGATAGTGAGACAAAGTGACAGATGACAGTAGTCGCACATAGACTATCGACGAGCAAATCAACGGATGACGTCATAAATATCCTGCATCGCGCATACGAAGTTTACATGCGAATTAACACGGATAGAAAATCCCAACGAACAACAGTTGGGCAGAAAGCCCGCCAGGCATGATCACCTCGCCTGGTCGGAGGATCCTCCTTTGCTTAGGGAACTTTACTCTCTGTTCCCTAAAAGTGGTGACCCCGACGTGATTGAAAGCAACCTTCACGGAGCAGATCAGCACCGTCATCCTCATCGCCATCTCCCTCACCCATCACTTCTCCGCTGAGCGGTAATCAAGTCGCAGCCAACCAGCATCCTCGGCCTCATCAGGGACAACCGCACGCTACATCGAAGATATGCAGCCTGGTTCTTCCCTACGGCCTCATCAGCGTCTAGGCACAGCACTCTCTGCACACGGTCTGAGGACGCCTTCCTCCCGTCAACGCAGACGCCAGCCACTACGCACCTACCCTCGCAGCATCAATTCCCCGACTCACCGTGGGACACTGCGAGCCTCACTACTCCGACTCACTGGAGTATCACCCTGCACCGCTCACCCGACTCACTGGGCATTCAGCGGTACAGTTCCGACTCACTGGAACTAGGGAATTTCTACACTGGCTCTGGCACCGCTCATCTCAAGCATCGACAGCTGTCTCAACAGGATCGACCTCCGGTCTTGGGGGGGAGTGATGTGGCGACACTCTGACAAGTGACAGATGACAGTAGTCGCACATAGACTATCGACGAGCAAATCAACGGATGACGTCATAAATATCCTGCATCGCGCATACGAAGTTTACATGCGAATTAACACGGATAGAAAATCCCAACGAACAACAGTTGGGCAGAAAGCCCGCCAGGCATGATCACCTCGCCTGGTCGGAGGATCCTCCTTTTCTTAGGGAACTTTACTCTCTGTTCCCTAAACATCCATAATGTACACAGGTGTTAGAAAATACAGTATTTAGTCACAATTATGGACCCTGTCGGGCACAGCAAATTATAAAATTCCTAGGTGAGAGGAAATATTTATGTCTGATGATTATCATTTAATGTCAAAGAGCTGATTGTATTTATAAATCAATTTAAGATGTATACATGTCTTTCAACAGGTTAAAGAATTACTGGCTATTATTAATTGGCTAGCTTCCCTAATTTCGCAATGATTGGCAACGCCACTTATATTTGGCAACGGCGCTTGTTTCGAGTTTGAGTTGAGTAATGCTTTCATTTTTTAAATTATATTAGTTCGATTTTCAGTTGGACATTGTATTTTTATCTGTGATAGTAAACGGAATAAGTTCCTCACATACACACTTAATTTACTTCAAGTACAAAACTGAACTTTTAACAGTGGAAGAGTCATGGTTCGGCTCAACCGTAGTGATACTATGGCCTCACAGAAAACCGACGTGAAACAACGTTTTCGTTGTAGAATGAGGTTACGGGTGGCCCAATTCCCCCTCTTTCCAATCTTCCCAATCCCCGATTCCCCAACAACCCTTAAATTCCTAACACCCAAAAAGCCCGCAACACATTTGTGACGCCTCTAGTGTTTCGGGTGTCAATGGGCGGCGACGATTGCTTACCATCAGGTGATCCGTCTGCTCGTTTACCGGCTTACATCATAAAATGCTAAGAATTGTTCCGCACAAGAAATAACCATCAGTTTACCAACTTTCTTTTGAGTTATATATACATATTTAGATTAGATATGAAAAAGATACATAATTATACCTACGCTACGCTTAGTAAATGCATATAATTTATTTTGCATGATGAGCACCTTCAATATTACATTTAAATCAAATCCTTAATAGGTAATAATACAACAACTAGGTAATTTTGAGTTCTAAAAGTGCTTTTCCACCAGAGATGTGCTATGCTACGTTGCTGTGGATGCGTTTGGCTTCCACCAATCATATTCATTGGTACACATAGCTTAGCACGGGCGGAAACTTAAAAAAAATGAAAAATGTTTTTTATATGGAAATATGCGTGCTTTTGATGGCTTCCCTACTATCGATACATCGCATACTCGAGCTGCGTATCCTCGCACAGCTACATAGCTTTGTATCAGTGGAAACGGTCACATAGTTTCACAGTTTAGCTATTATATCTTCGTAGCATAGCTACATAGCACATCTCTGGTGGAAAAGCACTCTTATATCAATGAGATGGAACTCAAAATTACTTGATTAACTTTTAGGACAACGTTATGTGTATATTTTTTTAATTCTATTTAATTTATTTACTTTTATCAAATGTATACTATATTGTGGTCTGCAATGCAATGTTTTACAAGAACAGAGAAGAAAATCGATAAAAGATTTTACGTTATAAGTAGTACCTACGGTACCATTATTTATAAATATATTGTAAATATCTAGTATTATTAATATAGTATGTGGCCATTAGTTATAGAATTGATTTTAAATTTTAAGTACGTAGGTACTTAGGTATTTAGTCACAATTATGGACCCTGTCGGGCACAGCAAACTATGAAATTAGTATTTATACATATATGTAGATAAACTTAAACAAATAGAGAAATAGGTAACGTATAAATTAATGTTTTGTAATATATGTTAGTATTGTATACTGTATATATTATGTTATGTCCATGTATTTATATGTTCATTTATTAGTTTAGTTATGTAGTATATTATATATACTTTATGTATATACAGTATGGAGATCACTCATATGACTTAAATGAAACTACAAGTAGTACTCGTCTACAGAAGCATACCTAATACAACAAACAATTTCAATGAAAACAGAAAATTATTAATCAATTGATATTTTAAAACAAAATTCTGTGTGACCAGCTCCATATTCCTTGATCACAGAAGAGCTGTAATGTTGTAGGTTGTCTAGGAATGTTACGGACATGCGGCGCGGCTGTTGCAATGCCGTATTTGTAAACAGTGTTCAAATTAGCTCAAAGAGAATAATGCACTTTTTGGCTTACCTACTGGGCGTATTTCGCTCATTTTTCGTATATCGTCAGCCAAGATGATAACAAATATGTGGTTTAAATTAACACATACATTTGTGATTGCTCCATACGGTATGTATGTTACTGTGTCTGTCTATCTGTATATTCTGTCTTTGTCTTTTATGTAGAAATGTGAAATTGTCTGGTTTTCTTTGTTTCAATGTTTCTTCTCAGAGTATTCAGTTAAGCAATTTCAGCCTCACCTTGTCAGAAACTCTTAACCCTTTGCAACCAGGACTAAAAAATATTTCCTGGAAAAATATTCAAAACGATAAACTGACGATAGATCGACTTTGGAAAATTTCGTAGTCGAAATTCACAATCATATTAACTCGGATAGAAAGGGTTAATCATATTAAAGTAAATCCTGCTGCAACATGAGTTCTTAGGATCGATTTCCGAATCGGGCGAATTGTCGTTAGGGATTTTTTTAATATTCGATTTTTTCAATCTTGAATCTACCTGGCGTAGGTAGTATGGCCCAGACTCTTAATATAACTGATAAAAAGTTGGTGTCACAACGTTAAATAGGGACCTATTTAACGTTGTGACACGTTTGTATGATTTGAAATCAAGAACCATGCGACACCAAGTATTTGGTACTATTTTTTTAAACGTATTTTAAGCTGAAACTTTGTTTAGAGATTCTATTCAACCTGTATTCTTCAGTGCTTCTTGATGTATATGGTCATTTTGTTACACCCTGTATATAATATGTATATATAAATCATGATTGTTTGTCTGTTCATGTGTCCGTTTTTGTTTTGTTTGCATGTTGCGGTGGCAGATTGACAATTGGAACAAAATCTGGCCATGGGGCGATACCAAGTCGTATTGTAGGAAGTATAGGTATGTAGATATTGTATATATTTACTATTACATAGTATAATATATGTATACGGGTGACTGGTAATTAGTGAACGATATTTAAACACGTGATTGTACTCATGATTACAAACAACTTTCCCGAAGAAACTTTTTTTGTATATTCGTTAGTTTTATTTTTATTGCAATAACAAAACAACATTATTCCGCGCGCGCGTGCTTTCGCATGATCAGCTGTTAGCAGCGAGGCGCCCGCGTTACTGGAAGACTAGTAACTAGGTAGGTATTTTAGAACTTTACCTACTTTACTTTACTTTGTTATTGTAATAAAAATAAAAGTAATGAGTATATCATGCGTACAATCACGAGTTAAAATATCCTTCACTAATTATCAGTCACCCTATTTATAAGTGTTCTAAAAGTATCTGCCACGGCTTTAATAGGAGGTAGTGTTGTGTTCGAAGATTACAATAGTGAAGAAATTTCGTACCCCGGACCAGTTAATTCAATAAAATTTGAGACTATAAACAAGTTAAATAAACATTGACTCTACTCTGCATAAAGTGGTTCACAAATACGCACGATACAAAGCAGTTGCTATACTTATATATTCTTTTCATTGACAAAGTGACAGAGACACAGACTGAAAGAGATAGCTCTTTCATAACAAACTCATACATAAATTTTTTGTATGAAAAAATATACTCAATATCAATAATTTACATCCACTATTGTAGTCTTCAAACACAACACTACCTCCCATTAAAGCCGCGGCAGATACTTTTAGAACACCTTATACCTATAATAAATAATAATATTTTTTTTAGATACTCTACTTTTTACTTATCTTATAATAGTATACAAAGCTTTTTATAATAAATATTAAAATTAAATCTATATTTAAAAAACCCCAATTACCTATTTAAATAAATATCTACACACATAAACAAAACAAAAATAAATCTTTGAATTTATTTTAAATATCAATCCTTTCTTACCTACTGTCAAATATGTGAAATGTCAAATTTTCAGAGAGTCAAACTGCCACCTAGTAGATTTCCATAGACTGCGCGGAACTATGATTGATACCTATGAGAAATTGGTTGAAGTGAGTTAACTCATAATGCCATTAAGGATCGTTTCATATCTGACGGAACATATGTCGCGTGTGTTCAACAGGGGCCTTAGTCTGCTATTACAATTGTGTCAGAATGGTCGATCACTGAGCAGTGCGAGAGGGACAGAGCTATACAACCTACATAGCACCGTCCCTCTCGCACTGCTCAGTGATCGACCATTCTGACACAATTGTAATAGCAGACTAACGGCCCAGATTTCTCACTTATTGTATCTCTCATTCCACATATTTTATTTTTCATAATATTCCATTGGATTGCTTGTAATCATGTGTTTTATTTTAATAGATGTGAATCATTTAATTCATGAGTAGGGTAATTTTAGTCGGGTCTTTTTCCATCACTACATAGTATAAAACAAAGTCGCTTTCTCTGTCCCTATGTCCCTTTGTATGCGGATTTTTTAAATAAACAGAGTGATTCAAGAGCAAGGTTTATATGTATAATACATGCATAATATATCACCATTGCACCCATGCGACAGAACAACAAAATATTGTATTGCAGACCACAATTACAGAATATATTGAAAAAAATACTCCAATATTAAAATGTTTTAGAATTTTTAACTCTACTACTGTTAAAATAGAATTGAAAAATATAAAACACACAGTTTCCCTATTCCCTAACTATTGAAATTGCTGTTTGATATAATTATGTATACAAAACTGCCGGCACTTAAGGTACGCGTCCACAGGCCCGCATCGTACGCATCACACGCAACGGATTTTAGTTTGTCTTGTATAGAAACTCATGCAACTGCGTCCACTGATCCGCATCATCAGCAATGCCTACATGCGATGCGTACTGATGACGTCATACGGAATGCCGATGCCAAAAATCCGAGTGAAAGTGGTATCGGCAATCCGATCGCTGTCGATACAGTGGACGCAGTCTGAAAAATTAATCCGTTTGATGCGATCCACCCAATGCGTACGATGCGTGCAATGCGTACGATGCGTGCAATGCGTACGATGTGTGCAATGCGTACGATGCGTGCAATGCGTACGATGCGTGCAATACGTACGATGCATGCAATGCGTACGATGCGGGCCTATAAACGCTTACCTTTTTACCCTTACTCAACAGCAGTTTTGTAGACTACAAAAATGTGATACTAAAATATATTTTCCCAATAATTCAGGATAAACTTCATGAAATACGAAAAGCCGCCCGTGTCTCTGGATCATTTGAAGCACTCGGAGGTTTACAAACTGGTCCACGACATGGATGAGACGCCTTTGAAGCGAGTTGAGATGAGGACGCCGGTTATCTGTGAGGCTGATTATAGAGAGGTGAGCTTTTTGTTAATAAAAACTTTATTTTTTGTATATCTTGTGTCAGTTCTAAATTCGCGTGAAAAAGATAGCTTACGGGGATCACTGTATTGTAGACAGCACAGTTGGCGCAGTGTCTGGACAATTGACTGTAGTGCAAGGAGTCGCAGGTTCGATTCCCGCACGAAACAACTCTTTGTGTGATCCAGAATCCAGAATCCAGAGTTCTGGACTCTTGTTCCGGGTCTGTGTGTCATGTGTATGTGACTTTGTATGTTTGTAAACGCACATACAGGAGAAAATCCTAGTGTGGGGCTACGTTGTTTGTAAACTAAAAAAGTAGGTACTTACACCGATAGGGCGCTTACTCTTGAAACCAATCTTTTATTTATATGCAGTATGGAGATCACTCATATGACTTAAATGAAACTGCAAGTATTACTCGATATGCGGCGCTGCTGTTATAATGCCGTATTAAAATAGTAGTGTTCAAATTAGCTCAAAGAGAATAATGCACTTTTTGGCTTACCTACTATGCCTCTTTCGCACATTTTTCGTATATTTTCAGCCAAGATGATAAAAATATGTGGATTAAATTACGACATAAGAGGTTTCCCCATTCCGTACTTATACCCTAGTATAGGCGGTATTTCCGAACCGATACGACCTTCAAACCTTCAAGAAAAGAGCATATTCCTTTTTAAAAGGCCGGCAACACACCTTTGTTTTTTCTGGTGTTGCCATGTCCATGGGTGTCCATGGGCGGTGATGATAGTTTACCATCAGGTGAACCGCCTGCTCATTTGCCCCCGATTCCATATGAAATGAAATGATTTTATATTTCTGCAAATAGGCTACAAAAGAGCAGTTTTACACAGTTTAGTTACAGAGTTTTACACGTCAAAAATACGTCATAAAAAACGTCAATGCAATTTCAATCAAAAACTATCTCAATAAATATTCAATGTCAAAACTAAACACGGTTAGGCTCAACCAAAACTGACACAACTCTGAAAAATTTTAAAGGACGTTTTTCTATTACAGCGCTGCCGTTCAATGACCCCATCAGCTGAGAAGAAACACCTGCAAATACCCCAGCAATTTCATCCTTAAATACATTGATATAGAGTTCTAAATAGGATACAAGCTATCGAACTTCATCATCATGCGTATATGAGCCCCTATGTCTACTGCCCTCCCCCAATGACTACATATCGCGAGGTTGGAAGAGCCCTGTGCCCTCAGTACGAGTTTGCTTTACGTTTAAAGTAATCGAAACGAGAGCGCGTTCGGTATTCTGATTGGGGGGCTCGAATAAACCAACCAATCAGCGCCGAACGCGCTCTCATTTCGAGATGAAACTCATACTAAGGGTACTGCATACCTCTCCAGTCTGCTACAATTACGCAAAGATCTTTTAAAAATTTAATTGAATGATATTTTTTAAGTCGTAATCGCCACATTTGTCGCCTAATCGCCACTGTCAGTCGTATGGGTCTCAGATGCCAGAAATGGGTCTCAGATTCGATTACTAGACAAAACTACTTCGTTTTATTTAGTAAAAGGTCGATAAATTGTTTATTTTTTATTAAGTTCAATCAAGAATGTACATGTTAATATTCTTAAATGTTGTTTTGAGTACTTATTTAAAAGCCGTCGATCTTGTTTTGAGTCGTATTAAATAAATCAATTCCCTTAAAATAAAACAACTTGCAAACATATGACGTTGTCTATTTCGTACATAACATTTTCATTTTTGACATTTCTAATTTTGACATCTGTCAAAAGTCATTTAGATATATTTTGTTATCTGTGAATAATTGCTTGTGTTATCTTAATAACGTATTGATTTATTTTTATTCTTTTTTGTACTATAAAATGAAAGGTTGTTGTGTTTTTAATAAATAAATAAATAATTTTTGTCTTTACTTTACTTTTGTTTAATTTAATTTTCTTACTTACCGACGTGAAACAACGCTTGCGTTGTGAGTGAGGTTACCGGAGGTTCAATTACCCCCCTTCCCAATCTTCGATTCCCCAACAACCCTCAAAAGGCTGGCAATGCATTTGTAACGCCTCTGGTGTTTCGTGTGTCCATAGGCGGCGGCGATTGCTTACCATCAAGTGATCCGTCTGCTCGTTTACCGGCTTATACCATAAAAAAGCAGATTATGCATATATGAAGGTCTAAAAAATTTAGTTACAAAGTATGTCATACTTTTTATCTTTTCTTTGAGATATGCCACATTGTTATTGAACGTGGGGCAATTTTGACCCATCTCCTTTCCTTAGAAAATTAAAAGTACCTTTAATTAACCGATGCATAAAAAGACTGATGACTGTTGATGAAGCGAAAGAGGTATGTAAGAGTAGTTCACAACTGGCGTTCCATTGTCTGCCTGACCCCATAGGAGACAGGCGTGAAGTTATGTAAGTTATTTTCTATAGAGGGTTTAAATTAAAAATATAAATAAAACACCAAAAAATATTCAACAATCATTATATTTGTTCTAAACATAGATTCTACAGTGAAATATAACGGTAAAGCCCTAATTAATTATACATAATATATAATATACTATAAATTGTATGTTATACCACCGACATATTATACGAATATATAAAAATCAATTGCTGTTCGTTTGTCTCGCTAAAACTCGAGAACGGCTGGACCGATTTTGCTAATTTTGGTCTTGTGAAAGTCCAGATAAGGTTTAAAAGGTGTTTGAAAGGGGGTCAGTTACTCACTACATAGTATAAAACAAAGTCGCTTTCTCTGTCTCTATGTCCCTTTGTACGCTTAAATCTTTAAAACTACGCAACGGATTTTGGTACGGTTTTTTTTAATAGATAGAGTGATTCAAGAGGAAGATTTATATGTATAATACATGCATAATATATCACCATTGCACCCATGCGAAGCTGGGGCGGGTCGCTAGTATAAAGCTAAAGAGTTTGTTTGAACGCCCTGTTTTTTTTTTAATATATCGGTGGTATAATAACAATTTCGTTTTACATAATTAAAATAGCAAAGACAAGCTTATTTTTAACGTGTCAGTGTTTACCAAACTTAGTCGCTAGATGGCGTTCTCGTTAAGAACTAGTTTAAAGTGATTTTTAAGTCAAAAATCTTTTTGAAATCTACTTCTTTCCTCTTAAAATAGGCCTGTATTTATCATGAAGTAAATACAAAGAGAAGATGTCATAACTGGATTTCCCTTTAACATAACGCGTGACACCTTACGGGGAGCGCGGGACGTTACAAACCGCGCCCCTCTCTATGTTCCATCTAGCGGTCCCATACTACACACACGTTGCCAATTGTCCACATTTTAATGTGCCATTTTCTGAGCTTATAACCTATCTACACCTTTTTACTTGTAATATCATTGGACAGGGCCGTGTTTTGTGTCACAGTGCACAATCACATTATGGCATCTCCTCTTTGTACTTGCTTCTTGCTTTAAAAACTTTTTTTTAAACACTAAATACACAGGATGTTCTCAAAACTGTTTGATTACTTATTATTTCGTCTTAACTATAAAAAAACATACATACATATATTTTTTATATATATATCTAAGCACCATAATCCACATCGATATAAACTACATATAAATGCTTAAATTAAGCCAAGTCTAGAACAATTTTAGGCCAAAAAACTAAGTGCACAAGTTTGTTGAAAAATCAACTTAATTTTGCTATAAATAGAATTGATTTTTGATTGAAAATACTGAAATATGACAACATGATAGACATGTGAAGAATTAATTGCATTTTTTCCAAAACCTGGCTTCAAATTGACAACATTAATAGAATACTCAAACATAGATTACACTACACGAGTCACTGTTTACATGTTACCATTAGCTCATGACGATACCTAAGTACGTATCGCCTGGACAGTCCACGCTACCATCAGTTGACTGGACAATCTCTACACTACACGAGTCACTGTTTACATGTTACCATTAGCTCATGACGATACCTAAGTATGTATCGCCTGGACAGTCCACGCTACCATCAGTTGACTGGACAATCTCTACACTACACGAGTCACTGTTTACATGTTACCATTAGCTCATGACGATACCTAAGTACGTGGGTCCCTCCTAAACACATTTTATAATCGTTTGAGTATTCCTATACATATAATAACATTAAAATTCTTTATTTTTTAATTCTAATATAGCACAACACACAGTGGGACAATAAGGGTGGAATATCTAAGTGTCAGAGGTATAACATTATAGCAGGCAATTTTTCAAAAACAAATAATATTTTTGTATCTATAGGTTGACTGGTAATTAGTGAACGATATTTAAACACGTGTTTGTACTCATGTTTACAAACAACTTTCCCAAAGAAACTTATTTTGTATACTCATTACTTTTATTTTTATCACAATAACAAAACAACAACAATTCGCGCGCGTTTCCTTTCGCTTGATCAGCTGTTAGCAGCGAGGTGCCAGCGCTTGCGTTATAGAATGACTCGTTTTTTGGAACTTTAGTTACTTTGTTATTGTCGAAACCTTATATAATATTACTGACCAATTACTACTTAAATCAAAATAAGGATTTGCCTGTAACCATAAATTTAATTTAATACCCATTTGCTACTGCAGCGCCACCGTGGAGAAATTTAGAACTACAATTATTAGAGTTTAAAATTGAACACTGCCAAAATCAAACAAGTATTGCTTGCTCTCTCACTATTATTAAGAGAAATAAGGATAAGTATATGTATAAAGAAATGAATTTACCATTCAACAAACTATAACAGTTATACCTCTAACATCTATTTCTATCTCTTTCTAATATGTAGAGCGAAAACGAGAAGGAGAATTAAGTACGTTTGTAATAAAAACTAAGTAAAAACAGATCTATTGCATATGGCGAATCTATTGCAAAAGAGGCAAGTTCATTACTATAGTGGCAATTCTATTACTGAAGTAGACAAGTATATTGCTAAAAGAGAAAAGTCTATTGCAATAAAGTATGAGTTCATTGCTACAAGAGACGAGTCTGTTGCTAAAGTACAAATGTATTGCTATAAGAAACTTAACGATTGCATAAAGAGCGAGCACAATGCGTAAGGACAAGTATATTGCCAAAGACAACAGGAGTTTTGATATAAGAAGGGAGTCTATTGGTATGAAAGGCAAGTTTATTGCCATAGGCGAGTCTATTGCCATAATAGCCAATCTATTGCTATAAGTTGCATTTCTATAGCAATGAAGAGCAAATCTATTGCTATGTAAATGACGAGTCTATTGCCACAATAGCCAATCTATTGCTATAATAGTCAATCTATTGCAATAAAAGGCAAGTCTGTTGCTATAAAGGGCGAGTCTATTGCCATAATATCCAATCTATTGTTATAAGTTGCATTTCTATTGCAATAAATGGCAAATCTATTGCTAAAAAACGTCAAATCTATAGCCAATACAAAGAAAAACATGAAAACTTCGCTCTACATACGCTATATTCTAATCTCGGGTCGGGTAAGGCCACATCGTATCACAAATTGACGACACACAGACATCTATACATTTAAAACTGAATTAATTACACAAAGCGTGCGCTTCTTATCGTTTAATTTATACATTTAAAGAACACTGTTTGATATAGTAATGATAATTGTCATTAAAAAACGGCAACATTAAAAGTACCTTTAACTGACTGCATGCATGAAGACTGATGACTGTTGATGAAGCGAAAGAGGTATGAATAAAGAAGTAGCAATTTGCGGGCCTGCGGACTGCGAACAAGGGTAGTTCGCCGCGCGAACAGAACCAGACCCGTGCGTGCTGCGCGTCGCGCGCTTCAAAGAAAAGACCATCAGTCCACCACAGGAACCACGGACCAACTAGCGTGTTTACCGGGTTTCCGTCTCAAAAAGCAGTAAAGGGGTGATTTTTAGTCAGTAAGAGTCTGGCACTCCCTCTGGCCTCACCCAAAGCGGAAAAGGCACTCGATGATTTTCCACTTACGCACTGGTCTGGTTTTGGTCGGGCAGTGAGCTACCCTTGCTCGCCGTCCCAAGACACGCACTTATGGTGGCCGGAGTGTTCTTCCCGACAGCTGGCGGACAAAGGCTAGTAATATTTTTTTTACTTAATGACACAAACGATCGGTGTGATAAAATATATTTTGATAATTATCATTACTATATAACATTTGCAACGTATGTACGTATTTACAATACTAATACGAGACGTTATAATCACGAGACATATATTTTATTTAACATCTATAAATAAATTCTATAATTACCAATTACATATACAAAAAAAAAAATATGGCCAATGAAAAAGAATACAAATTCTTTAAAAAAAAGCAATCTTAATACAAGTTGAACGGAAATTATTTTTTGTGGAACTCATAACAAGGAAATGTCAAAAAAAAATGCAAAATAGAAAAAATAAGAGTCAAAATAGAATATTTTTTAAACTGACATGGTCACTAACACTATCATTAGAACTTAAGACGGGATATTTACCATGTTTATTTATGTCTATGAGTTTCCGATATTTCGGCACTGTTGCAAGCGCCATGATCACGGATGAATTGAAATATCGGAAACTCATAAAAACGAATAAGCATGGTAAATATCCCGTTTTAAGTTCTAATAAAACAAAATAGAATTACCTATACATTTGTTTAGTCAAAAATAATTGCACAATTATTTTAGGGGGTCATTGATGAATAAAAAGCAAACTTGCCTTTTATCCCCGAAGGGGTAGGCAGAGGTGCTCATTGCAACACGTAATGCCGCTATACAATGTACCTACACCCACTTTTCACCATGATGAATAAAATTACGTCACAAAATTCATGATTTTTGACCCCCTTCCCCGTCATTGTCACATTTGGTCACATATGTAAGAGTAATCGTGGTTAGTGAAAGAATTTTGTTTTATATTCATCAATGTAAATAAATCTTTACGGTTAGCGTCCACAGGCCCGCATCGTACGCATCTTACGCAACGGATTTTAGTTTGTCTTGTATAGAAACTCATACAACTGCGTCCACTGATCCGCATCGTACGGACCGCATCATCGGCAATGCCTACATGCAATGCGTACTGATGACGTCATACGGAATGCGTACGATGCGGGCCTGTGGACGCTTACCTTCTATGGGGTCTGTTTAAATGCTGAGTTTATACACACATACATACAATTTTAATTAATTATAATATGTATTCAAGGTGTAAAAATTATTACTAGAATTTTACAACTTATAAACCAAATTTTATTTAAGTAAGAAAATAAAGATTGAGTCTGTTTTTCCACCAGAGATGTGCTATGTAGCTAAGCTACGAAGATGTTATAGCTAAGCTGTGAAACTATGTGACCGTTTCCACTGATACAAAGCTATGTAGCTGTGCGAGGAACATGCATAGCTCGAGTATGCGATGTATCGATAGTAGGGAAGCCATTCATAGCACGCATTTTTCCATATAAAAAACATAGCTTAGCTGAGTCCATTTGCACCAGTGCTAAGCTATGTGTACCAATGAATATGATTGAAAATTCAAGTAATATATTTCTACACCCAACACATTAAATTTCAATAAAAAATCTACATTTAAAATAATGATTTAATAGAAAAAACATTTAACTAATAATAATAATAAAAAAAGAATATTTAAAACTAATTGGTAGGTATTTTTAAAATTTAAAACTATTACTGTATTTAAACTTTAAAAAGAAAGGCACATAATAAATGAATTTTTAAACATACTGATATTTTAAATCTCAATTTGAAAGGGGGATAGAGTTTAGGAGATGGTCATAGTAGATTCGTCACCACCCCTGCTCTTGCAGCGGGTGTCATAAACCCAGGGGGAGGTATTCCACATTGGGCACCTGTTAAAATGGCACCCTAACTAATGGCACCTGAGATATTCCACTTACGGCACCTATAGGTACTTTTCGAAGGTGCCATTTGTGGAATAATAAATTATTTTAAATTTTGTCCTTCATATGGCACCTGCGCATAAGTAGATACTAGTGTTGGGAAGTTTACGTTTCTCAGAATGTTAAATAATATCGAATATGATCCGTAGAGTATTTAATATATCATATCAGGGCTCTATTAGGTTCCGGAGCTGCGGACTACCTAGCGGGTTTACCGTGGCTCCGGCTTGAAAAGCAGGAGTAGGAACGGAGTGGTTTTTAGTCAGTAAGAGTCTGACACTCCCTCTTGCCTCGCCCAAGGAGGGAGAAGTAATTGGATGATTTTCCCCACTTAAAAAAGCGATCAATTAGGTAACAACCATCTCTTAAAATCACCCCTTTTTCACTAAAATAAAGAATTTAAAATAATAATAATAAAAATTAAAACATTAATATTTATTTAATTAAAAAATTTCAATAAAATCCCACATTTCTATTTCCTATGGCACATGTGAAAGAGAAAATTTAAAAAGAAATTATAAATCAATTACAATTATTTTTCGTATATAATATAAAATAATATAATATAAAATATAATAATATATTTAAGCAAATTGACTCGTCTATAAAACTATGTTTACTTATAAACTAAAAAAAGGTAAAATTTTTCGCGTGTTCAATTTCTTGTTGTCATCTGTAAAATAACAAAATTAAAAATTTGTATTATAGATATCGCAAAAAAAAATTAAAGTTATATTATACATATAATATTATAGACATATTTTTTTGCAATCGTAACGCGACGTCCTGCTTGAGCGATCGCAGTGCAAAAACAACAAACTGTAAGAATCTTTTGCACGTCAAATGCACGTGGCATGTGGCGCGGTGCCGTCACGTGTTTGTTTATAATGTCGGAAACAGAAACAAAATGCAAAACGCTTCACATGCACATAGGATATAGCCGCCGCGTCACACCGCATCGCGTTGCTTCACTCTCGTAGGACGTCGCGAAGATTTCGAGACTAGCTGTAATTCTAAGTTGCGTTTTCCTCAAATTCTTGAATTTACATTTATAAATCTCAAAAATGATGTACTCGATCTGGGAATCGAACCCATTCACAAGTCACTTGACAGAGCAACAAATTCGTAGAAAAATATCCAAAATATCTACAATTTATTCTACATTTTTTTTCAGAAAATATAATCCAAATTTTTTGTACTGGTGATTAGAGAAATTTTTTTTAAAGTACACTTACCTTACTTCATGCTCATGTTACTGTAGATGTCAAACTCATCCATTCCATCGGGTTCGAAGGCTCGAATCTGCTCGAACAGTTCGCTATCCATGAAACTATCAGTTTGGGCCGGTGTAGCCGCACTGAAGTAGCTGTGTGGTGATTATCGTCCATTTTGTGTAGTGGTGATTAATTTGCGAGGTGGTGATTATCGTCCATTTTGTGTAGTGGTGATTAAGATTTTTTTGTGTTGGTGTTTAATAAAAAAAAATTGTTGTTTTTGTCGAATTGTCGAAGACCAGCGGACGCACCAAACAGGGTAATCGGGAAAGAAAAGAAAATGCAACACGTTAATATAGTGAAGACGGTCGTTGTAAAAAAAAATAATTAAAAAAAAATACAACCTACAACCGACGCCAAAAAGGCAGCACAGACAAGACGCAGCTGTAGTGTATGATAGGACGAAAATCCAAAAAAAATAATAATTTAAAAACTTCATTAAAAAAAGATAACAAAAAAAAGTTGTAAAAAGAAAAACACGACCGTCTGTGTTGCATTTTCGCGATGGGTTTAAAACGTTTAGAAAAAGTCATTTGAAAATTAAATAAAAATTTAAAAAACTATGTACTAAGGACACCAAATCACATCAAAGGACTATTATAAAAAAATATTTGATTATTCAAATACTAACATTAGATCTTAAGACGGGATATTTACCATGTTTATTAATGTCTATGAGTTTCCCACAAGAGCTTGTAACAGTGCCAAAGTATCGGAAACTATCCGTGATCATGGCGCTTGCAACAGTGCCGAAATATCGGAAACTCCGTGCTCATGGCGCTTGCAACAGTGCCGAAATACCACTCATGGACATAAATAAACATGGTAAATATCCCGTCTCAAGTTCTAATATTAGTATTAGTCACCATGTCAGTTTAAAAGCTTATATTCAAAGACTTTTTCCAAACAAAAATGAAAAGTCATATATTTAATATTTTATCACATATATTGATACAAATACATCAATTCGAAACATACATACACCGTGATCAACATCGTAAATTGTCATGTATAGATAAAAATTGGTTAGTTTTGGTGTATCAAAACTTCTTACCTCGAAAACTGAACGAATATAATGCTTTAAGCTTCACAGCATTCACAGGCCCGCATCGTACACATCGGAAAGATCGCATCAAACAGATTAAGATTTTTTTTCAGACTGCGTCCACTGTATTGCCGACGTGAATATCAGCAATCGGATTTTTGGCATCGGCATTCCGTATGACGTCATCAGTACGCATCGCATGTAGGCATTGCCGATGATGCGGTCCGTACGATGCGGATCAGTGGACGCAGTTGTATGAGTTTCTATACAAGACAAACTAAAATCCGTTGCGTACGATGCGGGCCTGTGGACGCTTGCTTACTTTTATAATCCACTAAAAACTAATTTCGCTAAACGTTTCTTGAAGACGTTTAATTTTGACTAGTTGATATGAATATCTTTCTTTTTGGCAGTCCGGTGAAAATGTTTCAAGTCTTGAGCCAATTTTATCCGAATTTTCGAAGTTTTGATAGACCAATAAGTTTATTGTCTAACCCCACACATAAATTGTTTTATTATTAGTTCCAAAATGTTTCTTTTACTAGTATTTAACTATCATACATGTTTTGAATGATCAAAGATAACAAGAGGATACTGAAGAGTAATTTTATTGTGACTTTCGTGAGACATACTAAATTAATTATTATGTTATCGGCTTACGCACGTAACTTGTGTGTCGTGTGTCGCCGACACGACACACACAACTAGTCGAGTTCCTCGTCAAACAGTTACGTGAGTAAGCCGATAACATGATAATTACCTGAAAACGTACCTGAATCTTTCAATACATTTTAGAAAAACGGGATTTCTTTGGGTATATTACGTGTGGAGTCGACAAAGAGATTTTTTTCATAGATTTTTCCTATCAAATTACGCCTACCTAAAAATAATAGTCACATCCATTTAAGATAATATTACAATAATAATATAATAATCATAATAATTCACATAAATTCGTTAATTTTATTAACTATTCAACCAACCAATCGGAAACGCAACACCGACGCGTTTATCCGAAGGACTTTTCAAAATTAATCCCCATCACACAAAATTATTAATCACCATCACAAAAAATTTTGGCCAATTGATTTTTTAAACTTAAAAATAGATATATCAAAAATTCCTTCGGACGCGACGGTGGTAGATTTTTATTTAATTTTTTTTTTTTACAGTTAATTGACCGATTTAATTTTCTTATACATACAACATTCAATATTTTCCTAGCCTAGACGTTTATTTGGTTATTTCTATTTTTCGAAAAACAGCGACATACTTATAACACATATAATAGAACCTCTGCAAGTCTTAAAAGAAATCAGAACCCTACTGAGTAAGAGCTTGCTTTAGGTTTAAAGTAATCGAAACGAGAGCGCGTTCGGCGCTCTAATTGGCCGGCTCGTATAAACCAACCAATCAGAGCGCCGAACGTGCTCTAGTTTTCATAACTTTTCTCGTATATGTTTACATTGTGTAGAGACTAATTTTGTATGAATAAGACTGTGCGTTCGGCGCTCTGATTGGCCCACTCGAATAAACCAACCAATCAGATCGTCGCATGCGCTCTCATTTCGCTTACTTTAAACGTAAAGCAAATTCATACTAAAGATACTGATTATTTAACTTAAAGAGGTTCTACAATATTCAACAAAAAAGCGCCATTTTTAATTTCGTTCGTCGTTCTATTACAAACAGACATAGTCTAAACACATTATAGTATGCAAAACTCCATATTATAAGCATTAGAAAATTGAACAACTTTAATTACAATGATGCCAACCGATTTAGAACTTTGTAATGGAAATGATAAGACTTATAACAATTGTCTGTTAGGTCATGGGATGATAGAAATAAAATAGGCTTTTTGATCATTCTTCTACGCTTCCCGACATGAATTGACCTTTAAAGTACAGTAGAAGCTCCTTATTCGCGCTTCCTTCATTCGCGGATTGAAAAATTGCGACCCAATTCCCATATTCGCGGTCTAAAATTTCTTTATTCGCGGATCGAATCGAAATATCGGTGCGTAACCTAAAAAAATACATTCGCTATCCTTTGTCAACGCGTCAGTAGAAGGATAAAAAAATAAAATAGACCTTATTACAGCTACGTCTCGATTGTGACTTCTGCCTAAACCTAGTGTGACCTAAACCTGATGATAATATTATTATCATCAGGCAATCTGTATGATCAGAAAGTTCAATTAAACATTTTTTTACCTACTATTTGCTTCTTAATTTCGTCATCTAGGAACGTATCCCCTATAACCCCATACAAATTACCATTCCATATTCACGGTTTCTGTATTCGCGGCATATTTACGGAACGCATACCCCGCGAATAAGGAGCTTCTACTGTATACATTTAACAGAGACCGGATAGCAGCGCTCTCTGATAAACCTGAACCATTTACACTGGGATCTCCAACCCGCCTGCCTGCGGAAATTATGGCTAAATCTTATGTAGAGGAGACAGTTTTTTTTTTTTACATTTGATGGGTCGACTTTTGGCCGCTATCTCGCCTGATGGTAAGTGATGATGCGACCTACGATGGAGCACGACTGCCCATAAGCAACCTATTCACTCGGGCTTTGAAGACACCCAGGTTATACCCATCAGGAAACACAGACTCCGGCAAGGAGTTCCACTCCCTAGCAGTTCGCACAAGGAAGCTTGAAGCGAAGCGCTTCGTGCGAGTGGGTGGGATATCTACCATGAGCTTATAATCCATAGTAGCAGTGGACTGTCACTCGCTATTCACGATGGTCGAGTAAAAAACCTATTAAGTATATGGGACACCAAGCAATTATAAGAACTATCACAAAGCACAAGAGTTTACATTCCTCTGACTCAAAATCGGTTACCATCATAATAAATAAAGCTTATCAAATCTAACAATACATACGGAGCAATATTACCTACAAATTTGAGCATCATTTTTGTGCAAAATTCAACTCTATTGAGCTTGTCATACGTCTTGTTATACGTTTGTTCATGATTTGCCTTTGGTAAATTTTATATGAATTTTCTATATGTCAGTATTGTAGACAGGGCTTCACTTAACTATGTTAAACCAGTATAAAGTGACCGTTGAATGTGAGAAAAATCATTAAAAGCGAGGCCATGGTAAACTGGTTGCGTATAACTTGATATATTATTGTAGCTCTTTCTAAAATTATTTAGACACCACTGACAAACGGTAAAGGAAAACATCTTGAGGAAACCTGGGCTTATAATTTCTGATTATAAGTTTGAAATCGCTAATCGGCATTGAGCTAGCGTGGTGATTAATGCTCAAACCTTCTCCGTGTGAGAAGAGGCCTTTGGTCAGCAGTGGCCAGTTATAGGCTGATGATGATGATGACGTGTAGCCTTGTGTACAATACTGACGTATAAGAGCTAGGAGACAATTAGTACCGCATTCAGAAACATTGAATGATTACTTAAACTATTCCTTAGTAACAATTTTGTTCTGAAAACAATTGCTAAGGACTGGGTTAAATAACCATTAAATTACTCTGAGTACGGCGGTTAACATCAATCACACGTTTCTTTTTAAATTTCCTGTCCTTTAACTATCTTTTACCAGTTTTAGATGAACGACAGATATTTTCAAAAGCAGTAAACACTTTAAATTACGGTAAAATATAATGTGTTTAAAAAAAACAGCTTAAAAGCCCCATTTTCTGACTTACACCTAAACTTATAATAAAAAAAAAATACTTAAAACAATGTCATGTTTAAAAAACTGTACTTAATTTAAATTTAAAAACTAAATCTAAAATAAAATTAAAAGAGAAATATATTTTTTATAGTTAAAAATAAAATTTAAATTAGCACCGAATTTATACAAAGAAAAAAATACTATACGAGGAATATTAATCACAATTTTGTTATTTTTTAGTTCTGGTTTGTTCTTTTTTTAGTTTTACTTTCATCATGAGCAGTATTTTGAACCAATCAAAATAAGTATGATTAAGTAAAAATTGTTAAAACTACTAAACATTTGAGAATTAAGTAATAAAAAAGAAAGAATATATATTTTTACTACTTTTTTTTTTATAATTAGCTAAATCTTAACTTATTTTAAATTTAAAAGAAGGAAAATTTTATAAAATGCAATACATGGACCCCAAAGAGATAGTTTTTCAGTTTTATTATATTATAATTAATTTATAAGTCAATATTAACCTCAAATATATAAAAAAAAAAACATCAAATGTATGTTTTCTTCACAAAAAAAAAAAATACCAAATTCATAAATAAAAAACGTAAGGAATCAAGAAACTTCAGTCATTTCATTATTAGTTTTATTTTTTTCAAGAATTTATGAAAAATATTTAGAAATAGATTATTAAAAAAATAATACGAAGCAAAGGACGGCCTGAGATTGACATAATTATATTTTTTATTATTTGTAAATACGTAAAAAGTAAATGAAAAATAGATTTTTTAAATTTTTAATTTGGATATGTTTTATATTATATATAACCTTTTGATAGACATACTAAATTAATTATTATGTTTTTCGGTAGAGGGCGCCCTAGACGGACATATAGCGACCAGATTGGCGATATATTATAGGGCCAAATTAAAAGTACCCTTAACCGACGAGCATGCATGAAAAGACTGATGACTGTTGATGAAGCAAAAGAAGTATGTAAGAGTCGTAGTAATTGGCGGTCCATTGTCTCTGCCTACCCCTACGGGAGACAGGCGTGAAGTTATGTATGTATGTGTGTTTTTTGGACATGTATCAGTAGTAGTGCGACAGTCGCCGCGTCGTGTGTCGCGGAATGCTGCTCATGAATATGAGTCTCTAGCATGGCATGGAACTAGTCGAGCGTCAAACAGTTACGTGAGTAAGCCGATAACATAATAATTGATTTAGTATATGTTTTTTTAATGTTTTAAGATTTGTATAAATAACGCAATAGAAATTCGGTTATTTCTTTTTTCGATAAAATTTCTAATAAAAAATTTGATCAACAATCAGTTCACAGAATAATAAGTAGATACAATTTTAAATTGCACAATTTTTTAGCTAATATAAATATACTTATATATATATTTCATATATATAAATATTTTATAATAATATATATTTCTTTTATACACTTTTATAACAAGAACAATTAACTATAAATAACTTCATAATAATATATATTTTATTTTAATAAACAATTGATTTAAATAGAACTGAGTTTGTTTCGGCATTTCTTCTCAGAGTAGTCGGATAGGAAATGTCGGCCTCATCTAGTTATTTAAGAGATTGACGTGTAAAAGAGTTACATTGTAACCTATTTGCAAAATAAATATCATTTATCGTTTAGAAAACTCGACAATACTAGTGAAATATGTTATATATAAAAAAAGAAAAATTAGTACCGTCAAAACCCTATTTCTTTTTTTCTCGAAAGCCAAACCTAATTTATCCAATTGTTTTTGTAAATTCGTTGATACCGTTGAAGCTCTTTTTCTTTTAAAAAATTGGTCAAAAACCTGCTGTTGATATGTCGATCTTTTTTTTTTAAATATCAATGTCAAAATCAACCAGAGTTCTACAAAATTTTAAAACTACCACAAAAAAAATAACTAAAGATTATCATTTAATTTAAAAAGGAATACTGATTAAGGACATAGCGTAGCTTATAATTAAGAATTACAATTATAAATTAAAAATAAATGCTGTTGCAAGAAGACTATTTGATTGTTTTTATAATACTGATTTAAATTTTGTGCTTGTTTTTTTTTTATTATATTTTAAGATTTTAATCTGAAGATTGAGCTAAAAACTGCAATAATTCAAGTGTGGGAGAGCCATGCTTCGGCACTGCTGGGCCGGCTCGACTGGATTGATACCACGGCCTCACAGAAAACCGACGTGAAACAACGCTTGCGTTGTGTGAGTGAGGTTACCGGAGGCCCAATTACCGATACATGGTTTCTCAAAAACAAATTACTCTTTTAGCCGTACTCAGAATCATTTAATGGTTACTTAACCCAGTCCTTAGCAATTGTTTTCGATACAAAATCGATACTAAGGAATAGTTTAAGTAATCATTAAATGTCTCTAAGTACGGCAGTCAGTACCATTAGTACGAGTTGGCTTTACGTTTAAACAAAACTAACGCTTTCAGCGCTCTGATTGGCCGGCTCGAATAAACCAACCAATCAGAGCGCCGAACCCGCTCTCGTTTCGATTACTTTAACACATTGAACGCCGCGGTGGTCACCGGTGACAGACGTTAGCGAAGGATTTGCCTTCAACAGTTTTCTATTGGCAGTCAAAGACTTAAATGTAAAGCAACCTCGTACTAAAGCCTCCGATATTAGACTCCTTAGCAGTTCTATCTCATTTAAACTCCAGATTAAAATCCTAAAACACAATAAAAATAAATAAATCTCATCATAATGATCATATTCACCCAATTAATTACAATAATAACCAATTAATCAAATATCTAATTAACCAACATTCATACAAACATACACACATATAATTTACAATAGAGAAATTGTCGTATAGTTTCATCGATACCACTTTAAAGCGGGTTTCGTGCAAATCGGAAAAGCAAGGGTATGATTTTATTGGACACATATTTCATATTTAAAAGCTTCTATTTAGTTTGGATCCATTTTAAAAAAAGCAACGTCACGCCTTATATCCCGGAAGGGGTAGACAGAGGTGCACATTGCGGCCATAATGCCAATGCACACCCACATTTCACAATTTATGTTATCAAGTCCCCTGTAATACGGAGTAAGCCTTTTGTCATATACTGGACACAATTTCAGGCTCCGTGCTACTACTGAGAAATTTTCGAAAATCCATTTTTTCACTGAGGGACTAAATAGACTTTTACTTTTAATATTTCAATTCTATTTTGACGTTTCAAAGCCGCGGTAAAGTAGTATCGGTAAAACTATATCAAATACAACATACACAAGCGATTTTCACCCTTATAAACATACGACTTATTTGCTTCAGAACGTCATCTCAATTCTATAGAGAATAAGGACGAGAATCGCCTGTATGGATTGTGAGTTTTTTTATTTAACACATCAATTTGTGAAATCCGTCTTATAGTTGAAGAATGGTTGTGCCGCAGCTAAAAAAAGAGAGTTTATATATTATATTATATATAGTATATAGGTAATATTGTATATAAGGGGGGCTAAAAAGTTTTGAGCCTTTTGCGGGGGAGGGGGATCATCCAATGACTTCTACCGCCTTGGGCGAGGGGACAGGGAGTGTCCTACTTTGAGAATAACGAGAGAAGAGACTATGACCTCTGAGTTTATTTCGGCATTTCTTCTCAGAGTATTCCGTTAGCAAATGCCAACCTCATCTAGTTATTTAAGAGATTAACGTGTAAAAGTGTTACATTGTAACTTACTTGCAAAAATCATTTATCATTTACTGACTAAAAACCTACTCTTGCGTCTGACACTCTCTCCTCACCCAAGGCGTGAGAAATCATTGGATAATTTCCTCCCTCCAAAAATGGACAGTCCAAACTTCCATAAGACTCCTTCCAATTCCATCATCACCTTAGACGCTCAAAACATTTCAGCACAACTTTAAAATATGCAATCGATTATAAAAAAAAATGACGATTGAGATTATGAATATTATATAAAATAATATAATAAAAAGATTTCGAAATATGTCAGTCTATATAGGAAATGTATATCATCATTAATTTAGGCAAAGATATAGTATATATTTCATAAAAACCTTTTGCCAAAATTTTGTTTATTTTAAATCAAAATTAAGTTATATTAGTAAAATGTTTTGGATCACGCTTAACACATAATATTAAATCTAACTTAATTTAGTCTTAAAAGCAACGAGAAGGCAAAAAAATTTCGAATTAAAAAAAAAAGACTTAAAAAATAAAATTACAAACTAAAAAAATTCGGATGTGACTATTAAATAAAACTAAAATTATAATTAAAATAAAAACGAAAAAATAATAAAATAATACTAATTTTTTTCAATGTTTTGTGTCGAAATTTCAGTTCATCTTCCGAATTTATAATTAAAAAAAAAAGAAACTCAGAAATCAATCATGTACCTATGGGAAGGAGAAAGAAAAACAATTAAAATAAGAACAAAAAAACTGAAAAAAAATATTAAAAAATATAAAAAAATATGGTTCTTAGTGTTAATTGAGTTTAAAAACGTCTATATCAAAATAAATTAATTGCTGTTCGTTAGTCTCGCTAAAACTCGAGAACGACTGGACCGATTTGGCAAATTTTGATCTTGAATTATTTGTAGAAGTCCAGGGAAAGTTTAAAAGGTGAGAAAAAACAATGTTTGAGGCGGTACGAAGTTTGCCGGGTCAGCTAATTTGGTAAATATTGTCCGAAAAATTGATAACTAGGTAGTTACTTCAATTAAAAATAAATTATTTAGACTTTTCAATACAATATAATATTAATAAAATAATCACACTTTTGTTTATAGATTTGATGATCTACTTAATTGTCGAATTTTTCTAACTTATTTTCTAGAAACAAGTCTGTTATTTGACGTAAAAATTTGATGACGTCATACAAAATTCATAAAAATATCGTTTTTAATATTTCGAAAAAAAGTATCGAATTTAACTAGTAAGAAAAGACGTTTTCCAACTCAAACAACACTAATCCCCACCCAGCAAATAATCCCCAGCCGACAATCCCCAGCGGACTAACCTGCTCTGTACGCTGGGCGTGTTGCGATGCGAGTCGGGCGAGTGGGCGTACGCCGGCGAGGACGACATGTACGGCGGCAACGTCGTCACCAACACGGGTTTCACATACCCGTTCTTCAGCATTTCGTTTTCTGGTGGGGATTACGAGGTTTAGGTTTTGTTTTTATTGTAGACACAAGTCAGAAGCCAAAGTCAAAGTTAAAAGTCAATAGTCCAAAGTCAAAGTTACAAGTCAAAATCAAATAATTTATTCAAAATAATTGTGATGTATTCAGATTTTGAAATATCGAATCACGTGCGTAAGTATATCTGAGAGAGTTTGAGTATGTGAATGAGTGTATGTGAGTTAATATGAGTGAAAACAAACATACTTATATGTTGCCATGACGACTTTTTTTGAAATAACTTAGTACAACATTTTCAAATTCTCTTATCAGTCTTAAGTATAAATTGTCAAGTTTAATAAAGGCATGTGAACGCGAGATTGTTTGAGTTCGTGAGTGAGTGAGTGAATAAGTGGGCGTGTGAGAAAATGAGTGAGTGCTTGATATAAGTGAATAAAAGAATGAGTAAGTGAATGAATGATAAAATCGGAGAATGAATGAGTGGGTGTGCGAGTAAGTGGATTAATGATTGAGTGAGTGGTTGAGTGAACAAGTAAATGAGTCAATGAATGAATAAGTGAATGTGAATGAGTGTTAGTGAGAGTATGAGTGAGTGAATGAGTGAGTGAGTTAATTAGTGAGTGAGTGTGTATAATATTTATCTATTTAGTAAAAAAACATACATAATTTTACAGCTTAAGCTTAATACATATGTAACAAGTATATTATATAACTCACCGGGTTTAGTGTAATACTTGGAGAAGACGTCGTCCTTGGCGATGTTGGGGTAGAGTAGTGAGTGAAGTGAGTGGAGTGCGTGAATGACTGAGTGAGTATAATACGTAACGTGTATATTGGAGAATGAGCGAGTGAGTGAGCGAATGAGTAAGTGAGTAAGTGCCTGAGTGAATGAATGAATGATTGAGCGAGTGAGTGAGAGTGACTGAATATAATATTTATGTATTTTGTAAAAAAACATGCATAATTCTACAACTTAAACTTAATAAGTACCAAGTACATTGTATAACTCACCAGGTTTAGTATAATACTTGGAGAAGACGTCGTCCTTGGCGATGTTGGGGTAGAGGAACTGCAGCTGCGTGAGGTCCAGGACGCGGTCGGCCAGCGAGCGCAGCATCAGGTCGCGGGACGTGAACGGCTGCAGGCTGAACACCTCGTTGCCCTCTGGAGGGGAAAGATAAGATATTAAAAGATAAAAAAAGAAAGAAAATATATTTATTTTGCACCGGGCACGATGCATCAAAAAATCAAATCGAAAATTAAAGTAAAAATAAAAGTAATATAAACATAGATACATTTTTCTTTTATAAAAATTAGGAAAAAAAATATTCTGCACAATATGAACAAATAACATAAAAGTAAAACTATAAAACAAATAAACCAAAAAAAAGGTGGGTACGTGCCCAAGGCAAAAGGGTTACCACCTCAGAATGAGCTGGGCGCCGAAAGTACCCAGCACTGATTTTCAGTTGGCACCCTTTACAGTGACCCACCAACCAATTATAGTGCGGTACACTATAATTTATTTATGTATACGACAAGTAAAAGAAGAAAAATAAGGGTGGTCAGAAAACTGTTGAAGGCAAATCCTCCACTAAATCCACGTGGCAGTTAACGTGTTAAGTTTCAAGGAATTATAGTGTGGGAGAGCCAGGCGTCGGCACTGTTGTGTCGGCTCGACCGGAGTGATACCACGGCCTATACACCGACGTGAAAACAACGCTTGCGTTGTGTGAGTGGAGAACCTTCCCAATCTTCCCAATAACCTAACTTAAATTCCTTCAACGGCAACGGCAACTTTTAACGCCTCTGGTGTTTCATGTGTCCTATAGACGACAACAATTACTTACCATCAGGTAAACCGCCAGCTCGTTTACCAGCACATACCAAAAAAATCTCATACAAATGGGAAACCATGTTCAATACAAATGGGGTTTGTTTACTTACCACCAACCCACGCGATGGTGATGCCACCTAGCTCGGAGTCGGAGAAGCGCAGCAGGAACGTGCCGGCGGGACACTTGGACAACATCTCCTCAGCCTGCTTCTTCTGGATGAAGCCCATGATCAGACTGTAGGGGGGAAGGGGACATTATTATTAGAACTTATGACGGAATAATTACCATATAAGTTTTTAAACTGACATGGTCACTAACACTATTATTAGAACTTGTGACGGAACATTTACCATATAAGTTTTTAAAACGGACATGTTCACTAACACTATTATTAGAATTTGGGACGGAACATTTACCATATAAGTTTTTAAACTGACATGGTCACTAACACTATTATTAGAACTTATGACGGGATATTTACCATATAAGTTTTTAAACTGACATGGTCACTAACACTATTATTAGAACTTGTGACGGAACATTTACCATATAAGTTTTTAAACTGACATGGTCACTAACACTATTATTAGAACTTGAGACGGGATATTTACCGTATAAGTTTTTAAACTGACATGGTCACTAACACTATTATTAGAACTTATGACGGAATATTTGCCATTTTTATCATATCAATATCGGAAACTCTTCAGAATGAATAAACATGGTAAATATTATTATTAGAACTTATGACGGGATATTTACCATGTTTATTCACTTTGGTGAGTTTCCGATATTTCGGCACTGTTGCAAGCGCCATGATCACGGATTAACCCATTTCAATAAACATGGTAAATATCCCGTCATAAGTTCTAATAATAGTGTTAGTGACCATGTCAGTTTTAAAACTTATATAGAAGGGACATGTTAAAACATTAAGTAGTATTTATAAGAGTCCCGTAGGCTTACTCCCGAAACCCATAAACGGCCGTGCGTACGGCAGTTGGCTACTCAAAGAGCCATCAGACCACCACAGATAGGGCCCAGTAGGGTTGATGCCAAAACACGTTTGGGCAACGCCACAACATTGCGTTGCGGTGTCGTATCGCAAAAACGACTATAGTCCTAAATACGCTCTCACGTCTACCTCACCGAAGGGGTAGGCAGAGGTGCACATTACGGCACGTAATGCCACTATACAATGTACACCTACTTGTCACCATTTTTGTTATAAGTCCCATATAATAGGGGGTGAGCCTATTGCCATATAACGGGCACAATTCCAGACTCCGTGCTACAACCGATAAATTTTTGAAAGCCCAGTAATACTTTGCCTGACCCGGGAATCGAACCCGAGATCTCTTGTCTCGCACTTGCGACCACTCGACCAACGAGGCAGTCCTCAATACACTTTTTCGCACGTTGCGCGGCAGCTGGTTGCCCAGACACCACGCCAACCGTGCAGTCAAAAACAGCGAGCGAGCTTGTCCCTTTAAAAAATACTAATGAACATTTTTAAATCTTATACTCACTAATATATTATAAAGCTAGAGTTTGTCTGTTTGTTTGAACTAATCTCCGGAACTACTGGTCCGATTTGAATAATTCTTCTAGTGTTGGATAATACATTTATCGAGGAAGGCTATAGGCTATAAAACATCACGCTATGGCCAATAGGAGCCAAGCAGAGCGGGTGAAACCGATACGATCAATAGGAATCGGGTGAAACCGCGTGCGTGTAGCTAGTCTATAATAAAAAAAAAATATCTTCAAAACACTCACTGATCACACCACAGGGTCCTCAGATAATCCCTGGTGACCTTCACCACCATGTAGAACCACTCCCAGAAGGTGAAGTTCCTCTCGGGCAGGGCATCTTTGCAGAACTGCGTCCAGGAGACAGGCATAGCGTTCAACTCGATGTTGTTCAGCGGCAGACTGGTCCTGGGAACGGCGCATATACTTTATGTTACATATAGCGTTGTGCTCAAGTAGGATATCGAACTTTGTACAACATGTGGATACTTAAAAGCTGCTGGAAGGGGCGCAAGAGATGGTGAAAATGCGCCGAAAGTCACTTACATTGGCGCCAAAGCCGCTTAAAGTTACTCGAAGAGGTGTAAAAGTCACTAAAGGGGCGCGAAAATCACTTGAAGGACAGCTGAAGTCCCTGAAAGGGGCACGAAAGTCACTTACAGGGGCGCAAAAGTCACTAAAGAGGCGCAAAAGTAACTCAAAGGGGCACGAAAGTCACTTACAGGGGCGCAAAAGTTACAGAAGGGGGCGCGAAAGTCACTTAACTGGGGCGCTATAGTCACTTACAGGCGCGAAAGTCACTTAAACGAGCGCAAAAATCTCTAAAGGTGTGCAAAAGTCTCTTAACTGGGGCGCTATAGTCACTTACAGGGCGCAAAAGTTACTTAAACGAGCGCAAAAGTGTCTAAAGGTGTGCAAAAGTCACTCAAAGGGGCGCAAAAGTCACTTACTCGGCGCAAAAGTCACTTAAACGAGCGCAAAGGTCTCTAAAGGTGTGCAAAAGTCACTTACACGTCGCAAAGTCACATAAACAATAAGAAAACGAGTACCGTAACGCGACATTAGTGAAACGTGAAATATTGTAACAAGGCATCGCGTTCAGCTCGATGTTGTTCAATGGGAGACTGGTTCTGGGGACGGCGCATATACTTTATGTTACATATAGCGTTGTGCTCAAGTAGGATAACGAACTTTGTACAATATAAAAGTCTCTTAAAGGGCACAGGAGTTGGTGAAAACGCGGCGAAAGTTGCTTAAAGGGGCGAATGTTGCTTAATGAGGCGCAAGTCACTTAAAAGAGGGCGACAGTTTGCTTATAGGGGCGCAAAAGGAGCTTAAATGGGCGCAAAAGGAGCTCAAATGGGCGCTAAAGTCACTTAAAAAGGCGTAAAAGTCATTGAAAGGGGCGCAGAAGTCACTAAAGGGGCGCAGAAGTCACTGAAAGGGGCGCGAAAGTCACTATAAGGGGCGCAAAAGTCACTGAAATGGGCGCGAAAGTCACTTACAGGGCGCAAAAGTCACTTAAACGAGCGCAAAAGTCACTTACTCGGCGCAAAAGTCACTTACAGGGGCGTGAAAGTCACTAAAAGGGGTGCAAAAGTCACATGAAGGGGAGCTAAAGTCACTATAACAATAAGAAAACGAGTACCGTAACGCGATATTAGTGAAACGTGAAATATTGTAACAAGGCATCGCGTTCAGCTCGATGTTGTTCAGCGGGAGACTGGTCCTGGGGACGGCGCGTATACTTTATGTTACATATAGCGTTGTGCTCAAGTAGGATAACGAACTTTGTACAATGTGTGGATGCTAAAAGTTGGTAAAAATCACTTAAAGAGCACAGGAGTTGGTGAAAGGTGGCGAAAATCACTTGAATGGGGGCGCAAGTCATTGAAAGGGGCGCTTAAGTTACTTAAATGGGCGCAAAAGTTGCTTAACTGGGCGCAAAAGTGGCTTAAAGGGGTTCAAATATTGCTTAAAGGGCACAAGTCAATGGAAAGGGCACAAAAGTCACTTACTCGGCGCGAAAGTCACTGAAAGGAGCGCAAAAGTCTCTAAAGGGGTGCAAAAGTCACTAAAAGGGGCGCGAAAGTTACTCAAAGGGGCGCGAAAGTCACTCAAATGGGCGCGAAAGTCACTTAAAAGGGACGCGAAAGTCACTTACAGGGGCGCAAAAGTTACTTGTAGAAGCGCGAAAGTTACTTACAGGGACGCGAAAGTCACTTACAAGGCGCAAAAGTCACTTAACGAGCGCAAAAGTGTCTAAAGGTGTGCAAAAGTCACTTAAAGGGGCGCAAAAGTCACATAAACAATAAGAAAACGAGTATCGTAACGCGATATTAGTGAAACGTGAAATATTGTAACAAGGCATCGCGTTCAGCTCGATGTTGTTCAGCGGGAGACTGGTCCTGGGGACGGCGCATATACTTTATGTTACATATAGCGTTGTGCTCAAGTAGGATAACGAACTTTGTACAATGTGTAGATGCTGAAGGTTGCTGTATGGGGAAAGAGTCACTCAAAGGGGCGCGAAAGTTACTTACAGAGGCGCAAAAGTCACTTACAGAGGCGCAAAAGTTACTTACAGAGGCGCAAAAGTCACTTACAGAGGCGCAAAAGTCACTTACAGAGGCGCAAAAGTCACTTACAGAGGCGCAAAAGTCACTTACAGAGGCGCAAAAGTCACTTACAGAGGCGCAAAAGTCACTTACAGAGGCGCAAAAGTCACTTACAGAGGCGCAAAAGTCACTTACAGAGGCGCAAAAGTCACTTACAGAGGCGCAAAAGTCACTTACAGAGGCGCAAAAGTCACTTACAGAGGCGCAAAAGTTACTTAAACGAGCGCAAAGGTCTCTAAAGGTGTGCTAAAGTTAGTCAAAGGGGCGCGAAAGTCACTTACAGGGGTGCAAAAGTAACTTAAAGGGCCCAAAAGTAGATGAAAATGCACCAAAAGTCACTTAAAGTGTCAGTCAGTCACTAATAGGGGCATTAAAGTAACTTAAAGACGCCCAAAAGTCACTTAAATGAGGGCGAAAGTTGCTCAAAGTAAGCTAAAGTCGCTTAAATTAGTCAAACCTGAAATATTGTAACAAAATAAAATAATCAATTGACACTATGTCTGCACAAAACACACTGAAAAAAGCTAAAACAAACAACAACGGACACCACAATCACGCCACTCCTGAAAAATGCCACTAAACACTATATTTACCTAAATATCTTCTCGGCGAGGAACCTCAGGTTATCTTCAGAGAGGTCTCCTCCGGTCGCCGAGCAGAATTTGATGCGCAGCGTCTCAGCCAACTGGCCCCAAGTTACCTGGAAATAAAGGAGACGGTTTACTATTAGAATATATAGTATATGTTGCAGTCAAAACTCTTAACCAGTCAAGAGTACTATTTGACTAGCAAAATCAGTTAAAAATACTTAGACCGCAAGCTTTAGTCAATAATACTTTTGACTAAAATAACAGACAAAAGTACTTTTTATATATCATATTATGGAATATGGGGCAAACGAGTAGACGAATCATCTGATGGTAAGCGATCAATGCCGTCAATGGACACCCGCAACACTAGAGGAAACACAGGTGCATTGGCAGCCTTTTAAAGGAATACGCTCTTTCTTGTAAGTTTGAATGTCAAATTATATGTACGAATAATAAAAAAAGGTATATTCACGAGCGAAAATTTGTAGTTTTGTTATTGTGATAAAAATAAAACTAATGAGTACACAAAAAGTTTCTTCGGGAAAGTTGTTTGTAATCATGAGTACAATCACGTGTTTAAATATCGTTCACTAATTACCAGTCACCCTATATGTATATATTTTATGTTTATATAATTAATGATTATAATGTAAACTAATGCATGCATACAAATAACTAATAGAATAATTGATTATATATTTTTAAGACCATAATCAAAATTATATTTTGCCTAAAACCAAAAATTTATCAAAATACATCAGAAATAGCTTAAATCTCTGCCATAATTATTTTGTAAAAATGCCTAATTTAACTTTCGGGAATCAAACCCGCTACTGTCTAATAATAAATCAAAAATCTAATACCAAACTAACCTACCCCACTAATAAAATAATAACTATGCTTGCTTGTAACATTCCTTAAATTTCGGACGAACCCGACCGCTTTCGGGCTCAACCGGAGCCGTTAACCATTTTCGGGCTCGCCCGAAAGAAGCCAAAAGGAAACAGAAAATAATGTACTTTTTAATATAAAAGGTGTTAAAAGTATCTGCCACGGCTTTAATGGGAGGTAGTGTTGTGTTTGAAGATTACAATAGTGAAGAAATTCCGTACCCCGGACCAGTTAATTCAATTTGAGAACATAAAGAAGTTAAATACACATTGACTCTACTTTGGCTAAAGTGGTTCACAAATACGTATTATGTGTCGCTTCGTCATTGAAAATAATTGATTTCAGAGACAGTGAAAGAGAGAGCTCTTTCACTGTCTCTGTTGAATATAGATTTTTTGTATGAAAATAAAAAATACTCATAATCAATAATTTACATTCACTATTGTAATCTTCAAACACAACACTACCTCCCATTAAAGCCGTGGCAGATACTTTTAGAACACCTTATATAGAAAAAAATATACGGAAATGAAAAAAACCGGTATCTTAACACATTCAGTGCCACCGACTCGCCCAGAGAGTCCACGTAAATTTTATTCCAGTCGCATCAACTACGCAATTCTTTAGATTAAGGTATGTTTAGACTTCAGTATTATTTTAAGCAGAAAATTCACCTGCATTTTGGAAAGAAATAGCAAAAACATTGAACTCGCCGGGCGAGTCTATGGCGCTGGAATAAAATTTACGTGGACTCTCCTGGCGAGTCGGTTGCACTGAATGTGTTAAATATATTATATTATATCGGTTTCCGCCCTATCGGCTCGCGGCTACAACTCACCCTGATTTGATGGACCGGCTGCTCCGGTTATGTACGAGAAACAGAATTTTATTTTTATATTAACTATCGTAGGATATACGTTTTTAAACTGACATGGTCACTAATACTATCATTAGAACTTGACACGGGATATTTACCATGTTTATTTATGTCTATGAGTTTCCGATATTTCGGCACTGTTGCAAGCGCCATGATCACGGATGAACTGGAGTATATGCGGGTGGATGTTTATGAGCAGACAAATCGGTCTACCCTCTTTCTAGTTAGTTTTTGCTAACGACACCGCTACGATTGTCACTTGTATCACTTGTAACTCGATTTATTTCTTGACACACAAAACTCACTGTGTCCGCTCGAAAAATTTCTTCTTTCCTAGCACCTTTTACACAATTAGAATTCATGGCGCTTGCAACAGTACCGAAATATCGGAAACCTATAGACATAAGTAATCATAGTAAATATCCCGTCTTAAGTTCTAATGTTACTATCGTGAGACATACTAAATTAACTAAAAATCACGGTTTACTCACGTACATTAATGGAGAAAAGCTCTACTAGTAGGCTGCGCGACGTCGCCACGTCTGCGCACGCTGCTCATGATGAAGAGTCCCTCTGTGACTCGAAACTAGTAGAGCTTTTCTCCATTAATGTACGAGAGTAAACCGTGATTTTTAGTTAATTTAGAATTTTATTTTATTATACTAGTATTTTACATAAAGCGTGGTATTATTACAAGCATAGCTTATTATACCCCATTTAGACGCTAGAAGTGGTCTATTGGATCAGAGAAATATTAAATATATTTTAGAATCTATACCTAAAATCGACTATATTAATGGATAATGTTACGCAAATTAAGGAATTACCTACCTAGGTGACACTAGTGTAGTAACACTACTACTCATAACTACATATATAGGGTGACCGGTAGTTTGTAATCATGAGTACAATCACGTGTTCAAATATCGTTCACTAATTACCGGTCACCGTACATAAAACTGGAGAGTTTGTTTGTTTGAACGCGCTAATCTCGGGAACTACTAATCCTATTCGAAAAAATCTGTTTGTTTTGGATAATCCATTTATCGAGAAAGGCTATACTGCTATAAAACATCACGCTACGATTTATGTATGAAAATGCACATAAGTGTATTTATTAGGTACCGTAACATCGGGTTTCTTAGACCCTAGAGGGTAACTTTGACCCAAAATTTTAGACCAATGAAAAACGTATACACACATTGTTCTGGATTCCTATTGGTTGATAGAATTTGGGTCAAAGTTACCTCCTAGGGTCAAAGAAACCCGAATGTTACCGGTATTTTTAAAGAAATCTATACTAATATTATAAAGCTGAAGAGTTTGTTTGTTTGATTGTTTGTTTGTTTGAACGCGCTAATCTCCGGAACTACTGGTCCGATTTGAATAATTCTTTTTGTGTTGGATAGTGCATTTATTGAGGAAGGCTATAGGCTATAAAATAACTCGCTACGATCACAAGAACCGAGTAAAACGGGTGAAACTACGCGGAAGTAGCTACATATGCTAATCCTATTCGAAAAAATCTGTTTGTGTTGGATAGTCCATTTATCAAGGAAGGCTATAGGCTATAAAACATCACCCTACGATTCATATATAAAAATGAACATAAATAGGTAGTATTTTACAAAAATAAATACACAAATAAATAAAATTACCTTATCCGGTACAGCAAAAGGCACTCGGCCCGGTGGGCTGAAGGCGTTGTCCCATGTGACAGTGGCCCATCCGTGGGGCTCCTGGTTGCCGTGCACGATCACCACCACTGGCAAAGATAGCGTCCAGACCTGGGGATTAATGGAGATATCAAGGATTTTGTTTGGATCCCATTAACTCAGTCAGGGGACAAAAATGCAGTAAAAAAATTAAATGGATTTATTTTGCAATTAGGACATAAAAGAGCACTTTTACACGTCAATCTCTTAAATAACTAGATGAGGCATTTTTTATCAGACTACTCTGAGAAGAAATGCCGAAACAAACTCAGAGGTCATAGTCTCTTTTAAAGTCCAGACAATGATATAGAGGATAATGTGAGAGAACCGTGCAAGTTGGTTCTGTAGTGGTCTTTAGAGGAAAGAACCACAACAGTATGAGCGGACCTGTTCAGATGGCAGCACGCATGTGTCAGTTTACAATCAGCTCAATTAACGAATGTAGCTGACGTGTTTAAATATCTTGTGGGAAGTTACCTACAGTTGTATGTGTATTGATTAATTGAATTTACTTAGATACCTAAATTTTTTTTTCATTATTTCATTAAAAAAAACGTATCCATTTAGGATAAGTTTATTGGTAAGTGTTACTGTGAGGTGTAGTTTAGGATTGTTTGTTACTGAATTTAGTCTAAGGTTAAAAAATTCTCAATACACTATTGAATTAGGTGATTCTGTAATGATAGTAGTATTTTGTAGTAATAGTAATAATAAATAAATCTAATATATAAAATTCTCGTGTCACAGTTTTTGTTGCCCTCCTCCGAAACGGCTTGACCGATTTTGATGAAATTTTTTGTGCTTATCCGGTATCTATGAGAATCGGCCAACATCTATTTTTCATCCCCCTAAATGTTAGGGGTAGTACAACCCCATTTTTTTTAATTTTCCGCGGACAAAGTCGCGGGCAGAAGCTAGTAAATAAATAAATCCTTCACTAATTAACAGTTACTCTGTAGTTTGTTCAATGATACATGCTACCAATCTGCTACTCATTTGGAAGACCAGCTCTCCTCCACCAACGTTGAACTGCGACTGGAACAGCAGGGTCAGCTTCTCGTCCATCACGCTCTCCGTGCCCTTCTTCTCGGCACGCTTGATCTTACTATTGCTTACCATCAGGTGATACGTCTATCAGCTACTTACTTGGAAGACCAGCTCTCCTCCACCAACGTTGAACTGCGACTGGAACAGCAGGGTCAGCTTCTCGTCCATCACGCTCTCCGTGCCCTTCTTCTCGGCACGCTTGATCTTACTATTGCTTACCATCAGGTGATACGTCTATCAGCTACTTACTTGGAAGACCAGCTCTCCTCCACCAACGTTGAACTGCGACTGGAACAGCAGGGTCAGCTTCTCGTCCATCACGCTCTCCGTGCCCTTCTTCTCGGCACGCTTGATCTTACTATTGCTTACCATCAGGTGATACGTCTATCAGCTACTTACTTGGAAGACCAGCTCTCCTCCACCAACGTTGAACTGCGACTGGAACAGCAGGGTCAGCTTCTCGTCCATCACGCTCTCCGTGCCCTTCTTCTCGGCACGCTTGATCTTACTATTGCTTACCATCAGGTGATACGTCTATCAGCTACTTACTTGGAAGACCAGCTCTCCTCCACCAACGTTGAACTGCGACTGGAACAGCAGGGTCAGCTTCTCGTCCATCACGCTCTCCGTGCCCTTCTTCTCGGCACGCTTGATCTTACTATTGCTTACCATCAGGTGATACGTCTATCAGCTACTTACTTGGAAGACCAGCTCTCCTCCACCAACGTTGAACTGCGACTGGAACAGCAGGGTCAGCTTCTCGTCCATCACGCTCTCTGTACCTTTCTTCTCGGCACGCTTGATCTTACGGAGTTGCATGTTGCTGGGGATTAAGAGAGGAAACGTTAATCACCATTGCAAAAAAATGTTGTATTTTTTTTTTGTGTTTCGCTTTTAAAGTGTTATAATAATGTAAATATTTGTCAGATTTATTTTTATCTTTTCAAGATTTTCTCCTGTGTCGTGGGTACGTTTACAAACATACAAGTTCACATACACAATTTGTTGATCACACAGAGTTGCTCTGAGCGGGAATTGAACCCACTACACGTTGCACGGCAGCCGGTTGCCCAGCCACCGCACCAACCGTGCAGTCGATTTATTTTTTACAAAACAATGCAATATTTATGCTTTTACATAATTTGTTAAATATGTCATTTCAAGATATGCTCAAAGACAAAATGACACTAATCACCACTACAAAAAATCTTCAAAAACTACATTTATCGCCACCAATCATCAACACAAACCTTGCAAAACACGTATAAATCAAAAAATCACTAATCCCCACTAATCACCACTACAAAAATCTCACCAGAACCTACCCTAACCTACCTACTATTCCATAGACCCACTATATATCAACATACAAGAAAAATCACTAAACCCCACTAATCACCACTACAAAAAATCACACCAGAACCTCCCCTAACTACCTACAATTCCATATAACCACCATCATTCAATATACAACAAAAAAACACTAATCCCCACTAATCACCACTACAAAAAATCTCCCCAGAAACAGACCCTAACCTACTACTATCCCATAGAACCACTATCATTCAACATATAACAAAAAATCACTAATCCCCACTAATCACCACTACAAAAAATCTCACCGGAAGCTGACGCTGAGCTGCCTGCTGGTCGGCTGGTATTCCATGGAACCGCTATTGTTCAATATGTCTCCGCATTCCACCGGTTGCTTGCCCTTACCGGCTTGGGTCTCGCTTTTTAGAAGCAATTGGGCTTGTTGTTCCGATATTATTACGACCTGGGGACAATGTTTGTTTATATAAATAGTACAACATAAATACAGTTTCTTCAACGTCATGCCTTTTATCCCCGAAGGGGTAGGCAGAGGTGCAGATTACGGCAATTTAATGGGACAAGCCCGCCGCAACCTCCCATACCGCTGCAACTCCTGTGCACCAGGATCTACAGTAGATACAACCATGAAAACACCGGAACACTGAAGTCCAACGTCCCAGGGACATGAATGACTGTCTTGGATCCCGCAACGAAATAAATCAGAAGATGTTATTAGAGGAGAAGAAAAAGAAAACGATAGTTTCCATTTCCCTCGGTGAATTTAATTAAACATTACGGCACGTAATACCGCTATACAATGTACACCCACTTTTCAGCATTTGTGTTATAAGTCCCATGTAATAGGGGGTGAGCCTATTGCCATATATTGGGCACAATTCCAGATTCCGTGCTACTACTAGCCGAAAAAAGCCTAGTAATACTTTCCAGGTGTCGAACCCGAAACCTCTTGCCCGGCAATCGCACTTGCGACCACTCGATCAACGAGACAGTCATTAAGTTTCCTGATGACATTAATCTTCCCAATTCCAACAACCATTAAATTCCAAACCCCCAAAAGGCCGGCAACGCACTTGTAACACCCCTGGTGTTTCAAGTGTCCATGGGCGGCGGCGATTGCTTACCATCAGGTGATCCGTCTGCTCGTTAACCGGCTTATACCATAAAAATACTCACGTTGACTCGAGGCGGCGTCATATACACGTTCAGCTGACCCCCGACCAGTAAACGGACAGTAGCCGTGAAGCTGAGGACAATATACCACATGTTAATCTATCACAACTAATATTATAAATGTAAAGGTTTGTTTGTTTGGATGTTTGTCCGCCAATCATGCTGAAACTACTGTACCCAAGTGTGGGAGAGTCATGCTTCGGCACTGCTGGGTCGGCTCGACCGGAGTGATACCACGGCCTCACAGAAAACCGACGTAAAACATCGCTTGCGTTGTGTTTCGTTGTGCGAGTGAGGTTACCGGACGCCCAATTACCCCAATCCCCGATTTCCCAAAAACCCTTAAATTCCTAACCCCCAAAAGGCCGGTAACGCATTTGTAACGCCTCTGGTGTTTCAAGTGTCCATGGGCGACGGCGATTGCTTACCATCAGGTAATACGTCTGCTCGATTACCGGCATGTCTCATAAAAAAAACAATGTAACTCTTTTACACGTCAATCTATTTTTTAAAACATTGCCCCACACTAGGATTTTCTCCTGTGTCGTGGGTGCGTTTACAAACATACAAGTTCGCATACACATGACACCCAGACCCGAAACAACAATTTGTGGATCACACAAAGAGTTGCTCCGTGCAAGGAATCGAACCCGCTGCACGTTGCGCGGCAGCCAGTTGCCCCCAGTCACCGCGCCAACCGTGCAGTCAATCTCTTAAATAACTAGATGAGGCCGGCATTTCCTATCCGACTACTCTGAGAAGAAATGCCGAAACAAACTCAGAGGTCATAGTCTCTTTTAAAGTCATATATTCTGTAAGTGTGTATGTCACTGAACTTCTCTTAAACGTCTGGACCGATTTTGATGAATTTTTTTGTGTGTGTTTAAGGGGATCTGAGAATGGTTTAGATTCACAATTTTGTCCGCTGGACAATGTTTTTTAAAATAATTTTTAATTTATTAGTAGTTGTTGATTTTGGAATGTTTTACATTGGATCGGACAGACGGCGCTACCATCGCAGTGTCAAATATTAATGACGTTAGATATTGTCATAACATTTGAATAATAATTTTCATCAAAATGGTTCAGAATGATTTAGCTTATTAAAAAAATTTCAAATTAAAAACGTGTAGACAGAACAACGTCTGTCGGGTCCGCTAGTACTATTATATAGCTGAAAAGTTTGTTTGTTTCAAACATCACGCTATGACCAATAGGAGCCGAGCAGAGCGGGTGAAACCGCGCGGAAGTAGCTAGTATCTAAATAAAACTACGTAAAACTCACCGGGTATTGGTCTTCATAACCTGTGGCGGTTGCTTCTCAATCACGAACGTAGATGTCACCAGTGTGGACAATAGTCCTGTCACCTGTAGGCAAGAAACACAACAAAAATTAAATTATTTTATTTCAAAGCCAACATTTTTATATGGCGTGACGATACGAATAACCAGTTTTCAGTAGTTGTTTACCTACAAAAGTGTAGTCAACCAAGATTGTTGGCGATAAAATTGTGAAACAACAACAAAATTTCGTGAACAGGTGCGCGTGAAGTTCCAAAATACCTAGTTACTAGTCTTCCGATAACGCGGGCGCCTCGCTGCTAACAGCTGATCATGTTAAAGCACGCGCGCGCGAAATTTTGTTGATTTGTTATTGTGATAAAAATAAAACTAATAGTTAGAGTTTAAATATCGTTCACTAATAAGTCACCTTATATTTACTATTATATCAAATCTTCAAACACAACGCTACCTGCCATTAAAGCCGTAGCAGATATTTTTATAGCTCCTTATGGGTGATTCTCCAAAAAAAACACAAATAGTTAACAGCGCCATTATCCTCTACCAAAAGTAAGCAATTCTGCCGATTGAAACACAAAATTAAGCCGTGACACTGCTCTCAATCAATCCAATAAAAGTAAGGATGATAATAAGCTACCACGATGCTTAATAACGCGGGAGAATAATGATTTGTTAAATCCAAGCTTCCTTGTGCTTACTGCTAGAGAGTAGAACTCCTTGTCTGTGTTTCCTGATGGGTATAACCTGGGTGTCTTCAAAGTCCGAGTGAATAGGTTGCTTATGGGCAGACGTGCTCCACCGTAGGCCGCATCATCACTTACCATCAGGCGAGATAGCGGCCAAACGTCGACCCATTAAATGTAAAAAAATATTGTGGTCTACTATCTACTTAGCAACATTTTAGTAGTTTTTTTGCCTGTATCTTCTTACCTGTTTACTCATCTCATCCAGCATCTCAGCGAGATGCGGCTGCCGCAGCTCGACTATAGTCTTGGTGTTGATGCGGGCGACGTTGTACTAATATTATAAAGCTGAAGAGTTTGTTTGTCTGAACGCGCTAATCTCTGGAAATACTCGTCCGATTTGAATAATTCTTTTTGTGTTGGATAGCGTATTTATCGAGGAAGGTTATAGGCTATAAAACATCACGCTACGATCAATAGGAACCGAGCAGAGCGGGTGAAACTGCGCGGAAGTAGCTAGTTTCTAATATGTCTATAACGTACCTGTTTGCTCATCCTATAGTCTTGGTGTTGATGCGGGCGACGTTGTTAATTTTTTTTTTTTTTTTTTTGAGGGGGGGAAATCATCCAATGACTTCTCCCAACGTTGTTCACCTGCTGTTTGTCTATAACGTACCTGTTTGCTCATCTCATCCAGCATCTCAGCGAGATGCGGCTGCCGCAGTTCTACAATAGTCTTGGTGTTGATGCGGGCGACGTTGTTCACTTGCTGCCTGGTCGTCCAGATCAGGTCGGCGAGGAGTTCACACCACTCTTGTATGGTATTCAGGTTTGATTGCATCGGTACGCCGTTGCCGCTGAGCTGTTGTTCGCGTTTCCATCTGATGAGGGGAAGGGGGTTAGTGAGATTTTGATGTAGGGAGTTTTGCGAGGGGTCTGGTAATTATTCTTTAAGTAAAATAATAGGGATGATCAATCTCAATCTCCGATTCAACAACAGCCCTTAAATTCCTAACCCCAAAAGGCACCGGCAACGCACTCGTAACGCCTCTGGTGTCCACGGGCGGTAGTGATTGCTTACCATCAGGTGTCTGTCTGCTCGTTTCCCGGCTTATATCATAAAAAAAGGGGTCTTGGGTTCTATTCCTGGGTCGGGCAAAGTATTACCGGACGTTTTTCTGTTTTTCAAAAATTTTTCAGTAGTCGCACGGAGTCTGGAATTATGCCCAGCATATGGCAATAGGCTCACCCCTATTACATGGGACTTATAACACAAATGGTGAAAAGTGTGTGTACATTGTATAGCGGCATTACGTGCCGTAATGTGCACCTCTGCCTACCCCTTCGGGGAATAAAGGCGTGACGTTGACGACAAAAAAATTAAATTAAAAATTTAAAAAACCCCCGACAAAAAACTTAATTTCCCTTTAAAAAGTAAAAAAATAATAAAAGAAACTTAATCTTAAAGTACCTAAGAATGTACTAATAATTCTAAAAAATACGTCGCGTTGGGGGACCGCTCCTAATTATTTCTTAGAATTATTCTATTATATTCTAAAATAGAAATATAGCGGCGCGGGCGGCGGTGTACAGTCCATATGAATGCGGTCCCCCAACGAGACGTATTTTTTTAGAATTATTAGTACATTCTTAGGTACTTTAAGATTAAGTTTCTTTTATTATTTTTTTACTTTTTAAAGGGAAATTAAGTTTTTTGTCGGGGGTTTTTTAAATTTTTAATTTAATTTTTTATTTTATACTTTTTATAGGTTAGGTTAAGTTAGGCTTAGTATATTACATATACTTACTATAATTTCGATTCTTGTTAAGGTAAAGATTACATTCGAGACCAAGATCGTTCGCTTTTATTTTTTTTTGACTTATTAATGACCAGTTTTTGTTTCTACATATAAGTAGGCTAAAGATTACATTGGTGCAAGATTTTTTGTTTATAATAAAACGTTAAATTAAAAAATTTATATTTTTGTTATTAAATTTTTAATTTAATTATTATATTTTTTTAATTTTTATTTAATTTTTTATTTCTGTTAATAAGAAAAAATAATATCTTTCAATATCTTCTTTCATTGCGGTTTAATTTGAGACCCCATCCCAGTATATTTGCAGACCTTCGGCTAATCTCCCCACTTTCACCGCCCATAACTTTAAAACGGCTCAACCGATTTTCATCAAACATATCTAAGAACACTCGCACATAAGTCTCCTTTAATACGAAAAAAACTAAATTGAAATCACTGCATGCGTTCGGGAGTTAGGATGCCACAGACAGACAGACAGACACGTCAAACTTATAACACCCCTCTTTTTGCGTCGGGGGTAAAAAAACTCACTTGATAAGCTCCTCATCCAAGACCTGACTCTGCAGCTGGCGAAGGTTGGCGATGTTCTCCTTCATATGGTCGACCAGCTCCATCTGCGACTGGCTTATTTGTGCCACCTGGAATTAATTAATTGTAAGTTTTCGAGTACGTTCGAACGGTTTCGGAGTTGGTGCGGAGTTTGTGACGATTTTCGAGGATACTTAAAAGTATGATTGTCCTTAGTTTTGGTTTGAGTAAATTGCTATATACTGGGCACAATTTCAGACTCCAGAAAAACCGAAAAATGCCCTGTAATACATTGCCCGACCCGGGAATCGAACCCGAGAACCCCTGCCTGGCAGTCAGAGTTGCGACCAACGGGACAGTCTTTTTATTTCAACAGAAAGTAAAAACTTTGTATCTAGAACCAAATTGATGTTAAAGTCATGTATTTATGTCTTTAGCATGGCTTGAAACTAGTCGAGTTCCTCGTCAAACAGTTACGTGAGTAAGCCGATAACATAATAATTAATTTAGTATGTCTCACGGAAGTTATAATAAAGTTATACTTACAAGAGCGTTGAGTTTCCTCTCCGTCTCTTCAATCTGCACGCGCAGGCACGCTACAAGGTCGCGGCGCTCGTTCGTCATCGATTGCTGGAGGTAGTTCATATGTCCTGGGGGATAAGGTTCAAATTGATATAAATCAGGAATTTGTTGATAAAGGGCCAATTTTTTTTACATTTCTGTTAGGCTTTCACTGATCTCTTGTTGATCAAGGACCATTTATTAATAATTTTTTTACGCCAGGGAACACATGTTTTTGTTTTGAGTGTTGAAAATCATCCAATGACTTCTCTCGTTTTGGGCGAGGCGAGAGGGAGTGTCAGACTCTTACTGACTAAAAACCACCCAGTTCCTACTCCTGCTTTTTGAACCGGGACCCCGGTAAACCCGCTAGGTAGTCCGCAGCTCCGGATAGGGAACACTATTACAATTACTTTTCTTCATGTTGTCCCACATAAGATTTTCTCTAGAGACGTAAGGTTCCCGCACGACTCTTTGTGTGATCCACAAATTGTTGTTCCGGGTCTGGGTGTCATGTGTATATGAACTTGTATGTTTGTAAACTCACACACGACACAGGAGAAAATCTTAGTGTGGGGCAACGTATTTAAAAAGAAACTCATAGGAAACCGGCGTGTAACAACTCACGCTCTTGTAACACCTCTAGTGTTGCGGGTATCCAGGGCAGCGCTGATTGCTTTATTGCTTACCTTCAGGTGATCGGTTTGCTCGTTTGCCCCCATTTCATATAAATGATTCATTGATTATTAGTGATAAAAAGGTTTTATGCTCGAATACTCAAACGCTACTCAATTTTGAGACGCTCTCAAGTTAGTTCTGTCGCTACCAATTCTTTATAAAAAGACGGCAAAAAGATGCACGATATTTAAGTACAACTTAAAATTGAGTAGGGTTTGAGTATTTAGGCATTAGTTTAAGAACACACACATGTATAAACCAGTCTAACTAATCACCAACAGGTACAAGTTCGATTCCCGCCCAAGTACTAACCTTTATTCTTCAAACACTCGTGGTACTGCAGCGAGAAGGACTCGATGTTGGCCTGCAGGCTGCGGATCTCTTCCCCCACCATGCTGACCTTCTGCCGGACTGTTTGCAGACCGGTTATAAGCTGGGAACAAAAGTTATTAATAGAATTTATCTTACTTATATTATAAATGCGAAAGTTTATGTATGTATGTTTGTTTCTTTTTAGGTGGGAGGGACGTCGTGTGTCGCGGAATGCTGCTCATGAATATGAGCCTCTAGCATGGCTTGAAACTAGTAGAGTTCCTCGTCAAACAATTACGTGAGTAAGCCGATAACATAATAATTAATTTAGTATGCCTCACGAAAGTTACAATAAAATAAAAGAGAGTAAAGTTCCCTAAGAAAAGGATGATCCTCCGACCAGGCGAGGTGATCGTGGCTGGTTGTTCGTTGGAATTTTCTATCCATGTTTATTCGCATGCAAGCTCCGTTGATTTACTCGTCTATAGTTTATGTGCGACTTCTTCTGTCATCTGTTATAGTTTCGCTACTATCGATACATCGCATACTCGAGCTCGCATCTTCTTCGCACAGCTACATAGCTAAATATCAGTGGAAACGGTCACATAGTTTTACAGCATAGCTATTACGTCTTCGTAGCACACCTACATAGCACATCTCTGCATGCCATAATGTGCACCTCTACCCACCCCTTCGGGGATAAAAGGCGTGACGTATTTATATTATGTATATATAACGCGTGTACATTTCAGAAAGTTTATAATATTAAAATTATTATCAAAATACAAACAGTAAGCGAGCGAGGTACTTATCTATATCGCGAACGGTATCAGTATTCTAGTTATCAGCAAAATACTGTGTATTTGGGTACGATCGCTTCACTTTATATTATTAAGTAATATAGTGCATGGATAATCTTCAACGAATAAATGTATCGACTCTACACGTGACCAGAAGGCTTTTTTTTCAGGGGGGAAAATCATTCAATGTCTTCTCTCGCATTGGGCAAGGCGAGAGGAGTGTCAGACTCTTACTGACTAAAAACCACCCCGTTCCTACTCCTGTTTTCCGAGCCGGAGCCCCGGTAAACCCGCTAGGTAGTCCGCAGCTCCGGATCAAGCATCAGCCCTACTGGGCCCCATCTGTGGTGGTCTGATGGCTGTTTGAGGCGTCGCACGCACGGTGACCAGAAGGCTGGCTATTTCTTCGGTCAGAAGATAAGCATTGCCATTCAACGTGGCAATGCGGCCAGTCTTCTCAGTTCAGTAGACAGAAGACGACAGACGAGTTTTGTAAAGACGTTTTTTAAAACAGAAAATATAACTTATAATAAGAGAATCTGTTTTTTTTAAATGGAAAAGCGAGCAGACGTATCAAACGAGCAGATTTTTTTTATGAAACACGCCGATTCAGCAGGCGCACACCAGAGGCGTTACAAGTGCGTTTCCGGCCTTTTGGGGTTAAGAATTAAAGGGTTGTTGGGGAATCGGGGATTGGGAAGATTGGGTAGGGGAGGAATTGGGCCTCCGATAACCTCACTCACACAACGCAAGCATTGTATCACGTCGGCTTTCTGTAAGGCCGTGGTATCACTCCGGTCGAGCCGGCACAGCAGTGCCGAAGCATGACTCTCCCATACTTAAAATCTTTGGTATATTATTCGGCTCCAATATCGTCTGTCCCGCAATAGTATTGTATTATGTTATGCTATAACTAAAATTCATATCTTTTATATATATAATTCTTCTGTAAGTGTGTATGTCACGTCACTGAACTTCTCTTAAACGACTGGACCGATTTTGATGAAATTTTTTGTGTGTGTTCAAGGGGATCTGAGAATGGTTTAGATTCACAATTTTGTCCGCTGGGTAAATGTATTTTTAATTAATCAGACGTGTAGACAGGACAACGTCTGTCGGGTCCGCTAGTATATATTATATATCTTTATATATATAATTCTTCTGTAAGTGTGTATGTCACTGAACTTCTCTTAAACGACTGGACCGATTTTGATGAAATTTTTTGTGTGTGTTCAAGGGGATCTGAGAATGGTTTAGATTCACAATTTTGTCCGCTGGACAATGTTTTTTTAATTAATTTTTAATTTATTAGTAGTTGTTGATTTTGGAATGTTTTACATTGGATCCAACAAATTTTCAAATTAAAGACGTGTAGACAGGACAACGTCTGTCGGGTCCGCTAGTATAAGTATATAATTCTTCTGTAAGTGTGTATGTCACTGAACTTCTCTTAAACGACTGGACCGATTTTGATGAAATTTTATGTGTGTGTTCAAGGGGATCTGAGAATGGTTTAGATTCACAATTTTGTCCGCTGGACAAGGTTTTTTAATTAATCAGACGTGTAGACAGGACAACATCTGTCGGGTCCGCTAATAAAATATAAAGAACTTACCTCACTATACTTCCTCTCGGTCTGAGGCTGGGCCACGTACGGGGTGCCCATAGCATTCTGGATGACGTCCATCTCCAGCGCGAGCGAGCGGCGCATGTACGCGTACAGCTCGTGCGGAGCGTGGCTGTTGACAATCAAACGTCAATGTCAATATTGAAGGTTGAAGGTCAAGGTCAAAATCAAAAGTTGGAGATCAATGAGAACTTTGTCGTTTTTGGGGAAGTCAGTTAAAAATTGAAGATTGAAGAAGTCGAAAGTTATATGTGAAAGTCAAGATCAAACGTTATATCAATGTCAAAGTCAATGACTAAATCAAAAGTGATTTCAATGTCAAACTCAAGTTTAAAATTTTATCTAATATGAAAGTGACAAATATGATCAAACGTTTTAGTCAAAATTTACATCAAAGTCAATTTAAATTAAAACAATTTAGTAGACATATCAAGATAAAAATTTAAATTAAACACTGACTATCAAAATCAAATACCAATATAACTAGCCCCAAATTATGTTTTTTTTTTCCTATATGACAACACAAACAGTCACATATTGTTGTTGAGTTTCCTAAATAAAACAAAATGATATTGTAAAATTTATATCAAAACGAAGATCAAAGTCAAAGACGACTTTGACTTTCAATCAGATGAAATACCACTTTCTATGTATTTCAATACACAATTAAAAACTTAATAGGAAACATATAATTACTGAATCCAACGAAATGGACAATACTAGTTTTCAATATAATTTTCAACATAAATTAAAATTCACAGAATTACTCAACAAACCACATTAAAACAAAATTCATTTGAAATATACAAATCATATTTCAGTATTCAACCTGCGGTTTTACTAACATAATTATAGGTATTTTAAAATATTTGTCTCAAATAACTCCCATACATACACTACCGACAAAAAGTTTGGAAGCACTTCTTTAATGTTAATTATTTTAGAAATAACATGAGTTACAGTATTATTTAATTAAAAATTGTTATGTATTTAATTAAGAAAACAATTAAACTATAAAATAGAATCATTTTTTTATGTATTAAGCACAAAATTAATTTATAATTGATTTTCATCTATATGCCTTTATAACAGCTTGGCAGATTCTAGGCATTCTCTTCAGTCATTTATTCTAGTAATCAGCGCTAATTTCTTTCCAAGCTTGCTGTAGATATTGTCAGAGTTCCCTACTGCTCTGTGGTAAATGTTCTTTGGCTTTTCGATCTTATTCATTCCATAATTTTTCAATAGGCGATAAGTCTAGTGATTGTGGGGGCCATACCATCAATTCAAGGACACAGCTCGATTCCTGTTCTTCTAAAAAGGTTTTGCATATTCTTGCTGAGTGTTTAGGATCATTATTTTGTTGAAACACAAATGATTCACCAACAATACGTAATTAGGAAGGGAAATCATGAGTCATTAATATTTGCAAATATTGCTCCTTCCTCATGATTCCATCAATTTTAACAAGATCTCCGAAAGCAGTTCCAGCGAAACAACCCCAGACTAAAACATTACTACCGCCGTGATTTACCGATGATACTAAACAGTCTTCAGATACTCTTTCATGGGATCTGCGGCGGACAAGGAGTCTTCTATTAGACCCAAAAATTAATATTTCGATTCGTCTGTCCATAGTACAGTTTTCTATTGTTCTATTGTCCAATTTTCATGTTATTTTGGCCATTGCAGACGTTCCTTATTATGTATTGGTGTTTTCACTGCCGCACAACCATGCAGACCAGCAGATGCAAGGCGATTCTTCACTGTAGAAATTGACACTTTTTTGTTTCGCGTTTTATTCAACTCCCGAGTAATATCCGGGGCTGGAGGTCGACGATTACGGTTTGAAGTTGTTACTATAAACCTGTCTTTGGCTGCAGAAGTAACTTTTGGTCTTCCACTCCGTTTTCTATCCAACAAACTGCCGGTTTCCCAAAGTGTCACAAGTGTAGAATGAACACCCTTAGGCGATATATCGAGGTTTTTCGCAATATCTCTTTCAGAATAACCTTCATTATTTAGAACAATAATAGCCGATCGTGTTTCAACTGTTAACTGTTTTCCTTTTCCCATCTTAGACTCAAAATATTAAAATTATTAGTATTTTTAAAAATACGAAGTCAAACAAGCAAAACTCTTATTTAATTGCACAAAATTTAATTAATCAGCATTCTTAAATAAATAATAAATAATAATAATAATAAATATTTATTTGCAAAAAACACGGTATTAAAAGGTGTTACAGTAGGTATAAAATTAGTCCATACATGTTTTGCCTAATATTAAAGCATGCAAAATAGTAGGTATCCACATTACAGTTTATGTTCGAGAAATTCTTTTACAGAATAGAAACAATTTTCAGTCAACCAGTTGTACAATTTAGTTTTAAAAAGTCTACAATTTAATACTTTAAATGTATTTGGTAATTTATTAAATATGCGCACACACATAGCCACACAGTTTTTATTATATTTAGCACACCTGGTCATCACGTCCAGTACTAACCTGAATTGGTCACGCCGACTTCGTGAACATACATCTTCGGCTCTTTTGAACAATTCTTTATGTTTGTGTACAAACATACAAACCTCATATATATATATTGAAGGCAATGGTAGCAAACCAAGCTTTTTAAATATAGGCTTACATGATTCATCTGAAGGAATCCCATATATGGCTCGTATACATTTCTTTTGTGCGACAAATGCTCTATTGAAGTCAGTACTATTTCCCCATTTTATTATTCCATACCGCAAAGAGGATTCTACATACGCTCGATATGACATTATAGCCGTTTTAATATTGGTTATCTTCTTAATTTTTCTAAGAGCATATACAAATTTATTAACTTTGCTACATACATGCTCAACCTGTGCCTTCCAGTCCAAATATTCATCTATCACTACACCTAAAAACTTTGTTTGTGTCACCTGGTTAATTTTTGGTATGTCCATCTTGAAATTGAATTTATCATTATAACATTTGTTAAATTGTATATATATAGATTTGTCAAAATTAATAGATAGATTATTGTTATTTAACCAATTAATTAAGTCAGCGATTGTATTGTTTATGTCAATTTTATGGTCAGTAATTGTTTGAAATTTTTTGTCAGTAGTTACAATTATGGAAATGTCATCAGCATAAAGAAAGCATTTGTGCTTAGTCACATCAATAATATCGTTGATATAGAGGAGAAATAACACCGTTCTTAATACATACTGTCGAACATTATAAACTGTAACATTAAAAAGTCAGTTTGAGGGTACTCTGCAAATTGAACAAAGTAACAGCAAAAATTGCGTTTTTGTGATTTTTACGTAAATGTTTCAGGTTTGGACACCATGATTATTTATATTACAGTTAAATGATTTAAAATTATATTTTATTGTATTACGACATCAATTAATATAGATTTTATCAATTTGCAATACTTTAGATCGAAAATTACAGCTGCTTCCAAACTTTTTGCCGGTAGTGTACATAACCTCACACCTGTCTCCTATTGGGTAGGCAGAGAGAATGGAACGCCAATTGCTACACCTCTTTCGCTTCAGTCATCAGTCTTTTTAATAAAAATAAACTAGTGGTCGCCTAGTGGCCGAAATTCGACCATATATGATTTAATTTACAATACCACTTAACGTACGTTGAATGATAATTTTTATTTAATTCAAACTCTTTTATAAAACTCTTTTCATAAAACTCTTTTATAAAACTCTTTTCATATGAGACGTGAGAATATCATCGCAATGTCTATCGATTTTGACGTTTTGTCAAATACGATCAGATACTATGCGTGTGTGTGTAATGTTTTATTTATTGATTTAATGTACTTTATAAGCATTATTTTTGAAAAATATTAGCGCTATGCACTTCTCCTACACATAAACTATAAGTGTACCAAATTTTATGCTCCTACGTCAGCGCAATTTTCGTAAATTGTGGTCCAAAGTTTTTGCATCACGTATTAATATATAGATAACTCCCATTCATAGTTAGTCAAAACAAGTAGAAATAAAAAATATTTTTATGTTAAACTGTTCAACTTCTTAAAAACATGTTAAATACTAGCTGATGTTTTCACCGGAGATGTGCTATGTAGCTATGCTACGAAGATGTTATGTGTTACTTAGTTTAACAGCTAAGCTGTGAAACTAATTAACTGAGCAAAGAAGATGCGCAGCTCGAGTATACAATCTATTGATAGTAGGAAAATAGATCCATAGCACGCATCTATAGCATGCATCTTTCCATATAAAAAACATAGCTTAGCTGAGTCCATTTTCACCAGTGCTAAGCTATGTATACCAATCAATATGATTGGTGGAACCCAAACGCATCCACAGCAACGTAGCATAGCACATCTCTGGTGGAAAAGCACTCTTAAAGACTGAAAAGTAAGTTTTCCAATTGTGAGAGAATTCATCAAATCGGTCCACTTATAATGCCTATTCAATGGAAATTTTTCCTCTTATATCAACCATAATAACGTATGGGGAAACCTCATATGACCTAATTTAAACCACATAATTTGTTATCATCTTGGCTGACAATATACCAAAAATAAGCGAAATAGGCCCAGTAGGTAAGCCAAAAATGCATTATCCTCTTTAAACTAATTCGAACACTCTTTACAAAAACGGCAATATAACAGCCGCGCCGCATGTCCCTAACATTCCTAGACAATCTACAACATTACAACTCTTCTATGGTCAAGGCACATGGAGCTGTGTACCATGTTTTTAAATTTTTATGAGCTTCCGATATTAGTAAATATGCCGTTTTAAGTTCCAATTCTAGTGTTAGTGACCATGTCAGTTTAAAAACTTATATTTATTAATTTAATTTTTTTCTTAATTTTCTGTTTTCATTGAAATATTTAGTTGTATTATGCTTCTGTGAACGAGTACTACTTGTAGTTTCATTTAAATCATATGAATGATCTCCATACTGTATATTACTATAGTTACGGGTACAAATTCATGCCCATTTTCCTTATTTTGTTTTCATGAATACGAAAATGTAATTTCATGATAAATAAAATGTCATGACTAATTGTAAGGTTAAATTTATTATCAGCTCGTAACAGTCCAATGCTTAGCTTATAAATTAAAAACCTAGTGCTTATAACATAAGAAAAAAAATAACTGGGATGATACAAAGTCAAAGTCATAGTCAAAATTATTTATTTCAAACAGACCGGGGAAGACACTTTTGAACAACAAATCAAATATTACAATATTAAAAGAAAAAAAAGTCCGTCTGTCATTCCGCCTCTAGTTGCTCTGTTTGTTCGTTCCAAAGTGTAGATTCCTATGTAGAAGAACGAGCAAGGAACTCCATAGGTTACCCTTTTCCAATCAGTTTCACAATATAATTACGATTATGAAAGAAATAGGAGTTTGTGATAAGATGACTTAATGCCAAATTAGCATTAAGTCATCCTATCACAGAGTCAGATTTATCAGAGAGCGCTGCTGCACGGGCTCTGTCTATTGTGTAGTCCGTTAGCTCTTACAACACTCGCATGGCAGAAATTGAAGAAATGCTAGTTCTAATAAAATGCAATGTTACACCTTATATCCTCAAAGAAATAGGCAGAGGTGCACATTACGGCACGTAATGCCGCTGTACAATGTACACCCAATATTCACCATTTGTGTTATAAGTCCCATGTAATAGGGGGTGAGCTTATTGCCATATACCGGGCACAAATCCAGACTCCGTGCTACTACTGAGAAATTTTCGAAAAACCGAAAAATACCCAGTAATTCTTTGCTCAGCGGTCGTACCGGATTTGTATTTAAAACGTTAATTAGTATTATTTTAAAAAAAAACCTAAAAAAGCTCAGTTATAATCTCTAATAACTTGGGATAAAATATAAACATAATAATTAATAAATACCACATATTATCACACTCCATCATAATATAACACCAACTAAACCAATCCTAGGTAAGCAGGAACGCACAAACACAATATATCACCAATTTATTAAATAAAGAAACTAAAATACACTCAAAATAATAACACACACTGCAATACCAAAACAACAACGACTAAGAAAAGACTAGGGCGCCATTGATTGACTATTTTGACAGCAACAGATGATTTTCTTGAAACATCAATAAAAAGAAATGTTGCCACAAGACGAAAATGCTTGTACTTGTCGGCTGCTCCCCGAATTGAGGGAGATTTTCTCCCCATTTTTTTAGGGCGGAAAAATCATTTAATCACTTCTCTCGCCTTGGGCGAGACGAGAGGGATTGTCAGACTCTGACTGATTAAAAACCCCTCCGTTCCTACTCCAGCATTTCGAGCCAGAGCTCCGGTAAACCCGCTAGGTAGTTCGCAAGATTTTCTCCGCTAAGTTAAGGGAGAAATTAATCAGTAGTTTTACGGAGAAATTATTTTGGTGGTAATATTACCAATGTTTATATTATAACTTTCATGAGATATACTAAATTAATTACTATGTTTTTCGCCTTAACCCAGGAACTTGACTAGTTTCAAGCAATTCCAGAGGCTCATAAGCACCAGCAGCGCAACAATCGCCGCGTCGTTTCACGCAATGCTGCTCATGAATATGAGCCTCTAGTATGGTTTGAAATTAGTCGAGGTCCTCGTCAAATAAACTTATTTGTTAATTTAAATAATTTAATTGTTAAAACACAACGAATACGTCGTATATTTGTTATTCACACGTGTTTGCATATTTTTGGTTACCGATGAGCAGTGTATCTTTAATTTAATTAATTACTTAATTAACTTTTTATATTTATAAGTTTCCTTATTAAAATATTTTAGTTAACTTTAAAAAATAAGGGAAATAGTTTTGAGATATTATAACACTGTTTTACGATTAAAATTTTAAATGGCAACACAGCTTCGTGTTAAAATATTTAGTTAAACAATGATTGTTTAACTCTGTTAACTGTTATTCCCCCTTATATGAACAAGTATTGATTGGAAAAAAATTTAACAGAGAAATTGTCAAAATATATTTTTTACAGAGTAACAAATGCAGTTTCTCTTTCGTTCTTCTCCATTCAAAACATTACACTTTGAACGAGCACCTAGCTTCACTGACAGACAGACTGACAGACTATTATTTATTTCTTTATTTATTAACATTACAAAAGTACCTATTTATGGTTTAATTAGAATAAATAACTTGACTGTGACTTTGATGTAAGAAAAAGCCAACCAAGAATATACAGAAATATTTCTTAAGCAAAACAAGGAAAAAATGGGCAGAAAAAAATCTTAAGCAAAACAATTTTGCAAGGTCCGCTAGTACATAATAATTATATTATATTCTGCATGTAACCTCATATTGAAGATCTCACTCAAACAGGACAGACATAAGCTGACATTGAAAATTAAGTATCACAGAAAAATCTCTTAAGCAAAACAAAGTTAGCGGTGTCCGCAAGTCCATTATAATTATTATATAATACTCTGCATGTATCCTCTTATTGAATGAACATCTCAAACAGGACGGCCATAAGCTGACATTGAAAATTAAGTATCACAGAAAAATCTCTTAAGCGAAAGAAAGTTTGCGGTGTCCGCTAGTCCATTATAATTATAATGATATTCTACAGGTAACCTCTTATTGAACATCTCAAACAGTTCGGTCCAAATTAAGCAATAGAAACAAACCTGTACTGCATGTGGAAGTTCTTGGCAGCGTCCAGCAGCTTCATCTTGGTCACAAACATGTCCGGAGACAGCATCAAGTCCGCATGGGCCTGGATCTCCTGCACCAGCTCATCCACGAAGAACCGTTGTTGGTCTTCCGGTTCTGCAGTCCTGTAGGAGAAAGGTGGAAACTTTAGTATATGAAAAAAATGAAAAATAGGTATTTATTTTATTTTATTTATTTATTTTAGTCAAAGTCAAAGTCAAAATCATTTATTTCAAATAGACCAGGAAGGCACTTTTGAACGTCAAAGCAAATATAATTATATTAATAACGTCAGCCTGTATTGAGAGTATATTGTTGTATACTTTAAGTGTGGGCTCGCCATGCTTCGGCACGAATGGGCCGACTCGACTGGAGTGATACCACGGCTGACCAGAAAACCGACGTGAAACAACGCTTGCGTTTTGTTTCGTTGTGTAAGTGAGGTTACCGAAGGCCCAATTATCCCCCTTCCCAATCCCCGATTCCAACAACCCTTAAATTCCAAACCCCCAAAAGGCCGGCAACGCACTTGTAACGCCTCTGGTGTTTCAAGTGTCCATGGGCGGCGGCGATTGCTTACCATCAGGGGCCTTAGTCTGCTATTACAATTGTGTCAGAATGGTCGATCACTGAGCAGTGCAAGAGGGACGGAGCTATGTAGGTTGTATAGCTCCATCCCTCTTGCACTGTTCAATGATCGAACATTGTGACACAATTGTAATAGCAGACTAAGGCCCCAGGTGATCCGTCGGCTCGTTTACCGGCTTATAACATAAAAAAAAGTTTTTTTTTACTTACCAAATTCTGCTCTCGATCCATGGTGCCAAACAGTGGCGTACTTCAATCGGGAAGTGGTCTCCATAGATGGTACGGACCTAAGGACAAAATAACGTCTTTTATTATAACTTTCGTGAGATATTTTTTTTTTTTTTTTGAGGGGGGAGAGTCATCCAATGACTTCTCCCGCCTTGGGCGCGGCGAGAGGGAGTGTCAGACTCTTACTGACTAAAAACCACCCCGTTCCGTCTCCTGCTTTTCGAGCCGGAGCCCCGGTAAACCCGCTAGGTAGTCCGCAGCTCCGGATTTCGTGAGACATACTAAATTAATCGCCGCGTCGTGTGTCGCGGTATGCTGCTCATGAATATGAGCCTCTAGCATGGCTTGAAACTAGTCGAGTTCCTCGTCAAACAGTTACGTAAGTAAGCCGATAACATAATAATTAATAATTAACATTCTACAATGACTGCCTCGTAGGTCGGCCCCTTGCCCGAGCAAGGGGTCTTGGGTTCGATTCCCGGGTAAGGTAAGGGCAAAGAATTATTGGCCATTTTCGAAAATTTCTCAGTAGTAGCACGAAGTCTGGAATTGTCTCCAGTAGAAGGCAATAGGCTCACCCCTATTACATGGGACCTATAACACAAGTGGATGTACAAAAATGCATTGTACAGTGGTATTACGTGCCGCAATGTGCACCTCTGCCTACAATACATTACAAATTCTACATTATCAATATTAGTATAGAGTCTGGAATAGTATGGCTGAAGGTTTACCTTCTGGAGACTCTCCGGAGGCAGTTGCTGAGCTCTAGCCCAGAGAGACATCTTCGATCTGAAACAAAAAGAAACATATTTATTGTAATAAAGTGAGGAAGAGTCATGCTTTGGCACAGCTGGGCCGGCTCGACCGGAGTGATACCACGGCCGAGCAGAAAACTGACGTGAAACAACGCTTGCGTTGTGTGAGTGAGGTTACTGGAGGCCCAAATACCCCGCTTCCCCAACAACCCTAAACCCCTAACAGGAGTTTTAAATTTTGTCCCCCAAAATGCCGGCAACGGACTTCTAACGCCTCTGGTGTTTCAAATGTCTATGGGCGGTGGCGATTGATTAACATCAGGTGATCCGTCATCTCATTTACCGGCGTTTAGTCCACCATAAAAAAAGGTTAGTGAAATAAGTGTAGAGTTTCCTAATATCTAACAACTGCACGGTTAGTGCGGTGGCTGAGCAACGTGCAACATGTAGCGGGTTCGATTCTCGCACGAAGCAACTCTTTGTGTGATCCATAAATTGTTGTATCAAGTCTAGGTGTCATGTGTATGTGAACTTGTATGTTTGTAAACGCACCCACGACACAGAAGAAAATCTTAATGTGGGGCAATGTTTATAAATAAAAACTTGTACTAAGGTTACAGCTTATAGACAGTAAAATTATCAATATATATTTAACTATAGGTACTTACTATATTTTTAAACGCAGCACTGATAAGAAACGACGCTCCTATATTTCGGTTATCTGTAAAAAAAATAAGAGGTTAAGCCAAGATCATATTTATTACCTAATTCTAAACTGTAAAAATAAGTTAAATTATTATGTTTTTCGGCTTAGTTATACACGTAACTGTTGGAACTCGACTAGTTTCAAGCCATACCACAATGCATGGAGTGCTAGTCATGAATATGAGCTTCTAGCATGGCTTGAAACTAGTCGAGTTCCTCGTCAAACAGTTACGTGAGTAAGCCGATAACATAATAATTAATTTAGTATGTCTCACGAGTGTTATAAATTATAAACATGTCAAAATGTGATTAAAATAAGAATAACAGCTAAGCTTTATTTTTATATGGAAAGATGCGTGCTATGGTTGTATACTATGGATGGCTTCCCTACTATCGATACATCGCATACTCGAGCTGCGCATCTTTCTCGCACAGTTACATAGCTTAGTATCAGTGGAATCGGTCACATAGTTTCACAGCTTAGCTATAACATCTTCGTAGCATAGCTACATAGCACATATCTGGTGGAAAATCACCAATAACCATAGGATTCTTATTACGTATTTTTCATATTTCGCAGACTAACTACTAAATGTGTCAAAATGTATGTTGCCGTACCCTAACCGGGTTTCATGTTGAGACAAATGCCCCTAATTATGTATCATCTAAATGTACACATGAATGCAATAAATAATTTGAGTTTGACTATATTTTGCCTTCTGCGGACCTTTGGTTGACAACCACTGGCAAGATTATAAACGCTACATCAATAAAACATGTCTACAATCGTTGCAACGATGAATAATGCTACCTAATTAACTCGTTACAATGCAACAAACGCCAAACCGCCGTATTCAGAGTCATTTATCTATAAGTGTGGGCTCGCCATGCTTCGGCACTGCTGGGCCGGCTCGACCGGAGTGATACCACGGCCGAACAGAAAACTGACGTGAAACAACGCTTGCGTTGTGTGAGTGAGGTTACCGGAGGCCCAATTACTCCCATTCCCAATGCCCCATTCTTCAACAACCCTTAAATTCCTAACCCCCAAAAGGCCGGCAACGTACTTGTAACGCCTCTAGTGTTTCGGGGGTCCATGGGCGGCCATCAGGTGATCCCTTTATCGGCTTATTCTATAAAAAAAAATAATGGTTACTTAACCCAGTCCTTAGAATGTTTTTCCACCAGAGATGTGCTATGTAGCTATGCTACGAAGATGTAATAGCTAAGCTGTGAAATTATGTGACCGTTTTCACTGATACTAAGCTATGTAGCTGAGCGAGGAAGATGCGCAGCTTGAGTAGGCGATGTATCGATAGTAGGCAAGTCATCTTTACATATAAAAAACATAGCTGAGCTGAGTCCGTTTCCACCAGTGCTAAGCTATGTGTACCAATGAATATGATTGGTGGAAGCCAAACGTATCCACAGCAACGTAGCATAGCACATCTCTAGTGGAAAAGCACCCGTAGCGATTGTTTTCGGAACAAAATCGTCACTAAAGAATAGGTCGTTTAAGAAACCATTAAATAACTCTGACCGCCATCATACTCAGAGTCATTTAATGGTTACTTAACCCAGTCCTTAGCAATTGTTTTCGATACAATATAGTTACTAAGGAATAGTTTATGTCACCATTAAATGTCTCTGAGTACGGCAGTAAGGCTGAATTGATTAATTAAAGAATAATTAGCACTTTTGTTGTTATCCTTCAATGAACGTGTTTAAATAAATATCACGCTTAAACCACTGATGGGTAGACAGAGAAATAAGCTAACAGAATGACTTGGAGGCTCACTCTTCAATCCAATTCCGATCGATCGGTCGACAGATTAATACTAGAACCGTGCGAAGATCGATCGATCGATCACCAGATTAATACTAGAACCGTGCGTACAGCGCCGAGCGTTCCGCGCGCGCCTCCAAGAGCCATCAGACCACCACAGATGGGGCCCAGTAGGGCTGATGCCTGATCCGGAGCCGCGGTTAACCAGGGCTCCGGCTTAAAAAGCGGGAGTAGTTAGGTACGGGGTGGTTTTTAGTCAGTAACTGACTACTGACTCTTACTGACTAAAAACCACCCCGTTCCTACTCCTCCTTTTCGAACCGAAGCCCCGGTAAACCCGCTAGGTAGTCCGCAGCTCCGGATCTCATTAAAGGATAGCATAGCAACTTTAGTGTTTATGCGATAGTTAGTATAAGGCCACAAACTAGGGCTGTTACTATAAAAATGAATTAGGTAACATCATTAGACAAAAGTAGGTGTGTCGTTTACACCGCTGTCTACCCCCTAGGGATTAGCGGGCGTGAACTTAACACGTAAATGTGGTATTAGCCTATTAGGCATAATTTATTTCGGCTCGGCTCGAAGCAAGGTTTGGAATGGGGTGGTGTTTAGTCAGTAAGAGTCTGATATTCACCCAAAGCGGGAGAAGCCATTGGATGATTCCCCCTCCTCAAAGAATAAGCCTTTTGTTTCTATATGGGGTGTTCACATACGATGATAAATTGGGCGATATAACTACGACTGTGGCGGAGGTAGAATAAACCTTCAAAAGGCGCCTAGCTTTTTGGTGAGAAAGACTAGGGAGTGTGGGATTTTTACCTCACTAAAACCACCCCTGTCTGCCGCATGTCCGATGAGCAGTGGGCAGTGGGCTCACCACTGAGTGGAATCCACTCAACGTCAATAGACGTCGCGACAGGCCCAGAAGGAGATGGCGGGAAGAACCCGATCTTGATGTTTATGAAAAGGATTGGCCACAGAAAGCCCTACGAAGAGATGAGTGGAAGGAGGGTAGGGAGGCCTTTGCCCTGCAGTGGGACGACCATGGCTGAAAATAAATAAATAAACCACCCCGGTGGCCACCCTCAGCAGCGATAAGAGGCTCCTAGTCCTTAGCACATAGTTATGCTACTTTTTATCCCACGGGAATGTGAGCGAAGCCGCCGACACTAGCTAGTCAATTTTTTTTTTATGAGACATGCCGGTAATCGAGCAGACGTATTACCTGATGGTAAGCAAACGCCGCCGCCCATGGACACTTGAAACACCAGAGGCTTTACAAGTGCGTTACCGGCTTTTTGGGAGTTAGGAATTTAAGGGTTGTTGTTCGGGAATGGGGATGGGGAAGATTGGGAAGGGGGGAATTGGGCCTCCGGTAACCTCACTCACACAACGAAACACAACGCAAGTAAACTAGCTAATAGAGCTCTGTGTCTGGCCTATTTCAGTCAACAACATAGCACACACGTGTTATCCTAACGCAACTCATAATAAACAAACTAATGTTTGTTTATCACACAAAATTTAACTACGGAACATTATTATTTTCAAAAATCAATTGCTGTTTATTAATCTCGCTACAACTCGAGAACGGCTGGACCGATTTGGCAAATTTTGGTCTTAAATTATTAGTCCAGGGAAGGCTTAAAAGTTGTGATGAGAAAAAAATATTGAGGCTGTACGAAGATGGTCTGGAACAACCCATAAGACATTTTTTATCCCACGGAACTGCTACCGAAGCCACTGGCAGAAGTTATTAGGTAATAACTTCTACTATTTAGGTAAATAAAGTAATTCTTCCCTTCAAACACTCATTTTTATGGATTTGGGTGCAAACAAGCAGACGTGTCACCTGATGGTAAGCAATCAGCACTGCCCATGGACACCACACACTCACACAGTGTGTGTACAAACTAAACAAAAATTTTTCGAAATTGCATCAAAATCCATTCAGTAGTTTTTGAGTTAAACACAAACAGATGCAACAGAGGAACTTGTTTTATATTTAATTATGTAAATGATATGGAAATATATTTAAAAATCAAAGGATGCAGAAATGTATTTAATAATGAGTAACTAGTTAGTGAAAGTTAGTAGACAAACCTGTCATAATATTATATATTTATAGTTATATAAGTAACAAATTAAATATTGACATGACCTATTGATATTTTTGTTTAAAGAAGTAATGTTTGTTTAAGATTTCTATCACATAGACAAATACATAACTCAACTATGCCCTTTGAGTTTGTTTCGGCATTTCTTCTCAGAGTAGTCCTATAGGAAATGCCGGCCTCATCTAGTTATTTTAAAGATTGAGGTGTAAAAGTGTTATCTTGTAAACAATTTGGAAAAATAAATATCATTTAACTACCATTTAAACAGAATCCTGTATTCCTGAAAAATATTAGATTTTCTTTCTTTTTAATAAAAATGTTGCCCCACACTAGAATTTTCTCCTGTGTTGTGTGTGCGTTTACATACACATGACAACCACACTTGGAACAACAATTTGTGAATCACATAAAGAGTTGTTCTGTGCAGGCTCTAAACGCAACCAGTTGCTCAGCTAACATCAACCTAACCTAACAAATCTATGTTTCAGGTCACATCATCGTTATCAGGTCATCTGTTTTCACATAAAACCTACTTTACATTAGCTGCTGGGTAGGTCTAGAAGAATCTATCTAGACTATTGTCATTAGACAGAGACTTCACAACACTCTCTGATAACCAGATCCTTCTCAACTGGTATCTGTGTGTAGCCGCTATAAGCCAAGGCAGGTGACATTTAAGTCTTTGACTGCCAATAGAAAACTGTTGAAGGCAAATCCTCCGCTAACGTTGGTCACTGGTGACCACCACAGCGTTCAATGTGTTAATGATACTTTGTCTTCACCAACCTATAAGTACAAGGGATTAAGTAATAGTTAGATAACAAACAAGCAGATGAGTCACCCGATGGCAAGCGAGCAGCGTCACCCATGGACACCCGCAACAACAGAGGAGTCACAGGTGCATTACCAGTATTTAAGTTAAGGTGCTCCCTTACACTAAGTTGCTCTTAGTTAATGATGATTTAGGGTTAATTGTAGAAGACACTACACATTTAACAGAGACCCTGAAGCAGTACTCTCTGATAAACTTGAACCTTTTATACTGGAATCTCCAACCCACCTTTATATTTTTTAGAAGGGGAAGTCATCCAATGGCTTCTCCCGCCTTGGGTGAGGCGAGAGAGAGTGTTAGACTCTTACTGACTAAAAACCATTCTGTTCCTACTCCTGTTTTTGAGCCAGAGCCCTGGTAAGCCCGCTAGGTAGACAATAGCTTTGGCTTCAACTCGCTTGTCAACGGAGATTATGGCAAACCTCTTCTATAAAGAGGAGGCCCAGTAAACTGTGTCAGGGTGACTAAGTTTGGGTTTAATACAGTGCCAATTACTCATCGTCACATTGGCGAGGTTGTATGACTAGATACATTAATATTATGTGTGGTTTCTGTCTAATGTGGGACAAAGACAGGAGTTTATGTATGTATGTATTATGACTAGTTTACATGACACTGGTATGTGAACCCCGGAGTCCTATCTTAAGAGAAGACATAAGACAAAGGATTTTGTACTAAAAATTGGGTAATATGATGCAAATCTCGATAGCAACAGTGAAAGCAAGATATTTAGAACATATCCTGGTATATAAGAGGCAGAAATAGGACTAAATAGTGACTTAAAATAGACTTTTTAACTTAACATATTGCTAGCATTTTTGTTGTAGAATTTTACACAAAAACGCATGATCAGCACGTTCAAAGTATGCCTAGATTATCTAGGGCACTCAATAATAGACAAATAATAACTTAAACAATAAAAATTACCTTTCAACAGCACATTATAACACGAAAAACGTATTTAAAAAAGTTTTCAAACGCTAACTGCGCCACAAACTAAAACTTGCACTTTTATGACACTATGACAAAAACTAGGCAAAGGTAACCTTTCCGAAATGCCAGAAGCATTAACAACTTTTTCACATCCATGCAATTCCAGGGGTGGGTTGACCCCGACAGTTTACCTGTATCGAACGCTCTGAGCCAATTCCAAGAAATTTTGACGCACACACTCAACACCAATGCGAACACAGCGCAACAACGCACACTTACATAGCAGTTTTAATTTTAGTACACATATTTACTTACGTTTCTCGTATGAAAATTTCTCGATATTAATCACTTTTTACTAATCCTGTCATCACATTAAACTTTAGTGGTTGTTTAACATTATTTTTGTATTAATTTGCACACCGGTACAGTATGAGTGAGACAAAAAACTGATGACAAAAAAATGAACTTCAAGGAAACTCATGCAAAAACATACCTCCCCGTCACCCGCGCACCCCTGATTGACATTTGAAATGATACCATGCTCAAATTTGTAAACACCCGCCTAAATGCTACCTATCAATCACGAATTAGGTCACCTAATCCTACTTTGATAAGGTTTTTGATATTAATTATATTTCTTATTTTAGATTTTGTTTCGGTACCAAAAGATAACTATTGTGAAAGAAATATATATTACCAAGTTTCAAATAATAAAGTTAACTCAAGATGTAAAAATCAATAAATCATTCATTATAATTTGCATTAAAATTTGAAATAAAAAAGAAGTATTGGCTTAACAACAGAAACTATCATTTCATAAAACAATCTTTTGCCGTGGCAGATACAATATTGCCTATAAGCGTGGAGTTTTTCCACACTAGCCACACTCAGAGGCATTTCCTGGAATTCGTCTGGCTGTCTCGGTTGTCTTTATTTATTCAACGTTCAGAAACGATGAAATAATTTAAAATGATGACATAATATTTCGATACCAATGATTTTTTTACTAATATCAATGTAAATAATTAAATATTTTGAAACACTTAATCAACAGCAAAAATTTTAAGGTAAATCTAAACACTTTTTTTGTAGTACTACCTTCGATGTGTAATTTTAGAACGAAACGTCAAAATCAAACATGGCGCGGGAATTTTAAAAGTCATTGCGTGACGTAATAAGTGAAATATTTCATTTGGTGTCATTTTATAGCCATGTTAACACATTAAAATAATAAAATATACATAATTTTATAAGAAAATATTATAATAACCTTAAAAAAAAACTAGAAAAAAATATGGAAAAGCCTAAAGTTAGGAAGACTAAAACCATGTAAGTTTTTATAATAATACTAAAGTACCAATCTGAATACGAAAGGTAGAGTGCTTTTCCACCAGAGATGTGCTATGTAGCTATGCTACGAAGATGTAATAGCTAAGCTGTGAAACTATGTGACCGTTTTCACTGATACTCAGCTATGCAGCATGCGAGGAAGATGCGTAACTCGAGTATGCAATGTATCGATAGTAGGAAAGCTATCCATAGCACGCATCTTTCCATATAAAAACATAGCTTAGCTGAGTCCGTTTCCACCAGTAAGCTTTCGCTAAGCTATGTGTACCAATGAATATGATTGGTGAAAGCTAAACGCATCCACAGCAACGTAGCATAGCACATCTCTAGTGGAAAGGCACTCTTAGTGTAAACCGCTTCTCCAAATAGCTTAATGAACTATGAAAGCTAGTTTTTTAAATTAATTATTATGTTATCGGCTTACTCACGTAACCTCCGTCTCCCATGGGGGTAGGCAAAGACATGTAGTAGAGACAATGGACCGTTAATTGCTACGAATCTTACATACCTCTTTCGCTTCATCAAAAGTTTTTTCATGCTTTCTTCGTGAGTAAGCCGACAACATAATAATTAATTTAGTATGTCTCACGAAAGTTGTAATAAAATTACAGGCAGATTACTTACCCAGCCCCCTATCTACACTCTTGGAACAGTGAAATACCACCGCTTTTGAAGAAGTGCAGCCCTATAAGGACACGTCGGTTAGTACATATCATGTAGAACATACATACATGATGAATGGTAGTACTGCTATATCAGACTGAATAGCGATTGGGAGACTATTATTATATTTTTTATGGTATAATTTGGTAAACGAGCAGACGGATCACCTGATGGTAACACCAGAGGCGTTACAAGTGAGTTGCCGGCCTTTTGGGGGTTAGGATTCGGATCTTCCCAATCCGTCCTTCCCAATTTGCTCGTTTACAAATAGGCCACTACTACTATTTGGCTACTGATAAAACTACCATGTTTAATAAAGAATAACTCCGAACGGACTAAGATTTGGAACTTGGCCCCATAGTAACTTTTATTCAGCTCACATTTACCTATCCAATGATGTAACACATAGCTATTAGAAAATGGGACCAGGATTTGCATCCTCCTTTCTTCACTATTGTAATGTTCAAACACAACACTACCTCCCATTAAAGCCGTGGCAGATACTTTTAGAACACCTTATATTTTTGCAGGCTCTTCCACAGTCCACGAAGACCCATAAGTACTCCAAAAATAAAGAGCAAATCCTACTCAGCAGTAAGAGGCCCTGATCCTACGGCACCACACTTAAAATATGGTGTCTTCAGCAACAAAAGGATCATTGCTAACAGGTTAGTTTTTACTGATTTTCTCTTTGTATTACCCACCGTAGTCAATTATTATGTTATCGGCTTAGGCAGTTGTCCCACCAACGGCGAGTGAACGACTAACTATCGGCTATTTTCTCGCTCAAGAAACGTACAATAGATATACTTTCCGTGTAAACAAAAGAGATGCATATACAAATAGTTGATCGCTGACTGTTCACACTGCCGGCGAGTGCTCGCTTCACTTGTTTGTTTTTGTTTTCACTCGTTTTCACTCGTTTCTAGTTCTAGCTCTACTCGTTACTCGTTCATCGTTGCCGGTGGGACAACTGCCTTACCCACGTAACTGTTTGACGAGGTAACTCGACTAATTTGTGATACGCTAGGGGCTCAAATTCATAAACAGCATTGTGTGACCCACGACGTGGCGAATGTCACAGAGCTAACTAAGCTTTATTATGTTTGTTTATGGTATATAAGCCGGTAAGCGAGCAGATGTATCACCTGATGGTAGGCATTCAGCGTATCCGCAACACTAGAGGATTTGCAAAGGTGTTTCCACCTTTTGGAGAATAGGGAATCGGGGCTCCGATAACCTCAAAGAGCTATCAGCGCGCGCCTCAAAAAGCCATCAGACCACCACAGATGGGGCCCGCTAGGGCTGATGCCTGATCCGGAGCTGCGGACTACCTAGCGGGTTTACCGTAGCTCCGGCTCAAAAAGCAGGAGTAGGAACGGGGTGGTTTTTAGTCAGTAAGAGTCTGACACTCCCTCTCACCTCCCCCAAGGCGGGAATTAAATGATTGTCCCCCTAAAAAAATCGCAGTCGCAGCAGCCGGTCACCCAGTCACTGCGCCAACCGTATGTTTATTATATTTATATTTTATTTATTTATTTAACTTTTTGCAACTTTATTGTGTAACGGTGAGCTTAATGCCATGCCATTTATGGTGTTATTCAGGGCCACAGTCCTACCAAAAGGTAAGCAGCCGACGTCCAACACCAGACACAGTAATGTTCTCAAGGACAAGTTATCTGATGACCTGATGAGCCGACACAGCATGTCTCCCACCATGAAGTGCCCGGTGCATAGAAGCAGGCAGTTGCAACGTAAGTATAATTTTTTATTAGGTTTAACGATCAAATACTGAAATGCTATTCAATTTTAAGTAGTGTTTAAATATTTAAATTAGATTGCACGACGACTTTGGTGGAAAAGCACCCTAATAACGCCATGGTAGATAGTCTCACAACCGTCATAAGTCTCACGAATATCAACGGTCTCACTATTGACAATAATTATACATTTATCGTAACGCCTTTTATCCCCGAAGGGGTAGGCGTTACGGCACGTAATGCCGCTATACAATGTACACACACTTTTCACTATTTGTGTTATAAGTCCCATGTAATAGGGGTGAGACTATTGCCATATACTGGGTACAATTCCAGACTCCGTGCTACTATTGAGAAATTTTCGAAAAACCGAAATAAGATCAGTAATACTATACCCGACCCGGGAATCGAACCCGACACCCGTTGTCCGGCAGTGTGTCCGGCACTTGCGACCACTCCACCGACAAGGCAGTCAAATCAACTTTTTTTTATTAGACTCACGATCAAATACTGAAATTAGATTTAGATTTCATGATCGTCCCACTGTAGGGCAAAGACCCTCCTACCCTCCATCCACTCCTCTCTGTGTAAAGCGTTTAAATATGCTTAAATATAAGTTTTGACGTGCAACGGGTAGCGGGTTCGATTCATATATATTAGTCAGGTGTTCGATACATCTTCGTAGCATAACTATATAGCACATCTCTGATGGATAACACCTTAGTACAGATATAGTAAATAGTTTAGGCACATTTTCAGACTGCGTGCTACTATTGAGAAATTTTCGAAAAACCGAATAAAACCACGGTAATACTTTGCCCGACCCGGGAATCGAACCCGACACCCGTTGTCCGGCAGTGTGTCCGGCACTTGCGACCACTCCACCGACAAGGCAGTCAAATCAACTTTTTTTTATTAGACTCACGATCAAATACTGAAATTAGATTTAGATTTCATGATCGTCCCACTGTAGGGCAAAGACCCTCCTACCCTCCATCCACTCCTCTCTGTGTAAAGCGTTTAAATATGCTTAAATATAAGTTTTGACGTGCAACGGGTAGCGGGTTCGATTCATATATATTAGTCAGGTGTTCGATACATCTTCGTAGCATAACTATATAGCACATCTCTGATGGATAACACCTTAGTACAGATATAGTAAATAGTTTAGGCACATTTTCAGACTGCGTGCTACTATTGAGAAATTTTCGAAAAACCGAATAAAACCACGGTAATACTTTGCCCGACCCGGGAATCGAACCCGACACCCGTTGTCCGGCAGTGTGTCCGGCACTTGCGACCACTCCACCGACAAGGCAGTCAAATCAACTTTTTTTTATTAGACTCACGATCAAATACTGAAATTAGATTTAGATTTCATGATCGTCCCACTGTAGGGCAAAGACCCTCCTACCCTCCATCCACTCCTCTCTGTGTAAAGCGTTTAAATATGCTTAAATATAAGTTTTGACGTGCAACGGGTAGCGGGTTCGATTCATATATATTAGTCAGGTGTTCGATACATCTTCGTAGCATAACTATATAGCACATCTCTGATGGATAACACCTTAGTACAGATATAGTAAATAGTTTAGGCACATTTTCAGACTGCGTGCTACTACTGAGAAATTTTCGAAAAACCGAACAAAGCCCAGTAATAATTCGCCCACCCCAGAATTGAACCCAAGACCCTTTGCCCGGCAGTTGCACTGGCAACTACTCAGCCAACGAGGCAGTCTCACAATTGCCAACTAAACATTAAAATCTCTTCCTTTCCAGCGCAAATACGCGAGTCCCCAGTCTTCGTATTTCGCACTATAGACAAATCTTTTACTAGACAACTCTCACTATCAAAAATGATGCATTATGACATAAAACCTAAGAAATATAACATGTCTGCCCCCTCTAGTTTCTGCCCTCTATACAATCAGAGAATATGTCAAAGAGCTAAGTCTCCTGTTCGCAAAACTGTGAGACAAAATTAATAGTTATATGTGTTTTTCAAACACAACACTACCTCCCATTAAAGCCGTGGCAGATACTTTTAGAACACCTTATATACAATGTGATAGGGTTGAGACTTCTAACCCGTTAAGGCTGAGTACTACATCTAATTTTATCGACAAAAAAAAATAATATGGGAGGTTGAAACCCCAATTAAAAATAAAAAAAATGCGATTTTTTCGGTAAAAATAATTCAGGAATGTTTTTTTTTTCTCACCAAAACATTATCAAACATATAAAAAAAGTAATGAATTAGTTAGCCAAAGTTACCGTTTGTCGTTTTTTTGTTTCTACGTCGCATACAACCTTTGATATCACATAAAATAAAAAAAAATATTAAAATAGCCATAATTTTTAGGGGAGGTGGCTCAAACCCCCATTTTTTTTTTGTCGATAAAATTAGATGTAGTTCTCGGTCTTAACGGGTTAGAAGTCTCACCCCTATCACATTGTATATATCTCAAGAGTATTTTAAGTTACGCGTCCACAGGCCCGCATCGCAAGCAACGGATTTTAGTTTGTCTCGTATAGAAACACATACAACTGCGTCCACTGATCCGCATCGTACGGACCGCATCATCGGCCATGTCTACATGCGATGCGTACTGATGACGGCATACGGAATACGTACGATTCGAACGATGCGTGCGATGCAGGCGATGCATGCAATACGGGCCTGTGGACGCTTTCCTTTAAGCGTATTTCTAAATGTTGTAAGAAGTTAGTTATTGCCGACATTGGGAATCCATTTCCCTTTTTTTTTTTGTTTCGAATTGTCCAAATATTTGTGTATCATATAATATATTCTACTGTGTGTGACTTTAGTAATTTTTATGTGTTTTATTTTACCAATAACCTATCAATAATTCTATCTGTAAATAAGCTTCAGCTTATATGACCACTTAAGGTATTTTTTTATGGTATTAGCCGGCAAACGAGCGGACCACTTGATGGGTGGGGACAACACTAGAGGCGATATATACAGGTGCATCGCTGGGGGTTAGGAATTTAAGAGTTGTTGGGGAATCGGGGAGTAGGAAGATTAAAAAACCGGCCAAGTGCGAGTCGGACGCGCTCATGAAGGGTTCCGTAACAGCAATTAGATGACATAATATAAAAGTTGTAACATAACTTGGTTTTACATAGTATTTGTATGAACGACAAAGTTATATTTGCGGTTTTTGTAAATGTTTTATTTCTTAAAAACTTATAATGATATCTCGTTCAAACCAATTTTCGTTGTTAGTTTCCATTGAAATCTACCGCGTATATTTTTTTCAGTTTTCTCACTCTCTTATTTTAAAAGTTAGAGGGGGGGACACACATTTTTCCACTTTGGAAGCGTCTAACTTTCAAACGATTGATTTTGACGAAAAGTGGTTTTAGGAACCTTAATGTCTTTTTTAAAGACCTATCCATAGACACCCATCACGGATATGTAAGCTGAAAAAAATTTTTTTTTGAATCAGTTCCATGTATGGAGTGCCCCCTTTAATTTTTAAATTTATTAATTTTTATTCAAAATTCTAATAGCGGTTACCAAAATACACCATCTTACAAAGTTTCAACTATGTAGGCCCAACAGTTTCGGAAATAAATGGCTGTGACATACGGACGGACGGACGGACAGACAGACATGACGAATCTATAAGGGTTCCGTTTTTTGCCATTTGGCTACGGAACCCTAAAAAGGGGAGTAATTGGGACACCGGTATCCTCACTCATACAACGAAACACAACGCAAGCGTTGTTTCACGTCGGTGTACTGTGAGGCCGTGGTATCACTCCGGTCGAGCCGGCCCATTCGTGGCAAAGCATGTCTCTCCCACACTTTGTTTTGAAACACTTCATAGTATGGGTATAAATAAAACTCGAATCATACACTTATACTATCAGTTTATTTCATTATTCCATTCAAATGATAGTTTTATTAAAGCACTTTTAAAAACATATTCTTTGATGTTAAGTTTACACATATGCGACGATAGATGGCGTTGAAAACAATTTGTTAAAGTAGAGACAAAATATTGATGATTTTTATTATAAATACAACTACGTTATTGGCTTATTATTATTTATTAACTTCAAATACCTTATTGGCAACATATATTTAGAATTAATATTAGAATATTTAATCAAAATTTTGCCTCTCAACATATTTCATGATAATATCATTAATGAGTAAGGAATATATTTTTAAAAGTGATTGGTTTTAAGACAATACAATAGGTTCCTTACATTTAAACACTGCAGTCGTTATGTTAGTTCCACGAATTACCGCTAAGCCACTATGGCAGCACTGTGCTACAACCAAATTTTGATGTTCAAAATTAAAAATGATATTTTCAAATGACGGTTGCCATAGTAACGAAGCTTATTGACAGTTAGTTTACATAAAGCAGGTGAATAGAAGCATTATTTTACATTACACGACATTTCCAATTAGAATTTTTACCAGTGGTTAAGTATATTTTATAAGCATATACATAGAAGTACGCATAAAGCCTTTTATTTCCGAAAAGATAGGCAGAAGTGTACATTACGGCAAATAATGCCACTGTGAAAAGTACACCCAGTTGCCGCCATTTGTGTTATAAGTCCCATGTAATAGGGCCTATTGCCGTAAGCCAGTTATACAAAAAATTTAAAAGACTAAAATTCCCAATAATTGTTAGTTCCACCTAGGAATTGTAATCATAGCCTCTAGTATGCAAATAAACAATATCTTTATCTTTACTCTGTAAAAATCTGCACAATAATCATACCTAGTAATAACTTACTGTCTTTCACTACAATTGAAAATAAATGAGGTTTTGCACTAAATTACGGTAGTTTTAGTCAAATATACGATTAACCACGGCTAAAAACCCCTTCAAACATCCCTCCAACAATCATTTGCAACATTTTAAAGACATTTACAATCTATTTCTTTTGAGCCAAGGCAGAAAAGTAATAAAAATGTATACGATTCACTCATCCAATTGATTTTAAACTTTATTACCTAGTTGTTAAGTTCAAAATCGTTATTTTACCAACACTTTTTATGCAATATTCGCCTTTATACAACGTCACGCTTTTTAACCCCGAAGGGGTAGGCAGAGGTGCACATTACGGCACGTAATGCCGCTATACAATGTACACACACTTTTCACCATTTGTGTTATAAGTCCCATGTAATAGGTGAGCCTATTGCCATATACCGGGCACGATTCCAGACTCCGTGCTACTACTGAGAAATTTTCGAAAAACCGAAAAGAAACCCAGTAGTACTTTGCCCGACCCGGGAATCAACGAGGCAATCTTTTCGTTTCGTCTTTAATTACACACAAATGCTTCAGAAATGCAACATTTATCTTAAGCCCATTGCCACGGACATACTTTCTTATTTTTGGCAAATAAGTAATTTAGCAACACTTTTATTTTACAATATTAAACATTAACTCCTAACCCTTTCCGTTGCCCTAGCAACACATTTATTACTTCTCTACCCTTTAAAGAAGAGGTTATACCTGTAAATGACTGAACACATCAATTAGAATAGTTTTACATTTATTTATTTTTATTAAAATAGATCAAAAACTGACTGAATTTGTGTATATTTTGATCGTTTATTGTTAGCGCCATCTTTTGGCGTTTGTGAGTAAACAAATAGTTCTGTTATGTGGTAATAGATGGCGTTAGTAGTAGGTTGTTTTTGGAACGATTGGATAGGATTATAAACTTTTAACAAGATGTGTCCTATCATTGTATTCATACGTCCTCTAAGCATTTTATCTTGCTTTTCTAAACATTTTATAAGCAACAGGAATGGCACATAAATTTGCTATCAACAAAAGAAAAATAGCATTGCGAATTTAAGTCGCTCTCTTGTAAAAGAAATACATATTTGTGAATCATAAATACATTATTTCATAAGGAATTGCAATGAATTAGGTATTGGTTCACATCATATTATTATTAACAAATCATCACATTGGTTTTACAATTTTATCCGGCAGTTACTGCGCCCACTACACTTTAGTAAAATAAAAATGATATAGCCAACATTTTTCGTCCAATAATAGCAACAAATATAGATTATAATTCACTTATTTCTACGTACAATTTGTACGCAAAGGTAATGTGCTTTCAATTAGAAAAAACAATAGTTATTTAATGCCATTAATTTTGTGTCTAAAATATTTTTTTTTTCTATCTTAATAATGTCTAATTGTTTCTGTTATTACAATTCACATAAATCCAGAAATATTTAATTAAGTGTCTAATGACCCCATAAAATAATGCTCAATGACCCCCATAGAATATATTTAACCACCAACATTTGCATTTAATATAGGAATATTCTACTGAGTGCAGAATATTATAGTGAGTACATAGTAAATAGAGAAAATGGGGTCAATAGACACATAAAATAAAAATTCTTAAGACCCCATTCAATTGAATATTCACATATTCAATGCAAGTATTGGTGGTGAAATTTATTTTTTGGGGTCATTGAGCACTTTATATTAAACTATACAGATATACTGAAAATATATGACAGTTTATTACAAAATGAAGGTAATGTAGAATTATACATGATTTTGCAAACTAATTTTTCTAATGTTAGACACGATTGAATCTAATAATTCAAGATGAATTAAAATCAGGAATAAGTTTTACATTGAACGCTAAATCTTCACTAGCGAACATCAATTAGTTTCACATAGAACACTAAATATTCACTAGCAAACATCATTTTTTAGGATTTACAATGGTACTAGCTTTTAGCTACAAATAATATATTATTTTCTCTCACTAAAAGAAGGTCGATTGCATAAAAATGTTGAGACTCGACTAGGAATTAATTTTCTCTACACATTGGTCAAAATCCAGTATATGAGTACAATCACGTGTTTAAATATCGTTCACTAATTACCGGTCACCCTATGTAATTTCACGTGACAAAGTTAGTTTAGACATAGAAACCACGTTTCTTTATTTATTTTCATGCGATCGAGCTCCAAATTAGATTTATTAGAATATTTTCATTTCATAGCGATTAGTATACATTTGGCATACCAAATATTATCTTTTTCATATAACATAGAATTATATTATGAAAGCTAATGAAATTACTAATAATAATATCAATTCCTAATAGACTAACTCAAGAAGGCTTTCAATTATTACTTATAGTTGAACAATTTAAACATTTTGAGAGTACGCTCTCAGCAACTCTTTGTGTGATCCACAAATTGTTGTTCCGGGTTTGGGTGTCATGTGTATGTGAACTTGTATGTTTGTAAACGTATCCACGACACAGGAGACAATCCTAGTGTGAAAAAAAATCTTGGATTCAAGAGTAAGCCTCCAGTTCAGCTGCTCACAAGTTGATTGACCAATAACTAGATATAAGCTTTTATTCTTTTCGGTAATACATCAGTTAAGATCTGTTAGCCTTAGTCAGTGCAAGAGGGACGGAGCTATACAACCTACATAGCTCCGTCCCACTTGCACTGCTCAATGATCGACCATTCTGACACAATTGTAATAGCAGACTAAGGCCCCAGATCTTAAGCTACGTTAGCTCAACTAGTAACACAAACTAATTAATATCATATCTACATACAAATAAAGTTTCAATTTCAATGTTTACGTTTAATACCCTCAAGAAAAAGAGTAACCTATGGAGTTTCTTGCTCGTTCTTCTCCATAGGAATCTACACTTTGGAACGAGCAAATAGAGCAACTAGAGGACTGACCGACAGACAGACGTTATTAATATTATATTTGCTTTGACGTTCAAAAGTGCCTTCCTGGTCTATTTGAAATAAATAATTTTGACTTTTAATATTTTCGTCATAATAAGCCGAATTGTTCTTTGTGCACATAAATAGAGAAATTACTAATAAAATGGCTAACTTTTACACAATTAGCACATAGCCTCAAGCACCTAACAAATGTTTTTACCAAATTATACTTAATTTTTCTTTTAACAAAAATAAACTTCTTTTTTTATTTCTAATTTAAAACTATATAAAGCAAAACGACTAGTTGGCATGTTGATATAAACAATCATTTTATAAATTATGGCTATTAATCCAACATAAACGTCAAGCTTTCTAATCTCAGAGATCAACATCCGAGATGCACATTACGGCACATAATGCCGCTATACAATGTACACCCACTTTTCACCATTTATGTTATTATAAGTCCCATGTAATAGGGGTGAGCCTATTGCCATATACTGGGCACGTATTCATGTCCCATATGTATTTTATTGTATTGATAAGACGATATAATTTATTTTTGACTGAGGAAACTACCCAATTAGTTTTTAGCTATAAACTGGTTAATTTACAACTCAAATACTTTATACATTGATAATTGTCAACATCTCACTTTTAATTCCACGAAAAGCCACATAAAGCTGCACATAATAGGGTAGATGACATTTTTTTTTAATGTCCGTCTTGTAGATTATTTTAAAACATTACGCACGTATTTTTTATTTTCTTACGGAAACAAATACTTTCGAGGATATATCGATTTGAAATATCGCGTGACGTCACTTTTGAGTACGTTTTATACTCAATAGTGACGTAGTTAGCTCCCACTCCTAAACTTTGATACGTTTTATCTAAGTATTGTTATCTTATATGACGAAATAAAAAAATACGTGTCTAATATTTTTTTATTACCTAACTGACGGACTAAAGAGATTTTTAATTTTCATACCCCGTCATCATCCCTATTATATATAACACTCCCTTTTACATTTCATATACAATAACGAACAAAAACAGGACCAATACGCGACTTACAAAAACAGAACTCAAGCAAAACCAACATAATATGTAATCATATTACACATTTGAATTTTTAAATCATGAACAAACCTCAATATCAATTATTATGTTATCGGCTTACTCACGTAACTGTTTGATGAGGAACTCGACTAGTTTCGTAGTAGTAGCTGCGACAATCGCCGCGTCGTGTGTCGTGGAATGCTGTTCATGAATATGAGCCTCTAGCATGGCTTGAAACTAGTCGCAGTGCCGAGAGGGCCACTGATACCCCGGGCGAAAATATTGTGGCGCCCACTTGAGGGAAGCAATATCAAGTGTTAGTTTTTTGCTGATCCCAAGTAAATTATTTTGTTTATGTTATACAGGGTGTCCCTGAAATCGACGTCCAACGGGCTCTAGATGATCAGCAAGGTTCCAACTGTTATCAGAAAAATATAAAAAAAAATCTAAGTCCTACAGTTTTTAAATTACAGTGACTTATGTGTTATCCACGAAATAGTACACCCTGTGCCAGTCTTTTGACTCTTGTTGCTACAAATCTTTATTTTTTCGTCTGCAGTCTTCCTTACATTATCCTGAATAGTGCTCCAGTAATATGGAATCATAAATTCTTAGCCAACTGCTTTGGATTGGAAAACATTGTTAGTTTTAGAGGAACCAAATAGTCTGAATAAAATTTTCACCTTACTTTAAGTGACTGTACTGAATAAATTATGTATGGCGCTAGTAGTGGCAAATTTCACCAAAGTTGGCGCATTTAATAAGGATTATAAAATGGTATAGCACTTTGCAAATTATTTCTTAAATTCGACACAAAAAAAGATTTTTCAACGAAACTCCGTTTCGATGAATTTATTTGAACTTACTAATATTTCTTCTAGTGTACTCAAATCATACGTTACAACCTCGTATGCACTAGACAACACTTTGCACGCGATTTGTTATCATCATGTTGAAAATCAGCGAGGATCTCTTGTCAAACAACATTGTCTGTCTACTCATGATTTCGCTTGCAGCTTTCGTCGGCAATATTACTAGACTTACTAGAGGAACTGATGTTGTGTATCATGTTTCACTAAATAATATTGAATGATTGCAATATGATGTTCATAGTGCATCAAACACATTATCAAATGTGTAGTAAAATCAAAAGGAACGGACGCGGCAGCGTAATGTATACAGCATATCGACGCGGTAGTGGTGTGGTGTATGTACATGAGCCCTTACGCAAAATTACTCGTCACATCTACATCAAAAAAAAAAAAAGGAAATGGGTGAATCCTCCAATTAAGTTACGTGTTCATGCTTTGTGATCAAATGCGGGATGAAGCATCAAATATTCTTTAGTTTGTCGAGAAAGAGTTATTAGCACCGTTACAAAGAATTGCAGGTAAAGCAAAAAATAATTTAAAAAATAAATAAGCTAAAATGCCGAAGCCCGAGTACGATGGCTCGAGATGCACAACACCAGTTCGTCTAGCGATAATATTTCCGACGAATGCTGCAAACGAAATCACGGGTAAACAGACAATGTTGTTTGACAAGAGATCCTCACTGATTTTCAACATGATGATAACAAATAGCGTGCAAAGTGCTGTCTAGTGCATACGAGGTTGTAACGTATGATTTGAGTACACTAGAAGAATTTTTAGTAAGTACAAATAAATTCATCGAAACGGAGTTTCGTTGAAAAATCTTTTTTTGTGTCGAATTTAAGAAATAATTTGCAAAGTGCTATACCATTTTATAATCCTTATTAAATGCGCCAACTTTGGTGAAATTTGCCACTACTAGCGCCATACATAATTTATTCAGTACAGTCACTTAAAGTAAGGTAAAAATTTTATTCAGAGTATTTGGTTCCTCTAAAACTAACAATGTTTTCCAATCTAAAGCAGTTGGCTAAGAATTTATGATTCCATATTACTGGAGCACTATTCAGGATAATGTAAGGAAGACTGCAGACGAAAAAATAAAGATTTGTAGCAACAAGAGTCAAAAGACTGGCACAGGGTGTACTTTTTCGTAGATAACACATAAGTCACTGTAATTTAAAAACTGTAGGACTTAGAATTTTTTTTATATTTTTCTGATAGCATTTGGAACCTTGCCGATCATCTGGTGCCTGTTGGACGTCGACTTCAGGGACACCCTGTATATATTTAAACACAAGGCCCTGATTAAATCTACATCTAACACAGCATTCAGAACAGAATCATGCCGATGTCACCAGGAGGCAAGAGACTCCAACTTCAGACCTTGGCGCCCCCCAGAATTTGTCGCCCTGGGCCATCGGCCCATCACCCCCTCTAACGCCGGCACTGGCACTAGTCTAGTTCTTCGTCAAACAGTTACGTGAGTAAGCCGATAACATAATAATTAATTTAGTATGTCTCACGAAAGTTATAAACAAATATATATCACTTATGAAATCATCATCCGATCACTAGGTGACCCATTTCATCACTGTTCATCACAACACACCTCCATTTTCCATTAATCACAGACACTTTAATAAACGTACAATAGATCACTTATTTGCTTTGTCATTTTTAGGGTTCCGTAGCCAAATGGCAAAAAACGGAACCCTTATAGATTCGTCATGTCTGTCTGTCTGTCCGTCCGTATGTTTCAGCCATTTTTGTATATTACACAAAAGAAGTTTTTGTTTATATTATTATCAAATCAAACAGTTACTTGATTAAGCTTTTTTTTGAGGAGGCAGAATCATCCAATGACTTCTCCCACCTTGGACGAGGCGAGAGGGTGTTTCACTCTGTCATATAGAAATTACAAAATAAGTGATCTACTGCAACCATACTTTCAGTTCAATACAAACAACATCCAAAGCGACTCGCTAGATTATTACCTTAAATAACTTTTCCAATCGATATAAAACGTTTAATCCATTTTTCAAAGCTGATTTTCGTATTATAACTCATTTCGTAGATGACAACACATACATGATGGACACACATGCATAAGAGTAACTTCTACTAGCGTTTGCCCAGAGTAGACGTTCTGTAAATGTACGTGCAGCGTCTAATTAACTCCAGAGAAAACTGCGAATAGGTTTTCTGGACAATTCGGGGAAGACGGTAGCGCAGTGGTCAAGTGTTGCCGTGCAACTTGCATAGCGAAGCTCAAAGGAGAGGCACGTCTTCCAAGGAAGTGCCGTAACAGGCGTTGCACCGTGGGGCTCCGGAGCAGGTCTATTAGAGACCCGGTGCCCCTTACAGATGTAGTGGGTGGCCATCAGGGTAGTTTTAGTAAGGTAAAAATCCCACATAGTCTGTTATCCCCAGAAAGCTAGGCGCGGTGTGGAGGTTTCCTCTCGTCATAAAAAAAAAGGTTTCCTGGACAAACGTTAGCGTAAAGATGCTCTAAACACCATTTACTGACATACCACATAGTTAAAGCAAAAAAGTAATACTAATTAACCAAGACCAAAAAAGTACTAGTATTTCAAAATTTTGTAACATGAATGCAGTACGTTGAAAATAAAACAAAAACATAATGGGGTCATTATGAAAAGTTCTAGTGACCCCATTCATAAAACAAATAAACCTAAGGTGAAATTATCTTTATAAATTACAGGAAAACTTATATTAAAAGCCCTAGTTAAGAATTCTTGACGTTCAAATTTTTTTCAATCAAAATAATCTAAGATTTCTAATGACCCCAGATCGACATTTTTAAATTACTGGAGGTCTACTCTAATTCAACGAAAAACGAAGTTTCGTCCGAAATTTCGCAGATTTCGTACTACAATTCCATTTATTGCGAACTTTTGTAAACAAAAATGAACGAATGAAATGAAGATAAATAAATAGGTTTTGATTTGAAATTAAAACAAAAGCGCGTTCGACGCTTGTACCCTCAGTGTAAGTTTGCTTCACGTCTAAAGTTATCGTAACGAGAGCGCGATCGGTGCTCCGATTGGCCGGCTCGAATAAACCAACCAATCAGCGCTCAAAACGCGCTCTCGTTTCGATAACTTTAAACGTAAAGCAAACTCGTACTAAGGGTACTGATTGGCTGGTGCGAATGAACCAACCAATCACAGCGCCGAACGCGCTCTCGTTCAACGTAAAACAAACTTGTACTAAGGATACAACCTTATAAGTATATAGTTACAAACATAATTATGAATGTTTACATAAAAATAATGTACTAAATAGATATATGTATTTTTAAATTACATAATTTTCTTCAACAGTTCATTAGCCGCTAATCTGTATGTATTTGTAATGTAGGAGCCATTTCTACACTAAGTAGGTATACCCTTCGTAAAGATACTACATAAATGTATTATTTGAAGTCTCACTTTATTTATCAAAAAGTTTTTTATTTGGTTAAGCCCGCCACATCCTCCCAGACCGCTGCAACTCCTGTGCACCAGGATCTACAGTAGATACAACCATGAAAACATTGGAACACTGAAGTCCAACGTCTCCTTGGATCCCGCAACAAAATAAATCAGAAGACATAATTGAAGGAGAAGAAAAGAAAACAATGGTTTCCACTTCCTTCGAAATTAATGCAGGAGACAGAATGACTGAAGCCTAAAGGCACAAAAAGAGAAACAATTGAAAAAGAATAACCTATAAAGTTTCTTGCTCGTTCTTCTCTATAGGAATTTACACTTTGGAACGAGCAAATAGAGCAACTAGAGGACTGACCGACAGACAGACGGCTAAATATTATTTATTTACCGTTGACTTTCTAAAGTGCCTTTCCGGTCTATTTGAAATAAATAATTTTAACTTTGATGTTTCCACAAATATATCTATTGTTACAATAATCTTTAGTCAAGCTAGAAGTAATATACTCAATCTTCACTTAACACATTGAACGCCGTGGTGGTCACCGGAGACCGACGTTAGCGGAGGATTTGCCTTCAACAGTTTTCTATTGGCAGTCAAAGACTTAAAAACATCCTTGATAAATAATGTAAGACCTGCCACAAGTTTTTAAGCAAGACAAGGTATTTAAAACACAATTATTACGATTAAACTAACTACTGTTTTATGATTATGTATGGCGATACCAATATATCAAAACTATACTTAGAGGGTGCTAGTACCTTCCCTATTTACCATATAACTGCAACAAGTGTCGCACCCTGGACACACAACCTCGCTACCTTCAGTTGACTGGACAATCTCTACACTACACGAGTCACTGTTTACATGTCACCACTAGCTCATGTCGATACCTAAGTACGTATCGCCTGGACAGTCCACGCTACCATCAGTTGACTGGACAATCTCTACACTACACGAGTCACTGTTTACATGTTACCATTAGCTCATGACGATACCTAAGTACGTATCGCCTGGACAGTCCACGCTACCATCAGTTGACTGGACAATCTCTACACTACATGAGCTGTTCACTTGTAAATATTAGCTCATGACAATAACAAACAAATTATTGCATTTATCATAGTATTAGATTAAACGTAAACCTCTAAAGTTACTTAAAATAATATTATTGCATCTAATTCATTAGAATTTTTACTGAAATTTTACAAAGAAAAACTAAATATCATTTTACACACTTACCACCATACTCAGAGTCATTTAATGTTTACTTAACCCAGTCCTTAGCAATTGTTTTCATAACAAAATCGTTACTAAGGAATAGTTTAAGTAAACATTAAATGTCTCTGAGTGCGGCAGTTACACTATAATTAATTTGAACTTAATACCTACTCCAAATACACGTCTAATACTAAAATAAATACAATAAAACAAATTCCTAGACTGTAAAGGAACACCCTAAAAATGATAGGTTGTCCCATACCAACCTTTTTACCCAGATTTTTTGGATAAACCACCCAAAATATTCTAGTACACACACAAATTCGATTTATTAATTTTTATATAAACCTTCCACACTAATTTCTGCCATGCCTAAATATTTTTCCTTTCCAAAACGTTTTTCCCATCAACAATTGCAATTATTTTATTCCCATATACCAAAAAACACATCCATTACAGTTTAATTATTTATCAATAAAATACAAACATACGAACAATCACATTAAGATACCACAAAAAACGTAATCACATAGACCATTTTAACCCCAAAAGATTATCGCTTCAAATCACATCAATATTTCTAATGACCCCGTCTAGAACATTCCTAAGACCCCGTTTAGAATTTTAAAGTTCTATAGACCCCCGTTTAAAGTTTAACGTTTTATTTTAAAAGCGTAAACGCTTTTTGTATTGCTTATTTTAAATAGTTGTTAGATCTTCAATCGACTGAGGAGTCGGAGTCTTCGTTTTTCGTGCTCAAATGGAATGCTATGACTGGAATCGAACCCAGGACCATACAGGATCCCATGCCGTAGAAACACCAGGAGTATCCGCCGGTTACGTCGCGGATGAGACCTGCAAATTAATAAATAGGTTACTCCCAACTGATGTTAATATTAATACGAATTTGAACGTATTGCAAAGTGCCAAATCTTGATACATAGGGTAACTGGTAATTACAAAACAACAACACGATAAACTGATGACTTTTCACATGATAAGCTGTTAGCAGTGAGTTGCCTGCGCCCGCGTTGTTTTGTTATTGTGATAAAAATAAAACTAATGAGTATACAAAAAGTTTCTTCAGGAAAATTGTTTGTAACCATGAGTACAATCGTTACAAGTATCATACAAAATATTATGACTGCATCATTGGCGCGGTAGCTGGGAAACCGGCTACCGCACAACTTGTAGCTGTAGCGGATTCGATTCGCGCACGGAGCATCTTTTTGTGGGATCTACAAATTGTTATTCTTGGTATGAATGTCATGTGTATTTGAACATATGTTTGTAAACGCACCCACGACTCAGGAGGAAATCCTAATGCGAGGTAACGTTTTATTTAAAAAAAAATGTTTCGAGTCAGACTCTTACTGACTAAAAACCACCGCGTTCCTTCTCCTGCATTTCGAGCCGGAGCCCCGGTAAACCCGCTAGGTAGTCCGCAGCTCCGCTTACTAGGTAACGTTTAATTGAACGAACACTTACCAGCAGTAGGTGGTATAGACACGGCAGCTAAGCTCTGGAACATCCTAACCAGCCCGTAGGAAGATGCTATGCGAGCTGTTCCGAACGCATCAGCCAGGAGTACTGGTACCAGCAGGAACCAGCAGCCGAGACAGAGGCCGTACGCACCTGGTGATCAGCAATATGTCAATGTCAAAGTCAAAGCATTTATTTCCATTAATCCTAAATTAGATTTTTTTATGGAACACGCCGGTTATCGAGCACACGTATTACCTGATGGTAAGCAATCGCCGCCGCCCATGGACACTTGAAACACCAGAGGCGTTACAAGTGCGTTGCCGGCTTTTTGGGAGTTAGGAATTTAAGGGTTGTTGTTCGGGAATGGGGGATGGGGAAGATTGGGAAGGGGGAATTGGGCCTCCGGTAACCTAATTCATACAACGAAACAAAACGCAAGCGTTGTTCCACGTCGATCTTCTTTGAGGCCGTGGTATCAATCCGGACTTTTGAAACGTTAAATGCTTATAATACTGTGGTTAGATTGAATTATTTTTTATGGCATACGAGTAAACGTATACGAAAAAAACTTGCAACTTCGAGGTGCATATTATGGCACGTGATGCCACTATACAATGTCACCCACTTCTCAACATTTGTGTTGTAAGTCCCATGTAATAGGAAGTGAGCCTATTGCCATATACTTTTTTATGTTAAATGGGCCGACGTTTGGCCCCTATCTCGCCTACGATGCAGCACGTCAGCCCATAAGCAACCTATTCACTAGACCTTTGAAGATACCCAGGTTATACCCATCAGGAAACACAAACTCCGGCAAGGAGTTCCACTTGACACAATTTCAGACTCAACGTTTCTACGGAGAAATTTTCGGAAACCCGAAAAAAACCCAGTAATTCTTTGCCCGACCCAGGAATCGAACCCGAGACTCCTTGTCCGGCAGTCGCACTTGCGACCACGAGAAATTAATGAAGGAAATAGAAAAAACTTTATTGTAATATTGAACTCACCTGATGCAATGGCGAGCGCCCACCACGATTTGAGGCTCGGCAGAGTTAGAACTGCGATACCAGCTACCAATATACTGTGAAACATAAGATTATATAATTATAATTTCATTTCATTTCATTTGGACATGTAGAAAGGATGGATGAAAGCAGATTTATGAAAGAAATATACAAGGCGGATATGAATGGGACCGTCGGTAGAGGGCGCCCTAGACGGACATAATATAGCGACCAGATTGGCGATATATTAAAGAAGGGCCAAATTAAAAGTACTTTTAACCGACGAGCATGCATGAAAAGACTGATGACTGTCGATGAAGCGAAAGAAGTGTGTAAGAACCGTGGCAATTGGCGTTCCATTGTCTCTGCCTACCCCCATGGGTGACAGGCGTGAGGTTATGTATGTATGTATAATTTCATGGAGAGAAGTCGATAAGCTTTTAAAGTTACCAATCAGAAATTGGACCAAAACACAGTGATCCACCTCCAACCATGTCCTCTCCAGTCGCTCATGCACGAATGAAAAAAACGATAAGAAACGAGGTCCCTTTGGATGGTAAAAGCCGGTAAACGAGCAGACGGATCGCCTGATGGTAAGCAATTGCCGCCGCCCATAGACACCCGAAACATCAGAGGCGTTACAAATGCGTTACCGGCCTTTTGGGGGGTTAGGAATTTAAGGGTTGTTGGGAAATCGGGGATTGAGAAGGGGGTTATTGGACCTCCGGTAACCTCACTCACACAACGCAAGCGTTGTTTCACGTCGGTTTTCTGCTCGGCCGTGGTATCACTCCGGTCGAGACGGCCCAGCAGTGCCGAAGCATGGCTCTCTCACACTTATAATATTTGTAGGATAGTTACCTGACAATGTAAGCCTTTCTCCTGCAGAATAGATGCAGATCACACAGCCAGCCCAGTCCCAGTCTCCCACACAGGTCTAGAACGGCGCTGATAGCTACCAGGTGGCCTGAAATAATAAGAATACATGTATGAATTCGATTGATACTAAAAATAGAAGGAAAAACATGCACTATTTATTTTATACCAATAGAGAAAATGATTTATTTTTATTTTAATGTCCGTCTTGTAGATTATTTCAAAATATTAGACACATATTTTTTATTTTCTTACACAAACAAATACTTTCGAAGATATATCGATTTGAAATATCGCGTGACGTCACTTCTAGGTACGTTTTATACGTAGAAATGACGTATTCGCGACTCCTAAACTTTGATTCGTTTTATCTAAGGTATTGTTATTTTATATGACAAAATTTAAAAAATACGTGTCCTAATTTTTTTTTATTACCATATTGGCTTTGATTTTGACTTAGATTATTTATTTATTACAAAAAACATGCATAATTTTACAGCTTAAGCCAATGCATTATACAGTTAATGTGATATAATAAAATAGTATGATATTATGACTCCCGCAAGATTATCGTTCAATTTCGATTTTGACTTAAATTTTCTCTTAAGAATTCTGACTTTGCCCTTGACTTTGAATTTGACATTAACATTTGCTTTGACATTAACTTACCGGCAGCAGATTTACTGTGCCCAGCAGCCACAGTATATGCAGGAAGGTAATACAGCGCGTAAGGAGACCCGCAGGACATCAACGCCACTGACGCACAGAGCAGACCAAACCGCCATGATTTTAGTAGTGATACGTCTAAATACCTGTAAGGAAAATTAAATCATATTAGTAAGTATATTTAATCTGCAATTTCTTCCGTATATTCGTATAACATTGCTATTTAAGTGTGGGAGAGCCAAGCTTCGGCACTGCTGGGCCGGCTCGACCGGAGTGATACCACGGCTGAGCAGAAAACCTTTGAGGTTTATTTTCTTTCTTTTACTTTGACTTTACATTTACTTTAACTTTAGCATTTCTTTTACATTGACTGTAACATTTTCTTTGATTTTAACTTAACTGTGACGTTGACTTTTATTTTGTCTTTGACTTTGAACTCGACTTTGACATTAACTTTAACATTTTCTTTTACTTTGACTTTACTCGACTTAGTCTATAATTACCTAGATATTTTATCAACACATCCAGCCTGTTTCTTCTCGATCTGGACTTCCTCTTTCTGTACCTCCTCCTGCTTGATAATGATGGGCTCCGTCAGCTTGCACGGTATCAGCCGACTTGGGGGCGGACGAATGTATAGGGATTTACTGTGGAGAATATAAATGAAGTTTTAGAATTTCACTGTTTTATAATTCTATATTTTGTGTGTGTTAATGTAATTGGTTTCTTAAACCGTGTTAACATATTTATAATAAATAAATAATTTTAAAATTTCATAATTTTAAACTTTACTCTATTAAGGAGTAAGAATTCATACTCTTCTGAGGAGAATGATTAACTCTACTATGTAATAGCTGCTATAGACTGCCATACAATATTTTTAAGTAATGAAAAAAAAAGAAACACAATATTTTTAAGTAATTAAAAATATTGTATTTCTTTTTTCTCTCTTTGTTGTAAATTTTCAACATTTTAACTGTATAATGTATTGACTTACGCTGTAAAATTATGCATGTTTTTCCTACTGAATAAATAAATAAATAAATAGACGGACCGCTCTTACAATTAGAGTCAACAGTTTGAAGCTACCATTGATTATAGCTTGAGCAGTCCATGTATGTTAACCCCCTTCCCAATCTTCTCAATCCGTGATTCCCCAACAACTACAAAAGTATGGGAGAGCCATGCTCTGCCACGAATCGACCGGAGTGATACCACGGCCTCACAGAAAACCTACGTGAAACAACGCTTGCGTTGTGTTTCGCTATGTGAGTCAGGTTACCGGAGGCCCAATTACCTTCCTTCCCAATCTTCTCAATCCCAGATTCTCCAACAACCCTTAAATTCCTAACCCCCAAAAGGCCGACAACGCACTTGTAACGCCTCTGGTGTTTCAAGTGTCCATGGGCGACGGCGATTGCTTACCATCAGGTGATCCGTCGGCACTTTAACCGGCTTATACCGTAACAAAAAATAAGAGAACTGCTTTCTTAGATGAAAACTTCTCTAGTGTAGTAAGTCTTTATAGCTGGAATCAATTGCTTGCCATCAGGAGATGCCTTGCGCTTGCCTCACCAAAAAAAATATTTGTCCACGCATGAAAGGGTTCAAAACTTAGATAGGATGGATTATATTTAGAATAATATTTATTTGTGGAGGCTTGATATTAGTAATTTTAAGTATCATTTTTGTTATTTATGTTTGTAATTAGTCTGTAAGCCTTCCTAAAAGAATAAAAAAAAAATATAATATATAATCAGGTGAACACAACTTACCTACTAAGATTCCGTCTCGCCTTGTAAACGCAGGTACTGTCAGTGGAGAGGTCCTCGACTGAGTGGAGTATAGAGGAGGATCGAGTGGGGCGCAGGCGTAGTCGTACTACTTCTTTTGGCAGACCTGGGAACGAGAGGTCAATGTCAAGGTTAAAGTCAAGGTTAAAGATTTTTTTCTTTTTTAAATAACGAACACGTGTATTTTCTCCTGTGTCGTGGGTGCGTTTACAAACATACAAGTTCACATACACATGACACACAGACCTACCCTTTAAGAATAAGACGTTGCCCAACCCATAAATCAAACTGAAGACTCCTTGCTTGGTAAGCACAATTATCGTCACCCAACTAATAAGAAAACAAACCACCTGAATTGCCCGGCTGTCGCACAGCGTGTAGCCGTTTCGATTACCGCAAGGCACAACTCGCAAACCTTGCAAAAAAATGTATGAAAAATTAGTATTTATACGGACTGTCATGCGGCTGCCGCTCAACCGTTGCGGTCGCTCGCAGCACTGCGGTCCAACTGACGGTCAGCCGGACGGTTGCTATACACACTACCCGGTTAGTAGTTTGCGGTCGACCGCCCGCCTACTGACGCGCTAAAAACGGACGCAATGAATTTCAAAACAGAAAAGTTTATAATTAAAATACAGAATGGGCCGGCAATATGGAATACAAAATCTACGGAATACTCTGAGAGAAACTCATGGCAAAAAGCTTGGGAAGAATTGGTGGAAAGAAAGAACCCAGTACCTTTTTCTTTATATAGTTCAAGTAAATATAATAAATAGCTGCGATTTCTTCAGCGTCCATCTTCGAAATGGTTCGATGAAACCGCAACGTTATCCTATCCGCACTTTCCGGTTGCGGTTACGGTTGCGACTAACCGGACGATTGTCCGCATTCCGGCTATCCGCATAGTGCGTACATACCCTTAGTGTGATCCACAAATTGTTGTTTCGAGTCTGTGTGTCATGTGTATGTGAACTTAAATGTCTGTAAACGCACCCACGACACAGAAGAAAATCCTTGTGTGGGGCAATGTTTGTTTAAAAAAAGAAGAATTAGAAGAAACATACTCACCAACAACTCCTAAAACATCCAGTCCTTCTGAGTCCTCGGAGTCTGAATGTTGGGACTGCATTTGTTGGCGGGCGACCTAAAAAACAAATAAATAATAATTATTCAAACACAAAGAAACCATTTTTTTAAGGTAAGCGTCCACGTCCACGACTTTTGCCCTGCAGGAGGACGACCACGACTAAAAATAAATAAATAAATAAGCGTCTATAAGCCCGCATCGTACGCATCGTATCAAACGGATTAATTTTTCAGACTGCGTTCACTGTCTCGGCAGCGTTAGGATTGCCGACGCGAATATGAGTAATCGGATTGCCGATGTCACTTTCACTCGGATTTTTGGCATCGGTATTCCGTATGACGTCATCGGTACGCATCGCATGTAGGCATTGCCGATGATGCGGTCCGTACGATGCGGATCAGTGGACGCAGTTGTATGAGTTTCTACACAAGACAAACTAAAATCCGTTGCGTGTGATGCGGACCTGTGGACGTTTATCTTTAAACGGCCGTATTTAGCTTGATTGGCCGGCTCGAATAAATTCCGTTCGAAATAGTAAGAGAGAGAAGCACACACAAAGAAACTCTTAAGCTTTACAATATTTCCGGAGCTGCGGACAACGTTAATCGTTACCGGGGCTCCGGCTCAAAGCAGGAGTAGGAACGGGGTGGTTTTTAGTCAGTAAGAGTCTGATACTCTCGCCTCACCCAATACGGGAGAAGTCATTGGATGATTATCCGCCCTCAAAAAAAAAGCTTTACAATATAAAGTCTATATTACCTCAATTAAACTAGGATGCATGATCTCCGTAATGAGGTTGGTTCTCTTCAGATCCTCGCTGAGGAGCAGGTTCTTCTGGTTCAGGGTCAGCTCCGCATCAGGCTGGAAGAGACTCTGCAGCCGATTGTCTTTTGAGGAGTCTGATTTGAACATTATACCTTGGTCTGTAAAAGAGAGCTTCCTCTACATAAGAGGGTTTGCCATAATCTCCGCAGGCAGGCGGGTTGGAGATCGCAGTGTAAAAGGTTCAGGTTTATCAGAGAGCGCTGCTGCCGTGTGATATGTCGTGGTAGCCTGGTGGACCTACCGGCCTACCTAACCTACCAACGGCAAGTACCAATATGACTTTTTCCAAGTTATATGTACTTTTTAAGATTATTTAGACACCACTGACAAACGGTGAAGGAAAACATCGTGAAGAAACCTCGGCTTATAATTTCTAATTATAAGTTTGAAATCGCCAACCCGCATTGAGCAAGCGTGGTGATGAATGCTCAAACCTTCTCCGTGTAAGAAGAAGCCTTTGGTCAGCAGTGGCCATTTATAGGCTGATGATGCGTGTGTGAGCAGCGTGCGTAGACGCGCAGCCTAATCTGTGACTTGAAACTAGTAGAGCTTTTCTCCATTAATATACGTCCCAGCAAACATTTTTGTCATATAATCAAACATTTATATGACTTTGAGTCGTATTAAAGTTATTTTACAGTAGTTTTTATAACTCTTCGTCGTGTACTGGTGCCTTATCTGACCGAATAGTCATATACATTTTTGGTCGTATTATAATGTCATATAGACGTTATTACAACTTTTTTATACAATCGTCGTATAATAGTGTCTACGACGACATCTTTATAACTTACATACACAACTGTTTCGTCGTGTAAACGTTTTCGTAGTATAAACGTCGTAATACTGACAATTTTGTCATATAATTAACTTTTACACGACTGCTATACGGACAATTGTTGTTTAAACGTAGTATTAGTAACCATTACATATAAGTCGAATATTAGTCTTAAGAACGACCTCTATACGTCCTAAAGTATCACAAACATGATAATACGACTGCTATATAATTAATAGTCATGTTAAAGGTTTATAATAACCTTGTATACCACTTCCACCATTTTTAAATCAAATTATTTACAATAAACTCGCAGCTTATTGGTCGGGAAGTTATATAGTTGTCATATAACGCAGTCACATAGTAAATTATTCATAAAAATATGTGATAACATTAAAATTTTGAAGGCGCATTAAAATTTTGTTAAAAACTAACCTCACATTAATCAGTAAACTTGATTGCCCAATGGTTTACAACTGATGGAATGGTTACCTCACCCTCACCTCAAATAACAAGAAAAAAAACAAAATAAACACAGCTGTCAAAAACACTACTCCATTAAAATAATATTTTATTTCATTACATACCGATTACATCATATAAAAATCATATTTGTGACATTAAGTCGAATACACGCCGCAACAGCTACCATTACACGACATGTAGTCAAATCGCCGACGCGTATATGACTACTATGCGACTAAGTTGGTGTTTTATATGACTGTTATACGAAACTTTTAGCGCCTTAAGTTATATAAAATGGGCCCAAATGCCGTCGAGTAAACGTCCTTATGACGTTTATACAACTATACTATATAACATTAAGTTGTTACCAAAACGTCTACTCGACGTCTTAAATGTTTGTTGGGGTACATCTTTAGCTATAAAATGTCTTCAAAACCACAAATTATCGAAAACCTTCTAAAAAACAATATTGTTACCTTCTTGTATATCATGTAATAGTGTGGTATGCTCAGTGGTGGTTGTAGTGGCTGGTGTCCGGTCAGCCAGCGCTGAGGTGTTGAAGCTGACTGGCGCGGGACGGTACAGGGTCGCTGATACGCAAACGTGCAGCATTCCACCTCCTAGAGAGGACAGAATATCAAAAAGACTGAATATCTTCTAAAATACATATAACAATAAGTCGGGTTTTCCTTCCTGACACTATAACTCCAGAACCCACGGACCGATTTCCACCGATTTCCATTCGTTGGAAAGGTCTCGGGTTCCGTGAGGTTTATAGCAAAGAAAATTCAGGAAAAGATCAAGAAAAAAGCAGGAAAGCAGGCAAAATCATTGGCGGCGAAACGGAGTTCGCCGGGTTTGCTAGTTATATTATAACTTTCGTGAGACATACTAAATTAATTGTTATGTTATCGACTTCAGAGCAATGGCAGCGCGACAGTCGCCGCGTCGTGTGTCGCGGAATACTGCTCATGAATATGAGCCTCTAGCATAGCTTGACACTAGTCGGCTTCCTCGGTAAATGAAATTGGAATTGCACAACTTGATTCCCCCTAGTCCTTTCCATCATCGAACCACAAGACAATCGGCGAGGCGTCACCGCTTCATGGTAGATATCCCACCCGCTTGCATGAAGCGATTCGCTTCAAGCTTCCTTGTGCGAACTGCTAGGGAGTGGAACTCTTTGCCGGAGTCTGTGTTTCCTGATGGGTAAAACCTGGGTGTCTTCAAGGCCCGAGTGAATAGGTTGCTTATGGGCAGACGTGCTCCATCGTAGGCCGCATCATCACTTACCATCGGGCGAGACAGCGGTCAAACGTCAACCCATCATTATTAAAAAATAATAATTACATGAGTAAGCCGATAACATAATTAAATTAATTTGCTATTTCAATTCACCAACATTTTAATAAATATATATATGCTCTTTAAACGTTACCCTTACCCAATAACAACACGGTTCCATGCAGTCCATACATGTCCACCAGTTTCTCAATAAGCATCGGAAACACGAAGCTCCCAGCAGCTGTCCCGCTCACACATATGCCATTAGCCAACGCCCTAGAAAGAGATAGCAATATTACTGTTGTCATCATCAAAAGCCGGTATCAAATCGCAGATCATAGTTTAAAATGTTTAGGCTGGCGTCGGAAATTATTATTTAAAAGGTTAAGACCGGTAAACGAGCAGGCGGATCACCTGATGGTAAGCGATCGCCGCCGCCGGAATTTAAGGGTTGTTGGGGAATCGGGTATTGGGAAGATTGGGAAGGGGGGATTGGGCCTCTGGTAATTTCACTCACACAACGCAAGCGTTATTTATTTCACGTCGGTTTTCTGTGAGGCTCCGGTCGAGCCGGCCCATTCGTGCCGCAGTAAGGCTCTTTTACGTGAATTTCACGTCGTGAAATAAAATAAAATCCGACTCACCTGTGTTTATCGAAATATTGCGACACGATCACAATGCCAGGTGTTGTCGATAAGCCACCGCCGATTCCTAGAAAAAATAATTATTTGAAGTATATTTTAAGTGTATTTCATTTACTTATATTAAATACGTGTGCCTACTTACATTGTTAGTCGATAACTCCAAGTATATATTATTTATTTCATCTAAACTAACACATTATTTACAACTTAAAAATACAAAAAAAAAGGAATAAAAACTAACTTAAAACTAAAATAAAGGCGTTAGGCGTGGTTAGGCGACGAAGTACTCGTCCGCATCGTTTTATATTAAATTATCGTATCATTTTAAATAGTTGGTTAAACCACTTAACGATTTAGGTAAAACACAACCAAATATTAAAAAAGTACAACTACACTAGTAGCTACCACTCAATAATACTTTACTCAACACGAGAATCCAAAATCTCATTAAATCAGTTGAACTCGAAAACCTAATAAGAAGTCTTATAAGACCAGTAGACCAATCGGTCTTTCCAGTAGACCAATAGTCTTTTCAGTAGACCGATGGTTTTCAGTAGACCAGGGTTTTATTCAGTAGAACCTTTTTTGACGGGGGGTGCCCTTCTAAAGGTGCTTAGCTTTCTGGGGATAAAAGACTAGAGAGTGTGTTACCTCACAAAAACCACCCCGGTGGCCACCCTCAGCACCTGTAAGGGGCACCAGGTTCTCTAATACACCTACTCCAGAGCCCCCACGGTGCAACGCCTGTTACAGCACATCCCTAAGGAGACGTGCGTCTCCTATTCAGTAGACTTAAAAGACCTAATGTTATTTTAGTCTTCTTACCAGTCATGACTCCGAAGCTCAACAGCAGATGCAGTAGACCGCGGCTGAAGTAGGACAATGCTAGTCCAGTGGCACAGAATAGACCTCCGATGAAGACCACGAGGCGACAGGAGTACTTCTCACATAGAGCTGATGATAGAGGGGCTGAAAGGAGAAGAGACTGTGTTTTAATCGCTCGTAGGGATTGAGGGGAGTGTGTGGTTGCTATTTTTTGGTGGTTATTCTTTTACTGCCACACTCAGAGACCTTTAATGATTATTTAAACTATTCCTTAGTAAAGATTTTGTTCCGAAAGCAATTTCGGAACAAAATATTTTGGGTAACCATTAAATGACTCTGAGTACGGCGGTTAGACTAATTGTTTTGGGGTCAACTAAGTGTTGAGCAGAATAGGGATGATGACGGAGTATGAAAATTAAAAATCTATTTAGTCCGTCAGTTAGGTAATGAAAAAAATATTAGACACGTATTTTTTTTATTTTGTCATATAAGATACTTAGATAAAACGAATCAAAGTTTAGGAGTAGGAGCAAATACGTCATTTCTACGTATCTAAAATCACGCGATATTTCAAATCAACATAACTATCTGCGAAAGTATTTGTTTCCATAAGAAATAAAAAATACGTGTCTAATGTTTGAAATAATCTAAAAGGCGGACATTAAAATAAAAATATGTCTATTATCAAATAGATAATAATCTGCCACACTATATAGTTTTTTAATTTTCATACCCCGTTATCACTCCAATTGTACTTATCAGCAACACATTAATAAAGCAAACGAAACAATTTCATCTCCCAAAACCCCAACTCACCCAGCGCCAAACACAGGGTAGACAGCGCAGCAGGTATCCACGACGCCACAGACTCCGAGGAGTCTGGAAACGTCTCCATGATCTCCACGTACAGCACTCCATAGGACTTGAACAGGCCAGCCACCCAGAACTGCACCATAAAGGCTCCGAAGACCACCACCCAGCCGTACCCACCGTCTGGGGGGGCTGTGCTTCTGCGAAAGAGAGTTAAAATATAGCTGTTTAGTTGAAAGTTTCATTAGAGTTACGCCTTAGGTATGAAATTTCTGATGAATCCGCCAGTCAGTCAATTAGACAGTCAGTCAGTGAATAAGACAGTCAGTCAGTCAATTAGACAGTCAATTAGACAGTCGGTCTGTCTGTCAGACAGTCAGACAGTAAGTAAGTCTGTCTGTCTGTCAGTCTGTCAGTCATCATTAATTAAGTCAGACAGTTAGGACATGTTATTTTATAAGTAAACACAACCTCATTGCGTGCTAAGAAAAAATAAATGTCAAATAATGGCGCGAAAAGTCAAATAACGTTTGTTATAAAATTAAGCGAGTTCGCACAGGTATCTTAATCTATTGAACGCAGCGACATAAGCTTCGTTGTACATCATTGTGAGCCCTCTCTGATGATAACTAGGAGTAGAGTAGAAGCTCTTTATTCGCGGGAAATGCTTTCCGTAAATATGCCGCGAATACAGCAACCGTGAATATGGAATGGTAATTTGTAAGGCGAATCCCTGTAGAATACGTTCCTAGATGACGAAATAAAGAAGCAAAGACAAAAAAAGTTTAATTGAACTTTCTGATCATACAGATTGATTAATTACGTATTATCATCAGGTTTAGGCAGGTGCAAACCTACTAGGTTTGATTTAAAGAATTTAGTCATTTACGACACAATCTAGATGTAGTTGTAATAAGGTCGGCACTGCTGGGCCGGCTCGACCGGAGTGATACCACGGCCTCACAGTATACCGACGTGAAACAACGCTTGCGTTGTGTGAGTGAGGTTACCGGAAGCCCAATTCCCCCTTTCCAATCTTCCCAATCCCCGATTCCCGAACAACAACCCTTAAATTCCTAACCCCCAAAAAGCCGGCAACGCACTTGTAACGCCTCTGGTGTTTCAGGTGTTCATGGGCGGCGGCGATTGCTTACCATCAGGTGATACGTCTGCTCGTTTACATAAAAACGTGTTTCATAAAAAAAGGAGCTTCTACTGTATTTTATAGTAAAGATAGCAATAACTCACTCAGCGGACGAATCGGGAGGCGGTCGCAGTTTCCGGGACGCAGCCAACAGAGGGCGCGCAGTCACCGACGAGAGGGTGAGGAGGGAGTCCTCCTCTTGCTCAGTCGGCGACATCGCCGAGAGGTAGGCTCCTACTTGCTGTAAGAGAAGGAGAATCAACATCAACAGCCTGGGGCCTTAGTCTGCTATTACAATTGTGTCAGAATGGTCGATCACTGAGCAGTGCGAGAGGGACGGAGCTATGTAGGTTGTATAGCTCCGTCTCTCTCGCACTGCTCAATGATCGATCATTCTGACACAATTGTAATAGCAGACTAAGGCCCCCGTTATAATTCACTGTAGGTCTATGGGCTTTGTCTGGCTAAGGTTTATGTCAAAATTATTTATTTTAAACTAGCTACTTCCGCGCCGTTTCACCCGCTCTGCTTGGCTCCTATTGGTTATAGCGTGATGTTTTATCGTCGAACGTCGAAGCAAATATAATAATATGTATTAAAAATGTCTGTCTGTCAGTCAGTCCTCTAGTTGCTTTATTTGCTCGTTCCAAAGTGTAGATTCCTATGGAGAAGAACGAGCAAGAAACTCCATAGGTTACTCTTTTACAATAGGTTCACAGGTGTTTCAGGTGTCCATGGGCGGCGGAGATTGCTTACCACCAGGTGACCCGTTTGCTCTTTTACTGGCTTTTATAGCATAAAACAAATATTCAGGATCTACAGTAGATACAACCATGAAAAAACACCGGAACACTGAAGTCTAACGTCCCTGGGACATGAATGACTTTCTTGGATACTAGAGACTTTCATCCCCATCATTATAGATGGTTGGTAGGCCACAACTGTGTGCTTTTTGCGAAACTTTCTGCCTCGCACAGCAAAACTGTGGAATGAGCTATCGTCGGCGGTATTTCTGAACCGATACGACCTTCAAACCTTCAAGAAAAGAGCGTACTCCCTTTTAAAAGGCCGGCAACGCACCTGTGAGTCCTCTGGTGTTGCAGGTGTCCATGGGCGGCGCTGATCGCTTACCATCAGGGGCCTTAGTCTGCTATTACAATTGTGTTAGAATGGTCGATCATTGAGCAGTGCAAAATGGGCGAAGCTATATAGATTGTATAGCTCCGTCCCTCTCGATCATTAAGCAGTGCAAGAGGGATGGAGCTATGTAGGTTATATAGCTCCGTCCCTCTCGATCATTAGGAGTGCAAGAGGGACGGAGCAATGTAGGTTGTATAGCTCCGTCTCTCTTGCACCGCTCAATGATCGAGCATTCTGACACAATTGTAATAGCAGACTAAGGCCCCAGGTTATATGCCCTTCAGGAAACATAGACCATTAAACGTGGACTCGCCATGCTTCGGTCCTGCTGTGCTGATTTTGGCAAAACGGACATGAAACAACGCTTCCGTTGTGTGAGTAAGGTTACCGGAGGCCCAATTACTTCCTTCCCAAATCTTACCAACCTCGATTCCCCAACAACCTTTAAATTCCTAACTCCCAAAAGGCCGGCAACGCATTTGTAACGCCTCCGGTGTTTCGGGTGTCTATGGGCGGCGGCGATTTTTAATATTTGCTTTGACGTTCAAAAGTACCTAAGTCTCTTTGAAATAAATAACTTTGACTTTGACTTTGACTATTCAATTGCTGTAAAAGCTAGCTATACCAATAGTTATATAGGATATTACCGTCTACAAATTTCGCTTACGCTACAAATGGCGCTAAAATGTAAGAAATATTCAATAGTTATAGAAGCTTTGCAGTAACTTACCGTCGCTAATGGCAGCTCGAGCAGCAGACTGGCAGGTCGCTCCCTCTGCTCCGGGGGGGCCGACTGCACGGACAGCAGGGAACCGCCCTTGTCCGGAGACAGGATTGCCTGGAAATAGGTGTCAGGGTTAACGTCACTTCGTCAAATCTATACTATATATAATATATAATATTATAAAGCTGAAGAGTTTGTTTGTTTGTTTGTTTGTTTGAACGCGCTAATCTCAGGAACTACTGGTCTGATTTGAATAATTCTTTTTGTGTTGGATAGCGCATTTATAGAGGAAGGTTATAGGCTATAAATCATCACGCCACGATCAATAGGAGCCGAGCAGTGCGGGTGAAACCGCGCGGAAGTAGCTAGTTTTAAAATAAGTTCAGTAATCACTACATAGTATAAAACAAGGTCGCTTTCTCTGTCCCTATGTCCCTTTGTATGCTTAACGCCTGAATACTCAAACGCTACTCAATTTAAAGACGCTCTCAAATGTAGTTCTGTCATTTTCAATTCTTTATTATAGCACGTTTTATTAATAAAGCACGATATTTAAGTACAACTTAAAATTGAGTGGCGTTTGAGTATTCGGGCGTAAATCTTTTAACGGATTATGATGCAGTTTTTTTTAATAGATAGAGTAATTCAAGAGGAGGGTTTTTATGTATAATACATACATATGATATTATATTATCATTGAACTCATGCGAAGCTGGGGCGGGTTGAGGCGGGCTAGTTAATAATATAAGACTAATATGATAGGAGGTAGCCTATTGTATTGTCATACATGATTTCCAGAACTGCGGACTACCTAGCGGATTACCGGTGCTCCGGCTCGAAAAGCAGAAGTAGGAACGGGGTGGTTTTTAGTCAGTAAGAGTCTGGCGCTCTCTCTGGCCTCGCTCTAGGCGGGAGAAGTGATTTACCCCTTAAAAAGCCCCCACACAATAAAATTGCTAATTTGAAAGTTTTCACAGAAAATTCTAATTCATTTATTCATTGTAAATAGATCACAGCTAGGTACATAATACAATTGTGAACATATTTTTTGAAAAAAAAAATTATTTTATTTATTAAAATAAACCGAAAATCTCTGCTTCGTTCCCGGGCCATCTTGCATAGCAAACGTACTTACGATCAGTCAGTTTATGAAATAGTTTGCTATATTACGTAAGTTACCTGTATTTAACATTCTATTACTTTACCTCTGAGATGACATCTGTGGGCAGGTCGATGGAGCAGGAGAGAGCCGTGGATGTCGGTGGCGCTGAGGATCCGAGCTGACTCTCAAGCTTCGACAACTCCTGGGGACAATAAACATGATTTGTTAAAAAAAAATACAATCTGAATAGGGTAAGGCAATAGGGTAGATGACTCATTTTCATTTTAACGGCCGTCTTGTAGATTATTTTAAAATATTTTACACACACATATTTCTAATTTTCTTACGGAAACAAATACTTTCGAAGATATATTGATTTGAAATATCGCGTGACGTCATTTTTGAGTTCGTTTTATATGTAGAAATGACGTGTTTTTTTTACATTTAATGGGTCGACGTTTGGCAATGGCAACTATCTCACCTGATGGTAAGTGATGATGCGGCCTACGATGGAGCACGTCTGCCTATAAGCAACCTATTCACTCGGGCTTTGAAGACACCCAGGTTATACCCATCAGGAAACACAGACTCCGGCAAGGAGTTCCACTCCCTAGCAGTTCGCACAAGGAAGTTTGAAGCGAAAACGTAATTGCTCCCACTCCTAAACTTTGATTCGTTTTATCTAAGTATTGTAAAAAATACGTGTCTCATATTTTTTCATTACCTAACTGACGGACTAAATAGATTTTTAATTTTCATACCCCGTCATCATCCCTATTCTTTGGTGATCCACAAATTACTGTTAAGGATAAGCAAGCTGAAGTGGCAGTGGGCCGGTCACATTTGTCGAAGAACCGATGACCGTTGGGGTAAACGTGTTCTAGAGTGGAGACCGCGTCAAGGCAAGCGTAGTGTAGGGCTCCCTCCAACTAGGTGGAGTGACGATATCTGCAAGGTGGCTGGTATTGGTACTCTTACCGGTCGTTTATAAACATTTAATATCAATCTTGGCCTAAGTATAGATGTAATTATGTATTATAAATCCTACCTACGCCTTCGGAATAGGAATATAACAGCATACACCTACACCTACATAATATATGCTTAGTGGAAACGTTATGAAATCAACACATAGATTTGATTGAACGGTGTGAAGAAAACTTAGAAGTGTCGTTTGTAGCTAAATATAGCTAAACTTAAGTCATATACACATAACATCTCGCTATTTATTCCCTGCAGGGATAGGTAGAGTGCAAGCGAGCAAGGGTAGCTCGCCACCCGACCAGAAACAGTAGGGCTACTCCGGTTCTCGAAAGCGAAGTTTCGTTTAATCTTCGGCCGTAGGTTTTATTGATTTACTAATAGAATTACTTGAAATAACGTTTTATTTTTAATTTCAAATCAAAACCTATTTATTTATCTTCATTTTTGTTCACGAAAGTTCGCAATAAATGGAATTGTAGTACGAAATCTGCGAAGTTTCGGACGAAACTTCGTTTTTCGTTGAATTAGAATAACTTTCCAGACCCGTGCGTACGTCGCGTCGCGTTCCGCGCTCTTCAAAGAGCCATCAGACTACCACAGATGGGGCCCAGTAGGGCTGATGCCTAATCCGGAGCTGTGGACTACCTAGCGGGTTTACCGGGGCTCCGGCTCGAAAAGCAGAAGTAGGAACGGGATGGTTTTTAGTCAGTAAGAGTCTGACACTCCCTCTCGTCTCGCCCAAGGCGGGAGAAAGTCATTGGATTATTTTCCCCCTCATCTGCAGCCCCGGAGATTTCAAATCCCTAATCTCAGTTTATTTATTCACTGAACTAACGGAGAGCTAACCTTGAATTCACGTCAATTTATTTCAGAAACGTAGGTGTGTGCGACTGAACTCCGTCCATTCAATTATAGTCCCTAATTTGTGAGCTCTAAAGTGCTATTTCGGTCACAGCGGAGGGCACGGCCTCTTCTCTATAATGTCAAAAGATAAGTACCGTACATCAGGTATTGACCTCTCCTATACATAGATATACTAGCTTGCCACGCGACTCCGTACAAGTTATATGATAAATATATTTTTTTTAATATGGAATACGCCGGTAAACGAGCAGACGTATCACCTGCTGGTGAGCAATCACCGCCGCCCATGTTCACTTGAAACACCAGAGGCGTTACAAGTACGTTGCCGGCCTTTTGGGGGTTAGAAATTTCAGGGTTGTTGGGAAATCGGAGATTTGGGAGATTGGGAAAGGACTTAAGTGGGCCTTCGGTAACCTTACTCTCACAATGAAACAAGCGTTGTTTCACGTCAGTTTTCGCTCGGCCATGGTATCACTCCGGTCGAGCCGCCATTCGTGCCGAAGCATGGCGAGCCCACACTTATTAATGTCGTACTTCTTTGAGGGTAAACACATCTGCCTACTCCATGCAGTGGATAACCAGAAGCAGTAACAGGGTGGTGTTTAGTCAGTAAGGGTCTGACACTGCCTCTCGCATCGCCCAAATCGGTAGAAGTCATTGGATGATTTATCCCCTCAAAAAAAAAGGATAAAAGCTATTATACAGAGTGTCCCTAAAGTCGACGTCCAAGTAGCACCAAGTTATCGACATGGTCACAACAGTTATCAGAAAAATATGTTTTTAAATTACAGTGACTTGTGTTATCCACGTACTTTTTCGTGTATAACAAACACATTTTTATGTTAAATGGGTCGACGTTTGGCCGCTATCTCGCCTGATGGTAAGTGATGAAGCGGCCTACGGTGGAGTACGTCTGCCCATAAGTAATTTCTTAAGACTTAAAACTTCAGGGACACTCTATAAAGTTCAATTCCTTCCATATTGTTCAGAAACAGATAAAAGATTCACTCGTGCGTTTAAAATAGAAAACTGAATCGATTTCTACCGACTACTGAGTCGAGCGGTCTCACCAATCGATACAGTACTGTCAGCTTGGTAATTAAGGTTATATTGTGGTATGACTCATCGGAGTATTGTGCCTGCTACTGCGGAGGGGGAGACAAAAGCCAAACGCATCCACAGTAACGTAGCATAGCACATATCTGGTGGAAAAGCATCCTTTCGATAAGGGGCGCATAATAAATGTATCAGTGTTAGAGAGATATGCTTCGTATGCCTACATAAGCAACGTATTTACTCGAAGACTTGAAGACACTCAGCTTTGGGAAACAGACATTAGGTGTGGGAGAGCCATGCTTCGGCACGAATTGGCCGGCTCGACCGGAGTGATAACCACGGCCTCACAGAAAACCGACGTGAAACAACGCTTGCGTTGTGTTTCGTTGTGTGAGTGAGGTTACCGGAAGCCCAATTACCCTTCCTAATCCCCGATTCCCCAACAACCCTTAAATTCCTATCCCCAAAAGGCTGGCAACGCATTTGTAACGCCTCTGGTGTTTCAAGTGTTCATGGGTAGCGGCGATTGCTTACTACCAGAAGATACGTACGCCTGCTCGTTTACCGGTTTATTCCATATTCCATCATTCATTATTTCTTCTCTAGAATAGGAGGCAAACGAGTCATCTGATGGTAAGCGATCAGCGCCGCCCATGGACACCTGCAACACCAGAGGAGTCACAGGTGCGTTGCCGGCCTTTTAAAAAGGAGTATGTTAAAATGTTAATGATTCACTAGTCCACTACCCTTCTACTACTGGTGACAGAAAACCGACGTGAAACAACGCTTGCGTTGTGTTTCGTTGTGTGAGTGAGGTTACCGGAGGCCCAATTCCCCCCTTCCCAATCTTCCCCATCCCCGATTCCCGAACAACATCCCTTAAATTCCTAACACCCAAAAGGCCAGCAACGCACTTGTAACGCCTCTGGTGTTTCAAGTGTCCATGGGCGGCGGCGATTGCTTACCATCAGGTGATACGTCTGCTCGTTTCATAAAAAAAACATTATTCAGTAGTCCACTACCCTACTGCGTCATCATGGTTTCAAAACATACTTAGAACAGAACTCTTCGTGTCCACCGCTCGATAAAAGATTATTAATTTCTAAGTATAGCGGAGTGTATTGGCAATCAATATCAGGTAGATGTCATTCCATTAATAATATAGAGAGCTGGCCTTGTTGTGGTCAGTAGAGGTACCTATGTACGTGGTCAGTCTTGGGAATAATAGTTTTATACGTATAGTATAGACCTAGCGAGCCATCAGACTACAACAGCATTTCTGCATTAAATTCACCGAAGGAAGTGGAAACTATCGTTTTTTTCTTCTCCTCTAATAATATCTTCTGATTTATTTCATTGCGGGATCCAAGACAGTTATTCATGTCCCTGGGACGCGCCGGACTTCAGTGTTCATGGTTGTATCTACTGTAGATCCTGGTGCACAGGAGTTGCAGCGGTATGGGAGGTAGTGGCGGGCTTGTCCCAAAAAAAGACCACTACAGATTGCATCCAATAGGGCTGAAACCTGATCTGGACTTACGGACTACCAAGCGGTTTTACCATGGCTCCGGCTCGAAGGGCAGTAGGTGGTGTTTAGTCAGTAAGTCTGACACTCCCTCTCACCTAGCCCAAGGCGGGAGAAGTCAATGGATGACTTTTCCAGGTTAAAAAAATGCATATGTTTTGACCAAATCAGAAACCAGGCTTTAGGTTACCAGAATTATCATCCTCTTTAGCAGTTCTTTATTTATATATTTAATGGGTCGACGTTTGGCCGCTATCTAGCCTGATGGTAAGTGATGATGCGGCCTACGATGGAGCACGTCTGCCCATAAGCGACCTTTTCACTCGGGCTTTGAAGACAATTTGTTTGGCTCTTTATTTAACCCATAGTTCACTGAAGTATAGATATATTTGGGAGACAATATATTCTCTATTATGGCTCGTTCAGGAGTAACCTCTTATACTATAATATAATAAATTGAAACTGAGCAACTGGCTGCCGTGCAACGTGCAGCGGGTTCGATTCCCGCACGGAGCAATTCTTTGAGTGATCCACAAATTGTTGTTTCGGGTCTGGGTGTCATGTGTATGTGAACGTGTAACGTTTTTTTTAAAAAAAAAGACATAAGAATTGTTGGACCATACGAGCCCTCTCTAAAAAAAAAGATATTGATATAATGAAAGATACCAAAACTGAAGCATTACGAATAAAATCGATGAGAATCCATCGCATGCTTGCTTCCAGTTCAGCAACGTTACAGTCGCACTAATGTTTAATTCTGTCAATAAAAATATATTTCAAGGTTCTTCCAACTGCATTGCCTCAATAAACTAATCATGGTACGGCTTTTAGTCCTTAAAGTCAAACTCAAAGTCAAAAGCATTTATTTCAAATAATCCTCAATAAAGGTAAGCGTCCACATACCCGCATCGTACGCAACACACGCATCGTACGTTTAGGCCCTTTTGAAACGTCTAATTTAATTGTTCGTCAGTCTGTCTGTAACTGAAACTAGGTGTAGCTTCGAATGGAAAAGAAAGAGCAAGAAACTCAGTCTTACTTTAAAAAAATAACTTTTTACAATCACTCTATATATGTGAGAACAATGCAACAACGATACAGCGTCAAAATTAATGGAACTAAAAAAACAATTATAAAGTGTGGATGGAAGAGCCATGCTTCAGCACAAATGGGCCGGCTCGATCGGAGTGATACCACGGCCTCACAGAAAACCGACGTGAAACAACGCTTGCATTGTGTTTCGTTGTGTGAGTGAGGTTACCGGAGGCTCAATTACGGCCCCTCCCAATTCCTCAAAAACTATTAAATTCCTAACCCAAAAGGCAAGCAACGTACTTGTAACGCCTCTAATATTTCTGTTATCCATTAGCAACATATCTTCCCATCAGGTATTGCCTAACTTGTCTACCTCTTGATAAAAGGCGTGATGATACGATACGATAAAAGAAGACTGCAAAAATTGCATTATAATAAAGTATGTAATAAATAATGATGTACCGTCTACCGTCTGCCGTGAGACGTCGCGACAGCTTAGAGTAACACAGGCTAGGCGGCGACCGACGACCTCTCCGATCGATACCCGAGCTGCAGAGCTTGTGTTGGTCGGTTATTGGGTGCTATACTGTCATGGTAGGTAAGGTATATAATGGATAGTTATTTATATAAACAAACTTTATAACTTTATGGTATAAGCCGGTAAACGAGCAGACGAATCACCTGGTAAGCAATCGCCGCCGCCCATGGACACTTGAAACACCAGAGGCGTTACAAGAGCGTTGCCGGACTTTTGCGGGTTAAAAATTTAAGAGTTATTGAGGAATCTAAGATTGGGAAGTAGAGTAATTGGGCCTCCGGTAACCTCACTCACACAACGCAAGCGTTGTTTCACGTCGGTTTTCTGTGAGGCAATTGTATGTTGACTTGTATGTTTGTAAACGCACCCACAACACAGGAGAAAATCCTAGGATGGGGCAACGTTATTAAAAAACACCCCTCGCTTGGCAATCGCATTTCCAACCCCCCTTTCACTAAACCACACAAAGCATAAAACACAACAATACCATAAAAATCTATGGCAACAAAGTAGATACAAATTACAATTAATAATGAACCTTTAAAAAAAAAGCAATTTGTAAATCCATAATCTACCAGCGAGCTTACTGTGTACTGTGACGCATCTATATCGAAGGTCGATGTCTACAGCGTGCCATCACGAATCCATTTATTTAATAAAAGGTTAGATAGATATCATTAAAGTTGTACAGTAATGTCAGCTAACTTTCTTTTCAATTTGCAAGAAAATCTTTAATAATACAGTTAGAACGTCACGCCTTTTATCCCCGAAGGGGTAGGCAGAGGTGCACATTACGGCACGTAATGCTGCTATTCAATGTACACCCAATTTATTTTTAACTTTGATAAGTCTGCATTTGGCCACCAACCCGCTTACTGCCAGGACGGCGAAGCGAAGATGTGGCCGAGGATGGAGCACACAGACTTAGAAAGTACCTATTCACTCTGACCTTGAAAAGACCCGGGTTGTATTTCTCAGGAAAGATAGAAGCCGGCAGATTGTTCCATTCCCTGGCTGCACGGATTAGGAACGTGGATTCGAACCGTTTCGTTCGCACCCAAGGGAAGTCCTCTGTAGGGATGATAGTGGGCCGACTTTCTACTAGTTCTATGTTGAAAGGCTGGCGGTAACTTTTCACCATTTGTGTTATAAGTCCATGTAATAGGGAGTGAGCCTATTGACATATACCGGGCACAATTCCAGACTCCGTGCTACTAATGATACATTTTTGAAAAACCGAAAAAAGCACAATATTACTATGCCTGATCCGGGAATCGAAACCGAGACACATTGTCTGGCAGTCGCAACTGCGACCACTCGACCATCAAGGCAGTCACGATTTCATTTATTTAATAAAAGTTAGACAAATCATATTAAAGTAGTAGTATTAGTAATATCAGCTTTTTAATTTGCTAGAAAATCTTTGGTAATACGGTTTGGGGTAAGTTTAATCAAAGTCTGTAAAATCAAAGTTTTAAGTGTGGGCTCGCCATGCTTCGGCACTGCAGAGCTGCGGACTACCTAGCGGGTTTACCGGGGCTCCGGCTCGAAAAGTAGGAGTAGGAACGGGGTGGTTTTTAATCAGTAAGAGTCTGACACTCGCTCTCGCCTCGCCCAAGGCGGGAGAAGTCATTGGATGATTTTCACCCCTTAAAAAAATAAAAAATCTGCCGGCTCGACCGGAGTGATACCACGGCCTCACAGAAAATCGACGTGAAACAACGCTTGCGTTGGGTACGTGAGGTTACCCCTTTCCAATCCGCGATTCCCTAATAACCCTTAAATTCTAACCTGAATCTTACACACCTCTTTCGCTTCATCAGTCTTTTCATGCATGCTCGTCGGTTAAAGGTACTTTTAATTTGGTCCTTCTTTAATATATCGCCAATCTGGTCGATATATGTCCGTCTAGGGCGTCCTCTACCGACGGCCCCATTCATATCCGCCTTGTATATTTCTTTCGTAAATCTGCTTTCATCCATCCTTTCTACATATCCAAACCATCGTAACATTCCCTTTTCAATCCTTGTCAATATATCGTCTTTCAAGCCAAACCTTTTTCTAATAACACTATTTTTCTAGTAATTTCGAAGAAATAAATAAAATATAATAACGCAAAATAACGACACACCTTTTATCTCCGAAGGGGTAGGCAGAGGTACACATTACGGTACGTAATGCCGCTATACAATGTACACACACTTTTCACAATTTGTGTTATAAGTCCCATGTAATAGGGGGTGTGCCTATTGCCATATATTGGGCACAATTCCAGACTCCGTGCTACTACTGAGAAATTTTTCGAAGAAAGCACAGTAATACTTTCCCGATCCGGGAACCGAAGCCGAGACCCTTTGACCTGACAATCGCACTTATGACCACTCGACAGACGTGGCAGTCAGATTCAAAGAAATAAAATATAATAAACCACTACAAATGAGTCACATTTCCCTGGAATCTAGCATTAGGTGTGGCTACAGAAACATCGTTTCTTCATTCAGCGAGCGAAGATCGATCGCCGTGTCGGTTGAAAGCAGTATTAGTGACTCATCCCTTTTTATAAAACGTTGCCCCACACAAGTATTGTCTCCTGTGTCGTGGGTGCGTTTACTCACACTCAGGAGGTCTACTCTAATTCAACGAAAAACGAAGTTTCGTCCGAAACTTCGCAGATTGCATTTTTTTTATTGGGGAAAATCATCCAATGACTTCTCCCGCCTTGGGCGAGGCGAGAGGGAGTATCAGACTCTTACTGACTAAAAACCACCCCGTTCCTTCTCCTGCTTTTCGAGCCGGAGCCCCGGTAAACCCGCTAGGTAATCCGCAACTCCGGGCAGATTGCATACTACAATTCAATTTATTGCGAACTTTCGTGATCAAAAATAAAACGTTATTTTAAGTAATTTCATTAGTAAATCAATAAAACCTACGGCCGAAGATTAAACGAAACTTCACATTCTAAAACCGGAGTAGTTCTACAGATCTTTACGTTTGGATTTGACATAGACACATAGCCGACCACATGATCTTAATCTAACTAATATTATATAGTTTTTTATGATATAAGCCAGTAAACGAACAGACAGATCACCTGATGGTAAGCAATCGCCGCCGCCCATGGACACTTGAAACACCAGAGGCGTTACAAGTGCGTTGCCGGCCTTTTGGGTGTTAGGAATTAAAGCCTTGTTGGGTAACCACCCTTCCCAATCTTTCTAACCCCTGAATCAGGGGTTTTATATGGTTTTATATGCGAAAGTTTGTCTGTTTGTGTGTGTTTGTTATTCAATCACATCAAAACGGCTGAAAGGATCGAGATGAAACGAATGAACTTTTTATCCCACGGGAACGCGGGCAAAGCCACGGACTGAAGCTAATAATATTATAAATGCGAAAGTTTGCGAGTTTGTGTTTATATTTGTTACTCAATCACGTCAAAACGGCTGACAGAAGTTGGTAATATTATAAATGTGAAAGTTCACAAACTTTTTTTAATCAATCTCGTCAAAACAACTAGAGGGATCGGGATAAAATGAAACAGGGGTACATTATGGTCTGGAATAACACATACCGTCGTACTCAGAGTGATTTGTCCGTGATCATGGCGCTTGCAACAGTGCCGAAATATCGGAAACTCATTAAAATTTAAAAACATGGTAAATATCCCGTTGTAACTTCCAATTCTAGGATTTAATGGTTACTTAATCCAGTCCTTAACGATTGGTTTTGATACAAAATCATTACTAAGGAATAGTTTAAGTAACCATTAAATGTCTCTGAGTGCGGCAGTTAGACTACTTATTATCTCACAAAAACGCGGACGAAGCCACTGACAGAAGTTAATACACTGTCAAAACTATTGCACTTAACTTATGTCCTTCTGTCTACCCCTTTTAGGCTAACTATGTAATATCATATTACAACATAGTGTTTATAACCTTATTTTTAAGCCATTAACCAGCTAAAGATGCTTGGATGCCTAAGTACGTTGAGTCCCAGGTTGGGCGCCATTTCCACTAATGGCACCCAAATGGGACCTGTTTTAGAATTTATGTTTAGTAGTTATATTATATGCTGCTTTATATTTTGAAGACTCTTTACAAATACGGCATTATAACAGCCGCGCCACATGTCCGTAACATTCCTAGACAACCTACAACATTACAGCTCTTCTGTGGTCAAGGAACATGGAGCTGTTCACACAGAATGTAATACTTGATTAATTTCATCATTTATTTTGTTACTTTGAAGTTTTCAGTTTTCAAATATTTAGTTGTTTAGTTGTATTATGCTTCTGTGGACGAGTACTACTTGTAGTTTCATTTAAGTCATATAAGTGATCTCTATACTGTATATTTTTTAAGCTATTAAGTAGCTAAAGATGCTTAGATGAGCAAGTACATTGAGTCCCAGTTTGGGCGCCATTTCCACTAATGGCACCCAAATGGGACCTGTATTAGAATTTATGTTTAGTAGTTTTATGCTGCTTCTAATAAAAATTTAGAATATTGACGACAAGAATAGGATATACCCAGTCTGTTGGATTAGGGGGTAGACAGATATATTCTAATATTATTTTAGTCAAGCATTAGATTTTATCAAATAAAAAAAAATTAAAGTCTAGTCAGATATATTGTCTAATCCGGAGCTGCGAATCCCCAAAAATAGGAGTAGGAACGAGGTGGTTTTTAGTCAGTAAGAGTCTAACACTCTCTCTCGCCTTGCCCAAGGCGGGGGAGAAGAGACTTTTTTTAAAGTATACCAATGAGGATGACCAAAAAAATAAGTCCGATATATTATGACATTTACACCATTTCATCCAGAGTAATCCCAGCATTTTTCCCTAATTTAAAATCTCATACAAAGCAATATTATTTTAAAGTACACTCAACATTCGAATTAGTTTCAACATTAAAAAAACGAGGCCCAGTTGGGCGCCACTTCCAAATCCATTCAACAAAATAGGCCAACAGTTATAAAAAAAAAAGCATTTTAACAAATGACAATCGGAAACAAAAACTCCTGCCATTGTAATAAAAATCATCCACCATGCGCCTTACAAAGCAAAACCAGCTCTATACACTAACAAATAAAGTCCACTATCAAAAAAACTACATGTTGGGCGCATTAATAAAATACCAAGGTCGATTGACTTGCTCGGTAAATGAACTTGTAACCCTGGGCGGGGAATGCGGTCAACATACTGCAATGTGAACCGAACAATAACTGACCTACTAAGGAAATTTACATAAAGCATGGTCAGAGTTCCAAACCTACCAACGGCAAGTACCATTGTGACTTTTTCCGAGTTACATGTATGTACTTTCTAAGATTATTTAGACACCACTGACAAACGGTGAAGGAAAACAAGTGTGGCTCACCAGGCGGTGTGATACCACGGGCTCACAGAAAACCAACGTGAAATAACGCTTGCGTTGTGTAAGTGGGGTTACCCCAATCTTCCAAATCCCCGATTCTCCAACAATCCTTAAATTCCTAACGTCGTAACGCCTCTGGTGTTTCAGGTGTCCATGGGCGGCGATGATTGTTTAAAATCAGGTGATCCATGAGCTCGTTTACCGGCTTATACCATAAAAAGACATGGAAACAAACCTGGACTTACAATTTCTAATTACAATTTAAAAATCGCTAACCCGCATTGAGCAAGCGTGGTGAATAATGCTCAAACATTCTCCGTGTGAGAAGAGGCCTTTGTCCAGAAGTAGCTGCTTATAGGCTGTTGATATGAATGAATGTATTTTATTCTATTTGGTGTGAAAAAGACGAGAATGTTCGTTGAAGATGACGCAATTTAGGAAGCGTGTCTAAACATGTTTTGGCAATATTCCAAAATGAGGTACAGACGGATTTTATTAGAAAACTAGCTTTTGCCCGCGACTTCGTTCGCGTGGAATAGTGACTTCCGGCAATTTTTTGGTTTTAACCACATAGTTCCCGATCTCGCGGGATCTCTGCAAAAATGAGATGTGGAAGATATTCCAGGGAACTCTTCAAAAATCAACATAATGAGCTCTGCGTTTGAATTTAATAGATGTATACTCACTTAGGGCATTGAAAAAATAGTTTAAAAACGGACTTAAACTAACTTAAAACTAAAGAAAGCTACGAATTACGAATTTATAACAATTAAAAAAGAAACTATATTACAACCTATCCTCTATGCTATAATAACCAAGCTTAAACTAAATAATTTAAAAGAAACGACTTAAATCTAATCTAATTAATTTATAAATTAGACTTACAATTTTATTAAAAAAACTAACTACAGTAACTACTAATAATCGATATCAAACTAAACCTACGTTAAATAGTTTAACCAAAAAATCAGGAAAACCCAACAAATAAACTTATTAATTGACAAATACAACGAAACCAATTTAGAATATACGAAACAGCAGGACCACTACAGACAAATAATCATACGACTGATAATACACTTTTTCTACGATAGTACCGAAGCGCTCGGCCGATACCCAACCAAATGAATGTAACGAAACCATAGCGCGATCTATTTCGATCCCAACGCCATCTATCGAGGATAAAGACAACTTGGATTATTTATTTATACTCCGTTCGGGCATTTTCTTTGTACTAAAAGTTTAATTATATTGATATTATTTTTTTCATACCTTTTTACTATTTATTTACTTTTTTTCGATGAATTAAAACAATAACATGAACCGAAGTCGTGTAACGATCGACATAGAATTATTTATAAATAATTTATTTCTTATTTTTATTTTTTGATTTTTGAAATAAAAATATATCTATGTCCTTTCTAAGGTTCTAAACTATATCTGTACCAAATTTCAACCAAATCCGTCAAATAGTTGCGGAGATTAATGGTATAAGCATAGAATGTTCGACGTGATTCTTTAATTTGACATAACTTTTTTATTTATGAACCGATTGACATGAAACAAACACTAAATGTAAATTTAAGCATCCCACAATATATTCGTGAAAACAGCATCCAACTCGGATCAGCCGTTTCTGAGATTAGCGCGCACAGACGAACAGACAAACAGACAAACAGACAAACAGACAAACAGACAAAAAAAAAGTTAATTACATTTTTGGGTTCGACATCGACATAACAATAACCCCTGCTATTTTTTTTATTTTTATTTTCAATGTACAGACAGCACTTTTCTACGATTTTATTATATGTATAGATATGAACCCAAACCCAGTTCATATGTAAACAGTGACTCATATAGTGTGACTGCACGGCTGGCGCAGTGACTGGGCAACCGGCTGCAGCACAACGCGCCGACGGTTCAATTCCAGCACGAAACAATAGGGTAAATAAATACAATAGGAATTTAAGGGTTGTTAGGGAATCGGGGATTAGGAAGATAGGGCTTTCGGTTACCTCTTTCACACAACGTAAGCCTTATTTTACGTCGTTTTTCTGTATGGCCGTGATATCACTCCGATGATGCCGAAGCATGGCGAGCCCACACATGTTTGTCTTCACCGTTTGTCAGTGGTGTCTAAATAATCTTAAAAAGTACAAATAACTCGGAAAAAGTCACATTGGTACTTGCCGTTGGTAGGTTTAGAACCCGCACTCTCATGCATGAGAAGCGGGCGTCTTAAAATACATTAATTCTTAATTAAATATATTTATTACCCCACCCAATCTACCCACGGCTGTTATAGAAACCAACGATGCGACTACACATTGACAGAGACTGTGCAGCAGCGCTCTCTGATAAACCTGAACCCTTTACACTGCGATCTCCACATCGCCTGTCAAGCGAAAACATCCCAAATGTGTTCAAACCCTCTTTTATGGTGAAGGCTTGTATGCTCCAACGATTTCAATCAATTTATTATATTATATAAGAGGTTACTCATTGAACGCGCTATAATAGAAAATATATTGTATCTCACAAATAGATCGGGTAAATAAAGAACCGCTTAAGAGGGTGGTTGATACTTCTGATAACTAAAACGCTGGTTTCTAACTTGGTCAAAACATATGCTTTTTTTATTGTGGGAAACTATCCAATGATTTCTCCCGCCTTGGGTGAGGCGAAAAGGAGTATCAGACTCTTACTGACTAAAAACTACACAGTTCCCACTCCTGCTTTTCGAACCAGAGCCCCGGTAACCCGCTAGGTAGTCCGCAGCTGCGGATTAAGGCGTTACTATACCTACAATTTCAGTTTTCAGGGAATAAAAGGCACCCAACATAATATTTTAAATTGGTTTCCAAAGAAATGTGGCGAGGATCCAAAAAGATTTGGCTCTCGGCACACGTATTGTACCTGCTTGCGAAAATCGTGCACAATGTTGCATAATCTTGGTTTTTTTTATAGTATAAGCCGGTAAACGAGCAGCCGGATCACCTGATGGTAAGCAACATCGCAGCACTGGTAATTCCAGACTCCATGCTACTACTGAGATTTATGAAAAGCCGAAAAATTTAAAGATTTTTATATCGAACTTGAGACCCCTTGCCCGGCAGTCGCACTGCGACCACTCGACCAACGAAGCAGTTAGTTTTACTTATGTTTTTCTAAAAGTGAGTTATCATGACTTGGTTAGGATGTTACTTAATGAAATTCTGTGTTCTATATCTGCTTTTTTTCTTGGCTAACGATATGCATGGTATCCCAAAACACCAGAAGGGTAACAAGTGCGTTGCCGGTCTTTTTAAGGTTAGGAATTCAAGGGTTGTTGGGGAATCGGAGATTAGGAAGATTGGGGAGGATGGTAATTGGATCTCCGGTAACCTCACTCACACAACGAAACACAACGCAAGCTTTATTTCACGTTGGTTTTCTGTAAGGCCGTGGTATCATTCCGGTCGAGCCGGCCCATTCGTGCCAAAACATGGCCTTCCCACACACTTTTCATTCAATTAAAAAAAGTATCTCACGAAACTTCAGCTGTGTTATCAGTTAATGAGAAAAGCTACATTTAGCTCCGGTCTCCTACGCTATCTGTACTATCACCCACGCGAAGTCGTAAGAGAGCAAAGCTTTCAAAATTGCTTTTAAAAGTAGTTGCGTGGTTTAAACCGACATAGAGGGTAGCCCTGAAGTCGACGTCACAGTAACACCTGGTGATTGACAAAGATCCAACGGTTATGATTTGATTTGATTTCATGATTTAAAAAAAAAAGACGTTGCCCCACACTAGGATTTTCTCCTGTGTCGTGGGTGCGTTTACAAACATACAAGTTCACATACACATGACAACCAGACCCGAAACAACAATTTGTGGATCACACAAAGAGTTGCTCCGTGTGGGAATCGAAGCAATCGAACCTGCTACATGTTGCATGGCAGTCAGTTGCCCAGCCACCGCACCAACCGTGCAGTCCATGTTATCAGAACAATATAAAAAAAATCTAAGTCCTACAGTTTTTAAATTACAGTGACTTATGTGTTATTCACGAAAAAGTACGAAAGAAAGAGTCAAGAGTAAAAAGCTAAAGACCATAGTTTTTGAAAAGAATCCTTAGAGTGTAGGATTCCTAAGTCACTAAATCCATGCGCGCCTCAAAGAGCCATCAGACCACCACTGATGGGGCCCAGTGGGACTGATGCCTGATTCGGAGTTGCGGACTACCTAGCAGGTTTACCGAGGATCCGGAAGAGGAACGGGGTGGTTTTTAGTCAGTAAGAGTCTGACACTCCCTCTCGCCCAAGGCGGGAGAAGTCATTGGATGAAATTCCCACCTCAAAAAAAAAAACTATTTTTAAATAACTTTATAATCTGATATCTGTACTTTCAACTGAAAAATCAATAAAACGATTACAAATAATGATTTATTACTTTGCCTAGCTCGTTTCCGTTACAAGAATCGAGAACTTCCAATAAGTAAGTACCTATATTTTACGTTACAATACTTTGACATGCATTCTGCATTGATAATCGAAAACCTTCTTTTCGTTCGACGCGTCGCGTTCTGCATGCAAAGCAATTGCCGGGCGTTTCTTAAAAAAAAGACATATTTGAAGAAACAAAATCATCATCCTCAAGTTCCTCAACTAAAAGACTGCACGGTTGGCGCGGTGGCTGGGCAACTGGCTGCCGTGCAACGTGTAGCGGATTCGATTCCCGCACGGAGCAACTCTTTGTGTGATCCACATATTGTTGTTCTGGGTCTGGGTGTCATGTTTATGTGAACTTGTATATTTTTTAACGCACCCATGACACAGGAGAAAATACTAGTGTGGGGCTACGTATTCTTAAAAAAAAAGTTAACATATCTGCCGATTGAAACTCAAAATTAGGTTTCAATAAATTAAATTGTGACACTGCTCTCAACCAATCCAGTAAAAATAAGGATAATAAGCTACCACGATGCTTAATAACGCGGGAGAATAATGATTTGTTAAATAAAAAGTTAAAGTTTTTTTAAGAAACACCCTTTTTTTTTTTTTTTTTTTTGAGGGGGAAAATCATCCAATGACTTCTCCCGCCCTGGGCGAGGCGAGAGGGAGTGTCAGACTCTTACTGACTAAAAACCACCCCGTTCCTTCTCCTGCTTTTCGAGCCGGAGCCCCGGTAAACCCGCTAGGTAGTCCGCAGCTCCGGATCAGGCATCAGCCCTACTGGGCCCCATCTGTGGTGGTCTGATGGCTCTTTGAGGCGCGCGCGGAACGCGACGCGCCGCACGCACGGGTCTGGTTCTGTTCGGGCGATGAGCTACCCTTGCTCGCCGACCGCAGGCCCGCACTTACGGTGGCCGGAGATCGTCCCGCGATCCCCGACGCCCAGAGTGTCTCTCGCGACGGCTTGGGCGTGAGGAGGTTTGTTCCCTCACGCGCCCCGCCTCCTCCTTAGCTAGCATAACTGCTTCGCAGAAGGAGGAGACGGCATCCCAGTCCCTCTCGCTCCGCACCATGGCTTGAACCAGTGCCGGGCGCGAGAGGTCGCCGTCGCCGACCACATCCCTGAGGACTTGGCGGTGCTCAGCCCACGCAGGGCACACCGCCACTGTATGTTCTACAGTGTCCTCCGGGCGGTCCTCGCAGTGATGACACCCGGGCGTTTCCTCCCGCCCAATAAGGAACAGGAACCTACCGAAACTTAAGAAACACCCTAAGACCACTACAGATGGGACCAGTAGAGCTGATGCCTGAACCGGAGTTGCGGACTATCTAGACGGTTACCGAGGCTCCGGCTTGAAAAGTAGGAGTAGGAACGAGGTAGTTTTTAGAGTCTGACACTCCCTCTCACGTCACCAAAGACGGGAGAAGTCAAATAATGATTTTCCCCCCTTAAAAAAAAACCTTTGAAGAATGAATAAATGTATTATAATAAGACGTTATTTATACGTTTTCAACACTTATGTTATTCTTATTACGTAGTCCGTGGGTTAGGTAACAATCCGAGTTTAAAGTTATGAAATTACGTAAAAGTGAGTTAAGCGGTTATGTTTTAAGCATGAACTCAGTTTGGTGTATAACTTTTTTGTAAATAGATATACACACAAGGTTCCTGAAAGGCTGGTTAACATAAAAATTATTTAATTAGCAATGAATACTTTTGTCCTATTTGTGTAACTAAAAGGATGTTTACACACAATTTCATTGAATAATGTTCGGTTTTTACTAGAGCAGTGACTAATTATTTTTTCTCGGGGACTCTTGCTAATAAGCAGCGTGGGCGGACGCTGCTACGTCGCGCAGACAACTATTTAGTTACTATAGTATAGTTTAGTACGTCTCACGATAGTTATTATAAAAATACTACTGACGTTAAAATCACGTTCAAACTACATTTGAAAAAAAAAGGACCTCTGAAAATTCTATATTTTTACTACTTTTTAAAAGAAATGCTATCTAAACCAATTTTATTTTAAAAACTTTGAAATATTTACGACTAAATTCTAGAATAATCTATGCCTATAAAGAATCCTTTGCAGTATTATTGAAAGACCTACATATAAGGCCTGGGAGCAATGTCCCACAAACTGGGTCAATGCGCACAATGCATTTGCCCACTACGTATTTCATATATTCTTTGTTAAAATACTAAAAACTCGACATCTTTAATTGATTTTGTCTGGACTTTAAAAGAGACTACGACCTCTGAGTTTGTTTCGGCATTTCTTCTCAGAGTAGTCCGATAGAAAATGCCGGCCTCATCTAGTTATTTAAGAGATTGACGTGTAAAAGAGTTACATTGTAACCTATTTGCAAAATAATTATCATATTTTATAATTTACGCTTCTAATCACAATGTCCTTGTCATCAGGAGAAATTGACGTTTCTAATGAGCCCAAACTCAATATGTTTGCTAGCTCGATGGTACCATAATATTTTATTGTCATCTAATCTACAAGACGGACATTAAAATAAAAATTAGTCATCTACAATTGGGCAGATGACACACACTCCCACTCTTATTTATGTTATTTTATATAAAAAAAATAAAAAAACACGTGTCTTACATTTCATTACATAGTTTGTTACAGGTCGACGTAATTAAAAACGTCAGGAACATATTTTTATTAAAAACATTGGAACACAGACGAAGCCGCTGGCAAAAGCTAGTTTAAAATAAAAATAAAATACTTAAAAATATATTATATTTCTGTGGCGTAGTATAGGCTGATAGAATTAGTTTTATCATCATCTCTTGACGGGCTCTTGCCATCAACAGCACACTGTTGGACTATAAGCCTCTACATAAGAGGGTTTGCCATAATCTCCGCAGGCAGGCGGGTTGGTGATCGCAGTGTAAAAAGTTCAGGTTTATCAGAGAGCGCTGTTGTTTGGTTTCTGTTAAATAATGTAGACTTAGCCGAGTCTTGGGCCACCCACGGGAAGACTAGTTATAACAAATGTATTCCTTTTTTTATAATAAAATATTAGACTTTTTGAACATGGTCACTAGTAATTTATCATTAGAACTTAAAACAGGATATTTACCATGTTTATTAGAGAACTAGAGAGTTCATCCGTGATCATGGCGCTTGCAACAATGTCGAAATATCGGAAACTCCCAGTTTAATAAACATGGTGCATATACCGTTTTAATTTCTAATGATAAAATAGAGTAGAGCTTTTCTCCATTAATTTACGTGAGTAAACCGTGGTTTTTTACCCGACTGCGCCAGAAGGAGGGTTATAGTTAAATGTATTCTAATAAGAACAAAAATATAAAAAACACATGTGTGGCGCAATTAATATCAGCTGACAGACTGAAAAACTCCAGAACGTACGAACCGATTTCCACGGTTTTGCATTCGTTGGAACAGTCTCGGGTTCCATGAGGTTTATAGCAAAGACAATTCAGGAAAAATTCAAGAGAAAAGCAGGAAAACAGGGAAAACCATTAATGGCGAAACGGAGTTCGCCGCATTTGCTAGTATTTTAATAAAAACAAAATAAATATAATATAATATGTGGCGCAATATCAACTGACATTAAAGGCTGAATGAGTAGATACCTTTACTTAAAAATGACATTACAGGCAGAATAAGTAATACCTTTGCCTAAAAAACAACACACGTTTAGTTTTATGGTTATTTAATAAAAAAAACACTTACCTGGCTAAAATGGAATTCTCTAGGCAGCGACATATTTTCTGTTTGTGTTTATTATGTTTATTAATGTCGGGAGGTAAAGATATATAGTTAAAATGATCTTCGGATTCCGTGCAAACTAATTTCAATGCACTTTTCTCAACGGCATTAGCCGCTGTATACATTTGTCGTTTTATATAAAGGAAATCTTTAAAAGACGCCGTCGTAACTGATTTAGAAAAACTTTCTCCTCGAAAAAAATTAAAGAATTGCTTTTTATTTTTATAATAATATTTAAATAAATTAATTGATTAATAATTTATTATTCACTGATTTTTCTTCTTTTTTTTTCTTCAAGTAGAAACTTTCGTTTTGTTATTTAAAAAAAAATGGGATTTACGGCTGAACGACCGACATGTTTGGTTGTCAATTTGGAAATTATTGAATGTTATTTTGACAGTTTTTGAGTAGCACAGTTTTGTATTAAAAAAATTGGTTATTTTGTTATTTTTCCGTGTAAAATGTAACTGTTTCGGATGTGGCAGCTGTATAACTAATTCAGTTATGATATTTCGAGTCTGCGCCGTGGAATAATCGATAAATTGAACGAAATGAATGAAACTGTCCGTTCATCCATTCATTCATTCGTTCGTTCGTTCGTTGACTTTTCGGACAGTGTTGCTGTTTAGAAAAGTGTTGTGTTATGTATGTTCATTCTTCGTAAGGGTGCTTTTCCACCAGAGATGTTCTATGCTGCGTTCCTGTAGATGCGTTTGGCTAGCGCCAATCATTTTAATTGGTACACATAAATGCGTGCTATGGATGGCTTCCCTGCTATCGATACATCGCATACTGCGCATCTTCCTTGCACAGCTACATAGCTTAGTATCAGTGGAAACGGTCACATAGTTTTAGAGCTTAGCTATTACATTTTCGTTGTATAGCTACATAGCACATCTCTGGTGGAAAAGCACCCAAGTACCGTGCTACGGCGTAGCTAGGAACTTTTCCCTTTTGCTACGACACAGCGTAGCATTAGTATTATTCAACGAACGTAGGAAATCTGTCGACAATTTTGTCCATCCCCTACGGGCCTACGGCGTAACCAATTTTACATCATGTTAACTGCTCTACGGCGTAGCCACTCACATGCTCAGCTCTACGGCGTAGCCTTTTTCTCCTATGACGTAGAAACTTTCTATCTACTACGGCGTAGTCTCACAAGATCAGCTCTACGACGTAGCCATTTTCTCCTACAGCGTAGCAACTTTCTATCTACGGCGTAGCCTCTCACATGCTCACCTCTACGGCGTAGTCATGTTCTCCTACGGCGTAGCAACTTTCTATGAACTACAGCGTAGCCTCTCAAATGCTTTCCTCTACTACGGCGTATCCATTTTCTCCTACGGCTTAGCAACTTTCTACCTACAACGGCGTAGCCTCTCTCACATCCGCTGCTCTACAGCGTAGCAACTTTCATGTTTACTTACGACTACGATGTAGCACCCATCTACAGCTAGTGCGCCGTAGCAAGTTTCACGTAATGCCGCTATACAATGTACACCCACTTTTCACCATTTGTGTTAACATGTAACATAAGTCAGTAAGCCTATTGCCATATTTATACTGGGCACTATTCCAGACTTCATGCTACTACTGAGAAATTTTGCGACAAAAAAAGCCCAGCAATACTTTGCCCGACCCAGGAATCGAACCAGGGACCTCTTGTCGCACTACTATTACTAAAGGACCAATAAAACAACAATATAGATTTTCACATTACCTTTTATATTTTATTTCACTAAACATTTTTATTTGTATTTTATAATTATTCTGATAACGTCAATAACTCTAGCATCCAACTATAACAAGATTACACTATAATTATGTCAAAATTTACAATCAATTTACAATTCTCAACTATTATTTATTATTATTAATAATGTCACCATCAACCGTACGTGGGATACACAATTATCCCAACAACCATTAATTAAAACAATCATGTATCCCACCGTTCACAAAATCATTTATATATTTATTACTAAAAATAATACCAAAAAAAAAACACATGGGAATTACAATTTAATAATGGAAAATAAATAAAACTTTCAAGTTAAAACAAAAAACAGAATCCATATAATCGCCTGCGGGATTCTTTTAATCGCTTGCGGGATTCCTTTAATCGCCTGCGTGATTCCCGTAAGCGATTAAGACATATTAAAGAACATTATTAATAATAAAACGAATAGTACTTAACGATACGATTATGCTATTATTTTTAAACAATAATAATTATTAATAATGGAGCTTATTATTTTCGAAAACATTAGGCACTTACGGATTACTTGAAGCGTGAAACTACATTATTATAAAGGGGGGGTTGGCAGTGAAACAACAATTAATAGGGGGGAGAGATGGCTTGAAATATTTTTGATTATTTTTTTTTACAATTGATGGGTCGACGTTTGGCCGCTATCTCGCCTGATGGTAAGTGATAATGCGGCCTACGATGGAGCACGTCTGCCCATAAGCAACCTATTCACTCGGGCTTTGAAGACACCCAGGTTATACCCATCAGGAAACTTAGTTCAAAGAAATTTGTGACTTTCATAAGGAACTAGCTTACTCCGTACCGCCTCAAACATTATCTTTCTCGCCTTTTAAAACCTACAAGCAATTTCAAGGCCAAAATTTGCCAAATCGGTCCATCCGTTCTCGAGTTTTTAGACGAGACTAACGAACAGCAATTGTTTTTTTTTACATATAAAGAGATATAACAGGACACTTCATCACATGTCTGTGACTCGAAACTAGTAGAGCTTTTCTCGATTAACCCTACAATACATAACAGATTTGTAGTTATTTGTATTTAAGATAGAATTTGTAGCGTGGCGTAGGGAGCATTTTTATTTCTTTATTGGCGTATCGGTCAAAGGGTGAGTAAACCGCGATTTTATAGTATGTTACTTTTGTCTCACTCTCTCTTTTTACTCTTTTCATAGATTCTAAGAGTTTCAAAAGTCACCTATATGAAAAGATATTTATTTACTAAAATATATACACACACAATTGCAAATAAAAATATATATAACAGAGTCAAAAATATAATGATAATGAAACGAGCGAATTATTTGCATCATCAACTTTCTGCCATACTCAGAGACATTTAATGATTACTTAAACTATTCCTTAGTAACGATTTTGTATCGAAAACAATTGCTAAGGACTGGGTTAAGTAGCCATTAAATGCAACCATGACCGTATACACCAAAATCTCTTACAATTTTAGGTAACTCCTAAGATACTATAGGTGACACTTAACAACATTTTGGTTTTTTATCAACCTATAAGTGACATCTAACAGTTACGAGGGCTTATTTGAGGTGCTTTCTCAAACTTAGTGACTCTAATGCCCGAATACTCAAACGCTACTCAATTTTAAGACGCTCCCAAATGTAGTTCTGTCCCTATCAATTCTTTATAAAATGACAGAGATAGCATGATATTTAAGTACATCTTAAAATTGAGTAGCGTTTGAGTATTCGGGCGTTAGACGATGTTTGGTTAATATGGCTATAGAGTTGAAAGTCGTCTGATTTTCGCTCATTTCACATTATGTATGTATAATATAACTATTGAAATTTTAATCATCTATGTAACTACGAACTACTAAATGTTTTAATTAGCTCCAGTTTTAAATATATTCACGCTATATATATAAAATACGAGGGGATGAGCAGAACAAGAGCTGTGATGGACGTGCAGTCTTGAAACTTATCGATTTGTTTAAAACTTATGTTGTTTTTGAGCGAAAAGTTATAAAAAAATTGTAAGGACAGTCCACGCTACCATCAGTTGACTGGACAATGTCTACACTACACGAGTCACTGTTTACATGTTACCATTAGCTCATGACGATACCTAAGTATGTATCGCCTGAACAGTCCACGCTACCATCAGTTGACTGGACAATACGCAAACCGATATTTTCAAAACTACAACCCCTCACACAAAAATTGACAAATCGCTTAAAATTTTATATGATTAACAATTTTGTGTTATTTATTAATTTAATTATTTCGAAAACGTTTTAATTTATGGCTTTTTCATGCTCCAATGTATATTTTCTTTGATTTTACGCGATAGTCTTTAGTTTTTGGGAAAATATTTTAAAATGTAGCACTGGGTTTAAAATGACATCTGCACTTAAGGTGTCACAAATTGTTGTTCCGGGTCTGGGTGTCGTGTGTATGTGAACTTGTATGTTTGTAACCCACGACACAAAAGAAATTCCCAGCTCAAATACTAAGACCATCGCGTCAAAACCGAAAAGAAAACTTAGCTATAATAATTAAAATGATTAACTATTAAAATAATAATTAATAGTAATAGGGTTCCGACTAAAGGTACGCGTCCACAGGCCCGCATCGCACGCAACGGATTTTAGTTAGTCTTGTATAGAAACTCATACAACTGCGTCCACTGATCCGCATCGTACGGACCGCATCATCGGCAATGCCTACATGCGATGCGTACTGATGACGTCATACGGAATGCGTGCGATGCGGGCCTGTGGACGCTTACTTTAAATAGAAAGGGTAGTAGTCATCGATGTCAAATTCAAAACTTAAAAATATCAGTTAGAAATTATACGGATTGTTTTTTATGACTTATGTTTGAGAGTGCTCTTCCACCAGAGATGTGCTAAGTAGCTCAACGAAGATGCAATAGCTAAGCTGTGAAACTATGTGACCGTTTCCACTGATACTAAGCTATGTAGCTGTGTGAGAAAGATGCGCAGCTCGAGTATGCAATGTATCGATAGCAGGGAAGCCATTCATAACACGCATCTTTCCATATAAAAAATATAGCTTAGTTGAGTCCGTTTCCACCAGTGCTAAGCTATGTGTACCAATGAATATGATTGGTGGAAAAAACGCATCCACAGCAATGTAGCATAGCACATCTCTGGTGGAAAATCACCCCGAATCGCATACAAACAATGTATGGGACTTCCCACGTAGATATTTCCTATATTTTTAAAACCATAAAACATACGACTCCTCTTCAAAAATACCAACCCAAAAACTAATCACTCAAAAATCCCACTTACACAATCTTTCTTTAAGTTCAAAATCGCTTGAACTAAACGAATTCGTTATACGAATCTCCGCCTTAATAACAAACGCAATACAATCAAAATTCCTTTCACACTCTCAAAAAAAAAACATTCCTAAACACGCATTTAGCAACCTTATCCTATAGTAAATAGAGTTGATTATCGATCAACAATTAAAAAGTACAATCAGGACAATTTCTAACTGACTAAAAAAAGAAAATTAATTCGGTATTATTTAACATATCTAAGTATATAGGGTGACTGATAATTAGTGAACGATATTTAAACACGTGATTGTACTCATGATTACAAACAACTTTCCCAAAGAAACTTTTTTTGTATACTCATTAGTTTTATTTTTATTACAATAACAAAACAACAAAATTGATCAGCTGTTAGCTGCAAGGCGCCCGCGTTATCGGAATACTAGTAGGTATTTTGATATGTTACACGATAAAAGATGTGTGCTATGTATAGCTTCCTTACTATCGATGCCATAGCATACTCGAGCTGCGCATCTTACTCGCACAGCTACATAGCTAAGGTATTTTGGAACTTTACGCGCGCGTGCTAACGAAATTTTGTTGCTTTATTATTGTGATAAAAATAAAACTAAAGATTATACAAAAAAAGTTTCTTCGGGAAAGTTGTTTGTAATCATGAGTACAATCACGTGTTTAAATATCGTTCACTAATTACCAGTCACCCTATATAGTTTAAAAACCTATATGGGACATATCGCGTACATATTATTTTAATAATTTTAAAAACAAATAACAGGTAAAGTATAATGATTTGAAATGTAAACTCAAGTTTGACATTCACTAACAATTTTTTAAAACCGACTTTAAAAAAAAAGCTTGTATGTATATTTTTTTATGTTATAAGCCGGTAAACGAGCAGACGGATCACCTGATGGTAAGCAATCTCCGCCACCCATGGACACTTGAAACACCAGAGGCGTTACAAGTGCTTTGCCGGCCTTTTGGGTGTTAGGAATTTAAGGGTTGTTGGGGAATCGGGGATTGGGAAGGGGGATAATGTTAGTCTGCGTTTATCTCGTGATTGGATGAACCGATTTTGATGCGGTTTTCAGAATAGTGTTTGTTACACTTATAAGCAGGTTTTAGTATATTAACCGACTTCAAAAAAGTAGTTTAAAGTCTCTTTTCGCAATACAAGTTTTTAAACTGACATGGTCACTAACACTATCATTAGAACTTGAGACGGGATATATACCATGTTTATTTATGTTTAGGGTTTTCCAAGTTATATATACTTTCTAAGATTAAAGACACCACTGACAATCGGTGAAGGAAACCTGGGCTTATAATTTCTGATTTAAAAGTTTGAAATCGCCAACCCGCATTGAGCAAGCATGGTGATGAAAGCTCAAGCCTTCTCCGTGTGAGAAGAGGCCTTTGGTCAGCAGTGGCCACTTATAGGCTGTTGATGTGATGTATCTCTGCCTACCCCCATTTACGAGAAAAAGCGAAATGTCTCGTAAATATAATAATTTTCAATACATTACATAATGTAATATGAATTCGTTTAAAAAATACTACTAAAATAGTAAAGTATTCAATATAAGTTACTTGGTTAAAATTACGGTTCATTTCGCATATACAGCTTATATTTATAAGCCCCGGTTTATCTCGAAATCGATCGAGCATACTCGAACAGTTATAAAACGGTTTTTATTTAGCTTGCCGTCTTTTTTGGGTCATTTAGTATAAAGAACACATTTTCGTATAGATTATTAACTAGAATTTCGAGTTTACATTTCAAAAAATGTCATTTAATAATAGTTCCTAATGCTTTAATAATAAGACTGAAGTTTAGATTGACGTAATTGCATGACAATTTGATTAAATAACTCCTAAAGAAACGCCCGAATACTGAAATGCTACTCAATTTTAAGTTGTACTTCAATATCGTGCTCTCTCTGTCATTTTATAAAGAATTGATAGTGACAGAACTACATTTGAGAGCGTCTTAAAATTGAGTAGCGTTTGAGTATTCGGACATAAGACTCCCCACACAGATGCGTTATTATAGGTCGATAATATTGCATGCAGTTTTTTTATTTATGGTATAAGCCGGTAAACGAGCAGACGTATCACCTGATGGTAAGCAATCGCCGCCGCCCATGGACTCATGATCTAACCTATATATTTGTTTTTTTATATATATTTCACGCTACGCAAGGCGAGCGGACGACAACTAGTAGTTAATATAAACAGTTACTAGCTGGGTTAAACCCCCATATCCCTTGGTACGCCTATGACAGGCTCCATATGTTTTGTCACAGTGCACAATCACATTATGGCATCTCCTCTTTGTACTAGCTTGCATGGGTCTAATGTAATAAACACCATAGCTAGATAAGTATTCAATCAAATTGCCAAACAAATACTTTTAAAATCATCGATTTCCTAATACCAGCTTTTCCATTAGAAAATTTGTTTTTTTTTTAATGTTCAGCCAATTTATTTAGTATGTAGGTAAGAAAATAAAGATAGATTCAGTACAGAGACAGTAACTATTGGTTGTGTGAAGCCGAATGGGTTACAAAACATATGGCTTTTTTACATTTGATGGGTCGACGTTTGGCCGCTATGTCGCCTGATGGTAAGTGACGATGCGGCCTACGATGGAGCACGTCTGCCCATAAGCAACCTATTCACTCGGGCTTTGAAGACACCCAGGTTATACCCATCAGGAAACACAGACTCCGGCAAAGAATTCCACTCCCTAGCACAACGAAGCTTGAAACGAAGCGCTGTGGGCTTCGTTACATATAACAACGTTACGCCTTTTATCCCCGAAGGGATAGGCAGAGGTGCATATTACGGCACGTAATGCCGCTATACAATGTACACCTACTTTTTATCATTTGTGTTATAAGTTCCATGTAATAGGGGGTGAGCCTATTGCCATATACTGGACACAATTCCAGACTCCGTGCTATTACTGAGATTTTTTTACGAAAAAAACCCAGTAATAATAAGGGCTTCGTTACAAAGCATACAATTTAGTATAACAATAGCTACTGTCTTTGTACTGAATCTATCTTTATTTTTTATCTGCATACCTTATGCCCGAATACTCAATTTTAAGACGCTCTCAAATGTAGTTCTGTCACTATAAATTCTTTGTAAAATGATAGAGATAGCACGATATTTAAGTACAACTTAAAATTGAGTAGCATTTGAGAATTTGGGCGTTAGCTGGCTAAGTTTTCAAAAAACCTAGTACTAAAAAATCGACGACAAAAATCTAAAATAGAAACCTAGATTAAAAGTAAAAATTCCTGTCAAACGTTCCTAGAATAAAAACTAAAAAAAAAAAAGAAAAAAGTATGTTTTTTTTTTAATGTAAGTAAGTAAATACCATATTTTTCATTGACGATTTGAAATTTGTATTTTTTTCACGAAATTTTTTCTTTTTGTAATGCCATTGGTGTGTTATAAATATGGAACAAAAAGGGGATAGGTAGGAGAGATATCTTTTTATATATAATTCTTCTGTGAGTGTGTATGTCACTGAACTTCTCTTAAACGACTGGACCGATTTTGATGAATTTTTTTGTGTGTGTTCAAGGGGATCTGAGAATGGTTTAGATTCACAATTTTGTCCGCTGGACAATGTTTTTTTAATAAATTTTTAATTTTGACAGGACAACGTCTGTCGGGTCCGCTAGTCCTTTACAAAACTGTATACATTTTATTGGTTGCGCGACCTGCGCGCACGACTATACATAATGTATTTTTATAATAACTATCGTGAGACATACTAAATTAACTAAAAAATCACGGTTTACTCACTGGTACATTAATGGAGAAAAGCTCTACTAGTTAGGTAGACTGCACAACGTCGCCGTCTGCGCACGCCGCTCATGATTAAGAGTCCCTCTGTGACTCGAAACTAGTAGAGCTTTTCTCTATTAATTTACGTGAGTAAACCGTGATTTTTAGAAAATTAGAATGTACTATATTTTTTATGATATAAGCCGGTAAACGAGCAGACGGATCACCTGATGGTAAGCAATCGCCGTCGACACTTGAAACACCAGAGGCGTTACAAGTGCGTTGCCGGCCTTTTAGGGTAGACGAACCGGTCCCTATCTGACTATCACATAGCGTGCCAATCACGCTACAAAAAATAAATTTCCATATTTATAACACACCAAGGCTAAATTTATTTATTTTACCATTTCATCCTATTTATCATTTACCATATTATATTTAAAATAACCTAAGAGATTTTATTTCTTCTTTATTTTTACCTAAAAGTCACTCATTCCGAAATTATTTTGTATCTTTGTCGAAATAAAATAGTAAAGAGAAATTGTCATGACGATACCTAAGTACGTATCGCCTGGACAGTCCACGCTACCATCAGTTGACTGGACAATCTCTACACTACACGAGTCACTGTTTACATGTTACCATTAGCTCATGACGATACCTTATCACTTTAAACGACAAAGATACGAAAAAATTACGAAAATGACGCGAAAATTACTGAAAAATGAATTATTTGTGAACTCTATAATAATTTCTAGGGAATTTTTTAATCCTAAATTTTAATTTCTACAGGTACCGTATAAGAACGAAATATTTTTAATTATATATACTGATTACTGAAAAACTGAATTATTATACTACACATAGTATAAAACAACCGGCCTCATCTAGTTATTTAAGAGATTGACGTGTAAAAGAGTTACATTGTAACCTATTTGTGAAATAAATAACATTTGTCATAAGGACGCTTTCCGCTGTCTGTTACTATGTATGCTTAAATCTTTCAAACTGCGCAACGGATTTTGATGCGGTTTTTTCTATCGTTAAAGAGTGATTTAAGAGTAAGGTTTATATGTATAACATTTCGAATTTAACGCGTGAGTAGCCGTGGGTAAAAGCTAGTCTATACTAGCTAAAAAGTTTGTTTGTTAGATTGCGCTAATCTCCGAAACTACTGGTTCAAATTTGAAGATAATTTTCTTAGTAAAATTTTTTATACCTATCCTGCCGGTACATTATAACTTTTTCAGCTTTTCAGTGATCAGTATTTTAATTTTTTTTTTTCATATACATGTTTTTTTTTTTCAATTATTTTCAATATACAAGACGAATTTTAACTAAAAACTAAATTGGACAGCCTTTGTTATAGGCTTCATAATTATTATTTTTTTTAACATTTGAGACTCTATATTATTTTTGTGACGTGTAACAGAGTCATAAGACACGTCAAACGGAGGGAGCCACAGATAAAAAATTATTTTGACGTATGATTTGACAGATGCTGTCAAAGTGTGATCTGTCATTTGTTTTTTTTTATTTTGTGTTGTGTTGAAGGTAGTAATTTTAATCCTATTTGAAGATATTTGATTTAAATAAGCGCCTGTTTCACAATGATGAAACAGGCGCTTACCACCGTACTCAGAGTCATTTAATGGTTACTTAACCCAGTCCTTAGCAATTGTTTTCGATACAAAATCGTTACTAAGGAATAGTTTAAGTAATCATTAAATGTCTCTGAGTACGGCAGTTAATGGAAGAATATTTTAATATTTCAGATCATTTCAAGTTGCCTTTCATTTATGACTGCTATACAGAGTCTCAAATATTTAAAAAAACGTTCTTTAAAATCTAAAATGTCTACTAAATATGTTTTTTAAAAACTAATTATTCACATAATGTGGTTACCATACATTATTTTTTACACTATACCGTTTAAATTTTAATTAATTTTTTTTTTGTGTTAATATTTAAAATTTTTTATATAACCATTTTATATCATTTCCAAAAAAAAAAGAAAAAAAATGCAAATTTACTTCAAAAAATGGAAATATCACAACTATTTTTCAAACTTCAAACTATACAATAGGCTGTACAAGGCTGTATGCAAAATACCATTGCCTCAAACAGTGTTGCCAGATAGAAATTTGTACACAGGCAATAAATTTTTTAACCGAAAAAGGTTGTTTTTTTTTTCAGTATAAAAAAAAACTCACCTTTTTTTATGTAATTTTTACTTAGTCGAATTTTTTCTTTGAACATTTACTTTTTCCGTTTTGGGTTTCTCCTTTTTCTCGACTTTTTCGGTTGCTTTTGGTTTCTCTACCTTGGGTAGTGGTTTCTCTGCGGGCGTGGTTGCTGCGGTTGCGGTTGCGGTTGTCGGTGGTTTCTTGGGTTTGTTCGCTTTCGCGGCGGCCGCGTAGTTTATTGGTTTGAAGCCAGATGTCGCTTGCGCTTCTTCTAACGGTGCTGGTTGGGGTTGCTGGGGAGAAAAATAATTAAATTAGAATTTTGATACGTGTGTAATGTTTTACCATAATCGACAAGACGGACATTAAAACAAATTAATAATAGTTACAATTCGACACATTTTCGGAATATTGGGATTAAATAATGTAAAGTAACCGTCACGAGAAGCTATAAATTATGTAAACAAACATCTTTTACTAAGTAAACATTTTATACTGCGAGATAATAATAACTTGAACATATTCAATCGACATGAAATATAGACGGGTTATATGAAAGTAACAACATATTTAATTTAGTCGAATTATATTTTAACGACGCAAAGCGCTATCGTTTGTGTTTCTTGGTACCGGAACGCGTCCGTCGCAGGGATTGTAAACTATCGGGACGCCATTTTGAAATAAACAGTCATTCGAGTTTCGAATGCTTACGAGTTTGTTTCATTGCTTTGCATATATCGCGGATCTGGTTGTTATTGTAAATTTTGTTATTGTTTCGTTATCACTTTTTACTTTTACGTTGTGAACTCCTGAACACTTGTTTACAAAATTTATAGCTTCTCGTGACGGGGACTTTAGCAACTTTTAACTCCGTTTCGCCACCAATGTTAAATTTTACCTGATTTTTCTTTGCTATAAACCTCACGGAGTCCGAGACCTTTCCAACGAATGCAAAACCGTGGAAATCGGTTCGTGCGTCCTGGAGTTATAGCGTCAGGAAGGAAAACCCGACTTATTTTTATATTATAGACTAATATTATAAAGCTGAAGAGTTTGTTTGTTTGATTGTTTGTTTGTTTGTTTGTTTGTTTGTTTGTTTGTTTGTTTGTTTGTTTGTTTGTTTGTTTGTTTGTTTGAACGCGCTAATCTCAGGAACTACTGGTCCGATTTGAATAATTATTTTTGTGTTGAATAGTGCATTTATCGAGGAAGGCTATAGGCTATAAAACATCACGTTATGACCAATAGGAGCCGAGCAGAGTGGGTGAAACCGCGCGGAAGTAGCTAGTCCTAAATAAGGCACTTTTGAAACGTCAAATTGAATTTTCCGTCAGTCTGTCTGTCAGTGAAGCTAGGCGCTCGTTCCAAAGTGTTGCTTCGAATGGAGAAGAACGAGCAAGAAACTCCATCGTTACTCTTTACAAAAAATGTTTTTTACAATATCTCTGATACATTATTTGATCATTTACCTGTCTATCAGTGAAGCTAGGTGCTCTTTCCAACAAGGCTCGGATACCGGTTAAATTTTCAAACCGTTATTATGTACTTGTACGCAAAACCTTTACATTGGGTTTCGTTCGCGAAACCGGTTTTTTTAAACCGGTATTTGGAACAGTATTTTCATAAAGGTTTTTTCGGATTAAACGGTTTAGAGCAATAAAAACCGGTTAATACGACGCACATCAAAGAAACGCCGCGCGCTGTTCAGATTATATTCAATAATAATATTTCAACGCGTGTACCGACATGCCCCTCGTCGAATAAACCGGTTAATTTAGGTTAAAATAAAGTTCTTTAAATGTTCACGTTCTCAAGAAAAGTTCGGAGGAAAACCGATATAAACCGGTATTAACCGGTATTTTTTAAACCGGTTCCGAGCCTTGCTTTCCAAAGTGTAGCTTCGAATGGTGACTATATTATAGCTACAATAATTAGGTACCTTAACATCACTGCTGTCTTCACTCTTCTCGTCCACTTTGATCTCGCTCTTGACGCTCTTCACCTCCTTCTTCTTGGGCGCGACCTTCGTCTCCGACTTGGCCGCCTGTGGTTTACTCTGCACCTGGACAATACACAGGATACATAAATATAAGGAGCTTAAAAATTAAAGTATCTGCCACGGCTTTAATGGGAGGTAGTGTTGTGTTTGAAGATTACGATAGTGAGTAGAAATTATTGATTTTTTGGAACATCACGGCTTTTATCCCCGGGGTAGGCAGAGGTGCACATTACGGCACGTAATGCCGCTATACAATGTACACCCACTTTCCACCATTTGTGTTATAAGTCCCATGTAATAGGGGGTGAGCCTATTGCCATATACTGAGCAACACACGTCCGTACACAAGCTGAAACTACTGAACGGATATAAAATACTGCCTCTTTGATCGAGTAGTCGCAAATGTGACTGCTCAAGGGGTTCGATTCCCAGGCATAGTACTACTGGATTTTTTTCGGTTTTTACGAAAATTCTTCAGTAGTAACACGGAGTCTGAAATTATGCCCACCCTACCCCTTAGGGGATAAAAGGAGTGACGATACAAATTTAAAATACCAACCTTACTCTTGACTTCCGGTTTGACCGTCTTCTTTAAATCTACTTTGGATTTAGAATCCTTCTTGTCTTTGGGTCGCTTTTCTTGCGTCTTGTCTATGGATTCTGTTGCGCTGACTTCTGGCGTTTCCTTCTGTGGCTGTTGTGATTCTGTGGGGGGGGAAAGAAGAATAAGAAGGGTTCTTTTTCCACCAGAAAAGTGCTATGTTGCTATGCTATGAAGATGTAAAACTATGTGACCGTTTCTATTGATACTAAGCTATGTAGCTGTGCGAGGAAGATGCGCAGTTCGAGTATGCGATGTATCGATAGTAGGGAAACGATCCCTAGCACGCATCCATAGCACGCATCGTTTCATATAAAAAACATATCTTAGCTGAGGCCATTCATCAGTGCTAAGCTATGCATACCAATGAATATGATTGGTTGGTTTATTTGCTTCTCATTAAGATTGGTTCTCATTAAGATTACTTTAAACGTAAAACAAATTCTTACTAAGCCCCCAGCTTACCTTCTGTGTTATCATGTGTTACATCGTCTGTAGTGTCGGTGGGGGGTGGCGCGGGGGACGCCTCTGTGGCAGTGGGGGGCTCCGACTGTACGGGGGCGCTGGGGGACGCTTCTTGTGTGGGGGCTTGTTTTTCTTCTGAAATAGGGGAGAGAAGAGTTAGTTATATTATTTATTAAAATTTAGGTGGACAACTTATTTAGAAATGTAGGACTTAAGAATTAAATAATTTCCTCAGTTTTTAAGTGTGGGAGAGCCATGCTTCGGCACTGCTGTGTCGGTTCGACTGGAGTGATACCACGGCCGAGCCGTACACCGACGTGAAACAACGCTTGCGTTGTGTGAGCGAGGTATCCGATCCCCAATTCCAACAACCCTTAAATTCTTAACCTCCAAAAGGCCGGCAACGCACTTGTAACGCCTCTAGTGTTTCAAGTGTCCATGGGCGGCGGCGATTGCTTACCATCAGGTGATCCGCATGCTCATTTACCAGCTTATCTCGTAAAAAAAACCTACGACACGAGGGAAGCTCCTAGTGTGGAGTAATATATTAGTGTATATCTATACTAATATTATAAAGCTGAAGAGTTTGTTTGTTTGTTTGAACGCGCTAATCTCCGGAACTACTGGTCCGATTTGAATAATTCTTTTTGTGTTGAATAGTGCATTTATCGAGGAAGGCTATAGGCTATAAAACATCACGCTATGACCAATAGGAGCTGAGCAGAGCGGATGGAATCGCGCGGAAGTAGATAGTTTTTTATATGTGCTGAATTCGACTAGTCAACTACCATATTGTTAAAGGTCTGGGCGTGAAGTTATGTGAAATTATGTGATTATAAATCCAACCACGACACAAGATAAACTACTAGTATGGAGTAACATAGTGTATATAATTATTATAATATGTACCTGTGGCGGTGGGCAGTGGTCTCGTGGGCACGAACTCGGCGGCGAGGGGGTTCAGCGTCGACCGCGACACCGTCTCCTCCAGCGACAGGGACGGCGCGCCGTTACTCGTGCTGCAAACATAATATTATTATATTAATACCTTAATATACACAAAATGATAAATAAAGATACAAAGGCGGGCTTAATGTCATGTAACATTTTCTCGGTAGAATATAAATTGACATGACAAAGTCAAAATAATATATATTTCAAATAGACCAGGAAGCAAGGCTCGGAACCGGTTTAAAAAATACCGGGTAATACCGGTTTATATCGGTTTTCCTCCGAACTTTTCTGAAGAACGTTATTTTAACCTAAATTAACCGGTTTATTCGACGAGGGGCATGTCGGTAAACGCGTTGAAATATTATTATTGAATATAATCTGAACAGCGCGCGGCGTTTCTTTGATGTGCGTCCGTATTAACCGGTTTTTATTGATCTAAACCGTTTAATCCGAAAAAACCTTTATGAAAATACTGTTGCAAGTACCGGAAACCCAATGTAAAGGTTTTGCGTTCAAGTACATAATAGCGGTTTGAAAATTTAACTAGTATCCGAGCCTTGCCAGGAAGGCACTTTTGGACGTCAAACAAAATAAAAAATGTCTGTCTGTCGGTCAGTCCCTTTAGTTGGTCTATTTGCTCGTTCCAAAGTGTAGATTCCTATGGAGAAGAACGAGCAAGAAACCCCATAGATACAACTAACTCAAATAGGGTTCCGGAGCTGCGGACTACCTAGCGGGTTTACCGGGGCTCCGGCTCAAAGCGGTGTAGGAACGGGGTGGTTTTTAGTCAGTAAGAGTCTGACACTCCCTCCCACCTCGCCCAAGGCGGGAGAAGTAATTGGATAACCGGGGGGGGTTATCCCTTAAAAAAGGACTAATTCTTAGGCCCTATGAATAGGCTATAGAGTCTATAGCCTATTCTAGTCTATAGTATAGACTCACGTAGGGTAGTGCGGGTGGTTGTGTCCGTTGGCGGTGGGTCGGTTGTGCCTCTCCCTCTGTTCGTCCTCCAACATGGCCTCTATGCACTGTTCCATCAACGCCTCCTCCTCGAGCTGCTGCATCACCTGCGGGGAATTATTTATTCATATTATATTATGTTAACTATCCTGAGACATAGTAAATTAACTAAACTAATCACGGTATATTCGCGTAAATTAATGGAGAAAAGCTCTTCCGAGTCATAGAGGGACTCGGAGGACTCATGTTGAAGACTCCCTCTGTGACTCGAAACTAGTAGAGCTTTTCTCCGTGATTTTATACCGTGATTTTTTAGTTATCATAGTATATTATGGTTGGATTATGGGCTCTGATGTGCCTTGAAACTGGCCGCTTACTCTTGAAACCAATCTCAATGTTAATGCAATTTCAATCCAATCATTATTCAATGTCAAAACTATTCAACCCTAATCGTAGCTGTTACCTTCACCCTTACACATACTCTCACTCTCTATCTTACACTCTCTTTCACTCTCTATGTTACACTCTCTCATTCTCCATCTCACTTTCCCTTTCTCTTTCTCACTCTCTCATTCTCTATCTCACTCTCTATCTCTATCTCTCTCTCTCACTCTCTATCTCACTCTCCACTTTCCCATTCTCTATCTCTATATCTATCTCTATCTCTATCTCACTCACTTACTCTATCTCACTCTCCACTCTCCACTTTCCCATTCCCTATCTCACTCTCCTACTCTCTGTCTCACTCTCAATTACCTGTTTGTCGAACTCCTCTTCGTTTTCCATCCACATGTAGTCTGCGAAGTCGTCCGGCTGCGGCTGGGCCGGCACGGGCGGGTACGCGGCGGGGGGGTAGTATGCGCCCGCCATCACGTAGCCTGCGGGAAATAGAAAGTAAAATATTTTAACAAATAGCTAAAATAAAGATATGGTTTTTTTTCAATGGGACAAGCCTGGTACAACCTCCCATTTATTTTTTATTTATTTATTATTATAAGACACGTCAACAGAATAAACACCAACATTAAAGAAAGACAAGATGAAGACACAAGATCATGTGCTTATGCCAATTATAGACATGCACCACATTTGCAATATTAACACAGTTAGATGTCATAAACAATAGTATAAATACAATGCAATTAACAATATTTTGTCCCATACCGCTGCAACTCCTGTACACCAGGGGGCCTACTCCGGTTCTCGAATGCGAAGTTTCATTTAATCTTCGGCCGTAGGTTTTATTGATTTACTAATAGAATTACTTGAAATAACGTTTTATTTTTAATTTCATATCAAAACCTATTTATTTATCTTCATTTCATTCATTCATTTTTGTTCACGAAAGTTCGCAATAAATAGAATTGTAGTATGCAATCTGCGAAGTTTTTTCGTTCATTCGTTCGTTCGTTGAATTAGAGTAGGCCCCCAGTATCTACAGTAGATACAACCATGAAAACACCGGAACACTGAAGTCCTACGTCCCAGGGACATCGAAACAAATCAGAAGATATTATTAGAGGAGAAAAAAAATCTCTCTATCTTCTACACGATACACTTTGGAGAGTGTGCATCCGTTCTATTCGACCTTATCCTACCGCCATCCTTTCAATATAGGACTAGTAGAAAGTCGGCCCACTATCATACCTTTTTTTTTTTTTTTTTGAGGGGGAGAACCACTATCATCCCTACAGAGTGAACTTCCCTTGGGTGCGAACGAAACGGTTCGAATCCAAGTTCCTAATCCGTGCAGCCAGGGAATGGAACAATCTGCCGGCTTTTATCTTTCCTGAGAAATACAACCCGGGTCTTTTCAAGGTCAGAGTGAATAGGTACTTTCTAAGTCTGTGTGCTCCATCTTCGGCCACATCTTCGCTTCGCCGTCCTGGCAGTAAGCGGGTTGGTGGCTAAACGCAGACTTATCAACGTTAAAAAACATATTCTATAACTCACCAGGCATGTGTGCTCTTGGTATGTGTACGGGGTAGACGGGGGGGCGATGGATGCCGGCGTCCCCGCTGCCGACCACGCCGCCGCCCACTCCGCTGTCTATGATCACGCCGTTTGGCTGGAAGAGGGGTGCGGGGGGTGGGTATTATTGATATCACAAATACAGTATAATTAGTTTGCAATGGTTTATATGTCGGAGAAAGAATAGGGTAGATGACTGATTTTTATTTTAATGTCCGTCTTGTAGATTATTTTGAAATATTACACACGTATTTTTTATTTTCTTACGGAAACAAATACTTTCGAAGATAATTATATCGATTTGAAATATCGCGTAACGTCACTTCTAAGTACATTTTATAGGTAGAAATGACGTATTTGCTCCCACTCCTAAACTTTGATTAGTTTTATTTAAGTATTGTTATCTTATATGACAAAATAAAAAAAATACGTGTCTAATATTTTATAGACTAAATAGATTTTTAATTTTCATACCCCGTCATCATCCCTACTAGTTTCGAATGGTTTATTAAAGTCAAATTGAATTGACCGTCAGTCTGTCTGTCAGTGAAGATAGTTGCTCATTCCAAAGTGTAGCTTTGAATAGAGAAGAACGAGGAAGAAACTTCATCGTTACTCTTTTATACCATTTTAAAATGTTTTACAATCTCTCTGATACATTATTGGATCATTTACCTATTGTATATATGAGAACAATACAACTTATATAACCAAAAAATAATTACCTGCCAGTGACCATTCTCCTCGTTGCCATAATAAGCCCCAACGTTAGCCGAAGTCTCCGGTATTTTCATATTTATATATATAGGTACTATGTAACACTTAACTTAGTTTACTAATTAAAAAAACAAAAACTTAAAGCGTTAAGTTAAAGACTAATGGGGATCAACTTAAAGTGTATGGGTATATGTTCCTTGTAAACAATTAGAGTTAATCAGTCCGTCTGTTGAAGCGGTAACTATCTTCATTTCTGGTGATCTCGGCAACTGGAATACAAAGAAAATAATTATATTATTAATTAATTTGGTGTTATGTTTACATATATAATCTATATACTAATACTAAAATATTATAAAGCTGAAGAGTTTGTTTGTTTGATTGTTTGTTTGTTTGTTTGAACGCGCTAATCTTCAGAACTACTGGTCCGATTTGAATAATTATTTTTGTGTTGGATAGTGCATTTATCGAGGAAGGCTATAGGCTATAAAACATCACACCATGACCAGAGCGGGTGAAACCGCGCGGATGTAGCTAGTATAATATATTAGGGTGACTGGTAATTAGTGAACGATATTCAAACACGTAATTGTAATCATGATTACAAACAACTTCCCCATAGAAACTTTTTTGTGTACTCATTAGTTTTATTTATATCATAAATAACAATATTTCGCGCGCGCGTGCTTTCGCGTGATCAGCTGTTAGCAGCGAGGCGCCCGCGTTATCGGAGGACTAGTAGGTATTTTGGAACATTACGCGCGCGAAATTTTGTTATTGTGATAAAAATAAAACTAATGAGTGTACAAAAAAAGTTTCTTTGAGAAAGTTGTTTGTAATCATGAGTACAATCACGTGTTTAAATATCGTTCACTAATTACCAATCTCGTTATATGCGAATTTATCAAAATCCTTTCTTAGGGGATGCCTAAGTCAGTGTCTTTATGCATGAAAAGTTTCAACACGATCGGTTACAAATTGACAGTTTCATACAAATTTTCATTCACTATTTTACTTTCAGAAAAAATGGGTAAAAAAACCGATAAGGCGACCCATCTACTGAAAAATTTACACGGGAATAGAACCCGATACATTACGTAGAAACCGGTAACACATTGGACAATAAACACAATGCGCAAGTGTAGTGCAGTTTGCGCAACAGTTGCGCATCGGTTGCGCCACCCTTTAAGTTGCAGTCAAAACGAAAATTTCTAACCACAATAATCATAAAAGAAATAGCTAATTGGCGATCAGAATTTCTTATTTGACTAAAGAACATTCTAATTAGATTTAAGAAATTTAAAGGATGGTATGGCCGTGCCGCTTTTTTGTAAGACTTGACGGGGGCACTGCCATACCCCCAGATATTTATAAACAAACCACAAGGTAAGACAACATCTGTCCACAGGTACGCACAGGTTTTTTATTATTATTAACTAGAAAAATACCTTTCCACACTAGGATTTTCCACCATGTCGTGGGTGCGTTTACAAACATACAAGTTCACATACACATGACACCCAGACCCGAAACAACAATTTGCGAATCACACAGAGTTGCTCCGTGCGGGTATCTAACCCGCTACACTTTGAGCGGCAGCCGTCAACCGTGCAGTCAAAAACCCATTGATAACGTGTTGTTACGTGAATGCATTTTTATATCAAGATCAGTCTTATATGACAAGAGTCAGCCCAGGGATCAGGATGAGTGTAATCATTCAATTAAACTAGTAGAAATAACTAAATCTTTATTGTAACAATGTAATACTGGGCAGTGGCAATAAGAGATGACGTTTTAATGGCCACCAGATGTCAATGAATCATGCTCATCAATCTCTCACCATGCTCAATTCTCTCCTGACTTAAGCACCGGAGTGTGATTTGTTTGCAATGAGATGGATAGATGTGTGTAGAGAAAATTAATATTATGTATTTTGTAAAGATGTTTTTATGTTTTGTGTTTATGTTCAATTACTATTTAGGTACTTTTTTTGTTAATTAATTTTATCTCTTGTGTTGAGAATTGTATTAGTTTTTAATTTCTTCTTTTGGCTGTATAACGTATTGGCGTAAGCTGTAATGTTGTATATGTAAATAAATAAATATATGTAACTACCATAGAGTGATGTCTCATCACACTTATAAAAGTCAACTCTGTTTCTTTGGATGTTTGTTCATCAATTATGCTGAAACTACTACAGATTTTGATGAAATGTATTAAAATAAGGAGTAATTTTTTATTTTTCTTTACATTATTTAATTAATTACATTAATTACTGTAAAACAATTCAAACTTTATGTTCTGACTTGATACTAAAAACAGTATTTTGTATACTTCATCTATATTGAACAATAAGTGAAAGACTTTATTTTACATTTGATGGGTTGACGTTTGACCACTATCTTGCCTGATAGTAAGTCATGATGCGGCCTATTCACTCAGGCTTTGAAGACATCCAGCCACAAGCGCATCATCTTTGATGAGCTTCTTGGCATGTCTTTCAATGTGATCTAGTGCATCTAGCTGGTATTTAGCCGAACCGTCCCAAAAGTACGGTATAAACGGTATGGTTGGCAACCCTAACTGTAGGTGTCAAAAACATAACAGCTACATACAACATAGTACATACATTGTGTCCAATGGTTTGATATTAAAAAATTCCAATAAGGTGCTGTGACGATTTCCAATTTGTGAGTTTTTTGAACACAATAACATATCCTTTTAGTCCCTGAAACCTACCCCGGTTAGAGAGATGGCCATATCCTCTAGACACCTGGAGTACTATAAATAGTATTAAATAAATGTTGCTGTAAAGGCCGAACGTTTTAGAACTTTGTGCTTCGAGTACGACCGGGCAGCCTTTTTATAGCATCAATTCCCGAGTGTTTGTTTTTTCCCGCTAAATAACGTTCGGCCTTTACCAGCAACATTTATTTAATACTATTTATAGTACTCCAGGTGTCTAGAGGATATACCCACTTTGAATAGTTATGTTATACTCATCAGTCTGCAAATGTCCTACAATTGAGCAAATGCCTTAATTACATAGACAAGTAATGAGCATTAATCACCATGTTTACTAATGTGGAATTTTATCCTCAATTCCTGATAATGGCTGATTAGACTGCACAGTTGGTGTGATGTCAGGGCAACCGACTGCCGCTTAATGAGTTGCAAGTTTTGCCCGCACGGAGCAACTTTTTGTGTGATCTAGAAATTGTTGTTTTGAGTCTGGGTGTATGTGTATGTGAAACTGTATGTTTGTAAACACACCCACGACACAGGAAAAAATGCTAGTGTAGGACAACATGCTTTTTATTAAAAAGATAGAAAGAATTTTGAATTTAAGTGAAGCAAAACTATGTTTATGGCATAACAATATAATAATTATAAAATATGTTTGTACCATTAAGTAATTTTAATTTGTATTTAATAGAAAACAAACACCATAATTATGCCTAAAACAAATAGAGAGGCTAATTATGTACCCTATTTAATGAAAACTTTAAACAAATTCATAATTATTTTGTTTAATATCCAGTAGCATTAGACTAACCAAGTAATGTTGATAAATAGTAGACTGTTTATCTAAGGATTATTATATAGCAACCTACATTGATATCAACAATATTATAAGATAATGGAGGTCAATGATACAGAAGCGGGAAAGCCCTTAACATTAAATTAGCAAAACTTATGATTAGATAAAATATAAATAAAACAACATATTTATTAGATTAATTCCCAATTTCCCGCCGAAAAAGTGAAAAACGCAATTCTAAATTTGAATATTAGATGGGTACCATAAAGTAAGAGTGGAGTGAAAGAGGTTTTATTTTATATGAATACTAAAATGAAATGAATAAAAGTTTTACAGTAATTTAGTTTTCGAGGCTAAATTTAATTTAATTCATTTCTTCTCTCATTATCATTCAGAATCATGCTCCAGTGATAATGTGTGTTGAGGAAAAAGGGTCATGAACTGGCTGAATAATAATACACCGTATCCAGCATGCAGTACAATTAAAAAGTTATAAAAACAATATGTCGTATCTATGCTAGATGTTTTGCTGTAAAGATTTCGTACTTGCAAACGTAAGTTGGCGATAATATTATGAAATTTAATGTCAACAAATGAAAGGTGTCCTGATTATTTAAAATATTCAACTTTCTACTTTAAAGCGGAACTTTCCACGTACGCTATTTACATCACACAACACGATAATTCCGCGCAGATGTAAATAAGAAAATTAAAAGTGAACAATAGTGCATATGAGGGGCCAAAAATAGATCAACCTACAAACCAAAATAATTAATTGACCGACTTACGTTATAATCGATTTTATGTAGGAATTCCGTAACACCATTATCGTGAACAAATATGATTACAAATCTAACTTTGATACCGTGTAAATGCATTTCAAATCGGAAAATATTGGATTGCACGTGTGCGTGGTCTTGCTACGTAATCTAAATCAAAGATACTCACTCATTTGACGCACTTATTGTGCCTACAGCGTTTTATATAAGTTTACAGTCCTCAAAATTAGTTTGCTACGAAACAGATGCACAAATAACTTTAAAATAAGCACTATAACCTCCAATATCACAATTTCACACACAAGATCATCAGCCAGTATTCGTGGCGCAAATGGCGACCGCTCTGAAGTATGCGCGCTCCAACGTGGACGATTCACGGCTGACTTCGTTGTAAAATACCGACCGGCGTTTTTTTTACAAATTCGCGTGCGATATTTTCTGTAAAATAAGTGTAAATAATGATAATATTACCTTTCTACTAGACAATCATACTCTTGTAAATTTAGCTGAGCCAAAAGAGTTGTCAAAATGACGAGTCAGTTCGTCGTTCAAATTATTTTATGGCTTTCTCTTTCTAGCCAGTATATTTTTGTGGATGTAGATTTTATGGCATTAGTTGTTATTGTAAGGTCAAAGTATTTTTTCTTGTTAAACCAAAGTTAATAAATGTGAATAATAAAGTCCTTAAAATCAAGAACTTAATTAATTTAAGATGATTTTTTTATTTAAATCCTTCCAGTTGTAACCGATTTATTTATTTTGAACGCTGCTGTTAAAAATGATAAATACGATCCATTACAACCAGAATATCAGACAACTTTCGGAAATAAATTAACTTTTATATGAGCCAGCACCGCTTCATATTAGTTTAAAACACTTATGAACTATAAATTAATAAATAACAATAAAGTAGTTGAAATTAATAACTTTTCATACTACTAAATAAACTTTATGTAAAATTATTCCACTTTGTTTACGTAGAACCAAACGTATTGTATTATCAATATTTTGCAATTTTAAATGTCAGTTACTTCCTGTCAAATTCACATCAAAAGTGCGATGTCGGCGTAAACCTTGTTTATTATTGTTTTTAATTAGAAAAACATTACACAATGACTGTACCGTTTACTAAATTAGACATCCCGCTCAGTCGGCTGGCCGTGGTCTGCCGCGGTTGCCTGGCAGAGTCGGGAGAAATGAAGAATATTTATGAATGGGGAATTCATGATGATTATTTTCGAGTTACTGCTATTGAAGTAAGTTTATTAAAGGTTTCCTTTACAAAAATATAGTTTTATCTTTATTTATTTTAGTCTATAGCATATATCTCGTAATTATGTACTATCCAACAAAAATACTTATTGAAAACGGACCAGTAGTTCCAAAGATCAACGCGTATGATTAAACAAATAAAGTCTCTTGTATCGTCACGCCTTTTATTCCCGAAGAGGTAGGCAGAGGTGCAAATTAAGGCACGTAATGTCACTATACAATGTTCACCCAATATTCACCATTTGTGTTATAAGTCCCATGTAATTGGGGGTGAGCTTATAACCATATACTGGGCACAATTCCAGACTCCTTGTTGCAACTGAGAAATTTTCCAAAAACCAAAAATTGCCCATTCATTTTATGTCCGACGTGGGAATCGAACCCGAGTCCCCTTGCAACTGCACTCGCAGCAAAAATAAGGCAGTCTTCAACAAACAAACTCTTCAGGTTTATATATTTGTATATCTAAGAATAGATTCCAGAGCTGCGGACTACCTAGCGGGTTTACTGTGGCTCCGGCTTGAAAAGCAAGATGGAACGGGGTGGATTTTAGTCAGTAAGAGTCTGACACTCCCTCTTGCCTTGCCTAAGGCGGGAAAAGTCATTGGATAATTTTCCCCCTTAAAAAAAATTTTTAGAATAGATTAATACTCTGAAGCGTAGCGTAGGGCGCCCTGCAGCTAGGTGGAGTGACGATATCCGCAAGGTGGCTGGTAGTGGTTGGATGCGTAGAGCTGAAGATCGAACTCAGTGGCCATTGGAGAGGCCTATGTCCAGCAGTGGATGAGAACAGGCTGATGATGATGATGATGATGAGATTGCTACTTATACCTATACTCCTTGCAGACGAGCAGAAGGCCTGGTATATCAGAGCTGCTCTGCTCCTCCTGCGAAGCTGCCCTCATCAGCTGCAAGCAGTTCCAGGATCGGTGTCAACTCTCAGACAGGATACTGAAATCTACACTTATAGTTAACAGGGTATGGTCGTCTTTCTTACACTTTCTAGAAAAGCATGCAGGGAGAAGTGGAAATGTTAAATGTAAAACACAGGAGATTTTAAAATATTGTTTTTACTGTATTTGAGTATTTTTTTATAAAATTTCATATTCATAGTAAATGATGGTAAATGAGCTGATGGATCGCCTGATGGTAAGCAATCGTCGCCGCCCATGTACACCCGAAACACTAGAGATGTAACAAGTGCTTTGCCGGCCTTTTGGGGGTTAGGAATTGAAGGGTTTTTGGAAAATCGGGGATTGGGAATGGAGGTAATTGGGCAGCCGGTAACACACAACATAACGTACCTAAGCCTTGTTTCACGTCGGTTTTTCTGCTCAGCCGTAGTATCACTCCGGTCGACCCCAGCACTGCCGAAGCATGGCTCTCATACACTTAACTTTCTAATACACATATTTATTATTTCTTTTCTATTCACAGACCAAAACAAAACCACAGAAAGGCCACAAGAATCAAGTCACCTGCATCCTACACGACAAACAACTAGACATACGTATCACAGCACCGAAGACAGATGCAAGAATTCGTCTCCCCTGCCCGTACCACTGCGAAGAAAACTTCCTTAAGAAGAGTGATTTACAGGCCCATTTGAAGAAGACACACAATCTATCAGAAAATATAGAAATTCAGATGCAGTATTATTGCGCTGAACCTCAATGTGTCTACCATGTGTCCTCAAAAAAACAGAAATGGTTTACCGGACGTAAATTCTTGAACCAACATATCAACAAAGTGCATAAAACTAAATCGTTCCTTTGTAACGACTGTGGGTTGTGTTTTTCTACTGAAACTGACTTTCAAAGGCATTCGAAGAGCTGTAATTATGTCTTCATATGTCAGATGTGCGATACAAAATACAATACTAATGAAAAATTAATGGTCCATTTAAAGAGGAAGCATCCTAATGTACATCAAATGTATAAAGCTGAGAAAGCAGAAAAAAGGAAGCTAGAAAACGATATAGATTTAAAAAAGAAGAATAAGAAACCGGAGACTTTAGTTTCAGAAGAGATCAACGCTGAAACCGTGACTGAATCTTGGAATTTCAACGAGCAAAGCTCTAAAGCTGCTAAACTTAAAGATCTTAAAGATGCATTCTGTGATAGTCCGAAGAAATCCTTTGCTACACAAGTACCTGAGCACATTAACAACGATGTGGCCTTACCGTCTTGGGCCCAGAATGAAACGAAGACCGATGAAATATCAACACAAGTAGCGTTCGAAGACTTATTAAGCTTAAAATCACAGAACAGTGAAGATGACATGTTTTTCTCTGAAGCGGTGTCCTTATCAGATATTCAGACACAAACGTTTCCAGTGGAATTTGGTTTAAGCCGTTCCAATAAGGAAACACAGTCTTTAAGCTCCCAAACGCAGTCTCCGGACTTGAATTTTAAAGAGACACAGACATGCTGTTGCCATGATAGTGGTAGGAACTTCAAGATCTTTGATAGTTTATCCTCTAGTCCTGCTAGCATTAATTTTACTTCAACGGAGACTCAGACTCAGGAACCGAAGACCTCGGTGAAGTCCGATGTGTTGTTGAGCTTTAGTTCAGCGGAGACTCAAACTTGTTTTGATGATAACTCAAGCATTTGACGGTATTATGATTTCTCGTTTGAAAGTACAGGGTTTTTGGCTTGTGGGAGCTTTTTTGGTCCGTAGAGATGTGATTGTACTATGCGTAGATGTATAGGGTGACTGGTAATTAGTGAACGATATTTAAACACGTGATTGTACTCATGATTACAAACAACTTTCCCAAAGAAACATCTTTGTATACTCATTAGTCTTACTTTTATCACAATAACAAAAATTCATTAGCACGCGCGCGTTAAATTCCGAAATACCTACCTAGTTACTAGTCTTCCGATAACGCGGGCGCCTCGCTGCTAACAGCTGATCTTGTGAAATAACGCGCTAGCTTAAGCTAGCTTAATCTGTTTCATTATTGTGATAAAATTAAAACCAATGAGTATACAAAACAAGTGTCTTCGGGAAAGTTGTTTGTAATCATGAGTACAATCACGTGTTTAAATATCGTTTACTAATTACCAGCCACCCTATATGTAACTAGCTTCTACCAGCGGCTTTGCCCACGTTCTCGTGGGATAAAAAGTAGCCTATGTGTTATTCCAAACCATAATCTACCCCTGTTCCAAATTTCATCTCAACCTCTTCAGCCGTTTTGACGTGATTGAGTAACAAAGATACACACAAACTTTCGCATTTATAATATTTAGTAAGATGTATGTAAAAGGGATTTTTGAAATGAATTACGATTATAAACTTTAAATGTACTAGTGGTAAGGTATATTTTGGGATGTAATCTATTCTTCTATGTATATTTTATCTAATAATGAGAATATGGACTCCTATGTAAATACAATGAAATTAGAAACTGATTTCTCAATGTAAATATTTAAATAAATAAATGTGAACTCTATTTCCTAGTGCTTAAAGTTGAATTTTAAGTGTCTTATTGGATTAGCTATTAAAAAATTTAAAATACATATTTCAGCATACGATCAGTCGTGTATAAGGTGTTCTAAAAGTATCTGCCACGGCTTTAATGGGAGGTAGTGTTGTGTTTGAAGATTGCAATAGTGAAGAAATTTCGTACCCTTTTTTTGAGGGGAAAATCATCCAATGACTTCTCCCGCCTTGGGCGAGGCGAGAGGGAGTGTCAGACTCTTACTGACTAAAAACCACCCCGTCCCTTCTCCTGCTTTTCGAGCCGGAGCCCCGGTAAACCCGCTAGGTAGTTCGCAGCTCCGGAAATTTCGTACCCCGGACCAGTTAATTCAAAATTAACTTAACCTGTACCTATAATCTGTAAGTCTTTAAGAATCAGACTCCCATTCCCAGATCAAAATGTCAGAGAACGACCTTGATCCGGAGCTGCGGACTACCTAGCGGGTTTACCGGGGCTCCGGCTCGAAAAGCAGGAGTAGGAACGGGGTGGTTTTTAGTCAGTAAGAGTCTGACACTCTCTTTCGCCTCGCCCAGGGCGGGAGAAGAGATTGGATGATTTTCTCCCCTCAAAAAACCGGTTTTAATGGGAGGTAGTGTTATGTTTGAAGATTACAATAGTGAAGAAATTTCGTAGCCTGGGCATGTATGTGTTGAAATATTTATCTATCTATTATACTTATGTAAGTAAAACTCACAATTTTATTATAATAATATATTCAAATAAATATACGACATATTATTTTGTAGTTTTATTATAATAGTATGCATCTCCGTGTGATGGCTTGGTCCCTATCCCTTCATAAGGCAAAGGGAATATTTTTACCACCATGTTTACTTCAACGAAAAGTTCAGTGAATATTAAAAAAAGTAAATATTACAAAAAAGTGAATATTACAAATATTCCCTTTGCCTTGTAAAGGATTATATTAGTTCTAATTTTAGATAGTGTTACATGCGTTGAAAAAAAGGATATGTTGTGTTGATTATCATTTTCGTTCATAAAAATTTTTTGCCGGACTGTAGTGTAGTGCAGTGTCGATGCTGAGTCCCTAGGCAGTTGCCTACTCTGCCTTAAGGTTAAGCCGGCTCCGATCACTGAGCAGGGCCCATTTGTTGTGTCACAGTGCACAATCACATTATGGCATCTCCTCTTTGTACTAGCTTCATACTGAATAATTTTACACAAAATTAAAACTACAAATTCAACAATAACAACATTATTTATTATTTAAATCAATACAGAAATAACTTATAATTACCTTCCCATAATTAGGTACTTAAAACAATATATGTACTTATACCGTATGACTGGTGAGATACGTTCAATACTTATGGAGAGCACTGGGTACTCGATTCTCGTTAACTTGGTATAAAAAAATAGGTACTTAATTTCTTATCGAAATGTCTCTAAAAATAAGTGAAATTTGGATAGGTCTCGATGTAGGTAGGTAACAGCTGTACAGTGTTAGTACCTATGTATTCTGTGTTGATAGCGCGCTGCGCGACCCGTGCGTCCGCGCGGTGTCCAAGTATTCCGCAGTTAAATAAATAAATACTGGACTCTCGGTGTACTTTGTACGAAGTTTACTAAGAAGTTATTTAATATTTAATTGTTATGTTATTTTATTTCATAATATATGTTCGCACACTATCACGTCCTCAAATATTGAAGGTATCTCACCCGTCACCCCTTATAAACAAATAAAACCTATCTCAGTACACCGGCGTGAAATAAATCAATGTGGGGCAATCAAAGTTTCTTATTATAGCATTTGAGAATAAAAAGCGCTTCGGTTTTTCGAAAATTTCTCAGTAGTAGCACGGAGTCTGGAATTGTGTCCAGTATATGGCAATAGACTCACCCCCTATTACATGGGCCTTATAAATAAATTGTGAAATGTGGGTGTGCATGAAATGCCACTGTAATATGCGTCTGGGAAAAAATCTGATAAAAAAAGCGTTTTTACCAGAATTATAGGGAACAGAGAGTAAAGTTCCCTAAGAAAAGGATGGCGGGCTTTCTGCCCAACTACCCATGTTTATTCGCATGTAAACTTCGTATGTGCGATGTAAGATTTATGACGATTGATTTTTTTGCTCGTCGACATACGACTTCTGTCATGTGCTGTGATTAGTCCTAGCGGGATTAGGCCTCCGGTAACCTTAACAACGGAGGCATAGTTTCAGTCGTTCAAAGCAGGAGTAGAATCGGGGTGGTATTTAGTCAGTAAGAGCCAAATATTCTCGCCTCACCCAGAACAGGAGGAGACATTTGATGACTTCCCATATTTTTTGGATGCGAACGAGTAGACGGATCACATGATAGTAAGCAATCACCGCCGCCCATAAACACAGGCAACACTAGAGAATCACAAGTGCGTAGCCTGCCTATTTAGGGGTAAGGCATTCAAAGCTTGGGAATTTAAGAATGAAAGGCATTGGAGCTGCAAAAAGGGGGTTTCGAGTGCTTTCACTGCACCCAAAGTTTTTAGCGTTTCACACCGGTTACCTGCGAAGCCGTACTATTAAATCTAAACCTTACAACAAGGATTAACATTAGCGTTATTACTATGATTCTGGCAACATCTCCTCTCTTGCTTCTCTTGTTTCTCCTCTCTTCTGCCCTTGCCGGCTAGAGGGCGGTCCCTCTCGTCCCACACGACGACACCGTCGCAAGCGCATATACGCTTCGGGTTTTGGAACACTCCTGCTGAACGTGCTATGATGCCGCAGGCTATCCTGGAAAAATATTTAAAAATTAATTATTATGTTATCGGCTTACTCACGTAACTGTTTGACGAGGAACTCGACTAGTTTAGACAGTAGCAGCGACAATCGCCGCGTCGTGTGTCGCGGAATGCTGCTCAGGGATATGAGCCTCTTGCATGGCTTGAAACTAGTCGAGTTCCTCGTCAAACAGTTACGTGAGTAAGCCGATAACATAATCATTAATTTAGTATGTCTCACGAAAGTTACAATAAAATCATATTTTAAAAAGTTAGTGTTATTATGAACAGCGGGTGATAGTCCACTGCTGGACTATGCAGGCACGGTTGGCGCGGTGGCTGGGCAACTGGCTGCCACGCAACTTGTAGCGGGTTCGATTCCCGCAACGAGCAATTAAAGATATTCATAGCATAAACACGTCTCCTTATTACGCTCTCGAAGCCACGTCATTGCACGAGCATGCATGAAAAGACTGATGACTGTTGATGAAGCGAAAGAAGTGTGTAAGAACCGTGGCAATTGGCGTTCCATTGTCTCTGCCTAACCCCATGGGAGACAGGCGTGAGGTTATGTATGTATGTATGTATGTATGTAGCAACTCTTTGTGTGATCCACAAATTGTTGTTTCGGGTCTGGGTGCCATGTGTATGTGAACTTATATGTTTGTAACCGCACCCACGAAACAGGAGAAAATTCTAGTGTGAGGCAACATTTCAAAAAAAATAGAAAATATAAGTGTACTCACGGTGTCCCACTATCACCATCTATCTTCGAAGAGGGTGAACAACCTCGTCCGAGATCGTCCTTTCTTTCAGTCACAGCCACTGATCGGCCGATTATATCCCATACCTGAAATAATAGATGTAAAATATTGATGTATCTATTTAACTCGCGTACTTATTACGTTTCTTTTTGGGTGTCCAAACGTTTTAAAAACTATTTAAATAAATAGTTAAGGACTACTCTCGGCACTGCTGTGTCGGTTCGACCGGAGTGATACCACGGCCTCAGAGGAAACCGACGTGAAATAATCCCAATCCTAGTTGCCCCAACAACTCTTAAATTCCTAACCCCCAAAAGGCCGGCAACGCACTTGTAACGCCTGTAGTGCTTCGGCGATTGCTTACTATCAAGTGATCTGTATGCTCGTTTACCGACTAATACTATAAAAAATTCGCAAGTGCAACTACTAAGCAAGTGGTCTCGGGTTCAATTCGCAGATCAGGCAAAGGATTATTAGGTATTTTCGGTTTTTCGAACGAAAAACAACGCAAGCGTTGTTTCACTTCGGTGTACAGTTCGGCCGTGGTATCACTCCGGTCGAGCCGGCCCAGCAGTGTCGAAGCATGGCTCTCCCACACTTGTTAAACATTTTAATTTACCTTTAGTACATTATCGACTATTCTGAAGGTAGCGCGTCCATTCTCATCAGCGATGATGTTGCCAAGATCACCAGCGTGGCGCCTGTCCTTAGGGTCTTCGGGACCACCGTGCGGGGCCCCGCACGGATTGAAGTGCTCCCCTATAGATTTGCAACCCTGGGAATGGACGAATATTTAATTAAATTCAATTCTTGATATCTGTACACTTAGTACGAGTTTGCTTTACGTTGAACGAACACGTAACGAGAGCGATCGGCGGTCTGTTTTGATTGATCAGCGCGAATGAACGAACCGATTGATAATATCGTGTCATTGGTAATATTGTGTCACAGGTCATTCTGTGTCATTGGTAACATTGTGTTATTATTCACATCGCGTCATTGATAAGATCACCTCTTTGGTCATATCGTGTCACTGGTCACTAAGCGTCAATGACCATATCGTGTCATTGACCATATTGCGTCATTGGTCATATTGTGTGTAACGGTTCTTCGCTTCAGGTTCGAAACAAACTTCAAAAGTACACAAAATAAATAATTACTTAATTCCTAAAGCTAACGCTAATTACTATTTACATTATTATACAAATAAAAAAATATTAATATGAACTAAAACTAATTAAATATTAATTCATAAGCAAACTCGGGAGGCACCGTATGTTTAGCAGTTCACGCCGTGATCGCGTGGAGGGATCGATAGGCGGCGCGCGCTGTGGAATTTTACCTGTGCCAGAGCTAACTGGACGACGTTGAGGTCGGACGTGCCGCGTTACCTAAATATTCTTTCCTTCTACCTGCGACTATTATATTGAGTCGAGATTATTTAATTTAATATATTATAATTTTATAGATAATTATATCTATCTAGTACTTGCGCGGCTGTTAAAGTTTATAACAATTGAGTGTATCGTTTTCACCCCGAATCGGGTAAGTGTTGCAAAATTATATCTATTAAGTATAGCTCAGTAGAATTGTAAGTCTGATAAATATGCGTTGGGCTCATCTTCTCATTAAATTGCTACCTTGCTATAAATTGCTTGTTTGTTCAAATATGTAGTAGCTTGTAGTGACAGATATTTTTATACTAGCTACCTTTCTGCCGCTTTTATGTACATTGACTGCCTCATCAGTGATCACTATTTCATGTCATCCTTACCATCTGTGCCTCATTGTATCACGTCGCTTTTGTAGAATTCACATAGGGGTGTGGCAGTCACGTAAATATTGAGGGTAGTGTTAAAGTGGAAGGTTTACACTATTCCAGGGTTCACCGCTCCGGTACCGGACTTCGCTGGTACTAATTGGACTACCCTGCAACCTACTTTCTATCTGCGCTACGACGACCACCGGACTACCCTAGTGGCCGACCACGCATTCGCCGATCTATCAGGGCAGTGGTATTGATTGCTGGACTTTTCACGTGTTGGTCTTAGTGAATATTGAAGAACCCACTGTCTCCCTTGATCTTAGATTCTCATTATACCTTCTCTTAGCATTATAACGGCTGTTTTATTTACCCAAAAGGTACAGTTGTTACATGTGTAATTATTCAGTGTGTCATTTGTAACACCGCGTCATTTGTCATATCGTGTCATTGACCATATTGCGTCATTGGTCATATTGTGTAATTATTCAATGTGACATTTGTAACACCGCATCATTGTTCACTACGCGTCACTGGTCACACTAACCTGGCTCAAATCCCCAGCAGTATGCACGTGCACACCATGCATGCCTGCCGGCAGCCCGTCGATGCTGCCATCAGCCACCAGAGCACCTTCCTCCGTCTGCTGGAACCTGATCACTCCCAGCACCTGCCTCTTAATCTTGCAGCATGATTGGCTTGATATCATCGCTACTGCTGATTGGGTTTCTGTGAAAAATAAAGGTTTTTTTGCGTCATGGTAAATGCCGGCCAACGGCAAGTGCCAATGTAAGTTTTTCTAAGTTATACATATTAGGTATGTACTTTCTAAGATTATTTAGAAACTCGAATATGCCGGCGCCACCGGAGTGATACCACGGCCTCACAGAAAACCGACGTGAAACAACGCTTGCGTTGTGTAACATTGTGTGAGTGAGGTTACAGGAGGCCCAATTACCCCCCTTCCCAATCCTTAATTTTCCAACAATCTTTAATCCCTAAGCCCCAAAAGGCTGACAACGCATTTGTAACGCCTCTGGTGTCCATTGGTGGTGGCGATTGCTTACCATCAGGTGATCCGTCTGCTCGTTTATCGGTTACATCATCATCATCATCATCAGCCGAGAGACGTCCACTGCTGAACAAAGGCCTCCCCCTTAGTCCTCCACGTAGAGCGACAAGCCACAAACTTCTTATCGGCTTATACCATAAAAAAAATCAAATCTCCAATTTCTCACCTCCAAAGCCCTGTAACACAGCTCGTTTGCCAGAAGTTTTGGAGACCATCTCCAGTACTTGTGTGCTTGGTAGTGCAGTCTCTACTAATATAGCGCCTTCCTTGTACACAGCATCTTTGACTCCTTCTTGGGACTTCAGTTCTGCGAGGGTCTTGTTTAGGACAACTTCGTCTGGCTTCGGACCGAAGTCTACTAGGACTTCCAGCTGGAATAGAGAATGTGTGTGTTTTTGAAAATGTTTTTTTTTTTTGTATTTTTATACTTATTTTTTAGGTAGGAAAGCCTTCGCCCTGCTGTGAGACGATCATGGCTGAAATGTAAATCTAAATGTTGCTCCACACTAGAAATTTGTCCTATTGTGTGTGCGTTTACAAACATACAAGTTCACATACTTATGACACACAGACCCAAAACAACAGTTTGTGGATCACACAAAGATTTGCTCTGTGCGGCAATCAAACTTGCTACATGTAACTTGCGCCGCCATGACCGCATCGTGTGTCACGGGATGCTGCTCATGAATATGAGCCTCTAGCATGGCTTGAAACAAGTTAAGTTCCTCGGCAAAAAGTTACGTGAGTAAGCTGATAACATAATAATTAATTTAGGATTAATTTCTTTTTACTTTTGCTGATGAAAAGTTAGAACTGATTCAATTTATTTATAATTATTTAGTTTGTTCCAAAGTGTAGTTCCAAATGGAAAAAAAAAACGACCGACATGAAAAAGAAATTCATGTTTATAATTTCTCTGATACATTTTTCCAATTAGTACATAATTGTACAATTGTATAATTTTCAAATAAGTATATACATTTCGATAGGTACTTAAATAAACTAATAATTATATACTCTATACGACTACAAGGAAGTATAATACCCATGACCTTTGTCTCTATTTTACATAAATTAAAAAAAGAAAATGTAGCCATAGTTGTTTTCATTCGTCCTTTTATGCTAAAAAAAAATTTTTACGTGTTTAATATATTCAATATTCTTCGTAAAGAGACTAGATATCTTCTGAAGGTTATTAACAAACTATTTAAACTGCAAAGTCATGTAAAATATGCACAAATTCTTGATTGGAAAACTATATTATTTCGTAACTCCTGTTTTTTAGTTTCTTTTCGTAAATAACTTAAAATATCTTACCTTGGACATCAACATCTTGGTGCAGAAATACTTAGAATACTATATAAAGTTATAATTATTCGAGAATATTGAATTACAATGCCGTTTTTATCAGCAATCGGTATTTTTCTCGAATAAAAACAAATCGACGTGCACCTTGACAATGACGTATGCGTTTCGTTTCACGCTCATGAATCTCATAATTGGAATATGTGCAGTAGAAAAAAATTAAAACAAAATCCCTTTGAATTTTTTTAACGTTGCCCTACACTAAATTGTGAGTGTGTTTACTATAAATACAATTATATATGCACATCATACTCTTAAGTATGATAGAGCCATGCCAAAGAGTACAATAATTAGTATAGGGGAAAGCCATGCTTTGGCACGAATGGGCCGGCTCGACCGGAGTGATACCACGTCCTCACCGAAAACCGACGTGAAACAACGCTTGTGTTGTGTGAGTGAGGTTATCGGAAGGCCAACCACCCCTTTCCAATATTCCCAATCCCCGATTCCAGAGCAACCCTTAAATTCCTAACCCCACAACCGGCTGGCAACGCATTTGTAATCAAAGCCTCTGGTTTTCGGGTGTCCATGTGCGGTGGCGATTGCTTGCCATCAGGTGATTCATCTACTTTTTTACTCTTTACTCTATATGAGCACGCTATACATAAGAGGGATTTGCCATAATCTCCGCACTTATCGAAATATACCAGAGAAACTACTGACGAGTCTTCGTCAAATAAAAAAAATCCTAGCGTGCAATGAAAAAAAGCATATATCTGGATTTAGGTCAAACTGAGAACCTCCTTTTTTAAAAGTCAGTTAAAAAAAAACCACAAAGGATACCTCTAAAAATTCATTTATTGAAATCATATTTCCATACTTTAAGTTAAAAGTATCGTTATAATTATAACTATAAAATCTATAATTTTTAAAGCACATACACATTGTACTGTACTTATATAATTTAATTATATTATACAATCACTATATAACAAATCTACTATATAGGGTGACCGGTAATTAGTGAACGATATTTAAACACGTGATTGTACTCATGGTTACAAACAACTTTCCCAAAGAAACTTTTTTTGTATACTCATTAGTTTTATTTTTATCACAACAAAACAACAAAATGTCGTGCCCGAGCTTTTACACGATCAGCTGTTATCGGAAGGCTAGTAACTAGATAGGTATTTTGGAACTTTACGCGCGCGTACTAATGAAATTTTGTTGTTTTATTATTGTGATAAAAATAAAACTAATGAGTATACAGAAAAAGTTTCTTTGGGAAAGTTGTTTGTAATCATGACTACAATCACGTGTTTAAATATTGTTCACTAATTACCAGTCACCCTATATACATATAATAAAACTACAGTAAATAGGAAATTAGGAAGATATTGCTTTACATGCAAAATTCACAACACTTACAACCTAAAATTTCGAGATAGGAATTAATATCATTAATACTTTGTCTGGGATAGGAATGATAACTCAACAAATTCAATATATTCATCAATGGTAAGCAATCAACGTCGCCCATAAACACCCGCAACACGAGAGGAGTTACAAGTGCGTTGCCGGGCCGTCCTGCGTGAGCGATCTAGAAGCGAACGCGAAGCAGTGCGGTGACACGCGAATCCAACGCGATACGGTGTGACGGCGGCTATGTCCTACGTGCATGTAAATCGTTTCGTTTTGTTTCTGTTTCCGACATTATAAACAAACACGTGACGGCACCGCGTCCAGTTCGCGCGACAATATCAAGCCAATTGTTTGCGTTATATCGCCTCACTGCATCCCACGTGCGGTTGGTGACGTAGGCCACGTCAATACATTTTGACAGTTTGTTGTTTTCGCGCCGCGCCGCACCGTATCGCCTTCGCGTCTAGATCACTCTCGCACGATTTGTAATATTCGTTAATCGCCCAATAGTTTTATAAGTCGAAATAATTTATTTTCGTTGAGTCATCATCCCATAGTTCTTTAGGCATGCCTAAATGCCTAAAGGCCTAAAAATAAATTACAATTCATCTATACAGCATATAGGAATCATACATTGGCGTAAAGATTATCAAACTTGCTACCTAAAATGGTAAACAGACTTATATTTTTAAATAATTCATTTAATGGCAGTGCAGTTTGTCGCCTGGACAGTCCACGCTACCATCAGTTGACTGGACAATCTCTACACTACACGAGTCACTGTTTACATGTTACCATTGGCTCATGACGATACCTAAGTACGTATCGCCTGGACAGTCCACGCTACCATCAGTTGACTGGACAATCTCTACACTACACGAGTCACTGTTTACATGTTACCATTAGCTCATGACGATACCTAGGACCTAGAGAGTCCACGCTACCATCAGTTAACAATCATTTCACTGTATAACTGGTACCTAAGCACCAAAATATATTCTGAACAGTCCATCCTACACTACACAAGTCACAGTTTACACAAAAACTAGGGGACTATCCATAAATTACGTCACACGAATTTCGTGATTTTTGACCCCCTCTTCAATTGGTCACATTTGTGAAACCTCCCCCTCCCTAGTGTGACGTCACATTAAAAAAATTTCCATCTAGAATCTAGATTTTCGATAATAGTTCCAAGTTCGTATTTTAACAGTTAGATTATAATAATTAAAACGTGACGTCACGAAATTTAAGACCCCTCTCGCCCCCTTGTCACATAAACTCACACTTCGTCGACCCCTCCCCCCTTAACGTGTGACGTAATTAACGGATGGCCGTAAGTCCATATGATCATCACTATGTCACAAACGTTGAATGTTCCGGGCTATTCGTGGCTGGTTTCCCGATAGATGGCGCTGAATTGAACATTTTCACATTTTATTTCATTATCACTTTTTAAACACAAAATCTTCAGCTTTCAGCTATAGCAACACACCACTCACTGTCAACCTCAGTTTCCACTTGCACCGTAGCCTCTTGCTCCAAAACTTGGTTGTTCATCATACCGATGAGTTCGGAGTACTTTGCTCTTTGCTCTTCGGTCATAACAGCAGGATTGTGATTCTTGAGATGGTAGTTTAGATGACTGCTCTGTTTGAAGCGCTTGTCACAAATCCCACATTGGAACGGAGCAACGTTGGTGTGTGTTCTCATATGTTGCTTCAGGTGAACGGATTGGCAGAATGTCTTGTTGCACACTACACAGCGGTACGGCTTGACTTTGGTGTGAATACGGAGGTGTTGATCCAGGCCTGACTTCTGGGTGAAAGCCTTTGGGCAGAAAGTGCAGGGAAAGGGACGGTCTCCGGTGTGCATCCGCATGTGTTGAAGGACTCCGCCCTGGAAATAATAAAAATAGAGATTATTGAATCTTATTTTTTCTTACTTTGCTTACTTACTTTGAAGAAAATACTATTGTATAGGATTTTCTCCTGTGTCGTGAGTGCGTTTACAAACAAACAAATTCACATACACATCACACCCAGACCCAAAACAACAATTTGGCTTACTCATGTAACTATTTGACGAAGAACTTGATAAGTTTAAAGTCGCGGCGTAGCGGAATGCTGCTCATGAATATGAGCCTCTAGCATGGTGGATTAATGCTCAAACCGTCCCGTGTGAGCCGAGGCCTTTAGTCAGCAGTGGACACTTATAGGCTGATGATGTGATGTATGATGTGTTTCACCATAAAATAAAGTGTACAACTCACGTGCTGCGTGAACCGCTTGTGGCAGACGTTGCATTCGAACGGCTTCAGCTTGACGTGCGCTATCGCCGTGTGCTCCGACAACTCTTTGCTGGTCTGTAGACCGAGCCCGCATACCTGGAACAAATATACAAACCAAATAAATAAAGTCACGCGTTTTATCCCCGAAGAGGTAGGCAGTAGGTGCACATTACGGCAAGTAATGCCACTGTAGAATGTACACTCACTTTTCAGTATTGGTGTTAAAAGTTCCATGTAATAGGGGGGGGGGGTGAGCCTATTGCCATATACTGGGCAGAATTCCAGACTCCAAAGCCCTAGTAACACTTTGTATATACCGACTTTTTTTATTTATGGCTAGATACTTCCACTCGCTTTGAAGCTACTGATTGTAGCGTGATTTTTGTAGCTCATTATAAACTTTCCTCGATAAATAGTCTATTTAACAAGAAAAAGAATTATTCAATTCGGACCAGTAGCCGGTAAACAAGCAGACGGGTCACCACCGGACATGGTTAACAACCGGCCTCGCCCATGGGCACTCGAAACACCAGAGGCGTTAGGGCTATGAGGATTGAGAATTAGTTGTAGTTGCTTGTCTTAAACCTGTTTAAAAACTTAACAACCCTTACCTATTATAAGGCACATTCAATTAAATCGCAGACAACACTCAATCATACACATTGCCCATTATTATGAACCCCCAACGAACCTCGAAACTAATCGAGTAACACACTCGTAAAATAAAAATCAAACTCACCTCGCAGGCATAAGGTGCCGGTGCCTCCTCTCCGCTGCAAGCGAGTGGTTTCTCGCAGACTTGGCAGCGGAGCCCCTTTCTACGGCGCGTGTGTTCATCCCGATAGTGGGCGGAGTACTCGCAGCATGAGAAGAATATCTGGTGGCAGGTGCCGTCTGCTACCAGAGTTGAGGGTTGGAGACATTCGAAGGGACCGCTGTGGAAGAGTATACTTGTTTGTTAGTAGTTCCTGGGGAATCGAAAACTATTCTATCTTCAACGTTTTTACGGTATAAGCCGGTGAACTAACAGACGGATTGTAAGCACACCTGATGGTAAGCAATCACCGTCGCTCAAGGGCACCCGAACGGCCTTTTAGGGGTTAGGAATTTAAGAGTTGTTGGGGAATTAACCTGGGGAAGGGGATTAATTGGGTCTCCGGTAACCGCACTCAAACAACTCAAGCGTTGTTTCACGTCGGTATTCTGTGAGGCCGTGGTGTCACTCCGGTCGAGACGAGTCGAGTATTTGAAGTCAATTATTCAAATAAATCAAAATATCACTATTAAAGTCAAAGCCAAAGCATTTATTTCAATTAATCCTAAATAAGGCACTTTTGAAACGTCAAATTAAATTGTCCGTCACTCTGTAGCGAAGCTAGGTGCTCGTTCCAAAGTGTAGCTTCGAATGGAGAAGAACGAGCAAGAAACTCAATCGTTACTCTTTTTTAAAAGTGTTTATTTTTACAATATCTGCCTCCTACTGCGAAACGTGTAGCGGGTTCGATTCCCGCACGGAGCAACTCTGTGTGATCCACAAATTATTGTTTCGGGTCTGGGTGTCATGTGTATGTGAACTTGTATGTTTGTAAACGCACCTACGACACAGGAGGAAATCCTATTATTATTAAAATGTACTCACGTGATAGGCTCAGTCTTATCCTTCCTCGGCACCTGCTTCTCCTCCTTCATAACCTTATCCTTCTTAACAACACGGTCAATCTTCTTCTTCTTCGCCTCCGGACCTTCATCGGACTTGATGATAATGTAGCTCACGTCATTGGACGCTAGAGTCATCACGCTCGTCGGTTCCATCTCGGATAGCACCTGCTGTGTCTTCAGCTTGATCAGGCTGTCTTCGGTTTGGGGTTTTTTCTGAAATTTTTGGGGAAGAGGAATATTAGTTTTTATTGACTACCTCGTTGGTTGAGTGGTCGCAAGTGCAAGTGCCGGGCAAGGTGCCTCGAGTTAGATTCCTGGGTTGGGCACAGTATTGTTGGCCTTTAATTTTATTAGAACTTTCGTGAGACATACTAAAGTAATTATTGTGTTATCGGCTTAATCACTTAACTATTACTGGGCTTTTTTTTTGGTCTAAGTAGTAACACGGAGTCTGGAATTGTGCCTTGTATTGTATATGGCAATACGCTCACCCACACAGATGGTGAAAAGTGGATGTACATTGTATAACGGCATTAAGCCATAATGTGTACATCAAGTTATTAATTTGTTTTTGAGAATTTTGTAAATAATTTAACATTTCTGGATAGCTTATAAACCAAGGAAGTTTTTCTAATAATTTGTATGCTTAATGTAATATCATTTCTCTAAATGAATCCAGTTTTCTGTTAACCATTTTGCACCAGGGACCTCATGCCTCAGAGCTAATTTTGTAATTATGAAATCATGAAATATTCCTCTCGAGAGTACAATACAACTAGTATTATCACCTCCTGAGAGGAATATGTCGCATTTAAAGTCACCCTTTATATATGAAGTATAGATAGAAGCCCTCACCTTATCATTAGCATGAGTCCAAACAGCAGGGTTTCCAGAAGCATAAGCATCAATATGCTCCATGCGCGCATGGTTCCGGAGTGCAACCTCACTGGCGAACCCTTTCCAGCAGAGTCGGCAGTGGAACTCATCTTCATCATCAGGAAGTATTTCTTTCTGTAAATAATTATAGATAGATATTTTTATGGTATAAGGTAGTAAAAGAGCCGATGGTTCTCCTGATAGTAAGCAATTGCCACCGCACATGGATATTTGAAACACTAGGGGCGTTACAAGTGCGTTGTTGTCCTTTTGACGGGTAAGGAATTTAAGGTTTGATGGGGAATCAGGGATCAGGAAGAATTCTTAGTAATTGGGCATACGGTAAACTAGGTAGACGGACATAGGATACTTTATACCCAAGGATTTCCTGCAAAATCCTACAGGAATAGGAAAAATGGGATTAAATGTATGAAGTCCAGGGTAATAGCTAGTTATTTATTAGGTACTAGCCTATGCCTGTATTTTGTCATTCTATCACATGAACATTTTCAAGATTTAGATGAGATTTTGCATATAGGTAGATCATTGTCTTAATCAGATATGTAGACCACTAGTGGTCTGCAGAAGGAAACCACCAACAAACCAACCATTACATGGGACTTATAACACAAATGGTGAAAAGTGGTAGTACATTGTATAGCGGCATTACGTGTCGTAATGTGCACCTGTACATTTTGGTGGATAAAAGACGTGATTATACTAAACTTACCTTAACTTTGGCGCGAGACGTCGGCATCGGAATAACGTTTACAAAACGTTCTTCGTGTGGCTCAGCCATTGTTGTAAATTGTTAAACACTGAAATTAACAAAATATTGAATATTTATTGTGAAACGAATCCAATAAGATGTCGTCATTATAAATATTGTGATAAATAGCGTGTTGTAGGCTTAGTAAATACGTAATTAACTCGAAATGTGTGATATTATTGCAGAAATTACGTTTTTTAATGATATTTACATTGTGCACAAATAGAAAAGTAAATAAGACATAAATTAATACTAAATGAATAATAAAGGTTATGTTTTTCCACGTACTGATACTTACAAAATGCTACGAGAGAAATATATCACAAAATTAAAAGCTTTAGTAAATAAATAAACTACAAAAAATGCGAAACAAATTCAAATAAATAATGAAAAAGCGGGAATCAAAAATTGTCAAAAATAACTTTTTATAAAAAGAAAACCTTAGACTATGGCGTTGGAAACACGGCAAAAAAGGTATTTGATATTATTGATTTTGATGACAAGTCGACATATAATCGTCTCATAAATCTGGAAACTGTTCATTTACTTTAAATAACTGCAAATATGTGTAAAATATCAACACTTTCATCATCGAAAACACAATTTTTCATCCGTCCGAGAATAGATAGGCGTTTGTTTTTTTTAATTAAAAAAAAGAAGCCGAAAAAGAAAAATTAAAAAAAAAGCATGGCGTAATCAAATGTCAAAATAAAAATGACACTTACCTAAAAAGATCTTTCAAGGATGTTGATTTTGTCGATAGGGATTTAGAAATAAACCACGAAATAAACGCTATTCAATATGAAATACAACAAGGCGTGGTTTTATTAGAGAAATGGACGCCATTCCATGACAAGCATACGAAAGACTTTATTGCGTAGTTAGGGAGTTTTTGTATGTGGCAACATTGAAAAAAAGTAGACAATTTTCATTTAGATAAATGTTTCATAATTTAGTTAAAAATAAATTAAGGATTGCTTAAAATATTTTATAGAATTAATTCTAGGTATATTAAACCTATATAACAGTTATTTTATTTATATTAGCTGATGATTCCGTTTCTAGGAAATTATTTTATTTGATCAATAACTGAGTTTCCTAGCCATTTCCAATTTACTGTTTAGGCGTAAATAAAATAGTAAAAATATAAAAAATGGCTAAAGCTACTACAATAAAAGAAGCTATAAAGAAATGGGAGGATAAAACGGGCGACCAGGCGGCTACGGCTACCGAAGTCAGTTTAATGTTCCAATGGCCTCCGATTGAAAAAATGGACAATACACTCGCTACTTTGACTAACTGCGAGTAAGTAATAATGCAATACAATACTAAAATAATAGATTTAATATTAACTTATAATAATAAACCTTTTTGAACTAGGCAGTTCGTGCAAATGTCTTTGCAATAATAATATTGTGTATCTGTATTCAATATTCGGAAATCCGAAGTACTTTTCGCGCTTATTTTCAAAATAAATGTTATTGATTATTTTAAATTAATAAAAATAAATCGGGTTTTCCTTCCTGACGCTATAACACTAGAAGGCACGAACCCATATCCACGGTTTTGTATTCGTTGGAAAGGTCTCGGGCTCCGTGAGGTTTATAGCAAAGAAAATTCAGAAAAAAATCAAAAGAAAAGCAGGGAATCAGAGAAAATCATTTGTGGCGAAACGGAGTTCGCCGGGTTTGCTAGTATTATATTAAAATTATCTACGCAAGGGATAGGTAGAGGTGAACATTATGGCACGTAATGCCGCTATACAATGTACACGCACTTTTCACCATATTTTGTGTTATAAGTCCCATGTAATAGGGGTGAGCCTATTGCCATATACTGGACACAATCCCAGACTCCATGCTACTACTGAAGAATTAAATATTAAAATGATGTTTTACAGAAAACTAAGTTTATCAACGAATATGATTGAAAAGGTGACCGGATTGAATACTTTTAAAAAATTACGAGTATTGTCCTTGGGACGGAATTATATTAAATCATTTACGGGCATGGTAAGTTTCAAATAAGTAATATAACAAATAGGTAAAGTGTCGTCCGATGCGTGCGATACGTACGATGCGTGCGATGAGTACCTACGATGCGTGCGATGAGTACGATGCGTGCGATGAGTACGATGCGTGCGATGAGTACGATGCGTGCGATGAGTACAATGCGTGCGATGAGTACGATGCGTGCGATGCGTACGACACGTGCGATGCGTGTGCTGCATGCGATGCGTGCGATACGTACGATGCGTGCGATACGTACGATGCGTGCGATACGTACGATGCGTGCGATACGTACGATGCGTGCGATACGTACGATGCGTGCGATACGTACGATGCGTGCGATACGTACGATGCGTGCGATACGTACGATGCGTGCGATACGTACGATGCGTGCGATACGTACGATGCGTGCGATACGTACGATGCGTGCGATACGTCCGACACGTACGATGCGGGCGATGCTTACGATGCAAATGTTTGTGGCTGTTCCAAGTTTGCCGGGCCAGCTAATAATTGATTATTTACGTTCATAGGAATCGTTGGGCGATTGCTTAGAAGAATTATGGATCTCATATAATTTGATTGAGAAACTGAAAGGGATACATGTATTGAGGAGTTTAAAAGTATTGTATATGAGCAACAACTTGGTGAAAGAATGGAGCGAGTTCAATAAGTTACAGGTAAATTAAATAAAAATATTATAACAAACTTTATTTTTTACACTATATTAGACACGTAATAAAACGTTGCCCCACACTGTACCGTGAGTGCGTTTACAAACATACAAGTTCACATACACATGACACCCAGACCCGAAACAACAATTTGTGGATCACACAAAGAGTTGCTTTGTGCGGGAATCTAACCCGCTATACGTTGCGTGCCAGCCGGATGCCCAGCCACCACGCCAACCGTGCGGTCAAAAGGTCCATGGACACTTGAAACACCAAATGCGGCACAAACGCGTTGTCGGCCTTTTGGGGGTTAGGAATTTTAGGGTTGTTGGGGAAACGGGGATTGAGAAGATTGGGAAGGGGGTAATTGGGCCTCCGGTAACCTCGCTCACACAACGCAAGCGTTGTTTCACGTCGGTTTTCTGTGAGGCCGTGGTATCACTCCGGTCGAACTGGCTCATTCATGCCGAAGCATGGCCCTCTCTCACCATGTGAGAAGAGGCCTTTGGTCAGCAGTGGTCACTTATAGACTGTTGATCAATGATGATGTTATAGGAACTCCCACACCTAGAAGACCTGTTATTTGTTGGGAATCCTCTATACGATGGTTGTGAACTAGACGCCTGGCGATCAGAGGCTGCCCGTAGACTACCAAACCTGAAGAAATTGGATGGCGAGACAGTATTGAGAGAAGATGAGCCGCCTTTAACAGTTGCTGATATGCAGGTAAGTTGGTAGAGGTAGAGAATGATTTGTGGCTAATTAGGAGTCCTAAATGAAATGTGACTGACTTACGAGCCACAAATGGAGACCTCACAAAAACTGGGTCATTAGTCTTCAGAGCATTTTTAGTGCATTAAATATTTGTGACTAATTGGCTCCCTAAAGAAATGCAAGTTGAACCGCAAAAGAACTGGGGCTTTTTGGAACCCCCAAAAGAAATGTGACTTTTTGGAACCCCCAAAAGAAATGTGACTTTTTGGAACCCCCAAAAGGAATATGACTTTTTGGAACCCCCAAAAGAAATGTGTTTTTTTTGACCCCAAACGAAATGTTATTTTTGATCCCAAACGAAATGTGATTTCGGATCCCCAAAAGAAATGTGACTTTTGAAGCCCCAAACGAAATGTAAGTTTTAATCTCTAAGAGAAATGTGACTCTTGATTCCCAAAAGAAATGTTAATTTTGACCCCCAAAAGAAAAGTGACTTTTGACTCCAAAAGAAATGTGAGTTTTGAATCCCCAAAATAAATGTGACTTTGGACCCTAAAAGAAACGTGTCTTTTGATCCCCAAAAGAAATGTGACTTTAAACCCCAAAAAATCTTTTGACCCCAAACGAAATGTTACTTTTGCCCCCAAACGAAATGTTACTTTTGCCCCCAAACGAAATGTGACATTTGAATCCCCAAAAGAAATGTGTCTTTCGACACCCAAATGGAGACCCCACAAAAACTGGGTCGTCAAAGCATTTTTGATTTCTCTAGTGTTACATAATATTTTCCTTTTTAATTTTAAAACTTCATAAAAATATTTTATTTCTCTTTCAGCCTGACTGTGGAGATGGTGTTGAAACCTTGGTCAGCGCAGAAACCAACGATTGAAAAAAAGAAAGAGAAAAAAAGTTTAGAACATTTATTGTGCAATATTCTTGCTTCAATTTTACTATTAACCGCAATGGGGAGCAAAAATAATCGGCGCTAGCGGAAGATTTGCCTTCAACAGATTTTAGTTAGCAGTCAAAGTATTAATGTTCAAGCTTCTGAAATGTAGTTAATAATCACACCAATATTATAAATGTGGAAGTTTGTTTGTTTACATGTTTATCCGTATATTACGCAGAAACGAATGAACGGATTTTGGTGCAGTTTAGTATACAGGTAGGGTATGAGCTGACTTGGGTGATAGGATACTTTTTATCCACGGGGATGCGCTACTCACACGCCCTGAGAATCGCGCACGCCTAATGGTGACGCTAAAATGATTTTGATAGTCAGTCAATCAGAAAACTAATTGCAATTATTATTATTTGCGGTGTTTTAACACAGCTAAAACAATAAAACACAGAAAATCATAGAAAAAAATAATTTTATTTACATAATTGGTTATAGGACTAATTAATTGTTACATTACATCTATTATTGTACATCTTCATAGAAGGCATATTTTTTACATAACATTAAATACCCGGTGTAAATAGACCGCTCCAGAAAATGAATACATGTGATAATGCTGGTGACATTTGGATTTTCTCCAGTGTCGTGGGTGCGTTTACAAACATACAAGTTCACATGCACATGACACCCAGACCCGAAACAACAATTTGTGGATTACAGAAAGAGTTGCTCCGTGCGGATTCAAACCGGCTACACGTTGCGTGGCAGCCGGTGGCCTAGCCACCGAGCCAACCGTGCAGTCATTGTCATAACTAGTCAAATACTACAAAAATTGCTTGGTCTGATACCTGCCGCGTCTTTTCGCCATCGACCTACATAACAGCACTTCCATCCCCATCATATAGATGTTTGGCAGGCCACAACTGTGCGCTTCTCGCGAAACTTTCTGCCTCGCACAGCAAAACTGTGGAATGAGCTGTCGTCGCCGGTATTTCCGAACCGATACGACATTCAAACCTTCAAGAAAAGAGCGTATTCTTTTACTTTTCTTTAGAAGATAAAAAAAAATAAATAGTTTATTTTGTGTTATTATCACCTGTATTAATTTTTGAGTGGTATTTTTACACAAGTATTATATACTGCGATCTCCAACCCGCCTGCCTGCGGAGATTATCGCTAACCCTCTTATGTAGAGGAGGCTCATAGTCCAGCAGTAGACTCTCGATAATGTGATGTCATTAATTTCAAATAATCCACGACTTGTGATGTTGAAATTAATCGACGATAACTTTCTAATAAAATAGGGATGATGACGGGGTATGAATATTAAAAATCTATTTAGTCCGTCAGTTAGGTAATGGAAAAATATTAGACACGTATTTGTTTATTTTGTCATATAAGATAACAATACTTAGATAAAACAAATCAAAGTTTAGAAGTAGGAGCCGTTCTGTATGAAGTATATGTATAACATTTGAAATCAATATAATATCGTCTTAAATTCTTGATATTATAAGAAAAAAAAATGCGTGTCTAATGTTTTAAAATAATCTACCAGACGGATATTAAAATAAAATTCCTAATATACAAAACGAGAGGAGAATTTTTCAAACAGAAACTGTTTAGACCCCCTATACACATACACTAGGGGGTCTTATAGACATATCATGGGGTAATTAGGCATAAAAGAAGGAACTAATATAATTAGATAACATTTTGTTATCTATAATTGTTATGTCTTTTAAGATTTAAAGCCCAAAACATAATATACAAACAAAATATTACAATCAGACTTTAATTTATTTTTCTAGTCAATAAAAGTTATTATAACTTTCGTGAGACATACTAAATTAATTATTATGTTATCGGCTTACTCACGTAACTGTTTGACGAGGGGCTCGACTAGTTTCAAGCCATGATAGAGGCTCATATTCATGAGTAATATTCCGCGACACACGACGAGGCGACTATCGCTACTACTGTCTAAACTAGTCGAGTTCCTCGTCAAACAGTCACGTGAGTAAGCCGATAACATAATAATTAATGTCTGATAAAGTTATTGATAGCATAACTGCATGCATTTTACATACATTTCATTCAGACATGTAGCAAAATGTATGTAGTGTGTGTCGCTTGTCATGTGATCTGACGACACATGACAAGTGACAGATGAGACAGACATAGGCGATCGACGACCAAATCAACGGATGACGTCATAAACTATATCGCACATATGAAGTATAAATGCGAATAAACATGGATAGACAATCCCAACGAACTACAATTGGGCAGAAAGCCGCCAGATACGATCACCGCCTGGTCGGAGGATACTGCTTTACTTAGGGAACTTTACTCTCTGTTCCCTTAAACAGCCTACATAATATATCATATGCCCGAATACTCAAACGCTACTCAATTTTAAGACACTCTCAAATGTAGTTCTGTCACTATCAATTCTTTGTAAAATGACAGAGACAGCACGATATTTAATTTATAGCACGATATTTTAATTTTAAGTACAACTTAAAATTAAGTAGCGTTTGAGTATTCGGGCGATAGTCTAGCAGTGGACTGTCACCCGCTGTTGATGTATTTTGTATATTAATATTATAATAATACATATATGTGTTTTACATGTATATTCTTCTAAGGTGCTGAGCAGTGGTGATTGCATTGCATTGCGGACAAATTTTCTTAGCTCGCAAAGATTGGAGCCAGCATACCTGTAAATGAAAATAATAATTTTAGGGTATGAAAATTAAATATCTATTTAGTCTGTCAATTAGGTAATGAAAAGATATTAGACTCGTATTTTTGTTATCTTGTCGTAGAAGAAAACAATACTAAGTGTGGGGGAGCTATGCTTCGGCACTACCGAGTGATACCACGGCCTCGCAGAAAACCGACGTGAAACAACGCAAGCGTTGTGTTTAGTTGTGTGAGTGAGGTTACTGGAGGCCCATTTACCCATTATCGCCAAATTTTCCCAATCCCCAATGTCCCAACATCCCTCAATTCCTAACCCCCAAAAGGCCGGCAATACACCTATAACGCTTCTGATGTTTCGAGTGTATATGCGCGACGATTGCTTACCATCAGGTGAACTGGTTAAGTTACGAAATTTCTTTACTATTGTAATCTTCAAACACAACACTACCTCCAATTAAAGTCGTGGAAGATACTTTTAGATCACCTTATATTAATTACTAATTAATCATTAGTATAGATTTACGATAATTAATTTATACTCACTTCACAGTAAACGTGCCAGCATTGTATGGACACAGTAGGCGACGTGTACTGCTCCAAACAGATCAGACATTTCATCTGTAACGTAAAAAAAAAACAAAGTTTAATCAATTACATTTGTGGCAACACATCACAAGTGACAGAAGTCGCAAATAGTCTTAATTTTTAAGTATAATCCCTAAGTCTGAACAATACTATGATAAAATCGCATCAAAATCGGCACAGCCAAACGCGAGATAATCGCGCACATACAGGGTAAACTGAGAACGTCTTTTTTTTTTGAAGTCGGTTAACAAGCAACATCAATTATTCCATACTCTTTTTTATAAGTTATACATAGTTATAAGTTTTTAAACTGACATGGTCGCTAACACTATTATTAGAACTTGTTCATCCGTGATATATCGGAAACTCATCTCATAAATAAACATTGTAAATATCCCGTCTTAAGTTCTAATAATACTATACATAGTTGTTGGAAAATATACTATTGATTTTTCCAAATAAATATAAAAATAATTAACCAACAATTAGCACAAAACAATACCAAAATACTTAAATAAAAATAAAAACATAACTATCAAAAGAAGAATTTTCTAAAAGACAACCTACTCAATACATTTCACTATAAGAAAATTCCAAGTAACCCCGAGTTGTCACTACGCTCGATAGATGGCGTTGTACGATTCCGTACATTTCCTGAATCGCGCTATGGTTTCGTTACACGCGTTCGGTTAGGGTGTGCGATCGACGGCGGTACAGTCGGAGTCGTTAATACGGCATCCTTATGGGATAATAACATAACTGAATTTTTTCTATAAGACTCGTGGCCGCGAGGCTGCTGAGTTTTTATTTTACTTGAAAAATCAACTATATAAAAATGGTGACGTCACAGGGGTGGCGGACTGATTAGCGGTTTACCGGGGCTCCGGCTCGAAAAGCAGGAGTAGGAACGGGGTGGTTTTTAGTCAGTAAGAGTCTGACACTCCCTCTTGCTTCTTCCAAGGCGGAAGAATTTATATTGAATGATTTTTTCATCCTCAAAATGATGTGGTTTTAAGTTCGTTAATGTACGAAGGGAGTAGGCATAGGTGCACAAATACAATCAGACCAATGAATAAATAGCTTCTGATACAGGATTCGTCCGTCAGTCGCCGCGTCGTGTGTCGCGGAATGCTGCTTATGAAATATGAGCCTCTAGCATGGCTTGAAACTAGTCGAGTTCCTCGTCAAACAGTTACGTGAGTAAGCCAATAACATAATAATTAATTATTTTTGTGTTGAATAGTGTAATTATCGAGTTAGGTTATTATAGGGTATAAAATATCACACAATGACCAACAGGAGACGAAGAGTGGGTAAAACCTCGCGGGAGTAACTAGTTTTATTAAATTTACATTTCAGCTATGATCATCCCACTGCAGTTTGCAACTAGTTTCATGATAAAAGTACAATATTAATGAATAATTACCTCTCCACCGCCATTCGCCTTTCGTTCTAAGTCTTTTATTCTCGCTTTTAAAGCCTGGATTCTAGTCTGGAAAGAAAAATAAGGATTGTGACTTAACTTATAAATACATAGTTAAAAAAAACTTAAGTTTCGACCGGAGTGATACCAAGGCCTCATAGAAAACCGAAGTGAAACACTTGCGCTGTTTGAATGAGGTTACCGGAGGCTCAATTAAACTGCCTTCCCAAACCCCGATTCTCCAACAACCCTTAAATTTGTAGCCACTAAAAGGCTTGCCCTTGTAAAGCATCTAGTGTTTCAGGTGTCCATGGGCGGCGAGTGCTTACCATCAGGTGATCCGTCAGTTCGTTTATACGTTAGTACTATATTAAAAGGAAACTAAAGACATTTTTAATCTTAAAATATTCATGATATTGATGTTTATATCAAATGAACCCAAACTCGATATGTTTACTTCTAGATATTATGATAAAAATAAAACTAATGAGTATACAAAAAAAGTTTCTTCGGGAAAGTTGTTTGTAATCATGAGTACAATCACGTGTTTAAATATCGTTCACTAATTACCAGTCACCCTATACAACTTACTTCAGCGCTAGCCTCCACTAGTCCATTACATTTGCTACTAGGTGTCGCCAGTGGTCGATCGCTCTCCGAACTCTCTGCCGCTTCGGCTTGGTCGTCCGTCTGTGCGTCTATCGATACGTCTGTAGATAGATCTGCCTGGAAATTAAAAAAATAGAGTCTTAGGTATAACTTTGAAACAACCAGTTTGAGGTTTCAATTCCTACATTTTGGCAAAGAATTATTTGTTGTTTGGTTTTTGTAATACTAATTATCAGTGCAGTATCCCTAGTACGAGAAGACAACGACTTTACGTTGTACGAAAACGAATCGATTGATTGGCCGGCGCTAATGAATCAACCAATGAGAGAGCTGAACGCGGTCTGGATTCCTTTTCGTTCAATAAAGTAAAGTAAACTCATACTAAAGGTACAGAGCAGTAGACTGCCTCGTTGGTCGAGTTTCGTAAGTGCGACTACCAGGCAAAGGGTCTCGGGTTAGGTTCCTCGGTCGAGCAAAGTATTGACGAGTTTTTTTCGATTTCTCGAAAAATCCTCAGTATTACGGACCACTCCTGCCAAAGTACGGCGAGCCCACACTTAAATAATTGTAGATACTTACATCAGGAGCTATCCTCGACGGCGAGTATTGAGGGGGACCGTATAACTCCGTATCTTCATCGCCGTCCACGACCTGAAACAAATACAATACATACATAGATATTAACAACAACTAATATGAATGCGCTAATCTCCAGAATTACTGAATAGTGAATAGCCTTTAGGCTATAAGGAAGGAAACTTATGCAATGACTTCTCCTGTCTTGAGTAAGACGAGAGAAGGTGTCAGACTCTTACTGACTAAAAACCACCCCGTTCCTACTCCTGCTTATCAAGCTGGAGCCCCGGTAACCCGCTAGGTAGTCCACAGCTCCAGATCATAGATCATGACATGGAATTTGTATTTGCTTCATGGCAATAACATAAGGGCTACTATTAATACCGCGGGAACGCGAGCGAAGCTGCTTGTAGAAGTTATTTTTCAGCCATGATCATCTCACTTCAAGGGCGCAAAGGCCTCCCTACCCGCCTTCCACTCGTCTCTATGTAGAGCTTTCTGTTTCCAATCCTTTACATAGGCATCGAGTTTATCTCCAGGGTTGGTTTACTAAGAGGGCCCGGTGCCTCCTTTAGGTGCAGATGGTGGCCACAGGGGGGAGGTTTTAGTGCGGTAAAAATTCCACACTTCCTAGTTTTTTCCCCAAAAAGCTAGGGGCCTTATGAAGGTTTCCTCCCGTCAACTAAAAGGCATCGAGTTCTTCCCGCCATCGCCTGAGCCTGCCGCGACGTCTATTGACGTTGAGTAAACTCCACTCAGAAACAAAGTATTTGTAGAAGTTTGTTAAATATAAAACTCGAAGATGATGCAGTAACTAACCAGAGCCTGATCGTTGGAAGCTCTCCGGACGCAGGTAGCGTCCCTTGCCTCCGAGTCCTGCAGCGCCGTGGCCCTCACCCTCCACTCTCCACACCACTGGTACTCCGCCCCGAATCCACCGCCAGATGGCTCGTCGTTCTGTAATTGTATAACGATTTCTTACTGATGGACAACCAAGAATTGTATTGTGAACATAATTGGAAAAGAGTAACCTATGGAGTTTCTTGCTCGTTCTTCTACATAGGAATCTACACTTTGGAACGAGCAAATAGAGCAACTAGAGGACTGACCGACAGACAGACATTGTTAATATTATTATATTTGCTTTGATGTTCAAAAGTGCCTTCCTGGTTTATTTGAAATAAATAATTTTTGACTTTGACTTATGCCAATCACACAACTCTTTTTGCGATCACAAATTGTTGTCAGGTCTGGGTGTCGTGTGTATGTGAACTTGTATGTTTGTAAACGCACCCACGACACAGGAGACAATACTAGTGTGAGAAATGCTTTATGAACAAAATAATTCTGGGGGAATTTATATTTACTTCTAAGTATGTTTTATACATAGAAATGACGTATTCGCTCCCAAACTCTAAACTTTGCTTTGTTTTATCTAAGTATTGTTATCTTATATGACAAAATAAAAAAATATGTGTCTAAAATATTTCATTATCAACTGACGGACTAAATAGATGTTTAATTTCCATACCCCATCATTATTCTTATTACATAGCAAAATCAAGTAGTAGAGACTCATAGTCCAGCAGTAGACTCATAGAGACAGTTCATGCAATATACAATAAGTAAATGATCAAATAATGTATCAGATATATTGTAAATATCATTTTTTTTTAAAAGAGTAGTGATGGAGTTTCTTGCTCGTTCTTTTCCATTTGAAGCAACACTTTAGAACGATCGCCTAGCTTCAGTGACGGACAGACTGACGGAAAATTCAATTTGACGATGCAAAAGTGCCTAATTTAGGATTAATTGAAATAAATGCTTTGAATTTGCATATAACCAACATCTACGAACCTCAACATCAATGCTACCCTCCTCAGAGCTGGTATCCGGCACATCCTCATCCAGCTCAGCTCCCGTCCGCTTCAGGCACCTTAACGCATGCCTCTGTAGCCTGGACACAGGTAGCGTAGTATTGCACACTGGACATTCTCCGTTTTGAGGGGGCGGGGTGCTTCTGCGACGGGCTCGAAGACGCCTGAGGCGGTTGGCGTGTACCCGCTGGAAGATTGACGAAGAAAAATTTATTAATTCACTGAAGGTACATAAGCAGGTACTGTAATAAGCTGATTAATGTCTTTGTTTGTTTGAACATGCTAATCTCAGGAACTGCTAGTCCAATTTGAAAAATTATTTTAGTGTTGCATAGTCCATCTATCGAGGAAGGCTATACAACATCACTCTACAATCAATAGGAACTAAGCAGTGCAGGTGAGAGAAATATTCTTTCATCTATCATCAATTTGTTTCATCAGTTATCATCAATAAGGTACTGCAACTCTATACAACAAAAAAAATGTAAGCAAGAATTGTATTGTAAACCTGATTGAAAAATAGTAACTTATTGAGTTTACACATTCATCATCATCATCATCAGCCGAGAGACGTCCACTGCTGAACAAAGGCCTCCCCCTTAGTTTACACATTGGAACCAGCAAATAGCTTCACGAGAGGACTGATCGAGAGACATTATTAATATTATAATACTTTGACACTCAAAACTGCCTTCCTGGTCTATTTGAAAGTAACAATTTTGATTTTGATTTTATGTATTTTTCTGTATCAGAAATTACTGTAAGATATGAAGGGTATAGGCTTATGTAAACCCAACCTTTTCCTGGTTTAGGACAAATTTTATAATTACTTTTCTCATGTGGTCCTCAGATTTTCTCATTCACTCATATTAGTGTCATATTAGTGACATTTGGATTATTCAAATTAGTTGCTTCTCTCAGTTGTCTCCTTTGATATAAATTAATTCGAGTATTAAATGTGGTATTTTTTGACATTGGTAGTCATTTCGATTTTAGGTCTTCAGCGGAACAACGGTTGGGAACCACAAATATAAACAAAGCAGCTGATTTATTAAGGATTTTATATTACTTGCTTTACATATAACATGTAAATAACTTTACATGCTTATTTATTAGAACACAAATTGCATGAATTACCTATAGACTTGAAACAAATAGGAAAGGTCTAAATTTTATCATTTAAACTTTAGATAAGTGTAGATATTTTCAAGTGCATTGAACTTAAATTGAAAAACTAAATAACCAGATAAAGAAAAGATAAAAGAAAACATGTTAACAGTTATGTAATAAATAAACTTTAATCATGTTTCTAATAAGCTATGCAAACATAATAATTACATTATTTCATTTAGTTAAAAATAGCAACAAAAAATTCAATATTTCATTATCACAAAATACATACAGATAAAAAAAACACGGCCAAAAAAGGCGGGAATACTTTTTTTCTTAAAAGAAAAACTTACTTGGTAAACATCGCTGCCCAAACAGCCTGAGACATCTACTTCATCTTCTAGGACATCCTGGCTAGTACTAGATCCAGGCACAGCTAGATTAGCACTAGAATTCACACTAAGCTTCCTCTTAGACCCACTTCCAGACAATTTCTGCAATCTCTCCACCTCCAAACTTAAATGGGAGTCCAACTCCCCTTGTCTAATAGTACAACTACAAACCGGACAACTCGGTAATTCCGTAACTTTCTTCCGATTTCTAACACAATTTAAAATAATACTATCATCGTACTGATTAAAACTAGTGTTAGGCGTATTATTCAACGAATTAGAACTCCCTTCCATATTATTGTACATCAAAATCGGTAACATTTCAACCGATTAAAATATTTGTTGTTGAAATACACTGTTTATAAATCTGTTTACATCACCGTAATTTCACAATTTTATTGTGTTTTGACTCGTTACACGTGTTAATGGAAGTTCTATTGATCTTAATTCACTTATTTTGCAGACATATTGTGTGTAGTTCACGTAATAAAACAAATAATTCGTAGCAAAACAATAATAATAAGATCGTTTACACAACTTTTTTTTTAAATCGCTTTGATTGGTTTTTGACTATTTGCGTGACATTTGTTAATCGTTAGTGTTGGAGTAGCGGTGATATTACTAAATTGTTTAGTCGATTTTTGCTCGTGGTGGTGTTTTATTTAGTTTGATTATTTTTTGTTTATTGTATTAAAAAGGCATGATAATTTAAATTTTACATTGTATAACTATTATGTTTGCATAATATTGTAATATTTCTGTTTACTGATTCATAAAACAAACATTTTCTGTTTGTTTAGTAATTTTTACTTTTCTTAATTCCGTAATTTTTATTTGACTCGAAAGTAGTAATTTCTGAATTTTAAATAAAAAAAAATGTTTACCCCGTATAGATTCATTGCATAAGGGTGTAATGAAAATGAAATAAGCACGATAACATTGCAATATGGTTTTGAAACAAATTCCAGTTAGATTTGATTTTGACAGGTTCTTTCAGTAGTACAAGGTATGTTTATTTTAAGTACATATTTTTAGCCTCATATTAGAGAACCATGCGACAATATGAATAGGCTGGCTCGACCAAACCAAAGTGATACTGTGGCTTCACAGAAATGTGGCGTGAAACAAATAATCCTTGCGTTATGTCAGGGGGAGGAGACTAGAAATGAATTAAATAAAACAATATTACACAATAATGTCGTATAATCTCAATTCACATAGAGAACATAAATAAGCATTGTGATTTTAATATTAGTGAAAAGGTACACAATGTAATTAGGGTAATTAAGGGCGGAAAGTTGAGTTGAGAATTTAATTATGTATTTGTTGAGAAGAATACTAGAATAAATAATTATTAAATAAATAAAGTAGTCTAGAATAATATACTAGTTGTAATTACAACCGATTATTATAAAAAATATACAAGTTTATCATTTCCATTTTGTAATCATCGTGTGAAAACTCGTATCGCCTGCAAAGTCCCATCAATCTGTAATTCTTCAGTATTTTCATGATTTTCAGCGTTCTTCTCAATTTTCGTTTCAAAATTAGTCTTAGTTTTACTCTTTCTGTTCGCTGGCTGTTTTAAATGTACAGTCTTGACGTGAAGTTTCAGCGAATTTGATTGGCTGAATGTTCGAGAGCAATATTGACAGGTGTAGGGTTTCGCGCCAGTGTGTACCTGTCAAAGACAAGAGTTTAGTCGATTTTTTATTGAAATGGACTAGTAACAACACTACTCGTTAATTTAGCGCCAAAATTAAATGGCGAATCTTATTTTTATTTGAAACACGGGTAAACGGGTGTGTTTAGCGAAGCAATCGCCACCGCTTAGGAATTTAAGGGTTGTTGTTCGGGAATCGGGGATTGGGAAGATTGGGAAGGGAGAAATGCTGTATAAATAAATGTTTTGTAAAAAGTATTGAAGAGATATTTTTAAAGGTATTATTTCAAAAAAATGTTTTCTTTTTTATTTCCTAATTATTTTTAGCCCTGAATTTTACTTTTGTGTAAATTCACCCGCAGTTCGAATTTGAGCAGAAATATATCGAGTGTTTTGTTGCGTGTTATGTTGCACCTCTGCTGCATGAGCATTTAATTGACGGGAGCGCGGTGCTGCACTTCGCATGCTAAAAATACATCTACAAGCGGAATGAAAACTAAAAATGTATTGTATTGGAAGTGTAGCGTGGATTTCCGCAAAGTAACGCGTAAAATATAGACTAGTCCAATCTTCCCAATCCCCGATTCCCCAACAACCCTTAAATTCCTAACTCCCAAAATGCCGGCAACGCACTTGTAACGCCACTAGGGTTTCAAGTGTCCATGGGCGGCTGCGATTGCTTACCATCAGGTGCATATTGCACAAAAAAAGTAATGTTAATCAAATACCCACCCTATAATGTCGATTTAGAGCCGGTTTCTGACTGAATCGCTTGCCACATACAGCGCACACATACGGTTTCTCTCCAGTATGTGTCCGTGTATGTATGCGAAGCTGGTTGCTGTCTACAAAATGCTTGGAGCAAGACGAGCAGGAGTATGGCTTCTCTCCTGTGTGAGTTCGCTGGTGATATTTCAGCGTTGCGTTTGACTGTGAAGGGAAAAAGTAGCATTTATTATAATTCCATTGAGATAGTCGTTCGACATACCTATCTATATCTAATTAAAATAGCACTGACGCGGTAATAGGGATGATGACGGGGTATGAAAATTAAAAATTGATTTAGTCCGTCAGTAAGTAATGAAAAAATATCGTGTAGCGGGTTCGATTCCCGCACGGAGCAACTATTTGTGTGATCCACAAATTGTTGTTTCTGGTCTGGGTGTCATGTGTATGTGAACTTGTATGTTTGTAACCACGACACAGGAGACAATCCTAGTGTGGGACAACGTTTTTTAAAAAAGAAAATGAATGAAAAGATAAAAGATTATAATACATATTGTTTTTTTTGCAAGGGGGGAAAATCATCCAATGACTTCTCCTGCCTTGGGCGAGGCGAGAGGTAGTGTCAGACTCTTACTGACTAAAAATTACCCCGTTCCTACTCCTGCTTTTCGAGCCGGAGCCCCGGTATACCCGCTAGGTAGTCTACAGCTCCGGGTCAGGCATCAGCCCTATTGGGCCCCATCTGTGGTGGTCTGATGGCTCTTTGAGGCGCGCGCGGAACGGGTCTGGTTCTGTTCGGGCGGTGAGCTACCCCTACTCGCCGTCCGCAGACCCGCACTTACGGTGGCCGCAGATCGTGCCGTGGCGTTTAATGTGTTAAAATACACAATAATACTTTACTCACCGTACACTTCTTCCCGCAAACTTCGCATACAATATTCTTATTGTACTTGAGCCCCAAATGTGTCCTGTTTATATGGCTCTGTAGTTTCGAGCGCGTCACGAAGTTCGATCCACACTGCAATATAAGGTGACTGGTAATTAGTGAACGATATTTAAACACGTGATTGTACACATGATTACAAACAACTTTTGCATGATCAGCTGTTAGCAGCGAGACGCGAGTAACTAGGTAGGTATTTTGCGTTAATAAAATTTTGAAAAAGAAAAGAAAGAAAGAAAAGAAACCTATAATGTAAGAGATTTTAGATTTTTCCGAGACCTGCAAAATTCGGAGGCCCAATCACCCCCCCTTTCCAATCTTCTCAATCAACACACCAACAACCCTTAAATTCCCAATTCCCAAAAGGCAGGCAACGCACTTGTAAGGCTACTTATTTTTTATCTTTCAGTTTTAGGAATCTATATTCTTAGTACTAAACAAATATCTTCTACGTTTATAGATATAGAATTACCTGTTGACACCTAAAGTTCCTCTCCTTGCTCCCAGTGGGAGGGATGCGCGCCCTCCTCATAGCTTTCGCGTGATCCTTCATATGTGTCTCCAAGGACACATTACCTGTATACTTCCACTGACATATTGAGCAGTTTGTGCTGAAAATAATACATTGACCTTAACGTATCGAAGCGGTAGGCAGAGGTGCACATTACGGCACATAATGCCGCTATACAATGTACACACACTTTTCACCATTTGTGTTATAAGTCGCATGTAATAGGGGGTGAGGTTATTGAGAATTGTGCCCACTGTTCACAATTTCGGACTCAGTGCTACTACTGAGAAACTTTCGATAAACCGAAAAAAGCCCAGTTATACTTTGCCCGACCCGGAAATCGAACTCGAGACCACTCGACTAAAGAGGCAGTCAAATTAAAAACTTGTTTTGAAATGTCAAATTAGTTACATTTGCTAATATATTGTAGAGCTCCTACTTATAACGCAAAGTAATACTGATAATTTTACTGTTTTTAATTTGACTAGTTAGAAAATAATGATGTATTACCAAATTATTTTTTTATTATAACTTTCGTGAGACATATTACAATAATTATTATGTTATCAGCTTACTCACGTAACTGTTTGACAAGGCACTCGACTAGTTTCAAGCCATGCTAGAGGCTCTTAGTCGAGTTCCTCGTCAAAACGTTACGTGAGTAAACCGATAACATAATAATTAATTTAGTATGTTTCACGAGAGATATAATAAAACTAGTCGAGTTCCTCGTCAAACAGTCACGTGAGTAAGCCGATAACATAATAATTAATTTACCAAATTATTTTTGCAACCCTCACCTCTCCTCAGTCTTCAGCGTGTGTTTGATGGAGCTCAAGATGTGTCGTTTCCAGGCGTCCAAGTTATAAAACTGTATGTTACACTCTTTGCAGAACCTGCCCGCGGCGGGATCTTCGGGATTGTCGGGATCTGTCATCTGGAAATATACATTTTATATGTGGAGGATTGCTATTGTTCCTGAGTGCGATACAATTTAACTCAAAAGTTTCAAATAGAACCAACTTTACGCGCTTTTTGTATAACAAAACCCTCAAAAATGAAGAAGAGGAACGGCCGAGCTGGTATTTTCTTTGTAAAAATTAGCTTAGTAAAACAGACTGCGACAATACACTGGAAAAGTTAGCCATTTCCAACTTTGGAGTTTGGACACGAGTAACTTTTTTACTTAGATTTATTTTAAAACATCCTATGCCATCTATTAGTTTTTTTTTATGTAGTAGGAGGCAAACAAGCTGATGAGTCTTCTGATGGTAAGCGATACTCCCCGTGGTATAGGCGATAGAGAATGCACAATAAAGCTATATCTCTACGCATTGCCTACGGAGGCCTTATTCCCCCCTAGCTACATCTCTACGCATTGCGTATGGATACCCAATTCCGCTCTTCTCAATCTTCCTAACCCTCGATTCCCCAACAACCCTTAAATTCCTATCCCCCAAAAGGCCGGCAACGTACTTGTAACGCCTCTGGTGTTTCAAGTGTCCAAGGGCGGCGGCGATTGCTTTCCTTGATGGTAACATCAAGATTGGGAAGGAGAGTAATTGGGCTTCCGTTAACCTCACTCACACAACTCAAACGTTGTTTCACGTCGGTTTCCTGTGAGGCCGTGGTATCACTCCGGTCAAGCCGGCCCATTCGTGCCGAAGCATGGCTCTCCCACACTAAAAATTGCTAAGGACTGGCTTAAGTAACCATTCGAATCCACGTTCCTAATCCGTACATATAGGGATTGGAACAATCTGCCGGCTTCTATATTTCCTGACAAATACAACCCGGGTCTTTTCAAGGTCAGAGTAAATAGGTACTTTCTAAGACTGTGTGCTCCATCCTCGGCCACATCTTCGCTTCGCCGTCCTGGCAGTAAGCGGGTTGGTGGCCAAACGCAGACTTATCAACGGTAAATAAAAAACAATACCTTTTCGCAGTCAACATGCGTTTTCTTCTTATGCATCTGCAGCCCGTGTTTGCCCACGAAGCTGTCGCCACATATATTGCAGACGTGCTCCGTAGGGTGGCGCTTCCTCATATGAGATAGGTAGGAAGTCGGCTTCCTGGAGATAAATAATCACTATATACACGGTGTAACAAAAAGGGGGTATACATATCAAGTGCACGGTTTCTAAATAACATAACAAACGATACGGGAAGAGTTTTTTAAACTCATGTTTTCATGGAACGACTAGGCGATCAGATTGACACAAGAAATGTTAGCGAGTGATACCTGTAGTGTTGTGACACGTTTGTATGATTTAAAATCAAGAACCATGCGACAACAAGTATTTGGTACCAATTTTTTTTAAACGTATTTTAAGCTGAAACTTTTTGTAGAGATTCTATTCAACCTGTATTCTTCAGTGCTTCTTGATGTATATGGGTATTTTGTTTCACGCTATATATAAAGGGTGACTGGTAATTAGTGAACGATATTTAAACACGTGATTGTACTCATGATTACAAACAACTTTCCTAAAGAAACTTTTTTTGTGAAGGCTAACAATTTATTATTTCTGTCTGTCTGTTTTTTTGTTCCGGCTTTGAAATGACTATTTTGTGAACACTAATAATTTCTGTCTGTTTGTTCCAGCTAATCTCTGAAATGGCTAGATCAATTTTGACTAGACTTTTATTGGTAGGTAGCTGATGTAAGATGGAGTAACTTAGACTATTTAAAATTAAGAAAAATACAGTCTTTTTACTAAAAAATAAAAAGCCCACCGTCTGCCAGAAGTTATTTATATTCTACGCGAACGAAGTAGCAGGCAACAGTTAGTATGAGTATAACGTATAGACATATGTGAAATTTTATTTTACAATAGAGGGAGATGACGGGATGAACTCGACACCTATGATAAGGATTGGCCGCAGAAAGCTCTGCACAGAGAGGAGTGGAAAGAAGGTAGGGAGGCCTTTGTCCTGCAGTGAGATGACATCGGCTATATAAAAATAAATACTATTTATGTATCGTACCTGAATGTATGACTGCATAGCTGACACTCGTATGTATGTCCGTTGTGCCATTTCTCATGAATCCGCGCTTGATTTCTGAAATAATAACAATAATTGTAATGTTATTAATATTATGGATATGAAATTGTGCCCAGTATATGTCAATAGGGTCATCCCCTGTTACATGGGACTTATAACATAAATTGTGAAGTTGAATCACTTTACAATGTCAATGTATACGATAACAATATTATATATATAGCGACCAGATTGGCGATATATTAAAGAAGGGCCAAGTTAAAAGTACCCTTAACCGACGAGCATGCATGAAAAGGCTGATGACTGTTAATAAAGCGAAAGAAGTATGTAAGATTCGTAACAATTAGCGGTCCATTGTCTCTGCCTACCCCCATGGGAGACAGGCGTGAGGTTATGTATATATGTATTTCACCAATATGCACCCTATATAGGTATATCATAAAATACAATATAGGGCAAGAGTGAACAGGCATTATTTGCGCTAGCGTGCACCACCTTAGATCTCATCGCTGCTTCCCATCAGGCAAGATTGAGGGGAGACGTTCTCAAATTTTCTTTAAAAAAGAATATATGTTAAAGTCAAAGTCAAAATTATTTATTTCAAATAGACCGGGTAGGCACTTTTGAACGTCAAAGCAATTATAATAATATTAATAGGTTACTCTTTTCCAATCAGGTTCACAATACAATTCTGGGTTACATTGTTTCGATTGCTTCAACTAGGTGAGAACAATGTAAAACTAATATTTAGACAAAGTGATAGAAAAAGAAGTTAAGTGTTCAACTCACCCAGTATGCGAGACGTATCCACACTTGTTACATTTATATATCCGGACGTGTGCATTGTTGGCATGCGTGCGCAAGAGTTGCACGGACCGGTAGCGCATCTGGCAGATGTCGCATATGTGGGGACCGCTGCGCTGGAGTGGGGGACGGTCAAAGTCAAAGTCAAAGTCATTTATTTATTGAACAAAGTACTTAGAACAGGGGCGAAGCTACCGCCATATCTACGGTATCAATTATATGAGGATCCGGTGCACGGGGAAACGCAACGTGCGTAGAAAAAAAAATTAAAATTCCCAGTCTAATTTTTTTTTTTAAAAGCTGCCTTCACATGTTATTGTGCAAACCTCAATTTTTTTAAGTCGGTTAATATATGTAGTTAAAACCGTCATTTAAGTTTTAACTTTTTAATTCAAACATCGCGCACAAATATAGATAATTGCATACATAACAAACTGAGAACCTTCTTTTTTTTGAAGTCGGTCAAAAATGTATAGAAATAAAACATACCACATCATGCTTCATCTTATGGTTCCCATAAGCCCTGATATCGACGAATCCTTTGAAACAGTAGTTGCATTTGTATGGAGAATTCACATAGTTCGTAGACTTGGAGCGAGCTTGTAGGTTCTGTATTTGTTCCTCTTTAGACAGTATTATTTCACTGCAGTCCGGTTTGCGAACTGAAATAAAGTCATCATCATCATATTTTTTTATTTTTTTCGTACGTTTTACCATTCTACGACCAGACGGCATGGCGCCACCCGTATATAGCTGGGTAGGTACTTCGAGTTTATTTTATGCGAACCGCTTAGGAATGGTATTCCTTGTCGGAATCTGTATTTCTCACATCTCTCTTTAAGTGTTGGAAAGCCATGCTTCGGCACTACTGGGTCGGCTCGACCGGAGTGATACCACGGCCGAGCAGAAAACCGACGTGAGACAACGCTTGCGTTGTGTGAGCGAGGTTATCGGAGGCCTAATTCCCCCTTTCCCAATCCTTGATTCCCGAATAACAACCATTAAATTCCTAACCCCCAAAAAGCCGGCAACGCACTTGTAACGCCGCTGGTGTTTCAAGTGCCCATGGGCGGCGGCGATTACTTACCATCAGGCCCGTTCCATCTGCATTTTTTGGCTTTTTGGCAAACTAGCTTTTACAAGCGGCTTCGCCCGCGTTCACTTGGGATAAAAAGTATCCTATCACCCAAGTCAGCTCATACCCTGTCTGTATACTAAATGTCATTAAAAGCCGTTCAGTAGTTTCAGCGTGATTGACGGACAAACATCCAAATATCATCACCAATTAACCCAGGCAAAACTGCGGACGTAAGCTAATATTAGAAAATATAGCATAACATTTCCTTACCTCTCTTCTTAATTCTCTTCTTGGGTAAGATATCTTTATCTTCTTCCGATTCTGTCTTAAACTTCATTAAAGGTAAATCATCTTCTGAATCCGAATGCTGGGGACACTCTTCTGATAACGAGAAGGTGTTGTCTATGTCTTGAGATACTTCTGTAAATGTAATAATGTAATTTAGTTAGAATTATTTTTAATAGTGTCTGTTGTATGAGTTTCAAGCTACACGGGGCCCCTAATTATGAAGTCATGGCAAACGAGTAGATAAACCATCTGATGGTAAGCAATCGGCATCGCCCATCCATGAATACAATATCAGAGGAGTAGCTAATGCGTTGCTGTACCGGCTCGACCGGAGTGATACCACGGCCACAGAAAACCGATGTGAAACAACGCTTGCGTTGTGTGAGTGGGGTTACCTGAGGCCCAATTCCCCGCATCCCCAGATTAATTCCCCAACAACCCTTAAAAATAACAATGCCTGATCCGCAGTTGCGGACCACCTAGCGGGTTTACTCCGGCTCGAAAAGCAGCAGTAGGAATGGGGTGGTTTTTAGTCAGCAAGAATCTGACACTCCCTCTCGCTCGCTCAAGGTGGGAGAAGACATTGGATTGGAGAAGACATTACAATAAGTAAATGATCAAATAATGTATCAGAGACATTGTAAAAAATATTTTTAAAAAGAATAACGATGAAATTTCTTACTCGTTCTTCTCCATTCGAAGCTACATTTTGGAACGCACCTAGCTTCACTAAGTCTGTCCGACTTACAGACAATTCAATTTGACGTTTTAAAAGTGCCTAATTTAGGATTAATCGAAATAAATGCTTTGACTTTGACTCGAAAAGTAGGAGTAGGAACAGGGTGGTGTTCAGTCAGTAAGAGTCTAACACTTCCTCTTACTTGCCCAAGGCGGGAGAAGACATTGGATGGTTAACCCTTTAAAAAAATTAACTTACCATCACCATGACACTCCTGCTTCATGCCCAGATCAGCTCTGACGGTCTCATCTTCCTGCTTGATATCTCCGGTGTCCAAGTCAGTAGTGTCTATGTGTTGAATAGCAGTTCTAATGTAACCACCATAGGGTAAGCCAATAATTTTTGGCGGTTTTTGCTGAAACAATATATTTTTATTGAATAATAGGGTAGATGATTAGATGATTAATTTTGATTTTAATGTCCGTCTTGTTAATTTTAAGATGTTAGACACGTATTTCTTATGAAAACAAAGGTTTTGATGTGATTGAGTAACAAACCAACTGTTTTTTTATACCATGATGGTGGCAAGAAAGCACACGGCTCACATGATGGTAAATGGTTATCGTGGCATATGACGCTTGCAAACTTGATTCAAAAACGTTTACATACATTTATAATGATAGTAAGAAGCAGCTAATCACAAATTCCCTATCTCACTCACTTCATAATCTCCGTTTAGCATCTGATGGAAGACCTCCTCGGCTTCCCTGCACTTCCTCATGAAGTAGCAGCATTTCTTCAGGTTGGCGTAGCAGAAGAAACATGCCAACATCGGTCTGCTGTCTTCAGTTACAAACTGAAATATTTTAATTTACTCTTATTTATTGTATATGTAAAGATTTTAATGAGTGCGGCATGACAAAGGACTGGTATTTCTCATGTTCCCTGAATAACACAACATTTTGCAAAAGAAGAATAGTTATTAATATACATGAGTATACCGTGATTTTTAAGATTTGGACAAAAGAAATTCACAAAATTAGAGATTTAATTCAATTTTGTGGATAATTTTTTTATGCTCAAGGAACAAGGATATAAGTGGTTGTTATAGTATTTTGGAGGAAGTAGATAACTAAGTTTTACTTGCTAAAAAGCAGGCATACATTGTCTAGTATTGTTTAGTATAAAATAATGTGTTGGCAAAATATTACAGATACATAATTTTACTTACTGGAGTATTAGTCAGTCTTTCATATAGTTCCTGCAGCTGTTTATCGGCTACTAAATACATGCGTACATTATCTATTAAACAAATTCTACAGAGCGATAGTTTCTCCATTTTTATAAATATAAAATTACAATTATATTATTATGTTTGTAATAAAATACACTGTTCTGTTACAAAGTAAAGTTTTATTGCACTTATTTATACACCTATATATTCTTTAATGATATATCTATTAGGTTTTTGTTAAAAAAATAATTTATTTATTTATATTTTGATTTAAAATTAAAATGTTTGGGAGAAAATTGATGTGACTGTGTTCTTGATTTTTCTTTCGAGTATTGTTTATTTTTAGGGTTCGGTACTTGTTATAGCGTTTATTTATTCACTGTTTATACAATATTTTTATTTTTTAGCTGTTTTTCGGTATTTATTCGTATTTACAATCAATCCTAGTAAACGATAACCCAAACAATTTTGGCATTTCGTACAGTTGCGTTCGTGTTTTACAATTAAGGAACAACATAATAATTATTTTATTTTTACTTTATTACCTAATCGATTTACTTATTTCTATATTGATTTTATTTGTAAAGTCAACAAAAATATAAAATGTTCTACAAAAGATTATTTTTGATGATTACTGCCGTTGGGACATTCTGGAAATTTTGACTCGATATGAACACAGTCATTTCACCGGCGTCGATCCGATCCGCTGTCAAATGTCAGTGTCAATGCCATTGTGCATAACTACGAAAACAAAAGTCGCATTTTTCTTATCATTGTTTTTGATCAGAAATTTTAACTATTTTGAACAATAAATAAATTCTGGAACATGACGAATGTAAACAAAAATACAATATAAAGATGTATTTAAATAACAAGATACTTGGAGGCTGAAGAAAATAGCAAAAACATTAAAATAATATTTTCGAAATCGTTACGAATTATGTCAACATCATCTTTCAATTCGAGTTTTCATAGTACTATGGCATCAACAAAATTAATAATTGCATTTCGCAAGGAGTTTGATTATTTACGAAATAACAAAAGACCAGACAATCTGTCAGTGGTATTGTTAAAATAATGTGTTATGAAACGAAAGAAATAATAATATCGTGATGGTGAAAGTCACAAAAATGGATTTAATCGTGAGTTTTATTTTCATTTATTTTTGTGCTAAAAATTCTTTAATAATTCGTTTTCGATCTAGTATAAAGTTATTTCGACACCACAATTACATCTAGTTGGTCGTGGCAAGATGTTTTATAGTAAAACAGGTACTAACTAAAGAAATATTATAGTATTTAGACACCTTGTTTAAACCATGAAGTATAAGCATAAAATTTACAACTTACTAAGTTTCTTTACTCCTTATAGTATTTTTTACTGTGGAAAAGTATTATATGTAAGAATCCAGGTCATGATCTTGCTTTGTGTTAAATTGTATGTAATATGATTGAGTAGTTTCACTTAAAATTAAAATATGAACTATTAAAACATAGATTGTAGGGGAAACCTTGTTCATTTGGTTTTCTAAGTCACTATAATATAGTTATTTACTTGCTAATAAATCAGCTTAACAGCAACAGTCCCCTGCTGAACTATGCGCCTCTGCTACTTAAGAGTGTTTTACAATCTCAGTCTAGTTGTAAAAACATTGTTTCAATCTTATTGCTCAGCAGTTTTTCTTACAAACTTGACAATGAGGCAGTCTCACCCAGTACACCCATTATTTCACAATTTTTTTATGGTATTAGCTGGTGAACGAACATTGACACCCGAAACACCAGAAATGTTACAAGTGCATTGCTGGCTTTTAGGGGGTTTGGAAATTAAAGATTGTTGGGGAATCGGGGATTGAGAACGGGGAGAAATTAGGCCTCCAGTAACCTCACACATACAACGAAACACAAAAAGATTGTTGGGGAATCGGGGATTGGGAAGGGGAGTAATCGGGCCTCCGGTAACTTCACTCATGCAACGAAACAAAATGCTAGTGTTGTTTCATGTCGGTTTTCTGTGAGGCTGTGGTATCACTCCGGTCGAACCGGCCCAGCAGTGCCGAAGCATGGCTCTCACACACTTGCGTTTTTTTTAACTATGAATGTATGCACTAAATCACAATACTCATTTTTCTTTTCAGAATGCGTTGTTAACATGTTAACAAACAGCTTTTAATTTAAAACGTCTCTCATTTCAGATCTAAAACATCAAAATAAACGCAACAGAAAAGAAGAATCTCAAAATGTACGCCAACACTTTAGACTTCGTATGCGATTACTGTTCGCGGACTTTTACAAGGAAATATAATCTCCAGACTCACATAGAAAACTGCCATATCAACTCGTCATGTCGATGTGATATTTGCGGGCAAAACTTCGGCAGTTTGGCCGGCGTACAACAGCATATGTCGAGAGGACATAATAACTATAACCAACCATTCCCAGAATGCGAATTATGCGGTCGAATCTTCACCAGAAAACAGAATATAGTATCACATATGATCACCGTGCATTTACAAGGCTTGGGCTTTGAAATTCGATGCAGATTGTGCGAAAAAACTTTTACAACTGAACGCAATTTGAAACGGCATATGAATCAGCTTCATAACCCAGACGTTGAGTATCCTACGTGCAATGATTGCAATAAAATCTTTAAAGGAAAACAGTCTTTAATAGCTCATATACAATCCGTACACAATTCTGTTGAACGAGACCTTGTAAAGTGCCATTTGTGCGAAAAAGTGTATACGAATAATAGAAATTTGAAACGACATATAGAAATGTTTCATGGAGAAAAGGGGGAGTTTAAATGCGATATATGCCCGAAAGTTTACACGTCGAATCAGAGTTTGCGTCGGCATGCAAGAACGAGACATAGTTCGGATAATCAGGAGCATTTAACGTGCAATTTTTGTTGCAAAGTTATTGTAGGAAGAGATAATTATGACTCCCATGTACAATACCACCATCAGACTTCTGAAATTGAGTCTCGGAATGCGGAGTATCAATGCGAATCGTGCGATAAATCATTCGATGATGAGCCTTCGTTGCGACGGCACGTAAAAATAGAACATTCATTTAAATCCTTTTACAAATACTGCAAAAAGTCCTTGTTGAAACAATACGGAATGGATTCGAATAACATATATGCTTGTGAGTTCTGCGAGAATTCGTTTTTGACTGTATACGAGCTGAAAAACCATATGAGAGTCAACCACGACACTGAATACTCTCTATCAACTTGCAACGTGTGTTTTAATAAGTTTTTCAGTAAAGAGACAATGACTGCTCATAAAACTGTCTGTCTACCGCCTCCGAACGTAAACTCCTGCGCACATTGCGATAAATTATTCACAGATATATCAAGCTTAGAGTTTCATACGAGAATTTTCCATCCACAAGCCCAAATCGCAGATTCGAATATATCTTCGACAAATATCGACGAAGATTCGGTATCTTTTAAGTGTAAGCACTGTGATAGGATCTACTACAGTGATCGGTCATTGAAACATCATATAAAGTTAAAACACACAACAGATGAAGAGGTAGAATGCGAGCTTTGCGGTAAAATCTGCAGCAACAAATACTATTTGGCATCTCACATCAAAATCGTCCACAATAATGACTCTTGGTCCCGGTGTGAATACTGTGATAAACAATTCAAGTCTAAAAGAAATATTCGAAGGCATGTTGAGTATACGCATTTGGGAATGCAAAGGCATAAGTGTATTGAATGTGAAACGCTTTTTAAAGAGAAAAGGAGTTTAAGAAAGCATGTTCGGACTAAGCATCCGAACTCAACAGCGTTCCCACAGTGTCATATATGCCAGAAACGCTTCGAATCTGCGAAGTCTTGCAAGATACATCTAAAACTGTTACACTCTTTCAACATGAATACGTTTCCATGTCATCTATGCTCAGTTTCGTTCAGCAGTAATGAAGCTTTGACTATACATTTGCAAACGAAGCATTTGGCTGAAGATCAAATTTATAAGTGTGAAGAGTGTAATTTAGTTTTTAAAGGGCAAGAGAAGTTTGATGCCCATAATGATGAATATCACGTCAATTTGGTGCCAAATATAAAGCAGAAGGTTTTACCGAGATGCATTTTATGTATGAAAGACTTTAGTACGCGGAAAACTTTGAAGAGACATATAAAAAAGTTTCATACAGATTTTGATGTGGACGAACTCGCAACCTTTGGATCGCGACGGAGAAGTTTTGCTGTGGACTGCGAAAATTGCATAAAACATTTCAACGACGAATTCTACATTGATATTCATAATAAACTAAAACACTTAAGAGATTCGGTTATTTTCAAATGCGAATACTGTTTGCAGTCGTACAATTCACTAGAATTTGCTATACAGAGGTATAAAGTGATAAATTCGGATCTGTCTAAGAGTAAAATGATTTTGAGTGAGTTATGTACGGCAGAAATGAGCGAGGAAGAGAATGATGTGTCCAATTTTGGCGCCTTCCATGATATGTTACCGGAGAGTACGACTTTGGATGTGAAAATGGAGCTGCATGATCTTATTGAAACTCAGGTTAAAGTGGAACCTCCTTCTCCGTAGATACCACATCTGTAATGCCTCTGGTGATGTGGGTATTAATGGGTGGAGATAATTACTTCCTATTAGGCGATTCGTCTGCTTTTTTGGTCATAAACTCATACAAAATTTTGCCTTTATTAGGATACGGGTCGTCGAATAAACCAACCAATCAGAGCACCGATCGCGCTCTCGTTTCGATTACTTTAAACATAAAGCAAACTCGTACTAAGGGTACAAACCTTTTGACACAAAAGTGAAACACCAGAGGCGTTACAAGTGCGTTGCCAGCCTTTTAGGGTTAGGATTTTAAGGGTTCTTGGGGAATTGTGGATTGGGATGGGGGTGATCGGGCCTCCGGTAACCTCACTCACACAACGCAAGCGTAATTTAACGTCGGTTAACTGTGAGGCCGTGGTATCACTCCGGTCGAACCGGCCCAGTATTGCCGAAGCATGGCGAGCCCACCCTTAAAAGATTCACGTTTATCAGAGAGCACAAATGGTTGAATTGATAAAAATGCATGACAGATAATATGCTAAGTTATTTTACTAGATTCTGATATCCTAAAAACTATTAGGTATTTAAAATTATATTATTTTGTACTATGTATAAAGTCGCAGGTTCGATTTCTATGTTGTATAGTATTTTTATAATTAATATTCGACGACGACCATCCAGACGGATGGTCGTAATGCAAGTATCTATTGGGTTTGATTTCTGTTTCTGTCATAGTGTTAAAAGGTCGTATACTATTTTATAGGACTTGATAATATGTTACATATTAGTAATTACAAACGGTTAAAAAAATATTTTGTATACAGATAAGAAAACAAAAGATAGTTTCAATACAGAGACAGTAGCTATTGTTATACTAAATTGTACGCTTTGTAAAGAACAGTGGCGTAGCGTGATTTGGCGGTGTCCCGTATAAAAAATTGTTTGGGGGCCAATTAGTTATACCTTTTTTTTTTTGAGGGGGGAAATTATCCAATGACTTTCCGGAACAGCGAGCCCGTATTTGGGGGAATTATGATGACGTTATTTTTCCTAAAATTGCTGCCAACTTTTCAACGCATGCTTTACGTTAAAGAGGAATTGATTATTTGGACTTTTATAATTTCTGAAATGTAATAAAAAATTGGGAAGGTTTTTATTTTTTGCTTTAGCACGTTGGGGGTCCGGTAGATACAGCGCTAGCTACGCCTCAGGTAACGAAGCCATATCTTTTGTAACTCAATCGGATCTACACAACCAATGGTTACTGTCTCTGCACTGAATATATCTTTATTTTCTTACCAACTAAATAACTAAATTGACTATACTCTGCTTATCCCCTCTAGGGATTAAATGCATATTTTGTTGTTTTTAAGTTTTGACTGAAATATCATAAATAAGATACTCAATGTTAAGGTTAAGTTTATTTTAATATATTGTACCTACCTATATGTATTACTAGGTTCTACCAGTGGCACATCACTGATCAGTGCAAGAGGGACGGAGCTATGTAGGTTGTATAGCTCCCTCCCTCTTGCACTGATCAGTGATCGACCATTCTGACACAATTGTAATAGCAGACTAAGGCCCCAGGTCGTACCCTGTCTGTATATAAAATTTTATCAAAATCTGTTCAGTAGTTTCAGCGAGATTGATGGACAAAGAAACTTTTTTTGTACACTCATTAGTTTTATTTTTATCACAATAACAAAGTAACAAAATTTCGCGCGCGCTATTTCGCATAATCGGAGGCGGAGGACAAGTAGTTACTACTAGGTAGGTATTTTGGAACTATACGCGTGCACGCTAATGAAATTTTGTTGTTTTGTTATTGTGATAAAAATAAAACTAATGAGTATACAAACAAAGTTTCTTTGGGAAAGTTGTTTGTAATCATGAGTACAATCACATGTTTAAATATCGTTCACTAATTACCAGTCACCCTATACAATGTGATAGGGGCGAGACTTCTAACCCGTTAAGGCTGAGTTCTACACCTAATTTTATCGACGAAAGTCGGGGGTCGAAGTGGTCGAATCCCCTCCCCCTAAAAGTTATGGCTATTTTAATATTTTTTTTACTTTTTTTGATATCAATAGTTGTATGCGTCGTAGAAACAAAAAAAAACGACAAACGGTAGCTAATAACCTTGGCTAACTAATTCATTACTTTTTTCATATGTTTGATAATGTTTTGGTGAGAAAAAAAATCATTTGTGAATTATTTTTACCGAAAAAATCACTATTTTTCAATATTTTCAATTAAGGGTTCAACCCCCCATATTATTTTTTTTGTCCATAAAATTAGATGTAGTACTCAGCCTTAACGGGTTAGAAGTCCCACGCCTATCACATTGTATATACACCAATAAAGGTTTTTACCGTAAGCAGTAGGTATATAAAAAATAAAATTCACAGTATTATAATTATTCTAAAATCTATCTTATTTGTCTGTACAAAGAGTCGAAATTTATGTGTATATGGGAACATAGAAGAATTATGGAATATATTTTGTATACAGATCTATTTTTAAGTTAAAATGTGTGATGTTTATGTTAAAATTTTTAATATTGACTGAACGTAGAGTTAATGATAATTAATTTTGAACTTTAGTTCTGTAGGCGTAAAGTCCTTTTTCCTTTGACACGAAAAATATAATAAAATTTTGTCATTGAAAAATATATGTTAAGTAAATGTAATAAAGACGTTTTTTATTTAATTTCTTTGACATGTAAAGAGTGAAGAGAAGATCTGTATTATCATAATATTTTATGTTTTACAATGAAATGTTTATAAGTTACATAATAAAATATAATAATTAGAAGTATTACAAGCAATATCTATAAATGTGGTTTTATTTTCTTAATTTAAAATCAACTGCCTCGATGGTCTAGTAGTCGCAAGCGCACCTGACCAACTCTCTCAGTCAGGTGCGATTCACAAGTTAGTTAAAATCATGCATCTTTTTTTTTTGAGGGGGAAATCCTCCAATATCTTCTCCTGCATTGGGTGAGGCAAAAACGGGTGTCGGACTAAAAACCACCCCTTTGCCTCTCCTGCTTTGAGCCGGAGCCCCGATATCCTTTTACGTTGTCCGTAACATCAGCCCTACTGGGCCCCATCTGTGGTGGTCTGGCTTGTGATAACACCCTAAGGGACTAGTAACAAAATTGAAGAGGCGCTACATTTTATATGTATGTGCACTGCAACTTGTCTGTTTATGGAACGGAAGGCGTTGGCACAAGGGTTTGGAAATTGGTTACTGCGCTATGTGAAACAGGTTCGATCGTATAGCAAACTCGTACGAGAGTAGGTACTGTACAGCACAGTACTCTCGTACGAGTTTGTTTTACGTTTAAAGTAATCGAAACGAGAGCGCGTTCGGCGCTCTAATTAGCTAGCAATCAGGAATTAACCAACAAATCAGGGGCTTTAATATGAGTCTGTGTCTTTAAACGAGCGCTTTCGGCGCTGTAATTGGCCGGCTCCGAAGAACCAACTAATCAAAGCGCTGAACTCGCTCTCGTTTCGATCTCATTAAGCGTAAACTCGTACTAAGGCCCCAGAATACCGAATGCGTCCTTGTTTTGATCTCGTTAAACGTAAAGGAAACACGTACTAAGCCCTGTGTACTATTCGACTGAGGGATAGCAAAAAATAAAACTAAAAAAGAAATAAAACAACAAAATACAATGTCAAACTTATATTTAAAACTTAGTACTTTTCCTTCTCAACGCCGGTCTACTTAACGGTAGTTTTAAATGAGCCATCTTCTTCGTTCCAACCGTTACTAGAGTAGCACCGGTCAACGCTACCTTAGACGTAACAGTCCGTTGAGTCAACTTCAATTCCTGACACAAATCATTGAAATTAAACTTATAATTATTCAACAATAAAATGAACACTAATGCATGACATAACGATTTATCTTTAAACTGCGGTGACCGTCCTCGTTTCCCATTTGCATTACTAAGAAAGTTTTTCAGTACAATATCGTTTAAAGTCACGGAGTATGGACACGCTGCAAAGTTTTTGCGGTTTATATCTTTCATTAGTGTTGCGTATAATTGTAGTAGTGTTTGTGCATAAACAAGTAAAACAGTCTGTTTTTCAGATAGATCTTTAGTTGCCATAGATTTTAAGAACGGATGAAGCTCGGTCAAGTAATTTGTTCCTTGGATTTCGGAATAGATCTTTTCACGCTGTTCCGGAGTCAATATAGAGTCAATATCGTAAACGTCTTCGACTTTAGTGGCTTCTCTGTTTATAGGGGGTATGTAGAATTCATCAGAATCGTTTTTATTGTAAGAAGATAGATCTAGTTGGTCTTCAGTGACACTTTCAGTGACATTTTGCATTTGTTCCGTAACTGTATCGACATTAATCTTTAATTTCTCGCGTTGTTCCATTATCTGTTTATGTTTTTTCGATCCGAACTTCCTACTGAGCTCTAAATAACTATTTTCCATCACTTCTGTAGCGTCTAAGTTCGTTTGTAAGCAAGGTTTTAACTCGACATTACCAACTTCGATTAATCTCACTTTCCCAGTTGTTTTGTCCCGCGCTAGTATTAAAGTCCTCCCTAGTTCCTCTTGTTCCTCCTCCCCGCTGTATATTAAGTCGCATAGCTCCGTTGCAACAGTCTTCTTACCAGTTTTTTCGTCTTCTAATAAAACGCAATCGCTTGTCTTAAATTTTTGTGTTATGTAACCATTTTGGAAGCTTACAACCATTGGGTATACGCTCTCCTTTGGGTAGACTTCGTCTATATGTAATTGTGGCATTGTTTTATTTATTATTTTTCTATTAAACAGGTCACATGTGTATGTTTACGAAACTTTCGCGTGAAATATTGAGGTTAGAGTTAAATGTCAAAGTGATAACAAATAGAACCACAGATTGTATAACTGTTTGCGTTTTGTTGCAATATGTGATGAATTTCGAAAGCCAATGGTGAATTTAAATTAATAAGTAATATTATTAATACAAGTATTCACTGTTTCTGTTTCGATATTAAAGAGAAATAACTAATTTGATAAGAATGATTTTTAAGCAAAATCTTTTTTAATCCAGTTATAATTCGACTAAACATACTTATCTTACGCTTCGCCAATTTTTCTTATCATCTGCATACCTAATCAGTACTAAGTGCAGAAAAAATATTATGATAAAATTGATTTTTGAAATCCCTCAGATAGACCTCAAACATAAACTGAATATTTTTCGAAAATTAAATGCCATAATATGATTGCAGTGTTTGTTATAAATGAAATTTACGTTTGTTTTAATATTTATTTATTATTCTAATAACGTAACAACAATAATAACAATCATTTGTGCTTTTAAAATAACAAGTTCATCATTTTATTCTTAATTAATTAAATCAATCATAATCAGACTTTTGCATTTTTTTCAATTTAAAATAATATTTATTTAATTTGATCATAAAAACTAGATATTCAAATGTATTAAACAAAATTAGCTAGATAAAAACAAAATTAGCCAGTTACCTTTTGGACTAAAAACGAAAGGTTCACACTGGCACTATCTAATGAGATAAAATATAGTACCATTCGATGACGGTGAAAACATAGATATTAAGGTAAATGGACTGTAATTTAAAGAATTCTAACGTCTAACGTGCACTATTAATTACATAGGCGTAGCCAGGTTTTAGTATCGAGGGGGGTTTCAAGAAACTAAAACGAACAAACCTACATAACCCTTCTAGCTAGTAAAATTATATCTTAACTTTTCGGAGGAGGGGAGGTTTGTACCCCCAAAACGCCCCATGGCTACGTCTATAATAAATTATGAGTTTATTTTTAAAAGCATTACTTTCCCGAATGCACTGTACGGCGATGCCTCAATAGACTATAACTGTGTAACGTACTAAACTGGCACAAATCACACATAAACTTGACATTCCTATGTTTTTTTCTATGACTATCTATAACACTTCTAGACGTAGTTTTGAACCCACATATTTGGCAAATCTTTTCCGATAACCCGATTGTGGACTTAACTTTGACTGTAGTTACCGGATTTTCATGTTTTGCCCGATGAGACCTAAAATTTCTCCCATAACTAGTCTTAAATTCGCATAGATCACATGAATATTTATAAATTTTTGTATGAACACTTATATGTTGGCTTAGTGCGTATTTTTTAAACGTTTTATATGGGCAGTAAGAGCAGGAAAATCTATTAGGATTTAAATGCATATGTTTGTGACTGGAATAATGCTTTTTGGACACAATTTTTTGACAAATTTCGCATTTTTTTAACATTTTTTCAGATTTTTCTTCTGAAGTATTATTTTGGAGTTTAGTTTCTGAGATAATTGTAGGTTTAGAAGGATTTTCGTCGTTTATTTTGAAGAATTGAAAGTTTTCTACAGATACTTGGTCCATAGGTTTTCCAGATTCTTCGATGTCTATTGGAGTATGGTCTTGTACCGTATTTTCTAGTACTGTAGTGTTTTCTGTATCAATATTTTTAATTCTAATTTCAGATAAAGGTTGGTTTGAATCATTATTTTCAATTTCTTCGTCAATTATATCGAAATTTTCTTCAGTTAGAGACTCTTGAGATTTCGTTGATGTCGTTTTGGTCAGAAGTGGTTTTGCTTTACCTGTGACGAGAATAAAACAGTCATTACTCATTAGTACAAAACAGGCACTTAAACAAAACGGTTTTTTTTTTTATATAGGTAGGTTCTTAAAATGTTCACTATTATTTCTGTCTTTAAGGATACTTTCAATTCTTAAGTCTAATACTAGGATTTTCGCCTGTATCATTGGTGTCTTTACAAACATACAAATTAATAAATACATCATCATGTTAATCATGAGTACAATCACGTGTTTAAATATCGGTCACTAATTACCAGTCACCCTAAATAGACCCAGAATATAAGTTTGGGATCACAAACAGAGGTATTTAATACAGGAATTAAACCCACGATACAGGTGATGTTATATTACTAGGAACTGGAGCTATTTTTATCGTTGGTCAGTAAGAATAAGAAGTGAAAATATAACAAACAAACAAACTAACTAACGCATATAAAATATTAATCAATTATGTAAGTAATAAATAATAATATTAAAACGTACGAGTAACTTCTCCATAATATTTAGCATTGTTGTATTTAGTCAAGTTGATATGCAGAGCGTTTGCAAACTCACTGCCGTAGAACACCATCAACTCAGTAAAACGAGGTATTATTTTTATTGTTCTGAAATATAAATATAAATTATGATTAACTAGTTTTTACTTAATGAAAAAAAGGAATCCATAGTATTAATAGAGTGATTTCAATCCTCTCGCCTGCGATACAGAATTTTTCTAGTGCAGAATAACTTTATGAGACCAAATCTAGTTATTATATTTTAGTATTTTTTAATTATAAATATTTTTTTATAGTTTTTTATTAATTTCTGAAACTTGATCGTTACATTTTTAAATAATGAATTATAAAAAACATTTAAATAAAAAACGCTAGCCTACTCAAATTCCTTATTGGATTCAGGATAAAAACTATGAAAATAAATGACAGAATTTCCGTACCTATAATACAACTGCCCTTTATACTGATAAGCCAGTAGATTCTGTTCCTTCCAGTGTCTAGCGCAGTTGACATATCGCATCCAGTTGGAAGAGTTACCGTCTGCCGCGTCTATTACATGGGACCGGCGGTTGTAGTCACTATAGATCTAGAATTTCATAAATTGTATAAAGAGCTTTAAAAGTATCTGCCACGGCTTTAATGGGAGACAGAGTTGTGTTTGAAGATTACAATAGTGAAGAAATTTCGTTGGCTGCCTCGTTGGCCAAGTGGTTGCAAGTGCGACTATCGGGCAAGGGGTCTCGGGTTCGATTTCCAGTTTGGGCGAAGTATTACTGGGCTTTTTTCGGTTTTTCAAAAATTTCTCATCACGGAGTCTGGAAACGTGATATATCCCGGTATATGGCAATAGGCTCACCATAGCACACCATAGGCTCTCCACCTTTTTATTACATGAAACTTACAACATAAATTGTGAAAAGTGGGTGTAAACAGTGGCATTACGTGCCATAATGTGTACCTCTGCGTACCCCTTCGGGCCTTCGGGGATCTAAAAGGCGTGACGATATGTAATGTAAGAAATTTCGTACTTTCGTACGCAATTTTATTCGTATAGTTGGTTTTCCACGGACTCGAGTCCGTGCCCTTGTCATACATACAATAATATAGTTACCTGCCAACAATACATGGAGTCCACATCCTGTGTGCGTTGTCCACGGTATGGTCCAAAGCGTACCCCACGGGGTAACGATAAAGTACTAAACACACCTAGACCAGCGCCTAGAGGAGGTTAACAGAGATGGTAAAGAATTGTTAAAGGCTGTCCACTTTATATAAAAAGTAAACTCATACCTCTGTCCCATAGTACACAATATCAGTTTCTATAGTACGAGTTTGCTTTACATTGAACGAAAACAAAACGAGAGCGCGTCTGGCGCTCTGATTGGACGGCGCGAATGAACCAACCAATCAGGGTCCTTAGTCTGCTATTACAATTGTGTCAGAATGGTCGATCACTGAGCAGTGCGAGAGGGACGCAGCTATGTAGGTTGAATAGCTCCGTCCCTCTCGCACTGCTAAGTGATCGACCATTCAGAGCGCAGAACGCACTATCGTTACGAAACGAAAAACAAACTTCTACTAAGCCCTCGGCAGAGGGAAACTCACCTACAAATCATGGCAACATATCTTTCACTTACAACAGCCAAAGACTTTTTAAATGCGTACTCTCACACTTGGATATATGGGGGAGTTTTAAAATAAATTATTTAACATAATTATACATAACACATTATCGTCAGAGTCGCGGGGAACCAGTGGATGCAGGTGGCGGCTTGTCGTTCTACGTGAACTAAGGGGGAGGCATTTATTCAGCAGTGGACGTCTTCCACCTGATGATGATGATTATAATTGATGATGATTATAATTGATGATACATCACACTCAGACCTACAACGGGACTAAAACCCTCTACAAAATACGCAGCACTCAGTTACCAGAAGCTTAACAACTCTGCCTACGGCTCAGTTATCCGCCTTTCATTCTCATTCCTACACAAGCGATAATTATCTTGAATACAGTTTACACGAACTAACCTGGTATTATAGATGGAGCTATGTGCAGGAACACATTGGGTATAGTGAGCGCAGCGCGAGGTACGTAAGCAGGAAAGCCAGTCTTTGCTGGCACCTGTATTTAGAAAGGATAAAATATAAAAATTCTGATGTAAGTACGTATTACATAATGTGTATAAAGTTGATGTTTGTAACTTGTGTATTGCAATAGATACATCCTCAATTACATGAACATCTATACATATAATAAAATCGTAGAAAAGTGCTGTCTGTACATTGAAAATAAAAATAAAAAAAATAGCAGGGGTTATTGTTATGTCGATGTCGAACCCAAAAATGTAATTAACTTTTCTTTTGTCTGTTTGTCTGTTTGTCTGTTCGTCTGTGCGCGCTAATCTCAGAAACGGCTGATCCGAGTTGGATGCGGTTTTCACGAATATATTGTGGGATGCTTAAATTTACATTTAGTGTTTGTTTCATGTCAATCGGTTCATAAATAAAAAAGTTATGTCAAATTAAAGAATCACGTCGAACATTCTATGCTTATACCATTAATCTCCGCAACTATTTGACGGATTTGGTTGAAATTTGGTACAGATATAGTTTAGAACCTTAGAAAGGACATAGATATATTTTTATTTCAAAAATCAAAAAATAAAAATAAGAAATAAATTATTTATAAATAATTCTATGTTCATGACTTCGGTTCATGTTATTGTTTTAATTTATCGAAAAAAAGTAAATAAATAGTAAAAAGGTATGAAAAAAATAATATCAATATAATAAAACATGCTCTAACGGAGTATAGATAATTCTATGTCGATCGTTACACGACTTCGGTTCATGTTATTGTTTTAATTCATCGAAAAAAAGTAAATAAATAGTAAAAAGGTATGAAAAAAATAATATCAATATAATTAAACTTTTAGTACAAAGAAAATGCCCGAACGGAGTATAAATAAATAATCCAAGTTGTCTTTATCCTCGATAGATGGCGTTGGGATCGAAATAGATCGCGCTATGGTTTCGTTACATTCATTTGGTTGGGTATCGGCCGAGCGCTTCGGTACTATCGTAGAAAAAGTGTATTATCAGTCGTATGATTATTTGTCTGTAGTGGTCCTGCTGTTTCGTATATTCTAAATTGGTTTCGTTGTATTTGTCAATTAATAAGTTTATTTGTTGGGTTTTCCTGGTTTTTTGGTTAAACTATTTAACGTAGGTTTAGTTTGATATCGATTATTAGTAGTTACTGTAGTTAGTTTTTTTAATAAAATTGTAAGTCTAATTTTTTTTTTAATTAGATTAGATTTAAGTCGTTTCTTTTAAATTATTTAGTTTAAGCTTGGTTATTATAGCATAGAGGATAGGTTGTAATATAGTTTCTTTTTTAATTGTTATAAATTCGTAATTCGTAGCTTTCTTTAGTTTTAAGTTAGTTTAAGTCCGTTTTTAAACTATTTTTTCAATGCCCTAAGTGAGTATACATCTATTAAATTCAAACGCAGAGCAAAAATCAACATAATGATATGTTGATTTTTGAAGAGTTCCCTGGAATATCTTCCACATCTCATTTTTGAAGAGATCCCGCGAGATCGGGAACTATGTGGTTAAAACCAAAAATTTGCCGGAAGTCACTATTCCACGCGAACGAAGTCGCGGGCAAAAGCTAGTTATAACTAAATAACTAATGAGTAATTTAACTGGTAAAAACTGAGTGTTATGTTGCACGATTACACCTTTGCCTAATCCTTCCGAGGATTATTAGCTGTCATGTTTTGTTATTTAGCCTTTGGCGAAACAGAATACCATTGTGTTCTACGTAAATTACCTATGGTCAAAATGTCTTTGAGTGTCATGAAAAGCCCGCCAAAATATATTTTGTTTCAAAGTTTTGTTTACATTATGCAGTTAATTAATAATTTTACTTTACCTTATTATCAGGCACGACCAGTAACGGCCCATGTATAGCGCAGTAGTCGTACACGAAGTCAGAGCATTCTTCACAATCTGCAATTACCGTATTTTGGTTTTATAAATATTGTCTAAGTCCCAAGTAATAGGACCCCCTATTACATGGGACTTATAACACAAAGGGTGAAAAATGTGTAGGTATGTACAGCGGCATTACGTGTCGTAATGTGCACCTCTGCCTACCCCTTTGAAGATAAAAGGCGTGAAGTTGCGTTTCAGAATCAGTAATTAGATGAATATTAAAATTTTTGTTTCTTGAAACAAAAATATATTCCCGCGTTATGTTTTGGCGGGAAAATGTCACGTATTGAAATTTTTTCTTTACGTTTTAACTTTAAAATAATATTTATTTACCTATCAAAAGTATACTCACATAAATATTCGTCGAATTTTGGTTCGTCAGGCTCGTAATAACTCAGTGGAGTCCTCTTACGCAGATTAAAAGGCATATTTTAGTTAATACTTAAAAATAATAAGAAGATAATATTTTGTAGATTTAAATTAGTTTTTTTTTTCTGAACAAAAAAAATTCTAACTCATAGACAATTATTCCTTTTTTTATTAACTTCCCGCGATACTGAATTACTTTTTTTCTGTAACTGTGACCATATTGAGTATTATTTTTTTATTCATTTATTTATTGGGTTACTGTTAAATGGGGTGACATTGTTATTAAGTGTCTGACACCTCCCGCCTCGCCCAAGTTATTGGAGGATTTTCCGCCCTTAAAAAAAGACCCAATTTCCAAATGTACTTATACACAAAATCATATTTTTTGTTCAAATTATTGTTATTTTTATTATATTTTGTAGAGCGAATTTCTAAAAAGTATAAAGGGTAAAATAAAACAAACATCCCCTTGTAAACAACAAACTGTAATAACAGATCACAAGACTGCACGGAACCGGTGCAGCGCCGGCATGTACTGCTTGCGGGACGCGCTGAGGGTCCGCTGCCGGTAGTAGCGGCACTGCGGCGCGGTGCCCAGCTGTTCCACGTTTTCTTGAAGGTTTGAAGGTCGTATCGGTTCGGAAATACCGCCGACGACAGCTCATTCCACAGTTTTACATACCTATATACGCATGACGCGTAGAAATGGCGATTTTACTCCCATTCCTAAAACTTTGATTCGCTGTATCTAAGTATTGTTTTCTTATATTATGACAAAATAAATAAAGAATACGTGTCTAATATTTTTTTATTGGCTAACTGACGGACTAAATAGATTTTTAATTTTCATACCCTCTCATCATCCATTTTTTTGAATGTACTTACTTACACACAAAATCATATTTTGTGTTCAATAGTTCAATAAAAGCTTCTAGAGCGAATTTCTAAAAGGAATAAAAGGAGAAATAAAACAAACATCCCCATTTAAACGACAAACTGTAATAACAGATCACAAGACTGCACGGAACCGGTGCAGCGCCGGCATGTACTGCTTGCGGGACGCGCTGAGGGTCCGCTGCCGGTAGTAGCGGCACTCCGGCGCGGTGCCCAGCTGTTCCACATCTTCTTGAAGGTTTGAAGGTCGTATCGGTTCGGAAATACCGGCGACGATAGCTCATTCCACAGTTTTGCTGTGCGAGGCGGAAAGTTGCGCGAGAATGGATAGGCTAGAGCGGATCCGGAGCTGCGGACTGCCTAGCGGGTTACCGGGGCTCCGGCTCGAAAAGCAAGAGTAGGAACAGGGTGGTTTTTAGTCAGTAAGAGTCTGACACTCCCTCTCGCCTCGCCCAAGGCGGGAGAAATCACTAGATATGGCTCAATTTTCAAATGTCATTTTTCACAAAATCATAATTTTGTGTTCAATAAAAGCTTCTACACAGAATTTCGATACAGATAAAGGGTGAAATAAAACAAACATCCCCTTGTAAACGACAAACTGTAATAACAGATCACAAGACTGCACGGAACCGGTGCAGCGCCGGTATGTACTGCTTGCGGGACGCGCTGAGGTTCCGCTGCCGGTAGTAGCGGCACTCCGGCGTGGCCAGCTGGTGGGGGGACAGGCCTAGGGAGGGGGAGGTGTAGTCTTCCAGGAATTTACTTAACTGGAACAAAATTTGGTAAGATTATTGGAGCTTAGATTTTTTTTTATGAAATAAGCCGGTAAACGAATAAACAGATCACCTGATGGTAAGCGATCGCCTTTGTTGGTTAGAAATTTAAGGTTTGTTGGAGAATCAGGGATTGGGAAGGTTCTTTCGGTGTTTTACGTCGTGTTTCTGTAAGGTCGTGGTATCACTCCGATCGAGCCGGCCCATTCGTAATGTGGCATGGACCTCTGAGTTAGTTTTGAGATTTAAAAAATCATTTTTTGTTCAATAAAAGCTTCTAAACAGAATTTCGATACGGATAAAGGCAAAATAAAGCAAACATCCCCATATAAACGACAAACTGTAATAACGGATCACAAGACTGCACGGAACCGGTGCAGCGCCGGCATGTACTGCTTGCGGGACGCGCTGAGGGTCCGCTGCCGGTAGTAGCGGCACTCCGGCGTGGCCAGCTGGTGGGGGGACAGGCCCAGCGGGGGGGAGGTGTAGTCTTCCAGGAATTTACTTAACTGGAACAAATGGGAAGATTATTGTGTATAAGTGAAACAATTGCTAAGGACTACCCAGTCCTTAGCAATTGTTTCACTAATTAATCATTTAATGACTCTGAGAATGGCGGTTAGTGTATTTTTTATGGTATAAGCCGGTTAACATCCGGATCACCTGATGGTAAGCAATCGTTGCCGCCCATGGACACTTGAAACACCAGAGGCGTTATAAGTGCGTTGCCGGTCTTTTGGGGGTTAGGAATTTAAGGGTTGTTGGGGAATCGGGGACTGGGAAGATTGTTTTACGTCGTGTTTCTGTGAGGTCGTGGTATCACTCCGGTCGAGCCGGACCATTCGTGCTGTAGCATGGACCTCTGAGTTTGTTTCGGGATTAAAAAAATCATTTTTTGTTCAATAAAAGCTTGCAAACAGAATTTCGATACGGCTAAAGGGTAAAATAAAACAAACATCCCCATATAAACGACAAACTGTAATAACAGATCACAAGACTGCACGGAACCGGTGCAGCGCCGGCATGTACTGCTTGCGGGACGCGCTGAGGGTCCGCTGCCGGTAGTAGCGGCACTCCGGCGCGGTGCCCAGCTGTTCCACATTCCCTTGAAGGTTGGAAGGTCGTATCGGTTCGGAATCACCGCCGACGACAGCTCATTCCACAGTTTTGCTGAGCGAGGCAGAAAGGATCCGGAGCTGCGGGCTACATAGCGGGTTTACCGGGGCTCCGGCTCGAAGAACAGGAGTAGGAACGGGGTGGTTTTTAGTCAGTAAGAGTCTGACACTCCCTCTCGCCTCACCCAAATTGGGAGAAGAAGTCATTGGACGATTTCCCCCCCTTTAACACTTAAACGCCATGGTGGTCACCGGTGACCGACGTTAGCGGAGGATTTGCCTTCAACAGTTTTCTATTAGCAGTCAGACCTAAAAAAAAGGGCCCAATTTTCAAATGTACTTACAAAAACTCAATATTTTTTGTTCAATAAAACCTTCTACACAGAATTTCGATACGGATAAAGGGTAAAATAAAACAAACATCCCCTTGTAAACGACAAACTGTAATAACAGATCACAAGACTGCACGGAACCGGTGCAGCGCCGGTATGTACTGCTTGCGGGACGCGCTGAGGTTCCGCTGCCGGTAGTAGCGGCACTCCGGCGTGGCCAGCTGGTGGGGGGACAGGCCCAGCGGGGGGGAGGTGTAGTCTTCCAGGAATTTACTTAACTGAAACAAAATTTGGGAAGATTATTGGAGATTAGATTTTTTTATGGTATAAGCCGGTAAACGAGCTTACGGACATGATAACCGGAACACCAGAGGCGTTACAAGTGCGTTGTCGGCCTTTTAGGAATTTGAGGGTTGTTGGGGAATCGGGGATTGGGAAAATTGGTACTTAATTGGGCCTCCGATAACCTCACTCACCCAACGAAACACAACGCAACCGTTGTTTCACGTCGGTTTTCTGTGAGGCCGTGGTACCACTCCGGTCGAACCGGCACAGCAGTGCCAAAGCATGAGTTTCGCAAACTTGTAACGCCTCTGGTCAGTGCCGGCGTTAGGGGGGGGGCGTGATGGGGCGATGGCCCAGGGCGACAAATTCTGGGGGGCGCCGATGCCGCCGCCGATGGGATCCGCGAAAAACTAACACTTGATATTGCTTCCCTCAAGTGGGCGCAACAATATTTTCGCCCTGGGTATCACTGGCCCTTACGCCGGCACTTTCTCTGGTGTTTCAAGTGTCCATAGGTGGCAGCGATTGCTTACCATCAGGTGATCCGTCAGCTCGTTTACCGGCTTATACCATAAAAAAGCAAGTCTTTAATATTGCTTCTATAAATATTCTTACCAACACAGCTTTTTGTGGATTACTATTGGAGAAGACAGCGATATCCCTCTTCAGGCCTTCACTTAAATCCATACCCAGGAGAAGAGCGACGTCACAGTTAGTTTGAGTCAGGGCTTCGGACACTGCCTTTAAAGCTTCAGGACGATTTAGGAACTCCTGTAAACATAGTATTTTAATTAATACTAAAACTTTTAATTTTTTTACAGCATTGGACACACTTTTTCTTAAATCGTCATTAGATGAATAGATACTTAGGGTATACTAGAGTCATCTAGGGAGCCCCCTTATCAGAGTAAGTGTGCTTTTCCACCAGAGATGTGCTATGTAGCTATGCTACGAAGATGTAATAGCTAAGCTGTTAAACATTGTGACCGTTTCCAACGATTTTAAGCTATGTAGCTGTGCGAGGAAGCGCAGCTCGAGTATGTATCAATAGTAAGGAAGCCATCATAGCATGCATTTTTTCATATAAAAAAAACATAGCTGGGTTCGTTTCCAGCAGTATTACTAAGCTATGTGTACCAATGAATATCATTGGTGGAAGCCAAAGGCATCCGCAGCAATGTAGCATAGCACGTCTCTGGTGGAAAAGCACCTAAATCGGTTGGACAGCTGAACTGCCACGCAAAAGGTTTGCATTTCTCCTCCCGGGTAGAGCAAATTTGACCAGGGGGCTTATCCTAAATATTGAGAACTAGCTACTTTCACCCGCTCTGCTTGGCTCCTATTGGTCACAGCGTGATGTTTTATAGCCTATAGCCATCCTCGATAAATTGAAAATCCAACACAAAAATAATTATTCAAATCGGACCAGTAGTTTCGGAGATTAGCGCGTTCAAACAAATAAACTCAAACCTCCACCAATATAGGAAAGCTAGGCACGAGCACATTTCCGACAATCTTCACATCTTTCCTCAACAGCTGGGCCGCAGACAGCTGCGAGACGTCCGTCCTAGCCGCTAGTAATGTGGTCAGTTGTTTTTCCCTGAGGACAAAATTAAATATTTAATATTAAACGCTTGTTTTAAAATTAAATTCTTGGGGTAAACGTGTTCTAGAGTGGAGACCGCGTGTAGGCAAGCGTAGTGTAGGGCGCCCTCCAGCTAGGTGGAGTGACGATATCCGCACCGATGGCTGGTAGTGGTTGGATGCGTAGAGCTGAAGATCGAGCTCAGTGGCGTGCCATTGGAGAGGCCTTTGTCCAGCAGTGGACGAGAACAGGCTGATGATGATGATTAAACGCTTCGTCTGCGTTGCCGGGGTTAAAAAGTATGTCTTTATAATAACTATAGTGAGACATACTAAATTAATTAAAAATCACGGTTTACTCTCGTACATTAATGGAAAAGCTCTACTAGTTTCGAGTCACAGAGGGACTCTTCATCATGAGCAGCGTGCGCAGACGTGTCAACGTCGCGCAGCCTACTATGAAAGTAGTAGAGATTTTCTCCATTAAATAAATTTTTTTTTCTTTCTTTCTTTTCATTAATTAACGTAAGTAATCCGTGATTTTTAGTTAATTTAGTAGCATATGTGTTAATCCAGACCATAGTCTACCCCTGTTTCAAATTTTAGCCGTTTTGACGTGCAGCTCCGGATCAGGCATCAGTCCTACCGGGCCCCATCTGTGGTGGTCTGATGGCTCTTTGATCCCTTTCGCCGTACGCACGGGATTTTAAAAGAACTTACCTCTCTGCTTTGCAATCAGTTGGCTTCAAAAGATTTTCGAGGAACAATGTCATCTCTTCATCATGCGGCGTTCCCTTATTCACTTCTTTAGAGAAATTCACTGTATCCAGTATTATTGTTGCTAGAACAAAAATTTTATATGTAATCATATTTTTTATTTTTCGAAGGGTAACACCTTCTTTTTATCAGTTAGGTTTAGGATGCTCTTCCACCAGTGACGTGCTATGCTACGAAAATGTAATAGTGAAACTATGTGACCGTTTTTAATGATACTAAGCTATGTAGCTGTGCGAGGAAGATGTGCAGCTCGAGTATGCGATGTATCGATAGTAGGAAAACTATCCATAGCACGCAACTTTCCATATAAAAAACATATCTTACGCATATACGGGAACGTAGCATAGCATATCTTTGGTGGAAAGGCACCGTAAGAGTCCCATTTAATAGGTGATAAGCTCATAGACCTATATTCCTTGCTGTTAATAAAAAATAAAAAAATAGAGAAAATGCAATCCGGGAATAGAAACCCTCTTGCTTAGGAGTCGCGCTTGTGATCACTAAACCAACAAGGATAGTAACGCCTCTGGTGTTTTGGGTATCCATAGGCGGCGGCGATTACTTACCATCAGGTGATCAGTCTGCTCGTTTACCGGCTTATACCATAAAAAAGAAGCTATTCTTAACAGTAATACTGGCTTACCATGCAACATCTCACTGCAGACCGGGTAGGCATTGAAGTATTGAACATCTTTAGCCATCAGAGAGCTGAGATCCTTTATCCGCTGCGCCACCAGTGTGCAGCAGGAGCCGACAGTCTCTATCGTGGTGCGAGTGTCCGGCTTGTAGGCCCATCCAGATTTATCTATTGGCCTGGAAAAGAGGAGATTATGAGGACATCTAAGTCATTTTTTTTTTTCAGGGTGGAAAATCATCCAATGCCTTCTTTCGCCAGGGCAAGGCAAGAGGGAGTGTCAGACTCTTACTGACTAAAAACCACCCCGTTCTTACTCCTGCTTGTCGAGCCGGAGCCTCGGTAAACCCGCTAGGTAGTCCGCTCCGGATTAGGCATCAGCCCTACTGGGCCCCATCTGTGGTGGTCTGATGGCTCTTTGCCGCACGCACGGGGGACATCTAAGGATAGGAAGCCCGATTCCCCTTTTATTTTTTATGGTATTAGCCTCTAAACGGCGGACCACTTGATGGTAAGCAATCGCCGTCGCCCATGGACACCTAAAACACCAGAGCCGTTTTCGGCCTTTTGGGGATTAGGAATTTAAGGGTTGTTTGGAGATTCGGGGATTGGGAATGGGGTGTAATTATTGGGCCTCCGGTAACCTCGCACACAACGAAACAACGCAAGCGTTGTTTCGAGTCGGTCTCACGGTTTTGCATTTGTTGGAAAGGTCTCGGGCTCCATGAGGTTTATAGCAATGAAAATTCAAGAGAAAAGCGGGTTTGCTATTAATTTCTAATTATAAATTTGAAATCACCAACCCGCATTGAGCAAGCGTAGTGATTAATGCTCAAACCTTTTCCGTGTGAGAAGAGGCCTTTAGTCAGCAGTGGCCACTTATAGACTGTTGATGTGATGTGAATGAGTGTGTGTGTCATACATACCTGTGATCAATGATCTCGGTGACATACTCGGCTAAGAAACTGTCTTTGTTCGCCAAAACGTGATGATCCACCAACACTACCTTCGATTTTGTACTCTTCAGTAACTGGGGTAAGTCGTAATCGTCTCTGAAATAATAATAAAAACACATAAATATAGCTATTTATATGTAAGTAGCTGTTGCTCGCGATAACTGCGTAGAATAATGACATGACAGAATTTACGAATTTGTTTTTTTTTTCTAAACTATAAGTAACTTTGGCGCTATTCGTTAGTACATGAGCCACCAATAAAAGTCCCGTCAAAATCGGTACAGTAATTTTAGAGATTAGCCGGAATAAACGGAGACACAGACAGACATAAATTGTAAAAGAACATAATGTTGGATGTAATAAAAAGCGGTTATTTCAATATTACAAACAGACACTCCATTTTTATTTATAAATCTAGATAACAAAATTCAATAAAACTACGACTCGAATTCAAGTCATACAAGGCTTGAAAGAATGGTCAAATGCTCGCGTTTGTCGGCAGAGGGCGCGTCGCGAATGCAAGTTCAAGTGGTCGAGTGGTTGGCGACTTGGCAATTGAACCCGACATTTTATGATCGGTACTCGCACTTACGACCACTCAACCCAACAAGATAGTCTTACTAATATAAAAAAATAAATTACCTGTATACCAAATCACCAACATTAATCCCTTTCTCTCGAAACAAGAAAGCAACTTCAGTTTTCAAAGGAAAATCATTTCTATCAACATTTAATATTGGCAGAAATATTTCATCCTTATAATCCACAGATCCATCCCTATACTCCTTGGTGCAAACCTTACATTTCATTTCATTGTGTTGCCAGTATAAAAAATTGGCAAAAACTAGGCAGCTGACTGCCGAGTCTAGATCACAGCTTTCATTGCCAATTACTATTGTTAATTCGCTGTATTGTTTTGTTTTCTGTAAATAAAAGATAATACATATTAATAAAGTAATAATTAATAACATCATACGTTTTTAATTCGCCATGAGGCAGGCAGTGGGGCATTTATACAAGATAACATAACACCTATTTGATGTGATTTTATGCTTCACCAGGTAATCAAATCTTAGACCTCTTGCCCGCCAGGCAATATTAAAATCACTTTTCTAATAATATATATTTTTTTTATTGTTATGGCAACAATAATCTTTTAATTCAAGGCTGAATAACTAGTGACCTTTGCCACATACATCTAAGATATGAATAGAAAAAAAAACAACTAAGGTTATGGTGATAAAAAGTTAGTATAAGAATTTATTTGAGTCATTTGAAAAGGAAATTTATTACTTCTATTATAAAGTTTATTATTGAATGTAAAGAATTAAGTTTTCTTTAATGATGTAAAAATCATTCCAGTATCATTAATTACTAAATTAATATTATGATGGCTCATGGTTGAGAAACTTCCATAAGTATCAAAAGTAACAAAAATCTATTTTATAATAGGTTGTATAACTGTGTTTAGTCTACATATTTAAGATCTATATTGGAAATAGAACCGTGTTATTAAGGGTGCGAATAGAATATGCTTGGAATTGCTAAGTTAACTATATAATCCAATTTTAATAAGTCAGAAATTAAAGATAACTTACTACAAATAGAAAAAAAAATGTTAGTTAGAACAAGTTCCATTATTAATTCAATTTAAATATTAATGATAAGTGTAGGATGCACTTATTTATGTTAGAAATATTGAATGAAACAGTATAAACCTGGTACCATTTTTTAACCCAGTGACGAAGCTAACTAAGAATCTTTCCAAACTAACATGGCCAAAATCAGGCAAAGGTATTCAATCATTATGCCAATAAGTAAGTAATTATTATTTATTTCATTTCCACACATATTACATTATTATAGACTAAGACCCACAAAACCGTTGTAATGGTTTGACTGTGGGGTCGTTGAATCTCTATGTTAGAATGTTAAACATACCAAACTACTTACTAAAATTACTAACTAAAACTGCTAAATATTGAAATTATTACACAAATATAATACCTAAACTGTGTAGGGCTTCGATATTAGAGTAATTCCAAGTCGAATTCTCTTTGCGAAGTACTTTCGTGGATTAAAACTGGGCAGTCTTTATATAGAAAAGCTATGCTGACAAGAACGAAAAGCATTACCAATTTTGTAAGAGTTGAACCGATATATTCTTCCATTTTTGTATATTAATGTTCAGTTAGAAGTTTTAAACGTCTTTCTAAACAGTTTGAGATGAACTAACCCATTTTATTTGGTATTTTCAATGGTTTGTTTTGATAGATCTGTCAATATGTCAAATTGAAGTTGACGTTTATCGGTGTTGTCGATTTTATGTTTAAATATTTCTACCAATACTTGCATACTACATGCATAATACTTGTATACTACTTGCTTACATATGTACTACAGTTGTAATAATAATTAAAAATTAACCTATATATTACGGACTTAAATTCTAAATATCAGGGACATGAATGATTTTAGTTAGTTTAGTTAGATTTTAGCTACCGTAATGGTAGCATTCGTGTACAGTGGGTAACCTCAATCATCTGTCAAACTGACAGTCCCTAAGATAATGTTGCAATGCTAGAAAAATAATGCAAATATTTAGGGAATTTATTTTACCCACATTCGTTTATTAATTTAGCTTTTCTGTCTGGAATATTTTTCTAAAGTCTTGAAAATTGGTATTTATGTATATGTGCTATTTGTTTCGGATTTCCATTTTGCAACCTCATACGTGTGCCACTCGCCTGCCATCATTCCACTCATTATAGCAGCCAACAATAGTTTTTTTACAATATCTCTTTTCCTGTGAATTAAACTTGGATTACGTTCCCAATCCCCGATTCCCCTTAAATTCCTAACCTCAAAAGACCGGCAACGCACTTGTAACGCCTCTGGTGTTTCAAGTGTCCATGGGCGGCGACGATCGATTGTTTACGATCAGGTGATCCATCTGTTCGTTTACCGGCTTATACCATAAAAAAGCCCTCGTTTACTACGCCAAACATTTAGTTAACTTACGACTTTACTTATCAAACTTTGTAAAATGATTACTATTTAAAGATATTTCTATTTCCTTATTTAATTTCATCCACCATTGACTTTATCCATTACAAAATCGTAAAATATCAATAAAATATAATTGCATTTACCATTCCTATAGTTACGTTGTAGATGTCATAATTTTAATTTAATTTCACTTAAAATAAATTATAATGAAGGTGTACATCTTTTTTATTTTTATGGGTAAGTTAGATTATTATAATATAATTATAAATATCCCACTTTTCTCCATTTGTGTTATAAGTCCCATGTAATAGGGGGTGAGCCTATTGTCATATACTTGACACAATTCCAGACTCCGTGCTAATACTGAGGAGATTTCGATAAACCGAAAAAAGCCCAGTAGGCCACACAACAGGAATGACGGGGTTTGAAAATTAAGAATCTATTTAGTTCGTCAGTTAGGTAATGAAAAAATATTAGATACGTATTTTTTAATGTGTCGTATAAGATAACAATGCTTAGATAAAACGAATCAAAGTTTAAAATACGTCCTTTCTACGTATAAAACGTACCTAGAAGTGACGTCGCGCGATATTTAAAATCGACATACGTACAAACATTGTAATTATACCTAATATACATAAATGTAATGTGATAACTGACGCCCAAATGGGACTTAAAAACTTGAGAGTTAACATAAATAGTGGTTGCTATATCAATGCAAATGCAAGAACATCCTACTCTACCTACGCATTACGAACTACATACTATAATTAAATACATAGCATACGAGCTAGCTCTTAGCTACGTATACGTACTAAACACCAGCTAGATGCGCTAGAACATATCGAAAGGCGTGCCAAGAAGCTCTTGGCAAGCTTGTGGAGGCCCAGCTTCAAAGCCTTGAACACAGGTGCAAGTTTGCAAGCCTTTCCGTTTTTTACCGGATACATTTCGAAGAGTGTGCGTGAGAATTGCACAATTTGATTCCCCCTAGTCCTTTCCATCATCGAACCACAAGACAATCGGCGAGGCGGCACCGTTTCATGTTGGATATCCCACTCACACGCACGAAGCGTTTCGCTTCAAGTTTTCATGTGCGAACTGCTAGGGAGTGGAACTCCTTGCCGCCTTGGTATAACCTGGGTGTCTTCAAAGCCCGAATGAATAGGTTGCTTACGGGCATACGTGCTCTATTGTAGGCCGCATCATCACTTACCATCAGGCGAGATAGCGGCCAAACGTCAACCTATCATATTAAAAAACAAAATAAACTAATATATATGTGTTTTTTTATGTTTTTCACAGTATTACACACAATAACAGCAGAAAAAGCATTATCGAAGCTCCGCCGAAAGTTGTTCGTGCCTAAAATAGACGATAAATGCAGGAAGATAAAGTGTCCGAGCGTTGACGAGCCGGAGTGTGTCCGGATGAAACGAAACGATCTCGGTATCAATGTACATGTCATAGTCGTGAACAAGTGCGAGCTGTATTATATGCAGTGCCATGATAGTAAGAACCATTTTTCTTTATTTTATTAATCTTTAACACATTGAACGCGGTGGTCACCGGTGACAGACGTTAGCGAAGGATTTGCCTTCAATAGTTTTCTATTGGCAGTCAAAGACTTAATGGCGAACTTAACTTTATCAAAAACTACCTGACACGGCAAACTTCAAACATTTCTCACCTTCCAAACCTTTCCTGGACTTCTTAAATAATTCATGCTTCCGTTCGGTCAATGGTAATTGGGTAATAAAATAGGTAATCGGTCCTTTTTTTTTTTTTGGTGACGGGGGGAAACCTTCAAAAGGCGCCTAGCTTTTTGGGGATAAAAGACTAGGGAGTGTGGGATTTTTACCTCACTAAAACCACCCCGGTGGCCACCCTCAACACCCGTAAGGGGCACCGGGTCCTCTTAATAGACCTGCTCCGGAGCCCCACGGTGCAACGCCTGTTACGGCACTTCCCTAGGGAGACGTTGTGTCTCCCACGAACCTTGCTGTGCAAGTTGCACGGCAGCACGTGACCACTGTGCCACCGTCTTCTCTGAGGTCACTGGGTAGGCGCCTAGAGTCCCCACTCTATGCGCCCGTGGCCCCAAAGGACCGCTTGCAGTTATACAAGCGGAATTTCGGCGTATTAGGCGTCAAGGCGGTTGCCCCCTCGACGCCTTCTACGAACAGGATCGGCCCTCTCCCGATCCCGCTCAGCAGCCTCCTTTTGGGACATTACAGTCTCACAAAAGGAAGCCACTTCCCTCCAATTTCCTACCGCTCTCGAATTTTGGCGAGACTTGAACAGAGTGGGCTCGCCATGCTTCGGCACTGCTGGGCCGGCTCGATCGGATTGATATCACGACCTCTCAGAAAACCGACGTGAAACAACGCTTGCGTTGTGTTTCGTTGTGTGAGTGATTTTACCGAAGGCGCAATTTTTGATTCCGGTTAGGTGGAACCTTCAGTGATTCAAATGAAAATATAACTTTCGGGTTTGGGCATCGTGTTTCAAAATGCACCCACGCCATAGAAGACAATCGTTGCACAAAATTTTCATGTCGGTTCGACACAGATATGAAGTACACAAAAAACATTCGATCGTATGAAAATAATAATATATTTTCAGATGTGGAAGCTAAAATCGTTCCCATGAAGTTTTGCAGCCACAACCACGGGCCAGTCAAGAAAATTATGAAAGGTATGTAGAACCCATTTGTGCTGGAGAGCTCTGAATTTAGACACGAATGGACCGGCTCGACCGCAGTGAAGACCGACCACGGCCTCACAGAAAACCGCCTTGAAATAACGCTTGCATTTTATTTCATCGTATGAGTAAAATTAGCAGAGGCCCAATTTTCCTCCTAATCACTACACGGTATATCATATTGCTATCGTAATAAAGTCTATTTAACCAATGTATGTTACCAGCGATGTTCTATGGAACTGAAACATGGTATCTAACTGTAGGCCGTATAAAGAAGCTCAAGGTTGCTCAGTGCGCTATGTAAAGGGCTATGCTTTACGAGACTGAAAATAAAAAAAACGAGGAGATTCGCAAAAAATCAAAAGTCACCGACATAGCCCAGCGGATAAGCAAGCTGAAGTGGCAGTGGGTAGGGCATATAGCGCGGAGAACCGACGGCCGCTGGGGCAGAAAGATTCTTAAATGGTGACCGCGTACCAGCAGGTCCAGTATAGGACATATACCCACAAGGTGGATAGACGACTTGATTAAGGTCGCAGGGAGCCGCTGGATGCAGGTCGCATCCAACCGGCCTATCTGGAAGTCATTGGGGGAGGCCTATGTTTAGCAGAGGACGTCTTATAGCTGATATGTAATATGATGGTGATCGTAATAAATTAAACATTAATATTTGATTACAGATAAATCACATTCACGGGTGAAAAGGGCAGTGAATGAACAAGGTAGTAATCTTCTTTCAATTTTACCCGACTCTAGGAAGGGTATTGTTTTTATCTTATTCCAATCTGTCTGTAATAATTAAAATATTATTATTCCTCTCCAGAAAATGGTAAGTATTTTTACCGATAATGGCCTAAGGGTGCTTTTCCACCAGAGATGTGCTATGCTACGTTGCTGTGGGTGTGTTTGGCTTCCACCAATCATTTTGGTCAAATAGCAGACTCATTTCTAGAAAAAATCATAAATTAAGTAGATCATCAAATCTATGAATAACAGTGTGATTGTCTTTGAATATTTTATTGTATTGAAACGTCGAAATAATTTATTTTTGAGTGAAGAAACTACCCTATTACGTGGGCAACACAATTTGAGTGTGAATGTTAGAAAAGTAATTATTTCCTTGATGTTACAGATGAGAAAGGTAAGAAGATTAGTTATTTTTTGTTTATACAATACAACGATTCCCTGAATAAAAAACAAATCAAATTGAGGGCAGTTTTCATATGTATTTTTTATACATTGCAACATTGCCTATTATCTGTCAAAATATGGAATCGGCCATATTTGTTTTTAGTTTAGGCGGGAATCTTTAGAATAATATTTTTATCAAGGAACTTCATAATACTAGTCTTAAAATTATATCTCAATTTATATTATAGTATTCTTAGGTATAACTTTAAATGTATCGCTAGTCCGTAAACTAAGGTGATCCAGGGGCTTTAGTCTGCTATTACAATTGTGTCAGAATGGAGAGGGACGGGGCTATATAACCTACATATCTCCGTCCCTCTTGCACTGCTCAATGATCGACCATTCTGACACAATTGTAATAGCAGACTAACGCCCGAATACTGAAATGCTACTCAATTTTAAGTTGTACTTAAATATCGTGCTATCTCTGTCATTTTATAAAGAATTGACAGGGACAGAACTAGTTTTGAGAGCGTCTTAAAATTGAGTACCATTTCAGTATTCGGGCGTAAGGCCCCTGTATCTTAGGGACTAGATCTTAAAATTTCTTCTTGTTTGGCACCTCGGGTACATTTAGTTTTTTTCCACAGAAAATGAATCGCACGAGAAATCACCGTTCGGCCATGGGTACCACCCCCACCCCGTTAAAGACCCATGGCTTCCAGATTTATACGACAAAATACCACAGGAGCTTTACATATACCTAGTCATGAAATAAACATATAATCCCATTAATTATTATGTTATCGGCTTACTCACCTATTGTTTTGCCACGTACAATCGCCGCGTCGTGTGTCGCGGAATGCTGCTCATGAATATGAGCGTCTAGCATGGCTTGAAACTAGTCGAGTTCCTCGTCAAAACAATACATGAGTAAGCCGATAACATAATAATTAATTTAGTATGCTTCACGAAAGTTACAATAAAATCATATAATTTCATTTAAATTTACGTTATTTTTCTTATAAATAATTTTATTGCTAACTAGTTAATTTAAAAGGATTTAATACTACGTAAACGCCATCTATCAAGCGCAAAATTTGTAAAAAGTAATCTTTGCAGCTAGATTTAAATTATTAAGTTTTATAGGATTTAGGTTAAGTTAGGTTTAGGTCTTACGTTTTCAATCAAAACGAAATAAAAATTGTTTGTTTCAGCTACTTTAAAAGGCAAGTGTTAATTTATTATTAATTTTTTACTTAATCATAATTAACAGCTCGTAACAGTACCCTTAGTACGAGTTTTATTACGTTGATCGAAAACGAAACGAGAGCACGATAGGGGCGGCTCTGATTGGCGGACGCGAATGAACCAACCAATCAGAGCAGAGGACTATAAACTTCCTCTATCTATGGGTTTACTACATTTTTATAGCGTGATTCACAGCTGGTAGCCTCGACATGGATAACGATTTATTTCGGTCGTTAAATCGTTATTTTTTTAACAGATTTTAACTCTTATCCTTTTGTAAACAATCTGTCAACCTATTTGTATGTAGATCATACCTAAAGGAACGAACCAGAGGTGCCTTGTCTGGCAGCCGCACTTGCGACCACTCGACTAACGAGGCAATTGCTAATCTACCATGAACAAGCGATACGAGCAATCCACCCTGTTCAAACTATCTCCGTGTGAGGAGAGGCCTTTGGAATATTTTTATAATAAATATCGTGATACATACATACTAAATTAACTAAAAACGTCTGCACACGTTGCTTATGATGAAGAGTCCCTCTTTGACTCGAAATTAGTAGAGCTTTTCTCCATTACTACTGTAGATTCTGGCTTACAGGAGTTGCAGCGGTATTAGAAGTTTTGGCGAGATTGTACCACTGAAAAACAAGGCCGTTGGCACTGTATACCGTTGATGTTTTTAGAAATAAATAAAAAAAAACGTGCTCTGTTATATAGTAGATGTTTGTATAAATAAATAAAAAAGCTAGTTTTAACCACCAAAATTGCAAGCTAAAACTAATTTTACATCATTCATCAAATGTTTTAATTTTACAGCCACGGATTCGGTGAAAACCAAACATAAGAAGGCATCTGAGACATCGAAAGTCTTAAAGAAAAGTTCATTGAGCTCAATACTGAAACCGCAATCAACTCTATCGTCCAAAGATTCGAATAAATTGAAGAAGAGTGTGTCGTCAATACAATCCAGTAAACTTGCTGTTTCGTATGATTCCCCCGAAATAGGCAACGATCAGGAACGAAAGGATTTACATGACGGTTTGAACATTTTTTTTACTTCTTATTATAACGTAAGATAGCTTTCTTTTTTTTTACATTTAATGGGTCGACGTTTGGCCGCTATCTCACCTGATGGTAAGTGACGATGCGGCCTACGATGGAGCACGTCTGCCCATAAGCAACCTATTCACTCGGGCTTTGAAGACATCCAGGTTATACCCATCAGGAAACATATACGGTTATTGCCATCGGTTTTTTTATGGGACACGCCGGTAAACGAGCAGACGTATCACCTGATGGTAAGCAATCGCCGCCGCCCATGGACACTTGAAACACCAAAGGCGTTACAAATGCGTTGCCGGCTTTTTGGGGGTTACGAATTTAAGGTTGTTGGAGAATCGGGGATTGGGAAGATTGGGAAGGGGGGAAATGGGTATTTTAACAAGAATATTTTATTCATTTTAGGAAACGCAGGGCATCCACTTGTACCTGGTAGCTGGTCTAACGATAAAGGTATTTATAATTAAAAAAAAAAAATCTCGTTAGGCGTCGAAGTACTCGTCCGCATCACTGTCACTGGGGAACGTTCCCAGAAGACTGGCCGCATTGCCACGTTCAATGGCAATGCTAATCTTCTGACCGAAGAAATAGCCAGCCTTCTGGTCACGCGTAGAGTCGAATAGCTTATGTGCAATCTCTTTATACTATAGAGAATGTGCACCAGGACCCCATGGCCCAAGTGTTTCGACCCCAAACGGCTCAAAACAATAATAATAATTTTACAAATACATTGTTGTTTTCGTTGGCTGCCTCGTTGGTCGAGTAGTCGCAAGTACGACTGCCGGACAAGAGGTCTCCGGTTCGGTTCGGTCGGGTTGCTGGGCATTTTTCGGATTTTCGCAAATGTCTCAGTAGAAATACGGCGTCTGGAATTGTACCCAGTATATGTCAATAGGCTCACCCCCTATTACATGGGACTTGTAACACAAATGGTGAAAAGTGGGTGTACATTGTATAGTGGCATTACTTGCCGTAATGTGCACCTAATATTTTAGCTAATATAGCTAAAGAGTTTGTTTGTTTGAACCCGCTAATCTCCGAAACTACTGGTCTGATTTGAATGATTATTTTTGATTTGGATAATGTATTTATCAAGGAAGGCTATAGGCTATACAACATCACGCTGTGTCCAATAGGAGCCAAGCAGAGCGGGTGAAATTGCGCGGAAGTAGCTATATCGTATAATTTTCATTTCCTTTTCAGATGTATTAGATAAAATTGTATTCAGTTTAAAATATGCTGATCAAAAACGGAACACTGAAAACATGGAACTGCCTGATTTCGCTATGCTGTCAAATGAAACGGATCTTGCAGGTATATATTTTTCACGTACAGTGCCGGCGTTAGGGGGAAGTTGATTTCTAATTATACAAACGTGTCACAACACTACAGGGATCACTCGCTAATATTACGAAACATTTTTTCTGTCAATCTGAGCGCCTAGTACCTGTCTACTTAATTTTGATCCGCGCGGCGGCGCGATTTAAAAAAATCATAACTTGGTACCATGAAAACATGAGTTTAAAAAACCCTTCCCGTATCATTTGTTATCTTATCTAGAAACCGTACTATACCCCCTTTTTGTTACACGTCGTATAAAAAAATATAAAAATTGTTGAATTCACCTTTGTACTGTTTTTGTTTTAATTTTTTTTTGTGTTTATTTTTTCGTGCATCGTGTATATGAAAACCGTATATCGCCCGGTGCTAAATAATTTTCTTTTTACTTTCTCTTCTTTAGATTGTCTCAGTAAGTGAGCCATTATTAATAAAGTATTTCTTTCCACAGATATGGAAAAAGAAGCCGACCTAGTGGAATATAAATCTGACTGTCCGAAGGTCTGTCCGTCACGAGACGTCCTAGTTTGCGCCCGATGTCAACATGGAATATTCAGGACTTTCCTCAGCGTATGTCATATGCGAATGTTCACGTGTAATCATATAGATGAATGTAAGTCAAAGTCAAAGTTAAAGTCAATGTCAATGTCAATGTCAAAGTTAAAGTCAATGTCAATGTCAATGTCAAAGTCAAAGACATTTTTTTATTGTGATCCAGTGGTTACAGTCTCAGATTTCAATATATATCGCTCCTTGAATACAAAAGGTCCACAATTCAAAAAAAAAAATGAAAATCGTTTTATTGCAAAAATGACACCGGAAGCTTTTTTAATTGTGGCCCTTTTGTATTCAAGGAGCGATATGTCGTTGTGGCTCAGAGCTTTAAGGTGCCCGCTTCTGATGCATGAGAGTGCGGATTTGAAATCGATTTTTTGTTTCACATTATTATGCGGTTGAAAACCATTGTAGTTGCACCAGGGCCTCATGAAATACATTGCTGAGTCTGACAGAGGTTCTTTGGTTATTACAATACCCCTATTTTTTTCACCTGATGGTAAGCAATCGCCGCCGCCCATGGACACTTGAAACACCAGAGGCGTTACAAGTGCGTTGCTGGCCTTTTGGGAGTTAGGAATTGAGGGTTGTTGGAGTATCGGTGACTGTGAAGCGGTGTAATTGTGCCTTTTAATTTTGTAATTTAGCTCAAACTTTTATTTATTTATTTATACTTTATTGCACACATACATAAAACACATTTACATTGTAATTAATAGTAATTAAAATACAATGGGCGGTCTTATCACACACGGCGATTTCTTCCAGACAACCTTTGGAACTTTTGTATTTTTCTTTTCAGTTTTACAACTAGTATCTCGTACTCCCTGTATCCTGTCTGCCCCCTACTTGTCTGAAGAGGGGATGGAACCCAAGGGGCGGGTGGTGGAAGATGACGATGATGACAAAATCATGAGATACATCATTTGCCGGGATCAGGATAGAATGGATAAAGATGGGAAATCGGGTAATCTATAAAAATAAGTCTTGTTTTCCTTTCTGACGCTATAACTCCAGAACGCACGAACCGATTTCCACGGTTTTACATTCGTTGGAAAGGTCTCGGTCTCCATGTGGTTTATAGTAATAAAAAAATCAGAAAAAAATCAAGAGAAAAGCCCATCTGGTGGCGAAACAGAGTTCGCCGGGCTTTGCTAGTCTATAATATATTTATTTAATCTTCATCACAAAATAGTGAATGGCGGACTTAATGCCTTAAGGCATTCTCTAACAGTCAACCATAGGGTAGTGCAGAGAAATGAAGCGGATTGATGCGAAGCCAAAACACAGGCACAAAAGAATAAATATATGAATACATTTTTTTATTGTTTTCAAGGTCAAAAACAGTTGTCTTTAAGCAGTTAATGCTTTAAATCTTGTTTTTTTTTGTGGAATTAACTGGTAAACGAGCAGACATATCACCTGATGGTAAGCAATCGCCGCCGCCCATGGACATCCGAAACACTAAAAGCGTTACATGTGTTTTGCCGGTCTTTTTGGGTTAGGAATTTAACAACGCGGCAATAAAATGTATTACTTTCCCCTGGTGCAGTCCAAACAAGCCTGCCATAAACTTTCAGACAGTGCGTGGCGGGCCTTTTGAGCCTGCCAATACATACTATAATGTCCTCTCATGTCCCGCACCAGCGGAAAGTTCCCACATTTCGCGTCCGTACTAGCAGGAAGTCCCGCGGCGGACCGGTTATGGGTGATCCGCAGTAAACGTGTTAAAGGTTATTGGGGAATCGGGGATTGAGAAGAGCGGTAATTGGGCCTCCGGTAACCTCACTCACACAATGAAAGCGTTGTTTCACGTTTTACATTAAAAACACGCGCTGGATTTAGAAATCAATTAGTTCAAAGCGCTCATTAAATTCCTAATTAAGTATTAAAGTACTACGATACTATGTAAGTCGAATTCAACCATTAGTTTCACTTTAATTAATTCACACGAGAAACACCAAAGATTATTGATTAATAGTGCCGGTTTACCCACGTAAATATTCTGATCCGGAGCTGCGGACTAGCAACTAGCGGGTTTACCGGGGCTCCGGCTCGAAGGGCAGAAGTAGGAACAGGGTGGTTTTTAGTCAGTAAGAGTCTGACACTCCCTCTTGCTTCACCCAAGGCGGGAGAATTCATTCAGTCATTGGATGATTTTCCCCTTAAAAATACACCCACGTAAATATTGAGAAAAGCTCTACTAGTTTCGAATCACAGTGGGACTCATCCTCGTGAGTAGTGTGTGCGGACGCAGTGATGTTGGGCAGCCTGCTGCCTCAAAGTCAAAGTCAAAGCATTTATTTCAATTAATCCTAAATTAGGCACTTTTGAAACGTCAAATTGAATTGTCCGTCAGTCTGTCTGTCAGTGAAGCTAGGCGCTCGTTCCAAAGTGTTGCTTCGAATGGAGAAGAACGAGCAAGAAACTCCATCGTTACTCTTTTCAAAAATGTTTTTTACAATATCTCTGATACATTATTTGATCATTTACCTATTGTATATATATGTAGGAACAATGTAACGACAATACGACGTCAAAACTATGGGACAATAAAACCAATTTGTAAAGAATATAAATTAAAAAAGCGGGTTGTTTCAAACATAGTGCCCACATATGTACACTTACAATTTTGAAATAATGCTTCTATACAAATAAAAAATAATCTTTAATTTAATTTTTCAAATAAAAAATAAATAAATAACTGCTTGATGCCACAGGATCCCTAGACTACATTGGAATAAATTAGTACTTTAATTTAACGTGCAACTAGTGATCGTATTAGCCTATTGTTTCCATCGCACCTTCTACCGGTACCCATGCGCACTTTTTTCTAACTCTACGCACGCAGCTCATAAGAAAGAGTCCCAATGTAACTTGAAATTATTCGGAGCTTTTCCCAATTTTTTGTATTTTTTTATGGTGTATACTGGTAAAGGAGCAGATAGATCACCTGATGGTAAGCAATCGTCTGTGGACACCCGAAATACCAGAGGCGTTACAAGTGCTTTGCCGGCCTTTGGTTGGAAATTAAATTGTTGTTGGGAAATCGGGGATTGGGAAGATTGGGAAGGGGGATAATTGGGTCTCCGGTAACCTCACTCACACAACGCAAGCGTTGTTTCACGTCGGTTTTCTGTGAGGTCGTGGTATCACTCCGGTCGAGTCGGCCCATTCGTGTCAAAGCATGGCGCCTTACTTAATACTACTAAAGATAATATTTTGTTTGTTACAGCGGACCCGAGGTGCTCGTTCCCGTTAATTATAAAAACTAATAAATTTTTTTACGATTACAAGCATGTCAGACACCCCTTGGACCCGCATTTGGTGACCAATCAAACTATCCATGAAGTAAGGAGCAACTCACATAGTGATGACAGTGACGAAAATAAGTCACAACACACGTCACACAATATATCTTAAACTGAAATCTACATACATCTTATAAGGCGCTACCCTGACCAAATAACCTTGAGCATTCGACCAGTGCAGGTAAATACGTAACGAATACGCCCAGATTCTAGAATAAAATCTATATAAAATCAAATTTTACTGTACCGTAATTTCAGTCAGTCGCATTGATTTTAAATTGGGTTTAGACTTTTCATTTTATCAAAATAATTATGTGTTAATAAATATTGTAACGTAAATGATGTTTTGTTTCATTTTGGGTATCTACCTACCATTATGCACCAATAGACGTTTAGACCTAGGGCATTCCGGAGTGCGGATCTGCGGATGGCGAGCAAGGGTAGCTCGCCACCCGATCAGAACCAGACCCGTGCGTACGGCGCGTCACGACCACCACACATGGGGACCAGTAGGGCTGATGCCTGATCCGTAGCTGCGGACTACCTAGCGGGTTTTACCAGGAGTCCGGCTCGAAAAGTAGGAACGAGGTGGTATTTAGTCAGTAAGGGTCTGTCACTAAGTCTCGCCTCGCCCAAGGTGGTAGAGAAGTCATTACTTTCCCCCCTTTAAAAGGAATTTCTCTACATAAGACGTATTTGCTATAATCGACTTGTTTAGCTACCGATTTTAAAAGGTTCAGGTTTATCAGGGAGCGTTGCTACCTAGTTTCTATCAAATATGACTACAGATTTTAAGGGACTACCTTTAGCTGGGTTTGAATCTTCGATGACCTCTTTGATCCTTAGCTGGTTTTGACGATAAATTACAACACGAGCTACAAAATACAATAGAGGGGGCACAGAGGGTCAAGACGCTCGCTTCTTGTGCGTGAGAGTGGGGGTTCGAGACCTACCGAAGACAAGTGTCAATTTGACTTTTTCCGAGTTATATGTACATTCTAAGATTATTTAGATACCACTGACAAACGATGAAGGAAAACATCGTGAGGAAACCATCCCGCATTGAGCAAGCGTGGTAATTAACGCTCAAACCTTCTCCGTGCGAGTAGAGGCCTTTGGTCAGCAGTGGACACTTATAGACTGACGATCTAATGATGAATGGTGCTGCGATGAATCTATCTAAGACACAATGAAAGGAACAGGTTCTCTGATACACAATACCTAATCTTTGGAAACGCCACAAATAATGTGCGTAACTAAACAATATATCAATTGCCTACATTGTGGTCAGATCGGTAGCGACTGGCGTACCGTTAGGTGGCTAACACTATCTGGTTAATATGAAACTTGGTAAGCTTTTTGTTACTTTATCTTAATAGACCAAATTACTTACTTAAAATGCATTAAGAAGCTCAAAATTAAAGATTGAATTACCTACTTTTATAGACCGAATTACTTGACCGAATTACCTGAACTAAGAAGATCGAAATTAAACTGAATTAACTACCTACTTTTTATGCATCAAAAAGTCCTAAATGCGCACTAAAATATGTGCTCTTGCTAGTGTATATCCCTTTTTTTTTGAGGGAGGAAAATCATCTGATGTCTTGTCTCGCCTTGGGTGAATCGAGAGGGAGTGTCAGACTCTTACTGATTAAAAACCGCCCGTTCCTTCTCCTTATCCGCAGCTCCGAATCGGGCATCGGGCTTATTTGGCCCCATCTGTATATCCCTACGGAGCTAATTTTTGCATATTAAGTTATTAAAATTCTGTTACAGCACTATTCCTGCTAATTATCCAACTAGGATACATTTTAGCGAAAACAATAAATAGTCCACCATGTAAAAACCATTCCGAAAGCCTGCAAATATCCAGAAGCAACGAAAAAATAACAACACCTGAAAACATTGACACAAATTCAGAAGATGTGTTTGAAAGAACTCCCGTATTGTATGCTAACGATAGGTACTTTGGAAATTTGCCAAAATACACTCCAAACTTCAATGATATGCAATCAAGAAGATACCTATCAAACAATCACCCAGAAAATCTATCTAAATGGCCAACGGGTTTAAATAAAATCGAAAACAAGAAAGTAAATTTACCACCAGTTACTTATCAAGCGATTGATCCGAAAAACATATTTGTATATGGATTATATCCACCAAAATTTAATAAACATGGTTTAAGAAATAATGAGACAAATAACCCAAAAGCTAATAAAACAGATTACAATAATAACTTAAATAAAAACGGAGATGAAGACAGAGAAATACAGAATGATAATAACCAAACTATAGATGCACAGAGTGAATTTAGAACCACCAATTTTAGAACAGATGTAACAAATATTAGAGAACTGAGACAGCATCTCTTAGACCATCTACTAGACTACTTCCTAAACATAATTATGGAAGAAAAGAACCATAATGTGACAAGAAAAAAGAATAGCAAAGATGTTATGAAAGTTGAAAAGAAATTGAGGAATTACTACGGTCCACAAACAGATATTTTAGAACTTGATGATGAAATTGATGACTATTCTGATTCTGAATATGATGATAATTATCGAAGAAATAACGATGATGAAACTCAGGTTGTTTTAAATAAAAATGATAATGTAGATGAGAAAAATGCCACTGATAAAAAATCTATAGATACACAGAGAAATGAGACTGAGATTGATATTACTGAAAATGATCAGTTGCTATGGCAACCAAAAAACAATGATCAAGAATATATAGATGAGATCAGTAACAAAACTATCTTGATTCCTATTATTGAAGATTATGATGATAGTTTAGAAATTGCTGCTCCTGTGAAACGGAAAGATTTTGAAAATAACGATACGATTATTGAAATAACGGAAGATTCTCACTCTAATTTGGAAAATATAGCTACAACTACGGATAAATATGATGTTTTACAGGAAATAAAACCAAATAACGTGTCAGAAAATGTGACTGACGATTATATATACGCAAATAATGATGAAGAAAGCACAGAAAAGCTTTTCTTTGAAGATTTTCCAGATTCTGATGATTATTCGTCAATTGAAAATGATACTTCAGTTTCTGTTACTGATAAAATGGAAAATAATGAAAATATTACCGTTTCTACTACTGACGGACAAGCAAACAATGAAAGACCAGCAAGGAGGACACTGAATGACGATTCAGGACAAAATTCTGATGAAAAAATTAGCAAAACTAGAAAAAATGGGGCAAAAATGTCAAGGAAACACGAATTGAATGAAAAAATAGTTATTGTAACGTCTCCGGATAGCAGCGAAGAAGAATTAGCTATTAAAGTTAACAATAAACAATTTAAAACTAAGAAATCTCGTAAATCGAGCAAAAAACAGAAGAAAAGAGGCTGCAGAAAGAGTTTTGTTCTGAACTTAAATATAAAACTTATTTAATTATGTATGAAAATCTGTTGTTTTCTTTACCTAATTTTATCCCAATAGGGATGATGACTGGGTCAAAAATAAATTATTACAACTTTTCAATACAATAAAATATTCAAAAATAATCACACTTTCATTCATAAATTTGATGATCTACTTAATTTTCGATTTGTTTTAGCTAAATTTCTAAAAATAAGTCTGCTATTTGACGTAAAAATCTGATGACGTCATAATAGAGTATTACATACAAAGTTCATAGAAAATATCGTTTTTGACGTTTCGAAAAAAGTATTGAATTTGACTAGTAGGAAACATGGATACTTTAACTTGAACATTTTATTTAAACACTCAGCCAAGTTACCCATTGTTGGGAGTGTTGACATTAATTACGATTAGATTCGGTCGTTAAGTCGTAAATTCTTGAAACGAATTTTTAACCTTCATTAGTATGAACCTGTATTAAAAATCTATTTCCAGCCTAGAATGCTTAGATTACAGTGAGAACTTTACCTATTACTTTCTTAATTATTCTATTTTTTTTAAATATTACAATGGATCATTTCTAAGATTTTCTCTTTTGGATGGACACTTGAAACATCAGAGGCGTTACAAGTAAGTTGCCGACGTTTTGGGGGTTAGGAATTTAAGGGCTATTGGAGAATCGGGGATTGGGAAGATTGAGAAGGAGGGAATTGGGGCTCCGGTAACCTCACTCACACAACGAAAAACAACGCAAGCGTTTGTTTCACGTCGGTTTTCTGTGAGACCGTGGTATCACTCCGGTCGAGCCGGCCCAGCAGTGCCGAAGCATGGCTCTCCCACACTTAAAGGAAGTCCAGGGAAGGATTAAAAGGGAGAAAAAATTGCTTGAGGCTGTACAAAGTTTGTCGGGTCAGCTAGTAAGAATATAAAAAAAATATTCACTTCTTTTAATATACCATTTTTATAACCCTATAAACATTTAAAACATCACTTTTTATTCAAATCAAACAAATGGTCGTTGATCATCAACCGTTTATCATCAATCCATTTGTGCGTGCTTGTAAACTCCGCACTGACTCGCTCCGTGCGTAAAGAAACCTCGAACTTCTCATTATCAGCACTGACTGAGTCATCTGATGCTGATTTGGGGGTATCTTCTGGGTGGTAAGGGTTGCTCAGTAAGTTTGACCAAGTTATGACGCTTACTGTCCTGTCGGTGGCTGGGAACGCTGTTGTGGATACTGAAACTGAAATATTTTGGTTTTTAATAAACTGTTTTTTTTTTTATGAAACACGGCCGGTAAACGAGCAGACGTATCACCTGATGGTAAGCAATTGCCGCCGCCCATGGACACTTGAAACACAAGAGGCGTTACAAGTGCGTTGCCGGCCCTTTGGAGGTTAGGAATTTAAGGGTTGTTGTTCGGGAATCGGGGATTGGGAAGATTGAGAAGGGGGGATTTAGGCCTCCGGTAAACTCAAACTGTCTTTTTTTTAGGTCTAGGACCTGGGGCTTGCGGCCTTTTCTTGACGGGCGAAAATCCTCCAATGACTAGGAAGTCTGCAGCTGGATAGGCCTAAAGTTAGTGCAGAGGTGCAGATCTACCATGTAACATACAGTCTGTTAACAGTCTCACCATATAAGGGGCCCAAAATCGAACGGAATTTCAAGCTTAATATTAGGTAATCCGAAATATGTCAATAACACTTTACTCGAGCTTGGGTTCGAACCTAGGACCTCTTGTCTATCCGGAGCTACGGACAACGTAACAGGTTAATGGGGCTTCGGCTCAAAGCAGGAGTAGGAACGGGGTGGTTTTTAGTTAGTAAGAGTCTGACACTGCCTCACGTTTCACCCAAGACGGGAGAAGTCATTGGAAGGTTTTGAACGCTCAAAAAAAGAGGTCTTGTCTCTTGCTTGGTTATCGAATTGGCGACACTAAGAAACGGACGGTACGTAACCCACTTTTTTTTGAGGGGGGAAAATCATACAATGGCTTCTCCCGCCTTGGGCAAGGCGAGAGGGAGTGCCAGATCCTTACTGACTAAAAACCTCCCTATTCCTACTCCTGCCTTTCGTGAACTCGAAAATAAACCTGTTAGGTAGTCCCATAGATATAGTTTTTTATATTTCTATGGGTAGTCCGCAGGTACCCGGTACATTAAATCTAGTCGTAAGAACATGTGCACTAAAGAAAAAAAGAATACCCGCACATACATACAAAATAATATGATGTATTATTTACTTACACACACAAAGTATCAAGGCAATGTATATCAACATTATGACTTAAATAAACGGGTTTTTGTTGCATCACACTATTTTTAATAGCTGCAATAAAACTTTCAATTGGTTCTGTATACATTTTATTTATTTTTTTATGGTATAAGCCGGTAAACAAGCAGACGGATCACCTGATGGTAAGCAATCGCCGCCGCCCATGGACATTGGAAACACCAGAGGCGTTACAAGTGCGTTGCCGATCTTTTTGAGGGAATAGGACTTTGAAGATTGTTGGTTATTTGCCAATCCGTATTGAGCAAGCAAGATCCTTACGAGATTAGGCCTTTGGTTAACAGTGGCCACGTTTAGGCTGTTGATGATGATGATGGGTATTTGGGGATCCGTGAAATTGGGGAGGGGGTTAAAAAGGCCTCAGGTAAACTCACTCGCACAACGAAACACAACGCAAGCGTTGTTTCACGTCGTGAGGTCTGTTCTAATTCAACGAAAAACGAAGTCTCGAACTTTCGTGAACAAAGATGAAAGAATGATATAAAGATAAATAGGTTTTGATTTGAAATTAAAAATAAAACGTGTAATAACCACTAAGTTGGGAGCCAGTTTAAGGGCCACTTCCGGACTCAGTGGATGTTTTAAATAAAGCGGCACTTTATAGTCAATCACTTTTTTATTACTATTTACACAATTCTTAACATTAACGAACACGAGACTAAAAAACTTAATAAAGAAAACTTGTTACACAAAATGGCGGAATCGAAAGAAGTGGATTAAACAATGATGGCGTGATATAGAGCCGCGGAGGATATCACAACACGTCCGTACGTGTCGGTGGTCGGGGCGCTCTCTCTCTCACCGCTCGCAATGGCTGCGCTGGCGCGCGAGATTGCGGCGGTCGGGAGAGGTGGTCGTTCACGCGCTCTCATTGGACGACCGCGTGACGTTGCAACCACAGAGTAGTCGCACCATAGACTACGTGCGTTGTTTTTTTAATACTCGCGCTACATCCTCCCCCTCTAGCCTAACTAAGTGTCCCCACTGTTGGGCTAGTCTAAATACCTGCGCGGTCTGCCACGCTTGCGTTTCTCGCGGACGGGAAGCTCTACTTGGCCCGCGAAGGGCGTGAGGTGCGAAACGTGGTATTTGCCTACGTCCCTCCCGGTCTGTAAGCTCTCCATACCGTGAGTTGTTAAGCTGATAACTTTACCTATCCTAGATACCTATAAGAGAGTAATCTGCCTAGTATCGTCAGAGAAGGTGTACTCGTATCGGCGGTCAGACCGTGGTCTCCCCCTAGAGGGTTCGTCGGACTCCATGTCCTCGATACTCATACGCACCTCTGGGGTCCATCGGCTGACTGCTGCGAACACGGCTGCTTCTTTCTGGCATATCGATGCTGATCATGGATAAGTCACACTCGTCCTGGTCGCCTGCACTTACGGGTCGCGAAATGGTACCTGCAACTACCTGTGAGCGACGGGGTGTGTACTCAATGCTGAGATCGAACTCTCGCAACATCGGGGCCCATCTGGCCAGTCTACCGCTAGGTGACCTCTGACCCATCAGCCACCCTAAGGGCTGGTAGTCAGTCCTAACAGTGACCTTCGCTGTTTCCACATACCCGCGGAACTTACCGAGTGCCCACACGACGGCGAGAGTCTCTCGCTCAGTCGTGGAGTAATTCCTCTCGGTAGTAGTGAGGAGTCGGCTCGCGTACTCGATTGGCTGTTCGTCATGGCCCTCCCCCTGCATGAGAACAGCCCCAAGACAATAGGCGCTGCTATCAGTACTGAGGATAAATGGCTTTGACGCGTCCGCTTGGCGGAGAATAGGAGCGGAAACGATCAGAGACTTAATGCGCTCATACGCCTCCTGTTGTTCGGTGCCCCATTGCCAGGCACTCGACTTCTTCAGGAGGTCAGTGAGGGGTCTCGCGATTCCTGCATAGTTACCTATGAAGCGTCGATACCTACACGACGTGTGCAAGAACCACTCTAGTTGCTTAACGTTCTGCGGAGCAGCCAGGTTGGCGACATCTGCAGTCTTGTCTGCATCGACCTTGATCCCGCCTTTTAGACGTGAACTTACTTTATTACGACGACGCGCAGCCTGTGGCGCAGCGCCCTTCGACGCGGGTACATCGCGCGCGGCTCGCGGCGCACGGTCCTTAATGAACGCGTTGGGCGTACGCCGCCGCATGGGGGTAAACTTACCTTCACGCGGTCGCGGTGCTAGGTCATCGGCAGAAGCAGCGTGCAATAGACTGGCGTCGGCGCTATTGCTCGAACCTAAGGTGTAAGTGCACACTAAATCAAACCGTCGTTCCGGACTGTCCGTGAACGACCATGTACGTCGGGCGACGTCTATAACCATGCCGGCCCGAGTCAAGAAATCTACACCTAACAGAGTCCTAACATTCCTACCAGGCAACACTAGGAACTTGCACATTATTCGTCGGCCTGCAATGATAACCTCTGTCTCGGCTGACAGCAAGTCCCTCCAACCTTGTGTGCCGTCGGCTAGGCGCACGAAACGTCTCGTTTCGGTAAAGCGAACTCCCGAGTTAACTAATATTCGATGTAAGAGCGGGCTCGCTATGCTATGCGTGGCGCCGGTATCTACAACGGCCACGCCCCTACGGCCCGCGACACTAATATTTATCATTGGGTGATCGTCGCGCGAACCTAGATATGCACTTGTAATGCTTACACACGAATTAGTATCAACCCTACTAGTGTAACTACGAGAATTATTACTGACATCGACGTTATTCTTACAAAAATCTACATCAAGTTTGTTGAAAGATATTTTGTCGTCGGACTTCGACGTTGTGTTCACGCAAACATCACATTTCGACCTCACGACTCCCTGCTTGCCACATCCATAACAACGCACCTCCCTAGGTGTTGTATTATTATTATTTTTGCTATAAGCCTTCTCGCGATTACGACACTCGTCGCTAACATGCCCAAAGAGCTTACAAAAACTACAACGCGGTCTACTTCTGTTGTTGCAACGTGACGAAGTCGCGCCCGTGGTCGCGGAACCCGATTGCGTGAGAATGCAGTCGGTAGTAGATGACACCGATGTTTTGATCGAATTTTTACTACTAACATTATCGGAATTAACCTTAGACGCTTTGTAGGTATCCTCCGCGATCCTAGCTTTATGTAATAGGTCGTCTAACCCACGAACACTATCTCGCGGCACACGTTTCACTACGCGTCTATGTAATAAGCCGTAACAAATGTCTGTTTGCAACGTCTGATCTAGAGTGTAAGGCAACCTAGCGATTAACGCGCGCACTCTACATATAAATGACTCCGCACGTTCTTCCTGCTGTTCCCTCGCGAAGATCTCGCGCAGGATGAGGTGCGCGGGCTGCGCGACGCCATAGGTCGCACGGAGGCGCGCGGTCGCGTCCGCCCATGTTGTCACCGACGCTTTTACGCCGCGCCACCACACGGCGGCTTCGCCTTCCAGGAGCATGGGTAGCCCACGCAGGGCGTGTTCGTCGCTCACTGCTGCGCACTCCTTGTAGATCTCGACGGCGTCCAGGAATGCTTCCAGGACCTCAGCGTCCGGGGAGGTCCCGTCGAATCTCGCCGTGCACTTCACGAAGTTAGCCTCGCTGCACGGCGGGGCTGCGACGGCGGTACCACCGCCGGTCGCGTTGGAAAATGGAGGAGGCCCGACTGGGGTGGATGCTCTGAAGTCGCCGCCGGATCCCATCAGCGTGTTAACGAGACTCCTATTAGCTTCCACCTGCGCACGCGTAATCGTTTCGATCAGCGTGGATAGGAACTCTTGGGTGAAGTGGGGAGCAGGTTCTGTCGGCCTCGAGCCGGCGCTCGCGGCTACGTCCGCGTGGCCGCGCTCGGCGACGATCTCCTCTTCAGTGAGAGTGATGTTCCCTTCATCTCCACAGGGAGATGAAGGGAACATCACTCTTGGAGGAGGGAGGAGGGAGGAGAAACCCTCCGTCAACAACAGTGTTGACGGAGGGTTTCTCCTCTCCTCGTTGTCGGCATCTTCACGCTTATGTAACGGTCGTAACGGTTCAGCCTACTAGTTGGGCGCCAGTGTAATAACCACTAAGTTGGGAGCCAGTTTAAGGGCCACTTCCGGACTCAGTGGATGTTTTAAATAAAGCGGCACTTTATAGTCAATCACTTTTTTATTACTATTTACACAATTCTTAACATTAACGAACACGAGACTAAAAAACTTAATAAAGAAAACTTGTTACACAAAATGGCGGAATCGAAAGAAGTGGATTAAACAATGATGGCGTGATATAGAGCCGCGGAGGATATCACAACACGTCCGTACGTGTCGGTGGTCGGGGCGCTCTCTCTCTCACCGCTCGCAATGGCTGCGCTGGCGCGCGAGATTGCGGCGGTCGGGAGAGGTGGTCGTTCACGCGCTCTCATTGGACGACCGCGTGACGTTGCAACCACAGAGTAGTCGCACCATAGACTACGTGCGTTGTTTTTTTAATACTCGCGCTACAAACGTTATTTTAAGTAATTTTATTAGTGAATCAATAAAACCTACGACCGAAGATTAAACGAACGAACATTCGAGAACCTACAGTTTTCTGAGAGGCCATTCTAGAAATAACTACGGCGAAATTCTTCACTATGCGTGTAAGCGTCTTTTCAAACCGAACTCTACAATTTTAAATAATTTCGACGACATTTTACGACAGTATTTATTTACATCGACGTAGTAAACGCGCAGTTTGATAACATGTGGTTCATATAACATGGCAATTTCTATTACTCGCCTAACTTTAAGTAAGTCCTATTCAAGTTACCTTTTAAGTGTGGGCTCGCCATGCTTCAGCACTACTGGGCCGGCTCGACCGGAGTGATACCACGGCCGAGCAGAAAACCGATGTGAAACAACGCTTGCGTTGTGTGAGTGAGGTTGACGGACAGGTCTCCAGCTAGGTAGACTGGCGAAGAGACGACATTGTCAATATTGCAGGGAACTATTGAATGGAAGTCGCGCCGTCGGTCGACGTATAATCTACGTCCAAATGGGGGGGGGGGGGATGTTTTTGTCAATAATGGATATCTTGTGGCTAATATAATGATGTTGGTGTTGAATGAATAAAAACGTATCGCCTGGACAGTCCACGCTACCATCAGATCACTGGACAATTTCCATGAGTGTCTATTTACCTCTAACCAACGTCTTACCCTACCTCGAACTAAGTATTTAATTATTTTACAGGTTTATTAATCATAACAAGAGTCAGTGTAAGCAAAACTATAAACCAACCAACCGAATACACGTCACACGAAAAACCAATGCCTAATAATTACAAGCCCAAAGAAGTAGAAATTAAAACAGAATCGATAGACAACAATATCGCAGACAGTGACGCTTTAGATAAAGCATTAGACAAAATGTTAGCTAATAAGAAACTTATAGTCAAATTCAAACATAAAAACCCTAAAAATGATGAAATTAAAGTCATACATGCAGTTGATATAATGCACAGTAATGACAGTATTACACCTATAAACTTATATGAATCTGTAAACGATAGTCCAGATCGCATTACAAAAGAAACTGCTGAAAAAATTAATGAAATAAATAAGGTAGATAAACAAGACATGAAAATGAAACAAATAGATGTATCAAGTGGAAACGATTATGAGAATGGTACTCCAGAATCTAAAGATATACCTGAATTATTAATGGACATATTGAAGAAAAAGGTTAGGAAGGAACCTGTTTTGCGTAATGAATTTGTGTTGAAGAATAAAAATGTTCAACCACACCGATTTGTTGTAGAAAATCCTCAGTCACATGAAGAAAATATCTGCAAAAAAGTTTCACATGGACGACAATCCAATAAAGTACCAATAAACGCAGAATTGACTGATTATGAAGACAATAACTACGAGAAAAAGTTAAACGAATATTATAAAACACAATTGCAAGAGCGAAGAGTAGTTAACCAAGTTGTACCATCTATGAGTGTTGAAGACTCGTTTTCAACAGAAAATTATTCTTTTAAAAAGAAACAAGAAGCAAGAAAGTTTAAAACTAAAAAAGACAGAAAAAAACATAAAAGGAATAAGCGAGCCCATAAACAGAAAAAGAAAAAAGATAGCACGAAAGAAATAATTCGAACTAAACGTAGTAAAACGAAAAACATACTCAGAAACAGGGACAATAACTTGCTATCGCTCAGTTCACATAAACCAGATGTTTTAGACACGATTGAAATTAAAATAGCCAATCCGATACCTGGTAGGAAACGCCCAAAGAAAGAAAAGCATCACGCAGAGAAATACAATGATCCCTATGGAAGAATGACAAATTACGAAGAATATGAAAGCACTACTCGCAAACCTAAAGTTAAAAAAATACACTCATCTTCAAATATAGCGAGTTCTAAGGTAAAAAAGCATAAAGATGAAGTAAAATTTGAAACAAGTAAAGTTCCTAAAAATAAAGATTATCATGAATCGTCTGGTATAGCCAAAAGCATATCCTGGGATAGCTCAGAAGACATAGATCCAGAAGATTTAACGCGCACAAATCATGAGAAGAAAGACCTAAATTCCTATGAAGAACTATTGAGAGAGAATGAGATAAAAAAACACCCGCAACTACCGTTTTACATATCAACGCCAAAACCTACTACACTCAAAAAGAAATACACAAAGAAAGAACTGACTACAAATTCAAAAGTGTATCATAAAATACTAATGGTTGAAAATACAACTACAAAATTAGACACATCACCTTTAAGACATAAAGAGGAATTGCAAAAACATTATAAGATTGATATGAATGCGACATTGCAACAGCTTGCTTCATCAACAATGTTAGATATGTTAACAGAAAAAATAGCCGCGCAAATGTTAGAGAAATTGCAAAAAAGGTTGGAACAACACGGGTTAAGAGCGCTTGGCTTAACAGAACAAGAGAATGATTCGGTAGAACACATTGAAATTCTATTTAGTAATGATGGAAATATGCAGATTGTGAGCAATAGGAAGGATGATTTAAATCCTAATGTAAATGGGACTATGTTTTATTTTGATGCTAAGCGGAGAATGTATCCTGCTATTTATTGATGAGGGCTAGTCAAATACCTATCTTGTTACTATTTTATTATAATATTCGTTAGAGATAATACTAAATTAATTATTATGTTACCGGCTTACTCACGTAACTGTTTGACGATGAACTCGACTAGTTTCAACCCATGCTAGAGGCTCATATTCATGAGCAGCATTCCGCGACACATAATGACGCGGCGACAGTCGCGCTAGTCGAGGTCGAGTTCCTCGTCAAACAGTTACGTGAGTAAGCCGATAACGTAATAGTTAATAATTAATTTACCTTGTTTTAATTAAGTTATTCAATAAAATGTTTTTAAATGTAAATAGATGGTGCATTTTTATTCATTTATAGCGACATGTTACATTACCGATTTACCTTCGTCAAAACCAGATTACCAATACCGTACCTCCGTGCAAAACCAGTTTACCTTTACCATACCTCAGTGAAGAACCAAACAATTACCTTTGTTTTTGACTATCTCTGTTATGAAGAAACAGTGAAGCAAATCGTCTTGAAAAAGACGTTTGGATATTGTGTTTTCGACTATCTCTGTTATGAAGAAACAGTGAAGCAAGTCGTCTTGAAAAAGACGTTTGGATATTGTTTTTGACTATCTCTGTTATCAAGAAACGAGGAAGCAATTCGCCTTGAAAAAGACGTTTGTTTACGTTTTTGACTTCTGCACAGAAACACGTCTTGAGAAAGACGGTTGTTAACGTTTTTGACTTCCGCACAGAAACACGTCTTGAGAAAGACGGTTGTTCACGTTTTTGACCACTGCACAGAAACACGTCTTGAGAAAGACGGTTGTTTACGTTTTTGACTTCTGTACAGAAACGCGTCTTGAAAAAGACGGTTGTATAAGTTTCTATTGACGGCTGTTGGAACCAAGACATGCAGAAGCACGGCATGGCACAAGCGACACACAACACACGCAGCAAGCAAGCAGAAGCTGAGCACGAGGAACACGGAGTCACGAAGACACGGCGATCAGCGAGATAGCACGAGCGGAGAGACGTCTGCACACGTCGACGGCACCGGAGCGAAAGGGACGCGGCCTCTCGAAGTCTTCTCTACGTCCCCGACTGGGGGCGCGAGGACGCGCGATCCAGGCCGAGGCCTGTTTCGGCGATTTCAAGTCGCTGCCCGCAACTGCGGGCGAGGGGTTGGAGTAGTCGGGCCCCGCGAGGGGCCCGATGCGATGTCATATCCGTGTAGTAGCGCCGCTAGCGGCCGCGCTCAAGCCGGGCTGGCCCGGCGAGCAGCAGGCGGGTAGCGGCGCGTGGTCAAGTCCGGTGGGGAGCCTCTACCGCCCCGCCCTAGCTAGGGCGGGCGGGAGGCTCATGTGGCTGCGTCAGGTGGGTCGGTCGGGGCGACCAGGTCTCGTGGCAGACCGTATCCGTCGGGGGGGCGCCGATGGTATGGCGCCAGCGCCCGAAGGTGGTCGTGCCGCGACTTGCTGGCGCGCTCGAACATATTTGTGCTCAGGCGCTGCACGAAGTCGTCGACGCTCTCTACGCCGAGGTCTCTCGATATTGTCGCGTTCCGTACGAAGCGCGGGGCCTTGACTATGGTGCGCAGCGTGAGAGACTGCTGCGCACGGAGGCGTTTCTTGTTGGATTCGGACACGAGCGCGTACCAGGCCGGGGCGGCGTAGGTAAGCCGTGTCCGAATGTAGGCCTTGTAGATGCCGAGCTTCGCACGGAGCGGCAGCGACGAGTCGAGGACCGGGCGCAGGAGGTGACGGGCGGCGCGCGCCTGAGCAGCAGCCTGCTGCACGTGGGGCGTCATGGACAGGGAGCGGTCGATGGTCACGCCGAGGTATTTAACGCTCGGCGCCCACCGTATTGGCTCACCCATCAGAGTCATAGGTTCCGGCTTCATGATCCCCACGGCGAGTGCTTGTGTCTTGGCCACGTTTACGGCCAACCTCCACTTCTCCAGCCAGTCAGGGAGTGCATCTAGGGCGCGCTGTAGTTTGACTACTGCGTGCCGGGCGTTCAGCGACGTCGTGTAGAGCGCCGCGTCGTCCGCGTAGAGGGCGAGCTTGGCGCCGTCCACGACGGGGATGTCGTCCGTGTACACGCAGTAGCACACGGGTGAGATGCAGCTTCCCTGGGGCACGCCGGCTTGGATGCCGCGCTCAGTCGACAGAGCGCCTTCCACTGCCACTTGGAAGGTTCTGCCGTGCAGGAAGGTGGCCACGATCTTAACTAGTCGACGAGGAGTAGTAGATGTGGCCAGCTTGCTGAGCAGGCCGGCGTGCCAGACGCGGTCGAACGCCTTCTCCATGTCGAGGAATACTGCAGCGGCCCGCTCGCGCTTGTTACGCGCGGCGGCCAGGTCGTGCAGTACCCTCGCAACCTGTTGGGTCGTGGAGTGTTCGGCCCTAAAGCCGAACTGTTCGCCGCGTGGCTGGAGGTGTGGGCGCAGGTGCAACAGCAGCAGCTTCTCGAAGAGCTTCGATACGGTGTCCAGGAGCGTGATGGGGCGATAGCTCCCCGGCAGCAACGTGTTCTTCCCCTGTTTGGGCAGCATAATTACTCTGCCGAGCTTCCACCTAGCCGGGAAGTGTCCGGTGCGGAGGATCCCGTTGAATAAGCCGCGTCAGCGTCGCGATTCCTCGCGGCGGCAGGCGGCGAAGGGCCTCGTTGGGGATGCCGTCCGGACCGGGTGCCTTGCGTAGTGGGGCTCGGAGAGCCATACGCCGCACCAGGCCAGGGGAGAACACGATGGGGTCTTCATCGGGGGGGATCGGCTGCTCCAGGTACCGTTCGACCTGTTCTTCGATAGCTGCTGTGTGTTGCACGTTGCGGGCTGGGTTGGGCTGGAATGTAGCCTCCAGGGAGTCGGCGAAGAGCTCCGCGCGGTCCTCGGCACGGTAACGGGGGGTTCCGTCGCCGGCCAGTAGGGGCCTGATCGGAGCCGGCTTCCCTGCGAGGCTGCGGCACAATCGGTGAATGCCCGACCAGTCGTCTGTCGCTCGCTCGATGGCGCGTTGCCACGACTCGCCCGCGTGGTTTGCCACAGCGGACGAGATCTTCGCAGCCAGAGCGTTGAGCGAACTCTTCATGGTCGGGCAGCGGGTCCTTTGCCACGACCTGCGAAGTCTCCTCTTCCTCTCGATCATGGCGAGTATGGAGGCCGGGAGTGGTGTCGGCCTCCTAGGCGTCGCGGTGCTCGCCGTCTGGGCCTCGTCGAGTGCGGCCTGTGTGGCCGCGGCGAAGTCGTCGGCGAGGCGGTCCACGTCCGCGGGCGTGTCGACGCGGTAGGACGGCGAGTTCCGCGCCATGTGCGCGGCGAAGGAGCGCCAGTCCCGCCGTGGGCGAGGAGGAAGAGGTCGCAGGTGCTGCGGGATGTCCTCGAGAGTCAGACACACCGGTTGGTGGTCTGACAGGAGATGGTCGTCCAGGACGTCACAGTTGACCGTCGCGGTGATGCCGCGCATGACGGCCAGGTCTATGACGTCGGGTAGCTGCAGCCGGTTGCCTGGGTAGTGGGTGGGGGCCTCTGGGCCCAGTACCACGTAGCCGTGGAGCTCTGCATCATCGAGGAGGCGAGTTCCCTCGCTGGTGTTGGTGTTCGCGTTCCATGCGGTGTGCTTCAGGTTGAAGTCGCCGGCCACCACTGTAGGCAGCGGCGAGTCCAGGAGGACGCGGACGTCAGCCACTGCGAGACGAAGTTGTGGTGGCCTGTAGAACGCGAACACTCGGGTCGGCTGGTGGTTGATGCAGATCTCCACGCCCAGCGCGTAGGCAGCAGACAGTGTGGGCACCGGCAACAGCTGGTGGACGATTCTTCTCCTGACCAGGATTGCCAATCCCCTGTAGGCAATCCCTGATGGCGAGACGTGGTCCTCCCGGTAGACGTGGAAGCCGGCGAGTTTCAGCTTGTCCACCGGTCTGAGGTGCGTCTCGTTGATCAGGGCTATGTCAGCTTGCCGCTGGTCTAGCAGCAGCTTCAATAGCCTGGTCTTCTCGGGGGACATCCCGTTGGCGTTCCAGAAGATAATTCTAAGGTGCCGCTGGTCCATCGCAGATCAGTGCTTTGATCGCGTCTAGGAGCAGCGGCACCGGGTCGCTCCGCTGCGTGACGAGCGCCGTCACGATCCCCTGCAGGATGTGGACGACGTCGTTGATGGTGAGTGTGCGGGCGGACTGCGCAGGGGTCGGCTGTGTTGCCGGCCGTGGCGCAGCCGTGCGCCTCGCCGGGCGCGCAGCGGTGGCAGCGGAGGTGGCAGTGGTAGTGGTGGCAGCGGGGGCGCGGGGGGCGCCGGCGGGAGCAGCAGCGGGCTTGGGGGCGGCGGCGGTTGGCGGGGGCGCCTTCTTGCGCCTGCGCCTCTTGCGTCGCTCGCCTCCCGGCTCGTTTGCCGCGGCCATTAGAGAGCCAGGGGCGTTGTTTTCGCCCCTTGGCTGTGCGGCTGCTGGTTTGGCGGTGGGGGCGGCGGCTGTGCGCGCCACAGTGCCTGCCCTCGGGTTGCGCGTCTCGCGGCGGAACACAGGACACGACGTGTTGTTCGCCGTGTGTGCGCCGCCGCAATTCGCGCAGGTGGGCGGCTCCTCCTTTGGGCGGGGGCACTCGCTTGCCGGGTGTTCCTCGCCGCACCGCACACAGGCCATTGGCCGGTGGCAGTTGTGCGACGAGTGCCGGAACTGTTGGCATCGATGGCACTGCGCGGGGCCCTTTTCCCGCGCCAAGCTTCAATCTTAATCCCGGGCATACAGAGTAGCTCTGTTACCCCGTATATGCCCGGGATGGTGTTGTCTGCGCGCGCTACCTGGGCGTAGTACAAACACCCAGGTCGTCCTTGGCGCGCGCGGATGGGGCGGACGTATTCCGCGCCGTAGCCGGCGTCCTGCAGCGCCTCCATGATCGCCTCCGGCGGGGTGTCAACCGGTAGCCCGCGTATGGCCACCTTGACGCTTCGCTCCGCGGGGAGGGAGTACGAAAACCAGGCGACTCCCTGGTGTTTCTCCAGTTCAGCCAGGTAGGCCTGGATCGCCCGGTACTCCTCGTCGGAGCGGGGCGTGAAGCGCACCCCCTTTCCAAAGGGGCGCGCGTTGGGCGCGTGTCCGAGCCGCCGCTTCAGGGCCGTGAAGTGCTCGACCCAGTTGGGGAGCTTCTCCACTATAAGCGGCGGGTATCGCGTCTTCTTGGGCGCGGGGGCGCACGGTGTCGTGGGCGAGCGCGGCTTCGGTGTCGGGGGCGCGGCTGGGGCGGGCGTTCCGGTGGCGGTAGCGGCGGCGGCGGCTGCGTACGTAGGTACGGGCGTGGCGCCGTGCAGCGGTGGAGCGAAGGGTGGCAGGATGGGCGGTGGGCGGAAGGGCGGAGTGATAAAAACCGCCTTTCTCTTGTCCGCCGGCATCTTGGGCGGCGAAGGGAAGCGCCCCGGTGCGATGTTGACCGGGGGCGCGCGATACATAGGCGCTGCGCGTGGGGGCGCGGCGCTGGGGGGCGCTGGGCGCATGGGCGCAGCTGGCGCCATTGCGGTCGGCTTCTTCGGAGGCCGTTGGGGGCGCGGCGGGGCCGCGGCGGGCTGCGGCTTCCTCGGCTTTTGTCCCGCAGCTAGTGCGGGGGCGGGGGCGCGAGGAGCGGTGGCGCGTGGAGCGGCGGCTGCGGTGGCGGCAGGTTGCGCCGCGTCTGCATTAGGCCGTGGGGTCGGCCGCGGTATTGCGGACGGCGGGTGTGCCAGACCGGCGTCACGAGTGACGGTGGTCGGGTGTGACACACCCGCGTCCGGAGTGGCGGTGGTCGGCACCACGTCCATAGGCTCTGGTTCTTGTTCCGGCGCCGCGGTCGGCCACGCGGGTGGGGCCGTGCGCAGCGGAGGCGAGGGCGACGCCGGGGTGTCGGGTATCGAGGGGGGCGGGGGGAAGAATTCCTCCCCCGCACCTCCGGTGGCTGATGGGGTCGGCGTGGCACTGGCGACGAACCCTTGAATCGCCACGTGCAGCGTCCTGGTTTCGGTGGGGCGCAGGCGAGAGTTCTTAAAAACCCTCCCCCGCCCCGCCGGGCCGAGCTTGGAGGAGCGCGGCGACTGCTCGCGGCCTCCGTGCGGCATCTTCTTGCCGCGGGTAGATTAATAAATTAAAAATCAAATTCGTCGGGTAGGAGCAGAAATTGTGCTCCGGGCGGCTGGTGGCGACACGTCAGTCGCTGACCCGCGCGGGGGACCCGCCGAACCGGTACCCGGGGCTTGCCGCTGGTGGCAGACCGGGCACCGGACACGACGGAGGGCCTCGCGTGATCGGGCCAACGAGCTGGGCGCGCTGAGGTGGCTAGCCAACCGCGACCGAGCAGCGGGTATTTCGATGTTTTGCGGTCCGAGCGGTGAGTGTAGGCAGGTAGGTCTTCACTCGACGGCTGCTGGCGAATCCGGGACGCGGCGCGGGGAGCGCGCCTTTTTAAAGCGGCGGCGCGGCCACGCGACGCGAGCGAGCGGCGGCGCCCTCTCGCGGACGCGACGTCAAACTCGCGCGATCGGTCCTGCGCTGCTATTGGTCGGTTGCAAAAAGCATTTCGGTGTGTACTTAGTATGTAAGTGTGCTACGGTAGCTGTATTTATTAGTAGGGCCATTTGGCAAATAAATTCATTCCGAAAAACGACTTCAAGAGTTTTATTTCAACAAGAAGAAACCTGCTCTCTCCCTCAAAACTGGTGACCCTCCTGAGAAGAAAGAACACAAGAAAATAATATCAAGACGTCGAATCTGAAGTCTGAAGAAAATTATGGCTACCAGCGAAGAATTCTGTGACGCTCACGGCGTGACCACAGTGAAGAGCGACGTGGCGACGATATCCCTGCCCGCAAGATTGCCACAATTTTGGCGGCAAAATCCCCGCCTCTGGTTTGCGCAATTCGAGGCAGCCGTCGCCGCCAGCAAGATAGGAGAGGAGCAGAAATTCAACCTCGTCGTACCATTGCTCGGCAACAGTGACCTGGAACAGATCGCCGACATCATCTTGAACCCCCCAGCTACCGGCAAGTACAGCAGTCTGAAAGAACGGCTAATCTCCACGTATCAAGAATCCGACCATCGCCAGCTACAGAAGCTACTCAGTGGCCTCGAGCTCGGCGACCAGAAGCCCAGTCAACTACTCCGCAAGATGCGTGACCTCAGCGGCAAACTCCTGTCCGACGAAGCTCTCAAAGTAATGTGGCTGAACCAACTTCCTACGCAAGTACGCGCCGTAATCTCCGTAAACACCGAGTCGTCACTTGAAATGCTAGCCGCCATGGCTGACAAAATGATGGAGCACTTCGAGCCTACTTCCATCAACGCAGTCTCAACAACCACAACAGCGTGTCAAGAAAACTTACAATTCGCCTTACTATCGAAACAAATAGAGAAGCTTTCCCTCGAAATCGCCGAACTCCGTACGAACCAGCAAAGCGCGGGAAACTACCGCCGCTACTCGCGCTTCCCACATCGCAACCGTTCACGCTCGCAATCACGATCCAGACAGCGTGGGCAGAGTAGCATCAAGCCTGGCGACCCGAATTGGTTGTGTCGCTATCACTACCGATTCGGCGACGAAGCACGTAAATGCGAACCACCGTGTGCAAAGAAGCGGGAAAACTAGAAAGTACATCTACGTTGGCGGGCGTCGATGTAAACCAAACAAGCCGCCGACTCTGTATTATCGACACTAACTTGCGAGAGAAGTTTCTTATCGACACGGGAGCCGACATATCTGTCCTATCTGCAAGAAACAAGAGACATTTGAAGCCCGCGAAGACAGTATACAAACTATTTGCAGCAAACGGCACCGAAATTCGCACCTACGGAGAGCGCACACTCGAGCTCAACCTAGGTCTGCGAAGACGATTCAGATGGACTTTCGTCGTAGCCGACGTCAACACATCGATACTAGGCGCAGACTTCCTAGTACATCACCAACTACTAGTCGACTTACACCGAAGAAAACTCATCGACCGCGTCACCGAACTCAGTGTAAACACAATCAAGATCAACAGCTCCGATCAAGAAACAGTCTACACAGTTAACCGTGATCACGCCTATCACGACCTACTAAAGAAATATCCAGACGTTCTGCGACCTATGTCATTGAAAACTCCAGTGAAACATAACGTCACGCACCACATCGAGACAACAGGACCACCTATATACTCACGTGCGCGACCTCTACCGCCCGACAGATACAAAGCAGCGAAACTCGAGTTCGAACACATGATGGAGATGGGTATTTGCAAGCCGTCAAACAGTCCTTGGGCGAGTCCACTGCACGTCGTCAAGAAGAAAGACGGTTCACTTCGAGTCTGCGGCGACTACAGAAGACTAAACGCCGTCACAGTACCCGATCGATACCCTATACCACGTATCCAAGATTTTACCTACCAACTCCACGGCAAGAAGATATTTTCAAAACTCGACCTCAAGATGGCATACTTCTGGATACCTATAGCTAAAGAAGACGCACAGAAAACTGCAATAATCACTCCATTTGGTCTCTTCGAGTTCAACTGCATGACATTCGGCCTAAGAAACTCCGGACAGACATTTCAACGATTCATGCACGAAGTGTTACGAGGACTCGACGACATCGTGTTTTGTTACATCGACGATCTACTTGTGCACTCGAAGAATCAAGACGAACATCGACGTCACATCGAAATAGTACTCGAACGCCTAAATACCTACGGCGTCAGTCTAAACATCGATAAGTGCGAGTTCGATAAACAAAACGTCGAGTTTCTCGGGTACGAAGTGTCACCGGAAGGAATCAAACCTACTCAAGAACGAATTCAAGCCATAGTTAACTACCCAAAACCACAAACAGTTCAAGACCTAAGAAGATTTCTCGGCATGATCAACTTCTACCGCAGCTGCTTACCCCATCAAGCCGAATACCAACATGAACTAAACAAATATCTTCATAACACTAAGAAGAAAGACAAGACTCCGATACCGTGGACCACAGAAGCAGAGCAAGCCTTTGAGAAATGCCGACAAAGCATTCTCGACGCTACGACGCTTACGCACCCAATACATAACGCGCCGCTACGCTTATATACCGACGCATCGAACTCAAGCATCGGCGCCGTACTTCAACAACAAGTGGACAACGTGTGGAAACCTCTAGCATTTTTCTCGAAGACAATGAGTGAAACACAGCGACGTTACAGTGTATATGATCGCGAATTACTAGCAATGTACACTGCCGTCAAACATCTCCGTCGACTAATAGAGGGCAACGACCTAACAATATTCACAGACCACAAACCTCTTACTTATGCACTAACAAGATCACCTAGTACCAGCGACACATCACGAAGAGAACGCCAACTTCACTTCATCAGTCAGTTTTGTTCGAACATTAAGTACGTGCACGGTGATAACAACGAGGCGGCCGACGCCTTATCACGCATTGAAGAAATCGACCTATCAGAAACTTCAATTGACTACAATCAACTCGCAATAGACCAAGAAAACGACTCAGAGCTACAATTGTGTATGTCAAGACCTAACCTACAGTTCACAAGTATTTCACTACCCGGAGGTCAACGACCGATTATCTGCGAAACATCAACAGGCAACATACGTCCGTATCTACCCGCGAAATATCGTTTTGCTGCATTCAAAGCGCAACACGAACTCAGTCACCCAGGCGTACGTACTACGAGGAAGATAATGTCAACGAAGTTCTTCTGGTCGAACATGAACAAAGAAGTTGGAACATGGGCAAAGTCATGCATCGGTTGTCAGCGTGGAAAAGTACAGCGGCACACTATCAGTCCTCTCGGCGAGTTCGAAAAATCACAACGTTTCGAGCACATACACGTTGACATCGTGGGACCGCTGCCGCCGTCGAATGACTACCGGTACCTAGTAACGATGATCGACCGCTGCACTAAATGGCCTGAGGCGATACCAGTCCGAGACATCACCGCGGACACGATCGCCAAAGCCATATTCGACGGGTGGATTTCAAGATTTGGTTGCCCACTTCGCATCACGACGGACCAAGGCAGACAGTTCGAATCGTCACTATTCAATTCACTAATGAAGAAATGCGGAATAAAAAGAATACGAACTACAGCCTTCCACCCGCAAGCCAACGGACAAATCGAGCGCTGGCACCGCACTTTGAAGTCGGCACTCATGGCGAGATGCGCGCGCACAAACTGGAGCGACGAGTTATCAACGGTGTTACTAGGATTACGTACAGCACTTCGTCAAGACAAGGAAGTCAGCGCGGCACTCATGACCTACGGTTCTACGCTTCGTGTACCATCGGATTTCTTCGTGCCTACACAGCCGAACATTGACGATGCCGAATTCGTCCGTCAGCTGACCGAAACAATGTCTACGTTATCCACGAACAACAAACCACACTCAAACACCGTACGCACATTCGTACACAAAGATCTAACCACGTGTACACATGTCTTTGTGCGCAATGACACCGTGCGCAGCCCGCTTGTACCTCCCTACGATGGCCCCTTCAAGGTGATTCAACGCGACGGGAAGAATTTTACCCTACAGATGCCTAATCGAACTACAGTCGTCTCAATAGACAGAATAAAACCGGCATACTTACTCAACGAAGATAAACTGGCATACTTACACAACGAAGAAGAACACAAAACCTCAACTTCATCAAATACGTCGAGCGCTACAAGTACCTCAACTACACACACAAGCAACGACGCGCGGACGCCGCTACCCGCCCCCGCCCCACCGCGCGAAGCCTACGTCACCCGCACCGGCCGAACAGTGAAACCAAATGTACGCTTCGCTTAGGGGGGAGTGATATAGCGACATGTTACATTACCGATTTACCTTCGTCAAAACCAGATTACCAATACCGTACCTCCGTGCAAAACCAGTTTACCTTTACCATACCTCAGTGAAGAACCAAACAATTACCTTTGTTTTTGACTATCTCTGTTATGAAGAAACAGTGAAGCAAATCGTCTTGAAAAAGACGTTTGGATATTGTGTTTTCGACTATCTCTGTTATGAAGAAACAGTGAAGCAAGTCGTCTTGAAAAAGACGTTTGGATATTGTTTTTGACTATCTCTGTTATCAAGAAACAGTGAAGCAAGTCGCCTTGAAAAAGACGTTTGGACACATTATGTTTTGACTCTTTCTGTTATCAAGAAACGAGGAAGCAATTCGCCTTGAAAAAGACGTTTGTTTACGTTTTTGACTTCTGCACAGAAACACGTCTTGAGAAAGACGGTTGTTAACGTTTTTGACTTCCGCACAGAAACACGTCTTGAGAAAGACGGTTGTTCACGTTTTTGACCACTGCACAGAAACACGTCTTGAGAAAGACGGTTGTTTACGTTTTTGACTTCTGTACAGAAACGCGTCTTGAAAAAGACGGTTGTATAAGTTTCTATTGACGGCTGTTGGAACCAAGACATGCAGAAGCACGGCATGGCACAAGCGACACACAACACACGCAGCAAGCAAGCAGAAGCTGAGCACGAGGAACACGGAGTCACGAAGACACGGCGATCAGCGAGATAGCACGAGCGGAGAGACGTCTGCACACGTCGACGGCACCGGAGCGAAAGGGACGCGGCGCGGGGAGCGCGCCTTTTTAAAGCGGCGGCGCGGCCACGCGACGCGAGCGAGCGGCGGCGCCCTCTCGCGGACGCGACGTCAAACTCGCGCGATCGGTCCTGCGCTGCTATTGGTCGGTTGCAAAAAGCATTTCGGTGTGTACTTAGTATGTAAGTGTGCTACGGTAGCTGTATTTATTAGTAGGGCCATTTGGCAAATAAATTCATTCCGAAAAACGACTTCAAGAGTTTTATTTCAACAAGAAGAAACCTGCTCTCTCCCTCAAAACATTATTTTAATTTAATGAAATGAGTAGATTGAGTATGGTAGAGTCATGCTTTGGGACTGCTGGGCCGGCTCGACGAGAGTGATACCACGGCAACACAATAAACCGACGTGAAACAACGCTTGTGTTGTGTTTCGTTGTGTGAGTGAGAGAGACTAGAGGCCCAACATCTAACCTAAAAAGTCGACATGTTGGCAGCGCTCAACTCGCATAACTCTTTTGATGTTGAAAATGTCCATAAGTAGTCGGTATAAGTCTGGGAGAGCCATGCTTCGACACGAATGGCCCGAATCGGGGATTGGAAAGCTTGGGATAGGGCCTTTGTGCCTAGGGTAATTGTGCCTTATTAGGTACTTGTTTTATGTGAGGTCGCGGTATTATTCCCGTTCACGCAGCATTGGTCTACTCTAATAAAATTCTTTTTACAAAAATAAAATGAAATTGATATTATGTTTGAAAATATACAAATAGCTATGGTGGCGCCATCTGGGTTGGTCGCTCGGTATTTGATAAGTAGTGTCCAATGCTTTTCATGCTTCTTGGTAACTAAGTAACTTGGTAACTTCTTGGTAGTAAGTATTTAATATCAATCGAGGTATTCATTAATGATTATTTATTATTGTAAGATTATTATACTCAAGTACCAACCTACAACAATAAAGTTTCTCAGTTATCTATTTAGCCTAAATTGCAATGCCCAACACAGTGGCAACGCATATGAGATTAGACAATGATGATGGATGATTAATCTCGAGATATCGTGAATAAAAATTGTTCAATTATTGAAACAATTGAACATTTGGAAGTTTTACGTGCGCAGCCATTTAATTTCGCGCACACTATACACAAAAAAGTCAAAATAAACAACATGATCAATCTCGCAAAACTGTCAAACCGAATGAATGAGTTTTACATATTTCATTCATTCACAGTAGTGCGTATCGCGCCGCCTTGCGCTGTTTTGTTGTGACAATAAAGAAGCTGGACTACTTAATAATGTTATTATTTTATTGTGATATGTTACAGTTCTAGTGATTTTTTGGATAACTGACCAATACAGTAAGTATAGATCTTTCTAATAAGTTACATTTCATACATAATTTTACGAAATCACTTAGTTACGTACCTATAAGTATGTTAATGTTATTACTTATTAGAAACTTTGCAATTTTATTTCTAAGTCATCTTATAAGATTCTTATTAGATTTATATTTATTTTTGCTTGAAATTTCCTTCTTCATATTATTGTCGAATAATTTTGTCAAAATAATTACAATAACAATCGTATTTTTGAAGTTTATTAAAGTGCATCTGTCGATCGATAATTTGCAGTTCGATAAATAACATTAAAATATATCGATTTTGAGTTACAAATGGTTTAAATAAATTAAGATTATAATATTATACAGCTACGTATTAAAGTGCGATTGTTAAAAGTTTATGTTCTATTGATATTTTTAATAAAATTAATTTTGTTGTAAGATGCGCGACGCGACGCGCTTAATACCTGAGACGATAAGTTTTCAATATCTCAGTCCTATTCTAGTTATACCACTATGGATTATGAAAGCTCTATGAGCTCTCTTATTGGATTTAATATGTTTTATTTGATTAAGCTGTTGGTTTATCTAAATTACAGCATCTTAAAGTTTATTACAGCACTTATTATGACTTATTATGACATTGTATAGCGGCATTACGTGCCGTAATGTGCACCTCTGCCTACCCCTTCGGGGATAAAAGGCGTGACGTTGTGTGTGTGTGTGTTATTATGACTTTATTTGAATTAATTATTATTCAATTAATTATTTACAATACCTATATAGAATTTTTAGTGTCTGATTTAGTTTTTTCCTATAGAACATTATGCTATAATGGGTTAAAACAAAACAAGTTATCTTTTTGTCCAATTTGTATAAGCTGTTGGATCTCTTTAAATAAAATTCTAATAAGAACCTATAAGATATATTTCAAATTGGAGTTTACCTAAAATTTCCACTAGCCAGTGTCAGCTACCAAGAGGCAGTAATATCCTCAAAATATTTGGTAAGGTCAAAGTCAAAATTATTTAGGTATTTCAAATAGACCGGGAAGGCACTTTTGAATGTCAATGTCGTCCCATCAAATAAAAAAAAAATGAATGATCATTTTGGTAAAGATTTGTTATTATTTTTTCAGAAAACCATGAACATCTCAACAGGGAATGTCTCATACACCATATCATTAGAAGAACTGGACTTATCCCATCTGCAGAAATACATGGAAAGGTCAAATGAAAGGCCGGTGAGACTCTGGTCTAATACACACTTGAACGGAGACTCGGAGTATTGTCAAGTCAAAATTGTATCTAAAGAAGTCATGGGGCACCCTGAGAGGTCTTATGAGGTGAAGATTGTGTCCAGGGAAGCCATGGGGAATCCTCATAGGCCTTGTGAGTAGATTTTTATAATATTTTTTTAATTTTATGCGAATGCTCAATGTTTTGCTATCATTATTTAAGTTGTAGTATTATAAAGGTAATGTTAATGTGCCCTAGCGATTTGATTTTAGTTATTACTGTTACAATATGCTTGGGTAGGTGTCAAGGAAATCTTAAAATTTTTAATACATATTGCTGACTTACCCAAGTGTGGTAACAAAAATAGATGAATAACATAACACATAAAACATTTCAATCATTAATGAATAAATATTCTTCTATTTTTATTCAATACTAATGTTATTTAATAAAAACGATGACTAAATTATTTACAACTTAAAAATATCTAAAAACAATGAAAAATTAACTTAAATTTAAAATAGAAAAAAAAATAAAGAAGTATTTTATTAATTAGTAAATGCATATTTTTTTGTATTTAAAAGGTTGAAATTATTAATTAGATGGTAGTAATAAATTGATAAAATCATTAATCAATATATTATATTGTTTGCAAAAATAATAGAAAACTATTACAATAAGCGAAAATAGTACTTATTCTATTTTGTGTTGACTGCCTCGTTGGCTGAGTGGTTGCAAGTGCGACTGCTGGGCAAGGGGTCTTGGGTTCGATTCCCGGGTCGGGCAAAGTACCTATTACTGACTACATTATGGAAAATAATTAAAAAAATCACCTCAAACGAACACTAGAAATTACCTAAATCTAGGCAATAACATAACTTTTCCTCCATTCCAGCATCCACACAGACATATCTCTGCCCCCTATGCAACATCCAAGTACCAATCAGATGTCATATAGCTCACAAGAGAAGCACACAACACAACACATATAGAAACATATGCAACACCGTCCTACAGAGAGTGAAAAATGAAATCAACACAGAAAATATCACAAGTACGGAGAAATTACTTGATACTGAGTATTATTGCGATATATGTTGTAAAATAATACAAATTGCTGATAAATTACACCATGAAACGTCAAAAGAACATTTAAATTCAATGGAGAACTTCGTTATATTGAATAAGTTCAATAATTTATTCAGTTTTGGTGATAATGATGATGATGATGAGAATAATTATGTTACTGACAGCGATGACGATTATAATGCTGATAGTGAGAGAGTGGAGATAGTTCATGGTATTAATGATGATGGCATTGCAAAAACAATCGGGATAGGTCATGATACCAATGATGATGCCATAACAAAAGCAATGGGGATAGGTCATGGTAGCAATGTTGATGCCATTACAGAAACAATTGGGGTATTTCATGGTAGCAATGATGATGCCATTACAAAAACAATTGGTAGCCATGGTACCAGTGATGATACCAGTACAAAAACAATTGGTAGCCATGGTACCAGTGATGATACCAGTACAAAAACAATTGGTAGCCATGGTACCAATGATGATACCAGTACAAAAACAGTGGGGATAGTTCATGGTGGTAATGATGATGGCATTACAAAGTATAATAACGATAATGATTGCAACGGAGATGCAATTACTTATATTGTTTGTCATAATGATGATGATGAAACGACAGGTAATAAAATAAATAATGACTGCAACGGAGAGATAACGGATAAAGATAAAAGCAGAGAATCAAATGTCTTTGAACAAATAATTAATAACAATAAATATTATGACCGAGAATCGCCTAAATGTATTGAAAATAACACACCTAAAGTTGCTGAAGTTAAAATTGATATTGACTGTCAAAATGGTGATCTAGAAATTAAAACTAATGGCGTCTCTGCTGATAATAAAATTGATATTGACTGTCAAAATTTTGATGTAGGAAATAAAACTAATGGTGTTTCTGCTGACCTTAAAATTGATATTGACAATCAAAATGTTGATCTTGGAAGTGAAATTAATTGTGTTTCTGCTGATAATAAAATTGATATTGACAGTCAAAACGTTGATCTAGGATATAAAACTAATGGTGTTTCTGCTAACCTTAAAATTGATATTGACAGTCAAAATGTTGATTTAAGAAATGAAAGTAACAGTGTTTCTGGTGATCAGTCGCCAAATGAGTTTTTAAAAGGAATTAAAAAGACTGCAGACAAAATAGATGATCAGAACACAAAAATAACAAACCAACCGATTTCTCTGAAACAGAAATTTATCGATTTCAAAAAATATTTAGAACAAACTACAAACACAACTTCTAAAACAGAAAATCAGGAAAATGATCATCAAAAAACTCCAAGCGCTACCAATAACAAAGAATTACACACAGAATTGAATAACAAAACAGAAAATCAAAGTCAAAATCAACAACAAAAATTCATCGCAGCAACAACTACTAACCAATTAACTGATATACAACAGTTAGACATCAATATTTCACCTGAAACCTTAAATTTTGACAATTATTTAAAGAAAATAACGAACAAATACAATTTGAATCCCAAAATTGACACGGACGGCGACTATGTCGTATTGGAAAATATTAAAAATGTCAGATTCAAAGTTTTGCAACAAAATTTTCATAGCTACAAAGTGATCTGTAGTAAGATCTATTGTCAACTTTGCAAGTTTTGGATCCAGGATTTTGCAACGGATCTCAATTCGCATGAAATGTCTGAGCGGCATGTGCAATTGGTACTCTTGCCTGTGAATGATAATTTTTTTAGAGAGGTAAGATTTTAATAATTATTTTGTCGGCTAACTCACGTAACTATCCCGTTTGTACTCCTGCTTTTTGAACCGGCGAAGCGGGTCACCGGGGCTCCGGTGATTACAGAGTTCCTCGGGTTCGATTACAGAGTTCAGAAAGAGTCTTGTTGGATTTTTTCCATTTCAATGTTCTTATTAGAATGTCTGATTGGATAGAGGTCGCTGGTGTGTCAGATTTGGTTCCAAGTAAGAAAAAAAATTCTATGTGTTTTAGCAGGAGTAGGAACGGGGTGATGTTTAATCAGGCGAAAGAAGCTGTTGGATGATTTTCCCACCTCAAAAACAAAAAAAAATAGGCTCATTTATTTAATTAGGACCAGTGAAAACTTGATCTTACATTGAATTCTACTTCTTGTAGAACAGGAACCACTATATTTCATCATAGATTGACTAGCATGCCACGAAGCGTGAAACGGGTTCGATTCCCGCGCGGAGAGGAACTCTTTGTGATCCACAAATTATTGTTTCGGGACTGGGACTCTGGGTGTCATGTGTATGTGAACTTGTATGTGTGCAAACGGACCCACGACACAGGAGAAAACACTAGTGTATAGCAACATTAAAAAAATAATAAAATTAATTTTACCATCTCAATTCCAGCTCACATCCCTAAACCCAGGCCACGAGCGACAACCGGGTCACTGCATCGTATGCAACGAAGCAGTATTACTCGACTCTCAATACCACATAACAAGTGCAAGACACAAATACACAACTAACAAAGCTATCATAGAAGAACCAAAGAACTTATCCCCAACCAATGTTCTCTGCCTATCATGTAATGTACATATACCATTTCCAAATTACGTACAACATTTAAACTCCAGAAGACATGTGAAAACCACACGCGTTCAAAACCATATATTCAAGAAAGATACAGATTTATACACTTGTAATCTATGTGAGGTTGTATTAGATGCTAATTCTATAAAACAACATATGAATGAAAAGGGGCATGTTGATAAAATGGAACAAATGTCTTCAGAGAGAGAATTTTGTAAGACATACGGCTTGAAATTCGATACTTCTCTCGAAGGTAAGTATAGGAAGTTTTATACAGACACTACTTTTAAAAACGATGTCAATTTAAAGGATATTGATTTAGAATATGATTCGGACGATAGTTTTAAGGCACAAGATTATAAAACACACTTAAAAGTTTTAAGTAAAAATAAAACAGTTTGCACGTTATGCAAAATTGATTTAAAGAAGAAAGAAAAAGCAATTACTAAGCACATGACAAGCAAGAGACATATAGAATTAGACAAAATGCTGCTCTACAATTTATTTGTAAAATATTGTAATGATAGTAAAAGAATTAAATGCGAAATATGTCCCATAGAACTACCAAATAAGAATAAAATTATCATCGATCATATGGAAAGTGAACTACACAAGATGTATGAAAAAACACTATTTGACTTTCATCGCATTACAAAATACGATCGCCGGTATTCATGTAGCTACTGCAATGAAAACATGATTGATGTATTAGGCCATATCTATGGCAAAGACCACATACTTAAATTACAAAATAAGAATAAAATTAATAGGGATGATATGCTTAGGTATTTATACAATGATCGTGAAGTGAATCCTAGAGTCTTAATTTATGAAAGGCTATACGACAATTTTCTCACACACAATTCTGTGTCTAAATGTGATGACAATAGTTACCACTGTGAGCTGTGTAATAAGTATTTCAATCGGACTAATGAGATTATCCATATTTTGGGGAGGCAGCATTTTACTAATCTTTACAAAATACCACCTAAAAAGGATAAAAGTTGTTATGTAGAAGATGTAAGTAAAATGTATCGAGCGATAAACAAAAAAGCGTATTTAGAGATGAATAATTGAAAAGAATAATGATACAAAAGCAACGTCTCTCGTGAGCGATCTAGAAGAGAACGCGAAGCGGTGCGGTGACACGCGAATCCAACGCGATGCGGTGTGACGGCGGCTATGTCCTACGTGCATGCGAATCGTTTCGTTTTGTTTCTGTTTCCGACATTATAAACAAACACGTGACGGCACCGCGTCCAGTTCGCGCGACAATATCAAGACAATTGATCGCGTTATATCGCCTCACTGTATCCTACGTGCGGTTGGTGACGTAGGCCACGTCAATACATTTTGACAGTTTGTTGTTTTCGTGCCGCGCCGCACCGCATCGTCTTCACATCTAGATTGATTGAAACAAACAAATAAACGGGGATAAACAAAATAAAACCGTTCAATATCAAATATTTTAAAAAGAGTATAATTATAACGATTTCTAAAGTATATGACTCGATAGTAGCGCCATCTATCCTCTTTTTACGACGTATGGCAACTTATGTAAAAAAACAAACTGTTGTATGAAAAATTGTGTTTAAATATAATTTGATAAGTGATCTTTTATTTAAATAATAAGTGTTCTAAAAGTATCTACCACGGCATTAAAGGGGAGGTAGTGTTGTGTTTGAAAAATTACAATAGTGAAATATTGAAGATGAGTATTTATTTTTTGTCATAGAAAAAAATTAAGTAAGTATGATTTTTTTATGGAAGAGCTATCTCTTTCACTGTCTCTGTCGTATTTGTGAACCACTTTATGCAGACTAGAATCAATGTGTATTTAACTTCTTTATGTTCTCAAATTGAAATAACTGGTCCGGAGTACGAAATTTCTTCACTATTGTAATCTTCAAACATAACACTACCTCCCATTAAAGCCGTGGCAGATACATTTTGATCACTGTATACATATTGTTGCTAGCATGACCTGCTCACACGATTATGGTATCTCGAAATATGGCTCTAAATAGATATCTACACCAATGTGAAATAATATAATCATTAGAATTAGACGATGGATCTCTGCGAGATCTTTAATTAAATTATGATAATACTAGAAGGGATGATGCCAGAGTTTCTATGAAATCTGGTCCCACCGTGCAATAGCTATGTGTTTTCCTAGTATCCAAACTACGTGTATAAAGCACAAATGCAATTTAATGACATAAAAATAGCAGTACTTGGCTACTGATAAAACTACCAATTCTACCATGTTTAATAAAGAGTAACTGTGAACGGACTAAGATTTGGAACTTGGCGCCATAGTAACTTTTATTCAGCTCAAAATTACCTATTGGAAGGTGGGACCAGGATTTGCATTCTCCTTTAGATTTAAAATGAGTGTTTTTTCTGGTCTATTCTAGTCATACCATACCGATAAGCTTAAGCGCAAAAAGACGTAGCCACTAGCGTTTTTATCTTTTACAACAAAATACTCCCATTTTATAGATAACCTGACCTGACAAACGTTGTTTTCCCATATAAATTATTCGAAGAGTTTTTTTTTTTTGTTTTTCAGGGGGGAAAATTATCCAATGACTTCTCACGCCAGGGTATGGCGAAAGGGAGTGTCAGACTCTTACTAACTAAAAACCACCCCGTTCCTACTCCTGCTTGTCGAGCCGGCGCGCCGGTAAACCCGCTAGGTAGTCCGCAGCTCCGGATTAGGCATCAACCCTACTGAGCCCCATCTGTGGTGGTCTGATGGCTCTTTGAGGCGCGCGCGGAACGCGACGCGTCGTACGCACGGATCTGGTTCTGGTCGGGCTGCGAGCTACCCTTGCTCGTCGTCCGCAGACGCGCCTCGCTTCCTCCTTAGCTAACATGACTGCTTCGCAAAAGAAGGAGACAGCATCCCAGTCCCCCTCGCTCCGCACCATGGCCTGAACCAAAGCCGGACGCGAGAGGTCGCCGTCGCCGATCACTTCCCTGAGGACACGGCGGTGCTCAGCCCACGCAGGGCAGACTGCAACCGTATGTTCCACCGTGTCCTCCGGGCGGTCCTCGCAGTGATGACACCCGGGCGTTTCCTCCCGGCCAATTAGAAACAGGAACCTACCGAAACTCCCGTCTCCGGTAAGCACTTGTGTTAGGCGGTAGGTGAGGACGCCTTTCTAGCCACTCTTCAAAGACTTACCGCATTACATTGTGACATGGATTTTTATATATTAGATTAAATTGCCATTCCTACGACATGCCTTACCTTAGTAAGGCTTACCTTACTACCACTTATAATAAAATACTTGTATCAATATATTTTTCATTTATAAAAGAAATGTAAAAGAAAAATCGCTAGTAGTTCCGTTTCTTTGCTGCTAAGTAAGTGTATTATTGTGTAGTTCCGTGTCTTAGCTCCCAAATGTATTATTCTGTAGTCATTTTTAAACAATTTACAATATCCAAGATTTAACAACAAGGTTTAAGCTAATTATTGCATTAGCCATGAATACAAAGTATGAACGGAACACTCCCAAACGCCTAAAACAGGTGATGGTAAAGAATGAGTTGTATTTTCAAAATATTAAAGAATTCAATGTTTATTTTTTGTAATAATAGTTGTAATCAACTGTTGATGCTGATATTGCATGAATAACACGAAAACTAAAACGATTAAACACGTGGTCACTAACACTATCGTTAGAACTTGAGACGGGATATTTACCATGTTTATTTATGTCTATGAGTTTTCGATATTTCGCACTGTTGCAAGCGCCATGATCACAGATGAACTCATAGAACTAAAAAACCATGGTAAATATCCCGTCTCAAGTTGTAATGATAGTGCTAGTGACCATGTCAGTATGAAAAATAATAAAACGATTAAAATTATAATAAAAACAAATAAAATTATGTAGCGTTTTTCGAGTGTTCCGTTTACACCTACTACTACTACTACCGTTTAATACATATTTGTGACTTTATACGATAAAGTCACAAATATGTGTGTAAAATAGCGTAGAGTTATTGTTAGTCAGTAGAAAATATAGTTAGCATCTCCCATTTCGGATGCAATTAATGGGGACACATTGCTTTGAATTTTTTTGTAATTATTAGTCTCTAGTCACTAGAGTATAAAATTGTGTGTACCAGTAGATATTTATTTCTAAACTTTTTCTTTTAAAGAATAAAAGGTGTAATGGTGTTATTACTTTTCCATTGCGCTTGTAATTATGTTGCTATTCAGCCTTTAATAATTAGGTACTGGTGATGCATATCGATAACAAATGCAAATATTTGTTACCTCACTTGTACCTACCTATTATATTATGTTCTCAAGTTGATAAAGATAGACAGTCTTTATATCTAGTTGTGTATTTTTAACATATAATACCTTATAAAGATTCAATTAATGAAATAAAATAATAATATGTAGATAATGTATTTGTGTATGTGTATTTTTATTTGCAAAAATAATTATTTTGTTAATAAAGTCATTTGATGTCATACTCTGTAGTTTATTTTATTTTCCGTACCTTACCAACCTTGCACTGTGTTAAAATTTTTAAACTGACTGCGACTGACTCATAAACACAAATAAACATGTAAAATATCCCGTTTCAAGTTCCAATATTACTTGCAATGTGTTGTCGACTATACTACCAGTGTCGAGTTATACTTTATTTTCATGTCATGTGTAGTTTCTGCTGTCAAATAAAAGGATAGAGGACGCTAGTGTCACCTAACGTAGACTACTGTATTTTTGTCCAAGACTCGGCACACCGATTCACCCTTTACCTAACTATATCATCACTCAGTCATTGTAAATATGTAATACATAAAGTAAAATATCCTGTAGTCTTTGACAGTCTGTAATCGTCATTGACAGTCTGTAATAATCACACCAATCTGTAAAACCGAAATAAAACCTCAAGACATATACGTAAGGTATTTATTATCGTCACCAACGCACTCTCGGCTTGAACTCGTCGCTGAGCGCGACTCTCTTGATGCTCTCGTACCCGAGGATGATGCTGAATGAGAAGCAGGCTGACTGCAGCAGCCGCGCTGACAGGCCCTTGAAGTACAGTCCTACTAGACCCTCCTCTGCCCAACTCAACCATATTCCAGGGAATCGAGTGACCCAATGCCCGTGCCACTACCATAAGACTTTTGAGTGAGCATAAAAGTCCAAGCTGAGTCATTATATTTGTACATAATATATGCAATGCAACAAAAAATTCTATAATAGTCGCATATTCTGTGATGATCATTCACACAGTGTTTAGTAAAATAAAGTAGACAACCTGTAATTATACGCGTGACATTCTGTAAATGTCTTTGATAGTCTGTAATAGTCTTTGACAGTCTGTAAAAATCATATCAATCTGTAAAACCGAAATAAAACCCAAAACATATACGTAAGGTATTTATTATCGTCACCAACGCACTCTCGGCTTGAACTCGTCGCTGAGCGCGACTCTCTTGATGCTCTCGTACCCGAGGATGATGCTGAATGAGAAGCAGGCTGACTGCAGCAGCCGCGCTGACAGGCCCTTGAAGTACAGTCCTACTAGACCCTCCTCTGCCCAACTCAACCATATTCCAGGGAATCGAGTGACCCAATGCCCGTGCCACTACCATAAGACTTTTGAGTGAGCATAAAAGTCCAAGCTGAGTCATTATATTTGTACATAATATATGCAATGCAACAAAAAATTCTATAATAGTCGCATATTCTGTGATGATCATTCACACAGTGTTTAGTAAAATAAAGTAGACAACCTGTAATTATACGCGTGACATTCTGTAAATGTCTTTGATAGTCTGTAATAGTCTTTGACAGTCTGTAAAAATCATATCAATCTGTAAAACCGAAATAAAACCCAAAACATATACGTAAGGTATTTATTATCGTCACCAACGCACTCTCGGCTTGAACTCGTCGCTGAGCGCGACTCTCTTGATGCTCTCGTACCCGAGGATGATGCTGAATGAGAAGCAGGCTGACTGCAGCAGCCGCGCTGACAGACCCTTGAAGTACAGTCCTACTAGACCCTCCTCTGCCCAACTCAACCATATTCCAGGGAATCGAGTGACCAATGCCCGTGCCACTACCATAAGACCTTTGAGTGAGCATGAAACTCCAAGCTGAGTCATTATATTTGTACATATGCAATGCAACCAAAAATTCTATAATGGTCGCATATTCTGTGATGATCATTCATACAGTCTTTAATGTCCATGCAGTGTTTAGTAAAATGAAATAGAGAATCTGTAATAGTACCATGTCATTCTGTAAATGTCTTGGACAGTATGTAATCGCAGTTAAGTCAATCTGTAAAACCGAAATAAAACCCAAAACGTATACGTAAGGTATTTATTATCGTCACCAACGCACTCTCGGCTTGAACTCGTCGCTGAGCGCGACTCTCTTGATGCTCTCGTACCCGAGGATGATGCTGAATGAGAAGCAGGCTGACTGCAGCAGCCGCGCTGACAGACCCTTGAAGTACAGGCCTACTAGACCCTCCTCTGCCCATAGCGTCTTGAATATTTGCTTCATCGTGCCTACTCCTTCGACCTGTGGAGAAGTATGTTAGTCATTAGCACAAACACATCACATCATCAGCCTATAAGTGTTTACTGCTGACCAAAGGCCACTTCTAAAGTTTGAAATTGCCAACCCGCATTGAGCAAGCGTGGTGATTTATGCTCAAACCTTCTCCGTGTGAGAAGAGGTGTGAATATTAAAGTGTGGGCTTGCCATGCTTCAGCAATGTGTGCCGGCTCGGCAATGATACCACGGCCTCACAGGAAACCGACGTGAAACAACGCTTGCGCTGTGTGAGTGAGGTTACCAGAGGCCCAGTTCGTACCCCCTTCCCAATCCCCGATTCCCCAACAACCCTTAAATTCCTAGCACTGGTGTTTCAAGTGTCCATGGGCGGCGGCGATTGCTTACCATCAGGTGATCCGTCTGCTCGTTTATCGGCTTATACAATAAAAAAACTAGTTTATCTAGAGCCTATAATGAAAGTGTATTTACCTGTAACCTAGCGCGTACTATATCCAATGGATTGGTTAGGAAGGTCGTGGTGAACCCGCCCAGTGTCCCGGCTGCGCACTGGATCAGCAGCGTCGATACCCACGACGGAGCTATTTTTAGGAGCTCATCTGTAATTCAACAATTATGTAAAGTGATATTATAGTGCCTACGATATTCAACAATTGTTTTCATTGACGAAGCGACAGAGACAGTGAAAGAGATAGCTCTTTCATAATGAACTCATACGTAGATTTTCTGTATGAAGAAATAAATCCTCATTATCAATAATTTATATTTACTATTGTAGTCTTCAAACACAACACTACTTCCCATTAAAGCCGTGGCAGATACTTTTCAAACACCGCCATGCTTCGGCTCGACTGGAGTGATACCACGACTTCACAGTATACCGACGTGAAACAACGCTTGCGTTGTGTGAGTGAGGTTACCGGAGGCCCAATTACCCACCCTTACCAATCCCCGACTCCCCAACAACTCTCAAATTCCTAACCCCTAAAAGGCCGGCAACGCACTTGTAACACCTCTAGTGTTTTAAGTGTTCATGGGCGGCGACGATTGCTTACCATCAGTTGAAACATCTGCTCATTTACCAGCGTGTTCCATGTGACAAAATAAAACTAACGACTAAAGAAAAGAAGTTTCTTTGGGAAACGTATTTCTAATCACGAGTACAATCACGTGTTGAAATATCGTTCACTAATTACTAGTCACCCATATATATTTATGAGAGTGAGATTATTTTTGTAAGTTTGTATCTTGCACTATTTCCTCTTCAGTTTCAGATAATATCAGGAACGTTCACTAATTACCGGTCACCTTATACAACGTGTAACAAAATACCCATATACATCAAGGAGCGCTGAAGAATACAGGTTGAATAGTCTCTACACGAAGTTTCAGCTTAAAATACGATTTTTTAAAAAAATGTACCAAATACTTGGTAACGCATGGTTCTTGATTTTAAATCATACAAACGTGTCACAACACTACAGGGGTCACTCGATAATATTACGAAACATTTCTTCTGTCAATCCGATCGCCTAGTACCTGTCTACCTAATTTTGATACGCGTAGCGGCGCGATTTGAAAAATTCATAACTTGGTTCCATGAAAACATGAGTTTAAAAGACCCTTCCCGTATCGTTTGTTATGTTATCTAGAAACCGTGCAATTGATATGTATACCGCCTTTTGGTAACACCGTGTATACTCAAAACCAACACCTACCTTGATAAGCAGTATACAGCGCCCACCATAGCGCGGAGTTAGGTACATACGCGGCCAACGAAGCTGTATAGCCGCGGTAATAGCCGAGCGGCCCGTGCAGCTGATACACGCGCACTGCGACCTCCTTGGCAAGCGCCGCTTTGGACATGCGCTTCTCTAGATCTAAGCCGAGCGGGTTCATTTGCTGAAATAGAAAACAATATTATTATTATAATATACTAGCAAACCCGGCGAACGGAATTTTTAATCTATACTAATATTATAAAGCTGAAGAGTTTGTTTGTTTGAACGCGCTAATCTCCAGAACAACTGGTCCGATTTGAATAATTATTTTTGTGTTGGATAGCGCATTTATCGAGGAAGGCTATAGGCTATAAAACATCACGCTATGTCCAATAGGAGCCAAGCAGAGTGGGTGAAACCGCGCGGAAGTAGCTAGTTTGCTATAAACCTCACGGAGCCCGAGACCTTTCCAATGAATGCCGTGGAAATCGGTTCCTGCGTTCTGGAGTTATAGCGTCATTATGTTATAAGTCCCATGTACTAGGGAGTGAGCGTATTGCCATACACCGGGCACATTTCCAGACTCCGTGCTAACACTGAGAAATTTTCGAAAAACCGACAAAAGCCCAGCAGTACTTTGCCCGACCCAGGAATCGAACCCGAGACCCCTTGTCGCACTTAATACCACTCGGTCAACGAGGCAGAAAAATATACTCATGAAAAATGTAATGGACTTAGTAGGAGGTTCTTTTACGTATAACGAGATCGAAGTGAGAGCGCGTTCGTCGCTCCGAATGATAGGTTCGTTCACGCCGGCCACACTGCAGAAGCACTGGTGGAAACGGTCTCAGCTAAGCTATGTTTTTTATATAGAAAGATACGTGCTATGGATGCGTCCTATGGATGGCTTGCCTACTATCAATACATCGCATACACGACCTGTATATCTTCCTCGCACAGCTACATAGCTTAGTATCAATGGAAACGGTCACATAGTTTCACATCTTAGCTATTACATCTTAGTAGCATAGCTACATAGCACATTTTTGGTGGAAAAGCAGCCTAAAAGACCGGTAATAGACTTATAACTCCTTGGGTGTCCATGGACGGCGGCGATTGCTTACTATCAGGTGATCCGTCTGCTCGTTTACCGGCTTATACTATAAAAAAAAGGGTAAAGATATACTCACTGGATTCCTAGCATTGCCTCTTCCTTTCACGAGGCCTAAGACCATAAGATGTTGGCTGAGTACATCAAATGGTACGATAATGGTCTGACCAACTATCGACGCACAACCACCGCCTATAAACGACTGGAAATAAATACAATTTTAATTATAATAACTATCACATAGTGAGACATACTAAGTTTATTTATTTATTTATTATTATAAGGCACGTCAACGGAATAAACACCAACATTAATAAAAAACAAGATAAGTAAATAAGTATAAGCTAACTAAAAATCACTGTTTACTCAACATTAATGGAGAAAAGCTCTAGCGGTTTCGAGTAACAGAGGGACTCTCCATCATGACAGCTTTACTAATTACTTAATTAGTAAAGCTTTTCTCAATTAATTTAAGTGAGTAAACCGTGATTTTTTAGGTGAATTAAAATTTTAATCAAAAATAAATACTGAAGGGAATTAGCTGTGTCACACCATTGGACAATCAATATTTTACAGCTGCTGTTATTGGACAGAAAAATCTTTTGCTACATTCGCGCCATCTGGTGACGAAAAAACGATATCCATCGTGACATTGAGCAAAAAATCAAATACCTACAAAAAATAGGACAATCACAGTAATAAAATTATAAATGTAAAAGTTTGTTTGTCCATCAATCACGGTGAAACTACTGAACGGAATTCGATGTAATTTGGTATACAGACAGGGTATGAGATTTGACATTGTAGTAGGAGAGCCCATGAAGGGATTTCTCATGAGGAAAATGTCACTAAACCCTTTTTTCTTTCTTTGACCATATAGTTCTTATATTCAAAATTCAGTAGGTACCTACGACGCTCTAGTAAATCGTGCGCCCGCGTTCCTGTTAGTAGGGGGAAGCTGCTGGCTCCCCTGAGGGGAAGCCTTTGGCAGAAGCTAGTAACATTAGGTACGTACCTTGACTTTAGGACTGACATCATACTTCCCGAGTTCATATCGCACGCCTTCATACGTAGTTATGTAGAAAATTCCTGATATTATCTGAAACTGGAGAGGAAATAGTATAAGATACACATCTTTACACATATTAAAATTTCACATTTAAAGTGTGAGAGAGCCATGCTTCGGCACGAATGGGCCGGCTCGACCGGAGTGTTACCACGGCCGAGCAGAAAACCGACGTGAAACAACGTCTGCGTTGTGTTTCGTTGTGTGAGTGAGGTTACGGGAGGCACAATTCCCGATTCCCCAACAACCCTTAAATTCCTAGCTCCCAAAAGGACGGCAACGCATTTAAAACACCCCTGGTCCAGGTCCTGGAAACTAGTCGAGTTCCTCGTCAAAACATTACGTGAGTAAGCCGATATAACATAATAATTAGCACCCCTGGTGTTTCAAGTGTTCATGGGCGGTGGCGATTGCTTACCATCAGGTAATCCGTCCGTGTACCATAAAAAATACTTACACTGGAGAGCCAGAACCCTCGATAGAGTCCCGGCACGCCTTCATTCCTGTATATCTTAGATATAGCGTCAGCTACACCACTGTATGCCTCTTTCTTTCTCTGCACTTGGATTTGTGTTTTTATTAAAGTTAGTGGGTATAGCGCGCATCTTACTGGAAATATAGAGAAACATATATATACTATACTTACTAATATTATAAAGCTGAAGAGTTTGTTTGATTGTTTGTTTGTTTGTTTGAACGCGCTAATCTCAGGAACTACTGGTCCGATTTAAATAATTCTTTTTGTGTTGGATAGCGCATTTATCGAGGAAGGTTATAAAACATCACGCCACGATTAATAGGAACCGAGCAGAGCGGGTGAAACCGCGCGGAAGTAGCTAGTATTAGATAAGTATTAAGCACTAAGTAAGTACTAAGCATAATATTAATAAGTTATGGAAGAACGGTGTCTCCCAATACAGGCGTTCTATGCTTAACGGGAGGCTCCAATCACTCTTTCCTGTACAATCCTTTATGAACTAATAAATATTTTTCATTTCATTTCAAGTATATTATGTCACACGCGACACGCGACACGCGGCTCTTCAATAGGGATGATGACAGGGTATGAAAATTAAAAATCTATTTAGTCCGTCAGTTAGGTAATGAAAAAATATTAGACACGTATGTTTTTATTTTCATTTAAGATAACAATACTTAGATAAAACGAATCAAAGTTAAGGAGTGGGAGTGAATACGTCATTTGTATGTATAAAACGTACCTAGAAGTGACGTCACGCAATATTTCAAATCGATATATCTTCGAAAGTATTTGTTTCCGTAAGAAAATAAAAAATACGTGTGTAATGTTTTAAAATAATCTACAAGATGGACGTTAAAATAGAAATTAGTCATCTACCCTATTCTTATGCTTATATGCCTCAGTGATTTATAGATAGTAGACGTAGCAAAGATTAAAAATAATGTATAACTTATCAGCCCACTTTATACCGATTATTCAACCATTATCTTATCGTTAATGGAAGATAAAATAAAATTAGACATGTCTAGAGCATAGAGCAGGCGTTAGAACCAAATATTTTACCCGACTGCGCCAGAAGGAGGGTTATGTTTTTCGAGAGTATGTATGTATGTATAATTGTCTAAAAAGAAGCCTAAAGGCATAACAATGACTGCCTCATTGATCGAGTGTTCGCAAGTGCAACTGCCGGGCAAGGGGTCTCGGGTTCGATTCCCTGGTCGGGCGAAGTATTGCTGGGACTTTGTCGGTATTTCGAAAATTTCTCAGTAGTAACATGGAGCCTGGAATTATAGGCTCACCCCTTATTACATGGGACTTATAACACAAATTGTGAAAAGTGGGTGTACATTGTATAGCGGCATTACGTGCCGTAATGTGCACCTCTGTCTACCCCTTCGGGGATAAAAGGCGTGACGTTGCGTAAAAGACATGTAATTATATTTTCTTACCTGTAAAACTGCTTAGAGTATATAATGGAAAAAACTTAGTTTTGTCCATCATACTCCATTCTATCGTAGTAATCAGCTGAGGAGGGGGCGTCTCAACCATTGTGGCGGCCATTTTAAATTCTCTATGCCCAAAGTTCATTCACCCCTTTAACACCCCCAACTCATAAAACTTATTTAAACTCTATATATATAAACTCTTTGGTAACCATTTGTAATAGTCAAACTATTATTTTTTTTAATTATTTAAAAATAGAATGGAATTATGTGTCAACTACTTGTCAATTTTTACAACTAGCAACTATTTATACTTTTATTTTTTTACAACAACAACATTGACTTATGAACGGCGAAAAAAAAATTACTAACAAAATAAAAAAGTTAATAAATATAATCTTTTTTTATAATTTAAATCTTTCTCTATTTTTATATTAATTGCACTATTAATTTTTATATTTTATATTTCTCTATAGAGACTAGATCTCTGGTTTTGTTAAATTTTGCTATATTTTAGTTTTTAGTTTTGTTTAGTTTTAGTTTAGTTTGTTACTAAGTGATTTTGTTTGCGTCCAAATGGTTTTCTATGGTTTCACTTATAGGTTCTTCCATGGTTTGTTTATTCTGATTGTCTGGACTGCATGCAGGATCTGTAACAAATGAAAAAAAACAACATTTAGATATATATTTATTTATTATTTATTTTTATGAGAGGGGAATATCATCCAATCGCTTCTCTCTTCTTGTGAGGGGCGTTCAAGTATTACGTAACGCAAGTAAATATAATAATATTTCCGACCAGTAGCGGGAGCATGGTCCAAGCTACCGGTGGTTAGGGCTCATCAGACAGAAACCTCCTCAGAATACGTGCTGTTTCGAGGAGTACTGCCTTCTGTATCAGGCCCTTCATCCATCTACCTAACGCCAGCTTCTATTTTTAAGGGGGGAAAATCATCCAATTATTTCTCTCTCTCGCTTTAGGGAGGCGAGAGGTCACTATGACTAAAATCCACCCCGTTCCTACTCCTGCTTTTCGAGTCGGAGCCCGTTTTTAAACCGCAGCTCCGGATAACGCTAGCGTCCTAAGATGGGTGTCGATGCTTTTAGAAATCAACCCATTGACATATTTAAAATTATTGTTAGTTCTTTTCCTTTCACGGAACGAGTGGGTCCTAAATAGGTAGATAGCTGCGTGAGTAAACCGATAAGATAATTATTAATTTAGATAGATCTTGTTGTTAGAATGTAAGGAGTGAAGTTGTTTACAAAATATCGTTCACGTTTATAAATAAACTTATTATTGCTTCATTATGTATTGTCAATATTTATTGCATCAAACGCAGCCCTCCTGTTGTTGTTATCAACATAATAATATAGAGTTATCACTAAAATTATATTATGTACCCTTAGTACAGGTTTGCTTTACGTTTAAAGTAATCGAAGCGAGAGCGCTTCCGGCGTTGTAATTGGCCGGCTCAAATAAAAATACCCTTTTTTTTACTTTACAAAACAAACAGTATATTTTGTTCTTTGTTTTGTACATAAGCAGAGGTGTTACAAGTAGCTCACTCTTTACAACGAGAGGGCGTTCAGCGCTCTGATTGATTGGTTCATTCGCACCGGCCAATCAGGGGGCCTAACATGCTCTCGTTCCAATTACTTTAAATTTAAAATAAACTCGTATTATGGGTACTGTTGGCTGCGGGACGTCAGTACTGTGACTCGAAACGAAATGAGAAAACTATAATTTTTAGTTAATAAAAAAAGTTAGAATCCAAATTATATATTTTTTATTTGACAAATGGATTCATCCAATTGGATGTCCAAATGGATACGCCGATACGTCAACCCCATCGTACCTTATTATCTAATTTACACTCAGATAATCATAAATAATAATTATTATACACTACGTAAATGAAATTGACTCATTAACTAAGTCTAGATCGTAGAACGGTTATGTCACTATTACCAGATCAAATTATACATAGGTACAAAATATTACTCATAGGCTACTTTTTTCTAGAATTTCTAAATTTAGTATCTATTAAAAAACAAACAGTATGTGTTAACTTTGTTTGTTGTTTAGGACATAAGCAGAGGTGTTACAAATTACTCACTCCTTACATCACCTATTGTTATCAATTAGTTATAAATAACATTGTTATTCTCATGCAATATACTGCAATATGGAATGAAAGAAATCAAGGAGTGAATAGATAGGTGCTATGATTGGTTGGTTTCTTCGAACCGGTCAATCAGAAATATACTCTCATTTTGATTAATTTAAACATAAAGAAAACTCTTAGTAAAGTTATAGAAACGGGGTGAATAAATGTTGGGATGATGTCCTAACATAATTTCACCCCATTCCTGTACCAATTCACTCCTCTATTTATGTTTACTCTGTGGTAGGTATATGTAAATATTATTATTCTCTTATGGCTCGTCAGAGAGTACCAACAGATTATTTTATTGATTGTAGTTATGAAGTTATAATAACATAACAAAGTGTATTTATTAACATAAATTAAAAATACATTAACATTATAATATTTATCATTGTATATTAACTATTCTAAGTAGAAATACAATTTATATTTATTTTATTTAAAGCTGTGACTATCTGATTGTGGGACAAAATAAATAAAAAATATAAGCCTTGTTTTTTTTCTATTTATGTTATTAAAGAATATTTTAAAATGTAAGAGTTTTGTATAGAGATAATACAAAATAGAGAAACAAAGTTAAGTATATTATTGTTTTTAAAGTAAGTAATGAAATGTAATAATTACATCAGAATAATACTAAATGGTAAGAATGTTTCCAATAAACTTATTGAAATAATGCAACCCACATGCAATATTTTTAAACATAAATAACAACTTTTTTAAAATAATTTATGGTACAATCATTCAATGCCAAAGTGTTTGCGTAAACTTTTTTTTTAAGAATAAAACTGAAGTTTTTAAAAACATGTACCTATTTACTAAAGAAGTAAAATAGTTACAAATTTTACAGAATTATGTTAAAAATAGCTAATTTAAGTAATAAAAACGGGAACAAATAGAAAATATTAAGGTCGTGATTTACAATTTCCGCCTATTTAGCCCGTATACGTAATACAAGCATGGAATGGCATTGAAAATGTATGTATTAAAATAAATCGATAATTTTACACTTCAAGCTCATTTTCTCTCATAAATAGTGTGTAAAACCTCAGTGGCGGTCAAAGGACACATATAGTAGTCTTATCTAAATCAAGTACAAGGTAAGATCGTAAGAAATGCGGAAATTAAAATCAAATTCTCAAGATTATCATATAAGTACTCACGCAACTCTGATTTCGATATCCATAACAGATGATGATTAATTATTCACTTGAATAACGAGTTTATCACTGAAAACTGTCTCGGAGCAGGTTTTATGTAATAATTTACCCAATTTAGATAATTACACCATGGAAAAATATGCCTTCAGAAATGTCAGCTGATTGGTCACCCATGTTGGATCACAGATTAGGTAAAAATATTGGGTAGTTTGGGTACAAGTCTTTTTGCCTCTGTCAAATTAATAAGTATTTTCAAGATTTTTATTATAAATCTAAAGAGATATAACATTAATGTATTAATATCTAATACTTCTACTTTTCTGCTTGCATTACTAATAAAAAGATTTAAGACAAATCTGTTTAAAAACATGAATGAACGTGCTAACATGAACCACTGAAAGTATTTCACAAGCTTTAATGTTAAATATATGGATTTTACTGAACTGAAGGTATGGAACGCAGCAATCCTTTTTTGACATTGACGGAAAGTAATAAATCTGTCAAACGGGCAATTTTAAGTGTCCTAATTTGTTTTCTTATTGTATTTTCGCTTTCTTTTCCAAAAAACTAATTAAAATGGTATGTAAATGTATTTATTTGGAATCTATATTAAATAATCTCTCGTAATAACGCTTAATTTGTTTGTTCCAGGCCCGTTATTTCAAGGAACAGGATATTGATGGTACGCTTTACTTATCTAGAGATAAGATTTTACGATAATTTAGCGATTTTAACAAAGAATGTATATATTTTTGAAACAAAAGGATAAGAAATATACATTCTTATAAGATATTTCCTATTAGAATTGTGAAAATATTATGTAAAACTTAGTTTACTTAATGTTTGTTTTTATCGCAACTAACGGTATCATAAAACTTTAGAAAGTTTTAAAGAAACTTTATTTGTTATGCGTAAACTTTCGTCGTTTGCGTTCACGTGTTAAGTTAAACTTAGATACAAATGTAACAAGTAATGTAATAGTATGCCAAAGTCTCGAGGCTGCGGAAAACAAAATATATAGAAAAAAATATACATATATTATATTTATATATATTATATTATATTTATATATTCATTCAACACATGACCATAATATGAAATCATTAATTAAAAAAACATAGTTTACTCACATACATTAATGGAGAAAAGTCTCATGATAGTTACTATAATAATGATTTCATATAAATCATAACTATTTAAAATATTTCCAGAATTCCGTGAATGTTTCTACCTGTTTGCCCGGTCGGGGCAGATCACATCGCTGGATGAGCTGACAGTGGTCATGAGGTCCTTGGGGATGAGCCCTACTATACAGGAGTTGGCTGGTAACTACATAACATTGTTATATCAACTTGTTATACATTGTATAAGAAAAAAAAATGTTTAATTAGGTAGTCTGTAATAATATTTAATTAAATATATCAATTTAATGTATAAAAAATATATGACAATGGTACGAACCAAGAGTCCGTGGAGAACTAACGTAAATAATAATAATAAGCACTTACCTATAACTGAGTTTTAATATTATCTAAATGTCGAAATGCCCCGGCAGTTTAAGTGCCCCCTTGTCATTCATGAGAATGCGGATTTAAAACCTATTTACAGCAAGTACAAAACTTTTACTAAGTTGTAGTGCTTTTGGAGATTAATTAGACACCACTGACAAATGTTGAAGGAAAACATTGTGAGGAAACCCAGGCGTATAATTGCTAATTATAAGTTTGAAATCGCCAACTTGCATTGAGCAATCTTGTTGATTAATGCTCAAATCTTTTCCATGTGAGAAGACTGCTTTGGTTAGCAGTGGCCACTTATAGGCTGTTGGTGATGCTGACGATGAATATTCTTTAAATACCTATGTTTTACAGGATACCTGAAAGGTAAAGGAGGCAAGATGTCTTTCGCTGACTTTTTGGAGGTGATGCACATACATTCCCGTGCTGAAAATTTGCCTAATGAGGTAATTATTGTCGCATACAAATCACATGCGCACGCAAACACGCGCGCGCACACAAACACAGACGCACGCACGTACATTCATACACACGCACGCACAGACACAAACATACACAAACGCACGCGCATATACACACACTCGCAAACGCACACACATATTAATTAGTAACCCCATTTTTCCCGACTCCAGATTACCTGGTTCCATCCAAAGATTGTCTGTAAGAAACCTAATTCTCCGATAAGACTGGTGCACTGACAAGCACAAACATTACTTCAGAAAATTATAACAATTATTTATTTATTTATTTTATGTCAATCTTTCGTTAGGTGGTGAATGCCTTCAAAGCCGGTGACACAGACAAGTCTGGTGTAATACCAGCCAAGCAGCTCCGTAATCTGCTGCAGAACTGGGGCGAAGGCCTGTCCGCTAGAGAGGTGAGATTACTATAGTTGAACCATATCAGTTTTTCCATTTTTTTTTAAACGTTGCCGCACATTATTTTCTCCTGTGTCGTGGGTGCGTTTAAAAGCAGCGTGAGGTCCTAATAGGGAAGATGACTAATTTTTATTTTAATGTCCGTCTAGTAGATTATTTTAAAACATTACACACGTATTTTTTATTTTCTTACGGAAACAAATTGATTTCAAATATCGCGTAACGTCACTTCTAGGTACGTTTTATACGTAGAAATGACGTATTCACTCCTAATCCTAAACTTTGATTCGTCTTATCTAAGTATTGTTATCTTGTTTCTGCTCGGCTGTGGTATCACTCCGGTCGACCCGGTCCAGCAGTGCCGAAGCATGGCGAGCCCACACTAGTTTTGTAGTCCAATATTGGATTTTCATGAACTATGTATGTTAATATGCTTATACATATTTATTTCCTTCAGGTGGACAATATATTCAGGGAAGCCAATGTGACCAACAGCGGAACTGTGCGTTATGAAGACTTTGTGAAGATTGCGTGCGCTCCAGTCCCAGATTACTATTAATTTGTTATATAGGGTGACCGGTAATTAGTGAACGATATTTAAACACGTGATTGTACTCATGATTACAAACAACTTTCCCGAAGAAACTTTTTTTGTATACTCATTAGTTTTATCACAATAGGTAAAAAGACGACTGTCGCATGATCAGCTGTTAGCAGCGAGGCGCCCGCGTTACCGGAAGACTAGTAACTAGGTAGATATTTAGGAACTTTACGCGCGCGTGCTAATGAAATTTTGTTGTTTGTTATTGTGACAAAAATAAAACTAATGAATATACAAAAAAAGCTTCTTTGGAAAAGTTGTATGTAATCATGAGTACAATACATTGCATTAATACAAACATTCCATATTTTTTTATATCAACTACTTATAAAATATGTGTTGTATGCCGTCCAGTTTTTTATTACATAATATTTATCATAATTGTATTATTTATTAAGTGTGATTTCAAATAAAGATAATATATTTTTTATATAATGTTTTTCTTTATCCTTTATTCTCTCTATCACCAAAACGATCAAAAATATAGACAAGTAGGTACATATATAAAATTATTTATTTTTAAAAAACGTTGCCTCACATTAGGCTTTACTTCCGTGTCGTGGGTGCATTTACAAATATACAAATTCACATACACATGACACCCAGACCCGAAACAACAAATTGTGGATCACAAAAAGAGTTGCTCCGTGCGGGAATCGAACCCGCTGCACGCTGCGCGGTAGCCGCGCTAGCCGTTGCTAGTGCAATCATTATACAAGAATGGGGAGAATACACACAGGAATGGGGTGAATACACACAGGAATAGAGAGAATACACACAGGAATGGGGCGAATACACACAGGAATGGAGGGAGACACATGGGAATAGAGAGAATACACACAGGAATAGAGAGAATACACACAGGAATAGAGATAATACACACAGGAATGGGGTGAATACACACGGGCATGGGGAGAATACACACAGGAATGGGGAGAATACACACAGGAATGGGGAGAATACGCACAGGAATGGGGTGAATACACACGGGCATGGGGAGAATACACACAGGAATGGGGTGAATACACACAGGAATGGGGAGAATACACACAGGAATGGGGAGAATACACACAGGAATGGGGAGAATACACACAGGAATGGGGAGAATACACACAGGAATGGGGAGAATACACACAGGAATGGGGAGAATACACACAGGAATGGGGAGAATACACACAGGAATGGGGTGAATACGCACAGGAATAGGAAGAATACACACAGGAAAGGGGTGATTAACATTTATTCACCCTGTTTTACCGTACTGAGGTATTAAATTGTATGAAATGAAACAACAGATTAGCATTAATTTTTCAAACCGTGTATTATAATTAAATGTAACAATCTATATAATGATATGGCACTGGTTGATGTGGTCCTTCTAAGTTTGTATAGGTAGTAGTAGTTTTATATATTTTGGAAATACAACTATTATTAGTAACTTTAATCTATAATATAAAAATAAGTCGGATTTTCCTTCCTTACGCTTTATATAACTCCAGAACGCACGAACCGATTTCCCCGGTTTTGCATTCATTGGAAAGTTCTCGGACTCCGTGAGGTTTATAGCAAAGAAAATTGACGTCGTCAGTCGCTAATGTTTTTATATTTTATACTGCTATTCTCAAAACCTATAAATGGCTTTTTGTCACATTATTTATTCAAATTGCACAGCGGTTAGTTTTCTATGTGTTTAAATAAATTAATTATTAAATAAAATTTTGACTAGAAATTACATAAAAATAAATAAAGAATCACAGTACAACTTGCATCTCTCGTCAAGAGTCAAAAGAGAAAAATAAATAACATTATTTTCTTGTAAAAAAAAAACTTGTAAAAAAGTAGCCCTTGTAAAAAGACTTAAAAAACATCACTATTGTTGCTACTAAGGGGTATACAAAGGTCTTACCAAATTATTCACCAGATATAATATAGTATGTATTTCCAAAATATACATTTCAAAAAAATATTATTATTAAGTACATAATTAAAAATCTATTGCCTACAAAGCACATTATCGTGTGGATACTTAGCTTAATAAAAAAAACTTATTTTAAAGTAACATCACGCTTTCAAACCCCGTGGGAGCAAACAGTGGTAGGAAACTATAGACTATATTATAATTTTCGTGAGACATACTAAATTAATTATTATGTTAACTAAAAATCACGGTTAACTCACGTAATTTAAAAACGAGAAAAGCTCTACTAATTTCGAGTCACAGTCAGTAGGCTACGCGTCGTTGCGTCAGCGCACGCTGCTCATGAAGAGTCCCTCTGTGACTCGAAACTAGTAGAGCATTTCTCCATTAATGTACGCGAATACACCGCGATTTTTAGTTAATTTATTAGCATGTCTCACAATAGTTATAATAAAATTAATTATAATGTTATCGGCTTACTCACGTAACTGTTTGTCGAGAAACTCGACCAGTTTCAACCTTCAAGCCATGCTAGAGGCTCATATTAATCAGTGCAATGCTACTAAATGCAACTCATGATAAACATGGCTCTACCACGGCTTGACTTTGGATTCACAGATTTTATATTAAAATCAGTAATTTATTTGAACCAAACTCGATACATAAATAGTAAACTTACCACACAGGTGCTTCAGCTAAACTATGTAACATTTCTGTAAGCTATACAGTATAAAACGTGTCTTGTAAAGCTAGTATATAAAATTATATATTATATGCTTTATTTTTATATAGGTAGGGTATGTATTGGCTATGTCGTATAGAGGTTAGGAGTAGCGTTTAAAGGAAAGCGTCCACAGGCCCGCATCGTACGCATTCCGTATGACGTGATCAGTACGCATCGCATGTAGGCATTGCCGATGATGCGGTCCGTACGATGCGGATCAGTGGACGCAGTTGTATGAGTTTCTATACAAGACAAACTAAAATCCGTTGCGTGCGATGCGGGCCTGTGGACGCGTGCCGAAAACACAGCTGTATTCTCAGCCCTTGAAGGGGAGGAGATTTCCCTCAGGTAATTGCACACAACCATTTTTCGCTTACTTACCAAGAGAAACTTTTGTTAAAACAGAATGTATAATAGCGTACTCCTTACCTCTATCCTCTGATCTATTGGCACTATACGCTGCTCTAATGTAACTGTCCGATCTGGGAATTGAATCCGCGACTAATTAGTTGCTGTTATACCAAACGTCCCAAACGGTCACAATAGGATAGTAGAGAGAGTATGAAAATTAAAAATCAATTTAGTCCGTCAGTTAGGTAATGAAAAAATATTAGACACCTATTTTTTTTATTTTCTTACGGAAACAAATACTTTCGAAGATATATCGATTTGAAACACCGCGTGACGTCACTTCTAGGTAGGTACAGTTTATAGGTACATAGAAATGACATATTAGCTCCTAAACTCCACTCCTAAACTTTGATTCGTTTCACCCAAGCATTGTTATCTTATACGACAAAATAGAAACATACGTCTGTGCATACGTGTCTAATATTTCTTCATTACCTAACTGACGGACTAAATAGATTTTTAATTTTCATACCCCGTCATCATCCCTATTGAACTTAGACTAAATATTTTTTTTATTTTAGTACAAAATCTACTTATATAGAAGACAGGCTGTGCTTATATCTAAATAGCTTTACTTTTAAGTCAGATCTTTTTAAATTTGAAGCATTCGTGCAAGTGGTTGACGCGACGTCCTGCGTAAGCGATCTAGAAGCGAACGCGAAGCGGTGCGGTGACACGCGAATCCAACGCGATGCGGTGTGACGGCGGCTATGTCCTACGTGCATGTGAATCGTTTCGTTTTGTTTCTGTTTCCGACATTATAAACAAACACGTGACGGCACCGCGTCCAGTTCGCGCGACAATATCTACACAATAGGCTAGTTTTTTACTAGTCAAATTCAATACTTTTTTCGAAACGTCAAAAACGATTTATTATTCTATGAACTTTCATTGTATGAAATACTCTATTATGACGTCATCAGATTTTTACGTCAAATAGCAGACTTATTTCTAGAAATTTAACTAGAAAAAAACCAAAAATTAAGTAGTTCAACAAATTTATGAATGAAAGTGTGATTATTTTTGAATATTTTATTGTATTGAAAAGTTGTAATAATTTATTTTTGACTGAGGATACTAATATCAATTGATCGCGTTATATCGCCGCACCGCATCCTACGTCCTATTGGTCACGTAGGCCACGTCAATACATTATGACAGTTCGTTGTATTCGCGCCGCGCCGCACCGCATCGCCTTCGCCTCTAGAACGCTCACGCAGAACGTCGCGTAAGAAACTATAATATTAGTGAAAGGACATTATTTTACTAAATTAATAGATGTGAACACCCGTACTCTACCGCGGGTATACCATACCCATTGACATTTGTCAGGGCATTCTCTAATAGACTTCAGACCTTTACATTTGACAGAGACCGTACAGCAGCACTCTCTGATAAACCTGAACCTTTTATATAATATAAAGATCTCCAACCCTAGCTGCAAGCGCGCTGGCAGCTCGCTTACCACCTTTTTGCATTGACGTTATAAAATATGTACGATTTAAGGATAGCGTAAGGCCCGCATCGTACGAATCGCACGCATTGAACGGATCGCATCAAACCGACAAATTATTCAGACGTCCACTGTATCGGCAACGTTCGGATTGCCGCGCGAGTATCAGCAATCGGATTGATGATGTCACTTACACTCGGATTTATGGCATCGGCATTCCGTATGACGTCATCAGTACGCATCGCATGTAGACATTGCCGATGATGCGGTCCGTACGATGCGGATCAGTGGACGCAGTTGTATGAGTTTCTAAACAAGACAAACTAAAATCCGTTGCGTGCGATGCGTACGATGCGCACCTCTGGACGATTACATTAGTAGTCCTTTCCTTAATTAAAATAGTTTCTTAGATTTTAAAGGCAAGAGTTAGGAAATCCTCATTTAAGTTATATTCTAAAACTTACCAATATTTCTTCATTAATGACTATTCAACTTAACATCACACCTTTTATCTCCAAAAAGGTATCATAAGCCAAGTTATTTAGTATGAAGGTAAGGTGCCGTCAATTAGGGGAAGGGGGTTCGACAAAAAATCACGAGAGGAGACGGGGGTCTTTATAAAATATCACGTGTATTTAATTTTTCGTTAAACGCGGCATTTTTAAACTTTAAAACGGGGTGTAATGTGGATTTTTCCACTTCCCCCCCTTTTTTGAGGGGGGAAAATCATCCAATGACTTCTCCCGCCTTGGGTGAGGCGAGAGGGAGTGTCAGACTCTTACTGACTTAAAACCACCCCGTTCCTTCTCCTGATTTGAGCCGGAGCCCCGGTAACCATTTACGTTGTCCGCAGCTCCGGGCTTTCTACCCCCCTAAAAGTGTTCTTATAATTATGCATTTCAAAGTCAAAGTCTGTTCCTAAAATGTGAGGCAACGTTTACATACAAAAAAAAGAAATGGTTACTATCTCTGTACTGAATCTTTATTTTCTTACCTGCATACTAAATAACTTGGCTATCTATGTTATTAATCAGCTTGATAAAGCGTTACCCTTCTTTGGGTAGTCGGGTAAACATTGTATGTACTTGTATATGTAATATTTAAAGCTTTGAGTATTTGAAAGCCACTGTAATATTGCTTTTACTAATCATACCATCATCACGCTTACACCCGAATACTGAAATGCTACTCAAATTTAAGTTGTACTTAAATCTCGTGCTATCTCTGTCATATACAAAGAATTTGTAGGGACAGAACTACATTTGAGAGCGTCTTAAAATTGAGTAGCGTTTGAGTATTTGACTATTAGAGACGTAGTATAAGCGTAGTATCCCTAACGCGAAGCCTTGCGTGAGCGATCTAGAAGCGAACGCGAAGCGGTGCGGTGACACGCGAATCCAACGCGATGCGGTGTGACGGCGGCTATGTCCTACGTGCATGTGAATCGTTTCGTTTTGTTTCTGTTTCCGACATTATAAACAAACACGTGACGTCACCGCGTCCAGTTCGCGCGATAACTAACCTAACCGCACGTGGCTTGGTCACACCTAGGATTGCCAGATGCAGACTCATCATTTCCTGGACGTTTCTAGGGACACTAACGGAATCTGAGTTTTGATGTCCTATCCGAGATAAAAGGAAGAATTAACTAGGCACCTAGAAATATCAGTTGATGAAAAAAGGGAAACGAAGCGAGCAGCTCACCCTTCCCGCCCCTCAACTCACGCAGCGCGACTTGCGAGCACGTTACAACTTTTATAGTATTGTATTTTTGTGAAAAAACTGGTAATTTTTCATTCCGGGACAGCAAAATAAAATTACTGGACACGGGAGAGTACACAAAATTCCGGCTGTCTGACAACTCTAGTCACACCGCATCGCGTTGAATTCGCGTATCACCGCACCGCTTCACGTTCGCGTCTAGATCGCTCATGCAAGGAGTCGGGTAAGGGCAGTTAAGCACGCGCTTCTCTGTAACCTGGAGACCTACTCTAATTCAACGAAAAACTAAGTTTTGTCCGAAACTTCGCAGATTTCTTACTACAATTCCATTTATTGCAAACTTTTGTGAACAAAAATGAACTTGAAATTTAATTTAACAACCAATCAGGGGCTTAAGAACGAGTTTGCTTTACTTTTCACTAGATCGAAATGAGAGCGTATTCGACGCTTTCATTGGTTAGTTCATACGCGCTGGCCAATCAGAGCATCAAACGTGATCTCGTTTCGTTTTCGTTCTTCAACAGAATCGTACTTAGGGTACAATACCCTTAGTATGAATTTGCTTCACGTTTAACAAAATCGAAACGAGAGCGTGTTTCGCGTTCTGATTGGCCGGCTCAATCTCGATTCGATCTCGTTAAACGTAAAACAAACTCGTACTAAAGGTACAGAGCGCCGAATGCGGCCTCGTTTCAATTTTGTTAAACGTAAAGCAAACTCGTACTAAGGGCCCTGGTTACAATATACTGTACCCTTAGTATGAATTTACTTTTCATTTAAAGTAATCGAAACGAGGGCGCGTTCGGTGCTCTGATTGGACGTTGCGAATAAACCAACCAATCAGAGCGCTGAACGCATTCTCATTTCGATCTCGTTCAACAAACTCGTACTAAGGGACCTACAAGATACTGCTCTTACCTCTAAATCTCCAAAAAAAAAACTAAGGGCTAAAGCGGTGCTTTTCAAGTCATCTTCAAAAACCAGTGTTGCCCTATCAAACGTGTTTATTCTTAACAGTGTTGCCAGGTTTCCGTCGTCTAAAGTTGCCCATACTGCGCAGTATCTGTGTGTTTTCGTCGTCAACCTCTCGATCCATGCCTGATGTGCCAGGTATTTGGCCGAAGAGCTTCAATTTTGTTGGTAGGTATATTAAACCTATTAGGGTTATTACTGGAAGGAAAAAAAATTATGGTAGTTTGGTAAATGTATTCTAAGTATGATTTTTTGAGATAGAACTATAATAGATCTAAAATTATAGGTTTTGGGGTGCTTTTCAACCAGAGATGCGCTATGCTACGTTGCTGTAGATGTGTTTGGCTTGCACCAATCACATTCATTGGTACACGTAGATTAGCACTGGTGGAAACGGACTCAGCTAAACTATGTTTCTTATATGGAAAGATGCATTTTCCTCACACAGCTACATAGCTTAGTATCAGTGGAAACGGTCACATAGTTTCATAGCTTAGCTATAATCATCTAATCATCCAATGACTTCTTCCGCCTTAGGCGAGGCGAGAGGGAGTGTCAGACTCTTACTGACTAAAAACTAAAAACCACCCCGTTCTTACTCCTGCTTTTCGCTCCCCGATAAACCCGCTAGGTAGTCCGCAGCTCCGGGTCAGGCATCAGCCCTTCGTAACATAGCTACATAGCATATCTCTGGAAGAAAAGCACCCTAAAGCTAATAATAATAAAAAAAGCATATAATTGTGAGGTACTTACTGTTCAAAACACAAGGGAACACCACATAGAAGTTGAGGTCCGTGGAATGGAAGTAGAATGCCTCAGAGAAGTATAAAATGATGGTCAGAGTCAAAGACCAATAGCCCATGGACACCACACTGGAAAATATAATTTTAATTTTTTATTATTATATCGTCACGCCTTTTATCCCCGAAGGGATAGGCAGAGGTGCACAATACGGCATGTAATGCCACTGTACAATGTACACCCACTTTTCACCATTTGTGTTATAAGTCCCATGTAATAGGGGGTGAGCCTATTGCCATATACCAGTTAAATTTCCAGGCTCCGTGCTACTACTGAGACCAAAAAAAAGCCCAGAAACACTTCGCCCTACCCGGGAATCGAACCCAAAACCCTGGTAGTCGCACTTGCAACCATTCGGCCAACGAGGCAGTCAAGGAAAATACATTTAAGAGTCAATATTTACAGGACGCGCGAAATTTTGTTGTTTTGTTATTGTGATAAAAATAAAACTAATGAGTATACAAAAGAAGTTTCTTTGGGAAAGTTGTTTGTAATCATGAGTACAATCATGTGTTTAAATATCGTTCACTAATTACCAGTCACCCTATATATTTAAATAGTAGTTAATACTTACGGTCTATAATGTATGTATAATGTACAATGTATTAGCGCTAACGCCTTGAGCAGCGAATACATGCCCAGCATCCTTGATATCGTGAAGTCTCCTGTAATATAAAAATACAATATTTAAATTAAAAATTAAAAAAAATATAAATTACTATATATAAAAATCAATTGCTGTTTGTTAGTCTTGCTAAACTCGAGAATGACTGGACCAATTTGGCCAATTTTGGTCTTAAATTATTTGTGTAAATCCAGGGCAGGTCTATCAGGTGAGAACAACATGTTTGAGGCAGTCCAATACTTGCTCCATACAGGAATTGAACCAGCTACCCACCACATGGCAGCCGGTTGCCCAGCCACCGCAGCAAACATGCAGTCATAAAAGATAAATCACTGTGACTGACTTCAACTGTGTTTTATTTATGACTAGAAATACCAAATTCTCTGCCCAAGTATTGAAGTCAGTTCTACGCCTCAATGATACTAAACCATACTCATTGAGTGTTTTAATATAAAAAGGTCAGCATATTCTTCAATCTATGTAGAGCAGAGATTGATAAACTGATGCATACAAAAGTACCTATATTTTTATTACCAATCTAAGAAGCAAATATATTTAGAGATATGTTAAATTAATGATTATGTTATCGGCTTACTCTCATAACTGTTTGATGAGAAACGCACTGGACTTAACCGAGTTCCTCATCATAAAGTTACATGAGTAAGCCCATAACTTTTTTAATATTATTATATCGTCACGCCTTTTATCCTCAAAAGGGTAAGCAGAGGTGCACATTACTGCATATAATGCCACTGTACAATGCACACCAACTTTTCACAATTTATGCTGTAAGTCCCATGTAATATTTGGTGAGCCTAAGCCTATAATAATTAATTTAGTATGTCTCACGAAAGTTAGAATAAAGCAAGTTAAGTTGTAAAATACTAAGTTAGTAAGTATTTAAATAGTTTACCGTCTAGATGTTCATCGCCGGCGTTGCTTAGAAACGACCTCCTTTCGATATAAGACCGTCCCGTTGTTCCAAGATCCATAAATGCAACAAACGCGATCCAACCACGGAATGCATACAAAACTTTATTTTGAACCGCCATTTTTAATTTTAAAACTATATAGAACACAAACTACTTCCGGTTATCACTTACGACCTATTTAATAGACTAATTATAGAATTTAAAAAAATAATTGAAAATGGTAATCTTCGCTCAGCTGTTCATTGGTTTAATTTAATTAATAAACCGTGTTGTTTGTTATAGAAATATCGCGTGTTTGTTACAGCGTGCATCGCAATGCGGCATTTTACCTGCAATGTAATTTTTCATATACAATTTATAAATATAGGTTCGAAAATAACTTCGCTAGTGTTTCGCGCAGAATCGGCTTGTGTCAAATAACCAGTAACCTATTTGCCTTGTTCTGTCAAAGTCAACCTTGCTGAAGTGTCAAAATTTTTACACTTTTTAATTTCGCTTCTTATTGGATATCAAGTCTTTCTGTATATCTACGCTTCTTCGTAATTTAGAAAATCTGTGATTTGTTAAAATCGTTGTTATCTTATATCGTCTGTTATTATGATGCAAATATTTGCTTTAAATCATTTTACCTAATCGTTACGACTGTTTAATAAATAAAAATAAGCTGCAACTAGGGCAAATGGATTTATGCGAAATGAACGAAATTGTAAACCAGTTCGTTTAATTTCAAATTAGGACTTTTACGTACGGCATATTTGTTTATAGTTTGTTTATTTACCTACTAATATATATAGAATAAATTAAGGAAATTCATTATAAAAAATGTGATGAAATCTAGTCTTGATTTCTCAAAAATTAGACCTTATAACATCAGGTTTTAGATCTCTATTTTTGTTTTCTGACAACTCTTAATTAAACGGGAATAAACCGCAATTAGATTTTAAAGCCTTTGTATAAAAAGCAAAACTATTCTACGAATCATTAGCTTCGAGTCTCTTAATTTGTATAAACTAACTGAATAAAATTATTATCCAATGCGCAGTACCTACAAGAAATTCGTTGACACTTTATCAACTTTCTGAGTACTATTTACTAAGCAAATACCCAAGTGACAAGCATGTGCACTGCACCTTAATACATCTGCAATTTAAATTCAAATCAGTTTGACTATGTAGATATATGACAATCCATTATTGTATTACGATCGCATCACCACGCGCTGCGCATAACCTTGATCTTTGCACAGACTGGTATTTGGTAGAGAAAGGATGTTTTGTATTTAATTTATCTTCCTCTTACGCAGACGTACTCCCTTTGTTACCTAAGTTTCATTTGTGCTACATTAAAAATAATTGAAATCTTACTTAGTTTTGACTTTTAGAAATAACAACAGCTCAACTGCTATTTATTTGAACATTTACGATTAGATTGGATTTGTAAGGGATCATTGTGAGATTTAATTGTAATATTATAGAGAGACATTGATACGTAATGAAATTAATTTAGAAAAGAAAAAAGTAATTGTAAAATTAACATAAACATTTTCGTATCAAATGAGAATGCAAAACGCAATTTAGGCCTAAAATGAAAATTGCCATACGAAATATTGTCACGTTATCCGCTTGCAACTGGTCACAAAATAGCTAAAAATATCGCCGCCATATTGGTATTGTCAAAAACTTCGGGATATATCGGTGCCGATGAAAAAATGGTTTCAAGTCTTTTAATTACCGAGTTATCTGTTTTCGAGTGATCTAAAAGAACCTGCGGTGACTTTAGATGTTACGTTTGTCGTATGAGTTGTGTTATTCGGTTCTTAAATGATGTTTTCAATGGAGAAATGTTTAGGCCGTAGTGGGAAAGGTGGTAGTGAGGGTGCCGATTTATTCGCCGGCGGTGGCGAGGGTTTGGGTAAAGAGGAGTGCCTTCTGATGAGGTCGCTTCAGCCGTGGCCGCGGTCTCGGACGAGATCGGAGACATCCTGAAGGATGAGCTGGGTGACGCTGATCGCGCGGATCGCATCGGAGCGGAGCTTGCGGATTTGAGCGCGGAGCTCGGTCTGCTGGCGGGTTTAGCTGATGGGGAGCCGCAGCAGGACTTCCCGTCACTCTTCGAAATAGCCGTGAGTACCAATATGGCTGCTTTGATCTACTCGCTCGGTCTTGACAAATCCACTGTCTGGGCCTAAGTGTCAATGAACTTCGTTTCGCCAATACATATAGTCTGTTTGTGTATATTTTGTGACAATCCCACATTGAGAGTGTTACCTCTATTGATTGGGTTGTGTCAACTCCTCGAAAACCTGTTTGCCTGGTACCTGGTTATTAGTTTAACACAAAATTTCAGTTATTCTTATTGTAGTCTAAATTCTTATTTGTAAAATGTCCACACTTTGCATAATGATTAGAGTTAATCTTCATGAAATATTAATTTGGAAGAAATGGTCAGTTAAATGCAGCAATGGTAGGGTTTGGTAGGTTTTGTAGTAAAGTCTGTATCTTTTCTTACGATTCCCATTTATTTATTTTTGATAACTAACATATTATAAAGTTGAATATGAAACATTGGATTCTAATTAGAATTTAGAATGTAAACAAATAGACTGTTAGTCAGATAAACATATTTTATTTACTATTTTTATCACTTTCCCTTATACACATAAATAAAGCAATGTCATCATCACCCTTCTTATGCTCTATTGGAGCAGATGTTGTTCTTCAACAGAATAGACAGAGGTGTATTCTACTAAAATCACCATCCCATGTAAAGTCAAAGTCAAATCATTTATTCCAATTAAACCATAAAAGAAATAAATAATCATCTGTCCGTCAGTGAAGCTAGTTCCAAAGTGTTGCTTTGAATTGAGAAAAACAAGCAAGAAACTCCATTCGTATCTCTTTTAAAACTCATACTAGTTCCGACTTATTTATTAATTAATGGTATACCAACAGCTTATGTATAAAGAATATTATACATAAGCTGTTGGCTTATACAGTCACCAATTATATGTTAACCAATGATTTAATACTAAGTGATAACTTAACACTAAAAGAAATATGCATGAATTTTAGAAGTATCATCATCTGTGTACAGCTTTTGGGATGGATCATGGTAGAAAATGAGTTTTATCACTACATATTACAATTTTGATGCAGTTTTTTTTAATAGATAGAGTAATTCAAGAGGCATGTTTATACATATAATACATGCATAATATATCACCATTGCACCCATGCGAAGCTGGGGCGGGTCATGTCAATGAATTCAATGTTTATTTTATGTAATAATAGTTGTAATCAACTGCTTAAAGCTGATGTTGCATGAATAACGTGAAAACAAATACAATAAAGATTATAAAAACAAAAATTAGCATTTTTCAGGGGTTTTCCACATTACATTATGCATATTATCAAGTTTACCTGAAAATTGCATAAACTTCACCAAAACTGACTGCCTCATTGGCCAAGTGGGGAGTCTCAAGTTTCAATTCCCACTTCTCAAACTGTCTGCAATCTTGAGAAGTGTTCTTAGTAGGTTTTTCTGGTACAAGCCAATGATCTGTTATGATCAGTTTTCAATTAATTAAGTCTTCTTGGTTGTGTGATCGCAAGTGTGACTGCCAGGCAATGGGTGTCGGCGTCAATTCTCGCGTCAGGCAAAGTATTGCTGGGCTTTTTTCGGATTTTCGAAAATTGCTCAGTAATAGTCAGGGCAGGTTCACTTAAACTTCTAATATGGTTCTTACCTTAAAAGACCATTAAAAGACCATTGCATATTTCTTCTATTCTGTCTTCCTTATTCAGTTTTTTGAACTTATATTTCATTCAATATGTCTGAAGTTTAATTAGACTGTGACTTCGGAGTGTGTTTTAGTGTTTCTGCTCAGATTAAAAGCAGATTTGCCCTTTTGATTTTCTAATAAAGTTATAAACACTATTACCTACAATTTGACTGGCTGCCTTCTCACATGGAGCTACTCTTTGTGTGATCCACAAATTGTTGTTTTGAGTCTGGGTGTCATGTGCATGTGAACTTTCATGTTTGTAAACAAACACAGAAGAAAATCCTAGTGTGGGAAAACAATAAAAAAAAAAATAGAAATTATTATTATAAATTCTTATTGGATTCTTCTAACATAAGCCCAATAATGTTTTAATCAAACTTAATGTTTATGATTCAAACCAAACTTAGTTCAATTCAATTTATTATTAAAAACAATTTACATTGAGTGGGAATTAGAGATTAAAAACGAATACCATTTGAGTATTTGAATATTAATTGTCCCAATTGCAACGTCACGCCTTCTATCCTCAAGGGGGTAGTCAGAGGTGCATATCACGGCATGTAATGCCACTGTACAATGTACACTCACTTTTTACCATTTGTGTTATACCGGATAAAATTATTCCAGACTCCATGCTACCATGCCACTGAGAAATTTTCGAAAAATGAAAAAAGGCCCTGTAATACTTGGCCTAACACTTGGTCTCTAACCAAAGACTCCATGCCCGGCAGTCGCAATTGCAACTGCTCGACCAATGAGGCAGTCTCTCCCTAATTTGTCCCATATTATCTTATTTGTCAGCCTTATATAACCTTTTTCAAGAATATGACTATCAGATGTTTTCACAGATTAGTGAAATAAATAAACAAACACATGTTTATCTTTAGTGAATTACTTAGTACAGATAAGTATTTAAGGATTTGTAGTTCAATCACAAACAACAAAGGTTATACAGTGCTTAACATTATCCTAGAAGGGGTAGACAGAAAGGTAACAACTAACCGCTAGATAAGAAAATAAATAGGAAAATAGGCATAGTCATACAACACTACAGTGTGGAAAAAAAAAACAACATGATACTTTTTGTCCGTTTAAAAAGTAGACTAAGGGTGCTTTTCTACCAGAGATGTGCTATAATATGTTGCTGTAGACATACATACATATCGTCACGCCTTTAATCCCGGAAGGGGTAGGCAGAGGTGCACATTATGGCATGTAATGCCACTGTACAATGTACACTCGCTTTTCACAATATATGTTGTAAGTCCCATGTAATAGGTGGTGAGCCTATATGTTGCTGTAGATGTGTTTGGTTTCCACCAATCATCTTCACCTGTAGCTTAGCACCTATAGAAACGGGTTGGACTAAGATAACTATGTTTTTTATATGGAAGATGCGAGCTATGATTTCGTGGTATGGATGCGTACTATGTATGATTTCCATATAATAACTATATCGACACATCGTTTACTCGAGCTATGCATCTTCCACGTGCAGCTACTTTGCGGCGGCGCATCTTCATAGTACATCTTCCTTGTACTGTTACATAGCTTAGTATCAGTGGAAACAGTCACATAGTTTCACGGCGTAGCTATTACATCTTCGTAGCATAGCTACATAATACATCTCTCGTCGAAAAGCACCCTAAAATAGGTAATTAGAATGCCGAATGGCGTAATTCTAACACACATCTTTCACGTTTTTTTTCCTACTTACCTTTATGTTTTTCCAACAAATATTTTCATTTCTTCATTTGAAAGATATTTTTAGCTCGTCTATTGACTCATACAATGCATTATGCATTTTGAGGTGACTAGGTAAGGTCGGTTCTATACGGCATCTGCTCATTTTCAACGTTGTATTTTTGTGTTTATATTATGACGGTTGGTAGTTGTTGAGAGGTATAGCAGAAGTATTTATTATAATGTTTGTGAGTGTTCTACATGAGCACCTGTACCTAGTTATAATTTTTAAATGAGAATTGAATTAAAAGCTTTTTTGAAGATTTTTTTTTAAGTCTTTGACTGCTAATAGAAAACTGTTGAAGGCAAATCCTCCGCTAACGTCGGTCACCGGTGACCACCACGGCGTTCAATGTGTTAAAGAGTAACGATGGAGTTTCTTGCTCGTTCTTTTCCATTCGATGCTACACTTTGGAACGAGCACCTAGCTTCACTGACAGACAGACTTACGGATAATTCAATTTGACGTTTCAAAAGTGCCTAATTTAGGATTAATTGAAATAAATGCTTTGACTTTGACTGTCTAAGAAAACTCGTTTTTTAGGGTTTGGTCATATATCATAGCACAAGGGTGTTTCTTCAAAAAACCTTAAACATTTATTTAACAAATCATTGTTCTCCCGCGTTACCTCACTTACATCACTCACACAACGCAAGCGTTGTATCACTCCTGCCTCCTGTACCGAAGTATGGCTCTCCCACACTTAAAAATGTACTACATATCTATACTAATATTATAAAGCTGAAGAGTTTGTTTAAACGCGCTAATCTCCGGAACTACTGGTCCGATTTGAATAATTATTTTTGTGTTGGGTAGTGCATTTATCAAGGAAGGCTATAGGCTAAAACATCACGCTATAACCAGTAGGGGCCAAGCAGAGCAGGTGAAACCGCGCAGAAGTACAGTAAAACGGGGTGAATAGATACTATGAAGAATTTCCCTGTACCTATTCACCTCTCTTCTGTCCCTATTCACCTCCCGATCCCTATTCACCCAGTTTTACGGTAACTGTTTATAAATTGTATAGTTGTATTAAATAATGATGTTCTTGTTCACAGATGGGCCACCGTGGTTCTCGCAGTGGGTCATCGTCGTCGTCGTGGTCGGGGGGCCGCGGGGGTCGCCCGAGGCGCAACTCGAGACCCCTGAGGGCACCCAGGCGGCGGCCCATAGCTAAGGGGAAGGAGGTAGGGGTCCCATACTTTATAATGTGAACTTACAAGTTCTGAAGCTCACTTAGAGACCTATGAGAGTGTCTTATATCACCAGAGACGTGCTATGCTACGTTGCTGTGGATGCGTTTGGCTTCCACCAATCATATTCATTGGTGCACATAGATTAGCACCGGTGGAAACGATCTTAGTTAAACTACGTTCTGTGGATGGCTTCCCTTCTATAGATACATCACATACTAAAGCTGCGCCGCAAAGTTTAGGGGAGCGAATGAGCAGAATGATCACCTGATGGTAAGCAATCAGTACTGCCCATTAACCTTGGGCACCGCAACACCAGAGGTAGATACTACGTACTTTGTTGAGTCAACCTGTTGTTCTCAACTCAACTCATCAACAGCCTCTATGTGGCCACTGCTGACCAAAGGCCTCTTCTCGTACGGAGAATGTTTGAGCATTGATCACAATGTTTGCTCAATGCGGGTTCTCAGCTTTCCTAACATTCATGTTCTTGCCACCAGATGTCACGTCGTCGCAGTGCAGCCGCTCGGCGCGCAGTGTGTATGCGCGTGCGCCGGGTCGAGGTCGTGTCGGACGCGTCGGACGTGGGCGCCGACTCCGACTCAGACGACCAGTGGACCGAGCTGGACGATCCATGTGAGTTGATAATTGTGTTTAACTAGCGCACTCAGAGTCATTTAATGATTACTTAACCCAATCCTTAGCAATTGTTTTCCATACAAAATCGTTACTAAAGAATAGTTTAAGTAAGCATTAAAAGACTCTGAGTGCGGCCAGTAAGTCTTCGACTGCCAATAGAAAACTGTTGAAGGCAAATCCTCCGCTAGCGTCGGTCACCGGCTACACAGAATTAAGTAGTTTGCTCAGACAACAATAAATTATTTCGGCTTTACAATTTATACAATATGTATTCAAAAATAGCTAGGTAATTTTCTAGAAATAAGTCTGCTATTTGACGTAAAAATGTAATGACGTCACAACGCACTATTTCATACAAAATTAATAGAAAACATCGTGTTTGACGTTTCGAAAAAGAAGTATTGATTGACTTGTAGGAAACTAGCCAATTGGCTAGATTTCCCTACTTAAAACAAATGGCTTTGAGTTTTAAAAACAATAAAACTATTGATTTGGCCATAACCAAATTTACTTTTTTAGTTAATACTTTTCTAGCAGATTTTGAACAAATAAATATGCTATTCTACGCAAAATCTCTTAAAAAAACATGGAACAGTAAATCAATATGACTAGTTAGAAACTATTGAGTAAATAAATGTAATTTGTTTTTTTAAACGTGACCTTACACTAGATAGATTTTCTCCTGTGTCGTGGGTGCGTTTACAAACACACAAGTTCACATACACATGACACGCAGACCCGGAACAACAATTTGTGGATCACACAAAGAGTTGCTCCATACCGGCAATACTTTGCACGGTAGCCAGTTGCCCAGCCATCGCACCAACTGTACAGTCCACCATTCACTAACACATGTTTGTTGCGGATTACATACTCCGTGCGGGAATCGGTAGATAGTTGTCCAGCCACCGAGCCGACTGTGTCCACTGTTCTCAAACACATGTCTATTGCTCCAGGTTCGTCCGACGCTCCGTCCATGAAGCCTGCAGCCGTCGACGTGGACTGCAACGGATATCAGCACAAAGCTTCGGTCAGTACTTCAATATATAACCTACTTTTTTATGGTAAATGAGCAAACGGATCACCTGATGGTAAGCAATCGCCGCCGCTGATGGACACTCGAAACACCGGAGGTGTTATAAGTGCGTTGCCGGCCTTTTGGGGGTTAGGAATTTCATGGTTGATAGGAAATCGGGGATTGGGAAGATAGTAGAGGTAATTGGGCCTCTGGTAACCTCACTCACACAACGATTCAAGGGTTGTTTCACGTCGGTTTTCTGTAAGGCCGTGGTATCACTCTGGTCGAGCCGAAGGGTGCTCTCCCACAATTAAAACTGTTACTTTGTGTAGCACCGTTACTCTACCTACGGGTATCGTATACCTGACTAAGGGACTACTTATCTAATAGAGACTAGACAGGCAATTCTCTTATAAATTTGGTCCTTTTTAACTGAGATCTTCGAACCTGCAAAGCATGATTTTATACTCCAGCAGTGGACTCACACCGCCTCACATTGGCATGTTGATGATAAAGATTCCAATGTTTCTCCCCAGGCGGAGGCCCCAGCAATGGGCCAGTTCCTTCTGCCGCTGCTGAGCGCTGAGGCTCCGGCTCCGGACCCTGAACACTCCTTCATCCGACACGAGGACATACTGCAGGTATGTCGATTGTGGAAGGTACATACATATACACACATATAGGGTGACTGGTAATAATTAGTGAACGATATTTAAACACGTGATTGTACTCATGATTACAAACAACTTTCCCGAAGAAACTTTTTTTGTATACTCGTTAGTTTTATTTTTATTACAATAACAAAACAACAAAATTTAATTATTTCAAAGTTCCGAAATACCTACCTAGTTAGTAGTCTTCCTATAACGCGGGCGCCTCGCTGCTAACAGCTGATCATGCGAAAGCACGCGCGCGCGAAATTTTGTTGTTTTATTGTCGTTTGCATGTTTGTTTGTTTGTTACTCAATCGCGTGAAAACGATGGAATTAATCGGGATGAAATTTGGAATAAGGATAGATTGTGACTTTTTATCCTTCGGGAATGCAAGTGAAGCCGCAAAATAAAATATGATTAAATATAAAAACAAACATAAGGAGTGAAACAAAAATAAATAGATTTAAACGCAAATTAAAATTATATTACTTGGACATGAATGTTTAACATATTAACATAGAGATTCAGTGACCCCACAGTCAAACCATTACAACGGTTTTGTGGGGCCTAGTCTATAATAATGTAATCTGTGTGGAAATGAAATAAATAAATAATAATTTGATAATATATCATTGCCTCCATGTTGTAGCTTCTCGCGTCGACGGAGGAGGGAGTTCACGAAGAGATACCCGCCGAGGAGGATCTGCACTCCCCTCTTGAACCACAGACTGACATGTAAGTTTCCATTAATTATATTTATTTCTATTAATAAACACTTTTCAAGAGATTAGGATCTGTTCCTCAGTATTAGCACGGAGTTTGGAATTGTGCCCGGTATATGGCAATAGGCTCACCCCCTATTACATGGGACTTATAACACAAATGGTGAAAAGGGGTGTACATTATATAGCGGCATTACGTGCCGTAATGTGCACCTCTGCCTACCGCTTCGGGACATGTACAAGACACATCGAAAAAAAAAAACAAAAGCCAATTTTTTTTATGATTTACCACCTGATGGTTAGCAATCGCCGCTGCCCATGGACACTTGAAACAACAGAGTCATTACAAGCGCATTGCAGGTCTTTTGGGGGGTTAGGAATTTTAAGGTTGTTGGGGAATCGAGGATTGGGAAGATTGGAAAGGGAGGTAATTGGGCCTCTGGTAATCTCACTCACACAACGCAAGCGTTGTTTCACGTCGGTGTACTATGAGGTCGTGGTATCACTCCAGTCGAGCCGGCTCAGTAGTGCCGAAGCATGGCTAGCCCACAATTTCAAACATACATTAAATTAACTGAAAATCTCGGTTTACTCACGTACATTAATGGAGAAAAGCTCTACTAGTGTCGAGTCACAGAGGGACTCTTCATCATAGTGAGAATACGTGAGTAAACCGTGATTTTTAGTTATTTTAGTATGTGTCACGATAGTTATTATAAATATATACATTATATTCCTACCCCATGACAGTAGGTGGTATCTATCATGGTTTTTTTTAACTTTCTTCCCCCCGCAGGCTATCTGGCAGCGAGGTGCTAGAGTTTGACGACACATCGGTGACGGCCGAGGAGGAGGCCGCCCTACTGCACTACGTCTGCGGGATGGGTGAGTACCACGCAGCCAGGGGCCTTAGTCTGCTATTACAATTGTGTCAGAATGGTCGATCACTGAGCAGTGCGAGAAGGAAGGAGCTATACAACCTACATAGCTCCTTCCCTCTTGCACTGCTTAATGATCGAGAGGGACAGAGCTATACAACCTACATAGCTCCTTCCCTCTTGCACTGCTTAATGATCGAGAGGGACAGAGCTATACAACCTACATAGCTCCTTCCCTCTTGCACTGCTTAATGATCGAGAGGGACAGAGCTATACAACCTACATAGCTCCGTCCCTCTTGCACTGCTTAATGATCGAGAGGGACAGAGCTATACAACCTACATAGCTCCGTCCCTCTTGCACTGCTTAATGATCGAGAGGGACAGAGCTATACAACCTACATAGCTCCTTCCCTCTTGCACTGCTTAATGATCGAGAGGGACAGAGCTATACAACCTACATAGCTCCTTCCCTCTTGCACTGCTTAATGATCGAGAGGGACAGAGCTATACAACCTACATAGCTCCGTCCCTCTTGCACTGCTTAATGATCGAGAGGGACAGAGCTATACAACCTACATAGCTCCGTCCCTCTTGCACTGATCATTGATCGACCATTCTGACACAATTGTAATAGCAGACTAAGGCCCCAGATAATACGAAGCCTGGAGCTACGGACAACGGAACAGGGGGCCTACTCTAATTCAAAAAAAACTTCGCAGATTGCATACTACAATTCTATTTATTGCGAACTTTCGTGAACACAAATGAACTAATGAAATGAAGATAAATAATTTATAGGTTTTGATATGAAATTAAAAATAAAACGAAAAGTTTAAGTATGCCTCTAGGTTACCGGGGCTCCGGCCCAAAGCAGGAGAACGAACGCGGTGGTTTTTAGTCAGTAAGAGTCCTTAAAGTAAGATTACCTTAAAATGTCAGTACTCACTCTTGCAAGTTCTGGGGGATCTTTCTGTCTCTTTCTCTCTGCAATTTGGAACTGTCGAGAGTTTGATGCTAGATATTTTTTAAAACGTTCAATGCCGCCGACACTCCTACCGTGTTCTTGCGAATTTCTATAACTACGCCTCGAACACGTCAAGCCTGTCCTAAATGTTTTAGTGATATTTCGAAAATTAGCCAAAATTGCCTTTTGGAATTCTCATTACATAATCTGCTAGCAATAACCTAATGATTATAGGGCGGCATCGCTATAATCATTAGGTTTTGACATCGCTATGAACTTCAAAAAAATAATGATGGCAGTGAACGTGTTAAGCAACTAGAAAGTCCTACCGCCGGCTTTTACAGCCTTTTTTTAATATTGTAATCTTTAGTATGACCATCCTTTTTTAATATTCTTTACTATATATAACGTTCGAAAGTGCCTTCGCTATATATATGAAATAAAATAATCTATCTGTTTGTGTTTATCCACAGACGCGGAGCGCAGCGAGTCGAGCGCGGAGTGGTCCCCGGTGGCGGAGTGGCTGATGGGCGTGTTCCACTCGTGGTGCGAGATCTCCGCGCTCATGTTCACGCTCATCGGAACTAACATGTCAGTACACACTCTATTATGCGTAGCCATCACGCTACAGTCATTCATGTCCCTGGGACGTTGGACTTCAGTGTTCCGGTGTTTACATGGTTGTATCTACTGTAGATCCTGGTGCACAGGAGTTGCAGTAGTATGGGAGGTTGTGGCGGGCTTGTCCCACAAAAAAGCTATCACACTACTATTATAAATGTGAAGGATGTCCGTCAATCATGCTGAAAATGTGTAACGTCACGCCTTTTTATCCCAGAAGAGGTATGCAGAGGTGCACATTACGGCACGTAATGCCGCTGTACATTGTACACACACTTTTCACCATTTGTGTTATAAGTCCCATGTAACAGGGGGTGAGCCTATTGCCATTTAACGGGCACATTTTCAGACTCCGTGCTACCACTGAGAAATTTTCGAAAAACCGAAAAAAGCTCAATAATACTTCGCCCGACCCGGGAATCGAAAACGAGACCACTCAACCAACGAGGCAGTCTTACTCGTTCTTCTACATTTGAAGCTACAATTTTGAACGAACACCCAGTCTCACTGATAGACAGACTGAAGGACAATTCAATTTGACGTTTCAAAAGTGCCTAATTTAGGATTTATTTGAAATAAATTGATACTGTATTATGTATAGTCATCAGACTGATATAAAAAATGTAAAGATTTGTTAATTATGATGAACGTTTACATTATTATGTTATCAGTTTACACACGTAACTGTTTGACGAGGAACTCGACTAGTGTTTCAGTCCATGCCAGTGGCTCATATTCACTACTGCTGCTACTGGCATTACAGTAGCAGCGACAGTCGTCGCGTCGTCGTGTGTCGCTAAATCCTGCTTATAAATATGAGCCACTAGCAAGGCTTGAACCTAGTCGAGTTCCTCGTCAAACAATTACGTGTGTAAAAAAAAAAGTCAAAGTCAAAATTATTTATTTCAAATAGACTAGAAAGGCACTTTTGAACGTCAAAGCAAATATAATAATATTAATAACGTCTGTCTGTCGGTCAGTCCTCTAGTGAAGCTATTTGCTCGTTCCAAAGTGTAGATTCCTATGGAGAAGAACGAGCAAGAAACTCCATAGGTTACTCTTTTTCAATCAGATTTACAATACAATTCTTGGTTACATTGTTTCGATTACTTCAACTATGTGAGAACAATGTAAAACTAATATACAGTCGAAGCCGATGACATAGTAATTAATTTAGTATGTCTCACGAAAGTTGTAATAATAATGATGACCACTCCCCCCCCCCTGCAGGAGCATGGAGATGATGACGGAGGAGTGGGTGTACCGGTCCCGGTTCGGCTGCCACTGCCGGCTCTGCCTGTGCCTGGCCAACAACGCCGACGCCGTCTTCGCCGTCATACGGGACGTAGTCTGGGCACTCGCGCATTGTACGTATACTCGCAATATTTATACTAATATATAAAAAAATCAATTGCTGTTCGTTAGTCTCGCTAAAACTCGAGAACGGCTTGTTTGTGGAAGTCCCACAGGTTTTTTCAGGTTTAAAAGGTGAGAAAAAAAAGAAATGTTTGAGGCAAAGTACGAAGTTTGCTAGGTCAGCTAGTAATCATATAAGTTTTTAAACTGACATGGTCACTAGTAATATGCATCATTAGGACTTGAGACGGGATATTTATCATGTTTATCTATGTGTATGAATAATCGATATTATGGTACTGTTGCAAGCGTCATGATCTCGGTTGAACTAACAGACGGATGAGCAACAGTGCCGAAATATCAGAAACTCATAAAAACTAATGAACATGGTATCCCGTTTTAAGTTCTGTATATCATATTGTCTATAAGCAACCACTGTGGACCAAAGGCCTCTTCTCTTACACGGAGAAGGTTTGAGCATTAACCCATTGTATGCAGTATTGCAGATCCAAGCGAGACACAATATATTGTCTTATTGACTTATATACCAGAAACAAGGAATTTATTTCTGCAATTAGGCTTATTAAAAATCCTTTTTTGTTCAAGTTAATAAATTAGTTGTCCCCCGTCCCCCCAGGCGGTAGCACAGTGGGCGTGGCAGCTCGCGTGGTCCGCGGGCTGGCGGGCGGGCACAGTCCCCCGCCGCGCCCGCCGCCGGGTGCCACACACCCGCCGCACCCCGCGCAGCTCTGGGACATGCACACGCTGCACCGCGCGCTCACCGCGCCGCAAGGTACGTGCCTTGTGCTATGTACTCGATGTCTACACTGCATTCACATACACATTTACATACTACACTTATTTACTCACTCACTCACTTACTCCCTTATCCCTTACTTCACTTACTTAACCACTTACTTCCTCATACATACACTCACACTTACTCAACTACTCACTCACTCACTCACTCACTCAAACATAATCAATAATTTCCTTACTCCTTCACTCCATCACACACTATTACTTTTACTTACTCACACACACACACACACACACACACACACACACACACACACACACACACACACACACTCACTCACTCATATCTTACTTCACTTACCCACTCACTCATTTCCTCATACATGCTATCACTCTCACGCAACTACTCACTGCTTCATTCATTCACACTCAATCACTTCCCACTCTCACATTCATTTACTTAATGTTTACACAATGCTATTCACAAATATGAGCTCCAATCGTCTCTCGAAACTAGTCGAGTTACCATTAACATATGTACACACACATTGTTGCAGGGTCAGCGATAATCCACGAGCAGTTGTCGAAGCTGGCGGCGCACAGCGACGTGACGCGCGACATCGTGCACAACATATGTCTCTGTCGCCCATACGACAAGCCGCTCGACAAGGAGTTAGTACATTACTGTTATAGTGTTATCAATCATCAAAATATCTGTTCTAACATACAAAAAAAAGTAATACGAATACATAATAATTTACTTGGGAGTAAACTTCGGTTTGATTACCGAATCGGGCAAAGTATTACTGGGCTTTTTCGGTATTTCGAAATTTTTTAAACAATGCTTACGTTGTTTAAGTTACCGGCACATCGTGGCTATAAGCCAAGAACTTCTCTGCACTCACAGAAACCCAATGGACGTAGCATATGCTCTTGGTGCCGTGTACCGAGGTATTTACTCGGCAAGGTCGAATGTGAGATCTCTTGAGTTAAAAAGTTTCTCAGGCACGCAGATCCCAAAATCTTCACCGAACACGTTATACCTAGTACATACCCAGGCAGAAGTGAGGTTACCGGAGGCCTAATTACCTCCCTTCCCAATCTTCCCAATCCCCAATTCCCCAACAATCCTTAAGTTCCTAACCCCCCAAAAAGCCTGCAACACACTTGTAACACCACTGGCCTTTCACTGTCTGCTCGTCTACCAGCTTATAGAAACTAAGTGATTAATGTTTCATTGTGTGTTGTTCCAGGAACGCTGGCGAGAGGTTTTACAAGATATTGGAGAACTTCAAGGCAGCTTCTACTATCACGTTCAAGGTAAGTTTATACTGAATGTTCAGTACCATTCATTATGAGCCTATAATTGGCCACTGCTGACCAAAGGTACACTGACAAAAAGTAATCTATGGCTCAGTTTACCCCTTTAGCTATCTTCGTTTAAAGAAATTACGTCAATTCGTTGCTCTGTTTGGCTGTGAAAGACAGGCAAATAAACAGACATATTTAGTTCGATTCACTGAAAAGTTATTATAAATCGTTCTATATTCATATGCTTGCTTATAGCTTGTTATATACGGACTTCGCAGAGCCTGTTATACAGAGTGTTGATACTTATTATACAGACTGTTGTGCGATGTATACAAGTGTACTTTTCTGAATACTCAGTTTATAATTTTATAGGATTTATAATTAACATACTGTACCTAACAGGATATTGTTTTTTTCCCATAAATAGCCAAACTAACTGTTATATATGTATTGTCCGTATACAGGTGGAGATGTGGTCGGGCGGCGGTGCGGGCGGCGTGGCGGCGTGGGTCCGCGCGGCGCGGGCTCGCCTGGCGCGCTCCCTGCGGCCGCAGCACCGCGCCGACACGGCCGACCGACTGCGACACGTGCGGGACCGGACCACGCCCGCGGACCGTACGTATACACTACTGACAATTTTTTTTTGTTTTTTTTTGAGGGGGGAAAATCATCCAATGACTTCTCTCACCTTGGGCGAGGCGAGAGGGAGTGTCAGACTCTTACTGACTAAAAACCACCCCGTTCCTTCTCCTGCTTTCCGAACCGGAGCCCCGGTAAACCCGCTAGGTAGTCCACAGCTCCGGATCAGGCGTCAGCCCTACTGGGCCCCATCTGTGATGGTCTGATGACTCTTTGAAGCGCGCGCGGAACGCTACACACTACTGACACTACACTACTAATGCAATCATGACATACAACAAACATCAGACTCTAACTAATATAAAAAAAATGTTTTAATTTTTTCTCAAACATTGTCATGCATACACGTGATTGAGACGCCCCCAGTAAGTTATAAAAATATTTGTGATGGGGTCGCCTCGCAACTTCCCTCACTTACTTACTAATTTTACAATGTTGAGTAGAGTCCAGTATAATAAAGAAATAAGGTGAATGATTTTAGAACAGAGAATTCAGCGGCTCGGTTAGTGTGCGTGTAATATGAATCTTTTTTTTTTCGTCGACTTATTTTATTATCCAGACTTGGACATTACGGGCACGTAATGCCACTGTGCAATGTACACCATTTGTGTTATAAGTCCCATGTAATAAGGACTTAATCTTTTACTAAATTTCGGGCACAATTCCAGACTCCATGCTACTACTGAGAAATATTCGAAAATCCGAAAAAGCCCTAGCCTGGCAATCGCACTTGCAACCTCACGACCAACGAGGCAGTCTACAAATCTCTCCGATTAACACGATTTTTTTAAACAGCAGTCCCTAACCCACTTAAATAAATGGGACAATTATGACAAATTATTTTATACAGTACAGGCGAGATTAGTAGCCCAGTAGTGGACTATTTAATTTTGTCAATATTTTATATCATTGATTTACCGCCGTAGTCAGAATCATCCTCATACATTGAGTTTTCTACTCTCTCTGTAGACAAGAACTAAAGTGGCATTTGGCTAGAGGCTCCAATACTTATGCGACGTCCTGCATGAGCGATCTAGACGCGAAGGCAATGCGTTACGGCGATATAACGCGATCAATTGACTTGATATTTTCGCGTGAACTGGACGCGGTGCCGTCACATGTTTGTATATAATGTAATAAACGTAGGACGTCGCGTTAATGTCGATATAAACTACTGCTATTTCCAATGACGATCCTTCCTTGTTAAGATGAAGTAATGAAAATATATACGACTGCACGGTTGGTGCGGTGGCTGAGCAACAGGCTGCCGCGTAACGTGAAACGGATACGATTCCCACACAGAGCAACTCTTTGTGTGACCCAAATATGGTTTTTCCGGGTCTGGGTGTCATGTGTATGTAAACTTGTATGTTTGTAAACGCACCCACGACACAGGAGAAAATCCTAATGTGGGGCAACGTTTTTAAAAAGCAGCCAGTTGCCCATCTGACCGTACAGTTAAGTCAGTTAAGTCATCATCAATCAGTATTGATGATAATTTTCTCATAAAACTCAATGAAGTAATGTAAGTATATGTTGTGTTGTTCCAGTGTCGGCGTGGGCGGGGTACAAGCACAGCTGCGACTGCCTCACGCCGCGGACGCTCTGTGCCCAGCAGAGGAAACAGTTGCTCAGGTATGTAGGGAGTATACCTTCGTAGAATTACTGTACCCTTAGTACGAGTTTGCTTTACATTGAACGAAAATAAAATGAGAGCGCGATTGGCGCTCTTATTGGTTGGCTCTCGTTTCGATTACTTTGAACGTAAAGCAAACTCATACTAAAAACTGTTTTGTAAAACCGAGTTTTAATATTACATCTTTTTTCGATTTTGTGGTGTAATAGCAGACTTGGGTAGTTAATTGCGTCTATTATGACATAAAAACATATATACATTACTAGCTACTTCCGCGCTGTTTCACCCGATCTGCTTGGCTCCTATTGGTCATAGCGTGATGTTTTATAGCCTATAGCCTTCCTCGATAAATGCACTATTCAACACAAAAAGAATATTTCAAATCGGACCAGTAGTTCCGGAGATTAGCGCGTTCAAACAAACAAACAATCAAACAAACTCTTCAGCTTTATAATATTAGTATAGATATTGTGTACTTACATATCATAATCATTAATATACTTAACATCGTACATATTGGCTTACTCACGTAACTGTTTGACAAGGAACTCGACCCATTTCCGCGACACACGACGCGACGACTGTGAGACACCCGATAACATAATAAATTAATTTAGTACGTCTCACGAAAGTTATAACAAAATTAATTGTATGTCTTTTGTTACAGCGGTCTATGGGGTCGACCTAGATTCTGTACTACCATGTAAGTAAAAACTATATACTTTTATGGTATAAGACGGTAAATGTGCAGACAGATGATCATCAGATAAGCAATCGCAGCCGCCCATGGACACTTGAAACATCAGAGGCGTTACAAGTGCGTTGCCTTTTGGGTGAAGAATTTAAGGGTTGTTGGGGAATCGGGGCTAATAATATTTTCTGATTTATTTCGTTGCGGGATCCAAGACAGTCATTCATGTCCCTGGGACGTTGGACTTCAGTGTTCCGGTGTTTACATGGTTGTATCTACTGTAGATCCTGGTGTATACAGGAGTTGCAGCGGTAAGGGAGGTTGTGGCGAGCTAGGCATTAAAAAAAAAAATGTATTTATTTTCCAGAATCTCATTTTTCGGTACGATCGAGGGTGCGATCGAATTCAACGGGACGGAAATCGAAACGCGAGCCGACGGTGATAAGGTAACTTCAGTTTTATTATTTTAAGCTAATTTTGTAACTAAAGGAAAATATCCAAAAGTGTATGGTTCAAAGACCTAAAATTCGATTTAAATCATTTATATGTGGCAAAGAGTGACAAACATATTATTATATCCTAAAACCAAAAGTTTATTATGGCCTAGCCTTATATAATACGATCTCCGGCCACCGTAAGTGCGGGTCTGTAAGGCGAACAAGGGTAGCTCACCGCCCGAACAGAACCAGACCACTGCTGCAAAGAGCCATCAGACCACAACAGATGGGAGTAGGAACGGGGTGGTTTTTATTCAGTAAGAGTCTGACACTCCCTCTCGCCTCGCCCAAGGCGGGAGAAGTCATTTGATAATTTTCACCCCTCAAAAAAGTCTTAGTTTGTGTGAACATAAACATTGTTCAATTCAAATTGTGTAAAAGTTTATCATAAGATCAGGGGGTCTACTCTAATTCAACTAAAAACAAAGTTTCGTCCGAAACTTCGCAGATTTCATACTACAATTCCATTTATTGCGAACTTTCGTAAACAAGAATGAACGAATGAAAAGAAGATAAATAAATAGGTTTTGATATGAAATCAAATATAAAACGTTGTTTCAACTAATTCTATTAGTAGATCAATAAAACCTACGGCCGAAGATTACGAAACTTCGGATTCGAGAACTGGAGTAGGTCCCCAGGCATACTGAAGAGTTTCGTATTAATTTGAGTATGAATTAATTTCCTGCAGCCTCCGAACGAGCAAGAATCCGAGACGACGAGTAGAGAGCTACAGCAGGGAGATGGAACGGGTGCCAAGTGAGTATACTGTTATACTAGTACTCCGCTCACGGCTTCGTGCGCGCTTTTTTAAATGGGAGGGGGAGGACACGATTTTTTGTTTTACAAATAGTCCACATAGGTACCAAGTTTTAGCTTTCTGTCTTGGAAATTGCGGTATCTTTTATACAAATTAAAAATGGGGGGGGGGGGCTTTTAGAAAAGTGCTCGTTCTTGTCCATAGGACACTTTGGGACGAGCAAATAGAGCAACACTGACCGAAAAACAGATTTTTTTTATATTGATTTGACGTCCAAAAGTATGTTCCCGGTCTATTTAAAGCACATAATTTAGATTTTTACTTTGAGACTGCAAATGTTATTTCGTTATGTTGTCCTTAAGTTTATTTTCTTTTTCTATCCCTTTGACTGAATATTGGTGTACATTGTTCTCACAAGAATTGTATTGTGAATCTGATTGAAAATAACCTATGGAGTTTCTTGCTCGTTCTTCTCCATAGGAATCTAGCACTCGTCTCTTGCTCTGACGTTCACTTATACTTTGACTTATTTGTCCCAGGCCTCCGGAGGAAGGCCCCGACGACATCGAGAGTATGGGCAGCGCGGAGAGCCACGCCTCGCACGATACGGGGGACGAGGCTGATACTGGAGATGGGGGTATGTAGCTGTCTTTATCTTAACTGTACCCCTAGTATGAGTTGTCTTTACTTTACGTATCGAGATCGTTAAGCCGGTAAACGAGCAGACGGATCACCTGATGGTAAGCAAACGCCGCTGCCCGTGGATACCCGAAACACTAGAGGCCGGCCTTTTGGAGTTTAAGATTTTCAGGGCTGTTGTTCTACGTGGAGGACCAAGGGGGAGGCCTTTGTTCAGGAGTGGACGTCTCTCGGCTGATGATGATGATGATGATGATGGGAAACGAAGATTGGGAAGGGGTAATTAGTAATTGGGCCTCCGGTAACCTCACGCATACAACGCAAGCGTTGTTTCACGTCGCTTTTCTGTTCGGCCGTGGTATCACTCCGGTCGAGCCGGCGCAACAGTGCCGAAGTATGGCGAGCCCACATTTGAACTTCCATTTTGGTCGGATAAAGTTCTAATAAGATTATAATTGTTGTTTAATTCGTCACAATGAAACAAAACTATGTAGTATGGAGTTAAAGAAATTGGTCAATAATGTCCAAATACTCAAACGCTACTCAATTTTAAGACGCTCTCAAATGTAGTTCTGTCCCTATCAATTCAGAGATAGCACGATATTTAAGTACAAGTTAAAATTGAGTAGTGTTTGAGTATTCGGGCGTAAGAGGGTCAACTTATCCCTCCTTACGTGAGCAGCGTCGAGTGTGTGCGAGGGCGGCGAGTGCGCGGCGGGCGAGCTGGGCGGCGCGGACCCCGCCGACAAGGACTCCGACTCCAACCCCACCTGCGACCTGGACGACTGTGAGTACTACACCCTCCCACCACATTACATATTTATTCAATAGCTAGGTAAGTTACAGGTACATATTTATTCAATAGCTAGGTACACCTGTTTGTTTGGGTAAAATTTAGTAATTGGCATTTTAAGGTACGCGTCCACACGCCCGCATCGTACGTATCGCACGCAACGGATTTTAGTTAGTCTTGTATAGAAACTCATACAACTGCGTCCACTGATCCGCATCGTACGGACCGCATCATCGGCAATGCCTACAAGCGATGCGTACTGATGACGTCATACGGAATGCCAATGCTAAAAATCCGAGTGAAAGTAATATCGGCAATCCGATCGTTGGATTGCCGACGTAGTCTGAAAAATTAATCCGTTTGATGCGATCCGTGCGATCCGTCCGATGCGTACGATGCGGGGCTGTGGACACTCACCTTTAAACTCCTTCTAGATGACCATAACTTGGTACAAGTTTGCTTTACATTAAACGAATACGAAACGAGCTTGTTCGTCGCTCTGATTGGTTGGTTTATTCGCGCCGGCCAATCAGAGCGCCGAACGCACTCTCAGTGCGTTTTCGTTCAAAGTAAAGCAAACCCGTTGTAAGATACCATGAGTTTGAAATTATTATTATTTATCGATAGTTGCTAGCGACGACGTACATTTTTTGTATGGCAAATTTTACAACGCCTGGGTGATTTTTCAAAAAAAATCACAAAATGTTAACGGCGTCATTATCCTCAACCAAAAGTTAACAATTCTGCCGATTCAAACACAAAATTTGGTTTCAATAAATTAAGCCGTGACACTGCTCTCAACCAATCCAATAAAAATAAGCTACCACGGTGCTTAATAACGCGTGAGATTAATGATTTAAAAGTTAAAGTTTTTTGAAAAATCACCCGCCTATACCGGTCACTTCTGCCATACAAAAAATTTACAGCTTCGCTATCGAGTATCGACAAAAACTATTGTAGTAAAGTCATGGTTGACGTACAGTACATACTCTTTCAATATTATTCAAGTCATACGTAACAAATCCTCTTCTCAATTCCAGTATCAGAATCGGACGCGAACTCCCTAGGACTATCAACATCATCATCCTTAGACTCAGCATCAGAACTGCTCCTGGCTGCAGCAGCTGCAGTCGAATCCCGATCCCGGTCGGGCTCGGGATCCGGATCTGGGTCCGGGTCCGGTGGCGACGCGGCCCCGGCGCAGCTGTGTAGGACCGTGAGACACTTGATGCGGTCCATAGCGTCTATTGAAAGGTTGATGGATCGCGTTTTGAAGCACTGTGACGATTGGCCCGCACCGCCTACGAGGAATGATCATGAGGCCAGGTATTTCTATGTTTTTTTTTTATGTTTTTGTAATGGCTGTTGTGAGATATAAATGATATAATGTAAATTAACTAAAAATCGTCTATTTTAATGCATTATCGACCAAATTTACTTTTTTTCTAGCTTATTTGGTCGATGATGCACGCGAATTTTCTAACTATCACGGTTCAAACTCAGTTACAAATCACTGGATCCGGATGAACTGAAAATTTCGGTTCTGGATTTGGTTGCATCCTCGATTCTTCGGTTACAAATTTGGTTCTGATTATAGACACGGACTTAGTTTTGGAACGTGTTTGGTTTCGAAATTGGTTTTCTGGATTCGAATTTGATGTAGACGCATTCTTTTGCATGCTACAAAGACACATTATTTAACTGACTTCCCAAAAAAGAAAAGGGTAGATGACTAATTTTTATTTCAATGTCCGTCTTGTAGATTATTTTAAAACATTAGACGCGTAATTTTTATTTTCTTACGGAAACAAATACTTTCGAATATATTATATCGATTTTAAATATCGCGTGACGTCACTTCTACGTACATTTTATACGTAGAAATGACGTATTACTCCCACTCCTAAACTTTGATTCGTTCTATCTAAGTATTGTTATCTTATATGACGATATAAAAAAATACGTGTCTAATATATTTTCATTACCTAACTGATGGACTAAATAAATTTTTAATTTTCATACCCCGTCATCATCCTTGTTCCATAACATGATCATGGGGTCATTTATCCACTTTTCACTAGTTTTAACTTGATACAAACAATGTATATTTCATCAGGTATGTTTTTTTTATATGTATTTATTGTATTTATACTGATTATTAAAATTAATGTTTTATTCTTTACAGGAAACGCGTGGACATGGGTCTGTCGGAGGTGGACCGCAAGCTGATGGCGATGTACCGCCGGCTGCCCGAAGTGCATCGCCGGCAGCTGCAGGTCTATAGGAAACAAAAGAAATTGTCCACCGTAAGTATTGTGTCATATCATCATACATCTATTATATAAAAATAAGTCGGGTTTTCCTTCCTGACGCTATAACTCCAGAACGCACGAACCGATTTCCACGGTTTTGCATTCGTTGGAAAGGTCTCGGGCACCGTGAGGTTTATAGCAAAAAAAAATTAGGAAAAAAGACATGGTGGCGAAACGGAGTTCGCCGGGTTTGCTAGTTATCTATAATACAATACGGGTTTTCCTTCCTGACGCTATAACTCCAGAAAGCAAGAACCGATTTCCACGGTTTTGCATTCGTTGGAAATGCCTCGGGCTCCGTGAGGTTGATAGCAAAGGTTTATAGAAAATTTAGGAGAAATTCAAGAGAAAAGCAGGAAAACAGGGAAAATCGTTGATGGCAAACCGGAGTTCGCCGGGTCCGCTAGTACATTATACATTATCATACATATTTATCATTGGACAAACGTCGACCCATCAAATATAAAAAAAAATTAACAGCCTATAAGTGGCCACTGCTGACCAAATACTGAAGAGGGGATCAGACAGAAGATCCTCTTTGCAGTCTGCCGCATTCACCTTTATAGGGTTTGAGTTTAAAAAGTTTGAGCATTAATGTTCAAACCTTCTCCGTGTGGGTCAGTCCTAGTGGGGCCGCGTTTTATTGCATTAAGTGTTGGTATTCCCTCTCCCCTTATAAAGGGGGATACCGTCTGCAGACTGAAAGGGGATCTTTTGTATAAGGACGATGCTTATGATAAAAATAGAAGGCTTAATCGTTTCCGCGTTCATTTCTTAAAATACTGTTCATTAAAAATCATCCAATGGCGTCTCCCGCTTTGATTGCACCATGAGAGACTTACAGACTTAAACTTGGTAGGCTGTCCACAGCTCTGTAGTTTTGAATGTAAGTGAATAACTAAAGTACCCCCCTCCCCCCTAGGTATGCATGCAGCTAGTGGGGGGCCTGGCGCCGGCGCCCCCTCCGCCCGGGTCCCCGCCGCCCGCGGCGCCCCCGCAGGCGTGTCGCGCGCTCTGTCCCGAGTACCATCTGCAGAGGTTCAAAGAGGTCAGTATAACACCATACTGTTCGAATATAGTAAAAATATATATATATTAGTATGTATATGTATCATGCCAATCTAGTTACTTCCGCTGCTCGGCTCCTATTGATCGCAGCGTGATGTTTTATAACCTATAGTCTTCTTCGATAACTGAATTAAAGAATTATTTAATTCCATTGAGTAGTAACGTATTGTGACGCCTTTTTCTCCCCGAAGGGCAAGGCAGAGACGCATATTACGGTACTTAATACCACTATACAATGTACACCAACTTTTCACCATTTGCGTTATAAGTCCCATGTAATAGGGGGTGAGCATATTGCCCTATACCGGACTCAATTCCAGACTCCGTTCTACCACTGAAAAATACTCTGGGAATCAACAAAAACAGGCATTGTTAATATTACATATTATATTTGATTTTGATTTTGACTAGATTTGGTCTCACAAAGTTGATGTAAGATTTCTGAAATGCAAAGAAATTATAGAACACCAAATTGGTTGAGAAAGGCTTAAGATGATCTTGATGTGAAGAGGGTGAGTCTATTACCGTACATGAAATAATATATAATATAATGCTTTCTTTGTAGGTCCGTCGTAAAGTAATGCACATGCGCGACCAACAACTCTACTACCACAGGCTACGGATGTGGCTTGAGGATCAGCTCAGGCAGGAGAGGGAGAGGTCAGTGTACCTGTTACATGGTTATATATTTTTTGATCACATTAGTATTACAATTTTATTATAATACGTCTTTACCTTAACCTTCGTATTAACAATACTATAGGGTAGATGACAAATTGTTATTTTAATTATTAGGTTATTGGCTTACTCACGTAACTTTTTGACGAGGAACTCGACTAGTTTAGACAGTAGCAACGACAGTCGCCGCGTCGTGTGTCGCGAAATGCTGCTCATGAATAAGAGCCTCTAGCATGGCTTGAAACTAGTCGAGTTAGTCGGCAAACAGTTACGTGAGTAAACCGATAATACAATAATTAATTTAGTATGGCTCACGAAAGTTATATTCAAATTTTTATTTTAATGTCCGTCTTGTAGATTATTTTAAAACATTACACACGTATTTTTATTTTCTTACGGAAACAAATACTTTTGAAGATATATCATTTTTAAATATCGCGTGACGTCACTTCTACGTACGTTTTATACGTATGTGCTCCCACTCCTAAACTTTGATTCGTTTTATCCAAGTATCGTTATCTTATACGACAAAATAAAAAAAATACGTGTCTAATATTTTTTCATTACCTAACTGACGGACTAAATAGATTTGTAATTTTCATACCTCGTCATCTTCCCTATTCCATTTTCCCACCAGTTTTAACTTGATAGAAAACAAACAATTTACATGTCATATATTTCACTCCAACAGCCTCCCAGAATCGAACGTCACCCTAATCGAAGACCTTCCCCGTCGTAAAAGGAGAACAGCGAGCCCAAAAGTCCCGCGCCTCACGACAGGCTCAAAGAGGAAACTCAAGCCAGTCTCACCATCCATTAGCAAGCCTCACAAAATCCTACAAATGCTTAAACATAAGGCACCAGCGCAAACCACGCATTTACTAACAGACATCAAAACTGATCAAAAAATAGAAGTAGACCCACCAGAAGCGTTCCCTCTAGAAAGAGAAGACAATATAAGTGATACGGAAACTATCGTTGGCGAGAAAGAGACAGTAGATATGTGTAAGGAGATGAAAGAGTGTCTAGCCAAGTTCTCCAATTTTGGTTTAACGAATGATGGTGGTGAGGAGTTTCAAGTTCAAGTTGAGAATAAGTATCCGGAGTCTGTCAGTCCACCGTTGCAGGAAATGTCTCCGACTACTCCTGAACCGATGCCTGTGTATTCTTCTAAACCAAATCAGCGGTTACTATCAGTCAATAAGTTCTTGAAGAAAGATGAGAAGGCAGATTTCAATCAACCGATTTCAACTGAAGTGTTAAATATACCTCTGAACGCTCGTAGGACTCCGATCTTAGTGAAAGATGAGAAAGAATCTCTGACTGAGCCGTTAGATAATGAGAAAGATCCTAATGTTTACAAATATGTCTCGTTCGGGCTGGAAATTAAGAAAGCTATGGAAGAATGTCAGAATATTATTAATTCTTATAACAGTATCAAAGATGGACGCAAAGAAGATGACAATCAGCTTTCTCTAGAACAGATATGTGAAGTTATGATGACACTAGACAAGAATTCAGCTGAATTCCTAGACAAAATTGACACTGAAGAATCTATAGACTTGAATTCAGCTAACACTAAGTTGGTAGAACTTGTCGAAAATATGCCTCAAATACTAGCTAACATGCCGGAGATAGCTTCAAAACTATCGGAGTTTGCGAACGCGTCGTTTGAGTTACCGGAATTTGCATCTATTATGAGCAATCTACCCGAAGTTAATAACGAAGCCCAGTTAACACCGGAGACGTTGAAACAAATACGTGAGTTAAAGCTAAATAAATCTAGGGATTATGTTAAAGTAACTAAGAATACAGCAAAAAGGAAAACACAGCGTAGAATTAAGAGTAATTTCGAATCTAATGATGTTATTGGTACTATGACTTTTGAGTTAGATAATAGAGACATAGTAGAGCTCTTAAAAGACGAAAAAGATCTTCAAGCTCTAATGAAGAATAAAAATAAGGATGATTTCAAAGATCTACTCTTCTCAATCTCCGCTCAAGTTGTCATTAACAAAGTTTTTGAATATCTAAAGCAAAATAAGAGTCCGATGTTAGAAAAGTGCATGGATGAAGAAAAAGACTTATTCTCTTTACCAAAAAGCAGTTTGAACTCAGAAATGTATTCTAAAGCGTCTACGTTATTCGATAATTCTGTCAAAGATGCCTTGAGTATGGAAGAGTTGAGGGACTTAGTCAAATCAAGGTTTAATTCGTGGAAACATTACGTTTCTTCTAAATTCAAGGGGATACCAGTTGAAATACTAGAGAATGAGATAGAAGCTATGCTAGATAAGTTTTACAGTTACATTCAAGACTTAGCTGGTAAGAATTATGCTCCAGACTTCGATAGAATGGCTGCCAAATTTGAAGAATTGAGGAAACACCATGAAACACACAGAGATTCTGACTCCGATTCTCGAGAGACGGTCAAACAGATTCTTCTAACGACGTCTGTAGGCAATACTATTGATATCCTCATGATGAAATTCCCAAAATTAAACCATGAAAAGAAAGAGCTAGTGAAAGGTTTAAATTTTAAATATATGAGCGTTTTGCGGCGTTGCTGCGAGTCTCAGCCGTTAGCTAACTGGATTTTGACCGACCCAGAAACAGCTATTAATGTGATACAAGAACTTATGGAGTTTCAAGTGAAAAAACCGGAGAATGTTCCAGATTTTTCTAGTATGTCGAGTGATAAGAAAAGGGATTACTTTATAGAGAGATTGCGCGATGTTAATAAGCAATATCTTGAGACGTTACCTAAGAAAAATCTGTCGGGAGACGAATGGCTAGTCATGTTATATAAACTAGAACAGTATGAAGAGAAATTAAAAGAGAATTTCAATAAAGCGACCCCACAACCGGTTAAGACGACTCAGAACGCCAGCGAGGCGGAAATCTTGGCAGCTAAAGGTCTAAGCAAGATCATAGGTAAAGCTAGTATACGTGTGGTTAAAAAAACCGAGCAACCACCAAAGAAGAAAGAAGAACCAGTAAAGACTAATGAGACTGACGAGAAAAAATGTAAGAATGACGCGTTATTAGCAAAATGCGAAGCTATTTTAACTTCTAAGGGCGAGAAATCTTTATTAGACAGCTTTTACACGATCAAATCATACATTACTCAAGGCTTACCAGTCCCTGAGACGTATAAGAAACATGTCATATCAATCTGCTCTTCAATCGACGCGAAGCTATTAGACGAAGATGTAGAAGAATTAAAATCGGATACGACAGAAGATAGCAAAGAAAAACCGCCTCTATCGCCCCAAAATCATGAGAATTTGGCGAAATATTCCGCTCAAGCGCTCCGTAATGCTAAACAGACTTTGAATGCGGTTGCTTTTAAGAATATTAATAGGAATGGGCAGAGTAAGTCGGAAAGTGATGTCTGTGATACTCCCAAGAGTGATTGTAAGTGGACAAATGATTGTATGTGTAACTCCTGTAAGGATACTGATTCTGTGTGCGTGGGAGATGCAGTGAAGAACTGCTATGATGATAAGAAAATAGAGAAAAAGAAAGAGGTTAAGAAGCCCGTCGCTAAGCCGAAGCCTGTGGCCAAAGCGTGTGAGAATGTCAATCATCAGCAGCATGTTTGTAAAGGTGAGTCTTTAAAATTACATACTAAATATTGATGCCCGAAAATGTAATCAGGGGGCTTACTCTAATTCAACGAAAAACGAAGTTTCGTCCGAAACTTCGCAGATTGCATACTACAATTCTATTTATTGCGAACTTTTGTGAACAAAAATGAACGAATGAAATGAAGATAAATAAATAGACTTTGATATGAAATTAAAAATAAAACGTTATTTTAAGTAATTCTATTAGTAAATCAATAAAACTTACGGCCGAATATTAAACGAAATTTCGGATTCGAGAACCGGAGTAGGCCCCCAGATGTGCAAATTTAACTTCAATTATTCACCAGTTATGTTAAAGTCCCAATAAAACTCATTAGGGGGACGTTCAAGTATTACATAACGCAAATTTTGAAGATTGTTGACCCCCTTCACCCCTTGTGACGCAACATAACGTTTTTCTGTAAACATCTGATGTTTTCTATATAAAACTATCCGACCTTGCGAATTTTGTTTCGCTTTGGAAATTCTTCTGCGCATATTTGTTATTTTTTTCTTACATAATAACCTTCTGCTTACATTAACAAACCCAACAAAAAGTATTATTAGCAGAATCGGATTAGCTGTTCTCGAGATTTGAGCTTTTTTATGGAACAGTAGCCTGATGGTAAGCAATCGCCGCCACTCATGGACACCCGAAACACCAGGAGGTCACAGGCGCGTTGCCGGCCTTTCAAAAAGGAATACGCTCTTTTCTTGAAGGTTTGAAGATCGTATCAACACATTAGCGATCCATTTTTGTATCTACATCTACACTAATATTATAAATAGGAAAACTTTGTTTGTTTGTTTGGTTGTAATGAATAGGCTCAAAAACTACTGGACCGATTTTAAAAATTCTTTCACCATTCGAAAGCTACATTAACCACGAGTAACATAGGCTATATTTTATCTACACTTCTACACTAATATTATAAAGAGGAAAACTTTGTTTGTTTGTTTGGTTGTAATGAATAGGCTCAAAAACTACTGGACCGATTTTAAAAATTCTTTCACCATTCGAAAGCTACATTATCCACGAGTAACATAGGCTATATTTTATTTTGGAAAAAAAATAGGGTTCCGTAAGATATTTGGATTTTTCGGACACAAACTGAAAAAAATCAACCAAAGAAGTTACTTATTTTGCGTACGCTGCCTAAACTACAAAAGATAGAACCATAAAATGTTATAATTAATTGTAGATCTTATAAATATCTACAAAAAAGTCCACGACACACTATACCTATCTATGTCGAGTGAGGCACAACAACCACATTTTTATTTAAAAATCTTGAATTTTTTTTGGACTACATTTAAACGCGTTTATTTTACTCATGCTATTAATCCTTATCAAAATAAATTATTTCATCAAAAAGTACAGTTTATGTTGATAATATTTGGTCTTTGAATGATTAAAATTGGACGTTTGGTTTTGAAGTTGTGGTGAAATTAAAATATTACGATTTCTGCTGCACGGCCCGTTGCGAAGTGGGCGTCACAAGGTCAGGGGTACGCGTGCGGGAGAGGGGTGTTTAGATCTATGAGTAAGGTACCCGCGCGGCTCAGACGCGAGATCGGGAACTATGTGGTTAAAACCAAAAATTTGCCGGAAGTCACTATTCCACGCGAACGAAGTCGCGGGCAAAAGCTAGTTATACATAAACTAGCGACCCACCCCAGCTTCGTATGGGTGGGATATATTTTGCATGTAGTATACATATAAACTTTCCTCTTGAATCACTCTTATCTATTAAAAAAAAACGCATCAAATTCCGTTGCGTAGTAGATTTAAACATACAAAGGGACATAGGGACAGAGAAAGTGACTTTGTTTTATACTATGTAGTGATAAGTAACGTTTATATCGCCTTTATACATAGTATGGCGAATATTGTGTAGTAACACGAGTAAATAAGTATGTACTTGGTCTTGCAGTGGGTCACGGCGGCGTGTCGTGTGCGGGGGAGGGCACGGACCAGCCCTGCACCTGCTGCTACTGCACCGTCTTCGGACACGCCGTGAGTATACTGACTACTACTATGCCTATACTCGACTAATTATACATTATTATGTGGTTCTAGGCTTTGTAAAATTTATGTCCGTCTCGAAAAGTACATAAAATACTGAAACGACAAAAAAATCTCTAACATGTTACATCTCTAATACATACCCCATACGTTTTGATACAACAGTCTCATACAGACACAACGGGTTGTCAAAGGTGCGCCCACTTCACCATTTGTGTTTTAAGTCCCATGTAATAGGGGGTGAGATTATAGCCATATACTGGGCACAATTCCAGACTCCGTTTCACTACTGAGAAATTTTCGAAAAACCTAAAAAAGCCCAGTAATACTTTGCCCGACCCGACTTCGATGACACTTTGATGAAGAGTCCCTCTGTGACTCGAAACTAGTAAAGCGTTTCTCCATTAATGTACGAGAGTAAATTGTAATTTTCAGTTATTTTTTATGCATTACTTGTTTACTTAAGTTATTAACAAACTGTTTCAGCCGCCTCTAACTACACCTGTGCCTAGGAATTTCAATGAGACGCGCGAGCGACTGCGGTCCATACTAAACAAGAAGAAACAACAGTGCAAGACTGCTAGCTCTAATGTAAGTTACTGTAGTCGATACTATCTAAAGATAAGCGTCCACAGGCTCGCATCGTACGAGTCGCAAACATCGTACGCATTCCGTATGATGTCATCAGTACGCATCGCGTGTAGGTATTGCCGATGATGCGGTCCGTACGATGCGGATCAGTGGACGCAGTTGTATGAGTTTTCATAAAGGACTAGACCATTAACCCGTGGTATCCCAGAACGCAGATCTACGCGTACATAATAGAAAACACATACAGCATTACAGTTAAAATATCGCCTAAAATGTTACTATATCCTCCACCTATTACATTTTGCAGGGGGAACAAGAGCCGGCCGCTATCAAGCCGACCGGGGTGCAAACCCCGCCGGCCACCACCGAGACCCCGGCGCAACCCAAGCCCACGACCAAACCACCGCCCGTCGCGCCTAAACCACCGGTAAATATTATAATCTTTTTACTTATTGTATAATAATATAATAATATATTTATTTGAATAAAACATGGTATAAAAGGTCTTACACACAAAAATTAGATCAAACATGTTTAACTTAATAATAAAGCATGCAAAATTGTTAATCACAAGCAAGTGCAAGTTGCAAGCATTGGAGTTATAACGTTAGTATTCTAAGTACTGCTTAATACTATAGAAATAAATAATATAAACCGGTAAACGAGCAGATGGATCACCGGACGGTAAGCTATCGCCGCCGTCCATGGACACTTGAAATACCAGAGGCGTTACAAGTGCATTGCTGGCCTTTTGCGGGTTAGGAATTTAAAGATTGGTGGGGAATCGGAGATGAAGGCTGGTAATTGGGCTTCCGGTAACCTCACTCACCCAACGTAAGCGTTGTTTCACGTCGGTTATCTGTGAGGCCGTGGTATCACTCCGGTCGAGCCGGCCCAGCAATGCTCTCCTACACGTTACATATTTATAAGTATTTGGACACCACAACTATCACACGGTGAAGAAAAACATTACGAGGAAACCTGGGCTTAATTTTAATTTCTAATTATAAGCTTGAAATCGTCAACCCGCATTGAGCAAGCGTGGTGATTAATGCTCAAATCTTCTCCGTGTGAAAAGAGGCCTTTGGTCAGCAGTTACAAGCTTATAATGATGTATAGTATCCTTACGGTTCTTTACTTTCCCCAGAGTCTTCCTGACGCTTCCACAAATAACCCATCAAAAAGTCACTGGAGATGGACCATGTTCAGCTGTAGACGTCTTAGAGCCGATCTAATTAACACCTATGTCCATATCCTGGCCTATGTTTAGCAGGGGATGTCTTTTTTTTGAGGGGGGAAAATCATCCAATGACTTTTCCCGCCTTGGGTAAGGCGAGAGGGTGTGTCAGACTCTTACTGACTAAAAACCACCCCGTTCCTTCTCCTGCCCTTCGAACCGGAGCCCCGGTAAATCCGCTAGGTAGTCCGCAGCGCCCTACTGGGCCCCATCTGTGGTGTCCTTGGAGCAGATCTAATTAACACATGTCTCTCACATTATCCTCTATTTCATTGTCTGCACTTTAAAAGGGACTATGACCTCTGAGTTCGTTTCGGCATTTCTTCTCAGAGTAGTCGGATAGGAAATGCCGGCCTCATCTAGTTATTTGAAATATTGACGTGTAAAAGTGTTATTTTATGACCTATTTACAGAAGTAAATATCATTTATCATTTATCATGTCACTTGTCACTTGTCAGAGTGTCGCCACGAACCTTCATCAATTGATCAATGGAGTTTCTTGCTCGTTCTTCTCCATAGGAATCTACACTTTGGAACGAGCAAATAGAGCAACTAGAGGACTGACCGACAGACAGACATTTTTAATGTTATTAGATTTGCATTGATGTTCAAAAGTGCCTTCCTAGTCTATTTGAAATAAATGATTTTGACTTGACTTTGACTTGACATTAATCACCAATGCTCAAACCTTCTCCGGTTGAGAAGAGGCCTTTGGTCAGCAGTGGGAATTGCAAGCTTATGATAATGGATGGTTTCCTCACCGTTTAGGGCTTTCCCCAAGAGTCTGTTCCCGTCCCTCGTACAATTAACCAATCTAGAAGTAGTAGTAATTAGATCTTGAAGCCAATCTAACGATGATTTTAATACCTATATCCCCTATATCAATTTCCAGGCTCTCCCGAAGTCGCAGCCGCCGACGCTGACTGCGGCGCAGGTGCAGCAGAAGCGGCAGTCCCTGGACCTGCAGCAGCGGCAGCTGGCCGACAAGATGGCGCGCATGGCCGTGTCTGACAAACCCGCCGCAGGAGCCGCGGGGGAGAAGGCTAAGGTAATTATAGAGTTAAAGGCAATCATTTATTCTAATTAAACCATAAATACTTGCAATTGAATCATAAATAGGTAGTTTTGAAATGTCAACAAATAGAGATATAAATAATAGTCTGTCAGTCTGTCCGTATGTGAAGCTAGAGAATTTTTTGTTCTTTGAAAATAAGATGTTGTCCCACTCTGAGATTTTCGTGGGTGCGTTTACAAACATACAAGTTCACATACACATGACACCCAGACCCGAAATAACAATTTGTGGAGCACACAAAGTGTTGCTTCGCGTGGGAATCTAACCTGCTACACGTTGCATCGCAGCCAGCTGCCCAACCACCGCACCAACCGTGCAGCCAGTCAATTAAAAGTACCTTTACGACAAGCATGCATGAAAATACTGATGATGACTGTTGATGACGCGAAAGAGGTGTGTAAGATTCCTAGCAATTGGCGGTCCATTGTCTCTGCCTACTCTCTCATGAGAGAGGCATGAAGTTATGTATGTATGTACTCAATACTCCAGAAAAAAACTTGTTCCAGTTAGTTTTGTTGGCGCGGTGGCTGGGCACTAGGCCGTGTAACGTGTAGCGGGTTCGATTCCCGCACAAAGCAACTCTTTGTATGATCCACAAATTGTTGTTTCATGTTTGGGTATCATGTGTATGTTTGTAAACGTACCCATGACACAGGAGAAAGCCCTAGAGTGGGACAACTTAAAAAAAATATATAAAATAAAAATAAACCAGGTATTAGCACGTTCAATCTAACATACAAAATCTTCAGCTGAAGACAAAGTTCGTAATTCAAGCGAGCGACCCCATAGGCATCAGCTAGTGTGAAATATACCTTTATGACCTTGTCTAATATGTTCAGATGCTTCAGCGCTCCGCCCCGGTACAAATCGACGTGCCGCCCGGCCTGAAGGCTGAAGGCAAGGTCAATCCCAACGCCATGGAGCAGATACGGTTACAGGTATGTTGTAACATATATATAAATATTTATGTTTAATGGGTCGACGTTTGGCCGCTATTTCGCCTGATAGTAAGTGATGATGCGGCCTACGTTGGAGCACGTCTGCCCATAAGCAGCCTATTCACTCGGGCTTTGAAGATACCCAGAACAGATATATGTAGAAATCTAGTGTCTCTGACTTTAAAAGAGACTATGACCTCTGACTTTGTTTCGGCATTTCTTCTCAGAGTAGTCCGATAGGAAATGCCGGCCTCATCTAGTTATTTAAGAGATTGACGTGTAAAAGAGTTACATTGTAACCTATTTGTAGAAATAAATATCATTTATCTGCCTACCCCAATGGGAGATAGGCGTAAACAATATGTAGCGTATATTGTAATAAAAATAAAACTAATGAGTTTACAAAGACGTTTCTTCGGGAAAGTTGTTTGTAATCATGAGTACAATCACGTGTTTAAATATCGTTCACTAATTACCAGTCACTCTGTATAATTTTTCTAGAGCAGTTTAAAAATATGGTGACATTTCGAAAAAAAAAATATTCAATATGACTATCTTAATATTATAAATGCGAATGTTTGTGAGTTTGTGTGTTTGTGTGTATGTTTGTTACTCAATCACATCCAAACGGCTGAAGGGATCGGTATAAAATTTCGAGTAGAGGTAGATTATGATCTAGAATAACACACAAGCTACATTTTATTATTGTTACAGCAACTAAAACAACAACAACAGCAACAAGCCCAAGCGCAATTCCAGCAGCAACAGTTGCAGCAACAGCAACTGCAACAACAGCAGTTGCAGCAACAGCAGCAACAGAAGAAGCCGGAGCCGATATACGACCTGCCAATACACAACAAGCCCACGCTCACACCGCAACAACAGCAACAGATACGGCAACAGCAGCAACAGGTTAGTTATACATATATCTAATCTACAAGTAAGCGTCCACAGGCCCTTATCGCACGCATCGGACGGATCGCATCAAACGGATTAATTTTTCAACCGCGTCCACTGTATCGACATCGATCGGATTGCCGACGCGAATATCAGTAATCGGATTGCCGATACCACTTTTACTTGAATTTTTGGCATCGGCATTCCGTATGACATCATCAGTACGCATCGCATGTAGACATTGCCGATGATGCGGTGCGTACGATGCGGATCAGTGGACGCAGTTGTATGAGTTTCTTTAGTCCAATGCGTACGATCCGTCCGATGTGTGCGATCCGACCAATGCGTGCGATCCGACCGTTACGTGCGATCCGTCCGATCCGACCGATGCGTGCGATCCGACCGATACGTGCGATCCGACCGATGCGTGCGATCCGTCCGATGCGTGCGATCCGACCGATGCGTGCGATCCGACCGATGCGTGCGATCCGACCGTTACGTGCGATCCGTCCGATCCGACCGATACGTGCGATCCGACCGATGCGTGCGATCCGTCCGATGCGTGCGATCCGTCCGATCCGACCGATGCGTGCGATCCGACCGATGCGTGCGATCCGTCCGATCCGACCGATGCGAGCGATCCGACCGATGCGTGCGATCCGAAGGATGCGTGCGATCCGTCCGATCCGACCGATGCGTGCGATCCGACCGATGTATGCAATGCGTATGATGCGGGCCTGTGGACGCTTACCTCAAATAGCACCAAGCCTCCAATAATTAGTTGCTGACAAATTCCCTTCTCTTACAGCTCTTACAACAAAAACTCCAGCAACAGCAACAACAACAACAGCAACAGGCGCAGCAGCAACAACAGCAACAAGCGCAGTTGCAGCAGCAACAGCAACAACAGCGGTTGCAGCAGCAGCAGCAACAGCAGCAACAGGCCAGACAGAGCAGGGCGGGGCAGCAGAGGAGCACTGTGTCTCTGTCTAGCAGGGATACTAGTGTCTTCTCTACTTCCAGTGGATGTTCTGGGTGAGTGGTTCTAGCTTCACCGACAGACAGACTGACGGACAATTCAATTTGAAGAAGAAGCACCGCCTCTTGTCACGTCTTTTATCCCCAAAGGGGTAGGCGGTGCACATTACGGCACGTAATGCCGCTATACAATGTACACACACTTTTCATGCGCTTTTGAGTGGCCTTTTTTATTGGGACAAACCCGCCACAACCTCCCATATCGCTGCAACTCCTGTGCACCAGGATCTACAGTAGATACAACCATGCAAACACCAGAACACTGAAGTCCAACGTCCCAGGGACATGAATGACTGTCTTGTATCCCGCAACGAAATAAATCAAAAGATATTATTAGAGGAGAAGAAAAAACAGTGGCCTATTTATAGGCAGTTGATGTTTACCTACTATAATTACTACTTATAATTGATGAAAACTATTGGATGATTATGGATTGAGTAGTTAGATTAAGGCAGTTGTCCCACCGGCAACGATGAACGAGTAACGAGTAGAGCTAGAACTAGAAACGAGTGAAAACAAAAACAAACAAGTGAAGCGAGCACTCGCCGGCAGTGTGAACAGTCAGCGATCAACTATTTGTATATGCATCTCTTTTGTTTACACGGAAAGTATATCTATTGTACGTTTCTTGTGCGAGAAAATAGCCGATAGTTAGTCGTTCACTCGCCGTTGGTGGGACAACTGCCTAAGGATTATTGAAATAAAAGGACGGAGCGTAGTTTGAACGATGAGCGGTTTAATTCGAGAGAGAGAGACAGAGGCGACATCTACAGTAATAAGTTACAAATTAGGATGCGTTTACAAATACATATACAATAGAAACTTGCATAAATTCGACTTGTAGGTAATTTTAATATAATGAAATGAGTCGGTAGTCCGGATAATCGCGAATCCGTATAACCGGGAGCCGGATAATCGAGTTCCTACTGTATTTAAATAGGGACTGCGTTCATATTTCAACAATAATTTTAACTTTATAACGCCTCTCTTCCAGTGGGTCATGCTGGCGCGGCTCCCGTCCGGAAGACACGCGCGACCTGGACGCGCTGCTGCAGTACATTGAGGGTCCCGCGCGACATGTCGATAGGGGCAAGAAGCGCGCCAAGAAGCAACGGCAGAAGGCTAAGAAGGTAAGCAGTAGTCTTAGTATCGGTTTGTTTTATGTTTAAAGTAATCGGAACGGGAATGCGTTCGGCGGTCTCGTATTAAGGAATCTGATTGGTTGGTTTATTCGCGGTCAATTAGAGCGCCGAATGTAGTTTCATTTATTTTAAAAATAAAGGAAATTCAAATAAATTTATTTGCGAATACAGGTTATGAAAGGGTGTTTAAGGCGCGGTGAATAGACGACTTTTATGTATTTGAGGGGGTGAAGCAGGTGAAGTGGGTCTCGTGTACTGAGGGGTGCACCGCGCAAATGTCATTGATACGCGTATTCCATTTTATTTAGGAGCGTAATTTCGCTTCCATAGTTTCATGGACGATTGGCCCAATGCGTTGCTGTCTAGAATCGCGTTCCGTGATCCTTAAGATCGAATCTCATTACTCGTATTAGTTTTTGTTTTCTTATTTTTTCAATATTATGTTGTATACATTTTTATTTTATTTTTATTTATTTTTTTATTTTGTTTTTTTTATGACTAAAACCGAAATCGAACAATAATTTACATAAACTTACTACTACTATAGTTTTTGCGCTAGTGACAGTTGCCTGTATGACGTTGACGTCTCTCAGTACCACATGATTAGGGATGGACATTAGAAAGATCTTTTTTATCGCTATCGATACTCGCAGCGTACATTGAATTCTCAGTAATTTCTTATCTACATTTATTTAAAATTATCTAAATTTACATTTTTAAATACTACAACATACAAAATAAAATAATATTTAAAAATATAAAAATAGGAGCCGACCAGTAGCGGGAGCATGGTCCAAGCTACCGGTGGTTAGGGCTCCAGAGACAGAAACCTTCTCACAATACGTGCTGTTTCGAGAAGTACTGCCTTCTGCATCAGGCCCTTGATCCATCCGCCCAACCCCAGCCTCCTAAGGTGATTGTCGAGGCTGTTGGGTATTAATCCGTTGGCCGACACGACTATCGGCACAATGATAGCCGAATCCACACTCCACATGTCGACAACCTCGTGAGCCAAGTCAAGATATTTTATTTGTTTATCTTTTTCAGCTTTCACGAGGTTCTCGTCATCAGGAATGGTGATATCGATTATCATCGTGTGGCGCGCTTGCCGATCTATCACCACTATATCAGGTTTATTGGCTACAATAGTCCTGTCAGTGATGATAGATAGAAAGATAGATAGAAACAACTGCTGAGCCTGTACCAAGCGCAGGTTCGGTCATGTATGGAGTACTGTTCTCACCTTTGGGACGGCTCGGCTAAATGCCAGCTAGATGCGCTCGAACACATTGAAAGGCGTGCCAAGAAGCTCATCAATGATGATGCGCTTGTGGAGGCCCGGCTTCAAAGCCTTGAACACAGGCGCAAGGTCGCAAGCCTTTCCGTTTTTTTACCGGATACATTTCGGAGAGTGTGCGGGGGAATTGCACAACTTGATTCCCCCTAGTCCTTTTCATCATCGAACCACAAGACGATCGGCGAAGCGTCACCGCTTCATAGTAGATATCCCACCCACTCGCACGAAGCGCTTCGCTTCAAGCTTCCTTGTGCGAACTGCTAGGGAGTGGAACTCCTTGCCGGAGTCTGTGTTTCCTGATGGGTATAATCTGGGTGTCTTCAAGGCCCGAGTGAATAGGTTGCTTATGGGCAGACGTGCTCCACCGTAGGCCGCATCATCACTTACCATCAGGTGAGATAGCGGCCAAACGTCGACCTATTAAATGTAAAAAAAAAAGATCGATCCCAGTACAACGTGATATGGCCGTTTTCGAGAACTGGATCGGGCACATACTTGTAGTATGGAACCTCAAACTCAACAAGTTGATAGTGCAAAGCAAGTTGCTGGTGGATAATCTTGGCCATGTCTATGCAAATATTCACCATTAGCCAAACGACCACAACCAGAAATTATATGTCTTATGGATTCACCAGGACTATGACATGCCCGACATATGTCAACGGTCCCATCCTTAATAATATATTTCTGGTAGTTATTCGTAAGGATAACTTCGTCCATAATTGCACAGACAAATCCTTCAGTTTCACCAAAGAGATTACTGAATCGTAGCCAAGATACGGACGCCAGAAAATCTACACTGGGTCCATGAAGGGCCCGGAAGAAGCGTCCGTGGAGCTCCTTGCTATGCCATACCTCCTTGCGGTCATTGACACTTAGTACCACACGTTTGCGCCAGTTCTCTTTTGCTAAAGATAGTGGAGTGAATCCATTGTCCACTGCTGCTACTTCTCGATGCATACCCTCGTTTACTTTCAGGAAATATTCCCTGAGGTTGCACACCTCACGGTTATGAAGGGTCTTAGCATTTAATAAGCCTCGACCCCCACACTTCCGCGGGATGTACAACCTCATGATCGATGAACGAGGGTGATGCATACGATTTGCAGTCAGCAGTGTTCGGACTCGCCTATCCAGGGTGTCAAGTTCAGTCTGAGTCCACTTGAGTATACCAAAAGAATACATCAGAACCGGCATGACCCAACCGTTATAGGCTCGCACCTTGTTTCCGCCTGATAATGAACTTTTCAGCACTTTATTCAGGCGGCCAAAGAAGCGTTCCCGTAACGATTGTTTCATGCCCGGTCCATTAATGCCTAATCCCTCTGACGTACCCAGGTACTTGTAAGTATCATTTGCGGAGAGCGTTCTTAGTTTTGTGAAATCTGAGAGTTCTAGACCCTCAGATTCCACAATCCCTCCTCGCTTCACATGCATGACAGCACATTTATCTACTCCAAATTCCATTCTGATGGAACTACTAAATTTTTCAGTTATTTTCAGTAGTTCCATCAGTTGTTTGTTATTTGGAGCAAACAACTTGAGGTCATCCATGTAAAGCAAGTGGGATATGACTAGACCCCTTCTCCGCAAAGGATAGCCTAGCCCTGAAGCCTCCAATAAAGTACTGAGAGGATTTAAGGCCAAGCAGAACCATAGTGGGCTCAGACTATCACCCTGGAATATTCCTCGCACTATCCTTACAGGTTCTTCACTCCCTTGGATTTGTCTACATCCCGGATAGCAAAGCACAGTACTCCATTGCCTCATACATGACTGCAAGAAGGCGCGTAGAGTTGCATCTATTTTATACAACTCCAGCACCCTCATGAGCCATGTATGTGGCACAGAGTCATATACCTTTTTAAAATCTATCCAGCATGTAGACAAATTCTTTCGGGACCGACGAACCTGTTGGCTTACAACCATATCAATGAGGAGTAGCTCCTTAGTTCCACGAGACCCCTTCCTACATCCATTTTGAGATACAGACATAATGGAATGTTTTTCAATATGTTTTGTTATTTTTGTTCTCAAAATAGATGTAAGAAGTTTATAGACCGTTGGTAAACATGTAATTGGTCTATAATTTTTGGGTTCAGTGGAACTACCTGATTTATGGAGCAGATGGGTAACGCCTGTTGTTAGAAATTGGGGCAACGATCCAGCTTCTAAAGCTGCCTGGAATTGCGATGCTAAGCGAGCGTGTGAACTGGTGAACCATTTGAGCCAGAAGTTGTGCAGCCCGTCTGGCCCCGGTGATTTCCAATTTGGGACCGAACAGGCTGCACTGCTCACATCAGAGGAGGTGATTATCACCTCCTCCATCTCTGGCACAGTTTCACACCTCCGCTCAACATCACAAATCCAGTCATCCTCTGTGTGGCTAACAGGCACCGACCAGATGTTGCGCCAATATGTGTTAGTTGAATCAAGTTATATGTACCTAATGTAGTAAAAGTGAGGTTATATTATATCATTGCAGTTTTTTGTGTTTTTTACGAAATACTTTTGAATAATTTTGGTTGTGTTATGGTTGTAAGCAAGGAGCGTGTGTGACGTGTCGAAGATCTGACACGTTTGGCTCTTCAGCGCCCCGAACAGTCGCTACGTCGCGTCGCGTGTGGATCGATAACACGCGCGTTTGCATTGCTACACACGCGTGTCTGTATCGCTACACACGCGCGTTTGCATCGCGACTGTATCGCTACAAACACGCGTCGACGGTGCGTTTTTCTCCTACAGAGCAGTTTGTTGTCGTTTGTATCGATACAAATGCGCGGCCCCGGCGCGTTTAAAAAACGTGGTGTGCATAGGCCCTTAGAAGCAGTAGGTAGGCACTAACCTTTTAAAAACTAAAAAAGGGACAGGAGGATATATAAATAAAACACCAATATTAGTATAAAATATGTATTAATCATCTTGAATAATTAGGAGAATGTCATCTTAGAATTGTGTAGGGGCTCGGGGTACGTATATTTTCTTGGTATCTTTCCCAACTGAGATACCATATTATACAGGCTGAGATGCACGCCACTGACGAATAACTGATAAAATCGCCACATCTTCCAAGACTCTTCTGCCAATACGAGTTATTACGACCAGTCGCAATCGTACAATCTACACAGCGATCCATGTCGTCAATATCCGATTGATAGGCTTAAACAGTTGTCCAAAATAGAGAGTCAGGTAATTTAGAGATGCAAGATCCGTCAAAAGTCCTTTATAAAGCCGAGGTCGTGGGGTTTAACAATAAAACATGGAAAATACGTGCGCACTCAGAACGAAACACAACGAACGAGTGTCATCTGTCAATCGGTGACTGACTGATGTCAGACAGAAGTGTTTTAAGAAGTTTAAATCACAGAGTACGTATACGCATAAATGATTAAATAATCATTAATGTTTTATAACTTAATTTAAGTTTTCTCGCTTCCCAGATAGAAACAAGGTACCATATTTTGTGATTTCCTTAGAATAATATGACGGTTTTTTTAATATACATTTCAACTAGTTAACTGCTGGGCCCAAAAGTCCCCTTCTCCTTTCAAGAATGGTACGGAACGTTACTGAATGTGTCATCTGCACCATGCTACGCGGTAATAGTATATGAAAAAATTTATTGTATTTACACAACTTATAATTCAAATCGATTTCGTACAAAAAAATATACTGACAACCCAACTTAGAAAAAGCTAATTACAAAATAAAATATTACAAACAGCAAAAAGATATGTTAGTGAATGATTATTTTCTGAGCGGCGATTGACACAAACTGACATAGGTCCACCAAGCAGCGCGCCTCAGCGGTCACTGCCGGTCCGCGTAGGAATGAAAGAGAAACGAATAGATGTCATGATCGGACGACGTTTTGTTCGATTCGTTCTGAGTTATTTATCATGAATTATATTAATTCTTACAAATATCTCATTTCAATCGACAAATAAATAAGGCAGTTCCCTTTATTATTTTAAATTACGTCACTGTTATTAATTTTATTAAGATATGTTCATAAATAATATAGTTACAATGGCTAGAATTTCAATTTAAATGGTAAGTTTATGATTTTTTTCTATCGAGAAAATTTATAGAAATCGTGTTTTGAAGAAGGTGGTCCATTCATAAAAATGATCAAGATTAACATATATTTTTTTTGTTGCTCTAACATGTAAACATTGGGCAAAAAAACTGTTGAATCAATCCTATTTTGACTATGCACAGCGCCTTAAAAAACGTGGTGTGCATAGACCCTTAGACGCAGTAGGCACTAATCTTTTAAAAACTAAAAAAGGGACAGGAGGATATATAAATAAAACACCAATATTAGTATAAAATATGTATTATTCATCTTCAATAATTAGGAGAATGTCATCTAAGAATTGTGTAGGGGGCGGGGTACGTATATTTTCTTGGTATCTTTCCCAATTGAGATAATGGTAACCATATTATACAGACTGAGATGCACGCCACTGACGAATAACTGATAAAATCGCCACTTCTTCCAAGACTCTTCTGCCAATAGAGTTACTGCGACCAGTCGCAATCGTACAATTATTTACACAGCGATCCATGTCGTCAATATCCGATTGATAGGCTTAAACAGTTGTCCAAAATAGAGAGTCAGGTAATTTAGAGATGCAAGATCCGTCAAAAGTCCTTTATAAAGCCGAGGTCGTGGGGTTAAACAATAAAACATGGAAAATACGTGCGCACTCAGAACGAAACACAACGAACGAGTGTCATCTGTCAATCGGTGACTGACTGATGTCAGACAGAAGTGTTTTAAGAAGTTTAAATCACAGAGTACGTTATACATACATTATTTTACATACATTATTACACAACTTAATTTAAGTTTTCTCGCTTCCTAGATAGAAACAAGGTACCATATTTTGTGATTTCCCTTAGAAAAATATGACGGTTTTTTTAATATACATTTCAACTAGTTAACTGCTGGGCCCAAAAGTCCCCTTCTCCTTTAAGAGGGTCTCAATACTAGTTCTGTCGCTATCAATTCTTTATAAAATGACAGAGATAGCACGATATTTAAGTACAACTTAAAATTGAGTAGCATTTCAGTATTCGGGGGTAAAGGTTCTGATTGGTTGGTTCATTCGAACTGACTAATCAGAGCGTCGAACGCGTTCTCGCGTCGAATTTATTCGAGAATACAGGTAATACAAAAGGGTTTTAAAATATATAACAAACTAAGGGTACAGAGTGGGTGAAACCGGGCTAGAGTGTCTTGTAAATTATGTTAGTTAAATGACGCGGTGGCGGGTTTGTTCTATACTGCTCTGTAGTAGTATGAACGGAGTAGTGATTAGTCAGTATGAGTCACTCTCTCTCGCTTCACTCAAGACTGAAAGAGCTAATTATTGTATGATTTTATCCCTTAAAAGAAAATACTTCTGAAATATTTAATTTTCTCTTTGCATTTGACATTTTCTAATTTCAATGTAAACTAGCTATTACCTTTCTTGCACTCTGCTTGGTTCTTATTGATCATAGAATAATGGTTTGCTGTCTTTACTGATAAATGGACTATCCAAAACAAAAATAATTCAATACAGACCACTATTTCTGGTGATTCGTTTAAACAAAGGAAGTTTTCAGCTTATAGATATAGATCAGTCTAGTTCAGCTTATAGATATAGATCAGTCTAGTTCAGGTTATAGATATACATCAGTCTAGTTAAGATGTAACCATGCGAGCAGTATGTAACCCCCCTTCCTCCCCCCAGCTGGAGTCCCGTCTCCTGGAGGAGCGCGCGGCGGTGGCGGCGGAGCTGGCGCGGGCGCGGCGCGAGCTGGACGCGCTGCACGTCGCGCGCAACGCCGCCAAGCGACGCCTCGACGCCACCAGGGCCACGCTGCAGCAACACAACAAGCCCGGGAAGAAAGGTACGTGCTATACATTACCATCGACACTCTACACGCGGGTAGCACATACCCGACCCGTCTAAGGGCTAAAGATAAACGTCTCAGCTGCTTGTTCTTGCCTGTGGTGCGTCGCTGAACGCGACGCACCACAGGCAAGAACAAGCACGCACCTCCAAGAGCCATTAAACCACCACAAATGGGACCCAGAACTACGGACCGAGTTTACCGAGGCTCCGACTCCATAAGGAGTAGGAGGAATGAAGTAGTGCTTACTCGTTAAGAGTCTGACACTACCTCTCGCTTCACCCATGGCAAGAGAAGTCATTGGATAATATTCGCTCCTCTAAAAAGGACACTCTTATCCACTATCTAATGTATTTTTTTATGTTTTGTTACAGGCAAAAAGCAGAAATTGAACCCGGCGCAGCAAGCGAAGGTGCAGCTCGTGGCTGAACAGCTCGGAGAACTGACCACACTCATGAATACTACTTCCAAGGTACGTTTATACTAAGTCAAGATAATGATGATTGGGTAGTAAACTTGCTAGTAAGGTATGGTGAAGGAAAACATTGTGAGGAAACCTGGGCTTATAATTTCTAATAACAAGTTTGTAAAGCTTTTTGCGGTCATAGCTGCTAATCCTTGTCATAGCTGTTAAGTGCAAAAAGCTTTAAACAGAGAGGAGTGGAAGGACGGTAGGGAGGCCTTTGCCCTGCAGTGGGACGATCATGGCTGAAATCTAAATCTAAAACCCCAACCCGCATTGAGCAAGGGTGGTGATTAAGCGTTCGTTCACACAGACCGGTTCGGACAGAAGAGTAGATTTTTGTCATGTCAAAAACAGAGTTTTGTGTATTGGTGTTAAGGTTTATTTTTTCGTGTGCACTGCTTTTGGTATTAGGAAGGTTTGAAGGCGCTTGGTGTGAAATCATAACAGGAGCCGATCGGCTCCGATTGCGTGTTCTTTCTCGCTCTCGCAGCCGATCGGCTCCGAGCGCATCCGCTTCCAGGCGGTGTATGTGCAATAGTTGTCGACTCTAAGCGACCGACTCCAACTGTATACGAACCTGTCTGTGTGAACAAACCCTAATGTTCAAACCTTCTCTGTGTGAGAAGAGGGCTTTGGTCAGCAGTGTCCACTATAACATATGCTGTTGTTGCTTATGTGATGATGTCACCCTTTTATTATAAAATACGTAATATGAAACATATTTTTCCAGGAAATGCAAGCGGCTGAGAAGCAAGTGTTGGACTTTACCCGGCGACTGCAGAACTGCGAGCGACAACTAGCGGAGTCGAGGGCCGTGCAGGGGAAACCTGAGAGACCTACGCAATCTCAGGTATGATATATTCCAAATTAAATAATATAGCTTAAAAACGTTTACAAAGTCACCACAGATGGGGTCAAGTAGAGCTGATGCCAAATCCAGAGCTGACTACCTAGCAGGTTATCTAGACTCCAGCTATCTAGAAGAGACAAGTTATCTAGACATTATTATTTGATGAATACTTTAGCTTAAATACGGTTACAACATTCTTGATGGATTGGATTGGAAGTGTGACCGCAAGACACCCTTATTATGAGTTTGATTTACATTCAAAGAAATCGATACGAGAGATGAAAATTGTACTAAGGGTACAAATTTCGATTCTCAACGAATGGTTGAACGGTATTATTAGAAGTCTCTTCGGTTTTTCTTAATCCTTTACGCGACAGTTTCGCGATCTAAGGGAGGCCCGTTCCGCTGCGGACAAATTTAATGTAATTTATTCTTACGTATATTACGTATAAATTAATTACATATGTTTAAAGTAATTGAACTGAGAACGCGTTTGGTACTCTGATTGGTTGCTTTATTCGAATCGGTCAATCAGAGCGCCGAACGCGTTTTCGTTTTGCTTTTCTTCCACGTAAAGCAAACTCGTACTAAGTGCACCGATGTCAAATATTACCATTACATATTATCACATAGCTGAAAAAAGCTTTGAAAAAGTCTCAACCAACATTACCCTTTCACAGCTGGAGCAAGCAGCGTTGCAAGCGAAGCAACAACAGCTGCAACAACAGCAACAGTTGCAGCAACAACTGCAACACCAGCAACACTTGCAACTCATCGAGCTAGAAAAGCAGAAGCTAGAGAAACAGAAGCAGGCTGCTACTGCTACATTTATAAGTGAGCATTTCTTTTTATTTATTATAATGTTAGTTATTTAGTTTTTATATCGCTCACCTAGTAATATATTGGCACATCCGCAAAAAATGCAAAGTTGACTTATGGTTAACGTGTTTAAAAGTGCATATTAATCTATTTATTTCCATATTCATCGAGAGAGGTCGTAAGTGTCATTATACCATTATTGTAGTTTCCCCCCTCACGCACGTAAAACAACGGTTCATTGGTCAGTAAACTAACAACTAAACAAGTCAGGTAAACTATGAATACCTTAAATGTGCCAATATATTACTAGGTGTGCGAAATGTAAAGTGTGTGCTCGCCATGCTTCGGCACTGCTGTGTCGGCTCTGGGGGAGTGATACCACGGCCTCACAGTACATCGACGTGAAACAACCACAGCGTTGTGTGAGTGAGGTTACCGGAGGCCCAATTACGTCTTACCCAGGGCGAGAGAAGTCATTGGATGATGTTTTTCCTTGTGCGAACTGCTAGGGAGTGGAATTATTTGCCGGAGTCTGTGTTTCCTGATGGGTATAATTTGGGTGTCTTCAAAGCCCGAGTGAATAGGTTGCTTATGGGCAGACGTGCTCCATCGTAGGCCGCATCATCACTTACCATCAGGCAAGATAGCGGCCAAACGTCGACCCATTAAGAATTTTGTTTTATTCTTGATTGTCAATAGAAGTTTTTAATATTTTAAATATTTGTCCCCAGGCGAGGCGGGCGGCGGTATGGTGTGTGTACGTCGCGCGCCGCCAGATGGAGCCACCGCCGTGCCCAAGCATACTGGTTGGTATTACATTATTCTAATAATAGGGTATTATCCTACTAGTCAAATTCAATACTTTTATCGAAATGTCAAAAACGTTACTTTTCTATGAATTTTGTATGACATTGCAAATTATGACGTCATAATTTTTTTGCGTCAAATAGCATACTTATTACGCAAAAAATTGCAAGAAAAATTAAATAAATAAGTATATCGTCATAAAACACGATTATTTTGGGATATTTTATTATATTGAAATATCAAAATAATTTATTTTTGACCTAGGAAACTACCCAATTAGTGAACGATATTTAAACACGTGATTGTACTCATGATTACAAACAACTTTCCCGAAGAAACTGTTTTTGTATACTCATTAGTTTTAGTTTTATTGCAATAACAAAGTAAAGTTCTAAAATACCTACCTAGTTACTAGTGTTCCGATAATGCGGGCGCCTCGCTGATAACAGCTGATCATGCGAAAACACGCGCGTGCGAAATATTTATTCAATATACCGTTCATAGTATTTGTTTCCATAAGAAAATCAAAAATACGAGTCTTATATTTTAAAATACAATAAGACAAGTATTTTTTTTCTTTTTCTACAAGACGGACATTGAAATTAAAATTTGTCATCTACATACCTTATTTCTGGTTCTCACAAAGAATAGAAATTACCATTGTAATATTTCACTATTAAGTATAATAATTACATATGTTTTATTTTCCAGTGCTAACAGTACCGGCCGAGGAGCCGTCTGCCGCGGCGAAGGCAGCTGAAAGTGGTCGCAAGCAGACCTGGGAACAGGCACTAGCTCACATCAACCAACTCGCTAAGGGCAAGGATAAGGAAAAGGTTATTAATTTAAAATTATACAGTACCCTTAGTATTAGATTGTTTTTCGTTTAAAGTAATCCGATAATAAGGCCGATTCAAATAAACTAACTAATCACAGCGCCGAACGCGCTCTCGTTTCGATTACTTTAAACGTAAAGCAAACTCTTACTATGGTTACAGTTTATGGTATAAATAATCAAACGAGCAGACATATGACTTGATAAACAAAACCAGATGTATTTCAAGTTTGTCGGTCTGCGGACGACGAGCAAGTATAGCTCGCCTCCCGAACCAAAATTGTAGTTATTATAAAAATATTTCAGGCAGTTAATTTAGTTTGCTGAAGAAAAGTAACTTATATTGATACTAGCTACCCCCGCGTTTTCACTTAAACGGTTTTGACGTGATTGATTAACAATATACACACAAACACAAACTTTCCCATGTATAATATTTATAATTAAGATTTTCTCCATATTATTCACAGAAGAAGCACAAAGAAAACAAGGATCAGACGAAACAGCAAGAGAAGTCCAGCAAGGATGTCAAGGAGCCAGCTAAACCCAACGCCGCGGTACCCGAGCAGCCGCTGTCCAAGAAACAGAGGAAGCTGTTAGCCAAACAACAGGTATTCTATTATAATTACTAGCTAAATTAATTATTATGTTATCGACTTACTCACGTAACTGTTTGACGAGGAATGAGACTAGTTTCAAGCCATAAATATAACCTATTCCTCGATACATGGACTATCCAACACAAAAAGAATTATTCAAATTGATACAGTGGTTTAGGTATAAAGACGAGATGTGAGTTACTTTCATATTTATGTAGATTATCACACACTGCTGGACTCCTTTTGGTTATATCGTGATGTTATCTAGCCTATAGCCTTCTTCGATAAATACACTATCCAACACAAAAATAATTATTCAATTCGAACCATTAGTTCCAGAGATTAACGCGCTCAAACAAACCAACTCTTCACCTTTATAATATTAGTAAGTAAGCATACACAGAATATACCAAAGTTTAAATAACCATCTCTTCTCTTCTTAGGCGGAAGAAGAAGAAAAGAAGAAACAGCAACAGCAAGAACCCAAAGCAAAGAAGACGGCAGAAGTGAAAAAACCCGACCCACCGAAACCCGAACCCGCTAAGACTAAAGCCGAGAAAAAGGCGGAGACTAAGAAGGAGAAGAAAGAAGAGAAAAAGAAGGAGAAAGCGGAGAAGAATGAGAAAAAAGGAAAGGAGAATAAACAGGAGAAAGGTTAGTACATTAGTTTTATAGTATTTTTTGCTAGGTGGACCGACGACATTGTCAGAGTGGCGGGGAGCCAGTGGATGCAGGTGGCGGCTTGTCGTTCTACGTGGATTAAGGGGGAGGCCTTTGTTCAGCAGTGGACGTCTCTCGGCTGATGATGATGATTTTTTGTAGTTTAGTTTACTCAGACTGGGCTATAAGGGACTGCATGTTAGATAGAGACTGTTCAGCAGCGCCTTTAATACTGCGATCTCCAACCCAGCCTGTGGAGATTTTGACAAACCCTTTTATGAAGAAGAGGACATAGTCTAGCAGTGGATTGACACCCGAGCTTCTGCCAGCAGCTTGGTCCCCGTTCCCGTGGCATAAAAAGCAGCCTATTCCCGTCCCATTATCTATCCCTATTCCAAATTTTATCCCCATCCCTTCAGTAATTATTGCGTCAAAGAGTAACAAACAAACATGCTCACAAACTTTCATATTTATAATATTAGTAGGATATGTTATTCATGTAAATTCATAAGATTCGACTTATATCTTGAAACAATTAATCTTTACAGCGCCCCAACCTCAACCTAAGACGAAGCAACCAGCGCAACAACAGCAACAACAAGCGGCAACAAAGAAGGAGAACAAGAAGCAGCAACAACAACAGCAGCAGCAGCAACAACAGCAACAGTTGCAGCAATTACAGCAACAGAAGACACAAGTTATCAATATAACGCCCGATACTACTATTGAAGTTGTTAGTAAGAAGGTAGGAATTGTTTTTATATTATTAGGAGTTTTATGGTGCTTTTCTACCAGAGATGTGCTATGTAGCTATGCTACGAAGATGTAATAGCTAAACTGTGAAACTTTGTGACCGTTTCCATTGATACTAAGCTATGTAGCTGTGTGAGGAAGTTGCGCAGCTCGAGTATGCGATGTATTGATGGTAGGGAAGCCATTCAAGTCGAATTTACACATTACATACATAACCTCACGCCTGTCTTCCATGGGGGTAGACAGAGACAATGGAACGCCAATTGCTACGACTGTTACATACCTCTTTCGCTTCATCAACAGTCATCAGTCTTTTCATGCATGCTCGGCGGTTAAGGGTACTTTTAATTTGGCCCTTTTTTAATATATCGCCAATCTGCTCGATATATGTCCGTCTAGGACGTCCTTTTTAGATGGTTTTTATCATTTCCAATTTAGGTTTTTCAAAGAAAAAATTCTGATACAATATCGGATAAAAAAGTAGTCTATATTACTTCCTGTCGTATGACCATGGAACGCCAATTGCTATAAAACTTACATACGTCGAAATTACACTTTGGACCTAACACCTGATTTCACTGACAGACTAGCATTGAATGTTATATATTATTTCCAGAACCAGTGCAGCAATGAGTTGGAGAAGCCAGCGTCGTGCAGCATCATGGAACAACTCAGCTGTGGAGTACAGGTAGGTCATATCTGAGTGTTTTTAACTTGATATCTGAGTTTATGGTATAAGCCGGTAAACGTACAGATGTATCACCTGATGGTAGGCAATCGCCGGCGCCTTTGAAACACTAGAGGCGTTACAAGTGCGTTACTGGCATTTTGGGGGTTAGGAATTTAAGGGTTGTTGGGGAATCAGGGAATGAGAAGGTGGTTATTGGGCCTCCGGTAACCTCAGTCACACAACGCGAGCGTTGTTTCACTTTAGTTTTCTGCTCGGCCATGGTATCACTCCGGTCGAGCGAAGCATGGCGAGCCCACACTTACTTTTCTTTATGACACAGACAGATTTTATTTTATATGTTACATCATCACGTCACACGGACGCGCCGGACTTCAGTGTTCCAGTGTTTTCATGGTTGTATCTACTGTAGATCTTGGTGCACAGGAGCTGCAGCGGTATGGGAGGTTGTGGCGGGCTTGTCCCATTAAAAAATCATCACATTACTATGTTTGTTTAACAGAGAGGAGTGGAAGGAGGGTAGGGAGGCTTTTGCCCTGCAGTGGGACGATCATGGCTGAAATCTATACTAATATTATAAAGCTGAAGAGTTTGTTTGTTTGTTTGAACGCGCTAATCTCCGGAACTACTGGTCCGAATTGAATAATTCTTTTTGTGTTGGATAGTGCATTTAGTGAGGAAGGCTATAGGCTATAAAACATCACGCTATGACCAATAGGAGCCGAGCAGAGCGGGTGAAACCGCGCGGAAGTAGCTAGTCTAATCTAAATCTAAACTACTATGTTTGTTTCAAGGTGGCGGACTTGAAGCTACCTCCAGGAATCACCCTGACCAGAGTCCAGCCTTCCGACAAGAAGGAACCACCGCCTATCAAGTCTGTGGTAAGTTGCCACCAAATTATTTGAAGTTTAAGGGAAATTTTTCGTAAAATTAATTCCAAGAAGGAAAATTTCCTGTATATCATAATATAAACATTAGTTTCGTATACAATACCCTTAGGCTGCTTTTCCGTAATGTTCTACGCTACGTTGCTGTGTATGCATTTGGTTTCCACCAATCATATTAATTGATACACATAGCTTAGCACTAATGGAAACGAACTCGGCTTAGCTATGTTTTTTTATATGGAAAGATGCGTGCTATGGATAGCTTCCCTACTACCGATACATCGCATACTCGAGCTGCACATCTTCCTCGCACAGCTACATAGCTTAGTATCAGTGGAAACGGTCACATAGTTTCACAGCTTAGCTATTACATCTACGTAGCATATCTACATAGCACATTTTTGATGGAAAAGTACCCTTAACGATATCGAAACGTTACTGCATTCGGTGCTATGATTGGCCAGTTCGAAATAACCAACCAATCAGATCTAAGCCCTCTATAAAAGTTACACGGTCGAACTTGGACGCAGAAGCTACTTTTTTAAGTAAATTTTAGGAAACTAGCCTATTATCTCTAATTTCATGATTGGTTTAACTATTTCTTGTTTAAACTTGTGTTTCCTTCCCAGCCCCTATGGAAAGCGGGCCAGTTGCCGGCGGCGCCGACGCCGGTGGCCCGGCCGGCGCCCATCATCAACGCGGACCCCGCCAACGTCATGTTCAGCACTGCCCACCCAGGTCTGTTGTAGTGGTCGTCATGGTATTTATACTTATACTATAGGTTACCAGGGTTCCGGCTCAAAGCAGGAGAAGGAACCGGGTGGTTTTTAGTCAGTAAGAGTCTGACACTTTCTCGCTTCGTCCAAAGCGGGAGAGGAGAAGTCTTTGAACGATTTTATCGTTCTATTCACACGATTGCTCCTCCTTATTTAGTGTAGATATAATACATATGATAGTGGGAATTGATATTTAACTGAGCGCTTTGAGGGTTCAAAAGTTTTCTTTACCTCAAAACTCACTTTACCGCCAACGATACTTTTTGTAGTAATATTACACTCGATTCGATATCAACAAAGTTATGTGTCTGGGCCCAATACCTTGTAATAAATCCTTTTATTCTTAATATAATTAATTACTCACATTGGCACATAGTGTAACAGAAACAATCAGACAATTACATTGACTATATTAATGGAAACAGAAAAGAACAAAATGTACCGATGCTGTTACCAATATTACACTAAAATTATGAATATATTACATTGCCTTTGTTAACAGTAGTCATCTTAATGTACTCAATAAACTAATTCACAAATCTTCTCAACAGAACCGCCAAAGCCAGTTATAATAGCCGACCCGCCCCCAGTGCCGGGTAAATCGAAGAAGGCAAAGAAAAAAGCAAAGAAGGCAGCCGCGGCCGCTGAGGAAAAGCAAGATGGGACCAAGATCGTCACCCTTAGGAACCCAATGTTCCATCCGAACTTACCACCAGTTCAAATCACCAATCAGCCGGCTAAGAAACAGGAGCAGATTAGAGTACCAGACCCAATACCAATGCCACCGAATGCCTGCCAAGCCACCATCACTCCTACTTCGAACGGGATGTTTACCATCAGGAATCCTTTAATGACAATGATGCATCAACAAAGCCTCATGGGAGTCAGGGCTCCGAGCCCCCAACACCCCATTTACCCCCAACAATACAACTATGTGAACCCCAACACGTACAACCCAATACAAAATAACAACTCCCAATACATTGATCCGCCCCGAGCTTCACCGAAGTCAGATGATTTCCAAACTCGGATAATGAACTTAGCTTCTTTCACACAGAAGAATGATGAAGGTTACTCCTTGTTCAAGGCACCGGATGACCAGCAGCAAAGGAATTTCCTAACACCGGAGTACTTTGAAAACCAGAGTCCTAAGTCCGTGGTGTCCCCAAACCCTATAGGAACTCGACCGGAGACGAACAGAGCATTTGATTCTGATATTTCTCTCTTTGCCAATCCGATTCAAAGGCCTGAACCTATAGGAACGCCTATGAAGCAGGAAGATCAGCAATATACTGGTTTATACACCCCGTTTGGTCAAGAAGACCGTAATGTCTTCAGGAATGCCCTTTTTAGTGATAAAAGTGATGATTTAGGGTTGAAAAATGTGGCTAACGGTGATACGTTGCCCTATTTTCAGCGTTTAAGGGTTGGATCGAAGCTGAATAATGAAGTATCTATACATCATGTTACTGAGTCGAAATTCTATAAAACGCAGGTAAGTCCAGTTTTTTACTAGCTTCACTGACAGACAGACTGACGGACAATTCAGTTTGACGTTTCAAAAGTGCCTTATTTAGGATTAATTGAAAAAATAAATGTTTTGACTTTGACTTTTGGTGTTTTTATAGTAGGTGTGGGTTCGATTCCCGCTCGGACATAGTTTTGGGGGTTTTGTGGTCTATCTGAAGTAATGGGAGATTGGTGTGATGATTTCATGTTAGATGTTTAAGTCGGGCTTATTGTTTGTCATGGGTTCGATTCCCGTACCGGATGGTGAATTTCAAATCGTGATTAATTTTTTTTTTAATGTTGTTGGTTATTTTAAATCATTAGAACCGTATTTTTTATTTTCTTACGGAAACAAATATTTTCGAAGATATATCGTGTGACGTCACTTTTAGGTACGTTTTATACGTAGAAATGACGTATTTGCTCCCACTTTTACACGTTTGATTCGTTTCATCTAAGTACATATTGTTATCTTATACGACAAAATAAAAAGAATACGTGTTCAATATGTTTCCATTACCTAACTGACAAACCAAATAGATTTTTAATTTTCATACCCCGTTATCATCCCTATTATCCCCATTAAAACATTTGTATATAAATAAATACGGACTATTCCGTTATTTATAGTATTATTTATTTATTTATAGTTCCTATTGAATGTACAGGATATTTCTGTGACAAACAAATAAATTCTATAAAAAACAGTAAATAATAAATGATAAATGATACATATTTATTTCTGTAAATAGGTCATAAAATAACACTTTTACACGCCAATATTTGAAATAGCTAGATGAGGCCGGCATTTCCTATCTGACTATACATTATAGTAATATCCCCCCCCCCTGCAGGAGCCGGGCCACCCCCTAGAGTGTGGAGTGGGCGAGGAGTCGTTGTTCAGCAGGCCGGCACACGCCTGGCCAGACCAGCTCTACTCTACACACAAACCTGGTATGTATACTATGTACTATAATAAGTAATAATAACATTAGCCTTTTGTATTGAAGTTAATTTATAATACTATCGTGAGACATACAAAATTAACTAAAAATCACAGTTTACTCTCGTACATTAACCCGCCGTATGCTGAAGCCCTGATCAGTGCGAGACACAATGTGTATAATATTACGAAAGGTTAATGGAGAATCTTTATCAGAGAACAGTCCCTCTGTAACTCGAAACTAGTAGAGCTTTTCTCCATGAATTTACGTGAGTAAACCGTGATTTTTAGATAATGAATAGGATTTATTTTGCAAATAGGCAACAAAAAAGCACGTCTTTTACACGTCAAAATTATTATAAAGAGATCTAGTTGAGGTCTGTATTTCCGTACGGATTACAATGCAAAGCGCATGTAATGCCCCAAATGTTGCAAGCGTTCATAGGCCACGGTAACCACTTACCATCAGGTGAGCCGTGTGCTTTGCCACCGTCGTGGTATAAAAAAAACTCACAGTCACATCTTTTATAATCCAGCCAATATTTGAGCTATAAGACGACAAAGTATATGTGCTTAAATCTTGTTTTCTTGTCTACTGTAGCCGACAGTGACGATTCAGGCCATATTTATTAGAGTTCTTTTCCACCAGAGATATACTATGTAGCTATATCACGAAGATGTAATAGCTAAGCTGTGAAACTAACTTTAAACTACTTACATTGTTACAGGAGCGCAATCAGCCCGAAGTTCACCTACGGGGTCGTCCGTCCAGTCGACCAGCAGTGGTGGCGGGGTGGGTGGGGTCGGCGGGGTCGGCCAGCTGCCCCCCGGCGCCGGCCCGGCCACCCCGCCCGCAGACGACCGACGCTTCGGCCCCATAGGGGCTAGACATCCGCATCCAGGTATGTAGCTAATGTAACATCTACATTGATATGGACTTATATGGCTTATGTAAATGGTAAGAGTTGACTTACATTTGGCTCATATTTTATGCGATGCAACGTCACGCCTTTATTCCCGATGGGTTAGGCAGAGCTGCATATTACGGCACGTAATGCCAATGTATACCCACTTTTCACCTAAGGGTGAGCCTATTGCCATATACTGGCCACAATTCCAGCTACTACTGAGGAAATGTCGAAAAACTTAAAAAAACCCAGTACTGTTTTGCTTGACCCGGGAATAGAACGCGAGACCTGTTGTCTGGCAATCGATCAATCGATATTTTATCTAGTTATTTAAGTCCCATGTAATAAGGAGTGAGCCTGTTGCCATATACTGAACACGATTCCAGTGTTATTACTGAGAAATTATCAAAAAACCGAAAAAAGCCCAGTAATACTTCTTTTTATGTAACTATTAAAGATGCGTGTTACATTGTATGTATGTTACATTGTATGAACGGTACTTTTCTGAACGAGTACCTACCTTCACTGACAAACAGTCTGACGGACAATTTAATTTAACTTTCCATACGTACATATATAACCTCACGCCTGTCTCCCATGGGGATAGGCAGAGACAATGAAACGTCAATTGCCACGGTTCTTACACACTTCTTTCGCATTTAACTTTTCAAAAGTGCCTTATTTAGGATAAATAGAAATAAATTCTTTGACTTTTGACTATACTTTTGGAAATTAAGAAGCGTTATTTTTGTATAAATACAACAAACCATTCTTTCCCATTCCAGAATCGAGCGTATTCCTCCCCGACTCCAGCATAACGAATCTATCTTCACTGGAAGTGTCGGAACGGGAAATCGAATCGTTCAAGCGCTTTGACTTCTACTTCGAGCCGCCGCAGCATAAACCGAAAGTTCAACTGGACGTGAGAGACATCGCTGCAGCTTTGAGACAAAACCACAAGTAATAAGCCACGCCTCTTTTGGAAAAATGTAAAAAATATAACTTGGTTATATTGTGGACATTGGAGTGTATTGAGAACTTAAATTTTGATTTAATTCGTATCGTAAGACTTACTAAATTAATATTTTAGACGCCAACAAATATCTGTTGAATGCAAACCCTCCGCTAGCGCTGGTAATTTTTACCCGGAGTGGGGGGGGGGGCAATGCGTTTAATGTGTTAATTATTATGTTATCATTATATTACAAAATTGTCAATTTTTTTTTCAAAATTACATCCAAATTTATGTTTAAGTCCCCCTCCATCCCAAATCCCCCTATCTCTTAAAGGTCGGCAATGCACTAGAAACTCCTCTAGTGAAACAACGCTTGCGTTATGTAAGTGAGGTTACTGGAGGCCCAATTAACCCCTCTTCCCAATCTCCGATTCCCCAACAACCCTTAAATTCCTAACCCCCAAAAGGCTGGTAACGCACTTGTAACGCCTCTGGTGTTTCAAGTGTTCATGGGCGGCGACGATTGCTTACTATCAGGTGATACGTCTGCTCGTCTACCGGCTTATACCATAAAAATATCCAAATAAATGTTTGGTAATGTTTTTTTTTAAATAAATATTATTTAATTAAAGTTCTCATATTATATACTTCAATGTTTACAAATTAAAAGTATATTTAACACATTGAAATAAATACAAATGAAAATAAGCCATTTGCAACTTTATGCCCTAGAAAATAAAGAAATAGTAGATTTTGCTGTCAGTTTTAAGTTTCATAGCTAAATACCGCACTCAGAGACATTTAATGATTACTTAAACTATTCCTTAGTAACGATTTTGTATCGTAAAACAATTGCTAAGGACTGGGTTAGGTAACCATTAAATGACTCTCAGTACGACAGTATATTAGTGTTTTATAATTCTAAACAACCTGTTTTCGCTTGTGATTTTAAGTTTATTAGCTATTTATGTCCTTATTAGGACAAAATATCACTTTTGTTATGTCAATATTTTGCAAATTAATTGACATTTACTTTGACAAGATATATGGAAACCTACTCATGTGGTCGCAGTCTCTTTTTGAAAGTCTAACGTCTTAAATATCGTGCTATCGCTGTCATTTTATAAAGAATTGATAGGGACAGAACTAGTTTTGAGAGCGTCTTAAAATTGAGTAGCGTTTGAGTATTCGGGCATAAAACATATTTAAGGTGTTCTAAAAGTATCTGCCACGGCTTTAATGGGAGGTAGTGTTGTGTTTGAACATTACAATAGTGGAATAATTTTGACTACCCGTTTTCTTAAAAGGACATTTCATAAATAACGGTTTCCTTGTCAGTCTTTCGATTAAGTCACATGATTTATACTAGCCTCTGTCAATGGTTTCGCTCGCGTTCCTATGGGATAAAAAGTACTAAGGTTAAAAGTGTGATAAAAATTGACAAAGCGATAATTAAATCGTTTAATATGTAATTTCGACATGAGAATTATAAGTATAGGACATGACTATATAAAAAAATCGGACTGAATTTTAATAATATGTTTAAAAAAATATATCTGTTTTGAAACCATTATCTCTACTGTCCACCTTAAAATTTAACTATATGTTTATTATAAGGGAATTCGCACAAATGATTGAGTTAAATTTTACGACAAAAATATGTAAAATTTTAGCTAACTAAAAATCACGGTTTACTCACGTACATTAATGGAGAAAAGCTCTACTAGTTTCGAGTCACAGAGGGACTCTTCATCATGAGCAGCGTGCGCAGACGCGGCGACATCGCGCAGCCTAGTAACGCTTTAGAAGTCCCTCTGTGACTCGAAACTAGTAGAGCTTTTCTCAATTAATGTACGTGAGTAAACCGTGATTTTTTAGTTAATTTACTATGTCTTACGATAGTTATTATAAATATATAGGAATGCTTTCAAAACAGATATAGCTTTGACAACTTATTATATAAAGTATGTATTGTAAAATATATACTTTAATATGTGTGTTCAACAGACAGTTTTGCCTATGTATCTGTTGAACAAAATGTCTTTTTCAATATTGACATAAGAATTTTTGTAAACTAATGAGTATTGAATTGATTAGACAATATGACTTGCTTGACACGTTAGCTCAACGATGCGGTGATTCTAAAAGTCCTGCTTATTTTTTATAAGTCCCTGGTGCATCTCGAAACTAGTCGAGCTTGCTTGAAATGTTACGAGAGTAAGCTGTAGTGTCTAATTGATTTAGTTGTATGTAATGAAATGACGAAGATTTTTAATCTATGTATGGTCGAGTAGTCAGTTCGATTACCGATCGAGAACATATATGGGGTATTTATTACTCTATGTTAAAACATCCAATTATATTTGGATTTGATATCGACAAAAAAGAATTATGAGTTAATTATTATGTTGTCGGCTTACACACGTATTTGTTTGACGAGGAACTCGACTAGTTTCAAGCCATGCAATATTAGCAGCGCGACAATCGCCGCGTCGTGTGTCGCGGAATGCTGCTCATGAATATGAGCCTCTAGCATGGCTTGAAACTAGTCGAGTTCCTCGTCAAACAAATACGTGAGTAAGCCGATAACATAATAATTAATTTAGTATGTCTCACGAAAGTTACAATAAAAGAATTATGAAGTAGATTACCAAAAAAAAAAAAAAGAATTTTAAGCTAATTATTATAAAATAAGTAGAAACATTCTTATGTGACAGTTTTTTATATAATAATAAATAATAAAGGTATAAAGTTAAAATATAATAATACATAAAAATAGAATTGTTTTAGTGATTTCAAGTACCCGATAATATAAGAAATAGGTACTTATAATAAAAGGATGGATTTGTGTGTCCGTCTCACTAGTAGACCTATTATAGATAGATAGATTGAAGATTTACTTCATGATTCTTTATCTTATAGACGCTTTTAAATTATTATAATGCCTGTTATACTAAAAAAATACTGCCTCGTTGGTCGAGTGTTCGCAAGTGCGACTGCCGGACAAGGGGTCTCGGGGTCGGGCAAAGTATTACTGGGGTGTTTTCGCTTTTTCGAAAATTTCTCAGTAGTAGCACGGAGTCTGGAATTGTGTCCAGTATATGGCAATAGGCTCACCCTCTATTACATGGAACTTATAACGCAAATGGTGAAATGTGGGTGTACATTGTATAGCGGCATTCGTGCCGTAAAGTGCACCTCTGCCTACCGCTTCGGGGATTGAATTGAATCGCTATGTATTAAAAGCCGTATTGAAATCCGTTGCGTAGTTTCTAAGATCTAACATTGAGACAGACAGTTGAAAGCGACTTTTGTTACATAGGTTTTTTTAGGGAATTTATGTGTTTTTTCATATGTTAAATTTTGTTACGACTGAATTCGTTATAATGTTGAAGCATTACTTATATCAGTCGGTATTACGAATATATACACGAAGAGAAAAGCCTTGACTTGTATTAAAATTTAAGACATTAAGATATTTTCAAATTTTGACGAAAATTGGACTCAAATTCACTGCGTCTGTATTTACAACATGATTGGTGAAATGTCGCTATTGCATTGTATGTCTTGATAACATTTTAATGTTTACTTAAACTATTCCTTAGTAACGATTTTGTTCCGTAAAACAATTGCTTAGGACTGGGTTAAGTAACCATTAAATGAGTCAGCGGTTAGTACTACAGGCATTATATTAATATTTAAAGCGTTTATATTGAAAGTAAAAACCTGGCAGTATATATGCCACTCCATAATTAGTCCCCTGAGTGGCCCATTCGGTTGTATGATGTATAACATAAGAGAAAATACATTATCATAGATGAATTGCTGTGTTTTATTTTACCTGTACTTACCATAAAATATATTATACTAGCTACGTCCGCGCGGTTTCACCCGCTCTGCTTGGTTCCTTTTGGTCATAGCGTGATATTTTATAGCCTATAGCCTTTCTTGATAAATGCACTATTCAGCACAAAAAAAAAATATTCAAATCGGACCAGTAGTTCTGGAGATTAGCGCGTTCAAACAAACAAACTCTTCATCTTTATAATATTAGTAAGTATTATATAGAATAGAACCAGGCGTTACTTTGTGGAAATCCATGCTACACTAACAATACAGTAAGATTTTTTAGTTTTAATTCCGCTTATACATGTATTTTTTAACATGCGGTGTGCAGCACCGCCCTCCCGCCCGCAATTAAATGCTCATGCAGCAGAGGTGCAACATAAATAAAACACACACACATAAAATATATTTTTGAGAAGGCAAAATTATCCAGACTACTTTGTTGGTCAATTTGAGGCAAGGCCGAGCGGCACTCGACCCGAGCAGATCTCTTTTTTTTGTGGAACACGATGGTAAACGAGCAGACGGATCACCTAATGGTAAGCAATCTAAATTTTGTCTAAATTTTTCATTTGTTGCTAAATAAATAATTTTTCTTTCAATCGCTGCCCATGGACATTTGAAACACCAGAGGCGTTACAAGTGTGTTGCCGGCCTTTTGGGGGTTAGGAATTTAAGGGTTGTTGGGGAATCAGAGATTGAGAAGGCGGGTAATTGGGCCTCCGGTAACCTCACACACAACGAAACACAACGCAAGCGTTGTTTCTCGTCAGATTTATGTGACACACTTAAACCTTAGTGGTTTGTTTATACATATTTCACATCGTTTGAGGCTCGGGGGTATAATACAAATAATACACATTTTCAAGGTTTGTATACTTTATTTAATAATTATAATAAAAAAGATTACATAATTCTTATAATATTCTTGCATACATCGCCTGGACAGTCCACGCTACCATCAGTTGACTGGACAATCTCTACACTACACGAGTCACTGTTTACATGTTACCATTAGCTCATGTCGATACAAAACTTCATGATTTTAATAAATAACATTATACATAGCCAAATAATATATTTCTAATACTTATGTGAGAATTATATTAATTCTAAATAGAATTTTAACCAAAAATATTTTGCTGAGAGACAAATCTCAAATAATATCTAATACTAGCTTCTGCCAGTGGCTTCGTTCGCGTTTCCGTGGGATAAAAAGTAGGTATCCTAAGTGTTATTTCACACCATAAACTAGCCCTGTTCCAAATTTCACCCCAATCCCTTCAGCCATTTTGACGTGATTAAGTAACAAAGATACACACAAACTTTCGCATTTGTAATACATATTTAGTAAAGTAATAGACTAATAAATAAAATTGGAGTGTATGTTTGTAATATTGAAATAACCGCTTTTTACTACATGCATATGAATATACATACACCGAAAAAATCGTTTTTACAATTTTTGTCTGTCTGTCAGTTTGTTCAGGTTAATCTCTGAAATGGCTGGAACGATATAAGTTTTCAAACTGACATGGTCACTAACACTATTATTAGAACTTGAGACGGGATATTTACCATGTTTATTTATGTCGATGAGTTTCCGATATTTCGGCACTGTTGCAAGCGCCAATGAATCGACAGTTCATCTGTGATCATGTGAATCATGTGTAAATATCCCGTCTCAAGTTCTAATAATATGGCTGAACCGATTTAGACGGGACTTTTATTGACAGGTGGCTGATGTACTAAGGAGTAACTTAGGCTACTTTTATTTGTCACAAAGTCCGCAAATCCAAGCGAGTGAAGCCGCGGGCATCAGTAAGTATTATAGTAAAGATTATGCTTAATCTAATAATATAAAGTCTTTAGATTATTCAAAAATGCGAATTAATAAAAACTTATTAAAGAATTCTTGGAAAATATCTTTATAATAACTATCGTGAGACATACTAAATTACACTAGAAATCACGGTTTACTCACTGGTACATTAATGGAGAAAAGCTCTACTAGTTTCGAGTCACAGAGGGACTCTTTATCGTACTCTCTTTCTCACTCTCTCTTCTTTTTCACTCTACTCTCAGTAGATTATGCGACGTCGCCGCGTCTGCGCACGCTGCTCATGATGAAGAGTCCCTCTGTGACTCGAAACTAGTAGAGCTTTTCTCCATTAATGTACCAGTGAGTAAACCGTGATTTTTAGTTAATTTACTTATTTATGGAAAGTTTTAATATTCCTTATATATTAAACTATATGTCTACATAGGTACTTATATTATTGGAATACATTTGTAGTTGTCTTCAAAAGTATACAGTACCCTTAGTACGAGTTTGCTTTACGTTTAAAGTAATCTAAACGAGAGCGCGTTCGGCGTTCTGATTGGCCGGCTCGAATTAACCAACCATACTAAAGATTGTTAAAATATAAATAAAGAAAACTCATACTAAGGGTTGTTCAAGTCATTATACAGTGATTCTAGATAAAACTAGAATACATAATGTTATGTTTACGTCATAAAACAGGATGTTTCTAAAACACTCTAACGTTACAAACAGGGTGTTAAGCTGTTGTACAAGTCATTACACAGGGTGTGTCTAAAGATAAGCTTACGTAACACAGGGTGTTGCTAAAGTCATAATACAGGATGTTTCTAAACACCGCTAACCTTATAAACAGGGTGTTTTAAGCCCATAACCGAACTACACACAGGATGTTATACTGTTGTACGAGTCGATATACAGAGTGTGCTTATGTAACACAGGATGTTATTCAAGTCATAATACAGTATGTTTCAATACACCTCTACCTTCACAAACAGGGTGTGTTACCAACACAGCCTCACACAAACGGTCCTCCAGTCTAATTGATCTGATGTATGGGCGCGGAGGGCGGAGGGAAGCAGCGCACGTGCTCGACGCCGGCCCTCTCCTCGTCGGCCGCCAGGTGGCGCGCGAGGACGCCGAATATTTGCGAGTTCAGCACTTGGAAGCGCCGGATGCGGTCCACCATGCGTTTTAGGGGCTGCGGACATTTATAAATATGTATAATGTAACATTGTGACATTTCATATTGTAATTTAAACCCATCTTTATATTTGTACGCTGAGAGGCCAAACATGACTGTGCTTTACCACATTTCTCTGTGCCTGCATGTTGTATTTTCATGTAACTCATGTTATGACAAATAAATGATCTATCTAACTAAAAAAATGATGTCTACTTTTATATATTTTTTTTATACCATGCCTTACACTAGGATTTACTCCTGTGTCGTGGGTGCGTTTACAAACATACAAGTTCATATACACATGACACACAGACCCGAAACAACAATTTGTAGATCACATAAAGAGTTGCTCCGTGCGGGAATCGAACCAGCTACACGCTGCGTGGTGGCTAGGTGCCCAGCCACCACAACACCAATTGTTCAGTCAGTTGCAAGATTGGAGGTGCTAATGTTAATAATTAAAAGATATCGCGTTCGATTCCCGCATTTGAGACAAAATAATTCAGTATTTTCAATAATTTCTGATTGACTGACTCAATAATTTTGACTGCACAGTTGGCGCGGTGGCTGGGCAACCAGCTACCACGCAACGTGTAGCGGGTTCGATTCCCGCACGAAACAACTCTTTGTGTGATTCACAAATTGTTGTTCCGGGTCTGAGTGTGATGTGTATGTGAACTTGTATGTTTGTAAACGCACCCACGACACAGGAGACAATCCTAGTGTTTAAAAAAAGGGTATAAAACACACAATAATACTTACAATCCCTTTAACCGACTCGTCCTTCCCGTCGACTCGCTGCACTCTCAGGATGTGGTAGCAGAAGTCCAGAGCTTCGAACCTTCTCTGCTGACCCAGCAACGCTATAATCGTACACCCAGCCCAGTGGAGACCTTCGCCGAATAGCTCCCTGGAAGGTAAAACAATGAGTATTGAAACAATGTAACCAAGTATTGTATTGTGAACCTGATTGGACAAGAGTAACCTATGGAGTTTCTTGCTCGTTCTTCTACATAGGAATCTACACTTTGGAACGAGCAAATAGAGCAACTAGAGGACTGACCGACAGACATTTTTAATATTATTATATTTATTTTGACATTCAAAAATGCCTTTTTGGTAACATTTGAAATAAATAATTTTGACTTTGACTTGTGAGTGTGTGAGCGAAATAGTCATGACAATTTAATCATGTGTGTGTGTGTGTGTGTGTGTGTGTGTGTGTGTGTGTGTGTGTGTGTGTGTGTGTGTGTGTGTGTGTGTGTGTGTGTGTGTGTGTGTGTGTGTGTGTGTGTGTGTGTGTGTGTGTGTGTGTATTAGAATTGAACTTTAAGACCACGCTGTGTATACTCACTCGACAGTAAACTGCGTGTCACCAACGGGTATACAATACAGGAACTGCAGGGCCGACCACAGTCTGGAATATAAACACACATTATTATTTATAATTTCTTTAATAACTAGGTTCTTCCAGCGGTTTCGCTTACATTATATAATAAATGAAAGAAAGAAAAACAGTTAATTTGCACCGTTACACAAAATTTCACAAAAAAAATCTTATTACAACTGTTTTTGTTAGTTCATTTGTAAATCTCTGGAATTTTTGTATTGGATAGTTCATTTATTGAGGAAGGGTATAAAATATCAAAACATACCTGAAATAGAATAAATGGTTTGACTGAGTCCAGTGTATCTAACATTTTTATTTGATTCAATATAGTAGAGTAGAAGTTGACCTGTGGAACTCGTTGGTGTCGTCAGTGTGCGCGGGCGCGTGGTGGTGGGGCGCGGGGGCGCGGGCCACTGCGGCGCGGCCAGGCAGGCGCGCAGTCTGCGCAGCACCACGGAGAACAGGGACAGCCCGCAGCACAGCGCTCGCCCGCTGCTGGGGGGCGATATATTACTGCATTTACATAACTAGACGAGGCCGGTGTCCAAGCAACAAGTTTCTACATGAATCCGCCATGTCAGCGAGCCGGCGTTCCGAGACCGCCCGCCGCCCGCCAGTGTACACCACGAGTCCGAGCTGCGAGCAGCTGCGTGTCGTAGCCACCCGCAGCAGAACAAAACTTCAAAACGCCACTTCAACAATCTCAAACTAAACAACTCAAGCTAACTAATGTAAAACGTACAATAAATATATTTCTCAAACAGCCGGCATTTCCTATCGGACTACTCTGAGAAGAAATGCCGAAACAAACTCAGAGGTGGCTTGAGGCTTGCCGCTCGATACGGTATTATGTGAGCTCAACTGAAGACGCATGTACTTTCCTCAGTCCGCGACACGCTCAGAATGAGACAGCTCGCCATGAGGCTTCGCAAGTGGATACTCAGCTGTTGAATGCTCGCAAGTGCGACTGCCAGAAAAAAGGGTCTCGGGTTAAATTCCCGGGTCGGGCACAGCATTGCTAGAATAAAAATGCTTTTGAACGTTTCCTGTATAACGTGAAGCTAGCAATTGTCATACTCCTGCCCTCTCTCTCAGGGTGCTTTTCTACCAGAGATATGCAATGTAACTGTGCGAGGAAGATGCGCAGCTCGAGTATGTAATGTGTAGATAGTAGGAAAGCCATCCATAGCACGAATCTTTCCGTATAAGAAACAGCTTAGCTGATTCCGTTTCCACCAGTGCTAAGCTATTTGTACCAATGAATATGATTGGTGGAAGCCAAACGCATCCACAGCAACGTAGCATAGCACATCTCTGGAGGAAAGCATTCTTACTCTATTTACTGACATTTCGTAGTGATGACTAAACTATGCAAGCACATTGCACTGTTATTTCCTCCGGACACAGTCGTGTAGTCTTTAGGTAAGTGCCCATATGTCGGCATCGCACGCATTCCGTACGACGTCATAAGTACGCATCGCATGTAGACATTGCTGATGATGCGGTCCGTACGATGCGGATCAGTGGACGCAGTTGTATGTGTTTCTATACAAGACTAACTAAAATCCGTTGCGTACGATGCGTACGATGCGGGCCTGTGAACCCTTACCTTTTGTGGTTAAGTTATAAATACGTCGTATCGATTATGACCCGTGGGTTATAATATTAAAAAATACACATTTTTGAGGTTTGTATACTTTATTTAATAATTATAATAAAAAGATTACATAATTCTTACAATATTCTTGCATACATCGCCTGGACAGTCCACGCTACCATCAGTTGACTGGACAATCTCTACACTACACGAGTCACAGTTTACATATTACCATTAGCTCATGACGATACAAAATTCATGATTTTAATAAATTACATTATACATAGCCAAATAATATATTTCTAATACTTATGTGAGAATTAATTCTAAATAGATATTTAACCAAAAATATTTTGCTGAGAGACAAATCTCGAATAATATCGAATACAAGCTTCAGCCAGTGGCTTCGTTGGCATTACCGTGGGATAAAAAGTATCCTAAGTCTTATTCCAGACCATAATCTACCTCTGTTCCAAATTTCATCCCGATCCTTTCAGCCGTTTTGACGTTATTGAGTAATGAGCATACACACAAACTTTCGCATTTATAATATTAGTAAAGTAATAGACTAATAAATAAAATTGTCTCTTTGTTATATAAAATTAACAACTCTTTATTTTATTACATGCATATGAATATACAATCACCAAAATATTTTTTCGGAATGCCTGAAGTACTGCGAGGCGAACTTATGAATACTGTTAATTCCTGTTTAATTATGTTTTAGTTATGTATGTAAGTTGCTTTAATTGGTTGTCTACCGTTGTAACTTTTGAATTAAATACATAAATAAATTTCATTTTTACAATTTTTGTCTGTCTTTCTGTTTGTTCTGGCTAATTTCTGAAATGGCTGAACCGATTTTGACGGGACTTTTATTGGCAGGTAGCTGATGTACTAAGGAGTAACTTAGGCTGTTTTTATTAGTCACAAACTCCGCAAATCCAAGCGAGTGAAGCCGCGGGCATCAGTTAGTATTATATTAAAAATTATGTTTAATCTAATAATATAAAAGTCTTTAGATTATTCAAAAATGCGAATCAATAATAACTTATTAAAGAATTCTTGGAAAATATCTTTATAATAACTATCGTGAGACATACTAAATTAACTAAAAATCACGGTTTACTCACTGGTACATTAATGGAGAAAAGCTCTACTAGTTTCGAGTCACAGAGGGACTTTTCATACTCTCTTTCTCACTCTCTCTTCTTTTTCACTCTACTCTCAGTAGTCTGTACGACGTCGCCGCGTCTGCGCACACTGCTCATGATGAAGAGTCCCTCTGTGACTCGAAACTAGTAGAGCTTTTCTCTATTAATGTACCAGTGAGTAAACCGTGATTTTTATTTAATTTACTAATTTATGGAAAGTTTTAATATTCCTTATATATTAAACTATATGTCTACATAGGTACTTATATTATTGGAATACATTTGTAGTTGTCTTCAAAGGTATACTTACTACTATTAGTAAGAGTTTACTATGCATGAAATGAAAGAGCGTTCGGCGCTCTGATTGGTTGGTTTATTCGAGCCGACCAATCATATCGCCGAACGCGCTCTCGTTTCGTTTTTGTTCAACGTAAAGCAAACTCATACTAAGGGTACTGCTGTTGTTCAAGTCATTATACAGGATGTGTCTAAACATAAGCTTACGTAACACAGGGTGTTGCTCTAGTCATAATACAGGCTGTTCCTAAACATCTGTAACCTTATAAACAGGGTGTTTTAACATAACCAAACTACACACAGGATGTTAAACTGTTGTACAAGTAGTTATACAGGATGTCTCTAAATACAAGCTTACGTAACACAGGGTGTTATTCAAGTCATAATATAGGCTGTTCCAAAACTCTTCCTATAAACAGGGTGTTTTAACAACATAAACACACTACACACAGTATGTTCAGCTGTTGTACAAGTCGTTATACAGGGTGTGTCTAAACATAAGCTTATGTTATTCAAGTCATAATACAGGATGTTTCAATACACCTCTACCTTCACAAACAGGGTGTGTTAACAACACAACCTCACACACACGGTCCTCCCGTCTAATTGATCTGATGTATGGGCGCGGAGGGCGGAGGGAAGCAGCGCACGTGCTCGACGCCGGCCCTCTCCTCGTCGGCCGCCAGGTGGCGCGCGAGGACGCCGAATATTTGCGAGTTCAGCACTTGGAAGCGCCGGATGCGGTCCACCATGCGTTTCAGGGGCTGCGGACATTTATAAATATGTATAATGTAACATTGTAACATTTCATATTGTAATCTAAACCCATCTTTATATTTGTACGCTGAGAGGCCAAACATGACTGTGCTTTACCACATTTCTCTGTACCTGCATGTTGTATTGTCATGTAACACATGTTATGACAAATAAATAATATAATCTATCTAAAAAAAATGATATGTCTACTTTTATTTATTTTTTTAAACCATGCCCCACACTAGGATTGTCTCCTGTGTCGTGTGTGCGTTTACAAACATACAAGTTCACATACACATACACACAGACCCGAAACAACAATTTGTGGATCACACAAAGAGTTGCTCCGTGCGGGAATTGAACCCGCTACACGTTACGCAGTAGCTTGTTGCCCAGCCACCAAGCCCACTGTTTAGTCAGTTGCGAGATTGGAGGTGCTAATGTTAATAATTAAAAGATATATCGCGTTCGATTCCCGCATTTGAGACAAAAACATTCAGTATTTTCTATCATTTGTGATTGACTGAATAATTTTGACTGCACAGTTAGCGCGGTGGCTGGGCAACCAGCTACCACGCAACGTGTAGCGGGTTCAATTCCCGCACGAATCAACTCTTTATGAGCTCCACAAATCGTCTTTCCTAGTCTGGGTGTCATGTGTATGTGAACTTGTATGTTTGTAAACGCACCCACGACACAGGAGACAATCCTAGTGTTTAAACAAGGGTATAAAACACACAATAATACTTACAATCCCTTTAACCGACTCGTCTTTCCCGTCGACTCGCTGCACTCTCAGGATGTGGTAGCAGAAGTCCAGAGCTTCGAACCTTCTCTGCTGACCCAGCAACGCTATAATCGTACACCCAGCCCAGTGGAGACCTTCGCCGAATAGCTCCCTGGAAGGTAACACAATGAGTATTGAAACAATGTAACCGAGTATTGTATTGTGAACCTGATTGGACAAGAGTAACCTATGGAGTTTCTTGCTCGTTCTTCTACATAGGAATCTACACTTTGGAACGAGCAAATAGAGCAACTAGAGGACTGACCGACAGACGTTATTAATATTATTATATTTGCTTTGACGTTCAAAAATGCCTTCCTGGTCTATTTGAAATAAATAATTTTGACTTTGAGTGTGTGAGCGAAATAGTCATGACAATTTAATCATGTGTGTGTGTGCGTGCGTGTGTGTGTGTGTGTGTGTGTGTGTGTGTGTGTGTGTGTGTGTGTGTGTGTGTGTGTGTGTGTGTGTTAGAATTGAACTTTAAAACCACAACGTGTATACTCACTCGACAGTAAACTGCGTGTCACCAACGGGTATACAATACAGGAACTGCAGGGCCGACCACAGTCTGGAATATAAACACACATTATTATTTATAATTTCTTTAATAACTAGATTTTTCCAGCGGTTTCGCTTTCATTATATAAATAGAGAAAGAAAAAAAAACAGTTAATTTGCACCGTTACACAAAATTTCACAAAAAAATCTTATTACAACTGTTTTTGTTAGTTCATTTGTAAATCTCTGGAATTTTTGTATTGGATAGTTCATTTATTGAGGAAGGGTATAAAATATCAAAACATGACGCTATGATCAATAGGAACTAGACAGAGCCTAAATAAAAGAGTAACTAATGAAGTTGCTTGTTCTTCTCCATTCGAAACTAAATTATTTATGAACATTTCGAAAGTAGTTATTTATACCTGAAATAGAATAAATGGTTTGACTGAGTCCAGTGTATCTAACATTTTTATTTGATTCAATATAGTAGAGTAGAAGTTGACCTGTGGAACTCGTTGGTGTCGTCAGTGTGCGCGGGCGCGTGGTGGTGGGGCGCGGGGGCGCGGGCCACTGCGGCGCGGCCAGGCAGGCGCGCAGTCTGCGCAGCACCACGGAGAACAGGGACAGCCCGCAGCACAGCGCTCGCCCGCTGCTGGGGGGCGATATATTACTGCATTTACATAACTAGACGAGGCCGGTGTCCAAGCAACAAGTTTCTACATGAATCCGCCATGTCAGCGAGCCGGCGTTCCGAGACCGCCCGCCGCCCGCCAGTGTACACCACGAGTCCGAGCTGCGAGCAGCTGCGTGTCGTAGCCACCCGCAGCAGAACAAAACTTCAAAACGCCACTTCAACAATCTCAAACTAAACAACTCAAGCTAACTAATGTAAAACGTACAATAAATATATTTCTCAAACAGCCGGCATTTCCTATCGGACTACTCTGAGAAGAAATGCCGAAACAAACTCAGAGGTGGCTTGAGGCTTGCCGCTCGATACGGTATTATGTGAGCTCAACTGAAGACGCATGTACTTTCCTCAGTCCGCGACACGCTCAGAATGAGACAGCTCGCTATGAGGCTTCGCAAGTGGATACTCAGCTGTCGAGTGGTCGTAAGTGCGACTGCCGGGACAAAGGGTCTCAGCTTCGATTCCCGGGTCGGGCATAGCATTGCTAGAATAAAAATGCTTTTGAACGTTTCCTGTAAAACGCTAGTAGCTAGCAATTGTCATACTCCTGCCCTAAAAAAAGAAAACCTGTCCTCTCTCTGTCGTCCTATTTTTTTTTTATGTTAAATGGACCGACGTTCGGCCGCTATCTCGCCTGATGGTAAGTGATGATGCGGCCTAAAGTTTCCTGACAGTTCTAAGTGATAATGGATGCGGTGTGTCGGCGGCTATGTCCTACATGCATGTGTATCGTTTCGTTTTGTTTCTGTTTCCGACATTATAAACAAACACGTGACGGCACCGCGTCCATCGCGAGACAATATCAAGACAATTGATCGCGTTATATCGCCTCACTGTATCCCACGTGCGGTTGGTGACGTAGGACACGTCAATACATTTTGACAGATCGCTCAGAATGTCGCTTTCCGCGACGGGCGATATAGAAGCACACTGCACTGTTATTCGCAGCGAAAAATGTAGTCTTTATGGTTTATTCATAAATATTTCACATCGATTGAGACCCGTGGGGTATAATATAAAAAATACACATTTTCAAGGTTTGTATACTTTATTTAATAATTATAATAAAAAGATTACATAATTCTTATCATATTCTTGCATACATCGCCTGGACAGTCCACGCTACCATCAGTTGACTGGACAATCTCTACACTACACGAGTCACTGTTTACATGTTACCATTAGCTCATGACGATACAAAATTCATGATTTTAATAAATTACATTATACATAGCCAAATAATATATCTCTAATACTTATGTAAGAATTAATTCTAAATCGATTTTTAACCAAAAATATTTTGCTGAGAGACAAATCTCAAATAATATCGAATACTAGCTTCTGCCAGCGGCTTCGTCCGCGTTCCCGTGGGATAAAAAGTATCCTATGTTTTATTTCAGACCATAATCTACCCCTGTTCCAAATTTCATCCCGATCCCTTCAGCCGTTTTGACGTGATTGAGTAACAAATATACACACAAACTTACGCATTTATAATATTAGTAAAGTAATAGACTAATAAATAAAATTGTAGTGTCTGTTTGTAATATTGAAATAACTACATGCATATGAATTACATGCAATTTCTGTCTGTCTGTTTGTTCTGGCTAATCTCTAAAATGGCTGAACCGATTTTGACGGGACTTTTATTGGCAGGTAGTTGATGTACTAAGGAGCGACAAGCTACTTTGACTTTGAGTGAAGCCGCGGGCATCAGTTAGTATTACATTAAAAATTATGCTTAATCTAATAATATAAAGTCTTTAGATTATTCAAAAATGCGAATCAATAATAACTTATTATTAAAGAATTCTTGGAAAATATCTTTACAATAACTATCGTGAGACATACTAAATTAACTAAAAATCACGGTTTACTCACTGGTACATTAATGGAGAAAAGCTCTACTAGTTTCGAGTCACAGAGGGACTCTTTATCATACTCTCTTTCTCACTCTCTCTCTTATTTTTCACTCTATTCTCAGTAGATTACGCGACGTCGCCGCGTCTGAACACGCTGCTAATGACGAAGAGTCCCTCTGTGACTCGAAACTAGTAGAGCTTTTCTCCATTAATGTACCAGTGAGTAAACCGTGATTTTTAGTTAATTTACTAATGTATGGAAAGCTTTAATATTCCTTATATATTAAACTATATGTCTACATAGGTACTTATATTATTGGAATACATTTGTAGTTGTCTTCAAAAGTATACAGTACCCTTAGTACGAGTTTGTTTTACGTTTAAAGTAATCGAAACGAGAGCGCGTTCGGTGCTCTGATTGGCCGGCTCGAATTAACCAACCATACTAAAGATTGTTAAAATATAAATAAAGAAAACTCATACTAAGGGTTGTTCAAGTCATTATACAGTGATTCTAGATAAAACTAGAATACAGAATGTTATGTTTACGTCTTAAAACAGGATGTTTCTAAAACACACTAACCTTACAAACAGGGTGTTAAGCTGTTGTACAAATCATTATACAGGGTGTGTCTAAACATAAGCTTACGTAACACAGGGTGTTGTTCAAGTTATAATACAGGATGTTCCTAAACATCTCTAACGTTGTAAACAGGGTGTTTTAACAACATAACCAAAGTACACACAGGATGTCAAGCTGTTTGTACAAGTCGTTATACAGGGTGTGTCTAAACATAAACTTACGTTATTCAAGTCATAATACAGAATGTTTCAATACACCTCTACCTTCACAAACAGGGTGTGTCAACAACACAACCTCACACAAACGGTCCTCCCGTCTAATTGATCTGATGTATGGGCGCGGAGGGCGGAGGGAAGCAGCGCACGTGCTCGACGCCGGCCCTCTCCTCGTCGGCCGCCAGGTGGCGCGCGAGGACGCCGAATATTTGCGAGTTCAGCACTTGGAAGCGCCGGATGCGGTCCACCATGCGTTTTAGGGGCTGCGGACATTTATAAATATGTATAATGTAACATTGTAACATTTCATATTGTAATTTAAACCCATCTTTATATTTATACGCTGAGAGGCCAAACATGACTGTGTTTTACCACATTTCTCTTTACCACCTGCATGTTGTATAGTCATGTAACTCATGTTATGACAAATAAATAATCTATATATCTAAAAAAATATATATGTCTACTTTTATATATTTTTTTAAACCATGTTGCACGCTAGGATTGTGTCCTAAATCGTGGGTGCGTTTACAAACATACAAGTTCACATACACATCACACACAGACCCGAAACAACTATTTGTAGATCACACAAAGAGTTGTTCTGTGTGGGAATCGAACCCGCTACTCGTTACACAGTAGCTTGCTGCCCAGCTACCACGCCCACTGTTCAGTCAGTTGCGAGATTAGAGGTGCCAATGTTAATAATTAAAAGATATATCGCGTTCGATTCCCGCATTTGAGACAAAATAATTCAGTATTTTCAATAATTTCTGACTTACTGTCTCAATAATTTTGACTGCACAGTTGGCGCGGTGGCTGGGCAACCGGCTACCACGCAACGTGTAGCGGGTTCGATTCCCGCACGAATCAACTCTTTGTGTGATCCACAAATGGTCGTTTCAAGTCTGTGTGTCATGTGTATGTGAACTTGTATGTTTGTTAACGCACACACGACACAGGAGACGACTCTAGTATTTAAAAAAAAGGTATAAAACACACAATAATACTTACAATCCCTTTAACCGACTCGTCTTTCCCGTCGACTCGCTGCACTCTCAGGATGTGGTAGCAGAAGTCCAGAGCTTCGAACCTTCTCTGCTGACCCAGCAACGCTATAATCGTACACCCAGCCCAGTGGAGACCTTCGCCGAATAGCTCCCTGGAAGGTAAAACAATGAGTATTGAAACAATGTAACCAAGTATTGTATTGTGAACCTGATTGGACAAGAGTCACCTATGGAGTTTCTTGCTCGTTCTTCTACATAGGAATCTACACTTTGGAACGAGCAAATAGAGCAACTAGAGGACTGACCGACAGACAGACGTTATTAATATTATTACATTTATTTTGACGTTAAAAAATGCCTTTTTGGTCAATTTGAAATAAATAATTTTGACTTTGACTTGTGTGTATGAACAATTTAATCGGTGTGTGTGTGTGTGTGTGTGTGTGTGTGTGTGTGTGTGTGTGTGTGTGTGTGTGTGTGTGTGTGTGTGTGTGTGTGTGTGTGTGTGTGTGTGTGTGTGTGTGTGTGTGTGTTAGAATTGAACTTTAAAACCACAACGTGTATACTCACTCGACAGTAAACTGCGTGTCACCAACGGGTATACAATACAGGAACTGCAGGGCCGACCACAGTCTGGAATATAAACACACATTATTATTTATAATTTCTTTAATAACTAGGTTCTTCCAGCGGTTTCGCTTTCATTATATAAAAAGAGAAAGAAAAAAAAAACAGTTAATTTGCACCGTTACACAAAATTTTACAAAAAAATCTTATAACAACTGTTTTTGTTAGTTCATTTGTAAATCTCTGGAATTTTTGTATTGGATAGTGCATTTATTGAGGAAGGGTATAAAATATCAAAACATGACGCTATGATCAATAGGAACTGGGCAGAGCCTAAATAAAAGAGTAACTAATGAAGTTGCTTGTTCTTCTCCATTCGAAACTACACTATACTTATTTATACCTGAAATAGAATAAATGGTTTGACTGAGTCCAGTGTATCTAACATTTTTATTTTATTCAATATAGTAGAGTAGAAGTTGACCTGTGGAACTCGTTGGTGTCGTCAGTGTGCGCGGGCGCGTGGTGGTGGGGCGCGGGGGCGCGGGCCACTGCGGCGCGGCCAGGCAGGCGCGCAGTCTGCGCAGCACCACGGAGAACAGGGACAGCCCGCAGCACAGCGCTCGCCCGCTGCTGGGGGGCGATATATTACTGCATTTACATAACTAGACGAGGCCGGTGTCCAAGCAACAAGTTTCTACATGAATCCGCCATGTCAGCGAGCCGGCGTTCCGAGACCGCCCGCCGCCCGCCAGTGTACACCACGAGTCCGAGCTGCGAGCAGCTGCGTGTCGTAGCCACTCGCAGCAGAACAAAACTTCAAACCGCCACTTCAACAATCTCAAACTAAACAACTCAAGCTAACTAATGTAAAACGTACAATAAATATATTTCTCAAACAGCCGGCATTTCCTATCCGACTACTCTGAGAAGAAATGCCGAAACAAACTCAGAGGTGGCTTGAGGCTTGCCGCTCGATACGGTATTATGTGAGCTCAACTGAAGACGCATGTACTTTCTACAGTCCGCGACACGCTCAGAATGAAACGGCTCGCCATGAGGCTTCGCAAGTGGATACCCAGCTGTTGAGAGGTCGTAAGTGCGACTGCCTGGAAAAAGGGTCTCAACTTCGATTCCCGGGTCGGGCACAGCATTGCTAAAATAAAAATGCTTTCGAACGTTTACTGTAAAACGTGTAGCTAGCAATTGTCATACTCCTGCATTCTCTCTAAGTGTGCTTTTCTACCAGAGATATGCAATGTAACTGTGCGAGGAAGATGCGCAGCTCGAGTACGTAATGTGTCGATAGTAGGGAAGCCATCCATATCTTTCCGTATAAGAAACAGCTTAGCTTAGTCTGTTTCCACGAGTGCTAAGATAGCTTTTGATGCTATGATATGTGTGCTAAGATGGAAACTTAAAACCAATCATATTCATAGGAATATGATAGGTACGCGTCGCATGTAGGCTTTGCCGATGATGCGGTCCGTACGATGCGGATCAGTGGCCGCAGTTGTATGAGTTTCTATACAAGACAAACTAAAATCCGTTGCGAGCGATGCGGGCCTGTGGACTCTTACCTTTTGTGGTTAGCTTATAAATACGTCGTATCGATTATGACCCGTGGGGTATACTATAAAAAACACATTTTCAAGGTTTGTATACTTTATTTATAATTATAATAAAAAGATTACATAATTCTTATAATATTCTTGCATACATCGCCTGGACAGTCCACGCTACCATCAGTTGACTGGACAATCTCTACACTACACGAGTCACTGTTTACATGTTACCATTAGCTCATGACGATACAAAAATTCATGATTTTAATAAATTACATTATACATAGCCAAATAATATATTTCTAATACTTATGTGAGAATTAATTCTAAATAGAATTTTAACCAAAAATATTTTGCTGAGAGACAAATCTCAAATAATATCGAATACTAGCTTCTGCCAGTGGCTTCGTCCGCTTTCCTGTGGGATAAAAAGTATCCTAAGTGTTATTCCAGACCATAATCTACCCCTGTTCCAAATTTCATCCCAATTTCTTCAGCCGTTTTGACGTGATTGAGTAACAAACATACATACAAACTTTCGCATTTATATATTAGTAAAGTAATAGACTAATAAATAAAATTGTCTGTTTGTTATATAAAATTAACAACTCTTTATTTTATTACATGCATATGAATATACAATCACCAAAATATTTTGTCGAAGCCTGAAGTACTGCGAGGCGAACTTATGAATGCTGTTAATTCCTGTTTAATTATGTTTTACTTATGTATGTAAGTTGCTTTAGTTGGTGGTCTACCGTTGTAACTTTTGAATTAAATACATAAATAAATTTAATTTTTATAATTTTTGTCTGTCTTTCTGTTTGTTCTGGCTAATCTCTGAAAAGGCTAGCCCGATTTTGATGGGACTCTTTTATTGGCAGGTAGCTGATGTACCAAGGAGTAACTTAGGTTACTTTTATTAGTCACAAAGTCCGCAAATCCAAGCGAGCGAAGCCGCGGGCATCAGTTAGTATTATATTAAAAATTATGCTTAATCTAATAATATAAAGTCTTTAGATTATTCAAAAAGGCGAATTAATAATAACTTATAAAAGAATTCTTGGAAAATATTTTTATAATAACTATCGTGAGACATACTAAATTACACTAGAAATCACGGTTTACTCACTGGTACATTAACGGAGAAAAGCTCTACTAGTTTCGAGTCACAGAGGGACTCTTTATCATACTCTCTTTCTCACTCTCTCTCTTCTTTTTCACTCTACTCTCAGTAGATTACGCGACGTCGCCGCGTCTGCGCACGCTGCTCATGATGAAGAGTCCCTCTGTGACTCGAAACTAGTAGAGCTTTTCTCCATTAATGTACGTGAGTAAACCGTGGTTTTTAGTTAATTTACTTATTAATGGAAAGTTTTAATATTCCTTATATATTAAACTATATGTCTACATAGGTACTTATATTATTGGAATACATTTTCAGTTGTCTTCAAAAGTATACAGTAGCTTAGTACGAGTTTGCTTTACGTTTAAAGTAATCGAAACGAGAGCGCGTTCGGTGCTCTGATTGGCCGGCTCGAATTAACCAACCATACTAAAGATTGTTAAAATATAAATAAAAAAAACTCATACTAAGGGTTGTTCAAGTCATTATACAGTGATTCTAGATAAAACTAGAATACATAATGTTATGTTTAATTCATAAAACAGGATGTTTCTAAAACACTCTAACCTTACACACAGGGTGTTAAGCTGTTGTACAAATTATTATAGAGGGTGTGTCTAAATACAAGATTATGTAACACAGGGTGTTGCTCAAGTCATAATACAGGATGTTTCTAAACACCTCTAACTTTGTAAACAGGGTGTTTTAACATAAACAAACTACACACAGGGTGTTAGGCTGTTGTACAAGTAGTTATACAGGATGTGTCTAAACATAAACTTATGTTATTCAAGTCACATAATACAGAATGTTTCAATATACCTCTACCTTCACAAACAGGGTGTGTTAACAACACAACCTCACACAAACGGTCCTCCAGTCTAATTGATCTGATGTATGGGCGCGGAGGGCGGAGGGAAGCAGCGCACGTGCTCGACGCCGGCCCTCTCCTCGTCGGCCGCCAGGTGGCGCGCGAGGACGCCGAATATTTGCGAGTTCAGCACTTGGAAGCGCCGGATGCGGTCCACCATGCGTTTTAGGGGCTGCGGACATTTATAAATATGTATAATGTAACATTGTAACATTTCATATTGTAATTTAAACCCATCTTTATATTTATACGCTGAGAGGCCAAACATGACTGTGTTTTACCACATTTCTCTGTGCCTGCATGTTGTATTGTCATGTAACTCATGTTATGATAAATAAATGATCTATCTAACTAAAAAAATGATATGTCTACTTTTATATATTTTTTTATACCATGCCTTACACTAGTATTTCCTCCTGTGTCGTGGGTGCGTTTACAAACATACAAGTTAACATACACATGACACCCAGACCCGAAACAACAATTTGTGGATCACACAAAGAGTTGCTTCGTGCGGGAATTGAACCCGATACTCGTTTCGCAGTAGCTTGCTGCCCAGTTACCACGCCCACTGTTCTGTTGCGAGATTGGAAGTGCTAATGTCAATAATTAAAAGATATATCGCGTTCGATTCCCGCATTTGAGACAAAATAATTCAGTATTTTCAATAATTTCTGACTTACTGTCTCAATAATTTTGACTGCACAGTTGGCGCGGTGGCTGGGCAACCGGCTACCACGCAACGTGTAGCGGGTTCGATTCCCGCACGAATCAACTCTTTGTGTGATCCACAAATGGTCGTTTCAAGTCTGTGTGTCATGTGTATGTGAACTTGTATGTTTGTTAACGCACACACGACACAGGAGACGACTCTAGTATTTAAAAAAAAGGTATAAAACACACAATAATACTTACAATCCCTTTAACCGACTCGTCTTTCCCGTCGACTCGCTGCACTCTCAGGATGTGGTAGCAGAAGTCCAGAGCTTCGAACCTTCTCTGCTGACCCAGCAACGCTATAATCGTACACCCAGCCCAGTGGAGACCTTCGCCGAATAGCTCCCTGGAAGGTAAAACAATGAGTATTGAAACAATGTAACCAAGTATTGTATTGTGAACCTGATTGGACAAGAGTCACCTATGGAGTTTCTTGCTCGTTCTTCTACATAGGAATCTACACTTTGGAACGAGCAAATAGAGCAACTAGAGGACTGACCGACAGACAGACGTTATTAATATTATTACATTTATTTTGACGTTAAAAAATGCCTTTTTGGTCAATTTGAAATAAATAATTTTGACTTTGACTTGTGTGTATGAACAATTTAATCGGGTGTGTGTGTGTGTGTGTGTGTGTGTGTGTGTGTGTGTGTGTGTGTGTGTGTGTGTGTGTGTGTGTGTGTGTGTGTGTGTGTGTGTGTGTGTGTGTGTGTGTGTGTGTGTAGAATTGAACTTTAAAACCACAACGTGTATACTCACTCGACAGTAAACTGCGTGTCACCAACGGGTATACAATACAGGAACTGCAGGGCCGACCACAGTCTGGAATATAAACACACATTATTATTTATAATTTCTTTAATAACTAGGTTCTTCCAGCGGTTTCGCTTTCATTATATAAAAAGAGAAAGAAAAAAAAAACAGTTAATTTGCACCGTTACACAAAATTTTACAAAAAAATCTTATAACAACTGTTTTTGTTAGTTCATTTGTAAATCTCTGGAATTTTTGTATTGGATAGTGCATTTATTGAGGAAGGGTATAAAATATCAAAACATGACGCTATGATCAATAGGAACTGGGCAGAGCCTAAATAAAAGAGTAACTAATGAAGTTGCTTGTTCTTCTCCATTCGAAACTACACTATACTTATTTATACCTGAAATAGAATAAATGGTTTGACTGAGTCCAGTGTATCTAACATTTTTATTTTATTCAATATAGTAGAGTAGAAGTTGACCTGTGGAACTCGTTGGTGTCGTCAGTGTGCGCGGGCGCGTGGTGGTGGGGCGCGGGGGCGCGGGCCACTGCGGCGCGGCCAGGCAGGCGCGCAGTCTGCGCAGCACCACGGAGAACAGGGACAGCCCGCAGCACAGCGCTCGCCCGCTGCTGGGGGGCGATATATTACTGCATTTACATAACTAGACGAGGCCGGTGTCCAAGCAACAAGTTTCTACATGAATCCGCCATGTCAGCGAGCCGGCGTTCCGAGACCGCCCGCCGCCCGCCAGTGTACACCACGAGTCCGAGCTGCGAGCAGCTGCGTGTCGTAGCCACTCGCAGCAGAACAAAACTTCAAACCGCCACTTCAACAATCTCAAACTAAACAACTCAAGCTAACTAATGTAAAACGTACAATAAATATATTTCTCAAACAGCCGGCATTTCCTATCCGACTACTCTGAGAAGAAATGCCGAAACAAACTCAGAGGTGGCTTGAGGCTTGCCGCTCGATACGGTATTATGTGAGCTCAACTGAAGACGCATGTACTTTCTACAGTCCGCGACACGCTCAGAATGAAACGGCTCGCCATGAGGCTTCGCAAGTGGATACCCAGCTGTTGAGAGGTCGTAAGTGCGACTGCCTGGAAAAAGGGTCTCAACTTCGATTCCCGGGTCGGGCACAGCATTGCTAAAATAAAAATGCTTTCGAACGTTTACTGTAAAACGTGTAGCTAGCAATTGTCATACTCCTGCATTCTCTCTAAGTGTGCTTTTCTACCAGAGATATGCAATGTAACTGTGCGAGGAAGATGCGCAGCTCGAGTACGTAATGTGTCGATAGTAGGGAAGCCATCCATATCTTTCCGTATAAGAAACAGCTTAGCTTAGTCTGTTTCCACGAGTGCTAAGATAGCTTTTGATGCTATGATATGTGTGCTAAGATGGAAACTTAAAACCAATCATATTCATAGGAATATGATAGGTACGCGTCGCATGTAGGCTTTGCCGATGATGCGGTCCGTACGATGCGGATCAGTGGCCGCAGTTGTATGAGTTTCTATACAAGACAAACTAAAATCCGTTGCGAGCGATGCGGGCCTGTGGACTCTTACCTTTTGTGGTTAGCTTATAAATACGTCGTATCGATTATGACCCGTGGGGTATACTATAAAAAACACATTTTCAAGGTTTGTATACTTTATTTATAATTATAATAAAAAGATTACATAATTCTTATAATATTCTTGCATACATCGCCTGGACAGTCCACGCTACCATCAGTTGACTGGACAATCTCTACACTACACGAGTCACTGTTTACATGTTACCATTAGCTCATGACGATACAAAAATTCATGATTTTAATAAATTACATTATACATAGCCAAATAATATATTTCTAATACTTATGTGAGAATTAATTCTAAATAGAATTTTAACCAAAAATATTTTGCTGAGAGACAAATCTCAAATAATATCGAATACTAGCTTCTGCCAGTGGCTTCGTCCGCTTTCCTGTGGGATAAAAAGTATCCTAAGTGTTATTCCAGACCATAATCTACCCCTGTTCCAAATTTCATCCCAATTTCTTCAGCCGTTTTGACGTGATTGAGTAACAAACATACATACAAACTTTCGCATTTATATATTAGTAAAGTAATAGACTAATAAATAAAATTGTCTGTTTGTTATATAAAATTAACAACTCTTTATTTTATTACATGCATATGAATATACAATCACCAAAATATTTTGTCGAAGCCTGAAGTACTGCGAGGCGAACTTATGAATGCTGTTAATTCCTGTTTAATTATGTTTTACTTATGTATGTAAGTTGCTTTAGTTGGTGGTCTACCGTTGTAACTTTTGAATTAAATACATAAATAAATTTAATTTTTATAATTTTTGTCTGTCTTTCTGTTTGTTCTGGCTAATCTCTGAAAAGGCTAGCCCGATTTTGATGGGACTCTTTTATTGGCAGGTAGCTGATGTACCAAGGAGTAACTTAGGTTACTTTTATTAGTCACAAAGTCCGCAAATCCAAGCGAGCGAAGCCGCGGGCATCAGTTAGTATTATATTAAAAATTATGCTTAATCTAATAATATAAAGTCTTTAGATTATTCAAAAAGGCGAATTAATAATAACTTATAAAAGAATTCTTGGAAAATATTTTTATAATAACTATCGTGAGACATACTAAATTACACTAGAAATCACGGTTTACTCACTGGTACATTAACGGAGAAAAGCTCTACTAGTTTCGAGTCACAGAGGGACTCTTTATCATACTCTCTTTCTCACTCTCTCTCTTCTTTTTCACTCTACTCTCAGTAGATTACGCGACGTCGCCGCGTCTGCGCACGCTGCTCATGATGAAGAGTCCCTCTGTGACTCGAAACTAGTAGAGCTTTTCTCCATTAATGTACGTGAGTAAACCGTGGTTTTTAGTTAATTTACTTATTAATGGAAAGTTTTAATATTCCTTATATATTAAACTATATGTCTACATAGGTACTTATATTATTGGAATACATTTTCAGTTGTCTTCAAAAGTATACAGTAGCTTAGTACGAGTTTGCTTTACGTTTAAAGTAATCGAAACGAGAGCGCGTTCGGTGCTCTGATTGGCCGGCTCGAATTAACCAACCATACTAAAGATTGTTAAAATATAAATAAAAAAAACTCATACTAAGGGTTGTTCAAGTCATTATACAGTGATTCTAGATAAAACTAGAATACATAATGTTATGTTTAATTCATAAAACAGGATGTTTCTAAAACACTCTAACCTTACACACAGGGTGTTAAGCTGTTGTACAAATTATTATAGAGGGTGTGTCTAAATACAAGATTATGTAACACAGGGTGTTGCTCAAGTCATAATACAGGATGTTTCTAAACACCTCTAACTTTGTAAACAGGGTGTTTTAACATAAACAAACTACACACAGGGTGTTAGGCTGTTGTACAAGTAGTTATACAGGATGTGTCTAAACATAAACTTATGTTATTCAAGTCACATAATACAGAATGTTTCAATATACCTCTACCTTCACAAACAGGGTGTGTTAACAACACAACCTCACACAAACGGTCCTCCAGTCTAATTGATCTGATGTATGGGCGCGGAGGGCGGAGGGAAGCAGCGCACGTGCTCGACGCCGGCCCTCTCCTCGTCGGCCGCCAGGTGGCGCGCGAGGACGCCGAATATTTGCGAGTTCAGCACTTGGAAGCGCCGGATGCGGTCCACCATGCGTTTTAGGGGCTGCGGACATTTATAAATATGTATAATGTAACATTGTAACATTTCATATTGTAATTTAAACCCATCTTTATATTTATACGCTGAGAGGCCAAACATGACTGTGTTTTACCACATTTCTCTGTGCCTGCATGTTGTATTGTCATGTAACTCATGTTATGATAAATAAATGATCTATCTAACTAAAAAAATGATATGTCTACTTTTATATATTTTTTTATACCATGCCTTACACTAGTATTTCCTCCTGTGTCGTGGGTGCGTTTACAAACATACAAGTTAACATACACATGACACCCAGACCCGAAACAACAATTTGTGGATCACACAAAGAGTTGCTTCGTGCGGGAATTGAACCCGATACTCGTTTCGCAGTAGCTTGCTGCCCAGTTACCACGCCCACTGTTCTGTTGCGAGATTGGAAGTGCTAATGTCAATAATTAAAAGATATATCGCGTTCGATTCCCGCATTTGAGACAAAATAATTCAGTATTTTCAATAATTTCTGACTTACTGTCTCAATAATTTTGACTGCACAGTTGGCGCGGTGGCTGGGCAACCGGCTACCACGCAACGTGTAGCGGGTTCGATTCCCGCACGAATCAACTCTTTGTGTGATCCACAAATGGTCGTTTCAAGTCTGTGTGTCATGTGTATGTGAACTTGTATGTTTGTTAACGCACACACGACACAGGAGACGACTCTAGTATTTAAAAAAAAGGTATAAAACACACAATAATACTTACAATCCCTTTAACCGACTCGTCTTTCCCGTCGACTCGCTGCACTCTCAGGATGTGGTAGCAGAAGTCCAGAGCTTCGAACCTTCTCTGCTGACCCAGCAACGCTATAATCGTACACCCAGCCCAGTGGAGACCTTCGCCGAATAGCTCCCTGGAAGGTAAAACAATGAGTATTGAAACAATGTAACCAAGTATTGTATTGTGAACCTGATTGGACAAGAGTCACCTATGGAGTTTCTTGCTCGTTCTTCTACATAGGAATCTACACTTTGGAACGAGCAAATAGAGCAACTAGAGGACTGACCGACAGACAGACGTTATTAATATTATTACATTTATTTTGACGTTAAAAAATGCCTTTTTGGTCAATTTGAAATAAATAATTTTGACTTTGACTTGTGTGTATGAACAATTTAATCGGGTGTGTGTGTGTGTGTGTGTGTGTGTGTGTGTGTGTGTGTGTGTGTGTGTGTGTGTGTGTGTGTGTGTGTGTGTGTGTGTGTGTGTGTGTGTGTGTGTGTGTGTGTGTGTGTTAGAATTGAACTTTAAAACCACAACGTGTATACTCACTCGACAGTAAACTGCGTGTCACCAACGGGTATACAATACAGGAACTGCAGGGCCGACCACAGTCTGGAATATAAACACACATTATTATTTATAATTTCTTTAATAACTAGGTTCTTCCAGCGGTTTCGCTTTCATTATATAAAAAGAGAAAGAAAAAAAAAACAGTTAATTTGCACCGTTACACAAAATTTTACAAAAAAATCTTATAACAACTGTTTTTGTTAGTTCATTTGTAAATCTCTGGAATTTTTGTATTGGATAGTGCATTTATTGAGGAAGGGTATAAAATATCAAAACATGACGCTATGATCAATAGGAACTGGGCAGAGCCTAAATAAAAGAGTAACTAATGAAGTTGCTTGTTCTTCTCCATTCGAAACTACACTATACTTATTTATACCTGAAATAGAATAAATGGTTTGACTGAGTCCAGTGTATCTAACATTTTTATTTTATTCAATATAGTAGAGTAGAAGTTGACCTGTGGAACTCGTTGGTGTCGTCAGTGTGCGCGGGCGCGTGGTGGTGGGGCGCGGGGGCGCGGGCCACTGCGGCGCGGCCAGGCAGGCGCGCAGTCTGCGCAGCACCACGGAGAACAGGGACAGCCCGCAGCACAGCGCTCGCCCGCTGCTGGGGGGCGATATATTACTGCATTTACATAACTAGACGAGGCCGGTGTCCAAGCAACAAGTTTCTACATGAATCCGCCATGTCAGCGAGCCGGCGTTCCGAGACCGCCCGCCGCCCGCCAGTGTACACCACGAGTCCGAGCTGCGAGCAGCTGCGTGTCGTAGCCACTCGCAGCAGAACAAAACTTCAAACCGCCACTTCAACAATCTCAAACTAAACAACTCAAGCTAACTAATGTAAAACGTACAATAAATATATTTCTCAAACAGCCGGCATTTCCTATCCGACTACTCTGAGAAGAAATGCCGAAACAAACTCAGAGGTGGCTTGAGGCTTGCCGCTCGATACGGTATTATGTGAGCTCAACTGAAGACGCATGTACTTTCTACAGTCCGCGACACGCTCAGAATGAAACGGCTCGCCATGAGGCTTCGCAAGTGGATACCCAGCTGTTGAGAGGTCGTAAGTGCGACTGCCTGGAAAAAGGGTCTCAACTTCGATTCCCGGGTCGGGCACAGCATTGCTAAAATAAAAATGCTTTCGAACGTTTACTGTAAAACGTGTAGCTAGCAATTGTCATACTCCTGCATTCTCTCTAAGTGTGCTTTTCTACCAGAGATATGCAATGTAACTGTGCGAGGAAGATGCGCAGCTCGAGTACGTAATGTGTCGATAGTAGGGAAGCCATCCATATCTTTCCGTATAAGAAACAGCTTAGCTTAGTCTGTTTCCACGAGTGCTAAGATAGCTTTTGATGCTATGATATGTGTGCTAAGATGGAAACTTAAAACCAATCATATTCATAGGAATATGATAGGTACGCGTCGCATGTAGGCTTTGCCGATGATGCGGTCCGTACGATGCGGATCAGTGGCCGCAGTTGTATGAGTTTCTATACAAGACAAACTAAAATCCGTTGCGAGCGATGCGGGCCTGTGGACTCTTACCTTTTGTGGTTAGCTTATAAATACGTCGTATCGATTATGACCCGTGGGGTATACTATAAAAAACACATTTTCAAGGTTTGTATACTTTATTTATAATTATAATAAAAAGATTACATAATTCTTATAATATTCTTGCATACATCGCCTGGACAGTCCACGCTACCATCAGTTGACTGGACAATCTCTACACTACACGAGTCACTGTTTACATGTTACCATTAGCTCATGACGATACAAAAATTCATGATTTTAATAAATTACATTATACATAGCCAAATAATATATTTCTAATACTTATGTGAGAATTAATTCTAAATAGAATTTTAACCAAAAATATTTTGCTGAGAGACAAATCTCAAATAATATCGAATACTAGCTTCTGCCAGTGGCTTCGTCCGCTTTCCTGTGGGATAAAAAGTATCCTAAGTGTTATTCCAGACCATAATCTACCCCTGTTCCAAATTTCATCCCAATTTCTTCAGCCGTTTTGACGTGATTGAGTAACAAACATACATACAAACTTTCGCATTTATATATTAGTAAAGTAATAGACTAATAAATAAAATTGTCTGTTTGTTATATAAAATTAACAACTCTTTATTTTATTACATGCATATGAATATACAATCACCAAAATATTTTGTCGAAGCCTGAAGTACTGCGAGGCGAACTTATGAATGCTGTTAATTCCTGTTTAATTATGTTTTACTTATGTATGTAAGTTGCTTTAGTTGGTGGTCTACCGTTGTAACTTTTGAATTAAATACATAAATAAATTTAATTTTTATAATTTTTGTCTGTCTTTCTGTTTGTTCTGGCTAATCTCTGAAAAGGCTAGCCCGATTTTGATGGGACTCTTTTATTGGCAGGTAGCTGATGTACCAAGGAGTAACTTAGGTTACTTTTATTAGTCACAAAGTCCGCAAATCCAAGCGAGCGAAGCCGCGGGCATCAGTTAGTATTATATTAAAAATTATGCTTAATCTAATAATATAAAGTCTTTAGATTATTCAAAAAGGCGAATTAATAATAACTTATAAAAGAATTCTTGGAAAATATTTTTATAATAACTATCGTGAGACATACTAAATTACACTAGAAATCACGGTTTACTCACTGGTACATTAACGGAGAAAAGCTCTACTAGTTTCGAGTCACAGAGGGACTCTTTATCATACTCTCTTTCTCACTCTCTCTTCTTTTTCACTCTACTCTCAGTAGATTACGCGACGTCGCCGCGTCTGCGCACGCTGCTCATGATGAAGAGTCCCTCTGTGACTCGAAACTAGTAGAGCTTTTCTCCATTAATGTACGTGAGTAAACCGTGGTTTTTAGTTAATTTACTTATTAATGGAAAGTTTTAATATTCCTTATATATTAAACTATATGTCTACATAGGTACTTATATTATTGGAATACATTTTCAGTTGTCTTCAAAAGTATACAGTAGCTTAGTACGAGTTTGCTTTACGTTTAAAGTAATCGAAACGAGAGCGCGTTCGGTGCTCTGATTGGCCGGCTCGAATTAACCAACCATACTAAAGATTGTTAAAATATAAATAAAAAAACTCATACTAAGGGTTGTTCAAGTCATTATACAGTGATTCTAGATAAAACTAGAATACATAATGTTATGTTTAATTCATAAAACAGGATGTTTCTAAAACACTCTAACCTTACACACAGGGTGTTAAGCTGTTGTACAAATTATTATAGAGGGTGTGTCTAAATACAAGATTATGTAACACAGGGTGTTGCTCAAGTCATAATACAGGATGTTTCTAAACACCTCTAACTTTGTAAACAGGGTGTTTTAACATAAACAAACTACACACAGGGTGTTAGGCTGTTGTACAAGTAGTTATACAGGATGTGTCTAAACATAAACTTATGTTATTCAAGTCACATAATACAGAATGTTTCAATATACCTCTACCTTCACAAACAGGGTGTGTTAACAACACAACCTCACACAAACGGTCCTCCAGTCTAATTGATCTGATGTATGGGCGCGGAGGGCGGAGGGAAGCAGCGCACGTGCTCGACGCCGGCCCTCTCCTCGTCGGCCGCCAGGTGGCGCGCGAGGACGCCGAATATTTGCGAGTTCAGCACTTGGAAGCGCCGGATGCGGTCCACCATGCGTTTTAGGGGCTGCGGACATTTATAAATATGTATAATGTAACATTGTAACATTTCATATTGTAATTTAAACCCATCTTTATATTTATACGCTGAGAGGCCAAACATGACTGTGTTTTACCACATTTCTCTGTGCCTGCATGTTGTATTGTCATGTAACTCATGTTATGATAAATAAATGATCTATCTAACTAAAAAAATGATATGTCTACTTTTATATATTTTTTTATACCATGCCTTACACTTGGATTTCTCCTGTGTCGTGGGTGCGTTTACAAACATACAAGTTAACATACACATGACACCCAGACCCGAAACAACAATTTGTGGATCACACAAAGAGTTGCTTCGTGCGGGAATTGAACCCGATACTCGTTTCGCAGTAGCTTGCTGCCCAGTTACCACGCCCACTGTTCTGTTGCGAGATTGGAAGTGCTAATGTCAATAATTAAAAGATATATCGCGTTCGATTCCCGCATTTGAGACAAAATAATTCAGTATTTTCAATAATTTCTGACTTACTGTCTCAATAATTTTGACTGCACAGTTGGCGCGGTGGCTGGGCAACCGGCTACCACGCAACGTGTAGCGGGTTCGATTCCCGCACGAATCAACTCTTTGTGTGATCCACAAATGGTCGTTTCAAGTCTGTGTGTCATGTGTATGTGAACTTGTATGTTTGTTAACGCACACACGACACAGGAGACGACTCTAGTATTTAAAAAAAAGGTATAAAACACACAATAATACTTACAATCCCTTTAACCGACTCGTCTTTCCCGTCGACTCGCTGCACTCTCAGGATGTGGTAGCAGAAGTCCAGAGCTTCGAACCTTCTCTGCTGACCCAGCAACGCTATAATCGTACACCCAGCCCAGTGGAGACCTTCGCCGAATAGCTCCCTGGAAGGTAAAACAATGAGTATTGAAACAATGTAACCAAGTATTGTATTGTGAACCTGATTGGACAAGAGTCACCTATGGAGTTTCTTGCTCGTTCTTCTACATAGGAATCTACACTTTGGAACGAGCAAATAGAGCAACTAGAGGACTGACCGACAGACAGACGTTATTAATATTATTACATTTATTTTGACGTTAAAAAATGCCTTTTTGGTCAATTTGAAATAAATAATTTTGACTTTGACTTGTGTGTATGAACAATTTAATCGTGTGTGTGTGTGTGTGTGTGTGTGTGTGTGTGTGTGTGTGTGTGTGTGTGTGTGTGTGTGTGTGTGTGTGTGTGTGTGTGTGTGTGTGTGTGTGTTAGAATTGAACTTTAAAACCACAACGTGTATACTCACTCGACAGTAAACTGCGTGTCACCAACGGGTATACAATACAGGAACTGCAGGGCCGACCACAGTCTGGAATATAAACACACATTATTATTTATAATTTCTTTAATAACTAGGTTCTTCCAGCGGTTTCGCTTTCATTATATAAAAAGAGAAAGAAAAAAAAAACAGTTAATTTGCACCGTTACACAAAATTTTACAAAAAAAATCTTATTACAACTGTTTTTGTTAGTTCATTTGTAAATCTCTGGAATTTTTGTATTGGATAGTGCATTTATTGAGGAAGGGTATAAAATATCAAAACATGACGCTATGATCAATAGGAACTGGGCAGAGCCTAAATAAAAGAGTAACTAATGAAGTTGCTTGTTCTTCTCCATTCGAAACTACACTATACTTATTTATACCTGAAATAGAATAAATGGTTTGACTGAGTCCAGTGTATCTAACATTTTTATTTTATTCAATATAGTAGAGTAGAAGTTGACCTGTGGAACTCGTTGGTGTCGTCAGTGTGCGCGGGCGCGTGGTGGTGGGGCGCGGGGGCGCGGGCCACTGCGGCGCGGCCAGGCAGGCGCGCAGTCTGCGCAGCACCACGGAGAACAGGGACAGCCCGCAGCACAGCGCTCGCCCGCTGCTGGGGGGCGATATATTACTGCATTTACATAACTAGACGAGGCCGGTGTCCAAGCAACAAGTTTCTACATGAATCCGCCATGTCAGCGAGCCGGCGTTCCGAGACCGCCCGCCGCCCGCCAGTGTACACCACGAGTCCGAGCTGCGAGCAGCTGCGTGTCGTAGCCACCCGCAGCAGAACAAAACTTCAAAACGCCACTTCAACAATCTCAAACTAAACAACTCAAGCTAACTAATGTAAAACGTACAATAAATATATTTCTCAAACAGCCGGCATTTCCTATCCGACTACTCTGAGAAGAAATGCCGAAACAAACTCAGAGGTGGCTTGAGGCTTGCCGCTCGATACGGTATTATGTGAGCTCAACTGAAGACGCATGTACTTTCTACAGTCCGCGACACGCTCAGAATGGAGCAGCTTGCCATGAGGCTTCGCAAGTGGATATCCAGCTGTTGAATGCTCGCAAGTGCGACTGCCAGAAAAAAGGGTCTCAGCTTCGATTCCCGGGTTGGGCACAGCATTGCTAGAATAAAAATGCTTTCGAACGTTTACTGTAAAACGTCTAGCTAGCAATTGTCATACTCCTGCCCTCTCTCTAAGTGTGCTTTTCTACCAGAGATATGCAATGTAACTGTGCGAGGAAGATGCGCAGCTCGAGTACGTAATGTGTCGATAGTAGGGAAGCCATCCATATCTTTCCGTATAAGAAACAGCTTAGCTTAGTCTGTTTCCACGAGTGCTAAGCTATTTGTATGAATATGATTGGTGGATGCTATGATCCACAGTGTGCTAACATCTCTGGAAACTTAATTTACTGACATTTCGTAGTGAACTAAACATGCAAGCACATTGCACATCCGGACACAGTCGTGTAAGGTAAGTGATATGTCGGCATCGCACGCGTACGACGTCATAAGTAGGCATGTAGACATTGCTGATGATGCGGTCCGTACGATGCGGATCAGTGGACGCAGTTGTATGAGTTTCTATACAAGACTAACTAAAATCCGTTGCGTGCGATACGTACGATGCGGGCCTGTGGACACTTACCTTTTGTGGTTTGTTTAGATATAAATATATCCCATCGATTGTGGCCCGTGGGGTATAATATAAAAAATACTCATTTTTAAGGTTTGTATACTTTATTTAATAATTATAATAAAAAGATTACATAATTCTTATATTCTTGCATACATCGCCTGGACAGTCCACGCTACCATCAGTTGACTGGACAATCTCTACACTACACGAGTCACTGTTTACGTGTTACCATTAGCTCATGACGATACAAAAGTTCATGATTTTAATAAATTACATTATACATAGCCAAATAATATATTTCTAATACTTATGTGAGAATTAATTCTAAATAGATTTTTAAACAACAATATTTTGCTGAGAGGCAAATCTCAAATAATATCGAATACTAGCTTCTGCCAGTGGCTTCGTCCGCATTCCCGTGGGATAAAAAGTATCCTATGTGTTATTCCAGACCATAATCTACCCCTGTTCCAAATTTCATCCCGATCCTTTCAGCCGTTTTGACGTGATTGAGTAACAAGCATACACACAAACTTTCGCATTTATAATATTAGTAAAGTAATAGACTAATAAATAAAATTGTCTGTTTGTTATATAAAATTAACAACTCTTTATTTTATTACATGCATATGAATATACAATCACCAAAATATTTTATCGGAATGCCTGAAGTACTGCGAGGCGAACTTATGAATGCTGTTAATTCCTGTTTAATTATGTTTTAGTTATGTATGTAAGTTGCTTTAATTGGTTGTCTACCGTTGTAACTTTTGAATTAAATACATAAATAAATTTAATTTTTACAATTTTTGTCTGTCTTTCTGTTTGTTCTGGCTAATTTCTGAAATGGCTGAACCGATTTTGACGGGACTTTTATTGGCAGGTAGCTGATGTACTAAGGAGTAACTTAGGCTGTTTTTATTAGTCACAAACTCCGCAAATCCAAGCGAGTGAAGCCGCGGGCATCAGTTAGTATTATATTAAAAATTATGTTTAATCTAATAATATAAAAGTCTTTAGATTATTCAAAAATGCGAATCAATAATAACTTATTAAAGAATTCTTGGAAAATATCTTTATAATAACTATCGTGAGACATACTAAATTAACTAAAAATCACGGTTTACTCACTGGTACATTAATGGAGAAAAGCTCTACTAGTTTCGAGTCACAGAGGGACTTTTCATACTCTCTTTCTCACTCTCTCTTCTTTTTCACTCTACTCTCAGTAGTCTGTACGACGTCGCCGCGTCTGCGCACACTGCTCATGATGAAGAGTCCCTCTGTGACTCGAAACTAGTAGAGCTTTTCTCTATTAATGTACCAGTGAGTAAACCGTGATTTTTATTTAATTTACTAATTTATGGAAAGTTTTAATATTCCTTATATATTAAACTATATGTCTACATAGGTACTTATATTATTGGAATACATTTGTAGTTGTCTTCAAAGGTATACTTACTACTATTAGTAAGAGTTTACTATGCATGAAATGAAAGAGCGTTCGGCGCTCTGATTGGTTGGTTTATTCGAGCCGACCAATCATATCGCCGAACGCGCTCTCGTTTCGTTTTTGTTCAACGTAAAGCAAACTCATACTAAGGGTACTGCTGTTGTTCAAGTCATTATACAGGATGTGTCTAAACATAAGCTTACGTAACACAGGGTGTTGCTCTAGTCATAATACAGGCTGTTCCTAAACATCTGTAACCTTATAAACAGGGTGTTTTAACATAACCAAACTACACACAGGATGTTAAACTGTTGTACAAGTAGTTATACAGGATGTCTCTAAATACAAGCTTACGTAACACAGGGTGTTATTCAAGTCATAATATAGGCTGTTCCAAAACTCTTCCTATAAACAGGGTGTTTTAACAACATAAACACACTACACACAGTATGTTCAGCTGTTGTACAAGTCGTTATACAGGGTGTGTCTAAACATAAGCTTATGTTATTCAAGTCATAATACAGGATGTTTCAATACACCTCTACCTTCACAAACAGGGTGTGTTAACAACACAACCTCACACACACGGTCCTCCCGTCTAATTGATCTGATGTATGGGCGCGGAGGGCGGAGGGAAGCAGCGCACGTGCTCGACGCCGGCCCTCTCCTCGTCGGCCGCCAGGTGGCGCGCGAGGACGCCGAATATTTGCGAGTTCAGCACTTGGAAGCGCCGGATGCGGTCCACCATGCGTTTTAGGGGCTGCGGACATTTATAAATATGTATAATGTAACATTGTAACATTTCATATTGTAATTTAAACCCATCTTTATATTTGTACGCCGAAAGGTCAAACATGACTGTGCTTTACCACAATTCTCTGTACCTGCATGTTGTATTGTCATGTAACTCATGTTATGACAAATAAATAATATAATCTATCTAAAAAAAATGATATGTCTACTTTTATTTATTTTTTTAAACCATGCCCCACACTAGGATTGTCTCCTGTGTCGTGTGTGCGTTTACAAACATACAAGTTCACATACACATACACACAGACCCGAAACAACAATTTGTGGATCACACAAAGAGTTGCTCCGTGCGGGAATTGAACCCGCTACACGTTACGCAGTAGCTTGTTGCCCAGCCACCAGCCCACTGTTTAGTCAGTTGCGAGATTGGAGGTGCTAATGTTAATAATTAAAAGATATATCGCGTTCGATTCCCGCATTTGAGACAAAAACATTCAGTATTTTCTATCATTTGTGATTGACTGAATAATTTTGACTGCACGGTTGGCGCTATAGCTGGGCAACCGGCAGCCACGCAACGTGTAGCGGGTTCAATTCCCGCACGAATCAACTCTTTATGAGCTCCACAAATCGTCTTTCCTAGTCTGGGTGTCATGTGTATGTGAACTTGTATGTTTGTAAACGCACCCACGACACAGGAGACAATCCTAGTGTTTAAACAAGGGTATAAAACACACAATAATACTTACAATCCCTTTAACCGACTCGTCTTTCCCGTCGACTCGCTGCACTCTCAGGATGTGGTAGCAGAAGTCCAGAGCTTCGAACCTTCTCTGCTGACCCAGCAACGCTATAATCGTACACCCAGCCCAGTGGAGACCTTCGCCGAATAGCTCCCTGGAAGGTAAAACAATGAGTATTGAAACAATGTAACCGAGTATTGTATTGTGAACCTGATTGGACAAGAGTAACCTATGGAGTTTCTTGCTCGTTCTTCTACATAGGAATCTACACTTTGGAACGAGCAAATAGAGCAACTAGAGGACTGACCGACAGACGTTATTAATATTATTATATTTGCTTTGACGTTCAAAAATGCCTTCCTGGTCTATTTGAAATAAATAATTTTGACTTTGAGTGTGTGAGCGAAATAGTCATGACAATTTAATCATGTGTGTGTGTGCGTGCGTGTGTGTCTGTGTGTGTGTGTGTGTGTGTGTGTGTGTGTGTGTGTGTGTGTGTGTGTGTGTGTGTTAGAATTGAACTTTAAAACCACAACGTGTATACTCACTCGACAGTAAACTGCGTGTCACCAACGGGTATACAATACAGGAACTGCAGGGCCGACCACAGTCTGGAATATAAACACACATTATTATTTATAATTTCTTTAATAACTAGATTTTTCCAGCGGTTTCGCTTTCATTATATAAATAGAGAAAGAAAAAAAAACAGTTAATTTGCACCGTTACACAAAATTTCACAAAAATCTTATTACAACTGTTTTTGTTAGTTCATTTGTAAATCTCTGGAATTTTTGTATTGGATAGTTCATTTATTGAGGAAGGGTATAAAATATCAAAACATGACGCTATGATCAATAGGAACTAGACAGAGCCTAAATAAAAGAGTAACTAATGAAGTTGCTTGTTCTTCTCCATTCGAAACTAAATTATTTATGAACATTTCGAAAGTAGTTATTTATACCTGAAATAGAATAAATGGTTTGACTGAGTCCAGTGTATCTAACATTTTTATTTTATTCAATATAGTAGAGTAGAAGTTGACCTGTGGAACTCGTTGGTGTCGTCAGTGTGCGCGGGCGCGTGGTGGTGGGGCGCGGGGGCGCGGGCCACTGCGGCGCGGCCAGGCAGGCGCGCAGTCTGCGCAGCACCACGGAGAACAGGGACAGCCCGCAGCACAGCGCTCGCCCGCTGCTGGGGCGATATATTACTGCATTTACATAACTAGACGAGGCCGGTGTCAAAGCAACAAGTTTCTACATGAATCCGC